>NC_069074.1:44256833-46656833 GCF_025698485.1 Gossypium arboreum | reverse complement strand
TCTAACTCAAACGGTAGATGAAAACTTTTCCCATAAAAGAGTCTGTAAGGTGATGTTCCTATGGGAGTCTTAAAAGTAGTTCTATAAGCCCATAAAGCATCATTTACTTTCATCGCCCAATCCTTCTTGTTTAATTCTACTGTCTTTTCTAGGATACGTTTAAGCTCTCGGTTCGCTACTTCGACTTGGGCACTAGTTTGAGGATGATAAGGGGTAGCTATTCTGTGATGAACTCCATATTTCTTAAGGGTCTTGTCAAATTGGGCGTTACAAAAATGAGTACCCCTATCACTAATAATTGCTCTAGGTGTACCAAATCGAGAGAAAATTTTCTTACAGAATCGTACCACTACTCTAGCATCATTAGTAGGTAAAGCTTGGGCTTCAACCCATTTGGACATATAATCAACAACTACTAAGATGTATTTATTCCCGAATGAACTAGGGTTTAGACCCATGAAGTCGATACCCCAAATGTAAAATATTTCACATGAGAGCATATATGTTTGAGACATTTCACCACGTTTGGATATATTGCCTGTCCTTTGACATTTGTCACAAGAAGTAACATACATGTTGGCATCTTTGAATAGAGTGGGCCAATAAAAACCTGATTCGAGGACTTTATGTGCGGTCTTATTTCCATCGTAATGTCCTTCTGTCAGTCCTGAGTGGCAATGTTCCAAGATTTTCAATGCTTTTGTCCTTGTAATGCATCGCCTAATGATTTGATCTGCACATTTACAAAAAAGAAAAGGGTCTTCTCAGAAGTATTTTTTCACATCAGTGAAGAATTACTTCTTTTGCTGATGTGTCAACCCTTTTGAGATAATGTTAGCGGCTAAAAAATTTGCAATATCTGCAAACCAAGGTACATCAGAATCAGATATAGCAAAAAATTGTTCTTCAGGGAATGAATCATTTATTTCAATGTCATTTGGCTCTTTGGTACTTGAGTTTTCAAGACTGGAGAGATGGTCAGCTGCATGATTTTCAGCTCCTTTCTTATCCTTAATCTCCAAGTCAAATTCCTGCAATAATAAGATCTATCGAATCAATCGAGGTTTTGCATCAATTTTAGTCAAAAGGTGGCGAAGAGCAGAATGGTCAGTATAAACGAAAACTTTAGACAATATTAAATATGGCCTAAATTTATCGAATGCAAAAACCAAAGCTAGCAGCTCTTTCTCCGTGGTGGTGTAGTTTTTTTGTGCGGCTGTCAAAGTTTTACTAGCATAATAGACAGGTTGAAAATGTTTATCTCTTAGCTGTCTCAAAACTACACCTACTGCAAAATCACTCGCATCACAGATTAGTTCAAAAGGTGAATTCCAATCAGGTGCAATTATAATTAGAGCTTTAGTCAGTTTATCCTTTAAAGTATTAAATGTTTCTAAACACTCCTGATCAAAATTAAAAGGCGCATCTTTTTCTAGTAATTTAGTCAACGGCTTAGCTATTTTAGAAAAGTCTTTATAAATCTTCTATAAAACCCAGCATGTCCTAAGAAGCTTCTAATAGCCTTAACCAAAATAGGGGGAGGTAGTTTTTCAATGGTTTCAATTTTAGATTTATCAACCTCAATCCCTCTACTAGAAATTTTATGTCCTAACACAATACCTTCTTGAACCATAAACTGACATTTTTCCCAGTTAAGCACAAGGTTTGTTTACTCACATCTTTATTAACACTTGGTTTAAATTTTTGAGGCAAAGATGGAAAAAGTTACCGAAACCGAGAAATCATCCATAAATACCTCCATGACCTCCATGACATCTTCTACGAGTTCATCAAAAATGGCCATCATGCAGTGCTGAGCATTACATAATTTAAAAGGCATTCTACAATAAGAAAACGTACCATATGGACATGTAAATGTCGTCTTTTCTTGATCTTTAAGAGCTATTGGGATTTGGAAATAGCCAGAGAGTCCGTCTAAAAAGCAGTAGTACATGTGTCCTGACAATCTTTCCAACATTTGGTCAATGAATGGAAGGGGGAAGTGGTCTTTTCTCATGGCATCATTTAGCTTCCTATAATCAATGCACACTCTCCAACCTGTGACTGTCCTTGTTGGGATTAATTTATTCTTCTCATTGGCTACAACAGTCATACCTCCTTTCTTAGGAACAACCTGCACTGGACTCACCCAAGAACTGTCAAAAATAGGATAAATAATTCCAGCATCTAGGAGTTTAATTACTCAGCTTTAACAAGTTCCTTCATGTTGGGGTTCAGTCGTCTTTGGGCTTGCACGCATGGTTTATATTCATCTTCCATTAAAATTTTATGGGTGCAAAAAGAAGTGCTGGTCCCTTTAATGTTAGAAATTTTCCAAGCTATGGCCCTTTTATGCTCTCTTAATACTTGGAGTAATTCCTCTTTCTTATTGGGTTACAAGTTGGATGCAATAATTACCGGTAATGTAGAATTATTTCCAAGGAATGCATATTCCAAGTGATTCTGCAATTGTTTAAGTTCCAGTTTGGAAGGTTCTTCAATAGAGGGTTTTTGCTTAAGTTCATCTTTTACCTTAATTCCCTCATATTCTGCTAGTTTTGGGGAGGTTTCATTGGAGTTTAGTTCGGTTCCTATCTCAGAATCATCATCCACCCCCTCTCCTTGGGCGAGTCATAGTTCCATCGTGTCCTTGTGTACGATTTCCTGAAAAGAATCTTGAGTAGCATGATCAATAGAGTCGATAAAATAACATGAGTCATCCTGTTCTCTAGAAAATCTCATGGCATCATAAATTTTAAAAATAATCTCTTCGTCACCTACTCTAAGTACCAATTTACCATCACCCACATCAATTATAGCTCCAGCAGTGGCTAAGAATGGCCAACCTAAGATTAAAGGCACCTCAACATCTTCATCCATGTTAAGCGCAACGAAATCAACAGGGAATATAAATTTATCTACTTTTACAAGTACATCCTTTATAATTCTCCTAGGATATTTAATAGATCTATCAGCTAATTGAATACTCATCCTAGTGGGTTTAGGTTCCCCAATACCAAGTTGTTTAAACATTTTATATGGCATCAAATTAATGTTGGCGCCTAAACCAACTAGTACTTTATCAACATTCAAACTACCAATTAAGCAGGGATAGTAAAACTTCCTGGATCTTTTAGTTTGGTTGGCAGTTTATTTTAGACTTTGGCTGAGCACTCCTCATTAAGTTCTACGGAAGATAAGTCTTCAAACTTCCTTTTGTTTGTTAGAAGCTCCTTTAAAAATTTTACATATGTAGGCATCTGCGATTTAGCTTCAACAAAAGGTAAGTTAATATGCAGTTGTTTAAAAAGTTCAAGAAATTTACCAAATTGTGCATCCATGCGGTCTTTCTTCAACTTTGCTGGGTATGGGATTGGTGGTTTATATTCTTTTGGCATTAGATTGTCATTGTTTTCGGGTTCGACCTCCTTTCTGTCAGCTTCTTGTGGTGGCTTCTTTTCAGATTCAGCTAACACTTTCTCGCTCCTTAGTGTAACTGCTTTCACGTGCTCTTTTGGGTTGGGTTTAGTGTTACTAGGTAGACTTCCTGGTGGTTTTTTAGATATTAGTTTGGCGAGTTGACCTATCTGAGTTTCGAGCCCTTGGATAGATGCTAGTTGATTCTTAAGTGCTGTCTCGGTATTCTAAAAATGAGTTTTTAATGAATTTTGTTAGCATCTTCTCAAGGTTCGGCTTTTTCTCTTGTTGGTAGGGTGGTTGTTGGAAGCCTGGAGGTGGTGGTCTCTGATTCCCTTGGCCTCCCCATGAGAAATTTGGGTGGTTCTTCCAACTTGCATTGTAAGTATTACTATAAGGATTATTTTGTGATCGAGGATTATTACCCATGTAATTTAACTACTCGTTCTCCATGTTGTGGCCATAGGGTGGGTATTCTGAATTGCTTGATCCACCTCCACTTGCTTCGCATTGCATTACTAGGTAAACTTGTGAAGAACCAAGAAAACCGTCAATTTTTCTGTTAAAAAGTACTACCTGATTAGAGAGCATGGTGACCGAATCGATGTTAAAAACACCGACTATTTTCATTGGTTTTGCCCTCATGACTTGCCACTAATAATTATTCAATCACATCTATTCTATAAATTCATAAGCATCCTCAGGTGTCTTATTATTGATAGTTCCACCAGCGGCTACATCAATCATCTGTCGAGTCAAAGGATTCGGGCCATTATGAAACGTTTGAACCTGTAGCCAGAGTGGTAACCTATGGTGATGGCACCTTCTCAACAGATCCTTGTATCTCTCCCATCCATCGTAAAGTGTTTCTAAATCCATCTGCACAAAAGAGGAGATATCATTACATAATTTGGCTGTTTTAGCCGGTGAAAAATATTTTAATAAAAACTTTTCGGTCATTTGTTCCCAAGTAGTGATTGACCCTCATGGTAACGAGTTCAACCATTGTTTAGCCTTATTTCTCAACAAAAAGGAAAACAACCGAAGGTGAATGGTATCATCAGAAATGCCATTGATTTTAAAAGTGTCGCAAAACTCTAAGAAATTTGCCAAGTGAGCGTTGGAATCCTCGTCTTGTAAACCATCAAACTGAACAAACTGTTGGATCATTTGAATGGTGTTAGGTTTCTGTTCAAAATTATTTACAGCAACAACAGGCCTAACTATGCTGAATTCAATTCCTGTTAAAGAAGGTTTAGCATAATCATACATAGTACGTGGAGCAGGATTTTGATTAGCAGCAATTACAGGAGGTATCGAATTTTCTTGGTTTTTAGACATCTCATCGGTTGTGGTTGAAATTGTAACATCCTGAAATAAGGCCTAGTCAGAATGGTGGTTTCGGGACCACAAATCCGACATTAGAATATTTATTTTGATGATTATTATGAGGCCTAGAATATGAATATGTGTATGTGTTAAAGTTTCATAAAGAAATTCTAAGTATAAGATGTCCAATTGGAAATTAGGGACTAAATTGAATAAATTGTAAAACTTGGATTCTAAGAGAAATTTGTATGAAATTGCTTTAGAGTATGAATTAGGTCATAGAGAGTAATTTTCCCAAATTTTAAATTTTTGGACAAAAATGGGCTTGCATGGATGAAATTTTAAAGAAAGGGCATAAGGGCATTTTGGTCATTAGGCTTTTTAATGAAATAAAATGGGAAAAATGAACCAAAATCAGCTCATTTTCTCCTTCATCCAACTAAATTTCAAGGCTCACATAGCTAGGGTTTTCAAGCTTTCCAAGCTAAATATTAAGTGCTCCCAAGCCCTATTTTTTCATGTTTTTTGTATTTTTTAAATCCCGGTAACTTGCTCTCTCCATTTCTACCCATATTTCATGCTAGGGTTCACGTTTGAAAATTTACCCATGCATGAGTTGCTTGCATTTTGATGGATTATGGAGGAATATAAAAGATAAATGTGTGTTAAACATCTTTTCCAAGTTGGTTTTCATGAGAAACCCTTATAGGGACTAATTTGCAAAAGATGTTAATGTGTGGTAGAAATGGGGAAGAAAATGAAAAATTTGGGTTGCCATAAGAGAAAAAAATGTTCAATTAGGCTTGGATAAGATAAAAATTGCATGTGTTTCATTATACGAGCCTAGCGATTAAATTGTAAAAATGTCAAAGGTTAGGGGCAAACCGGTCATTTGGACCGGGGGTGGATATTAAACTTGAAATGTATAATGCGGGGTATTAATGAGTTAATTTTTCTATTATAGATCCTGAAGAACAAATTCCAGAGGTCGATCGTGGTAAACGCAAAGTTTCGGAATAACCGAAACACAATCCCGAAAAGAGTACCAGGTAAGTTCGGATAACTTGAAGTAAACCCTTAATATGCATAATTGTATGCTTTATGAATGCTTGGTGATTGCATTTATTATTGGCATGAAATATCATAGAAATGTATATTGATGATAACATGTGAAAAATATCTCGGTTGAGGTTGACAAAGGGAATTCGATGGATAATCCCTCATTGACATGTGAACTGAGATCCTGCATGTGTTGCAGTAAGGATTTAGCCCGGATGGGTAATCCGAGATCTCAAGTATGAAAAGGAATCTAGCCTGGATAGGTGTTCCTTGAATGATCAAGCCTCCCGAAGAATATATGTGCATTACAAATTTAGCCCGGACGGGTAATCTGATTAGGGTCTGAATTTAGCTTGGACTGGTAATTCAGATCCGAGCTCATTAAGGGTGTTGTCGCTAAAAGAGATTTTACCTAGAATGGTAATCTCGAAATCACCTTACGAGTTCATGATATGGAGAATTTAGCCTGGACTGGTAATCCTGCCATATGATGTGAGGTTCGCGAGAGTGCATATATGGAATGATCATTCTTATGGATTGACGGATAATGGACATTCCATCAAGTTTTCCTAGAAACTCAACGAGATTAACATGGGATATACATACATGAATGAAATATTGAATGATAAGCTCATTTAGTTAAAGTACATGATACATGATTATGTGACTAACTCATTGATTGAGTGCATGTGATAGGAAATCATTTCATAGGGGATGATTTCATGAACTAAGTATGGATGTATGCTAATTACTCAATAAGTTTACTTTCCAGTTATTTGAGCTTACTAAGCATGAAAATGCTTATTCCCTCTCTTTTCCCTATTTTATAGAGCTCGAGGACTCATAAGGATTGGAAGACGATTGGAGAGTCAACACACTATCAACTAGTCAAGCTTTGGTATAAAGATCCTTCTATTTTGTTAATGGCATGTATAGGGCTTTGAGTATTTTGTATAGGGCTTTGAGTATTTTGTCATATGTGTCATTTGAATTGCCAAATGAAGGCATGTAAAGATGCATTCATCTTTTTGTATAAGGCCATGGAAAATGGCATATTTAAAAGTAGGCTATGACCTGCCTTTATATGCACGTTTATGCTCCATTATGTTAGGTTGCTACAAGTGGCAATGAGTTAAAAAACGAGCCAAGTTTTGAATATACTACAATAACATAAGAACCCATGAATACTAAATGGGAAATAACCGTTTTGTATGAAACCAATGATATGAGGTTTCCATACAACTAACTTCATCAAGATCATTTATAAGTGTATAATCATGTTTTACTTTGAATTTGGTATCTTTTAAGAAAAAGAAGTGGAAATGAGTGAATAATGGCTTGGTAAATAGCCTATTAAAGTCCACATGGTTAGACACACGGGCGTGTGTCTAGGCCGTGTGTGACACACGGCTTATCCCCATGGGCTTGTGGTATGGCCGTGTGTCCCCTGCACCTAAAACTTTAAGTCAAATTAGTACACGGGTAGCACACATGGGCATGTGCCCAGGCTTTGTTAATTTAACAAAATGCTCAAGTTTTGGACACGGGGTGAGACCACAGGCGTGTGCCTTGGCCGTGTCTAAAAGTCAGTGTTGCCCACGGGTTAAAGGCATGGACGTGCCCTAGACTAAACGGGCGTGGGTGATCACATGGCCCCTCACAAATGGGCGTGTGATACTCCTAAATAAGATTTTTTTTCTAAAGTTATGGGATGTTCCCGGTCCTATCCCGAATCATCCCTATGTATATTTAGAGTCTTGAAGGTCTATTTAAGGGACGAAATGCGAATGCTTGTAAGTCTCAGTTTTGAGCTAAACCTGGTGAGTTGATTCAGTATGTTTTAAATAAAAAGTTTCGGTAACGCCTTGAACCCTATCCCGGCACCGGATACAGGTGAGGGGTGTTACAGAAATATCGTTCTCTTGCTCTTCCTCTGTGTATCTTAAGCTTTTCCTTATTTCTCTTTGGTTTCTGCGAACTGTGTGATCGATCTCACTATCAAATAGTAATGATCCCGACGGGTTTCTTCTAGTCATACACTATAAAAACCTACTAGGAACGAATAAAAGAAAAATTAGAAAAGAAAATAAAAATTTAAATTGCAAATAAAGTAAAATTGCTAAAGTAATAAAAATTGAGTGTTCCTAATATCTTAATTCCCCGGCGACGGCGCCAAAAACTTGGTACGTGATATTCGCGACAGGTTTTAAAAATTTATAATTAATCATTTTTGAAACTAACTATTATCACGATGAAGGCAAGTGTACCTATCAAACAGTAGTATAGCTTAAGCAAGACCGAATTGTCGAACTCAAAGGAACCAAGAGTACTAGTAATTACTTTTTTTTATATTATTATCTCTTTCAAGAGTAATAACGTCTAACCTGTAACACCCCGAACCCGAGACCATCGCCGGTGTCGGACACGAGGGGTTAACAAGCCAAGTTCACATGTTTTGCCCACCAATTTGACATTTCCAGTCAGGCTGGAAAACTGCGTCACTGTCACCTTAAAAATCATATCTCGAGTTTCAAAACTCGGAAACTGGTTTCGTAAATTTTCCCTGAATTTATACTCATATATCCATCCATGGATTTATTTCTAGAATTTTTGGTCGGGCCAATTGGTACAGTTTATTAGTTAAAGTCACCCATGTTACAGGGATCGACTGCTCTGACCTTCGCGCGTTATAACTTGAATATCTCTCTGTACAGGGCTTTAACACTGGTGCCGTTTGTTTCTAATGAAACTAGACTCAAAATGGAATCTGTAAATATAAGGCATGACTCCTAATTCTTTCTTGATAATTTATAGTAAATTTTTAAAGTTGCGACAGGGGACCCAGAAACCGTTCTGGCCCTGTCTCACAATAGCCTTAATATCTCTTAACATATAACTCCTATGACCATTTCGTTTCTTCCATATGAAAATAGACTCATCAAGGTTCATTTACATAGCTTATTCACTATTTAATACCATTCCTACAAATTTTGGTGATTTTTCACATTCACGTCACTGCAGCTGGCAGCATCTGTTTTTAAGGTAGGTCTTACCTATTTGGTAGTCTCCATGAACCAACTAGTCTTGCCATACATAGGTTCATATATGATCATTTTAACCATGCCAATGGCTGATCATGTGACCAACATTACCATTTCCAATCCATAGCCACATCATGACACCAAATATATACATACAAACCACAAATAGTCTAAGTTCATGCTTCCTTTTTCGAGCCATTTTCGCATGGCCGTACATATATACATCACGACATATTTAACCGACAAGGGGTAGTCCTATACATGCCATCTCAAGTTCAACCAAAAATTTATACCAAAATGGAGGCTTGATAGTGTGGATGACTTCGACTTCAACGATCCCAAATCCGATTGCTTCGAGCGAAATCTAGAAAACCGAGAGCCAAAGCAACGGGTAAGCATTTTATGCTTAGTAAGTCTCAAGGAATATAATCAACTCTAATTACAGCAATACATTCACATAGCCAAATGCATCATTTCATTAATACACATTCTTACTTCACACTTCATCATTATATAATTTCACAAAGTATCAATCAATTCAATAACTGAAATTCATTAGTCGATTGAGCGAATGTTGCTCAAACATGTCGACTTTCCAATGCACATATAAACGTACCTCATTCTTTGGGCTTTTTGAGTGCACTCATTGAATTTATTACAGCAACCAACACTCACCTTCAGCCCAAGCTTCTTCGGAATATAACCGGATATAATCACGTGCACAAATGCCTTCGGGTCTTAGCCCGGATAGAATAACTCGCACGAATGCCTTCGGGTCTTAGCCCGGATATAGCCACTAGCACAATTGCCTTCGGGTCTTAGCCCGGATATAATTTCCAGCATAATTGTCTTCGGGGCTTAGCCCGGATATCATTCAATTTCTCATGTACACATACATCAATAATCATTGGACATACATATTTCATTTTCGTTACTAAGGCTCAAACGCACATATATTCACAAGCATATTCGCCTTTGGACTTAGCCGGGTATCATTCAATTTCTCATACACACATAAATCAATAATCATACACATCCATACTTCATCTCACATAATTCAAGTAAGGTCACTTCTTGAGGACTTACCTCGGATGTTGTCGAACGGCTTTTTCGGCTATTCGATCACCTTTTCCTTCCCCTTGTCCAATTGTGGCCCTCTTAGCTCTTGATCTAATTCAAACAAATTCAATTTATTAAAACCTCATTGTGCTTGCTTATGGCCGAATATGACAAGGAGTTTAAATGGTCATATGGCCACTCTTTAGCTTGAATACACAATGGTCATGCACATTTTATACTACATCAAGCAATTCAATACAATTTATTTGAGTATCAAGGAAAAGCTAAGGCCTTCAATAGGCTACCCAAGGCCGAATATTCATGTACATGTTGAGGCCAATTTTGCACTTGATACCTCACAAAAACAGCATGCATTTTACTAGTTAATGCTTTGCACATTGTGGCCCAAAACTTATAATATAGCATCAAGCACTTATATGTGTGCTAGGCCGAATTGTGCTTGCAATTTCACAAGCATTCTTCCACATCTTCTTCTTTAAACCAATATATTCATCACTTACTTCATAGCCAAAACATCATGTGCAAACATATATATACAATATGAGCATGGCGAATTTCAAGGTGTCCATAGCCATCCAAAAATACAAATTTTAACTAACATGCAAGAAGCATGAACCATGCTCATGAATGCATCATGGCGAATATGACAATCATGCTCCATTCAACTTCAATCATGGTTAAACACAAAAGAAAACTCAAAATCTTACTCAAGAGTAGACAATCCATCATTGCATGTATCATCATCAAGCTTCACACTTAGCATGCAATGGCTTTATCACCATAACAACTTTGGCCAAATACCATTTCCATGGCTTAACAAAGATTTGAGCCATGGCTAACATGCACATCAAGTTAGCAACCAAAACATGCATGAAACTCCTAACACAACCTCATACATACCTTAATCTTGATGCAAACTTAGCCAAATCTCCTTCTAGATCTCTTCCAAACCAAGCATGAAGCAAAAATCCTCCTTCTTCCTTAGTTTTGGCTCAAAGAAAGGATGAACAAAATTTTTTTCTTTCCTTCTCTACAACTCACGGCAATGGGGGGGGGAATACCTCACTCACACACATTTTTTTTTCATTCTTTTCTTACCCATACACCTTTGTTTATTATTTCTCCCTAATGCACCAACAAAAACATGTTTCATGACATGTTTTGCCCATCCTCTCTTGCCATGGCGGCCACTTCATGTTGGGGGAAATTTGACATGCAAATCCCTTATTTTTGCATGCATGAGCAACTAGTCATCACACATTTCCCCATCATACTTTCAAAGTTCACTACTAGGTCCTTTCTAGTGAAATTCGCATTTATAACACTAAATCGAAACATCAAAATGTCACACACAAATTAACACATATCATAGGCATCAAAATAAATTTTAAATTATTTTTATGCCTCGGTTTTGTGGTCCCAAACCACATCCCGACTAGGGTCAATTTTGGTGTCACAACTCTCCCCACTTAAGAAATTTTCGTCCCCGAAAATCTTACCGTAAATAGGTTTGGATATCGCTCTTTTATAGAGTTCTCGGTCTCCCAAGTAGCTTCTTCTATCCCGTGCTTGAGCCATAACACTTTCACCAGCGTAACCCGCTTGTTTCGCAACTCTTTCACTTCTCGTGATAGGATACAAATCGGTTCTTCCTCATAACTCATATTAGCTTGAATTTCAATTTCTAATGGACTAATCACGTGCGATGGATCAGATCTATAGCGTCGAAGCATCGAAACGTGAAAGACATCGTGAACCTTTTTGAGTTCAGGGGGCAAAATCAAACGATATGCCACTGGACCGACTCGCTCGGATATCTCATATGGCCCAATGAACCTCGGGCTCAACTTGCCCTTACGGCCGAATCGAGTATCTTTTCCAAGGCGATACCTTGAGAAACACTTTATCACCCACGATACTCGATATCCTTACGCTTCAGATTCGCGTCACGACTTACGACGATCGGAGGCTATCTTCAAACTTTCACGGATTACTTTCACTTTCTGCTCAAAGATCTCTAATCAAATCCACCCGAAAATCTTATTTTCACCAAGCTCATCCAAAACAATGGTGTACGGCATTTACGACCGTACAAAGCCTCGTAGGGTGCCATCTTAATACTTGATTGAAAGCTGTTGTTATAAGCGAATTCAATCAACGGCAAATACCGCTCCCATGAACCACTAAACTCGAGGACGCAACATCTTAACATATCCTCAAGTATCCGAATTATCCGCCGGATTGACCATCGGTTTGGGGGTGAAAGGCGGTCTTTGAAATGCAACTTGGTACCCAAAGCTTCTTGCAACTTTTTCCAAAATCGTGAGGTAAATCTCGGATCTCTATCCCACACGATGGAAATAGGCACCCGTGTAATCTCACAATCGAGAAAGGTACAATTCGCTAATTTGTCCATTGAAAAATCCGCACGCACGGGGACAAAGTGAGCCGACTTAGTCAATCTATCAACCACGACCCAAACCACATCCTTCTTACTTGTCGACAATGGCGGTCCGGATACAAAGTCCATTGTGACTCGATCCCATTTCCACTCGGGTATCGTGATTGGTCAAGTAATCCTGAAGGCACCGATGTTTCGCTTTCACTTGTTGACATATTAAACATCTCAAACAAAGTCGGAGATGTCTCGCTTCATACCATGCCACCAAAACCGACGTTTCAAATCATTGTACATCTTCGTACTCCCGGTGGATTGCCATTCGCTACAATGGGCTTCATTCGAATTATCGAAATGAGTTCAATTCTTTGGAACACACAGACGACTTTTGAACCTCAAACAATCGTCATCGTCGATTTGAAATTCGAGTCCTTGTTCGAACACACTCGGCCGTTTTGCAGCCAACTCGTCGTCGACTTTCTCGAGCTTCTCGAATTTGATGTATCAATAGTGGTTTGGCTTTCAATTCAGCTACTAACACACTATCGGATTGGATGATAAGTGCACGCTCATCGCTCGTAAAGCGAATAATGATTTACGACTCAAGGCATCCGCAACCACATTCGCCTTTCCCGGTGATAGTCAATGATCACTCATAATCCTTTAATGTACTCGAGCCAACGTCTTTGTCGCAGATTTAAGTCTCTTTGGGTCATCAAATATTTGAGACTTTTGTGATCCGAGTATACATGGCACCTTTCACCAAATAAGTAATGTCGCCAAATCTTTAAGGCGAATACGATGGCGCCAATTCGAGATCATGAGTCGGATAATTTTTCTCATGTGGCTTTAATTGCCTCGACGATAGGCCACAACTCGACCTTCTTGCATTAATACATAACCTAACCCAAGTAGAGAGGCGTCGCTATAGATGACAAACTCCTTACCGGACTCGGGTTGCACTAGAATTGGGGCTTCAGTCAAATAAGTTTTCATTGATCGAAAATTTTTGGCATTTCTCCGTCCATTCGAACTTAACATCCTTTTGGAGTAACCGTCATCGGCGTGGCTATCGTTGAGAAGCCTTTACAAATCGTCGATAATAACCAAGCCCCAAAAGCTCGAACCTCGATAATATTTCTGAGGCTTCCAATTAAGTATGGCTGAAATTTTATTCGGTCGACTCGAATACCGATGAGATACCACATGACCCAAGAAGCTAACCTCTTAACCGTAACTCACACTTGCTTGAACTTAGCATATAATTGCTTATCCCGTAAAATTCAACGCTAACCGCAGGTGTTCAAAGATGTTCGGTCTCATTTCTTGAATAGACCAAAATGTCATCAATGAACACGACTACGAATCGATCCAAATATGGTCTAAAGATCCGATTCATTAAATCCATAAATATCGCAGGGGCATTAGTGAGCCCAAACGGCATCACTAGGAACTCATAGTGACCATATCTCGTTCTGAAGGCAGTCTTGGGTACGTCCGAATCTCGGATCCGCAATTGATAATAGCCCGATCTCAAATCTATTTTCGAGAACACCGAGGCTCCCTTCAGTTGATCGAACAAGTCATCAATACGTGGCAATGGATATTTGTTCTTTATCGTCGCTTTATTAAGCTAACGATAGTCGATGCACAGCCGCATGGTTCCATCCTTCTTCTTCACGAACAATACTGGCGCACCCCAAGGCGAAAAACTCGGGCGAGCAAAACCACTATCCACCAATTCTTGCAACTGAGCTTTCAACTCCTTTAATTCCGTTGGTGCCATACGATACGGAGCTATCGAAATTGGAGTGGTACCAGGTACCAATTTGATGCCAAATTCTATTTCCCGAACAGTGGTAAACCCGCAATTCTTGGGAAAACATCCGGTATTCACAAACCACGGCACAGATTCGGTTTCTTTTCGATTCCTTGTCATCGAGCACGACGCAAGGTACGCCGCACCCTTTTCTTACATATTTACGGGCCAACATCGGCGATATTACGGTGGCAACCCCTTTAAGTCCAGTAGACTCAACCCGAATTATTTCATTATTCGCGCACCTCAAATCGATAGTCTTGCTCTTGCAATTTACAACAGATCGTGCATGGTCAACCAATCCAAACCAAGAATAACGTCGAACTCATCGAACGGCAAAAGCATCAAGTCCGCGGAAAACAAGAACCTCGGAACACTAGGGGACTTTTCTTGCACACTTTGTTGACAAGCACGTAATGACCCAAGGGGTTTGACACCGAATTACAAACTCAAGAGACTCAATGGGCAAAGTCTTCTTTGGATGCTAAGGTTTCACATATATATGAATGAGTAGAACCAGGTCAATCAAAGCAATCACATTTGTATTGAAAAGAGTGAAAGTACCTGTAATAACATCCGGAGAGGCAGATCCTCGCGTGCGCAGATGGCATAAGTCCTAGCAGAGCACGAGCCTCAGATCGATGGTAGCATCTCTAGATCCTCTCGACCGCCATCGACATTGCCCATATTTCTAGGTAGCCTACCTCGGCGTTGGTAGCACCGGGTTTGCACTCGACTTACATTCTGCTCATACATCCTCGGGCAATCCTTCATAAAGTGGTCGGCCGATCCACACTTATAGCGGGAGCGATCACGAAACCAACAGCTCCTCGAATGCCATTTGCCACAATGTGGACACTCCGCCTCTCTTGGCGATCATTTCCACCATCGGCGATCAAGTGACTCGTGTGGTCACAGGGGTCGATCGCGTCCTCGCCTAGAAAAGCCCAAACGCTCTAGACCGGCTCGCATCATCTCGAAATCTCTTCGATGCTTGTTGAAGAGACTTTCCGAGGACCTCTTTGGAATTCTCCAGTTCCCACATCGCTTTTTGTTTCTCCTTTCTAAGCTCTTGGCTTTACAAGCTCGCTCAACAAGTACTACGAACTCTCGTATCTCGAGGATGCCAACAAACATCCTTATATCATCATTCAGCCCATCCTCAAGCGTTTATACATAATAGCTTCGGACGAAATGCATTCTCGCGTCTGGCTAAGCCTCACAAATTTTCGTTCAGAGTCGGTAATCGATATCGAACCTTGCTTAAGATCAAGGAATTCCTCCGCTTTTGGTCGATGAATTTCGATCGATATACTTTTTGAACTCGGTTTGAAAGAATTCCCAAGTCACTTGCTCTCTAGGTACCACGAAGTCGAGTACTCCACCAATAGTAGGCGGACTCGCGTAGCAAGGAGATGGTACACTTTAAGCACTCATCGGTGTACAGGATAGCTCATCAAGCACCGGATAGTGTTATCTAACCAAAATTCAGCTCGCTTCGGCATCATCATCATCCGTAGCCTTAAATTCAGTGGCCCCATGTTTTGAATCCTATCGATTGGGGCTTACTTGACCTTATTTGGTCATCAACGGAGGTATTGTAGGTCTGGGGTTGCATTTGTCGGGAATGGAGGTTGTGGAACACCGTGTTGGTTCGAATGTATTGATTAAACCATTCGCTCATCACACTATAAAAGGCTTGCCTAGCCTCGTCATTAGGATTGCTGGCCATAGGTTGAGAGTCCACGGCATTGTCCCTTGCGCGAGCAAGCGCCACACTCTCCACATCATCAGCTATCGCTTCGGTTGGGATCGGGATCCATTGCTATAAACAAACACAAAGTCAAATTGTCGAAATCACCACACTATCGATTCATCATTTAATGGCATGTATAGCTAGACCCCAAACACATCACGGTAGTCCTAGAATCGACTAAACCATGGCTTGATACCAATAAAATTGTAACACCCCGAACCCGAGACCATCGCCGGTGTCGGACACGAGGGGTTAACAAGCCAAGTTCACATGTTTTGCCCACCAATTTGACATTTCTAGTCAGGCTGGAAAACTGCATCACTGTCGCCTTAAAAATCATATCTCGAGTTTCAAAACTCGGAAACTGGTTTTGTAAATTTTCCCTGAATTTAGACTCATATATCCATCCATGGATTTATTTCTAGAATTTTTGGTCGGGCCAATTGGTACAGTTTATTAGTTAAAGTCACCCATGTTACAGGGATCGACTGCTCTGACCTTCGCGCGTTATAACTTGAATATCTCTCTGTACAGGGCTTTAACACTGGTGCCGTTTTTTCTAATGAAACTAGACTCAAATTGGAATCTGTAAATATAAGGCATGACTCCTAATTCTTTCTGGATAATTTATAGTAAATTTTTAAAGTTGCGACAGGGGACCCAGAAACTGTTCTGGCCCTGTCTCACAATAGCCTTAATATCTCTTAACATGTAACTCCTATGACCATTTCGTTTCTTCCATATGAAAATAGACTCATCAAGGTTAATTTACATAGCTTATTCACTATTTAATACCATTCCTACAAATTTTGGTGATTTTTCACATTCACGTCACTGCAGCTGGCAGCATCTGTTTTAAGGTAGGTCTTACCTATTTGGTAGTCTCCATGAACCAACTAGTCTTGCCATACATAGGTTCATATATGATCATTTTAACCATGCCAATGGCTGATCATGTGACCAACATTCCCATTTCCAATCCATAGCCACATCATGACACCAAATATATACATACAAACCACAAATAGTCTAAGTTCATGCTTCCTTTTTCGAGCCATTTTCGCATGGCCGTATATATATACATCACGACATATTTAACCAACAAGGGTAGTCCTATACATGCCATCTCAAGTTCAACCAAAAATTTATACCAAAATGGAGGCTTGATAGTGTGGATGACTTCGACTTCAACGATCCCAAATCCGATTGCTTCGAGCGAAATCTAGAAAACTGAGAGCCAAAGCAACGGGGTAAGCATTTTATGCTTAGTAAGTCTCAAGGAATATAATCAACTCTAATTACAGCAATACATTCACATAGCCAAATGCATCATTTCATTAATACACATTCTTACTTCACACTTCATCATTATATAATTTCACAAAGTATCAATCAATTCAATAACTGAAATTCATTAGTCGATTGAGCGAATGTTGCTCAAACATGTCGACTTTCCAATGCACATATAAACGTACCTCATTCTTTGGGCTTTTGAGTGTACTCATTGAATTTATTACAGCAACCAACACTCACCTTCAGCCCAAGCTTCTTGAATATAACCGGATATAATCACGTGCACAAATGCCTTGGTCTTAGCCGGATAGAATAACTCGCACGAATGCCTTGGTCTTAGCCGGATATAGCCACTAGCACAATTGCCTTCGGTCTTAGCCGGATATAATTTCCAGCATAATTGTCTTGGGCTTAGCCCGGATATCATTCAATTTCTCATGTACACATACATCAATAATCATTGGACATACATATTTCATTTTGTTACTAAGGCTCAAACGCACATATATTCACAAGCATATTCGCCGGGACTTAGCCGGGTATCATTCAATTTCTCATACACACATAAATCAATAATCATACACATCCATACTTCATCTCACATAATTCAAGTAAGGTCACTTCTTGAGGACTTACCTCGGATGTTGTCGAACGACTTTTTCGGCTATTCGATCACCTTTTCCTTCCCCTTGTCCAATTGTGGCCCTCTTAGCTCTTGAGCTAATTCAAACAAATTCAATTTATTAAAACCTCATTGTGCTTGCTTATGGCGAATATGACAAGGAGTTTAAATGGTCATATGGCCACTCTTTAGCTTGAATACACAATGGTCATGCACATTTTATACTACATCAAGCAATTCAATACAATTTATTTGAGCATCAAGGAAAAGCTAAGGCCTTCAATAGGCTACCCAAGGCCGAATATTCATGTACATGTTGAGGCCAATTTTGCACTTGATACCTCACAAAACAGCATGCATTTTACTAGTTAATGCTTTGCACATTGTGGCCCAAAACTTATAATATAGCATCAAGCACTTATATGTGTGCTAGGTCAATTGTGCTTGCAATTTCACAAGCATTCTTCCACATCTTCTTCTTTAAACCAATATATTCATCACTTACTTCATAGCCAAAACATCATGTGCAAACATATATATACAATATGAGCATGGCGAATTTCAAGGTGTCCATAGCCATCCAAAATACAAATTTTAACTAACATGCAAGAAGCATGAACCATGCTCATGAATGCATCATGGCGAATATGACAATCATGCTCCATTCAACTTCAATCATGGTTAAACACAAAAGAAAACTCAAAATCTTACTCAAGAGTAGACAATCCATCATTGCATGCATCATCATCAAGCTTCACACTTAGCATGCAATGGCTTTATCACCATAACAACTTTGGCCAAATACCATTTCCATGGCTTAACAAAGATTTGAGCCATGGCTAACATGCACATCAAGTTAGCAACCAAAACATGCATGAAACTCCTAACACAACCTCATACATACCTTAATCTTGATGCAAACTTAGCCAAATCTCCTTCTAGATCTCTTCCAAACCAAGCATGAAGCAAAAATCCTCCTTCTTCCTTAGTTTTGGCTCAAAGAAAGGATGAACAAAATTTTTTCTTTCCTTCTCTACAACTCACGGCAATGGGGGGGGAATACCTCACTCACACACACATTTTTTTTCATTCTTTTCTTACCCATACACCTTTGTTTATTATTTCTCCCTAATGCACCAACAAAAATGTTTCATGACATGTTTTGCCCATCCTCTCTTGCCATGGCCGGCCACTTCATGTTGGGGGGGAAATTTGACATGCAAATCCCTTATTTTTACATGCATGAGCAACTAGTCATCACACATTTCCCCATCATACTTTCAAAGTTCACTACTAGGTCCTTTCTAGTGAAATTCGCATTTATAACACTAAATCGAAACATCAAAAATGTCACACACAAATTAACACATATCATAGGCATCAAAATAAATTTTAAATTATTTTTATGCCTCGGTTTTGTGGTCCCGAAACCACATCCCGACTAGGGTCAATTTTGGGCTGTCACATAACCTTAGGTTGATTAATTGAAATCTCTTTCTAATTAATGCCCTAGTGTTGCATTAACTCGATCTATGGATCCCCTTATTAGGTTTCACCCTAATCCGGAAAAATCTTATCACTCTATCTCTAGGCGTGCAATCAACTCCGCTTAATTACGACAAATTTACTCTTAGACAGGGACTTTTGCTCCTCTGAATAACATCATTAGCTTGAATCAATATCCTGGAATATTAAAACAAGAATTAAGAACACATAATTAGGAACAAGTCAAATATTTATCATACAATTCAAATAATAATAACAAGATCTGTCTTAGGTTTCATTCCCTTTAAGTATTTAGGAGGTTTAGTTCATAATTATAAAAGGAAACATCTCAGAAGAATAATGAATACAAAACATAAAGAAAACCCAAAACTCTTGAATGGAAATTGAAGGGAGATCTTCAGTCTTGACGATGAATCCGGCTTCTGAGATAGACCAATCGGCTTCTCTTGAGTAATTCCTTGCTTCCTACTCCGTGTGTCTTCTAAGTGCCTCCTCAGGTGTTTAAATAGGCTTTAAAATTCCTAAGAGCCCTCACAAGTGGCCTTTTCCGAATAGGACTATACTTGGGCTCGGTAAGGACACGCCCGTGTGACACGCCCATGTGCGATTACTCTAGCCTGTGGACAAGGCTGTTGAATAGGCACGGGTGTGTAGTCTATCTGTGTAAGTCATGCTTCGATCCTGCCAAATGGACATGGCCGTATGACACGCCCGTGTGATAAAGTCCAGGCCATGTTGATTTCCCATATGGGTACATTTTCTCCGTTTTTGGCTTGTTTCTCGTTCTTTTTAATTTCCTATGCTCACCTGAGTATAAAACATGAAATTAAAGAATTAGGAGCATTGAATTCACCAAATATAAGGAGAAACCTTCCATAAATATGCTAAGCATGGGATAAAAATATGTATAAATTATGATTTATAAATTAACACGCCCAAAGAACACGGGCGTGGGACGAATTTCAAACGCACCCAAATTTAAAAATCACGAAATACACGGGCTAAAATTAGATTTTGGAGCACGGTCGTGTGCCCCAAAATCTATATAAACCCCTCACTATTCATCACCCCCTTTCCCAAAATCCCTAACCCTAGCCGCCGTAACTCTTCCCACGCCCTCCTTACCATGCCCGTGTGTCGACCACAGCATCACCCTCAACGACCCAAGCTCTTCCCTCTTGTTTTTGTTTACTCTTTTCTCTCTATTCTCTTCAAATCTTTTACTTATTTCATGATTTTTTATTGTTTTATTTGACTATTTTGGGTAAATGTTCATGGTTATAATGATAGTAATACTTATGCTCTTTGTTAGAAATTTTCCATTTTAGTCAATACATTATGCTACATTCATCCATTTTTCTTGTTTCCATGGATTTCATGCTTACCCACACCATATTCCATATTATCAAACCGACATGCATTCATTCACTAGATATTCCATTTAGCACTATTCTCATGTTCCTATTGTTAATAATGACTTCCGTTAGGATTTAGTTACTTCTCGGTACATCTTACCTTCTACCTATGATGCCCATGAAGTATTCTTCTTTAATTTTAACATACTTGCATACCTCTCCATGCTATTCTTGGGGAGTATTGTTTTAACTTCAAATTTTCATTGTAGGTATACCATGTCAAATCATGGTAAGAAAACTGCCACCCCCGCCTCGAAGAAGAGGAAAGGAGCAGCGTCATCCTCAGGTCCTACTGCTGAAATCAAGCACCCATTCCTCCAATTCCCACCAGGAATATAGGAGAAAATTTTTCAAATACTACGGGCCCGACCCCTAGGTACGGGCTGTTGCATTGAATGGGTCGCACTTGAACAAATCCAATTGGCTGACGCAGTTTGAGCCCTCCTGACGACTGACCCGTAGGGCTATTCTTTGAGATCGTCGAGCCGATGTACCTTGAACTCACACTTGAACTCTATTCTACCTTCCACCTCCAAGTAGTTATGATAGAGTTCGATGATCCTAGAACGGTCTTATTTCGTCTCGGCGGTTTAGTCTGCCAGTTGAGCGTACCTGAGTTCGGTGTCATTCTGGGGCTCTATACGGAGGAGTTCATGGACGACGATGATTTTGACACACTCCATCGCCACATCCACTTGTCTCCTTCCAATTGCTGGAGGGCCCTCGTTCCTACTTCGACCACCTACGATTCTAGTCGCTCCAAGGCATGAGCCCTCGCCCCATCCCTAAGGTACTTACACCCCATCTTGGCCCACACTTTGACAGGACGGCGAGAGAGCACCAGCGGTGTTAACACTCACGACGCTTAATTTTTATGGAGTATGGTGAACGGGCACATCTTCGACCTTGCCTATTTCATTGCCCTCACCATTTGGCATCAGACAGAGTGGCATAGGAGAGGAGTCATCTCCATTGGCCCCTATGTGACTAGACTGGCACGGTACTTTGGGCTCCTCAACACAGCAGCACAATCATCCTCCCTCACCCTCATCGGCTAGATGTCTCCATAAGGCATCTCGAGCATGCTTCATATGAGGATGATCAAGCGACGACGTAGAGTTGACCCTCCCTAGTACTGCCTAGTCCAGTCTTCCGAGGAGGAGAACCTAGAGGACATTTCTGATGATGTCCCTCCATAGCACGAGGACCTACTGTCTCAGCCACCACCCATCCATCATCCAGTTCATGCGGCCGCTTCATACTCTGACATCTCTGAGCGCCTTACTTGATGTGAGCAGCAGTGTTTTCAGCGCTTTGATCACATTATGCTACTCAGATTTGTCAGCACCTTAACATCTCATCGCCACCACCACCTCGTGAACCATCCGGTGATGACGATGTTTAAGAACTTTTTATTTATTATTTTTATTTTCACTTTTATCTTTATTTATCTTCTTAAAGTACTTTTTATTTTATTTTACTTTAATATTATTGCATTTTTAGGTTTTATAATTTTTATTGAATAATTTATAGTTTCGGCTATTTCATTACGAGTAATTATGCCTCTTTATATTTCCTAAAGAGTTCTTGATTTTATGACAATTATTAAGAGCTCCAAAGCTCACTATCACTTCGGAACTTGAAACTCCACTGCAAAAGGTTCTCCACGACTGCCATGTCCTGCCCGACCACCACGATAACCTCTTCGCTAGACACTGTAGTTGTGGAACCCAACCTCTACCACCACTGGAGTATCCTCCTCCAATCTTATCATTGCCCTTGGCTTATTATTCTCCATAACTCCAATTCAAGGAGTTCATTCATCATTCAGGAAGTTTCACTTCTCTCCCTATCTTATGATCTTATGTCCATATCACCGTAAATCTAACTTTGTACATTGAGGGCAATGTACATCTTAAGTGTGGGGGGGTTATTTATATCATGTTTAGAAAAATCCCTGAATTTTGTCTTATTCTCATGTGATCTTCTCATATCATTACTAGAATTAACTTTGATTAATTTATGATTTTTATTGATATATCTTGAATTAAAACATAGGCATTCATGCATTGATTGTTTAAACTTTGAGACATTAGAGAATCAAGCATGATAAGTTGATTTTTGAGAATTAAAAGTTTTTAAGTTGTTTCCCCCAAGTTTAGGTATTATTTTGAGTTGAAATTCACAGGTTTAACATCAAAAAGCCATAATTTTTATGAGATATTGAACCTTTAAGAGCATCTATTATTTCTTTCATGTTCACTTTTATTGTTGCTTTGAGTGCGTCAATATTGAATTATTATTCTAGAACTTGCTTGATTATACATGTCAAGACCACACCATTTGATTTGATATGTCGAGATGATAAAGGCACTTAGGTTTAACCTACTCACTCCACAAAATCCCACATTCACAATTAACCCTTAGTGAGCCTCCTTGAGCCTAATAACCCATTCATTGATTTACCCTCAACATTAACCCTTAACCTATTATTGTTGAAATCCCCTAAATTAATTTGATCCCTATTTTTGTCGAGATTTGATTTAAATAAATTGCTGAGCTATGTTTTATTTTTGATAGACAACCTATGTTATTTGACATGTTCTTAAAAAAAATACAATACATACATATTTATCAGTAGGAATTCGTCGTTTTTTTTTAGCTTAAGTGATTAATTCCATATTCTGAGAAGAAGCTCATTTGTATTCAATTGATGATAAGTTATTTTTCTAGTTAGGTAATTTTTCAATTGAATCTCGATTCTAACCTTTTCTTTCAGCTTGTGACCACACCCCCTAACCAAAGCCACGTTACAACCCTCTAAAGACCTTTTGATTGATGTTTCATCTCAATTTGTAGTGGTGGAGATTTGATTTTCATGCAAGCCTATGGTAATAACTTTTCATATTGACTGTTGAGTGATTTATTTTTTGTCTTTAAAAACCTCGAGTGATTTGAGTGAATCTTTAGTGAGGATGTTAAACTCTGTGATATTTTGATCAAATGTGATTACTTAGATGATAGGGGACACCTATGTTTTTAGGATAAAATGCTCAACTTGAAATGTTTGAAACTTTGCTATTCATTTAGTTGAATTCTCAATGTATGATTACTTATGGATTATTTTGAGATATTATTGATATGGATTATAAGTTGAGAAGAATTTATTTTGATTGTGAGTTGAGGATTTTGCTTGAGGACAAGCAAATGCTTAAGTGTGGGGGCATTTGATAAATTGCAATTTATACATATTTTTATCCCATGCTTAGCACATTTATGGATGATTTCTCCTTAGATTTTGTGAATTGGATGCTCCTAATCCTTTAATTTCATGTTTTATACTTAGGTGAGCGTAGAAGAGTAAAAAAAGGGAGAAACGGGCCAAAAACGGAGAAAATGGACCAACATGGGAAATCAACACGGCCTGGACTTCCTCACACGGGTAATCCACACGGCCGTGTCCATTTGGAAGAATCGAAGCACCACTCACATGGGTAGACCACATGCCGGTGCCTATTTAACAGCCTTGACCACAGTTTGAAGCAATCGCACACGGGCGTGTCCCTGTCGAGCCCAAGTATAGTCTTATTGGGAAAATGCCACTTTTGAGGGCTCTTAGGCATTCTAAAGCCTATTTAAAAACCTGAAGAGGCACTTAGAAGAGACACAGAGTAGGAGGCAAGGAATTACTCAAGGAAAGTCGATTGATCCATCTCAAAAGCTGGATTCATCGTCAAAACTGAAGATCTCCTTTCAATTTCCTTCAGGAGTTCTGGGTTTTCTTTATGTTTTATTATCTTTATACTTTTAAGATGTTTTCTTTCATAATTATGAACTAAACCCCCTAAATACCTAAGGGGAATGAAACCTAAGATGACTTTGTCATTATTATCTGAATTGTATGATAAATATTTAACTTGTTCTTAATTATGCGTTCTTAATTCTTGTTTTAATATTCCAGGATATTGATTCAAGTTAATGCACTTATTCAGAGGAGCAAAAGTCCCTGTGTAAGAGTAAATTTATCGTAATTAAGTGGAGTTGATTGCACGCCCAGAGATAGAGTGACAAGATTTTACCAGATTAGGGTCAAACCTAATCAGGGAGTCCATAGATCGAGTTAATGCAACACTAGGGTGTTAATTAGAAAGAGATTTCAACTAATCAACCTAGGGTTAGACATTATTAGTCTCGAGAGAGATAATAATATAACTTAGGGATTTTTGCGGATTAAGTCAAATGAAAAAATCGTCTGATTCAGAGTCAAATAACAAGTGAAGTCTAGGTGGATTTTTCCTTGGGTATTGTCTTAATAAATCGAGTTTTCCCAAAAGCTTTTCCCCAATTTTCTCTTTGTGCACCCTTAGTTTAGTAAATTAGTCTAGATAAACAAATCCCTTAATTTTTATGCTAGATAATAAAAAGAAAGTAATTACTAGTACTCTTGGTTCCTTTGGGTTCGACAATCCGGTCTTGCTAAAGTTATACTACTGTTCGATAGGTACACTTGCCTTCATCATGATAATAGTTAGTTTCAAGAAAGATTAATTATAAATTTTTAAAACCTGTCACGAATATCACGTATCATCAATCAATAAATTAATGTAACTTATCACATAACATAAAACATTATCTTTCTGGAGTGTTATGGACATAATGCAATGCATAAATAATCCTACTCAACAATCTGCTACATGCCACGAGTTCCCTAGAACCTGTCTTCCAAAATCCAAACATTACGAGCTATGCTCATTGTGGCTAAACCACCATTATACGCAATGCAATTATACTACCATTTAAAAAGTGATATAATCGTCATTCTCCTTATTATTGCTGGTTCAGTGAGCTGACAACAAAAATGTGGTCTTAATATGCCACCATTACTCCACGGATCTCCTCCATTATCCACAACATCCCACCCCATGCACATGTATTATGTCAGACAAAATACCAGCAAGATCATGTTTTAATCATAATGATATTTTAATGGCATGAATGATATGCATTCGTTTTGATTCGTTCCCACATAGTGGTGTTATTTATCAAGCGTTTCATTTCATAGAGAATTTCTAGTCCATGTACAACAAGCTTTCCATGAATATGTTTCATAGCATTTAAATCAAGCATACATTTCATGTATTCAATATTTATTTCTATTTTAATACGTACTATACATACATCCAAAATGCATTATATATCCAAACCATTCATGTTATTTCATACCAATACCAGTCATACAAACAATCAGTCAACCATGCAACTTTTTAAACATGCCATTTAGTTGGGTTTGAGACGTACCTAATTTGGCCACTTTAAAATCACTTACCTAGCCATTTAACTAAGCCCAACTAGAAATCTTAAACATTAATTTAATCACTAAAAATACTATTTAGACATTCAAGTTTAACGGTTAGAACCCACACCTCAATTTCGCACAACTGTAACACTTCATGTGAAACCCGCGATTCCTCCTTTAGACTTAAATTGAACCTAAGTTAAAACACAACATTTATCGAGTTAAAACGCTACTAAATCAGCCTTAAAACACCCTCTAAGGATGGAACACATCGTGAATGTGGTCCAACTCAAGAGTAAATTTAAGTTGATATGCCATTGGACCAACCCTCTTAAGCACTCGATAAGGTCCAATAAATCTAGGGCTCAACTTGCCCTTCCAGTTGAATTTCAAATCTTCTTCCATGGAGAAACCTTAAGAAACACCAATCTCCTACACTGAACTCGATGTCCTTGCGCTTTAAATCAACTACGATTTATGTCTATCCAAAACCACCTTTAATTTGTCTCGAATTAACCAAAATTATCCTCAACCTCCGAAACTAATTTTGGACCCATTAACTTTTTCTTACCCAACTTAGTCAAACACAAAGGCGAGAGCCTTATAAGGTGCCATTTGGATACTAGTGTAATATCCCATTTTTTAGTGGTTTCGGGACCACAATTTCGATATGATAGGTCTTGTTTATTTTTTAATTAACATTTATAGAGCTATATTAGGGTTGTATTAAAATATGGTTAAGAATTTTTAATGTTTGGATAGTTAATTAAGTAAAAGGACTAATTAGTAAACGTTGTGAAAGTTAGTTGCTATTAGTAAATTGGGTTTAATAACTTTAGAAATTTAATTTGATGGCCTTAAGTGGTAATGAGACCATCACTATCCATGATGGACAGTAATATGTTTAAGTTTGACTTAATTGAATGATATATTAAAGGGTAAAATTGTAAGTTAGAAATTACAACTATAATTAATAAAACAAAAAGATGTCATCATCTTCTAAGGAGCTTAGTGCTAAAAATTGTAGGGAAGAACACCATTTTTGGGTGCTTCAGGTTCGACCAAACAATTTGGTGAATGCATGGTATGAACTTTTAGCTTATTTCTTATAGTTTTTATATTTTTGAGATCATTGCAACTAGATCCTGTTAACCCGAACCTTCATTTTCAAAAATATTATAGATTTTGAAATGTACCATTGATGAGTTATTGATGTTCATGATGTTAAATAATATATTTGAGTTATTATTTGTTGACTATGAATTTGTTTATTAAGTAATTTTGTTAGTTTTTGTGTTAAAGAGTAATTTGATAAAATATTAAATAGACATGGTATTCTTGTGAATTTTGAATAGTTTTGGATTGTGTTAACATGGAAATGAATTTGGAAAGCTTAGGGTATTTGAAAATTTAGATAATTTTTTAATTTTGGATTTAGGGCTAAATTGTAAGAAATGTAAAAGTTTAGGAAAATGTATCATTAATGGAAAGTTAAGGGTCATGTGCATTAATTTGGGTATGAATTTTATATGAAATTAATATATGATATTTCTTTACTATTTTAGATAAAGATTTGAATAAAAAAGTCAATAACCGAGGGAAAGGAAAAATTCTAAAGTAGTCCTTACGTTTTAATTGGAAGTAAATAGTAGGTAAGTTCATAGTTATTTGCTATTTTATATGTTTCACTCGTAATTCATATGGTTATTATCTTGTTAGTTGATCTCTTTTATGTTCATGTGAATATAATTTAGTTAATTATATAATTATTAGAAATGTAAGTATTAAATATATATATGAAATTGAGAAGTGGTTATTAGTAGTGGTTCGAGGAATTGAAATGAATTGTATGAGAATGTAATGACTTCTATTATGTATACGAAAATGTTTAAGTGCCTTCATTGCACCTCGATGCCCCTACAAACACTTCAGTGTCTCTGTTCGCACAACTGTGACCTTGTAAACACTTCGGTGTCCCTGATTACATGTAATACCCCAAATTTTGGTGTTAGAAATTCTGAGCTTTGTGGCTGGGGGTAGTGAACAAATTGATCTATTGTGTTTATTTTCACATTCTAGTGTCAGAATGGGCCTGCTGGTCTAGTGGTTGGGAGTGTATTATTGTGCCTTTGGGTCCCGGGTTGAAGTCCTCAGGAGTGCTTTGACGAACCATTTTTTTTAAGGATTTAGATAATTATTTCCTTTATTTAGTGCTTTTATTTTATTATTATTAGTTATTTTTCTTAATGTTTATATTTTTTTTGTTTATTTTGTTTTTCTGTTCTTCTACACGTTCTTCATCATTTTTTTCTTCACTACTTTTCTTTTTCTTTTTGGCTTTCTTGCGTCTTTTGAAAAGGAAGAGAAGAGAACGGTGTTGTTTTGAAAAGCTTCAGGTTCGTATTGAGGTTGCCAATGTGTGTCGATTGGTTTCTAGCGTCTTGATTGTGAATCAGGTGTGGGTTTTGAACCTTTTTCTTCTATTTTTGATTTTTTAATTCAATTTTGTGGTAATTGATAATTTCGAGTGTGTGTTCTGAATTGTCTAACTTAGTACTAATTTGTTGTGGAATTCAACAGTTTTTTTTAGGCTTTGGTAATTGAGGGCTTGTGTCATTTCAATTATTTTTAATTTAGTGTGTTGGGGTTGGTTTCTGGTATACATGGACTATGGGTCATTTTAGTGATCGGGAAATGAGACTTTCAGTCAATTTCGGAGTGGTTTCGTGACCACATGGGTGGTTACATAGGTGTGTGTGATTCGTGATATTCGTAGCAGGTTTTAAAGATTTATAAATGAATCGTTCTTGAGACTAACTTATTATCATGATTAAGGAAAGTGTACCTATCGAACAATAGTATAGTTCAGCAAGACCGGATTGTCGAACCCAAAGGAACTACGAGTACTAGTATTTACTTCCTTTTTATTATCTAGCCTAAAAATTAAGAGGTTTGGTTATCTAAACTAATTATTAACTAAGAATGCACATAAAGTAAACTTGGGAAAATACTTTCAGGAAAATTCGATTGATTGGGACCCTAAATTATGTTATTATCCCTCTCGAGACTAATAACATCTAACCCTAGGTTGAATAATTGAAATCTCTTTCTAATTAACACCCTAGAATTTCATTAACTCGATCTATGGATTCCCTCATTAGGTTTCACCCTAATCTGGAAAAATCTTGTCACCCTATCTCTAGGTGCGCAATCAAATCCGCTTAATTATGACAATTTTACTCTTAGACAGGGTCTATTCCTCCTCTGAATAAGAGCGTTAACTTGAATCAATATCCTGAAATATTAAAACAAGAATTAAGAACACATAATTAAGAACAAGTCAAATATTTATCATACAATTCAGATAATAATAACAAGATCTGTCTTGCGTTTCATTCCCCTTAGGTATTTAGGGGATTTAGTTCATACTTATGAAAGAAAACATCTCAAAAGCATAAAGATAACAAAACATAAGAAAACCCAAAACTCTTGAAGGAACTTGAAGGGAGATCTTCAGTCTTGATGATGAATCCAGCTTCTGAGATGGATCAATTGGATTTCCTTGAGTAATTCCTTGCTTCCTACTCTGCGTCCTCCTCGAATTCACCAATTCTAAGGAGAAACCATCCATAAAATGTGTTAAGCATGGGATAAAAATATGTATAAATTATGGTTTATCAAATACCCCCACACTTAAGCATTTGCTTGTCCTCAAGCAAAATCCTCAACTCACAATCAAAATAAATTCTTCTCAATTTATAATCCCTATTAATAATATCTCAAAATAATCCATAAGTATTCATACATTAAAAATTCAACTAAAAGTTCATCAAAGTTTCAAATATTCCAAATTGAGCATTTTATCACGAAAACATAGGTGTCTCCCCTTATCTAAGTGATTACCTTTGATTAAAATATCGCAGAGTTTAAAATCCTCATTAAAGATTCACTCAAATCAGTCAAGGTTTTTAAGGATATCAATAAAATCACTCATTAGTCCATATGAAAAGTTATTACCATAGGCTTGCTTGAAAATAAAATCTCCACCACTATATATTGAGCTGGTACATCAATAAAAAATGTCTTTTTTAGAGGCTTGTAATGTGGCTTTGGTTGGGGGGTGTGGTCATAAGCTGAAAGAAAAGGTTAGAATCGAGATTGAATTGAAAAATCACTTAGCTAAAATAATAACTAGTTATCAATTGAATACAAGTGAGCTTCTTTTCAGAATATAGAATTAACATTCAAGCTCAAAAATGACGAATTACAACTAATATGTATTGAAGTACATTTGTTTTTTTTAAAGAACAAGTCACATATTTAGAAGAGCAAAACATAGCTAAGCAATTAGTTCAAATCAAATCTCGACAAAAATAGGGATCAAATTAGGGGATTTCAACAATAATGGGTTATGGGTTAATATTGAGGGTGAATCAATTAATGGCTTGTTAGGCTCAAAAGGGTTCACTAAGGGTTAATTATGAAGGTAGGATTTTGTGGATTGAATGGGTTAAACCTAAGTGCCTTTTATCATCTTGACATATCAAATCAAATGGTGTAGTCTTGACATGCATAATCAAGCAAGTTCTAGAATAACAATTCAATACTGACGCACTCAAAGCAACAATAAAAGTGAGCATGAAAGAAATAATAGATGCTCTAAAGGCTCAAGATCTCACAAAAATTATGGCGTTTTGATGTTCAAACTTGTGAATTTCAACTCAAGATAATACATAAACTTAGGGAAACAACCTAAAAGTTTTTAATTCTTTAAAAATCAACTTATCATGCTTGATTCCCTAATGTCTTAAAGTTTAAACAATCAATGCATAAATGCCTATATTTTAATTCAAGACATATCAATAAGTATCATAAGTTAATTAAAATTCATTCTAATAGTGATATGAGTGATTCACGTGAGAAGAAGACAGAATTCAGGGATTTCTAATGATGATATAAAAGACCCCCCACACTTAAGATGTACATTGCCCTCAATGTACAAAGATAGATATATTGAAAAAGATAGATTTATAATCATAAGATAGGGAGAGAAGTGAAACTTCCTGAATGATGAATGAACTCCTTGAATTGGAGTTATGGAGAATAATCGGCCAAAGCAATGATGAGGGTGGAGGAGGATACTCCGACGGTGGTAGAGGTTCATTAGTCCATAAGTCCTGCTCCAAAAGAATATTATATCTGGTGGTAGCTATGGTCCTGGTTGAATAAGACATGACAGTCGTGGAGAACCTTTCCCGGTGAAGTTTTTAGTTCCTATGCGATGATGAGCTTTGGAGCTCTTTATAACTGTGATAGAATTAGGAACTTTTTAAGAAATATAAGGAAACATAATTACTCGTAATGAAATAGTCGAAATTAAGAATTGTAAAATACTAATTATAAAACCTTATAAAAATAAGCTTAAAGAAAAATAAAAACTAGTCTTAAAATAGAATAAAAGTAAAAACATAAAATCAAAAATAAAAGTTTTTAAACATCTTCATTGCTAGATGGTTCACGAGGTAGGGATGGCGATGAGATGTGGAAGTGCTGAAAAATCTGCTGTAGAGTAGCATCAATGTTATTGAAACACTAAAAACACTGTTGCTTGAAATTGAGTAAGGCGCTCAGAGATGTCAGCATATGAAGCTGTCCATGAACTGGACGGAAGGGAGGTGGTGGCTGAGTCGGTGGATCCTCGTGACGTGGAGGGACATCATCAGTAATGTCCTCTGGGCCCTCCTCTTCAGTGGACTGGGCGAGGCGGTACTAAGGGGGGTATGTGCCACGTCGTTTCTCTATCATCCTCATACTTAGCATGCTCGAGATGCCCTATGGGGACATCTGGCCGATGAGAGTGAGGGAGGATGATTGTGCTGCCGTGTTGAGGAGCCCAAAGTCCCGAGCCAATCGAGTCACATAGGGTAGAGATGACCCCTCTTCTGTGCTGCTCCGTTTGGTGGCGAATGGCGAAGGCAATAAAGTAGGCGAGGTCGATGACGTGCCCGTTCGCCATACTCCAAAAGAAATAGGCATCGTGGGTGGTGACGACGCTGGTGCTCTCTCATCTCACTATCAAAGTGTAAGCCAAGATGGCGTGTAGATACCTTAAGGATGAAGGGAGAGCCGATGCCTTAGAGCGGCTAGGATCGTAGGTGGCCGAGACAGGTACGCTCAACTGGCGTACTAGGCCACCGAGGCGGAACTGGACTGTTCTAGGATTGTCGAAGTTGGTCATGAAGGTCTGAAGATAGAACGTCAAACAGAGTTCCAATGTGAACTTGAGATACGTTGGATCGACGATCTCAAAGAAGAGCCCCCATGGGTCAGTCATCAGGAGGGCTCAGGCCGCGTCAGCCAATTGAATCTGTTCGAGTGCGGCCCAGTCAATGCAGCGGTCCACACCTAGGGGTCGGGCCCGTAATATCTGGTATAATTCCTCCTGGGGTCCCTAGGGAAACTGGAGGAACAGTTGCCTAATCTCTGTGGTAGAACCCGAGGATGACGCTACTCCTTTCCTCTTCTTCGAGGTGGGAATAACGATCTTCTTACCACGTGAGGACGACATTGTACCTACATTAAAAAATCGAAGTTCAACCAATATGCCCCAAGAATAGTATGGAAAATCAAGACTAAATATGAATATTTCATGAGATTTACGTACTAGATGGTACAAACTAAAACAGCTAAATATATCAAGTTATAGGATTATGGGAATAATGAATGAATGCATGCAGGTAAGCATCAATTTCATGGGAGCAAGGAAAAATGAAAGACTATAGCATAATGTAGTAACTAAAATGACAAAATTTTTACAAAACAAACATAAGTATTTTAATGTTCTAACTATGAATATTCATTCAAAATAGTTCAATAGAGTAGAGAAATCATGAAATAAGCAACATATTTAAAGAAATACAGAGAAAAGAGTAAACAAACGCAAAAGGAAGGAGCTTGGGGCATCAGAATCAGTGTTGTAGGTGGCGTACGGGCAAGGGAGTAGGGCGTATGGAGTTGCAGCGGCTAGCATTAAGGATTTTTAGGGAGGGAGATGATGAATAGTTAGGGGTTTATATAGATTTTAAGGCACACAGCCGTGGGACACGCTGTGTGGCCTAATTTTTGCCCATGTATTTCGCGAATTTTGAATTTGGGCCCGTCTAACATTTGTCCCACGCCCATGTTCTTTGGGCGTGTGGATGCACAAGGCCATGTCGCACAGTCGTGTCTGGCTTCGTTCGCTTCTCCCACGCCGGTGTATATAGGTCCACGCTAGTGTTCGTTTTGACAGTGTCGACCACCGGTGGATGGCACGGGCGTGTTGCACGTCCGTGTTAGATTCTTAGTTTCAACCACGGTTTCAAGGCACGGGTGTGTCTCATTGATAAACCGTAATTTATACATATTTTTACCCCATGTTTAACGCCTTTTATGGATGATTTTCCATTAGAATTGGTGAATTCGATGCTCCTAATGTTTTAAATTCATGTTTTATACTTAGGAGAGTATAGGAGATCGAAAGGAACGAGAAACGGGCCAAAAACAGAGAAAATGGGCCAAAGTACGAAAGCAACATGGTCTAAACCTCCTCACACGGGTAGACCACACGATCGTGTCAATTTGGCAGGCTCGAGCAAGGTCTAAAGTAATCGTACACGGGCGTGTCATATAGGCGTGTCCTTACAGAGCCTAAGTTGAGTCCAATTTGAAAAAGGCCACTTTTGAGGGCTCATAGGCATTCCAATGTCTATAAATACACCCTAGAAGAGGAGAAAAGAGGACACACAGAATAGGGAGTAAAAAATTACTCCAAGAAAGCCGATTGATTCATCTCAGAAGCCGGATTCGTCATCAAGACTGAAGATCTCTCCTCAATTCCCCTTTAGGAGTTTTGGGTTTTCTTTATGTTTTGTATTATTTATTATTCTGAGATGTTTTCTTATTTAGTTATGAACTAAATCCCCTAAATACCTAAGGGAAATGAAACCTAAGATGAATCTTGTTATTATTTTCTGAATTGTATGATAAATATTTAACTTGTTCTTAATTATGTGTTCTTAATTCTTGTTTTGATATCCCAGGATAGTGATTCAAGATATACTCTTATTCAGAGGAGGAATAGGCCCTGTCTAAGAATACATTTGTCATAATTAAGCGGAGTTGATTGCGCGCCTAGACATAGGGTGACAAGATTTTGCCGGATTAGGGTGAAACCTAATAAAGGGATCTATAGATCAAGTTAATGCATCCCTAGAGTGTTAATTAGATTGACACGAGAGCGTGGGGATTTACCACATGGGAGTGGGAGAAGCAAACAACACTAGACATAGCCGTGCAACACTACTGTGTGCACCCACATGCCTAAGGAACACGGGTGTGTACTAAATGTTAGACGTGCCCAAATTTAAAATTCGCGAATCGCACGGGCTGAAATTAGGGAACACGAGTGTGTGCCCTGGCCGTGTGCCCCAAAATCTATAAATACCCTACACTATTCACTTTCTTCCCCATTCAAAAACCTTAACCCTAGCCACTGCAACTCCACACGACCTCCCTGCCACGCTCGTGCGCCACTTTCCACTCCATTTTTGACGCTCAATCTCTCTCCCTTAGCGTTTGTTTACTCCTTTCACTTCTATTTTACTTATTACTAATGCTTATTATTAGCATAATCTTCATTGCTTTTGAACTATTTTTCATTTTGCTCATTTAGTTTGCATTCTTAGGTTAGTTATTATACATTTCGTGTTAAATCAAGTTATTAGGGAAACCTCATACCCATGACTTTACTATGCTTATTCTCATGATATTTCCATGCCAATTTCTATCATTTAATTTGTATTCTTCGATTATTTATCATACATCTCATGTTAAAACAAGTTGTTAGGAAAGCCTCACCCTTTTATCCTACACATGCCATTACTACGCCCATTCTCATACAATGATAATGTCACGAAATTATTATATTAGTTATGTTTGGTTGTAGCTGAAATTCTACTTTTTATTTGAAAATTGCATTTCTTTTACTTTGACCACTCATTAAGATGACTTGATAATTCTAAATCGAAGGTACCATGTCGTCTTCACGAGCAAAGAAAACCGTCGTACGTACCTCGAAGAAGAGGAAGGGAGCATCATCTTCGGCGGGTCCAACCATGAAAATCTGTCACCCTCTCCTGCAGTTCCCCTAAGGGCCTCAGGAAGAGCTTTTCCAAATACTTTGGGCCCGACCCTTAATTGCAGGTCGTTTCATCTACTGGGCTGCCGTAGAACAAGTTCAGATGGCTGATGCTGTGACAGCCCTAAATTAACCCTAGTCAAAAAATGGTTTCGGGACCACGAAGCCGAGTCTTATAAGTAATTAAAAGTGATATTCTATGTTTATGATGTTAGTAAATGCATGTGTGAAAGTTTCATGCATTAATTTGATCATTTCTATGTGAAATTTATTAGTAGGGACTTATGTGAGACAATTTAGAAATATGCTAGGCAAGTGTTAAAATGGCCTATTAATACATGTGGGAAAGTGTTTGTCCTTGCATGTCAAATTAGCCAAATTGAAGCATGGTGGCCGGCCATGCTATGGGTGGAAACATGTCTCAAACATGTTATGTTAGTGAGGTATGTAGGAAACAATAAAATAAAAGCTAAAAATAAAGAAAGGAATTAAAAAGGAAAAGAGGAATAAAATAAGAGAAAAAAAAAGGAGTGTTCATCCTTTACCTTTGCCATTGCCGTGAGTGAGGGAAAGAAAGGGGATGAAAAGAGAGTTCTCTCTTTGTTGAACTTGGCCGAATAGAAGGAAGAAAGGAGGGGAGAATTTCTGTCACTTGAAGCCTTAGGGAGGTTAGTACATTGTGTTAAATTTGTGAAATGTTTACTTGTTTTAAGTAAATGATCATGGTTCTTGCTTAGCCATGCTAAAATGTTCAATAATGATGGGTGAATGGGACATTCGGCTATGGTAAAAGGGGGGGACTTTTTGATTGTTTAAGATAGTTTATTAGTATGTGATTTTTGGGTATTGTGAGTTTGAGATGTAAGTGTGTGTGTGCTTGGCCATAGGAGTTTGCTAAGAAATTTTGTTGGTTGAATGATGAATGGCCAAATGAACTATGAAATGTTATGAGAAGAATGTGGGAAGCTAAGGTGCGAACCTTAGTCTCGGTGATAGGAATGATTCGGTTGGTGTTTTGATGTTGTGGTGATGAGGCATGAAGTGTTCGGCCATGGTGCTAAAATGTTGTGCTTGTGTTAAACTTAGAAATTATTTTGTTATATGGTTAGTATAGGTATGGATGACCGAATATGAGAGCATGAATAGATGAAGAGCTTGGTTAATTGATATGTGGTAAATGTTAAGTGTTAAATGAAATGGAAATGATAGATTGATGTTGCACATTCGGCTATAGTTAGGGCCGAATGAGGTGTATAGAATATTAAGCATGCTTGAATTATACATTAGTGAGAATGTGTAATTGTGCTAAATTCTCTACTTGAGTTCGGTTAGGTATAGTCATGGTATGAGCTCATTAAGGATGCTACCTTATAAGTGAATGTAGCTTTAATTAACCTTATGTGCCATGCATGTGCTAAAATAATGATTGGATGTTATTATAGGTGTATGGTTGGTCTTATTATTATTAACAAGGGTTGAGTACCTTGAATCTCTCTTTAATGTTCAAAATGATTAAATCAATTTAATTCCTAAATTAAGCTCAAGAGCAAAGGGGAACTAAATTGGATAACGGAAAGGAGAAAGCAATCGAGTAGCCGAGTGGGAACCGTTCTACCCAACACAAGGTAAGTCATTAAGCATATATTTGGTATTGATTAAATGATCGTAATACCTATGCAATTGTGTTTAATGAGATGAAATGTGTACAAATGTATATGTATGGAAAGATGATATTGTTGAATGTAAAAGAGGTAGTGAAATGTGTAGAGTGTTTGGTTTCGGCACTAAGTGTGCGGGCAATAAGTGTGCACGGTGACGAGATTGGCACTAAGTGTGCAAGCTTGAAATGTATGGCACTAAGTGTGCGAGCTTAAATCACATGGCACTAAGTGTGCGTGATCGATTATTAAGCACTATGTGTGCGAACTCATTACATATCTTCGATCGATTATTTATATGGAGGGTGTGACTTTATCGAGTTGATCATGGACAGCGGAAAGAGTAAGTACCTTGAGCTCATGGCGAATAGGCGCTATGTTCATGCTCGGGGTTGAGCTTGGTAAGTTTTGAACCTATGTGATGATTACAATTGCAGTCATGTAAATAAGGTATCGTGGAATAGATGAAGGTTCATTTATTTGCATGATTGTAGCGAATATGAGATGATGTATGGAAATGCCTCAATTATCCTATTGAATAGTATATGAAATGTCATTGGGTGAATTGGTATGAGATTGAACCGAAAGGTCTAAGGAACTATGGTATAGTTCGGTATGGATGGAGTACTTAACCTCGTTTCATTGTTTCATTTTGTGATAATTTTGTTAATGGATGGTTGTGGAATGCTTATGACTTACTAAGTTATATACTCATTCGGTGTTTGCTTGTCACCCATTTTAGGTTTCTTGGATTCATCCTTTTTACATGCTCGGGACCGTCATCGAAGTCATCACACCGGCTAGCAATCTTTTGGTATTGTCTCCTTAGTCGATCTAGGAGAACATTTGGCATGTATAGGCTCTTTTGTTTTGTTGAACATTGGGTTGTAAACTTTAAGCCATGCGAAAATGGCCTATGTGGTCGGTTGGGTGTGGTTCTAAAACCTATAGTCGCGAGTCTTAGAAATCTTAATTTTGATAAGGTGGTCATAATTTGTGTTATGTATGATGAATTATTAGTTAGGTCATGGAAGAATTATGAAATAGGCATTGTTTGCTTTAGTAACAGATGCTGACAGCAGCAGTGATGTGAGATTGAAAAATCACTAAAAATGGTAGAAGTGGAATTAAATAGTGAATAAATTATGTAATTGAACATTGATGAATATACTTTCTTATGGAAGAAACGAAATGGTCACAAGAGTCGGATTTTAAGAGATATTCAAGTTTTCGCGAAACAGGGCCAGAACGGTTTCTGGATCCCCTGTTCCGACTTTGAAAATTCACTATAAATTAACCAGAGATAATTAGAAGTTATTCTCTATATGTGCAGATTTATTTGTGAGTATAGTTTCTTTAGAAACAAATGGCATGAGTGTTGGAGCCCTGTACAGAAATATATCCAAGTCGTAATACACAAAGGTCAGTATAGTCGAACCCTAAAACAGGGGAGACTTTAACTAATAAACTGTACTAATTGGCTTGACCAAAAATTCTAGAAAAAAAATTTGTAAATGGAATTATGAGTCTAGTTTCAGGAAAAATTTACGGAACTAGTTTTCGAGTTCTGGAACTCGAGATATGATTTTTAAGGTGACAGTGATGCAGTTAGCTAGCCTGCCTGGAGCATAAAAGAAAAGAAAAATATATATATATAAAGGGGGAAATAAGTGAAGTAAGCCCGGTAACACCTCGTGTTCAACTCCGGTGACGGTCACGGATTCGGGGTGTTACAGATGCAATTCGGGCCCTCCTAACCATCGATCCTTGGGAGCTGTTCTTTGGGATCATCGAACCAATATACCTCGAGCTCACGATGGAACTATGCTCAACGTTCCATCTTCAGACCGTAATGACAAATTACGATGATCCCGGCACGGTCCAGTTTCGTCTAGGTGGGTTACTTCGCCAGCTAAGCATCCCGGAGTTCAGTGCTGCACTAGGCTTATATACAGAGGAGTTCAAGAAGGAAAATGAACTACATGCTCTCACTTGCCACATACATTTTTCTCCCTCGAAGTGCTGGCACACTTTGGCCCCTGGTGCAGCCTCCTACAATCCTAGCCGCTCTAAGGCATCAGTTCTCCCACCATCCCTGAGGTACCTACACACCATTTTCGCTCACACAATTACAGGAAGGCGAGAGAGCACTGGTGTCGTCAACACTCACGACGCCTACTTCTTATGGTGTATGTCGCACGGGCACGTCATCGACCTTGCCTATTTCATCGCCCTTGCGATTCAGAAGTAGATGGAGCAGCGTAGGAAGTGGGTCATCTCCATTGGCCCGTATGTGACGCGATTGGCTCAACACTTCGGGCTCCTTGACATCGCGGCCCAAGAATCATCCTTGACCCTTATTGGCCAGATGTCTCCACAAGGCATCTCGAGCATGCTTAGCATGAGGATGATTGAGAGGCGCCGAGGAACCTACCCTCCTCAATATCGTCTCACCCAATCTACTGAGGAGGAGGCCTACGAGGACATTCCTGATGATGTCCCTTCGCAGCACGAGGACCCACCGACTCAGCCACCACCACCCTCTCGTCCAGTTCATGCGGCGGCTTCATATGCTGACATCTCTGAGTGCCTCACCCGATTCGAGCAGCAGTGTTTTCAGCAATTTGACAACATTGATGCTACTCTACAGCAAATTTGTCAGCACCTCCATATCTCATCGCCAGTCTCACATCGCGAACCATCCAGCGATGAAGATGTTTAAAAATATTTATTTATTTTATTTTATTTTTATTAAAACTACTTTTTATTTTTATTAGATTTTAGAATTTTATTTTTAATTGTAACACTCCAAACCCAGCCTTGAAGTTTGGCTCGAATCTGGCGTGTCACATTGAAGTGTTTTTCAAAACCATGTTTCCATTAAAACCCTTCTTAATAATTAAAAGCGATACCATTTTTAAACCTTGTTAGAAAACCTCATTTGAATAACATTCTTAACAACTTTGTAAAAATCTTGGTCATTGCGGAAGCTTAATTTAAAAACAATTGCGGATCGTGATGTTTTGAACAACGATGAGTTGCTTTGGAAAACCGTGTTCTAATACTAGCAATTATAAGAACAATAAATAAAATTCCAAATTTGAAATCGAGAAAATTACAACGGCTTTACTACAACCCACATAAAAACATTTAAAAGTAATAATCAAAGCGCAACATAAGCATGTGTGTGGCTTCCTCCGAGCCCCTCGCACTCGATCTGTCTAAGGCTTGAAATTACGAAAAGTTAATAAACAGGTGAGTTTACAAAACTCGATGTGAAATCCTCTACTATATAAAAGGAATCGGTCATATAAAAGAATTAAAAGTCCTGCCCCACCCTACTTACGTTTCAAGATCAATTGGGCCTTAGCCCATTATAACAGACGAAGCAGATGGGCCTTAGCCCATTACAGAACAAGAAACATTATCAGAACTAGAATCAAAATGAGAATCAGGTGACAGAATTAGAATCAGTATCAGGTAATAGAATCAGAATCAGAATGTGAATGCAATCCCAACCCAATCCAGCCATCACACCACCCGTACCAGCCCATCTCACCATGTGGGGAATAACTCAACCCACCCAGCCCACACACCAATATGCAGCAAAGCTGCTAATAACAGAAAATTGTGGCAGAGCCACCAGATTTAGATAATGTGGCAAAGCCACTTAACAGAATACGTGGCACAAAGCCATCGATAACGGGTCTATAATCGACACGAAGCCCACAATATCGATACGAAGCCCACAATAACGTCACACAACCTTTGGTAACATGATCGGCACTCAGCCATCGATTGGTCCACAGTCGTCTCGGGCGACCCGTACGGCCTTATCAAACCAGTACGAATATACTGCTCTTAAGCCTTCGGTGGATCAATAGTCTTCAAGCAACCATGCGATCCTAACAGATCAGATCTTCCTCCGTACAAAATCCCAACCCATGCAACATGTCATGTATGCAAAATGTCATGCCCATATTTGAATCAAACAATCACAATCAAGTCATTCATATCACCAACATATATTCACAATCAAATCCGTCAATCACACAGTCCAAGTCAGTCACTTGCCCACAAGGGCAAAACACTCATTTAACACATTAGGGGCAAAATGGTAATTTTACCCCACAAGGGTATCTCAGTAATTCTACCCTACAGGGGTATTTCAGTATTTCTACCCTACAAGGGTATTTCGTAATTCTACCCTACAAGGGTATTTCGTAATTCTACCCTACAAGGGTATTTTAGTAATTCTATCCTATAGTGGTATTTCAATAATTTTGTAAATCGAGGGTAAAACGGTAATTTTGTAAATCGGGGGTACTTTGGTAATTTTACAAGTCGAGGGTATTTCAGTAATTTGGTAAACTAAAGTATTCTAAACAGGGATAACAATACGAATGGGCCTAAAGCCCATTCTCAGCCCAAATGGGCCCACACGCTCGTGTGGCCCTTTTAGCCTAAATCTAGCCACAGATATGAGATTCACCTAGCCTAGTCCAATATTTACTATACAATCAAATAACTTATCCAATTGGGCCCGTAGGCCCATTGGGCCCACATGGCCCCTTTCGGCCAATCGAGCCCAAAGTAGCCATCCTACAACTAGAGTAGTGAGAAATACACACCTGATAGGAGACTGGAGTTAATCCGCGCTCCGAGCACTCTTAGCCGAAGCCCAACCCAAACGAGCACGCCATAAAGCGAAAGGGATCAGCCAAGAAAGGTACCTTTACTCTCCTTATGGTTCTCTCTATTTAAAGCCAGCTTCGCATCCGATCTTATGTTAGCTTCCCGATGTGGGATCCCTCCATCATTAGAGTTTAAATTCAACACCAACTCTTGCCGCCCCCTGTTAGCAAAATAAATGCTCTTTGATTGCCATGAGTTTCGAACCCTGGACCTCCTTGCCAACTCTATGACGCCACCTTCCTGCCTCTTATGTGGCGCTACTTTACCACTAGACCACAAGGCTTTTTGTGGCACAATTTCTCCAACAATATTCTTAAGGCATACCTACTACACCCAGGCTTTGATTCACCTTAAACCAAAATTTTTGCTATAGTCCAGGTTTGAACCCAGGACTTCTCCAACACTTCTCAGCACACTTAACCACTAAAACAAGCCTTCATTAACGAAATTCACATGCACAACAAAATATTATAAGCTGCCTTCAACCGCTCCCATGCTCAAGGCCCAAAATTTCTAGGCCCAAATTCAGGGTGTTAAATTAATTATCAAATTGGGTTATTTCTTTACGAGTAATTATTTCTCCTAATACCCCCTAAAAAGTTCCTGATTTTATCACAGTTAAATAATAGCTTTTAAGCTCATCATCACATCAGAGCTAAAAACTCCACCGGAAAAGGTTCTCCATGACTGCCATGTCCTGATCGACCACGACCATAGCTACCACTAGATATAATATTCTTTTGGTGAAGGACTTATGGACTAATGAACCTCTACGATCGCCGGAGTATCCTCTTCCACTCTCGAACTGATTACTCTCCAAAACTCTAGTTCGAGGAATTCATCATACAGGAAGTTTCACTTCTCTCCCCATCTTATTTTTATATTCTATAATACCTATCTTTGTACATTGAGGGCAATGTACATCTTAAGTGTATGGGGGCATTCATTTCATTATCAGAAAAATCCCTGAATGATCACCTTGTTCTCTTGAAAAGCTCTCATATCATATTTAGGATAAATTTTAATTGATTTATGATTTTGATTGATATAAGCATTGATTGTTTAAACTTTAAGACATTAGAGAATCAAGCATGATAAGTTGATTTTTAAGAATTTAAAATTATAGGTTGTTTCCCCAAGTCTAGGTATTACTTTGAATTGGAATTCACGAGTCTAAACATCAAAAAGCCATAATTTTTGTGAGATTTTTGAGCCTTTTGAGCATCTATTAATCCTTTCATCTCACTTTTATTATTGCTTTGAGTGCGTCAGTATTGAACTGTTATTCTAGAAGTTGCTTGATTATGCATGTCGAGACAACACCATTTGATTTGATATGTCAAAATGATTAAGGCACTTAGGATTAACCCACTCATGCCATGAAAAGCCTACCTCCACGTTTAACCCTTAGTAAACCCCTTTGAGCCCAACAAGCCATTCCTTGTATTAACCTCAATATTAACCCTTAACTCATTATTGTTGAAATCCACTAAATTAATTTGATCCCTATTTTTGCCGAGATTTGAGTTGAAGAAATTGCTTAGCTATGTCTTGTTTGTAATAAGTTAGCCTATGTTATTTAACTTGTTCTTAAAAAAATAAATAAAAAAAATTATGTATACACATTAGTAATTCCATATTCTGAGAAGAGGCTCTGTTGTACGCAAGTGATATTAACTCTTTTTCTAGTTAGGCAATTTTTCAATTCAATCTCGATTCTAACCCTTTCTTTCAGCTTGTGACCATGCCCCCTAACCAAGTCTCACTACAACCCTCTAAAGACCTTTTGATTGATGTTTCATCTTAAATTATAGTGGTGGAGATTTGATTTTCATGCAAGCCTATGGTAATGACATTTCACTATTGACTATTGAGTGCTTCATTTATTATCCTTGAACACCTTGAGTGATTTGAGTGAACCTTTAGTGAGGATGTGAAACTCTGTGATATTCTAAATCAAAGGTAATTACTCAGATGAGGGAAAACAACTATGTTGCATAATTAAATACTCAACTTGGAATGTTTGAAACTTTTATGTTCTTTTAGTTGAATTCTCAATGTATGATTACCTATAGATTATTTTGATATATTATCGATAGAAATTATAAGTTGAGAAGAATTTATTTTGATTATGAGTTATTTTGCTTGAGGACTAGCAAATGCTTAAGTGTGGGGGTATTTGATAAACCGTAAGTTATACATATTTTTACCACATGTTTAACACATTTTATGGATGATTTTCCATTATAATTGGTGAATTCGATGCTCATAATGCTTTAATTTCATGATTTTATTCTTAGGAGAGCATAGGAAGCGAAAGGAACGAGAAACAGTCCAAAAACGGAGAAAATGGGCCAAAGTAAAAAATCAACACGGCCTGGACCTCCTCACACGGGAGACCACACGACTGTGTCAATTTGGCAGGCTCGAGCATAGCCTGAAGTAATCGCACATAGGCGTGTCACACAGGCGTGTCCTTGATGAGCCCAAGTTGAGTCCAATTCAGAAAAGGCCACTTTTGAGGGCTTATAGGCATTCCAAAGCCTATAAATACACCCTAGAAGAGGAGAAAAGAGGACACACAGAATACGGAGTAAGGAATTACTCCAAGAAAGGCGATTGATTCATCTCAGAAGCCGGATTAATCATCAAGACTGAAGATCTCTCCTCAATTCCCCTTTAGGAGTTTTGGGTTTTCTTTATGCTTTGTATTTTTTATTATTCTGAGATGTTTTCTTATTTAGTTATGAACTAAATCCCCTAAATACCTAAGAGGAATGAAACCTAAGACGAATCTTGTTATTATTTTCGGAATTGTATGATAAATATTTAACTTGTTCTTAATTATGTGTTCTTAATTCTTGTTTTGATATCCCAGGATACTGATTCAAGATAAGCTCTTATTTAGAGGAGGAATAGACCCTGTCTAAGAGTTCATTTGTCATAATTAAGCGGAGTTGATTGCGCGCCTAGACATAGGGTGACAAGATTTTGCCGGATTAGGGTGAAATCTAATAAGGGGAGCCATAGATCGAGTTAATGCAACCCTAGAGTGTTAATTAGAGAAAAGTCTCGGTTATTCATTCTAGGGATTAGACATTATTAGTTTTGAATAGGGATAATAACATAACTTAGGGATCTCTACGGAATAAGTTAAATGAATAAATCGTCCGATTCGAAGCCAGAATAACAAGTACAGTCTAGGTGGATTTTTCCTTAGGTATTGTCTTACTTCAATCGATTTTCCCAAAAGCAATTCCCCAATTCTATTCTCTTTGAGTTCTTAGTTTAGATAATTAGTTAGTTAGAACAAAACCCCATTATTCTTAGGCTAGATAATAAAAAGACAGTCATTACTAGTACTTTTAGTTCCTTTGGGTTTGATAACCTGGTCTTGGTAAAACTATACTATTGTTCAATAGGTACACTTGCCTACATCGTGATAATAGTTAGTTTCAAGAATGATTAATTATAAATATTTAAAACCTATCACAAAATCACACGATCACTCACACCCATGTTGTTCTGGCAGTTTCGCCCACGGCCATGGCGTACGGTCGTGGCAACTTATCATATCCGGTGTTGGGGAAAAATCTTGCCCTATTTTCACACGGTCGTATCGCACGACCGTGTCTCCTCTTATGGTGTGAGCACGGCCTAACACCCGTGTGCCTGGCCGTGTGGATGGGAAAACCCTGGGTTTCAAGACTCAGTTAGTAGGTTAGGTGTAAAAAAAACTAGAATTTAAATAAGTCATTATTTTTAGTGCTCGGGTTGCCTCCCGAGAAGCGCTTATTTATAGTCTTAAGCTGGGCTTACCTCTCTTCTGCATGGTCAAGGTGGTCGAGGAGTTTGCACTCTCATCCCTACTATCAACTTTATCAACATAAGGTTTAAGACGAGTACTGTTTACCTTAAAAGTACCGAATTTGGGATGAATTACCTCGACTGTACCATATTAGAAAATACTAAGTACCGTAAGAGAAATTTCTTCATCAGGTTCAGAAGTGGTAATGAGAGTATTTGCTGCATCTAGTAGTACTTTGTCTCCAACCTTAAGTTGATTTGGTGAGGTATTGAGATCGTCCTGGCTCGGTTTCAATTTATCAGGTGTTCTTAGTTTCTATGTCCGCCATTTATCTAGCTCCTCAATTTTTAGCCTTCATTCTTCATAGATAGGTCCTTTGTTGTCGTTTGAACACGGCTCATATACATTTTTCGTAACTGTTTCCTGCACAGAAGGTTTCACCACATGATCAGTACTAGTAGAATGATTTATACAACCACCTTCAATTTTCAATGTGTTACTCAAATTACGAGCTTGAAGGGTGATTGTTTTGTCTCCCACACGAAGTGTGAGTTTACCTGTGCCAACATCAATGATAGTTCTAATAGTCGCTAAAAAGGGTCGTCCTAAAATGAAAGGTTTGTTACTATCCTCTTCCATGTCTAGAACAACAAAGCCTACTGGGTATATAAATTTATCGATCTTAACAAGAACATCTTCAATGATACCCCTAGGAAATCTAATGGTTTTATCAGCCAATTGAATGCTCACCCTAGTTTGTTTGGGTTTCCCAAGACCTAGCTGTTTAAACATTTTATAAGGCATAACATTAATGCTTGCCCCTAAGTCAGCTAATCATTATGAACATCTAAACTACCAATTAAACAAGGAATCGTAAAACTCCCTGGATCTTTCAATTTGTTAGGTAGCTTATTCAAACTGCATTCAATTGCACATGCGACGCCTCATCCAACTTTCGTTTATTTGTTAAAAGCTCCTTTAAGAATTTGACTACGTTTGGCATCTGCGAAAGAGCTTCAATAAAAGGTAAATTAATATGTAACTTTTTTAATAATTTAAGGAATTTACCGAATTGTTCATTTGTGAGGTCTTTCCTTGTCGCGTTTGGGTATGGCACATGAGGTTTGTATTCTTTACTTATTGGTTTCTGGTAATTGTGGTCCACCTCACCTTTACCTTTACTTACCACAGTTTCTTGCTTCAGTTTTGGTTCAGGTGCAACTAACCTTTCCGCATCTTGAATGGTAATTGCATTGATTTGCTCCATTGGGTAAGATTCAATGTTACTCGCCAAACTATCTGGTGGCCGTTCAGAAATCAGTTTGGTGAGTTGGCCTATCTGAGTTTTGAGCCCTTGGATTGATGCTTGTTGATTCTTAAGGGCTGTCTCGGTATTCTGGAAATGAGTTTCTGATACCGAGATGAATTTTGTTAACATCTCCTCAGGGTTCGGCTTTTTTTTTTACCAGTAAGGTGGTTGTTGAAAACCCGAAAGATGTTGAGGCCTTTGATTTCCTTGACCGCCCCACGAGAAATTGGGATGGTTCCTCCAACCTGCATTGTAAGTGTTACTATACGGGTTATTTTGGGGTCTAGAGTTATTGTTATCCATATATTGGACTTGTTCCTCCTCGATACTAGGGTTGAAGGGTTGATATTCTGTGCATGCTCCTCCTCCATTCAAATCGCACCTCATCACTGGATGTACCTGAGTAGAACCACACAAACCGTCAATCTCTTTTTTTAAGAGTTCTACTTGGTTAGATAGCATAGTAACCGTGTCGAGGTTGAAAACACTGGCTGCTTTCATCGGCTTTGTCCTTATAACTTGCCACTGATAGTTATTCAGTGACATCTTCTCAACAAATTCGTAAGCCGCCTCAGGTGTCTTATTACTGATAGTTCCACCAGCGGCTGCATCAATCATCTGTCGAGTCGAAGGATTCAGGCCGTTGTGAAACGTTTAAACTTGTAGCTAGAATGGTAACCCATGGTGAGGGAATCTTTGAAAAAGGTCCTTGTATCTCTCCCATGCATTGTAGAGTGTTTCTAAATCCATCTGCACAAAAGAAGAGATATCATTACATAATTTGGATATTTTAGCCGGCGGAAAATATTTTAATAAAAACATTTGTTCCCAAGTAGTGATTGACCCTCGTGGTAACGAGTTCAACCATTGTTTAGCCTTATTCCTTAATGAAAAGGGAAACAACTGAAGGCGAATGGCGTTATCAGAAACGCCATTCATTTTAAAAGTGTCGCAAAACTCTAAGAAATTTGCCAAGTGATTGTTTGGATCCTCATCCTGCAAACCATCAAATTGAACAAACTATTGTATCATTTGAATTGTGTTAGGTTTCAGTTCAAAATTATTGGCAGTAATAGTGGGTCTAACTATACTTGACTCAGTTCCTGTTAAATTAGGTTTAGCATAATCATACATAGTACGTGCAGCAGGATTCTAATTTACTGGATCAGCAGCAATCGCAGGAGGTAGCTGATTTTCTTGGTTTTCAGCCATCTCCTCAGTTGTGGTTGAATTATCGTCCTCTTGCTCGTCTTCTATGTATCTTAGGCTTCGCCTTATTTCTCGTCTGTTTCTGCTAACTGTGCGATCGATCTCATCGTAAAAAATTAGTAGTCCTGACAGGTTTCTTCTGGTCATAAACTAGAAAAACCTGTCAGAAGAAAATAAGAGAAAAATTCGAAAAGAAAAGAAAATAAAAAACTTAAATTGCAAATAAAGTAAATGGCTAAAGTAATAAAAATCAAGTTTTCCTAATATCCTAGTTTCCTCGACGACGGCGCCAAAAACTTGATTCGCGGTATTCGTAACAGGTTTTAAAGATTTATAAATGAATCGTTCTTGAGACTAACTTATTATAACGATTAAGGCAAGTGTATCTATCAAACAGTAGTATAGTTCAGCAAGACCGGATTGTCGAACCAAAAGGAACTACGAGTACTAGTATTTACTTCCATTTTATTATCTAGTCTAAAAATTAAGAGGTTTGGTTATCTAAACTAATTATTAACTATGAATGCACAGAAAGTAAACTTGGGAAAATACTTTCGAGAAAATTCGATTGATTGGGACAATACCTAAGGAAAAATCCACCTAGACTTCACTCGTTATTTGACTCTGAATCAGACGATTTATTCATTTGACTTAATCTGTAGGAAGCCCTAAATTATATTATTATCCCTCTCGAGACTAATAACGTCTAACCCTAGGTTGAATAATTGAAATCTCTTTCTAATTAACACCCTAGAATTGCATTAACTCGATCTATGGATTCCTTTATTAGGTTTCATCCTAATCTGGCAAAATCTTGTCACCCTATCTCTAGGCGTGTAATCAACTCCGCTTAATTATGAAAATTTTACTTTTAGACAGGGTCTATTTCTCCTCTGAATAAGAGCGTTAACTTGAATCAATATGCTGGAATATTAAAATAAAAATTAAGAACACATAATTAAGAACAAGTCAAATATTTATCATACAATTCAAATAATAATAACAAGATCTGTCTTAGGTTTCATTCCCCTTAGGTATTTAGGGGGTTTGGTTCATACTTATGAAAGAAAACATCTCAAAAGCATAAAGATAACAAAACATAAGAAAACCCAAAACTCCTGAAGGAACTTGAAGGGAGATCTTCAGTTTTGATGATGAATCCGGCTTCTGAGATGGATCAATCGGCTTTCCTTGAGTAATTCCTTGCTTCCTACTCTGCCTCCTCCTTCTAAGTGCCTCCTCGGGTGTTTAAATAGGCTTTAGAATGCCTAAGAACCCTCAAAATTGGCCTTTTTCGAATTTTACTAAACTTGGGCTCGGTAGGGACATGTCCGTGTGCGATTACTGAAGGCCGTGGTCAAGGCTGTTAAATGGGCACGAGCGTGTGATCTACTCGTGTAAGTCGTGCTTCGATTTACCAAAGGGACACGGTTGTGTGACACGCTTGTGCGAGGAAGTCCAGGCCGTGTTGATTACTCACGTGGGTCTATTTTCTCTGTTTTCGGCCCGTTTCTTGCCCTTTTTACTCTTCTATGCTCACCTAAGTATAAAACATGAAATTAAATGATTAGGAGTATCGAATTCACCAATTCTAAGGAGAAACCATCCATAAAATGTGTTAAGCATGGGATAAAAATATGTATAAATTATGGTTTATCAGTGTGCCTGTTCAAACGGCTGTGTCGAATTGGGAATTAGGGTTTTCAGGCAGGATTAGGTGCTACATGGCCATGTGGCTGATTTTGGGAAATTAGTCGATATTCACTCGACTATGTCCCTTGGGTACACGGGCATGTGCAATTGGGAATTTAGGGTTTTCGATGATTTTTGGTGCCACACGGCCAAAAACACAAGCATATGTACCCACACGGGTGCGTGAGATCTCCACATGGTCGTGTCTCCTCTACTATTTATTTTAGCACTTCTGGACAGTGAGTTACACGGGCTGCTCACATGGGCATGTGTAGCCTTCACGCGGACTTGTGTTTTAACACCCCAAACTCGGCCCAGACGTTATGGTCGAATCTGTCGCGTTACATTGAAGTGTTTTAGTGAAAACCTTGTTTTCATTGAAAACCCTTCTTTAAAATGAGAAACCTTAATTAACTTATAAAAACTCTCTTTCAATCGTGAAAGCTTGTTTAAAACATATGATTTATGAAAGCCTGTCATTTTAAAATTTAGTTGCGGAAATGTAGAAAAACAATCTATGATTTAGGAAACCCATGTTCACCTTCTCATAATTACAACGCATAAAAATAACAGTCCAAATAATAATAAAAGGGAATGCCTTATTTCATTCCAGTCTAAAATTACTTAATAAGCTAGAAACTATATGTTTTCTTTTAAGAAAAAACAAGTCCAAGTCGTCTTGCTAGCTGGCCACCTCCGAGTCCCTTCAAACATCAAACCTTCTACTGAGCATCACCTGAGAAAAATACAAGAGGGAGTGAGTTTTCGAAAACTTAGTGTCTACAACCCTCGACGAGTAATAAGCATTCATCAATCACCATAAAATCATACATGCAATGCAATGCAGTGCAACCCACCCCAATAATCCAACCGTTACACATCAACTCCGTCCCCCGATACACATCATATGGGGATATAAATATCGACCCACCCATCCAATACACATCACTAATAGCCTAGTTACGGAACTACCTTCATTGCAGTAAGCTGCCAATCACATATTGGGCTTAAAAGCCGCCGGTGGACCCACGGTTGTCAAGCAACCATGCGATCCTCATATACTTCCTCTGTTCCATAATTCCCAACCCATATGCAACCTAAACAGAATATCGTATGCATGCAGAAGATATAAATGTAACATCCATAAATCTTACATTCAACACATAAGGGTATTTTGGTCATTTTTGCCCTTAAGGGCATTTCAGTAATTTCTCTTTATTAGGTTTATTACTTACCTTGGCCCGTTAACAAGTCCTCGTTGGATAAAGTGAACAGATACTATGCACCAGGTAGGGTTTCAGAGAAGAGGAGGTGAGTCATTAAGACCGCTTTAGTACCAAGCTCTCCCTAGATCTAATCTTAGACATGCATATACCCATTACCACACCTTAACCTTATGACTCATCCACGATCACAATTAATTAATTAAGTTTTATGTTAATTAAACATTTATCAGATACTAGGCCCAAAACCCTTTACAAAGCCCAAACAAGTCTACATACATGCATATGGCCCACTAGGCCCAATCTCATTTATATGGCCCATTAGGCCCAAATCACATTTTTATGGCCCATTAGACCCAAATCACCTTCATATGGCCCATTAGGCCCAAATCACATTCATATTCATGCTTTCATATAATTTCCATCACTTAACATCAAGTTGCCAATTTTGCCTATTATGGACACAATAGCCCATAGGGCCCACTTAGCCCATTTTGGCCCGGTTGGCCAAAACACGACCCAAGTCCATAGAATCTCCAATGGGGCCTCTAAAAACCTATCAGTTTCCCCTTACGAGTGTCCGTGCACTCGCAAGTCTATTGTAGCCAAAATTTTAGCTTTTCGGCATTTCAACTTTTTGGCACTTCGAGATTTGCCAATCTACTGTGTGTGTGCAGTGTATGTACACACCTGGTAATAAAGCATGTTGTGATCCCCCTTACCACGAACCTATAATCAATATCACTCAATTATTACTCACATATACTTATCGAATACTTTACCAAAAGCCAAAGTCTCACCTTAACCTTACTTGAAACACCAAGTCTTAATAGCTTTTCCTTGACCACTAATCGTGAGTACTTCCCAGATTTGCATTAACCTTTATTGTTAAAAACATATTGGGTGACTTGTATCCATTATATGTCACCCTTTACTACTAAAGCCTATTCGTCCAACCTTTACCGAAGTGAAGAACACTTACCAATATCTCACATCTAAGGAGCAAATCGACAGGGATCCAAAAGACTGGGATTCAATACTAGAAGAAGTGAGGGATAGAGTGATCTATACTAGCAAAATTGATTGAGAGAATAAAGCACTTAAACTAGAATTGACTGAGTGGAAAGGGTAGTGGTGGCACAGAGGATATTCGGCTCTTGAAACTTGTATGGTGAAAAAGGTTATTCGACACAAAGAAAAGTAGAAATCGTTTAAAACCAGACGTGAATCAAAAAGAAAAATATGAGTAGGGAAGAATGGAGAATCGGCACAAAGAAAAAGAAGGAAGAATAAGGGATTTTCAGATTTTAGATCTTTGGAGAAAAAAAGGTGCTTTCTGGCAACAAGGTGAGGGAGAATACGACATTAGCCTAGCAACCTCATGATAAACTACAATTTATACATATTTCTATCCCATCCTTAACATATTTTATGGATGACTTTTCCTTAAAATTGGTGAATTCGATGCTCCTAGTGCCTTAATTTCATATTTTATACTTAGGTGAGCATAGAAGAGTGAAAAGAATGAGAAATAGGCCAAAAACGGAGAAAATGGGCCAACGTATGAAATCAACACGGCCTGACCTCTTCACACGGGCAGACCACACTGTCGTGTCAATTTGGCAGAATCGAAACACGACTCACACGGGTGGACCACACGCAGATGCCTATTTAACAGGCTTGACCACGGCCTGAAGTAATCAGACACAGGCGTGTCACACAGGCGTGTCCCTACTAAGCCCAAGTTTAGTCCAATTCGGAAAAGGCCAATTTTGAGGGTTCCTAGGCATTCTAAAGCCTATAAATACACCCTAGAGGAGGAGAAAAAATAGGGGACAGAGAGAAGGAAGCAGGGAACTGCTCAAGGAAAGCCAATTGATCCATCTCGAAAGTCGGATTCATCATCAAGACTGAAGATCTCCCCTCAATTTCCCTTTAGGAGTTTTGGGTTTTTCTTTATGTTTTTTTTCATTATTCTTCTGAGATGTTTACCTTTTTAGTTATGAACTAAAACCCCTAAATACTTAAAGGGAATGAAACCTAAGATAGCTCTTATTATTATTATCTGAATTATATGATAAATATTTGGCTTGTTCTTAATTATGTGTTCTTAATTCTTGTCTTGATATTCTAGGATATTAATTCAAGTTAAGCTCTTATTCAGAGGAGGAATAGACCCTGTCTAAGAGTACATTTGTCATAATTAAGCGGAGTTGATTGTGCGCCTAGAGATAGGATGACAAGATTTTGCCGGATTAGGGTGAAACCTAAAAAGGGGATCCATAGATTGAGTTAATGCAACCTAGGGAGTTAATTAGAAAGAGATTTCAATTATTCAACCTTGGGTTAGACGTTGTTAGTCTCGAGAGGGATAATAATATAACATAGGGATTTCTACGGATCAAGTCAAATGAATAAATCATCTGATTTAGAGTCAAATAACAAGTGAAGTCTAGGTGGATTTTTCCTAAGGTATTGTCTGAATTCAATCGTTTCTCTAAAAGTAATTCCCCAATTCTATTTTCTGTGAATCCTTAGTTTAGTTAATTAGTTAGTTAAAACAAACCTCATTATTCTTAGGCTAGATAATAAAAAGACATTCATTACTAATACTTTTAGTTCCTTTGGGTTCGAGAATCCGGTCTTGTTAAAGCTATACTACTGTTTGATAGGTACACTTGCCTTTATCGTGATAATAGTTAGTTTCAAGAACGATTCATTATAAATATTTAAAACCTGTCACGAATATCACGTATCAAGTTTTTGGCACCGTTGCCATGGAACTAAGATATTAGGAACACTTGATTTTTATTACTTTAGCCATTTACTTTGACTGCAATTTAAATTTTATTCTAATTTTTTATTACTAATTCTTCTTTTTGCCTTTTTCTGGCAGGTTCTTATAGTTTATGACTAGAAGAAACCCATCAGGACCATTACTTTTTGATAGTGAGATCGATCGCACAGTTCACAGTAACCAAAGAGAAATAAGGCGAAGCTTAAGATACACAGAGAACGAGCAAGAGGACAATATTCAAACCACAACCGAGGAGATGGCTGAAAACCAAGAAAATCTGCTACCTCCTGCAATTGCTGTTAATCAAAATCCTGCTCCGCGCACTATGTATGATTATGCTAAACCTAATTTAACAGGAACTAAGTCAAGTATAGTTAGACCTGCTGTTGCAATTTTGAACTGAAACCTAACACAATTCAAATGATACAACAGTTTGTTTAGTTTGATGGTTTGCAGGACGAGGATCCCAACGCTCACTTGGAAAATTTCTTAGAATTTTGAGAGAACTTTAAAATTAATGGCATTTTTTATTACGCTATTCGCCTTCGGTTGTTTCCCTTTTCGTTAAGGAATAAGGCTAAACAATGGTTGAACTCGTTATCACGAGGGTCAATCACTACTTGGGAGCAAATGACCGAAAATTTTTTATTAAAATATTTTCCATCAGCTAAAATAGCCAAATTACGTAATGATATCTTTTCTTTTGTGTAGATGGACTTAGAAACACTCTACGATGCATGGGAGAGATACAAGGACCTTTTGAGAAGGTGCCCTCACCATGGGTTACCACTTTGGCTACAGGTTCAAATGTTCCATAATGGCCTGAATCCTTCGACTCAACAGATGATTGATGCAGCCGCTGGAGGAAATATCAATAATAAGACACCTGAGGCAGCTTACGAAGTTATAGAGGAGATGTCACTGAATAACTATCAGTGGCAAGTAATGAGAACAAAGCCGACGAAAGCAGCCGGTGTTTTCAACCTCGACACAGTTACTATGCTATCTAACCAAGTAGAACTCTTAAATAAAAAGATTGACAGTTTGTGTGGTTCTACTTAGATACATCTAGTGATGCGGTGTGATTCGAATGGAGGAGGAGCATGCACAGAATATCAACCCTTCAACCCTAGCATCGAGGAGGAACAAGTCCAATATATGGGTAACAATAACTCTAGATCCAAAAATAACCCATATAGTAACACTTATAATGCAGGTTGGAGGAACCATCCTAATTTCTTGTGGGGCGATCAAGGAAATCAAAGGCCATAACATCCTCCGGGTTTTCAACAACCACCCTACCAATAGGAAAAGAAGCTGAACCTTAAGGAGATGCTAACCAAATTCATCTCGATGTCAGAAACTCATTTTCAGAATACTGAGACAACACTCAAAAATCAACAAGCATCAATCCAAGGGTTCGAAACTCAGATTGGACAGCTCACTAAGTTAATTTCTAGACGACCACAAGGTAGCTTGCCAAGCAACACTGTAACAGCCCTAAATTGACCTTAGTCGGAAAGTGGTTTCGGGACCACTAAACCGAGTCATAAAAAAATAATTAACCGTCTTAGTTGATGCTCATTATATGTACTTATGCATGTGTGAAAATTTCATGTTTGAATTTTGTTAATTGTAAGTGAATTTTAGTAAATAGGACTTATGTGAGAAAATTTAGAAATGTGCTAGGCAAATGTAAAGTGGCCTATTAATGCATGTTATAGAAATGGTGGGTTTGCATGTCAAATTGCCCAATATTTGAGCTAGTGGCCGGCCATGCTATGAGTGGAAACATGTCACAAACATGTTATGTTAGTGATGTATGTTAGGAACAATAAAATAAGGAGTATGGGTAATAAAGAAATGGAAAAAGGAAAGAATGTGTGTGATTGTTTCTCCCCCTCCCCATGGCCGTGAATGTAAGAAAGAAAACAAAAAAAAAAAGTGTCCATCTTTTTCTCATTTCTCTTGGCCGAATGTTCTAAGGAAGAAAGAAAAACAAGTTGTGTTCTTTGGTTCTTCTTGGCCGAATTGAAAGGAAGAAGAAGGGAGTGAAGCAATCGGTCATCTTAGGTCACTATTAAGGTAAGGAAGTTTGTACTAGCTCTTGAAATTTTAGTTTATATTGAGTGAGATATCAAGTGATTTTTGTAAACCATGTTGAAATTTTGATTTGTAGGGTGAGTATGGTTTTCAGCTATAAAAGATTAATAAGGGTGATGGTTGTGTTTCATGCTAAACTTAGATGAATAAAGGTAGTTTGCTTACATCTTGATATCTATGAGTTCCTTTCTTGGTTCTACCATAGACCCACGAAGTATATGTTTATTTGGTGTTGTTGGAGGTTTATGATAGAAGCTAATGAGTGAGAGTTTGATAGATACTATGAGGTTAAACTTCATGAGATTGTAAGCTTGTAAGTTGGATGATGAAATTCATGCTTTGTGAAGGTGAATGGTGTAGAAGGAGCATTCGGCCATGAAAAAAAAAAGAAAAGAAAATTTATGATGAATTAAGTTGGAAGCTATTATAATGTACTTGTGCATTCGGGTATGGGATGAAAATATATGAGATGGTTATAATCAGCCTTGTGATTTGGCTCTTGCATATATATATATATATATATTTGCACATGATGTATTGGTATGACATATATATATATCATCTCAAGGTATATGTTTATATATGGTGGTGTTTTAGTTATGGAGTAAATGATGGATGCGTATTGAGTTATAATATGTAATGCATTAGTTAGTAAAATGTATGTCATTTATATGTGGTACTAAGTATATAATTGGCCTCAACGTAGACATGCATATTCGCCACATGAGATGGATTAGCGTTGCATGTATTCGGTTAGAGGCAAGCATATCGATGCTTTTATCTTGGCTTAGACAATCGGCTAAAAGGAAGTGTGGGATAATATGTCGAGTTGATTCATGATTTCATATGTATGTGACTTTAATGTCTAATGAATATATATGGGCTAAGTACCTTGAGTTCCTCTTTTCGATGCTCAAATGATTAAATCAATTTATTTGTTAAATTAAGCTCAAGAGCAAAGGGGAACTAGATCCGATAAAGGGAAGGAAAAAGTGGGTGAATAGCCATCGAAATCGTTCAACGACATCCGAGGTAAGTTTTTGAGTAATAGAACTTAGATTATGATTTGATTAGATCATGTTTTAAGCAAATCAAAATCATGCTCTTTGTATGTGGCTATTGAGCCGAAATTGCAAGTGTGATAAGTGTCTTGTGTTTGAGCTTTGGTAATGAAAATGAAATACGGATGTGTCATGATTTATTGATATATGTGCTTGGTTATTCGAATGATATCCGGGCTAAGTCCCGAAGGCTTTTGTGCTAAGTGACTATATCCGGACTAAGATCCAAGGCATTTGTGCGAGTTACTAATTCAAAGCTAAGCGAAGGCATTGGTGCGAGTTACTAAATCCGAGTTGAGTCCCGAAGGCATTTGTGCGAGTTACTATAACCGGGCTATGTCCCGAAGGCATTTGAGCGAGTAGCTATATCCGGTTAAATTCTGAAGGTATGTGATTCGGGAATGAACGATCTTGCTGTAAAAATTTCAGTTAATACGCTTGTAAAATCCCAACAATGAGGTATGTTTCAGTATGTGCATTGGAATAGTTGATTCCTTGAATAATATTCGCTTAGTCGAGTAATGAGCTTCTGGTATTTGGCTAAGATAATCCCTTATGTATGAATAGAGGGGTTGGAATGTGAAGTAGGAATGATTTGAGAATATGTATATATGGGGTTATCCGTTTAGTTATATGAATGCTATCTTTGCAGCTTGTGCTTAAATTCTTTGCTCAAGACTTACTAAGCATTTAATGCTTACTCCGTTTCTTTAATCCTCTGTTTTATAGATTTTGGTTCGTCAGCTATCGGACTCGAGAATTTTGAAGTCGAAGTCGCCCACACTATCAAAGCCCCTTTCGGTATACTTTTGGTTGAACTTTGAAATGGCATGTATAGGACTACCCTTTTTGTTATTGGTCATGTACCCTTCGGTTTTGTGTAAATTTGGATAGCCATGCGAAAATGGGTTAAATATACTTTGATCATAGCATTATAATCGTTTTGTATGTTGTTCGTCGAGAGGTATGGAAATGTTGGTAACGGTTAGCCATGGGAATGGTCATTCAGGATCACTTTTGGTATATGTATGACAAACTCTAGTTGATCCATGGAGGATCATGAAATAGGTAAAGTTTACCTTAAAAATAGATGCTGGCAGCAGCAGTGATTTGGATGTGAAAAATCACTAAAATTAGTAGGAATGGAATTAAATAGTGAATAAATTATGTAATTGAACCTTGATGAATCTATTTTCATAGGAAAGTAACTAAAAGTTCATATGAACAGTATATTATAAGATGTTAAAGTTTTCGTGAGACAGGGCCAGAACGGTTTCTGGATCCCCTAATCTGACTTTGGAAATTCTCTATAAATTAACCAAAGACAATTAGAAGTCATACCATATATTTATAGATTCCTTTTTGAGTCTAGTTTCATTAGAAAAAATGGCATAAGTATTGAAGCCCTGTACAAGGAGTTATCTAAGTCGCAATGCAAGAAGGTCAGTATAGTCGAACCCTGTAACAAGGGAGACTTTAACTAATAAACTGTACTAATTTGCCAGACCAAAAATTCTAGAAAAAAATATGTAAATGGACATATGAGTCTAGTTTCAGGGAAAAATTACGAAACTGAGTTTCGAGTTTTGGAATTCAAGATATAATTTTTAAGGTGAAAGTGACGCAGTTAGCCAACTGCCTGGAAAAATTTAAAATAGACTGTGCAAATAAGTGATTTAAGTCTGCGAACCCCTCGTGTCTGACTCCGGCGTCGGTCTCGGGTACGGGGTGTTACAAACACAGAATCTAACTCAAGGGAGCAACTCAACACGATTACTAGTTAAGATGAGGAAGGGTTAGTCACACCTGAACTAGAACCAGGGCAAGAAACTGAGATAAGCAAAGGTAAAGGTGAGGTAGACCACAATGAGCAAAAACCGGTAAGTACAGAATACAAACCTCATATGCCATACCCCAATGCGACAAGGAAAGACCACTCAGACAAACAATTTGGTGAATTCCTTAAACTCTTAAAAAAATTACATATTAACTTACCATTTATTGAAGCTCTATCGCAGATGCCAAACACAATGAAATTTTTAAAGGAGCTTTTAGCAAATAAGTGGAAGTTGGATGAGGCTTTGCATGTGAAGCTAAACGCAGTTTGTTCAGCTATTCTACATAATAAACTACCCAACAAATTGAAAGATCCAGGGAGTTTTACAATTCCTTGCTTAATTGGTAGTTTAGATGTTAATAATGCATTAGCTGATTTAAGGGATAGTATTAACGTCATGCCTTACAAAATGTTTAAACAACTAAGTCTTGGGAAACCCAAACAAAATAGGATGAGCATCCAATTAGCAGATAAAACTATAAGATTTCCTAGGGGTATTATTGAAGATGTGATAGTTAAAATCAATAAATTTATATTTCCCGTTGACTTCGTTGTTCTAGACATAGAAGAGGATAGCAACACTCCTTTGATTTTAGGAAGGCCCTTTTTAGCAACTGCTATAACTATTATTGATGTTGGCACAAGTGAGCTCACACTTCGTGTGGGAGACGAAACAATCACCCTTCAAGCTCGTAATTCCGGCAATACATCAAAAATTGAAGGTGATTGTCTAAACCATTCTACTAAAACTGACAATATGGTGCAACCTACTTTGCAGGAAATGAGTTTGAATGAAGTACATGAGCCATTTTCAAGTAATAGTAGAGGACCTATTCATGAAGAACGAAGGCTACAAATCAAGGAGCTAGATGAATGGCGGAGACATAAACCGAGAACACACGATAAACCAAAACTACGCCAGAACAAGCTCAATACCTTTCCAAATCAACTTAAGGTTGGGGATAAAGTCTTGTTAGATGCCGCAGATCCTTACATTGTCATTGCCAAATCGAATGAAGAAATTCCTTTTATGGTACATAGCATTTTCCCATTCGGTACAGTCGAGGTAAGTCATTCCAAGTTCGACACTTTTAAGGTAAACAATACCCGCCTAAAACCTTATTTTGATGAGATTCACAGTAGGAATGAGGAGTATAAACTCCTCAAACCACCATGACTATTCAATGGAAAGGTAAGTCGAGCTTAGACTATAAATAAGCGCTTCTCGAGAGGCAACTCGAGCACTAACTGTATTAACTTCTTTAAATTTTAGTTCCTAACTTACTAACGAAGCTCTTGAATACAGGTTTACCACACAGAAACGGCCAAGCACACGGGCGTGCTTAGGACTGTATGGAAATAGGGCAAAGGTTTTCCCCAGCACGGGCTACGACAAGTCGCCACGGTCGTACGACATGGTCGTGGGAAAACATGCCAAAACAACACAGGCGTGTGACACACCCGTGCCTTGAAACCGTGGCCGAACTTGTTAAAAATTAACACGGGCATGCGACACACTCGTGCCAAGCAACCGTGGGTGAACCTGTCAAAACAAAACAGGCATGGACCTTCATACACGGGCGTGGAAGAAGAGAACAAAGATAGACACGACCATGCAACACGGTCGTGTGCACCCACACGCCCAAGAAACATGGGCAGGGACCAAATGTCAGACGCGCCCTAATTCAAAATCCACAAATCACAGGGAAAAAATTGGGGAACACGGGCGTGTTCCCTGGTCGTGTGTCCCAAAATCTATAAATACCCTTCACTATTCATCATCTTCTTCACCCAAAATCCCTAACCCTGGCCGCTGCAACTCTACACGGCCTTCCTACCTCGCCCGTGCGCCGCTTCCAACCTCATTTTTAACGCTCATTCTCCTCTTTCTAACATTTGTTTACTCTTTTCTCTTTTATTTTACTGATTTCTAATGCTATTTATCATAGTAATCTGCACTTTTCATGTTATTTTCATCTTTCTATCACTCAAATTTTGTATCTAAAGTAGTTATCATCTTTTTCATGTTGAAGTTCTTAATCATTACATGATCTATCTGCTCCATTTGACTAGTTTAAAGTGAATATTTATGGTTAGGATAATAGAAATACTCATACCTTTGGATTGACATTTTCCATCAATAAAATATGCTACATAAAATTATTTTCCATTTTTTATGAAGCTCATACTATTATCATGCTAATGATACACCATAAAATTAATTGTCTTTGATTAACTTTGCTAGTAGTTGTGCCTGAGATTATTAGTTTTAATTTATGACTTTTGTCTTTTTAAATTTGTTTTCGTCTTACCTTAAACATTCATCACGACGAAATAATGGTTTTGCTTGTAGGTATACCATGTCGTCTTCACGAAGAAAGAAAACCACCGTCCGTGCTTCGAAGAAAAGGAAGGGATCATCATCTTCCTCGGGTCCTACCGCAAAAATTCATCACCCTTTCCTACAGTTCCCCATTGGGCCCCAAGAAGAACTCTTCCAGATTCTACGGGCCCGACCCTTGGAAGTGGGTCGCTGTATAGACTAGGCCGCGCTAGAACAAGTCTAACTCGCGGATGCAATTTGGGTCCTCCTCACCACCGATCCTTGGGGGCTTTTCTTTGAGATTGTCGAGCTGACATATCTCAAACTCATAATGGAACTCTGCTCAACGTTCCATCTTCAAACCGTGATGGCTCGCTTTGATGACCCGGGATCAATCCAATTTCGCCTCGGTGGTCTAGTCTGCCAGTTGAACGTCCTAGAGTTTGAAACTGCACTCGGCCTTTACACTAATAAGTTCATGGAGGAGAATGAACTCCATGCTCTCAATCACCACATCCATCATTCTCCTTCACGGTGTTGGAACGCCCTCATGCCCGATGTTGCCTCCTATAATCCTAGCTGCTCCAAGGCATCGGCTCTTCCTCCATCTCTAAGGTACTTACACGCTATTTTGGCTCACACGTTAACAGGAAGGTGAGAGAGCACTGGCGTCGTCAACACTCACGACGCCTACATTCTATGGTGTATGTCGCACAGGCACGTCATAGACCTTGCTTATTTCATTGCCCTCGCCATTCAACATCAGACAGAGCGGCATAGGAAGGGGGTCATCTCCATTGGGCCCTATGTGACGTGGTTGGCTCGGCACTTCGGGCTCCTCAACATAGCAGCCCAATCATCCTCCCTCACTCTCATGGGCTAGATGTCCCCACTGGGCATCTCGAGCATGCTAAGTATGAGGATGATCGAGAAACAACTTGGAACCTTCCCTCCTCAGTACCATCTCACCCAATCAGCCGAGGAGGGAGACCCTGAGGACATTATTGATGATGTCCCTCCACATCACGAGGACCCACCATCTCAGCTAGCACCTCCTTCTCATCCAGTTCATGCAGCGGCTTCATACGCTAACATCTCTGAGCGCCTTACCCGATTCGAGAAACAGTGTTTTCAGCGTTTTGATAACATTGATGCTACTCTACAACAGATTTGTCAGCACTTCCACATCTCATCGCCACCCCCACCTTGTGAACCATCTAGTGATGAAGATGTTTAAAAACTTTTATTTATTATTTTATGTTTTTACTTTTATTTTATTTTAAGACTACTTTTTATTTTTCTTTCACCTTATTTTTATTAGGACTTATAATTATTATTTTACAATTTTTAATTTCGGCTAATTCATATTGAGTACTTAGTCTTCCTTATATATCTCTTAACAGAGTTCCTGAATTTATCACAGTTATAGAGAGCTCCAAAGCTCACTATTACTCAGGAACTTGAAACTCCACCGGGGAAAGGTTCTTCACAACTGCCATGTCCTGCTCGACCACGACCATAGCTATCACCAGATATAATATTCTTTTGGCATGGGACTTATAGACTAATTAGCCTCTACCACCACCGGAGTATCCTCCTCCACTTTCATGCCGATTACTCTCCAAAACTCCAGTTCGAGGAATTCATTCATCATTCAAGAAGTTTCACTTCTCTCCCTATCTTATGATTATAAATCTATCTTTTTCAAAATATCTACCTTTGTACATTGAGGACAATGTACATCTTAAGTGAGGGGGTCTTTTATATCAGAAAAATCCCTGAATTTTATTTTATTTTCACGCGATATTCTCATATCATTATTAGAATGAATTCCAATTAGTCTATAATGTTTATTGATATATCTTGAATTAAAACATAGGCATTTATGCATTGATTGTTTAAACTTCAAGACATTAGGGAATCAAGCATGATATGTTGATCTTTGAAGAATTAAAAAATTTTAGGTTGTTTCCCCAAGTTTAAGTATTACCTTGAGTTGGAATTCAGAAGTTTAAACATCAAAAAGCCATAATTGTTGTGAGATTTTGAGCCTTTAGAGCATCTATTATTTCTTTCATGCTCACTTTCATTATGAGTGCGTCAGTATTGAATTGTTATTCTAGAACTTGCTTGATTATGCATGTCAAGACCACACTATTTGATTTGATATGTCGAGATGATAAAGACACTTAGGTTTAACCTACTCACTCCACAAAAGCCCACCTTCACAATTAACCCTTAGTGAGCCCCCTTAAGCCTAACAACCCTTTCATTGATTTACCCTCAACATTAACCCTTAACCCATTATTGTTGAAATCCCCTAAATTAATTTGCTCCCTATTTTTGTCGAGATTTGAGCTGGAATAGTTGCTTAGCTCTGTTTTATTCTATTCTGTAATTTGACTTGTTCATAAAAAAAACATGTATACACATTAGTAGTAGTGATCTTTTGAGCCAAAAAAGTTAAATTCCATATTCTGAGAAAAAGCTCTATTGTACGTAATTGATGACTAGTCATTTTTCTAGTTAGGTAATTTTTCAATTCAATCTCGATTGTAACCCTTTCTTTCAGCTTGTGACCACACCCTCTAACCAAAGCCACGTTACAATCCTCTAAAGACCTTTTAATTGATGTTTCATCTCAATTTATAGTGGTGGAGATTTGACTTTCATGCAAGCCTATGGTAATGACTTTTCATTATTGACTATTGAGTGCTTTATTTATTGTCCTTAAACACCTCGAGTGATTTGAGTGACTCTTTAGCGAGGATGTGAAACTCTGTCATATTTTGAATCAAAGGTAATTACTTGGATGAGGGGAGACACCAATGTTTTAATGATAAAATGATCAACTTGGAATGTTTGAAACTTTGATGTTCTTTCAGTTGAATTTTCAATGTCTGATTACCTATGGGTTATTTTGAGATATTATCGATAGAAATTATAAGTTGAGAAGAATTTATTTTGATTAAGAGTTGAGGATTTTGCTTGAGGACAAGCGAATGCTTAAGTGTGGGGGTATTTGATAAACCGTAATTTATACATATTTCTATCCCATCCTTAGCCCATTTTATGGATGATTTTTCCTTAAAATTGGTGAATTCGATGCTTCTAATGCCTTAATTTCATATTTTATACGTAGGTGAGCATAGGAGAGTGAAAGGAACGAGAAACGGGCCAAAAATGGAGAAAATGGGCCAACGTACAAAATCAACATAGCCTGGACCTCCTCACACGGGCAGACCACACGGCCATGTCAATTTGGCAGAATCGAAGCACGACTCACACAGGTGGACCACATGCCCGTGCCTATTTAACAAGCTTGACTAAGGTCTGAAGTAATCGCACATGAGCGTGTCCCTGTCGAGCCCAAGTTTAGTCCAATTTAGAAAAGGCCAATTTTGAGGTTTCTTAGGCATTCTAAAGCCTATAAATACACCCTAGAGGAGGAGGAAAAGGGGGGGATAGAGAGAACGAAGCAGGGAACTGCTCAAGGAAAGTTGATTGATCCATCTCGAAAGCCGAATTCATCATCGAGACTGAAGATCTCCCCTCAATTTTCCTTCAGGAGTTTTGGGTTTTTCTTTATGTTTTGTATTCATTATTCTTCTGAGATGTTTACCTTTTTAGTTATTAACTAACACCCCTAAATACCTAAGGGGAATGAAACCTAAGACAGATCTTGTTATTATTATCTGAATTGTATGATAAATATTTGGCTTGTTCTTAATTATGTGTTCTCAATTCTTGTCTTGATATTCCAAGATATTGATTCAAGTTAAGCTCTTATTCAAAAGAGGAATAGACCCTGTCTAAGAGTACATTTTTCATAATTAAGCGGAGTTGATTGCGCGCCTAGAGATAGGGTGACAAGATTTTTTCGGATTAGGGTGAAACCTAATAAGGGGTTCCATAGATCGAGTTAATGCAATCTAGGGAGTTAATTAGAAAAAGATTTCAATTATTCAACCTTAGGTTAGACGTTGTTAATCTCGAGAGGGATAATAATATAACATAGGGATTTCTATGGATCAGGTTAAATGAATAAATCGTCCGATTCAGAGTTAAATAACAAGTGAAGTCGAGTGGATTTTTCCTTAGGTATTGTCTTAATTCAATCGTTTATCCAAAAGTAATTCCCCAATTCTATTTTCTGTGAATTCTTAGTTTAGTTAATTAGTTAGTTAAAACAAACCCCATTATTCTTAGGCTAGATAATAAAAAGACAGTCATTACTAAAACTTTTAGTTCCTTTGGGTTCGAGAATCTAGTCTTGTTAAAGCTATACTACTGTTCGATAGGTACACTTGCCTTCATCGTGATAATAGTTAGTTTCAAGAATGATTCATTATAAATATTTCAAACCTGTCACGAATATCACGTATCACCTCACATTCAGCACCTATATATAGCCTCTATTGCCGAATTTCCTATGCCCAAATTCCCAATTCGGCTCCACCTCTTTACACTCCTTACCTCCTAATTTTTCTCCCTGATAACTCACAATCCCCTCCTCAAATTTCTCTTCTTATCACTCCCTACAGTGTTCATATCCAACACCACCACTGTCCATCCCATAAGCAAAAATAAATCCTTCTTTTGAGCAAGGAGGGATTCAAACCCCAGACCTCCTTGTCATTCATGTGACGCCACTCGCCACTCAACCTACTTGCCAACAAGGTTCTTTTAAATATTAAACCATAATTTCCTTCACCCCTAAGCTTGAACTCAAACCTTAACCAAGACCTGCTATCACATAATTAACACTTGACTAGGAATGTGAAGCACAATTTTTATCGAAACTGAAAAAAAAGTTCGAGAGTTCGGGATTTTTGGGGCGTTACAACTCTACCCCCTAAAAGAAATTTCATCCTGGAAATTCCCAACTATTAGTACAGCTGTATAGCATATACTTCCACACCATGCTCCCACTGCGCACTCTAATTCCAAACTAAATAAATAGCATGTTATGGTTAACGTACATACCAATATTCGCCTCTGGAGCGTCTCCGTCCTCTCGACGATGTGCTGCATAGACCAACACTGGCTGTCTCACCTCAGTATGACCAACACCTTTGCTCGGTGCTCCACGGCCCAAATCGTTTCCACCTTTGGCCTGACCATAGCCTCTAGGCAGCTGCTGACCACCCCTCAGGGGCTGTACATCACCTCTACCCACGCCTGGCACCTGAACTGGCATTCTAGGGAAATTCCTAACCCTATGCTCCATAGATCCACAAGCCAGACAAGCTTCTGTCCTCTTCCAACACTCGCCTACATGACCTTTCCCACAATCAGCACAAGGTGGCACCCCTAGATTCACAACAGGGGGCCCTGCTCTAACTGGCCCATTATCTTTGGCCCTAGCCCTAGGACTCTGTCCAACACCAGGAGTCTCAGCCTCCTTTTTATTTCTACCCTTTTCTTTTTCTCGATTTAAGCGCTCAGTGCACTTTACCTCCTCAGCTATCTTTGCTTTCTCTACTAACTCCGAGAAGACTCGTTCCCTTTGTGGAGCTATCAATACTCTGAGGCTATCCCTAAGACCATCCTCAAACCTAACACAACGCTCATAGTCCGTTGCCACCATAACTCTTTCATGCCTACTAGGGCGTAGAAATTCCACCTCATACTCTACCACAGATTTGTTACCTTGGGTCAAGTTCAGGAACTCCTTCCTTCTAGCATCCACATAACTCGCTCTCACATACTTCCCTTGGAACGCAGTTTTGAAAAACTCCCAAGTGACCTGCTCAGGTTGGGTGCCCTCTTTTACTGTCAACCACCACTGGTAAGCTTTTTCCCTAAGCAGTGACACTGCCCCTTTCAACTTTTGTTCAGGAGAATAGTCCAAGTCCTCCATTATCCTTTCGGTGGCCTCCAACCAGTATTCTGCCACGTTAGGAGCCACACCAGCCACGCCTTTAAAGATCTCAGCCCCATTTGATCAAAGTCGCTCTAGAATGGAACCCCGATTTCCCGTGCCATTATTGGGCCCTGCGACCCTTTCCAAAATCCTCAGCATTGCCTGCGACAATGCATCTTCCCCCGCGGCTTGATCATACGGTCCATTCCCAGCCACGGGTGAGGCCGGAGCCTCTTCTACTCCAACATTGAACATATGGCCTGATGACGACGATTCAGCCCTAACACTTCCGCAGCGTTGGCCACAGCCTCTTGCACCTCTTCTAGCACTTATCGTTGTCTCACGTATTATCTGGATTGGAAATTTTATGAAGTTTTGGTTAGTTTTAATAATTAAATCTATGTTCTATGGAAGTATTAAAAGAAGGTTGTTTTCATCAATCATCTACAGTTCCAAGGTCCTACGGGCTTCAGTTTCAATCTAAAAAAAAAAACACCTTAGCATAATCATCTAAAGTAGCCCACTAACTACCTACAGTATATCAAATTACACAAGCTTAAGAATAAAGGAACTTACTTGGTTTGACGTCGGAGACTCGGTTTGCCGCACAACAAAAAATTTTTTCTTCCAAAACATTGTGAATTTTTTTAAAAACAAAACGAAAATAACAAGGCCCACTTCACAACCCAAGTTTTGCAACCGAGCTTAGATACCACTAAATGTAACACCCCAAACTCGGCCCAGACGTTATGGCCGAATTTGACGCTTCATATTGAAGTGTTTTAGCGAAAACCTTATTTTCATTGAAAACCCTTCCTTAAAATGAGAAACCTTAATTAACTTATAAAAATTCTCTTTCAAATGTGAAAGCTTGTTTAAAACATATGATTTATGAAAGCCTATCATTTTAAAATTTATTTGTGGAAACGTAGAAAAACAATCTATGATTTAGGAAACCCATGTTCACCTATTGATAATTACAATGCATAAAAATAACAATCTAAATAATAATAAAAGGGAAGGCCTTATTTCATTCTAGGCTGAAATTACTTAATAAGGTAGAAACTATATGCTTTCTTTTAAAAAAAAAACAAGTCCAAGTCGTCTTGCTAGCTGGCCACCTCTGAGTCCCTCCAAACATCAAACCTTCTACTGAGTATCACCTGAGAAAAATAAAAGGAGTGAGTTTTCGAAAACTTAGTGTGTACAACCCTCGACGAGTAATAAACATTCATCAATCGCCATAAAATCATACATGCAATGCAATGCAGTGCAACCCACCTCAATAATCCAACTGTTACACATCATGTGGGGATATAAATATCGATCCACCCATCTGATATACATCAATGGTAGCCCAGTTGCGGAACTACCTTCATTGCAGTAAGCTGCCAATCACATATTGGGCTTAAAAGGCGTCGGTGGACCTACGGTTGTCAAGCAACCATGCGATCCTCATATACTTCCTCTGTTCCATAATTCCCAACCCATATACAACCTAAACAGAATATTGTATGTATGCAGTAGATATACATGTAACATCCATAAATCTTACATTCAACACATAGGGGTATTTTCGTCATTTTTGCCCTTAGGGGCATTTCGGTAATTTCTCTTTATTAGGTTTATTACTTACCTTGGCCCGTTAACAAGTTCTCGTTGGCTAAAGTGAATAGACACTATGCACCAAGTAGGATTCCAGAGAAGAGGAGGTGAGTCATTAAGACCACTTTAGTACCAAGCTCTCCCTAGATCCAATCCTAGACATGCATATACCTATTACTACACCTTAACCTTATGACTTGTCCACGGTCGCAATTAATTAATTAAGTTTTATGTCAATTAAATAGTTATCAGATACTAGGCCCAAAACCCTTTACAAAGCCCAAACAAGTCTACATACATGCATATAGCCCACTAGGCCCAATCTCATTCATATGGCCCATTAGGCCCAAATCACATTCGTATGGCCCATTAGGCCCAAATCACATTCGTATGGCCCATTAGGCCCAAATCACATTCATATAGCCCATTAGGCCTAAATCACATTCGTATTCATGCTTTCATATAATTTCCATCACTTAACATCAACTTGTCAATTTTGCCTATTATGAGCCCAACAGCCCATCGGGCCCACTTAACCAATTCTAGCCCGGTTGGCCAAACCACGGCCCGAGTCCATGGAATTGTCCATGAGGCCTCTGAAAACCTATCAGTTTTCCCTTACGAGTGTTCATGCACTTGCAAGTCTATTGTAGCCAAAATTTTAGCTTCTAGGCATTTCGGCATTTCAGGATTTGCCGATCCACTGCATGTGTGCAATGTATGTATACACTTGGTAATAAAGCGTGCTGCGATCCCCCTTTGATCGCGATTTTCATGACAGATAAGTTTGAAATATTTCTAATTACTCGTTCTTGAAACTAACTATTATCACGATGTAGGCAAGTGTACCTGTCGAACAGTAGTATAGTTTTAGCAAGACTGGATTGTCGAACCCAAAGGAACTAAAAGTACTAGTAATGACTGTCTTTTTATTATCTAGCCTAAGAATAAGGTGGTTTTATTTTAACTAACTAATCAACTAATCTAAGAATTCACAGAAAGTAGAACTGGGGGATTACTTTTGGAAACGATTAAATTAAGACAATACCTAAGGAAAAATCCACCTAGACTTCACTTGTTATCCTGACTCTGAATCGGACAATTTATTCATTTAACTTGTTCCGTAAAGATCCCCAAGTTATGTTATTATCCCTATTCAAGACTAATAACGTCTAATCCTAGATTGAATAATTGAGACTTTTCTCTAATTAACACCCTAGGGTTTCATTAACTCAATCTATGGATCCCCTTATTAGGTTTCACCCAAATCCGGCAAAATCTTGTCACCCTATCTCTAGGCGCGCAATCAACTCCGCTTAATTATGACAAATGTACTCTTAGACAAGGTCTATTCCTCCTCTGAATAAGAGCTTATCTTGAATCAGTATCCTGGGATATCAAAATAAGAAGTAAGAACACATAATTAAGAACAAGTTAAATATTTATCATACAATTCAGAAATTAATATTAATATTCGTCTTAGGTTTCATCCCACTTAGGTATTTAGGGGATTTAGTTCATAACTAAAAAGGAAAACATCTCAAAAGAATAATGAGTACAAAACCTAAAGAAAACCCAAAACTCCTAAAGGGAAATTGAAGGGAGATCTTCAGTCTTGATGATGAATCCGGCTTCTGAGATGGATCAATCGGCTTCCTTCGAGTAATTCCTTCCTTCTTCCCTATGTGCCCCCTTACTTTCCTCCTCTAGGGTGTATTTATAGGCTTCAGAATGCCTAGAAGCCCTCAAAATTGGCCTTTTCTGAATTGAACTCAACTTGGGCTCGGCGGGGACACGCCCGTGTGAGTCGTGCTTCGAATATGCCAAATTGACAAGGACGTGTGGTCTGCCCGTGTGAGGAGGTCCAGGCCATGTTAAATTCGTACTTTGGCCCATTTTTCTCTGTTTTTGGCCCGTTTCTCGTTCATCTCGCTCTCTTATGCTCTCCTAAGTATAAAACATGAAATTAAAGCATTAAGAGCATCGAATTCACCAATTCTAATGGAAAATCATCCATAAAATCCATTAAGCATGGGGTAAGAATATGTATAAATTCTGGATTATCAAATACCCCCACACTTAAGCATTTGCTTGTCCTCAAGCAAAATTCTCAACTCATAATCAAAATAAATTCTTCTCAACTTATAATTCTATCGATAATATCTCAAAATAATCCATAGGTAATCATACATTGAGAATTCAACTAAAAGAACATCAAAGTTTCAATCATTCCATGTTGAGCATTTTATTCTAAAAACATAGGTGTCTCCCCTCGTCGAAGTAATTACCTTGTATTCAAAATGTCACAGAGTTTTACATCCTTACTAAAGATTCACTCAAATCATTCGAGGTGTTTAAGGACAATAAATGAAGCACTCAATAGTCAATAATGAAAAGTCATTACCATAGGCTTGCACGAAAATCAAATCTCCACCACTATAATTTGAGATGATGCATCAATCAAAAGGTCTTTAAAGGGTTGTAATGAGGCTTGGTTAGGGGGTGTGGTCACAAGCTAAAAGAAAAGGTTAGAATCGAGATTGACTTTAAAAATTGCCTAACTAGAAGAATAGCTAGTCATCAATTGCGTACAATAAAGCTTTTCTCAGAATATGGAATTTAACTTCTTTAGCTCAGAAGATTACTACTATTAAGATGTATACACTTTTTTTTAAGAGCAAGTTAAATACAAAGTAGAATAAAACTTAGCTAAGAAACTATTTCAATTCCAATCTCGACAAAAAATGGGGATCAAATTAATTTAGGGGATTTCAACAATAATGGGTTAAGGGTTAATATTTAGGGTAATGGCTTGTTAGCTCAACGGGATTCACTAAGGGTTAATCGTGGAGGTAGGCTTTTCATGGCATGAGTGGGTTAATCCTAAGTGCCTTTCTCATTTTGACATATCAAATCAAATAGTGTGGTCTTGACATGCGTAATCAATCAAGTTCTAGAATAACAATTCAATAATGACGCACTCAAAGAAATAATAAAAATGAGCATGAAAGAATTAATAGATGCTCAAAAGGCTCAAAAATCTCACAAAAATTATGGCTTTTTGATGTTTAAGACTTGTGAATTCCAACTCAAAGTAATGCCTAAACTTTTGGGGAAACAACCTAAAATTTTAAATTCTTAAAAATCAACTTATCATGCTTGATTCTCTAATGTCTTAAGGTTTAAACAATCAATACATAAATGCCTATGTTTTAATTCAAGATATATCAATCAATATCATAAATCAATCAAAATTTATCCTAAATATGATATGAGAGCTTTTCAAGAGATCAAGGCAGTCATTCAGGGATTTTTCTGATAGTGAAATAAATACCCCCCACACTTAAGATGTACATTGCCCTCAATGTACAAAGATATATATAAAAATATAAAAATAAGATAGGGAGAGAAGTGGAACTTCCTGAGTTGAAACTGAATGAAATTCCTGGATCACCGAGAGCGAGTTGTTTGAAATATAACTAGAGGAAAAACATGATTCTGAAGGACAAAAGGAGAATTGGGGAATAATTTGATAGTAATCCTAAAGATAAGTCATTTTAAAAACAATAGAATCTTCAAAAATTTATAAAAGAAGAATAAATTTTTTTTCAAATGGCACGGCCGGTTCACACGCCCGTGTTATTTTGACAGTGTCGTCCACGGGTGCTAGACACGGCGTGTCACACGCTTGTGTGTATTTGACAGATTTGACCATGGCTAGGTCGCACACCCGTGGCCACTTATCGCATCCCGTTTTGGGAAAGATAACTTTTACCCTATTTTTGTACGGCCATATTGTACGACCGTGGTAATGCCCGTGGTCGTTACACGGCTTGAAGCACGGTCGTGTGATCAGCCGTGTGGAGTTGGAAACCTGTGCTCAAAGACTCTGTTAGTGACCTAGATGCTAAAAAATTAAAGTTTAAATAATTTAGAACCGTTAGTACTCGGGTTGCCTCTCGAAAAGTTCTTATTTATAGTCTAAGCTAGACTTTCCTCTCCATTGAATGGTCATGGGGGTTCGAAGAGTTTATACTCCTCATTCCTGCTATCATTCTCATCAAAATAAGGTTTTAGACGGGTGTTGTTTACCTTAAAAGTGCCGAACTTTAGATGACTTACCTCGATTGTACCGAATGGGAAAATGCTAAGTACCGTAAGAGGAATTTCTTCATTCAGTGTGGTAGTGACAATGTGAGGATCTACGGCATCTAATAAGACTTTATCTCCAACCTTAAGTTGATATGGGAAGGTGTTGAGTTCGTTCTGGCATAGTTCTGGTTTATCGTGTGTTCTTGGTTTATAAGTCCGCCATTCATCTAGCTCCTCGATTTGTAGCCTTCGATCTCCATGAACAAGTCCTCTGCTACTGTTTGAGAATGACTCATGTGCTTCCTTCAGACTCATTTCCTGCAAAGTAGGTTGTACCATATTGTCAGTTTTAGTAGAATGGGTTAAACGATCACCTTCAATTTTTGATGTGTTTCCAAAATTGTGAGCTTGAAGGGTGATTGTTTCGTCTCCCACACGGAGTGTGAGTTCACCTTTGCTAATATCAATAATCGTTTTAACGGTTGCTAAAAAGGGCCTTCCTAAAATCAAAGGAGTGTTGCTTTCATCCTTTATGTCTAAAACAATGAAGTTAACGAAAAATATAAATTTATCGATTTTAACTAGCACATCTTCAATAATACCCCTAGGAAATCTTATAGTTTTCTCTGCTAATTGAATGCTTATCCTAGTCTGTTGGGGTTTCCCGAGACCTAATTGTTTGAACATTTTGTAGGGCATGACGTTAATACTAGCCCCAAATCAGCTAATGCATTATTAGCATCTAAACTACCAATTAAGCAAGGAATCATAAAAATCCTTGGATCTTTTAGTTTGTTGGGTAGTTTATTTTGGAGAATAGCTGAGCAAACTGCGTTTAGCTTCACATGCGATGCCTCATCCAACTTCTGCTTATTTGCTAAAAGCTCCTTTAAAAATTTCATTGCGTTTGGCATCTACGATAGAGCTTCAGTAAACGGTAAGTTAATATGTAATTCTTTTAAGAGTTTAAGGAATTTATCAAATTTTTCATCTGAGCGGTCTTTCCTTGTAGTGTTGGGGTATGGCACACGAGGTTTATATTCGACGTTCACTGATTTGTTTTTATTATGACCTACCTCACTTTGACCTCTGCTTACCACAGTTTATTGCCTCGGTTCTGGCTCAGGCTCAATGAATCCTTCTTCATCTTGAACATTAATCGCGTTGAGCTGTTCCCTTGGGTTGGGTTCAGTATTACTTGGCAAGCTACCTAGTGGTCGTTCGAAGATTAGTTTAAAAAGCTGGCCTATCTGAGTTTCGAGCCCTTAGATTGATGCTTGTTGATATTTAAATGCTGTTTCGGTGTTCTGAAAATGGGTTTCTGGCACCATGATAAACTTTGTGAGCATCTCTTCAAGGTTCGGCTTCTTTTCCTGTTGATAGGGTGGCTGTTGAAAACCCGAAGGATGTTGTGGTCTTTGATTTCCTATACAGCCCCACGAGAAATTTGGGTGGTTCCTCCAACCTGCATTGTAAGTGCTACTATATGGATTGTTTTGAGATCGAGGATTATTACCCATGTAATTTAATTGCTCGTTATCCATGTTGTGGCTATAAGGTTGGTATTCCAAATGGCTTGTTCCACCTCCACTTGCTTTGTACTGCATTACTGGGTGAACCTTTGAAGAACTAAGAAAACCATCAATCTTTTTATTTAGAAGTTCTACCTGGTTTGATAGCATAGTAACTGAATTGACGTTATAAACATCTGTTGTTTTAGTTGGCTTAGTCCTCAGGACTTGCCACTAATAGTTATTCAGTGACATCTTCTCTATAAACTCATAAGCATCTTCAGGTGTTTTATTATTGATGGTTCTGCCAGCAGCTACGTCAACCATTTGTCGAGTCGAAGGATTCAGGCCATTATGGAATGTTTGAACCTGAAGCCAAAGCAGTAACCCATGGTGAGGGCACCTTCTCAAAATGTCCTTGTATCTCTCCCATGCATTGTAGAGTGTTTCTAAGTCTATCTATACAAACGAAGAGATATCATTACGTAATTTGGCCATTTTAGCTAGCAAAAAATATTTTAATAGAAAGTTTTTGGTCATTTGCTCCCAAGTAGTAATTGACCCTCGTGGTAACGAGTTCAACCACTGTTTAGCTTTTTTCCTCAATGGACAAGGGAATAACCGAAGATGAATGGCATCATCAGAAACATCATTAATTTTAAATGTATCTCATAGTTCCAAAAAGTTTGCTAAGTGAGCGTTGGGATCCTCATCCGGCAAACCATCAAACTGAACAAATTTATGTATCATTTGAATAGTGTTAGGTTTAAGTTCAACAGTATTTGCAGCTACAATAGGTCTAACTATGCTGATTCAGTTCCTGTTAAAGAAGGTTTAGCATAATCGTACATAGTGTGTGGAGTAGGATTTTGAATAACCGCAATTACAAGAGGTAGCTGATTGTCTTGGTTTTCAGCCATCTCTTCAGTTGGGGGATGAGTATCATCCTCTTGCTCGTTCTCTGTGTATCTTAAGCTTTGCCTTATTTCTCGTTGGTTTCTACGAACTGTGCGATCGATTTCTTCGTCAAAGGGTAGTGGTCCTGACGGGTTTCTTCTAGTCACAAACTATAAAAACCTGCCAAGAGAAAGAAAAAGTAAATTAATAAATAATAAAAAAATTAAATTAAATTAAATAAGTAATAAAAATTGAGTGTTTCTAATATCTTAGTTCCCCGGCAAGGGCACCAAAAACTTGATCGCGATTTTCGTGACAGGTAACTTTTAAATATTTATAATTACTTGTTCTTAAAACTAACTATTATCGCGATGTAGGCAAGTGTACCCATCAAACAGTAGTATAGTTTTAGCAAGACCGGATTGTCGAACTCAAAGGAACTGAAAGTACTAGTAATAACTGTCTTTTTATTTTCTAGCCTAAGGATAAGGTGGTTTTGTTTTAACTAACTAATTAACTAATCTAAGAATTCACAGAAAGTAGAATTGAGGGATTACTTTTGGAAAACAATTGAATTAAGACAATACCTAAGGAAAAATCCACCTAGACTTCACTTGTTATTCTGACTCCGAATCGGACGATTTATTCATTTAACTTGCTCCGTAGAGATCCCTAAATTATGTTATTATTCCTATTCAAGACTAATAACGTCTAATCCCTAGATTGAATAATTGAGATTTTTCTCTAATTAACACCCTAGGGTTACATTAACTCGATCTATGGATCCCCTTATTAAGTTTCACCCTAATCCGGCAAAATCGTGTCACCCTACCTCTAGGCGCGCAATCAACTCCGCTTAATTATGACAAATGTACTCTTAGACAGGGTCTATTCCTCCTCTGAATAAGACCTTATCTTGAATCAGTATCCTGGGATATCAAAACAAGAAGTAAGAACACATAATTAAGAACAAGTTAAATATTTATCATACAATTCAGAAATTAATATTAAGATTCGTCTTAGGTTTCATCCCCCTTAGGTATTTAGGGGATTTAGTTCATAACTAAAAAGGAAAACATCTCAGAAGAATAATGAGTACAAAACATAAAGAAAACCCAAAACTCCTGAAGGGAAATTGAAGGGAGATCTTCAATCTTGATGATGAATCCGACTTCTGATATGAATTAATCAGCTTCCTTCGAGTAATTCCTTCCTTCCTCCCTGTGTGCTGATAAACCGTAATTTATACATATTTTTACCCCATGTTTAATGCAATTTATGGATGATTTCCTATTAGAATTGGTGAATTTGATGCTCCTAATGCTTTAATTTCATGTTTTATACTTAGGAGAGCATAAGAGAGCGAAAGGAACGAGAAATGGGCCAAAAACGGAGAAAATTGGCCAAAGTACGAAATCAACACGGCCTGGACTTCCTCACACGGGTAGACCACATGGCCGTGTAAATCTGGCAGAATCGAAGCACGACTCACACAGGTGGAACACACGCCTGTGCCATTCTAACAGGCTTGAACACGTCCTGAAATAATCGTACACGGGCATGTCCCTGTCAAGCCCAAGTTAAGTCCAATTCGGAAAAGGCCACTTTTGAGGGCTCATAGGCATTCCAAAACCTATAAATACACCCTAGAAGAAGTGAAAAGTGGACACACAGAATAGGGAGTAAGGAATTACTCCATGGTAGCCTATTGATTCATATCAGAAGCCGGATTCATCATCAAGACTGAAGATCTCTCCTCAATTCCCCTTCAGGAGTTTTGGGTTTTCTTTATGTTTTGTATTCTTTATTATTCTAAGATGTTTTCCTTTTTAGTTATGAACTAAATTCCCTAAATACCTAAGGGAAATGAAACCTAAGACGAATCTGGTTATTATTTTCTAAATTGTATGATAAATATTTAACTTGTTCTTAATTATGTGTTCTTAATTCTTGTTTTTATACCCCAGGATACTGACTCAAGATAAGCACTTATTCAGAGGAGGAGTAGACCCTGTCTAAGAGTACATTTGTCATAATTAAGCGGAGTTGATTGCGTGCCTAGACATAAGGTGACAAGATTTTGCCGGATTAGGGTGGAACCTAATAAGGGGATCCATAGATCGAGTTAATGCAACCGTAGGGTGTTAATTAGAGAAAGGTCTCAATTATTCAATCTAGGGATTAGACGTTATTAGTCTTGAATAGGGATAGTAACATAACTTAGAGATTACTACGGAACAAGTTAAATGAATAAATCATCCGATTCTTGAGCCGTAATAACCAAGATGATCTAGGTGGATTTTTCCTTAGGTATTGTCTTAATTCAATCGATTTTCCCAAAAGCAATTCCCCGGTTCTATTCTCTGTGAGTTCTTAGTTTAGATAATTAGTTAGTTAAAACCAAACCCCATTATTCTTAGGCTAGATAATAAAAAGACAGTCATTACTAGTACTTTTAGTTCCTTTGGGTTCGACAATCCAGTCTTGCTAAGACTATACTATTGTTCGATAGGTACACCTGCCTCCATTGCGATAATAGTTAGTTTCAAGAATTATTAATTATAAATATTTGAAACCTATTACGAAATCACGCGATCACGTTTTTAGCGCCATTGCTGGGGAACTAAAATATTAGGAGCACTCAATTTTTATTACTTTAGCAATTTATTTTTCTTGCAATATAATTTTATTTTTAATTATAATTTACTAATTTTTTTCCTTTTTCTGGCAGGTTTTTATAGTTTATGACTAGAAGAAACCAGTCAGGGCCACTACTTTTTGTCAAAGAAACCGATCGCACAGTTCGCAGAAACCAAAGAGAAATAAGGCGAAGCTTAACATACACAAAGAACGAGCAAGAGGATGATACTCGACCCCCAACCGAAGAGATGGCTGAAAACCAAGGCAATCAGCTACCTCCTACAATTGCGGCTAATCAAAATCTTACTCTACGCACAATGTATGATTATGCTAAACCTTCTTTAACAGGAGCTGAATCAAGCATAGTTAGACCTGCTGTAGCTACAAATACTTTTGAACTGAAACCTAACACAATTCAAATGATACAACAGTTTGTTCAGTTTGATGGTTTGCAGGATGAAGATCCTAACGCTCACTTAGCAAACTTTTTGGAGCTATGCGATACATTTAAAATCAATGGTGTTTCTGAGGATGCCATACGTCTTCGATTGTTCTCCTTTTCATTGAGGAATAAGGCTAAACAGTGGTTGAACTCGTTACCATAAGGGTCAATTACTACTTGGGAACAAATGACTGAAAAATTTTTACTAAAATATTTTTTGCCGCTAAAATGACTAAATATCGTAATGATAACTCTTCTTTTGTGCAGATGGATTTAGAAACGCTCTACGATGCATAGGAGAGATATAAGGACCTTTTGAGAAGGTGCGCCCACCATAGGTTACCGCTTTGGTTTCAGGTTCAAACATTCTATAACGGCCTGAATCCTTTGACTCGACAAATGGTTGACACAGCTGCTGGCGGAACCATCAATAATAAAGCACTTGAAGATGCTTATGAGTTCATAGAGGAAATGTCACTGAATAACTATCAGTGGCAAGTCATGAGGACAAAGCCAACGAAAACAGCCGATGTTTATAACGTCGATTCGGTCACCATGCTCTCTAATAAGATAGAACTCTTGAATAAAAAATTGATGGTTTTCTTAGTTCTTCACAGGTTCATCCAGTACTGCAGTGTGAAGCAAGTGGAGGTGGAACAAGCCATTCAGAATACCAACCTTATGGCCACAATATGGATAATGAGAAATTTAATTACATGGGTAATAATCCTCGACCTCAAAACAATCCATATAGTAATATTAATAATGCAGGTTGGAGGAGCCACCCCAATTTCTCATGGGGATGCCAAGGAAATCAGCGACCACCTCCGGGCTACCAACAGCCACGCTATCAACAGGAAAAGAAGCCAAACGTTGAAGAGATGCTCACAAAGTTTATATCGATGTCAGAAACCCACTTTCAGAACACCGAAACATCACTTAAAAATCAACAAGCGTCAATCTAAGGGCTCGAAACTCAAATAGGCCAGTTGTCCAAACTAATCTCAGAAACACCAGTAGGAAGTTTACTTAGTAACACCAAATCAAAAGAGCATGTAAAAGCAGTTACACTAATGAGTGGGAAAGTGTTAGCGGAATCTGAAAAGAAGTTAGCACAAGAGGCTGTGGTAAGCAAAAGGGGGGAAGAAAAACCCAAAAATAGTGACAAACCAGTGCCGAAGGAATATAAACCACCAGTTCCATACCCAACAAAATTGAAAAAAGATCGCATTGATGCACAATTCGATAAGTTTCTTGAACTTTTTAAGCAATTACATATCAACTTACCTTTTTTTGAAGCCATCTCGCAAATGCCTACATACACAAAATTTTTGAAGGAGCTTCTAACAAATAAAAGGAAGTTCGAGGACTTATCTATAGTAGAACTCAACGAGGAATGCTCAGCCATACTCTAAAACAAGTTGCCAACCAAACTGACAGATCCAGGAAGTTTTACTATCCCTTGCTTAATTGGTAGTCTGAATGTTTAAAAAGCACTAGCTGATTTAGGCATTAACATTAATTTGATGCCATATAAAATGCTCAAACAAATTGGTCTTGGGGAACCTAAACCTACTAAGATGAGTATTCAATTAGCCAATAGATCTGTTAAATATCCTAGGGGTATTATAGAAGACGTACTTTTAAAAGTAGATAAATTCATATTCCCTGTTGATTTTGTTGTGCTTGACATGGATGAAGATGTGGAAGTACCCTTATTTTTAGGGTGCCCATTTTTAGCCACTACTAGGGCTGTAATCGATGTGGGTGACGGTAAATTGGTACTTAAAGTAGGTGACGAGGAGATTATCTTTAAAATTTACGATGCTATGAGGTTCTCTAGGGAACAGGATGATTCATGTTATTTTATTGACTCTATTGATCATATTACTCAAGACTCTTTTCAGGAAATTGTATAAAAGGAGACGACGGAACCGTATCCAGCTCAAGGAGAGGAGACAGATGAGGAACCTAATGACCATTTGTCAAGACAAGTAGAATATGAAGGCATTCAGATAAACGATGAACTTAAGCAAAAACCCTCTATTGAGGAGCCTCCCAAACTGGAACTTAAACAATTACCAAACCACTTGGAATACGCATTCCTTGGAAATAATTCTACATTACCAGTTATTATTGCTTCTAACTTGCAACCCAAGGAGAAAGAGGAATTAATCCAAGTATTAAAAGAACATAAAAAGGCCATAGCTTGGAAAATTTCTGACATTATTGGAATCAGCCCTTCTTTTTGCACCCACAAAATTTTTATGGAAGATGAATACAAACCGTGTGTGCAAGCTCAAAGACAATTGAACCCCAACATGAAGGAAGTTGTTAAAGCCGAGGTAATTAACCTTCTAGATGCTGGCATTATTTATCCTATTTCTGACAGTTCTTGGGTAAGTCCAGTGCAGGTTGTCCCTAAGAAAGGAGGCATGACGGCTGTGACCAATGAGAAAAATGAATTAATTCCAACAAGGACAGTCACAGGATGAAGAGTTTGCATTGACTACAGAAGACTGAATGATGCCACAAGAAAATATCACTTCCCCTTGCCATTCATTAACCAAATGTTGGAAATATTATCCGGGCATATGTACTACTGCTTTCTAGACAGACTCTCCGTTACTTCGCATCCCAATAGCTCCTCAAGATCAAGAAAAACGACATTCACATGCCCATATGGTACGCTTGCTTATCGTAGAATGCCTTTTGGATTATGTAATGCTCCCGCCACTTTTCAAAGATCAGTATGATGGCCATCTTTGACTTAACTCGTGGAAGATATCATGGAAGTATTTATGGATGATTTCTCAGATTCGTAACTCTTTCCATCTCTCGCTTTAAAAATCTAAAACGAGTTTTAATAAGATGTAAGGAAACAAACCTTGTCCTTAACTGGGAGAAATGTCACTTCATGGTTCAAGAAGGTATTGTATTAGGGCATAAAATTTCTGGTAAAGGGATTGAAGTGGATAAATCTAAAGTAGAAACAATCGAAAAATTACCCCCTCCTAGTTCGGTTAAGGCTATTAGAAGCTTTTTAGGACATGCTGGTTTTTATAGAAGATTTATTAAGAATTTTTCTAAAATAGCTAAGCCTTTGACTAAATTGCTAGAAAAAGATATACCTTTTAATTTCAATCAGGAATGTTTAGAAGCATTTAATACTTTAAAGGATAAATTAATTAATGCTCCAATCATAGTTGCACTTGACTGGAACTTACCATTTGAATTATGTGTGATGCGAAAGGTTTTGCAGTAGGTGCAATATTGGGACATCGAAGAGACAAGCATTTTCAACCTATCTATTATGCTAGCAAAACTTTAACAGCTGCACAAGAGAATTGTACTACTACAGAAATGGAATTGCTAGATGTGGTTGTTGCATTTGGTAAATTCCGATCATATCTCATATTGTCTAAAGTTGTTGTTTACACTGACCATTTCGCCCTTCGCTTCCTTTTAACTAAAACTAATGCAAAACCTCGACTCATTCGATAGATTCTCCTATTGCAGGAATTTGACTTGGAAATTCAGGATAAGAAAGGAGTTGAAAACCTCGCGGCTGATCATCTTTCTAGATTGAGAACTCCAATACCAAAGAACTAGATGAAGTTAAAATAAATGATTCATTTCCTGAAGAACAAATTTTCACTATAACTGACTCCGAGGTACCTTGGTTTGCAGACATCGCGAATTTTTTAGCCGCTAACATTATCCCAAAATGGCTAACACACCAGCAGAAGAAGTGATTCTTTAATGATGTTAAAAGCTACTTTTGGGATGACCCCTTTCTTTTTCGCAGATGTGCAGATCAAGTCATTAGAAGATACGTTACAAGATCAGAAACATCAAAAATACTGGAGCATTGCCACTTAGGGCCAACTAGAGGACACTATAGTGGAACTAAGACCGCACATAAAATCCTTGAATCAGGTTTTTACTGTCCTTCATTCAAAGACGCTAACAGGTACGTTACTTCCTGTGACAAATACCAACGGACAGGTAACATATCTAAACGTGATGAAATGCCTCAAAACTATATGCTTTCATGTGAAATATTTGACATTTGGGGTATCGATTTCATGGGCCTATTCCCCAGTTTATTTGAGAATAAATACATCTTAGTAGTAGTTGATTATATGTCCAAATGGGCGGAAGCCCAAGCTCTACCTACTAATGATGCTAGAGTGGTAGTACGTTTCCTTAAGAAACTATTCTCAAGATTCGAAACGCCTAGAGCAATTATCAGTGACAGGGGCACTCATTTTTGTAATATCCAATTTGAAAAAACTCTTAGGAAATACGGAGTTCATCATAGAACAGCCACACCATACCATCCTCAAACTAATGGACAAGTTGAAGTGGCAAACCGAGAAATCAAACGGATCCTTGAAAAAACAGTAGAATCAAACAAAAAAGATTGGGCAATGAAAGTAGATGATGCCTTATGGGCTTACAGAATTGCTTTTAAGACCCCCATAGGGACATCACCATACAAACTTGTTTATGGAAAACGTTGTCACCTACCATTCGAACTAGAGCATAAAGCTTTTTGGGCTATTAAATTTTTAAACCTTGATCCCAAACTTGCAGCAAAAAATAGGTTGATGTAGCTGAACGAACTTGATGAGTGGCGAGCCAACGTATACAAAAGCTAACACCTATACAAGGAAGCAACAAAGCGGTACCATGACAATCATTTAAAGCAACGAAAACAATTTGAAGTTGGAGATCTTGTACTCCTATACAACTCAAGACTCAAATTGTTTCCTGGGAAACTAAAATCACGATGGTTAGGATCTTTCGTAATTCAATTTGTTCTGCTATATGGCACAATAGAGGTAAGTCACCTATCACACGGTACTTTCAAAGTAAATGGACATCGTCTCAAACTTTATAACGATAAGAATTTTAAAGACGATGGAGAGGAGCTACGACTCCACACACCACCCTGAATAAACCAATAAGGTAACAGTCGAGCTTAGACTATAAACAAGCGCTTCTCGGGAGGCAACCCGAGTACTAATGGTTTTAAATTATTTAAATTTTATTTTTTAAAACATCTAGGTCACTAACAGAGTCTTTGAAGCATAGGTTCCCAACTCCACACGACCAATCACACAGTCGTGCTCAATGACGTGTGACCAACACGGACGAAACACGGCCGTGCGATACGGTCGTGCGAAAATAGGGTAAAAGTTATCTTTCCCAACATGGGATGCACTAAGTGGCCACAGGCGTGCGACCTGGCCGTGGTCAAATCTGCCAAATGCATACGGGCGTGCAACACGCTCGTGTCTACCACCTGTGAACAACACTGACAAAAGAACACGAGCATGGGCAGAGCTACACGACCGTGGGAGAAGCAAACCATATAACACACAGCTGTGCGATACGATCATATAGCCACACGGCCTAGACACACGGGCGTGCCACAAGGCTATGTGACAACATCTCAATTCGTGATGAACATGGACGGGACACAATCCACACGGGCATGTGCACCGACCGTGCCACTTGAAAAATTAGATTATTTATCTTATTTTATTTTTCTTTTATTATTTTTTTAAAACACGGCTTATCTTTATCACTAGTATCAGATTATTCCCTTAAATCTCCTTTAATCGTGCCCTCCAGCTTTATTTCCAATACTCGATCTCGCCAATCCAAGAATATCATCCGTTCTTAATTCAGGAAGTTTCACTTCTTTCCCTATCTTATTTTTATATTCTAAAATATCTATCTTAGTACATTGAGGGCAATGTACATCTTAAGTGTGAGGGGGCATTCATTTCATTATTAGAGAAATCTCTGAATGATCACGTTGTTCTCTTGAAAAGCTCTCATATCATATTTAGGATAAATTTTAATTGATTTATGATTTTTGATTGATATATCTTGAATTAAAACATAGGGATTTATGCATTGATTATTTAAACTTTAAGACATTAGAGAATCAAGCATGATAAGTTGATTTTTAAGAATTTAAAATTATAGGTTGTTTCCCCAAGTTATTACTTTGAATTGGAATTCACAAGTCTAAACATCAAAAAGCCATAATTTTTGTGAGATTTTTGAGCCTTTTGTGCATCTATTAATTCTTTCATGCTCACTTTTATTATTTCTTTGAGTGCGTCAATATTGAACTATTATTCTAGAATTTGCTTGATTGTGCATGTCGAGACCACACCATTTGATTTGATATGTCAAAATGATTAAGGCACTTAAGATTAACCCACCTATGCCATGAAAAGCCTACCTCCACGATTAACCCCTAGTAAACCCCCTTGAGCCTAACAAGCCATTTCTTTTATTACCCCTAATATTAACCCTTAACCCATTATTGTTGAAATCCCCTAAATTAATTTGATCCCTATTTTTGTCGAGATTTGAGTTGAAGAAATTGCTTAGCTATGTCTTGTTTGTAATAAGTTAACCTATGTTATTTAACTTGTTCTTAAAAAAAACAAAAAAAACTGTGTATACACATTAGTAATTCCATATTCTGAGAAAAAGCTCTGTTGTACGCAAGTAACGATTAACTCTTTTTCTAGTTAGGCAATTTTTTAATCCAATCTCGATTCTAACATTTTCTTTCAGCTTGTGACCACACCCCCTAACCAAGCCTCACTACAACTCTCTAAAGACCTTTTGATTGATGTATCATTTTAAATTATAGTGGTGGAGATTTGATTTTCATGCAAGCCTATGGTAATGACATTTCACTATTGACTATTGAGTGCTTCATTTATTGTCCTTAAACACATCGAGTGATTTGAGTGAATCTTTAGTGAGAATGTGAAACTCTATGATATTCTAAATCAAAGGTAATTACTCAGATGAGGGGAGACACCTATGTTTGCATAATTAAATACTCAACTTGGAATGTTTGAAACTTTTATGTTCTTTTAGTTGAATTCTCAATGTATGATTACCTATGGATTATTTTGAGATATTATCGATAGAAATTATAAGTTGAGAAGAATTTCTTTTGATTATGAGTTGAGGATTTTGCTTGAGGACAAGCAAATGCTTAAGTGTAGGGGTATTTGATAAACCGTAATTTATACATATTTTTACCCCATGTTTAATGCATTTTATGGATGATTTCCTATTAGAATTGGTGAATTCAATGCTCCTAATGCTTTAATTTCATGTTTTATGCTTAGGAGAGAATAGAAGAGTGAAAGGAACGAGAAATGGGCCAAAAACAGAGAAAATGGGCCAAAGTACTAAATCAACACAGCCTGGACTTCCTCACACGGGCAGACCACACTGCTTGGTCAATCTGAAAAAATCGAAGCACGACTCACACGGGTGGGACACACACCCGTCCCATTCTAATAGGCTCAAACACGACCTGAAATAATCGCACACGGGCGTGTCCCTACAGAGCCCAAGTTGAGTCCAATTCGGAAAAGGCCACTTTTGAGGGCTCATAGGCATTCCAAATCCTATAAATACACCCTAGAAGAGGAGAAAAGCGGACACACAAAATAGGGAGTAAGGAATTACTCCAAGGAAGCTGATTGATTCATCTCAGAAGCCGGATTCATCATCAAGACTGAAGATCTCTCCTCAATTCCCCTTTAGGAGTTTTGGGTTTTCTTTATGTTTTGTATTATTTATTATTCTGAGATGTTTTCCTTTTTAGTTATGAACTAAATTCCCTAAATACCTAAGGGGAATGAAACCTAAGACGAATCTTGTTATTATTTTCTAAATTGTATGATAAATATTTAACTTGTTCTTAATTATGTGTTCTTAATTCTTGTTTTGATATCCCAGGATACTGACTCAAGATAAGCTCTTATTCAGAGGAGGAATAGACCCTGTCTAAGAGTACATTTGTCATAATTAAGCGGAGTTGATTATGCGCCTAGACATAGGGTGAGAAGATTTTGCTGGATTAGGGTGAAACCCAATAAGGGGATCCATAGATCGAGTTAATGCAACCCTAGAGTGTTAATTAGAGAAAGGTCTCAATTATTCAATCTAAGGATTAGACATTATTAGTCTTGAATTGGGATAATAACATAACTTAGGGATCTCTACGGAACAAGTTAATGAATAAATCGTCCGATTCGGAGCCAGAATAACAAGTATAGTCTAGGTAGATTTTTCCTTAGGTATTGTCTTAATTCAATCGATTTTCCCAAAAGCAATTCCTCAATTCTATTCTCTGTGAGTTCTTAGTTTAGATAATTAGTTAGTTAAAACCAAACCCCATTATTCTTAGGCTAGATAATAAAAAGATAGTCATTACTAGTACTTTTAGTTCCTCTGGGTTTGACAATCTGGTCTTGCTAAAACTATACTACTGTTCGATAGGTACACTTGCCTACATCGCGATAATAGGTAGTTTCAAGAACGATTAGTTATAAATATTTAAAACCTATCACGAAATCACGCGGTCATGTGCCCCCTTAGTTTCCTCCTCTAGGGTGTATTTATAGGCTTTAGAATGCCTAGAAGCCCTCAAAATTGGCCTTTTCCGAATTGGACTTAACTTGGGCTCGGCAGGGACACGCCCGTGTGAGTCGTGCTTCGAATCTACCAAATTGACACGTCCGTGTGGTCTGCCCGTATAAGGAGGTCTAGGCTATGTTGAATTTGTAGTTTGACCCATTTTTCTCTATTTTTGGCCCATTTCTCATTCCTTTCGCTCTCCTATGCTCTCCTAAGTATAAAACATGAAATTAAAGCATTAGGAGCATCGAATTCACCAATTTTAATGGAAAATCATCCATAAAATGCGTTAAGCATGGGGTAAAAATATGTATAAATTACGGTTTATGACCATTACCACAAACCTACAATCGATATCACTCAATGATTACTCACATATACTTATCAAATACTTTACCAAAAGCTGAAGTGTAATGTCCTGAATTAGGGCTTAATCAGAATAGTGGTTTCGTGACCACAAATCCAAGATAGAAATAATAATTTTATAATTATTTTGATGATTATGATATGATTGTGTGAAAATTTCGTCATGAAATTCTATGCCTAAAGTGCTTAAATTGAAAGTAGGGACTAAATCGAATAAGTTGCAAAACTTGCATTCTAGAAGTTTTTAGTATGGAATTGTTTTGGAATATTAATGAGGAGGTCTTAAATAGCAATTTGACCAATTTTAAGTTCATGGACAAAATTAGGACATGGAAGGAATTTTTGGAAAGTTTAGTAGTAAGGGTATTTTGGTATTTAGTTATTAAAATGAATTAAAAACAAAATTAAAAGCCAATTTTTTTCCATCTTCTTCATTAGGCCGAAATTTCAAGGGTTCTCCATAGCTAGGGTTTGTTTCAAGCTTCCAAGCTCCATAGTAAGTGATTCCAAGCCCGCTTTTAATGTTCTTTACGCTTTTGGAATCCCGAGAGCTCGATTAAGCTTATGTTAGCAATAATTCAACCTAGGGTTTATATTTGGAAAAATACCCATAGGTGAAATTTGTGTATTTTGATGTTTTATGATAGAATATGAGGTTTTAAATTATGTTAGACAACTTGTGCTACTCGGTTTTGAGTGAAAACGAGTAAGAGGGCTTAATCGGCAAAAATACCTAATAGTCACAAGTATATGTTAGAGAGAGAATTTGATGTTGCCATAGAAGGGAAAAGTGATCATCATGTTATAAAACATAAGAATAAGGAATAAAGTTTAATTCCCGAACCTAGGGGCAAAAGTGTAATTATGCAAAAGTTTAGGGGCAAAAGTGTAATTTTTCCAAAGTTCGTATTAAATGCTATTTTGATGAATGTATGTATTAAATAAGATTAATTTGGCATTATAGATCAAGAGAAACGAGATTCAAGTCGCGATCGAGGAAAAGAAAAGATTGTCGACTAAATTGCAAAATCTTTATATTTTGGTACCAAGGTAAGTTCATGTGTAAATAATATAGCATAATTGTTATTTTTAAGTTATTGATGTTAATTATATGATACGCTGATTTTTAATCGTGAAATATTATGCTTTGTGTTTAATGTTGAGTAATATGCAAATCATGTTTACTACTTGATGAATATGAATTGCTACCGAGTATCGGCCCGATATTCCATGGAAGACGACAAATGTGAGATCGAGGAAAAGCCCGCTTGAACCTTAGGAATAGATTAGGATACAAGTGACATGTCACTAGGATGGTTGAGCATCCGAACTCGTTGAATTGAGTCCGAGTTCACCTATGGATGCGAATGTCCGAACTCGTTGAGTTGAGTCCGAGTTCACTTATGGATGCGAACGCCCGAGCTAGTTGAGTTGAGTCCGAGTTCACTTAGGGGCGGGTTACATGGTAGCTTGATTACATATGAGGCACTTATGTGCATATTATCCGTGTATCCGAGTTGTATTCCGATGTGTTCAACGGGTGAAATTTCTAGTGAAATGGAAGAACACTTAAGATGCAAGCGACATTTTGGTAAGTGTTGTGAAATGGACACTTTGGACAGGTAGGTTCTTAACCCTCAGGTTGAAAATACATACAACAACGATAAGGTGGTAAGATGATGAATGATGTTTAGAAATATGACATATGTTTTGGTGATACCATGCTAAAGTTGTTTGGTATATTTGTATTGTTATGTTACTTGTTATTTACATATGAACTTACTAAGCATTTATGCTTACTCCCTCCTCTTTATTTACTGTATTTTTGAACAAGGCAGCTCGGGAATCGGGACAGGTCGAAGGTTCGATCACACTATCCAAAGGACTTTCATCTGGGTAAATGGCTTGTAAAACTTAAGTATGGCATGTATAGCAATATACTTATTTTGTGTAAATAATTTTATGATATGGCCATGTTTGGTTGAGAAAATGTTTGATATTGATAAGTCATGGTGATGGCTAATTTAGATCATGTTTGATATTATGGAAGTTTAATAGGTTATCTAGTTCATAAAAATTCATGGAAAGATGAAACTTGCCTTAAAATAGAATATTGCTGCAGCAATGACATGAATTTGAAAAATCACTAAAAATAGTATAAATGGAACTAAATAATGAGTAAGTTATGAAATTGAAGCTTAATGAGTCTATTTTCATGTGGATTGAACAAAACAGGCATATAAATTTTATTTTATGAGAAATTTAAACTTTTGTGAAATAGGGCTAGAGTGATTTCTGGATCCCCTATTTTGACTTTAAAAATTCATAATAAATTTTAAAAAAATAATTAGAAGTTTTTATTTATATGTACAGATTCCTTATTGAGTCTAGTTTTAATAAAAACAAATCTTGTAGTCATTACAATTTTGTATAGAGAGATATCTAATTCGTAATACACAGATGTCAGAGTAGTCAAACCCTGAAACAGGGGAGACTTTAACTAATAAACTGTACTAATTGGCCCAACCAAAAATTCTAGAAAACAATTAGTAAATAGATATATAAGTCTATATTTAGGGAAAATTTACAGATCTTGATTTCGAGTTTTGTAACTCGAGATATGATTTTTCTTGTAACTGTGACGCGGGTAGTTAGAAAGCTGTGAATGTAGAAACAAATGATTTGAAGTTCTTAATTTGATAAATTATGTTCGGTAACCCCTCAAGCTCGACTCCGACGACGGTTTTGGGCGTGGAGGCGTTACATTTAGTGGTATCAGAGCAGGTTTAGTCAGTTCTCGGACTACTTGTTGTATGTACAGATTTTTGCTATACATGGCATATGTATGAATTGTGATAGTGTGACGACTTCTGACCTTTTTAAATGATTTTTATATAGTAAATGGATCCCGATCCAGCTGTGGCAGATGAAGCAGAGAGTAATGCGCCAGCCCGGCTGAAGGGGTAGCGCCGATCGAAAACCCACCTCCCATCTGTTGGTCGGGAGGAGGAGTAAGGGATCGGAAGCCTTTCTCCAAATGATGAGTGCATGGTACATCGAGTTCGTTCAGACGAACCCAAATGTACGACCTCCCCACCTCCCCAATTCCTCAACCTATGCCTCCGATGCCTCGTGGAGTGGATATGATAAATTTCACGTAATCCCGCTGATGTAATTCGTAAACAAGGGGTGAAGAATTTAGAGCAAATATTGATGATGATGCGAGAAAGCGAGTTTTGGCTTGAAAATTCTATCCGGTATTTGATGAATTATCTTGTACACCGAAGAATGTTTGAAATGTGCTACATCTTTGTTGAGAGATTCAACCTATAATTGGTGGAAGACTTTGATTTCGTGGTACCGAAAGAGAGGGTAACTGGGAATTCTTTCAAGAAGAGTTTGGAAGAAATATATTAGTGAAAGATTTATTGATCGAATTGTAAAGAGTTTCTTGAGTGAAGCAAGGTAGTATGATGATCTCGTAATATGAAAGAGAGTTTGTTCGATTGAGTAAGTATGCTGTGGAATATGTTCCTCTGAAGCCAAGATGTGCCGACGATTTGAAGACGGGCTCAACGAAGACATTAAGGTATTTGTCGGGATCCTTGAACCGAAAGAAATGGTAGTCTTGGTTGATTGAGCTTGTAAGGTCAAGAACTATCAAGGAAAAAAAGGTAGAATCAAACACGAAATTGGAAGAAAAGACCAATGAGTAATGCACCTTCACAGCAACCCGGAAAGTCAAGAAATATGAATCCTTGTTCCCAAGTTTCAGCTGGGCAATCATATGGAAATTTTAAGAAGAAGAATGTGGGTCCTAAATCTCAGACTACTTCTGCGACTAGTGTGGGAAATACGAGATTTGTTAAACCCGAGTGCCAGCGGTGTGGTAGAAATCATTTTGGTCCGTGCAGAGCAAATGAATGTTTTCGATGTGGTTCTCCGGATCATTTTATTAGAGACTGCCCAGAGAGAGCTGAGAAAGAAAATTTTCAAAGTGTAAAAGCTAATGGTGCAGACTCGAGGGGAAGGTATCCGAGAAAAGCTGGAAGCGAAACAAGCAGTAAGAATGTAGCCAGAGATGCAGCAGTTAGAGCTGAAGGAAGAGCTCCAGCTAGAACTTATGCTATTAAAGCGCGTGAAGATGCTTCCTCACCCGATGTGATTACCGGTACATTTTCTTTTTATGATACTAATGTTATTGCTTTGTTTGATCCCAGTTCTACTCATTCATACGTATGCATGAAACTGGTGTCTAGTATGAATATACCTGTTGAGAACACAAAATTTATGATTAGAGTGTCGAACCCGTTAGGCAAATGCATGATAGTTGATAAAGTATGCAAGAAATGCCCTTTAATGATTCGGGGTTATTACTTTCTGGCCAACTTGATGTTGTTGCCGTTTGATGAATTTGATGTTATTTTGGGTATGGATTGGTTGACATTGCATGATGCTATAGTAAATTGCAAAGAAAAGGTTATAGAATTAAAATGTGAAAGTGGTGAAATTATGGGTTGAACCGCATAAATCAAAGGCAATATTTAGTATGATTTCTTGATGTCGGTTCGTAGATATTTGAGAAAGGGTTATGAAGCTTATTTGGCGATGTAATTAATACAAAGAAGTTGAAAAGAAAGTTGAATCAAGTCTGGGTTGTGTGTGAATTTGGACGATTTCTAGAAGAATTACCGGTTTGCCTCCAATCGTGGAAGTAGAATTTGGTATAGATTTGATATCGGAACGACTCGATCTCGATTGTTCCATATAGAATGGCACCAACAGAGTTGAAAGAATTAAAGTCGCAGCTTGCAAGAGTTGGTGATAAAGGCTTTGTGAGACCAAGTTTTTCACCTTGGGGTGCTCCCGTGTTATTTGTGAAAAAGAAGGATGGTTCTATGAGATTATGTGTTGATTATCGGCAGTTAAACAAGGTGACAATCAAAAACAAGTATCCATTGCCGAGAATTGATGATTTGTTTGATCAGCTAAAAGGAGCGACATGGTTTTCAAAGATTGACTTGAGATCTGGGTATTATCAGCTGCGAGTGAAAGAGTCAGATGTGCCTAAAACTGCTTTTAGAACAAGGTACGGTCATTATGAATTTTTAGTTATGCCATTCGGGTTGACAAATGCTCCTGCTGTGTTTATGGACTTAATGAATCGCATATTTCGGCCATACCTGGACAGATTTGTTGTGGTGTTTATAGATGATATTTTAATTTATTCAAAAGATGAGACAGAGCATGCTGAGCATTTGAGGATAGTTTTGCAAACTTTGAGAGATAAACAGCTGTATGCTAAGTTTAGTAAAAGTGAATTTTGGCTCCGGAAGTTGGATTTTGGGTCATATTGTTTGGTGATGGTATACGGGTTGATCCTAGTAAAATTTCAGCCATTGTTGATTGGAAACCACCAAAAATGTAACGAAGTTAGGAGTTTCTTGGGGCTAGCTAGGTATTATCGACGGTTTGTAAATGGATTTTCTATAATTGCTGCTCCTATGACTAGACTACTCGAAAGGATGTTAAATTTGAATTGACGGAAGAATGTCAATAGAGTTTCAAGAATTGAAAAGTTATTAATCAAGCACCAGTGTTGATACAACCCGAATCGTAAAGAATTTGTGGTGTATAGTGATGCTTCTCTAAATGGTTTGGGGTGTGTCCTCATGCAAGAAGGAAAAGTGGTGGCTTATGCTTCGAGGCAGTTAAAACCTCATGAGAGGAATTATCCTACTCACGATTTGGAATTGGCTGCAGTGGTGTTTGCTTTGAGGATTTGGCGACATTATTTGTATGGTGAAAAGTGCCGAGTATATACCGATCACAAAAGTCTTAAATACTTGATGTCACAAAAAGACTTGAATTTGAGACAGCAAATATGGTTATAGTTATTGAAAGATTACGAGCTTGTTATTGATTATCATCCGGGAAAAGCGAATGTGGTTGCCGATGCTTCAAGCAGAAAGTTGTTGTTTGCTTTGAGAGTTATGAACACTCAGTTGAAAATGTCAGATGACGGTTCGATTCTAGCAGAGTTAAGAGCAAGACCGATGTTTTTACAAGAGATTTTTGAAGTTCAGAAAAATGATCAAGATTTGCTAGCCAAGAGAAAACAGTGTGAAGTTGATACGGGATCAGATTTCAGAATCGGTTCTGATGGTTGTTTGATGTTTAAAAATCGGATTTGTGTACCAAAAAAATGATGAGTTGATTCAAAAGATTTTGCATGAAGCACATAATAGTTGTTTAGCGGTTCATCCGGGCAGTACGAAGATGTATAATGACTTAAAGAAAATGTACTGGTGGAGTGGAATGAAAAGAGATATTTTCGAGTTTGTATCAAAGTGCTTAGTTTGTCAACAAGTGAAAGTGAACACCGTGTACCTTCTGGATTACTTCAGCCTATTATGGTTCCTGAATGGAAATGGGATCGGATTACTATGGATTTTATATAAGGGTTACCGTTAACCTGTGGAAGAAAAATGCCATCGGGCAATAGTTGACAAACCGACTAAATCGGCTCATTTTATTCCTAAGACGCATGATTATTCTCTTAATAAGTTGGCTGAATTGTATATCCGAGAGATTGTTAGACTTCATGGGATACCTTTGTCAATCATTTCGGATAGAGATCCGAGGTTTACCTCACGGTTTTGGCAAAAGTTGCAAGATGCATTAGGTACAAAGTTAAATTTCAAAGACCGCTTTCATCCACAAACCGATGGTCAATCGAGAGAGTAATTCGATTCTTGAAGACATGCTCAGATGTCTGCGATTGGAATTTCAAGATAGTTGGGAAAGGTAGTAACCATTGGTAGAATTTGCTTATAATAATAGTTATCAGACAAGTTTGAAGATGGCACCTTATGAAGCATTATATGGTCGTAAATGTCGGACGCCATTATATTGGGTGAACTCAAGGAAAGTCGATTTATGGAGTTGATTTAATAAAAGAAACCAAGAAAAGGTGAAAGTGATTCGAGATTGTTTGAAAGTCGCTTCAGATAGATGAAATCTTATGCGGATTTGAAACAAAAAGAAATGGAGTTTCAAGTTGGTGATAAGGTATTTTGAAAGTGTCTCCATGGAAGAAAGTCCTTAGATTTGGACGAAAGGGCAAGTTAAGTCCACGCTTTATTGGACCGTATGAAATAATTGAAAAGTTAGACGAGTAGCATATCGGCTAGCGTTACCACCGAATTAGAGAAGATTCATGATGTGTTTCACGATCTATGTTACGCCGGTATCGCTCGGATCCTTCACATATAATTTCACCGATGTAAATTAAACTACTAACGGATATGACTTATGAAGAAGAACCGATTAAGATTTTAGCTCAAGAAGTCAAACAACTAAGAAATAAAAGTGTTGCACTTGTGAAAGTGTTGTGGCAAAAGCATGGGGTAGAAGAGACTACATGGGAACCTCAAGAAACTATGAGAAACCAATATCCACACTGTTTACGCAGTAAGATTTTCGATGACGAAAATCCTTAAAAGGGGGAGAGTTGTAATATCCTGAATTAGGGCTTAATCGGAATAGTGGTTTCGTGACCATAAATCCGAGATAGAAATAATAATTTTATAATTATTTTGATGATTATGATATGATTGTGTGAAAATTTTGTCATGAAATTCTATGCCTAAAGTGCTTAAATTGAAAGTAGGGACTAAATCGAATAAGTTGCAAAACTTGCATTCTAGAAGTTTTTAGTATGAAATTGTTTTGGAATATTAATAAGGAGGTCTTAAATAGCAATTTGACCAATTTTAAGTTCATGGACAAAATTAGGACATGGAAGGAATTTTGGAAAGTTTAGTAGTAAGGGTATTTTGGTCATTTAGTTATTAAAATGAATTAAAACAAAATTAAAAGCCAATTTTGTCCATCTTCTTCATTAGGCCAAAATTTCAAGGGTTCTCCATAGCTAGGGTTTGTTTCAAGCTTCCAAGCTCCATAGTAAGTGATTCCAAGCCCGCTTTTAATGTTCTTTACGTTTTGGAATCCCTTAGCTCGATTAAGCTTATGTTAGCAATAATTCAACCTAGGGTTTATATTTGGAAAAATACCCATAGGTGAAATTTGTGTATTTTGATGTTTTATGATAGAATATGAGGTTTTAAATTGTGTTAGACAACTTGTGCTACTCGGTTTTGAGTGAAAACGAGTAAAAGGGCTTACTCTAAAAAAATACCTAATAGTCACAAGTATATGTTAGAGAGAGAATTTGATGTTGCCATAGAAGGGAAAAGTGATCATCATGTTATAAAACATAAGAATAAGGAATAAAATTTAATTCCCGAGCCTAGGGGCAAAAGTGTAATTTTTCCAAAGTTCGTATTAAATGCTGTTTTGATGAATGTATGTATTAAATAAGATTAATTTGGCATTATAGATCAAGAGAAACGAGATTCAAGTCGCGATCGAGGAAAAGAAAAGATTGTGGACTAAATTGCAAAATCTTTATATTTTGGTACCAAGGTAAGTTCATGTGTAAATAATGTAGCATAATTGTTATTTTTAAGTTATTGATGTTAATTATATGATACGCTGATTTTTAATCGTGAAATATTATGCTTTGTGTTTAATGTTGAGTAATATGCAAATCATGTTTACTACTTGATAAATATGAATTGCTACCGAGTATCGGTTCCGATATTCCATGGAAGACGACAAATGTGAGATCGAGGGAAAAAGCCCGTTTGAACCTTAGGAATAGATTAGGATACAAGTGACATGTCACTAGGATGGTTGAGCATCCGAACTCGTTGAATTGAGTCCGAGTTCACCTATGGATGCGAATGTCCGAACTCGTTGAGTTGAGTCCGAGTTCGTGAGATGTAACTAGGCATCCGAACTCGTTGAGTTGAGTCCGAGTTCACTTATGGATGCGAACGCCCGAGCTCGTTGAGTTGAGTCCGAGTTCACTTAGGGGCGGGTTACATGGTAGCTTGATTACATATGAGGCACTTATGTGCATATTATCCGTGTATCCGAGTTGTATTCCGATGTGTACAACGGGTGAAATTTATAGTGAAACGGAAGAACACTTAAGATGCAAGCGACGTTTTGGTAAGTGTTGTGAAATGGACACTTTGGACAGGTATGTTCTTAACCCTCAGGTTGAAAATACATACAACAACGATAAGGTGGTAAGATGATGAATGATGTTTAGAAATATGACATATGTTTTGGTGATACCATGCTAAAGTTGTTTGGTATATTTGTATTGTTATGTTACTTGTTATTTACATATGAACTTACTAAGCATTTATGCTTACTCCTCCTCTTTATTTATCTGTAGTTTTGAACAAGCCACTCGGGAATCGGGACAGTCGAAGGTTCGATCACACTATCCAAAGGACTTTCATCTGGGTAAATGGCTTGTAAAACTTAAGTATGGCATGTATAGCAATATACTTATTTTGTGTAAATAATTTTATGATATGGCCATGTTTGGTTGAGAAAATGTTTGATATTGATAAGTCATGATGATGGCTAATTTAGATCATGTTTGATATTATGGAAGTTTAATAGGTTATCTAGTTCATAAAAATTTATGGAAAGATGAAACTTGCCTTAAAACAGAATATTGCTGCAGCAATGACATGAATTTGAAAAATCACTAAAAATAGTATAAATGGAACTAAATAATGAGTAAGTTATGAAATTGAAGAATAATGAGTCTATTTTCATGTGGATTGAACAAAACAGGCATATAAATTATATTTTATGAGATATTTAAACTTTTGTGAAACAGGGCCAGAGTGATTTCTGGATCCCCTATTTTGACTTTAAAAATTCATAATAAATTTTAAAAAAATAATTAGAAGTTTTCTTTATATGTACAGATTCCTTATTGAGTCTAGTTTTAATAAAAAGAAACCTCGTAGTCATTTCAATTCGGTATAGAGAGATATCTGATTCATAATACACAGATGTCAGAGCAGTCAAACGCTGAAACAGGGGAGACTTTAACTAATAAACTGTACTAATTGGCCCAACCAAAAATTCTATAAAAAAATTAGTAAATAGATATATGAGTCTAGATTTAGGGAAAATTTACGGATCTTTATTTCGAGTTTCGTAACTCGAGATATGATTTTTCTTGTAACTGTGACACGGGTAGTTAGAAAGCTGTGAATGTAGAAACAAATGATTTGAAGTTCTTAATTTGATAAATTATGTTTGGTAACCCCTCAAGCTCGACTCCGGCGACGGTTTCGGGCGTGGGGGCATTACATGAAGTCTCACCTTAACCTTACCTGAAACGCCAAGTCTTAATAGCTTTTCCTTGATCACTAATCGCGAGTACTTCCTAGATTTGTATTAACCTTTATCATTAAAAACATATTGGGTCACTTGTATCCATCATATGTTACCCTTTACTACTAAAGCCTATTCGGCCAACCTTTACCAAAGTGAAGAACACTTACCAATATCTCAGACCTAAGGAGCAAATTGGCAGGGATCCAAAAGACTGGGATTCGATACTAATCCTACCAAAACTGATTAGAAGAAGTGAGGGATAGAGTGATCTACACTGGCAAAACCGATTGAGAGAACAAAACACTTACACTAGAATTGACTGAGTTGAAAGGGTAGTGGCGGCACAGAAGATATTCGGCTCTTGAAACTTGTATGGTGAAAAAGGTTATTCGGCACAAAGAAAAGTAGAAATCGTTTAAAACCATAGTTGAATCAAAAAGAAAACTTTGAGTAGGGAAGAATGGAGAATCTGTACAAAGAAAAAGAAGGAAAAACAAGGGATTTTCAGCTTTTAGATCTTTGGAGAAAAAAAGGTGCTTTTTGGCAACAAAGTGAGGGAGAATTCGGCATTAGCCTGGCAACCTCACATTCGGCGCCTATATATAACCTTTATGGCCGAATTTCCTATGCCCAAATTCCCAATTCAGCTCCACCTCTTTACACTCCTCATCTCCTAATTTTTCTCCCTCATAACTCCCTAATCCCCTCCTCAAATTTCTCCTCTTATCACTCCCTACAGTACTCATATCCAACGCCAGCACTATCCATCCCTTCAGAAAAAATAAATCCTTCTTTTGAGCAAGGAGGGATTCGAACCCCGGACCTCCTTGTTATGCATGTGACGCCACTTGCCACTTCATCACTAGGCTTTCTTGTGTCCAATTCTTCCTTCATTTATTTAAAAGCCAACCTACTTGCCAACAAGGTTCTTTTAATAATTAAACCATAATTTCCTTCACCCCTAAGTTCGCACTCAAACCTTAACCAAGACCTACTATCACATAGTTAACACTTGACTAGGAATGTTATGCACAATTTTTATCGAAACCGAAAAAAAAAAGTTCGAGATTTCAGGATTTTTGTGGCGTTACATGTGTGGCCTCCACATAGGCATGTAGACCCCCACACAGCCTGGGCATTTTCCACACAGCTGGGCCACACAACCGTGTGGCCTTATGTCACCAACTTTTGTACTGTGCCTATTTTTGACTTGTTTGTGATCCAGTGTGTTCCAACCCTCGGTTAGGCCTTAGGAAGGGTGGTTATGTAACAGCCCGATTTTGGGCCTAGTCGGAGCAATGGTTTCAAAACCACTATTCTGAGGATGGAGAAAATTATTTTGATAGTATTTTATGTGTTAGAACATGTTTATAAAGGTGCATGAAAATTTTGGTATATTAATTTTAGCGATTTCTAGTCCAATTTCGAAAAAGGACTAAATCACGTAAAAGGTAAAAGTTTTATTTTAGTACCAAATGTGTCTAATACTTAGAGTATTAAAATTCGAGGCCTTTAAAGTGAAATTAGACCCCTAAATATGGCTTGGCCGGCCATGGGACAAGAAATTTCAAATGGTTAATGTATTTGGTAAGGTGATGTCATATTAGGTGACAAAATGGGACCCTAAGGAATTATCTTCAACTTTTTCATTTTCTTCCTTCTTCTTTGACCGAAAATACCAGAAAAGAAGAGGGTTTTGAAGCTCTGAAATTTCAGCAAAGAAACTTCCTTGAAAGTAAGTGATTTTAATGCTTTTTCTTGAAGATTTTTACATTTTTGGAACCCCTAAAGCATAAGTTTTCATAAGAGGGGACTATTTTGCAAAATAATTAAGAGTCTAGGGTTTTTCCATGAATGTATATGTTTTTTCTTCAGTTTTTATGGAAGAATATGAGTTGTAGTTGCCTAATAAACAACTTTTGTGAAGGAAATTTGCATGAAAATACCTTAAAAAGGTTATTTTGCAAAGTTGTAAAATGGGTTGTTAATGTGTGTAATAATGATTTTTGTGAGTTTCCATAGTTATGAAAATGGTTTATCTAGGCTTAAGGAGTATAGAAATTGAATAAGAATCTTGTTTCGAGCCTAGAGGCAATTTGGTAATTTTGGCAAAATAGAGGGGCAAAATTGTAAATTTTTCCAAAGTGTGTCAATGGACTAATTTGATTAGTACATTATTTTAATTAGCTAAATGTGATGTTTTAGACGTTGAAAAATGCAATTTGGGCCTAGAACAAGGAAAATTAATTTATGGACGATTACATCTTTTTCACCTTTGTGGTATCGAGGTAAGTTCGTATGTAAATAATACCATGCTATACATGTATTTAAATGTTATCATCACATGAATTGTACAAATATTAATGTGTATGTGATTAATATAAATATGATGAGACAAAGCCTTGATAAGCGAGGAAAAATCCCGTTTGAACCTTAGGAATAAAATAGGATACGAGTGACATGTCACTAGGAATTATGAGTCTAGATGACTAGCTCAAAAGTGAGCATTTAAATGTCATGAGATACGAGGCAGCTTTAGCTACAATTGAGGCACCTAAGTGCAAAGGTTTTTCCGAGTATCCAATTAGTATTCCAAGTGTTCAACGGGTAATATGAGGAAAGAGTTGATAATGGTGCCAATGAGGTAAGTCATTGGTGAGTACGCACTTGAGTTATGTTATGAGTTGTGCAGGTATGTACACTAAGCCTATGAGAATGCCTTGGTATGCGATGATCTATGATGCATAAATAGGTGTTCTTACCATGATGGATGAAATGATGTTGTATTAAATTTGTGAATAATGATCATGAATGAGTAACTTCGCCTTGACAGATTTGAGTTACTGCAGTAGTGTTAATTTGAAAATACACTAAAAATAGTGGAAAATGAGTTAGAAACTGAATAAAATATGGAAATCAATATTATTGAGTTTAGTTTCTTATAAAAGAAACCATGTAAGCAAAAGAATTTCCTATAATGAGATATTTGAAGTTGCATGGGACAGAGTCAGAATGACTTCGAAATCCCCTGTTCTAATTTGAGAAAATCATTATAAATTGTACAAAAATATTTATCAGTTATAATTTATATTTTTATAATATAAATAGACGAGAACATTATTCGAGTCCCGTGCTATGAGATAATTGAAGTTTAGTACAGAAGGATCTGAACTATCAGACAGTGAATCAGGGGTAAATTTGAGGAATAAAATGTACTAATTGGCTAAACCAAAAATTTTGGAAATTGTATAGTAGAAAGGCACATGAGTGTAGTTTCAAGTAAAATTAACGGAACTTAATTTGGAGTTTTTTAGCTCCAGATATAAATAATTTAGTGACTGTTGCTCAGGAAGACAGCTTGTCTTGAATTTGAGAATGTGTTGTAAACATTGATAAAACATGCTAATGAGTTGCTTATTGTTTTCATATGCACTTCCTAAGCGTAAAGCTTACCCCCCCTTTCTCTCCTATGCTCCCTACGGTTGCCAGGTTAGCTTGGGTTGGAGGCCGTCAAGGATATTATCACACTATTGAGTTAACGCTATCAGCGTAAGTAAATCCTTATGTTTCAAGTCTATGGCATGTATAGGGTTTTAATGTTGAATGTGTGATATTATGATTTAACCAAAAGCATTGGCTTGTTATTAAATTAGTTTGTAGTCTTGTGAATTGGCCTATGTTGGCTAATGACGTTATGGGCCTATATGATTATTCTTATGTGTGTATGTTATTATCTCTTGTGATGAGGCTTACAGCATGTATTCCTAGAGATTGAATTGAGATTCATTGATGAGTTAGTAACTGATGCAAGAATAAGTAATTGGTAAATAGTTAATAATGCCTCGTGAATGGTTTGTGGATATGATTATGCATGCTTAGTGATGGACATGAGGTTTGCGACGTAATGATAGTTATGACAAGTATGTGGTAATGATGTAAGTAAATTCTATGATATTTATTGCATAAGAAATTGTCATGAGCATAACATGTTTGTAAATGCTTAAAAGCTCATTTATGCCATGTTGTATGTTATTGGATAAGTATGTGTGCATATGTTGTGAGGGTGACAAATGGCTTGGAAAATAGCCTTGTAATTGTCTACACGGGTAGACACACGGGCATATGTCTAGGCCGTGTGTGACACATGGTCTGTCCCATGGGCGTGTTGTCCAACTGTGCACCCCTTGCACTTAAAATTTTAAGTCAATTTAGTACACGGGTAGGTTACACTGGCGTGTGACATGGTCGTGTTTTAAAGTTAGTGTTGCACAAGGGCTAAGGGCACGGGCGTGCCCCAAGCCACACGGGCGTGTGTGACCGCACGGTCTATATCCATACGGGCGTGTTGAGCCTTAAAGCATGAAATTTTTTAAGTGTTTCTTAAGTTCTTGGTTTAGTCTCGAACCGCCTCTAATACATGTTTTGGGCCTCGTGAACCCGTTTAAAGGACGAAATGTATGTGGAATGAAACGATTTAAATTTATCAAAATTTTACAGCCCAGTTTTATATAGTTGGTTGAGTTTAAGTCCAGTAACACCTCGAACCCTATCCCGATGTTGGATACTGGCGAGGGGTGTTACATTTAGTGGTATCAGAGCTATGATTTAGTCAGTTCTAGGACTAACCTAGCGAGAGTATGAGTCTAGCTATAAATGCCACAATAGCATGAAATTTGTAATGAAAGATCAAATTGGGTGGAACGCAGGGAATGAGTACGATCGTTCACTAATGAATTGACAAAAAAGACCATGGTTGGACTATGGCAATACATGAGATATGTGTGCCAGTGTAAGACATGTCTGGGACATGCATCGGCCTCGAGATGTTAATCAGTGTCAAACATGTCTGGACATGCGTCGGCTACGAGATGTGCTAGTGTAAGACATGTCTGGGATATGCATTGGCACGGTTACATGTGTCAGTGTAAGACCTGCCAGGGACATGGCATCGACACAGATGGATGAGAGCTAGTACAAGACCATAGTTGGACTATGGCATCAAGTAAGCGATGTACTCAAAATCGTAAGACGTTCTCCAATTTGATAAATACTGACAAGTGATTAAGACTAAATGTGGGAACTTGATAAGACATTAATGGTAATTTGGGTAGAAGAAATGAAAATTTGTATGGCGATAAATTCATTGATGTTTGGCTAGTATTCATGTGTAATAAAGTTGCATGTGTTACTACGAGATGTGAAAGTGTGTTTATAACAAGTTAAAAATTTGAAATGTTTGAATCAGATGTACATGATGCTGTGATGCTGTTAAATGTGTATTTGTGTAAGAGTCGAGAAGTTTAAGGCTTTACAATCTTCACCCCCTTACCAGAATAGAGTAATATGACAGAATTCACGAGAGATAAGTTGTATGAGTTTGTAAATGTGAACTAAAAAGTGCATTAATAGAATATTATTGGATTAGTGAAAAGATGTCTGCGTATGATAGATTCAATTAAGTAAAATTTTAGCCTGAGTATTCTGTATTTTCCTCTATCCTAGGGAATATGTATGGTTGTCTATTCCTAGTGAAAATTTTATTGGATGAGATTGTTAGCAAGTGTGATATTAGATGGGAAGTTTTTTTAATCCGGTTGGTTATGATCAACATTCGTTATTTTTCGAAATTCTTTTCTGATATGCTGGAAAGAAGTAGAAGATGAAAATTCAGGTGAGATCATTCTGATGTTTCTATTGATTATGATTATATATATATATATATGGAAATATATTCTCCTATTATGATGGAATTCTAGAGCGTATGGCTGATAGTTTCCTTCTGGTTTTCTCCAAGGGATTTTCTCGATTTTTCCTCATTATTTTCTTTGAGGTTATATTCTCGGATATCTAGTATGGTATTGTATCTGGAATTTTTTATCTTGGTTTTCTATCGCTCTTATTTTGAGAATTTCCAAACCTGGCTTATCCTTAAGCGTATTCTTTGACTTGCAATAACGGTATCTATTATAATTATGCTTGTAGTTCAACTATTGAAGTGTGGGGATTCTAATATTTTGATTCCTCTAATCTTCATGTAAAGGATTATTATCAGAAAAGGTAAATTAAGTTATGTGCATCTAAGTTTATTCTCTAGCCCGGGAATAATGTTGCACATTCATTGGTAAGTAAATGTGTAGTCGGAAATGAAGGAATTGTATCTTGAAAGTATGATATGGAAATATATTAGTTGGATTTTTCTTATTCAAGTGATGTGGTTATAAGTATAGTTGTCCTGATTAATAAAGAGACTACATCTGTGAAGTTGAAATCATTTGATTCATGTTAGTAAAGTTTCTAAACAGTTGATGACCAGAGTATAGAAATGTGGCTATAAGTGATAAATTAAACTGGTACAGCATGATTCGACTTTTAATTTGGAATTTCAGAGAAGATCTGATTTCTGGGTTCTGTTATTATTATTTCCAAGTAAGATATGAGTACCGAGAAACTCCGGGTTATGCAAAGATTTGAATACAGAGTTCACAATAGTATCTTATCTATTTTTCCAAAGGATATTGAAATGTCTACCGAGTAAAGCTAAATATTAAATGTATTCGAGATTATTATTGTCAGTGATGACAGTGGAAAGAAAATGAAAAAGGGTTATTATGAATTTCATACCCGGATGTCTCTCTTCTCCGGGTAAATAAGAGATACCATATTGGATTTTGGTATATTAATAATAGTAGTCTGCATGACTATTTTGGTATATACAGAGGTATTGTTAGACGAATTTGGACGAGTTGTGTTTCTAAGCTTATAGTTCTTAGAATGTCGGCCAAGATTTCGAATCGAAATGAGACTCTTATGGTAACTATGGAAAGGTTACAGAAATCCTGAGTATGAGCTTGAGCTGAGTTGTTTTGTAAGTTGTGAGAAAAAGATATAAGTGACTCGTGAAAGTTGAGAACAACTTCTTCTGGTGAGATTTTTGGGGACGAAAATCCCTAAGAGGGGAACAATTGTAACAGCTCGATTTTGGGCCTAGTCGGAGCAGTGGTTTCGGAACCACTATTCCGAGGCTAGAGAAAATTATTCTGATAGTATTTTATGTGTTATAACATGTTTATAAAGGTGCATGAAAATTTTGGTATATTAATTTTAGCGATTTCTAGTCTAATTTCGAAAAAGGACTAAATCACGTAAAAGGTAAAAGTTGTATTTTACTACCAAATGTGTCTAATAGTTAGAGTATTAAATTCAGGGCCTTTAAAGTGAAATTAGACCCCTAAATATGACTTGGTCGGCCATGGGACAAGAAATTTCAAATGGTTAATGTATTTGGTAAGGTGATGTCATATTAGGTGATAAAATGGTACTCTAAGGAATTAGCTTCAACTTTTTCATTTGCTTCCTTCTTCTTTGACCGAAAATACCAGAAAAGAAAAGGGTTTTGAAGCTTCGAAATTTCAGCAAAGAAACTTCGTTGAAAGTAAGTGATTTTAATGCTTTTTCTTGAAGATTTTTACATTTTTGGAACCCCTAAAGCATAAGCTTTCATAAGAGGTGACTATTTTGCAAACTAATTAAGAGTCTAGGGTTTTGCCATGAATGTATAAGTTTTTTTCTGAGTTTGTATGGAAGAATATGAGTTGTAGTTGCCTAATAAACAACTTTTGTGAAGGAAATTTGCATGAAAATACCTTAAAAAGGCTATTATGCAAAGTTGTAAAATGGGTTGTTAATGTGTGTGATAATGATTTCTGTGAGTTTCCATAGTTATGAATGGTTTATCTAGGCTTAAGGAGTATAGAAATTGAATAAGAATCTTGTTTCGAGCCTAGAGGCAATTTAGTAATTTTGGCAAAATAGAGGGGCAAAATTATAAATTTTGCCAAAGTGTGTCAATGAACTAATTTGATTAGTACATTAATTTAATTAGCTAAATGTGATGTTTTAGATGTTGAAACATGTGATTTGGGCCTAGAACGGGGAAAATTAATTTATGGACGATTATGTCTTTTTCACCTTTGTGGTATCGAGGTAAGTTCGTATGTAAATAATACCATGCTATACATGTATTTAAATGTTATCATCACATGAATTGTACAAATATTAATGTGTATGTGATTAATATAAATATGATGAGACAAAGCCTTGATAAGCGAGGAAAAATCCCGTTTGAACCTTAGGAATAAAATAGGATACGAGTGACATGCCACTAGGAATTATGAGTCTAGATGACTAGCTTGAGAGTGAGCATTTAAATGTCATGAGATACGAGGCAGCTTTAGCAACAATTGAGGCACTTATGTGCTTAGGTTTTTCTGAGTATCCAATTAGTATTCCAAGTGTTCAACGGGTAATCCAAGGAAAGAGTTGATGATGGTCCCAATGAGGTAAGTCATTGGTGAGTATGCACTTGAGTTATGTTACGAGTTGTGCAGGTATGTACACTAAGCCTATGAGAATGCCTTGGTATGTGGTGATCTATGATGCATAAATAGGTTTTCTTACCATGATGGATGAAATGATGTTGTATTAAAATTGTGAATAATGATTATGAATGAGTAACTTAGCCTTGACAGATTTGAGTTATTGCAGTAGTGTAAATTTGAAAATGCACTAAAAATAGTGGAAAATGAGTTAGAAGTTGAATAAAATATGGAAATAAATCTTATTGAGTTTAGTTTCTTATAAAGGAAACCGTGTAAGCAAAAGAATTTCCTATAATGATATTTTTGAAGTTGCATGGGACAGAGTCAGAATAACTTCGAAATCCCCTGTTCTGATTTGAGAAAATCATTATAAATTGTACAAGATATTTATGAGTTATAATTTATATTTTTATAATCCTGAATGAGTCTATTTTCAATAGAAATAAACGAGAAGATTATTCGAGTCCCGTGCTATGAGATAATTGAAGTTTAGTACAGAAAGGTCTGAACTGTCAGACAGTGAATCAGGGGTAATTTTGAGGAATAAACTGTACTAATTTGCTAAACCAAATATTCTGGAAATTTGTACATGAGTATAGTTTCAAGTAAAATTAACAGAACTTAATTTGGAGTTTTTTAGCTCCAGATATAAATAATTTAGTGACTGTTGCTCAGGAAGACAGCTTGTCTTGAATTTGAGAATGTGTTGTAAACATTGATAAAACATGCTAATGAGTTGCTTATTGTTTTCATATGTACTTCCTAAGCATAAAGCTTACCCCCCCTTTCTCTCCTATGCTCCATAGGGTTGCCAGGTTAGCTTGGGTTGGAGGCCGTCAAGGATATTATCACACTATTGAGTTAACGCTATCGGCGTAAGTAAATCCTTATGTTTCGAGTCTATGGCATGTATAGGGTTTTAATGTTGAATGTGTGATATTATGATTTAACCAAAGGCATTGGCTTGTTATTAAATTAGTTTGTAGTCTTGTGAATTGGCCTATGTTGGCTAATGACGTTATGGGCCTATATGATTATTCTTATGTGTGTATGTTATTATCTCTTGTGATGAGGCTTACAGCATGTATGCTTAGAGATTGAATTGAGATTCATTGATGAGTTAGTAACTGATGCAAGAATAAGTAATTGGTAAATAGTTAATAATGCCTCGTGAATGGTTTGTGGATATGATTATGCATGCTTAGTGATGGACATGAGGTTTGCGACGTAATGATAGTTATGACAAGTATGTGGTAATGATGTAAGTAAATTCTATGATATTTATTGCATAAGAAATTGTCATGAGCATAACATGTTTGTAGATGCTTAAAAGCTCATTTATGCCATGTTGTATGTTATTGGATAAGTATGTGTGCATATGTTGTGAGGGTGACAAATGGCTTGGAAAATAGCCTTGTAATTGTCTACACGGGTAGACACACGGGCATATGTCTAGGCCGTGTGTGACACATGGTCTGTCCCATGGGCGTGTTGTCCAACTGTGCACCCCTTGCATTTAAAATTTTAAGTAAATTTAGTACACGGGTAGGTCACACTGGCGTGTGACATGGTTGTGTTTTAAAGTTAATGTTACACAAGGGCTAAGGGCACGGGCGTGTCCCAAGCCACACGGGCGTGTTGAGCCTTAAAGCATGAAATTTTTTAAGTGTTTCTTAAGTTCTTGGTTTAGTCTCGAACCGCCTCTAATACATGTTTTGGGACTTGTGAACCCGTTTAAGGGATAAAATGTATGTGGAATGAAAAGTTTTAAATTGATCAAAATTTTACAGCCCAGTTTTATATAGTTGGTTGAGTTTAAGTCCAGTAACACCTCGAACCCTATCCCGATGTTGGATACTGGAGAGGGGTGTTACATTTAGTGGTATCAGAGCTATGATTTAGTCGGTTCTAGGACTAACCTACCGAGAGTATGAGTCTAGCTATAAATGCCACAATAGCATGAAAGTTGTAATGAAAGATCAAATTGGGTGGAACGCAGGGAATGAGTACGATCGTTCACTAATGAATTGATAAAAAAGACCATGGTTGGACTATGGCAATACATGAGATATGTGCGCCAGTGTAAGACATGTCTAGGACATGCATCGGCCTCGAGATGTTAGTCAGTGTCAGACATGTCTGGACATTCATCGGCTACGAGATGTGCTAGCGTAAGACATGTCTGAGACATGCATTGGCACGGTTACATGTGTCAGTGTAAGACCTGTCAGGGACATGGAATCGACACAGATGGATGAGAGCTAGTACAAGACCATAGTTAGACTATGGCATCAAGTAAGCGATGTACTCAAAATCGTAAGACGTTCTCCAATTTGATAAATATTGACAAGTGATTAAGACTAAATATGGGAACTTGATAAGACATTAATGGTAATTTGGGTAGAAGAAATAAAAATTTGTATTGTGATAAATTCATTGATGTTTGGCTAGTATTCATGTGTAATACAGTTGCATGTGTTACTACGATATGTGAAAGTGTGTTTATAACAAGTTAAAAATTTGAAAATTTTCAATCATATGTACATGATGCTGTGATGCTGTTAAATGTGTATTTGTGTAAGAGTCGAGAAGTTTAAGGCTTTACAATCTTCACCCCCTCACCAGAATAGAGTAATATGACGGAATTCACGAGAGATAAGTTGTATGAGTTTGCAAATGTGAACTAAAACGTGCATTAATAGAATATTATGGGATTAGTGAAAAGATGTCTGCGTATCATAGATTCAATTAAGTAAAATTTTAGCCTGAGTATTCTATATTTTCCTCTATCCTTGGGAATATGTATGGTTGTCCATTCCTAGTGAAAATTTTATTGGATGAGATTTTTAGCAAGTGTGATATTAGACGGGAAGTTTTTTTAATCCGGTCGGTTATGATCAACATTCGTTATTTTTCAGAATTCTTTTTTAATATGCTGGAAAGAAGTAGAAGATGAAAATTCAGGTGAGATCATTCTGATGTTTCTATTGATTATGATTATATATATATATGGAAATATATTCTCCTATTATGATGGAATTCTAGAGCGTATGGATGGTAGTTTCCTTCTAGTTTTCTCCAAGGGATTTTCTCGATTTTTCCTCATTATTTTCTTTAAGGTTATATTCTGGGATTTCTAGTATGGTATTATATCTAGAATTCTTTATCTTGGTTTTCTATCGCTCTTATTTTGAGAATTTCCAAGCCTGGCTTATCCTTAAGCGTATTCTTTGACTTGCAATAACGGTATCTATTATAATTATGCTTGTAGTTCGACTATGGAAGTGTGGGGATTCTAATATTTCAATTCCTCTAATCTTCATGTAAAGGATTATTATCAGCAAAGTTAAATTAAGTTATGTGCATCTAAGTTTATTCTCTAGCCCGGGAATAATGTTGCACATTTATTGGTAAGTAAATGTGTAGTCGGAAATGAAGGAATTGTATCTTGAAAGTATGATATGGAAATATATTAGTTGGATTTTTCTTATTCAAGTGATGTGGATATAAATATAGTTGTCCTGATTAATAAAGAGACTACATCTATGAAGTTGAAATCATTTGATTCATGTTAGTAAAGTTTCTAAACAGTTGATGACCAGAGTATAGAAATGTGGCTATAAGTGGTAAATTAAACAAGTATAGCATGATTCGACTTTTAATTTGGAATTTCAGAGAGGATCTGATTTCTGGGTTTTGTTATTATTATTTCCAAGTAAGATATGAGTACCGAGAAACTCCAGGTTATGCAAAGATTTGAGTACAGAGTTCACAATAGTATCTTATCTATTTTTCCAAAGGATGTTGAAATGTCTACCGAGTAAAGCCAAATATTGAATGTATTCGAGATTATTATTGTTAGTGATGACAGTGGAAAGAAAATGAAAAAGGGTTATTATGAATTTCATACCGGGATGTCTCTCTTCTCCGGGTAAATAAGAGATACCATGTTGGATTTTGATAGATTGATAATAGTAGTCTGTATGACTATTTTGGTATATACAGAGGTATTGTTAGACGAATTTGGACGAGTTGTGTTTCTAAGCTTATAGTTCTTAGAATGTCAGTTTCCAGTATTTTGAATTGAGCCGAGACTCTTATGGTAACTATGGAAAGGTTACAGAAATCCTGAGTATGAGCTTGAGCTGAGTTGTTTTGTAAGTTTTGAGAAAAAGATATAAGTGACTTGTGAAAGTTGAGAAAAACTTCTTCTGGTGAGATTTTTGGGGACGAAAATCCCTAAGAGGGGAAGAATTGTAACAGCCCGATTTTGGGCCTAGTCGGAGCAGTGGTTTCGAAACCACTATTCTGAGGCTGGAGAAAATTATTTTGATAGTATTTTTTGTGTTATAACATATTTATAAAGGTGCATGAGAATTTTGGTATATTAATTTTAGCGATTTCTAGTCCAGTTTCGAAAAAGGACTAAATCGCGTAAAGAGTAAAAGTTGTATTTTAGTACTCAAATGTGTCTAATAGTTAGAGTATTAAATTTTGGGGCCTTTAAAGTGATATTAGACCCTAAATATGACTTGTCCGGCCATGGGACAAGAAATTTCAAATGGTTAATGTATTTGGTAAGGTGATGTCATATTAGGTGATAAAATGGTACTCTAAGGAATTAGCTTCAACTTTTTCATTTTCTTCCTTCTTCTTTGACCCAAAATACCAGAAAAGAAAAGGGTTTTGAAGCTTTGAATTTTCAGCAAAGAAACTTCCTTGAAAGTAAGTGATTTTAATGCTTTTTTCTTGAAGATTTTTACATTTTTGGAACCTCTAAAGCATAAGCTTTCATAAGAGGGGACTATTTTGCAAAATGATTAAGAGTCTAGGGTTTTGCCATGAATGTATATGTGTTTTTTTCTGAGTTTTTATGGAAGAATATGAGTTGTAGTTGCCTAATAAACAACTTTTGTGAAGGAAATTTGCATGAAAATACCTTTAAAAGGTTATTATGCAAAGTTGTAAAATGGGTTGTTAATGTGTGTAATAATGATTTCTGTGAGTTTCCATAGTTATGAAAATGGTTTATCTAGGCTTAAAGAGTATAGAAATTGAATAAGAATCTTGTTTCGAGCCTAGGGGAAATTTGGTAATTTTGGCAAAACAGAGGGGCAAAATTGTAAATTTTGCCAAAGTGTGTCAATGGACGAATTTGATTAGTACATTATTTTAATTAGCTAAATGTGATGTTTTAGATGTTGAAAAATGCGATTAGGGCCTAGAATGGGGAAAATTAATTTATAGAGGATTACGTCTTTTTCACCTTTGTGGTATCGAGGTAAGTTCGTATGTAAATAATACCATGCTATACATGTATTTAAATATTATAATCACATGAATTGTACAAATATTAATGTGTATGTGATTAATATAAATATGATGAGACAAAGCCTTGATAAGCGAGGAAAAATCCCGTTTGAACCTTAGGAATAAAAGAGGATACGAGTGACATGTCACTAGGAATTATGAGTCTAGATGACTAGCTCGAGAGTGAGCATTTAAATGTCATGAGATACGAGGCAGCTTTAGCTACAATTGAGGTACTTATGTGCAAAGGTTTTTTCGAGTATCCAATTAGTATTCCAAGTGTTCAACGGGTAATCCGAGGAAAGAGTTGATGATGGTCCCAATGAGGTAAGTCATTGGTGAGTATGCACTTGAGTTATGTTACGAGTTGTGCAGGTATGTACACTAAGCCTATGAGAATGCCTTGGTATGTGATGATCTATGATGCATAAATAAGTGTTCGTACCATGATGGATGAAATGATGTTGTATTAAAATTATGAATAATGATCATGAATGAGTAACTTAGCCTTGACAGATTTGAGTTACTGCAGTAGTGTAAATTCGAAAATACACAAAAAGATAGTGGAAAATGAGTTAGAAGTTGAATAAAATAAGGAAATAAAGCTTATTGAGTTTAGTTTCTTATAAAAGAAACCGTGTAAGTAAAAAAATTTCCTATAATGAGATATTTGAAGTTGCATGGGACAGAGTTAGAATGACTTCGAAATCCCCTGTTTTGATTTGAGAAATTCATTATAAATTTTAAAAAAATATTTATGAGTTATAATTTATATTTTTATAATCCTTAATGAGTCTATTTTCAATAGAAATAGACTAGAACATTATTCGAGTCCCATGCTATGAGATAATTGAAGTTTAGTACAGAAGGGTCTGAACTCTTAGACAGTGAATCAGGGGTAACTTTGAGGAATAAACTGTACTAATTCACTAAACCAAAAATTCTGGAAATTTTATAGTAGAAAGGTACATGAGTGTAGTTTCAAGTAAAATTAACGGAACTTAATTTGGAGTTTTTAAGCTCCAGATATAAATAATTTAGTGATTTTTGCTCAGGAAGACAGCTTGTCGTGAATTTGAGAATATGTTGTAAACATTGATAAAACATGCTAATGAGTTGCTTATTGTTTTCATATGTACTTCCTAAGCGTAAAGCTTACCCCCCCTTTCTTTCCCATATTCCCTAGGGTTGCCCGGTTAGCTTTGGTTGGAGGCCGTCAAGGATATTATCACACTATTGAGTTAACGCTATCGGCGTAAGTAAATCCTAATGTTTTGAGTCTATGGCATGTATAGGGTTTTAATGTTGAATGTGTGATATTATGATTTAACCAAAGGCATTGGCTTGTTATTAAGTTAGTAGGTAGTATTGTGAATTGGCCTATGTTGGCTAATGACGTTATGGGCCTATATGATTATTCTTATGGGTGTATGTTATTATCTCTTGTGATGAGGCTTACAGCATGTATGCCTAGAGATTGAATTGAGATTCATTGATGAGTTAGTAACTGATGCAAGATTAAGTGATTGGTAAATAGTTATGATTATGCATGCTTAGTGATGGACATGAGGTTTGTGACGTAATGATAGTTATGACAAGTATGTGGTAATGATGTAAGTAAATTCTATGATATTTATTGCATAAAAAATTGTCATGAGCATAACATGTTTGTAGATGCTTAAAAGCTCATTTATGCCATGTTGTATGTTATTGGATAAGTATGTGTGCATATGTTGTGAGGGTGACAAATGGCTTGGAAAATAGCCTTGTAATTGTCTACACGGGTAGACACACGGGCATGTGTCTAGGTCGTGTGTGACACATGGTCTGCCCCATGGGCATGTTGTCCAACTGTGCACCCCTTGCACTTAAAATTTTAAGTCAATTTAGTACACGGGTAGGTCACACTGGCATGTGACATGGTCGTGTTCTAAAGTTAGTGTTGCACAAGGGCTAAGGGCACGGGCGTGTCCCAAGCCACATGGGCGTGTGTGACCGCACGGTCTATATCCACACGGGCGTGTTGAGCCTTAAAGCATGAAATTTTTTAAGTGTTTCTTAAGTTCTTGGTTTAGTCTCGAACCGCCTCTAATACATGTTTTGGGCCTCGTGAACCCATTTAAGGGTCAAAATGTATGTGGAATGAAAAGTTTTAAATTGATCAAAATTTTATAGCCAAGTTTTATATAGTTGGTTGAGTTTAAGTCCTGTAACACCTCGAACCCTATCCCGATGTTGGATACTGGCGAGGGGTGTTACATTTAGTGGTATCAGAGCTATGATTTAGTCGGTTCTAGGACTAACCTAGCGAGAGTATGAGTTTAGCTATAAATGCCACAATAGCATGAAAGTTGTAATGAAAGATCAAATTGGGTGGAACGCAGGGAATGAGTACGATCGTTCACTAATGAATTGACAAAAATGACCAGGGTTGGACTATGGCAATACATGAGATATGTGCGCCAGTGTAAGACATGTCTGGGACATGTATCGGCCTCGAGATGTTAGTCAGTGTCAGACATATTTGGACATGCGTCGGCTACGAGATCTGCTAGCGTAAGACATGTTTGGGACATGCATAGGCACAGTTACATGTGTCAGTGTAAGACCTGTCTGGGACATGGCATCGACACAGATGGATGAGAGCTAGTACAAGACCATAGTTGGACTATGGCATCAAGTAAGCGATGTACTCAAAATCGTAAGACGTTCTCCAATTTGATAAATACTGACAAGTGATTAAGACTAAATGTGGGAACTTGATAAGACATTAATGGTAATTTGGGTAGAAGAAATGAAAATTTGTATTGTGATAAATTCATTGATGTTTGGCTAGTATCATGTGTAATAAAGTTGCATGTGTTACTACGATATGTGAAAGTGTGTTTATAACAAGTTAAAAATTTGAAATGTTTCAATCAGATGTACATGATGCCGTGATGCTGTTAAATGTGTATTTGTGTAAGAGTCGAGAAGTTTAAGGCTTTACAATCTTCACCCCCTTACCAGAATAGAGTAATATGACGGAATTCACGAGAGATAAGTTGTATGAGTTTGCAAATGTGAACTAAAACGTGCATTAATAGAATATTATGGGATTAGTGAAAAGATGTCTGCGTATCATAGATTCAATTAAGTAAAATTTTAGCCTGAGTATTCTAAATTTTCCTCTATCCTTGGGAATATGTATGGTTGTCCATTCCTAGTGAAAATTTTATTGGATGAGATTTTTTGCAAGTGTGATATTAGACGGGAAGTTTTTTTAATCCGGTCGGTTATGATCAACATTCGTTATTTTTCGAAATTCTTTTCTGATATGCTGGAAAGAAGTAGAAGATGAAAATTCAGGTGAATCATTCTGATGTTTCTATTGATTATTATTATTATTATATATATATATATATGGAAATATATTCTCCTATTATGATGGAATTCTAGAGCGTATGGATGGTAGTTTCCTTCTGGTTTTCTCCAAGGGATTTTCTCGATTTTTCCTCATTATTTTCTTTGAGGATATATTTTGGGATTTCTAGTATGGTATTATATCTGGAATTCTTTATCTTGGTTTTCTATCGCTCTTATTTTGAGAATTTCCAAACCTGGCTTATCCTTAAGCGTATTCTTTGACTTGCAATAACGGTATCTATTATAATTATGCTTGTAGTTCGACTATGGAAGTGTGGGGATTCTAATATTTCGATTCCTCTAATCTTCATGTAAAGGTTTATTATCAGCAAAGGTAAATTAAGTTATATGCATCTAAGTTTTTTCTCTAGCTCGGGAATAATGTTGCATATTCATTGGTAAGTAAATGTGTAGTCGGAAATGAAGGAATTGTATCTTGAAAGTATGATATGGAAATATATTAGTTGGATTTTTCTTATTCAAGTGATGTGGTTATAAGTATAGTTGTCTTGATTAATAAAGAGACTACATCTATGAAGTTGAAATCATTTGATTCATGTTAGTAAAGTTTCTAAACAGTTGATGACCAGAGTATAGAAATGTGGCTATAAGTGGTAAATTAAACTAGTACAGCATGATTCGACTTTTAATTTGGAATTTCAGAAAGGATCTGATTTCTGGGTTCTGTTATTATTATTTCCAAGTAAGATGTGAGTACCGAGAAACTCTGAGTTATGCAAAGATTTGAGTACAGAGTTCACAACAGTATCTTATCTATTTTTCCAAAGGATGTTGAAATGTCTACCGAGTAAAGCCAAATATTGAATGTATTCGAGATTATTATTGTCAGTGATGACAGTGGAAAGAAAATGAAAAAGGGTTATTATGAATTTCATACTGGGATGTCTCTCTTCTCCAGGTAAATAAGAGATACCATATTGGATTTTGATAGATTGATAATAGTTGTCTGCATGACTATTTTGGTATATACAGAGGTATTGTTAGACGAATTTGGACGAGTTATGTTTCTAAGCTTATAGTTCTTAGAATATCAGTTTTCAGTATTTCGAATTGAGCCGAGACTCTTATGGTAACTATGGAAAGGTTATAGAAATCCTGAGTATGAGCTTGAGCTGAGTTGTTTTGTAAGTTGTGAGAAAAAGATATAATTGACTCGTGAAAGTTGAGAACCACTTCTTCTGGTGAGATTTTTGGGGACGAAAATCCCTAAGAGGGGAAGAATTGTAACAGCCCAATTTTGGGCCAAGTCGGAGCAGTAGTTTCGGAACTACTATTTCGAGGCTAGAGAAAATTATTTTGATAGTATTTTATGTGTTATAACATGTTTATAAAGGTGCATGAAAATTTTGGTATATTAATTTTAGCGATTTCTAGTCCAATTTCGAAAAAGGACTAAATCGCGTAAAAGGTAAAAGTTGTATTCTAGTACCCCAAATGTGTCTAATAGTTAGAGTATTAAAATTCAGGGCCTTTAAAGTGATATTAGACCCTAAATATGACTTGGCCGGCCATGGGACAAGAAATTTGAAATGGTTAATGTATTTGGTAAGGTGATGTCATATTAGGTGATAAAATCGTACACTAAGGAATTAGTTTCAACTTTTTCATTTTCTTCCTTCTTCTTTGACCGAAAATATCAGAAAAGAAAAGGGTTTTGAAGCTTTGAATTTTCAGCAAAGAAACTTCCTTGAAAGTAAGTGATTTTAATGCTTTTTTCTTGAAGATTTTTACATTCTTAGAACCCCTAAAGCATAAGCTTTCATAAGAGGGGACTATTTTGCAAAATGATTAAAAGTATAGGGTTTTACCATGAATGTATATGTGCTTTTTTCTAAGTTTTTATGAAAGAATATGAGTTGTAGTTGCCTAATAAACAACTTTTGTGAAGGAAATGTGCATGAAAATACCTTAAAAAGGTTATTATGCAAAGTTGTAAAATGGGTTGTTAATGTGTGTAATAATGATTTTTGTGAGTTTCTATAGTTATGAAAATGGTTTATCTAGGCTTAAAGAGTATAGAAATTGAATAAGAATCTTGTTTCGAGCCTAGGGGAAATTTGGTAATTTTGGCAAAATAAAGGGCAAAATTGTAAATTTTTCCAAAGTGTGTCAATGGACGAATTTGATTAGTACATTATTTTAATTAGCTAAATGTGATGTTTTAGATGTTGAAAAACACGATTTGGGCCTAGAACGGGGAAAATTAATTTATGGACGATTACGTCTTTTTCACCTTTGTGGTATCGAGGTAAGTTCGTATGTAAATAATACCATGCTATACATGTATTTAAATGTTATCATCACATGAATTGTACAAATATTAATGTATTTAAATATTAATGTAAGTTCGTATGTAAATAATACCTTTCTTTCATCTTGTAACCACACCCCCTAACCAAGCCTTACTACAACCCTCTAAAGAACTTTTGATTGATGTATCATCTTAAATTATAGTGGTGGAGATTTGATATTCATGCAAGCCTTGGTAATGACTTCTTATTATTGACTATTGAGTGCTTCATTTATTGTCTTTAAACACCTCGAGTGATTTGAGTGAATCTTTAATGAGGATGTGAAACTCTGTGATATTCTGAATCAAAGGTAATTACTTAGATGAGGGGAGACACCTATGTTTGCATAATTAAATACTCAACTTGGAATGTTTGAAACTTTTATGTTCTTTTAGTTGAATTCCCAATGTGTGATTACCTATAGATTATTTTGAGATATTATCGATAGAAATTTTAAGTTGAGAAGAATTTATTTTGATTATGAGTTGAGGATTTTGCTTGAGGATAAGTAAATGCTTAAATGTGGGGGTATTTGATAATCCGTAATTTATACATAGTTTTACCCCATGTTTAACCCATTTTATGGATGATTTTGTATTAGAATTGGTGAATTCGATGCTCCTAATGCTTTAATTTCATGTTTTATACTTAGGAGAGCATAGGAGAGCGAAAGGAACGAGAAACGGGCCAAAATCGAAGAAAATGGGCCAAAGTACGAAATCAACACGGCCTGGACTTCCTCACACGGGCAACCCACACGGCCGTGTCAATCTGGCAGAATCGAAGCATGACTCACACGAGTGGAACACACGCCCGTACCATTCTAACAGGTTCGAACACGGCCTAAAATAATCACACACGGGCGTGTCCCTACCGAGCCCAAGTTGAGTCCAATTCGAAAAAGGCCACTTTTGAGGGCTCATAGGCATTCTAAAGCCTATAAATACACCCTAGAAGAGGAGAAAATGAGACACACAGAATAGGGAGTAAGGAATTACTCCAAGGAAGCCGATTGATTCATCTCAGAAGCTGGATTCATCATCAAGACTGAAGATCTCTCCTCAATTCCCCTTTAGGAGTTTTGGGTTTTCTTTATGTTTTGTATTCTTTATTATTCTGAGATGTTTTCTTATTTAATTATGAACTAAATTCCCTAAATACCTAAGGGGAATGAAACCTAACGCGAATCTTGTTATTATTTTCTGAATTGTATGATAAATATTTAACTTGTTCTTAATTATGTGTTCTTAATTCTTGTTTTGATATCCCAGGATACTCACTCAAGATAAGCTCTTATTCAGAGGAGGAATAGACCCTGTCTAAGAGTACATTTGTCATAATTAAGCGGAGTTGATTGCGTGCCTAGACATAGGGTGACAAGATTTTTTTCTGATTAGGGTGAACATAATAAGGGGATTCATAGATCGAGTTAATGCAACCCTAAGGTTTTAATTAGAGAAAGGTCTCAATTATTCAATCTAGGGATTAAACGTTATTAGTCTTGAATAGAGATAATAACATAACTTAAGGATCTCTATGGAACAAGTTAAATGAACAAATCATCCGATTCAGAGCCAAAATAACAAGTACAGTCTAGGTGGACTTTTCCTTAGGTATTGTCTTAATTCAATCGATTTTTCTAAAAGTAATTCCCCAATTTTATTCTCTATGAGTTCTTAGTTTAGATAATTAGTTAATTAAAACAAAACCCTATTATTCTTAGGCTAAATAATAAAAAGACAGTCATTACTAGTACTTTTAGTTCCTTTGGGTTCGACAATCCGGTCTTGCTAAAACTATACTACTGTTTGATAAGTACACTTGTCTACATCGCAATAATAGTTAGTTTCAAGAACGATTAATTATAAATATTTAAAACCTATCACGAAATAATGCGATCACTACCTATAGTGGTCTCAAACATACTAGTAGTATTTTCAGATAAACTTTTCAGAGTTTTCAGAACACTTAGGGGATCAGCGCCAGAGACTAGGTGTACCACATACTTAGTCCAAAAATATTTCAAATCATTTAAAAATTGTTTCTTCAAAATTAATCCTTAAAACCCAAATCCATAGCTGAATTTTTTAACCTGGCTCTGATACCACTAAATGTAACAACCTAAACTCGGCTTAGACATCATGACCTAATCTGGCGATGTCACTTGATAAGGCCTTTTGAAGATGAATCGTCGCTAAACCTCATTTCCCATTAAAACCTTTAACTAACTTGTAGTTCATTTTTAAATCGTGTCAACTTTAAGTTTTCCAGTTTCAAATGTCATTTTAAGTGGAAGCTTTCAAAATAGTTGCGTAGCCATGTGTATTTCGTTAAAAAATTTCCTTATTCTGAAACCCGTATTTTCCTACTTCTAGTAGGTACAAGTCATAAACAATGTAAAGCCCCATATTTAAGTAAAAATCCAAAATGGCCATAATTACAATAACAAATACCCAAATTATTAACGAGGAAATAAAATAAATTTAAAAAAAAAACTGAATTAAAGGTATTACGAAATAGTGGTTGTCACTGCCGAACCCTCCACTGCTTCGATCCGTCTAATGCTAGGGCTTACCTAAACAGATTTAAATAGAAAAGGGGTGAGTTTTGCACTTAGTGTGTAATCCCCACAAAATACGTGCACACAGCATCATATCAAAAATCAATCATGTATATACAGTTTGGGCCTGAGGCCATTAGAAAATCAGTGTGGGCGTTAGTCCATTCAGATATAGAATCAGATATAAATTAAGGCCTTAGCCCACCTCAGATATAGAGTCAGGAATATATTAGAGCCTCAGTCCAATCAGATATAGAATGCAGATCAAAATATCAGAATCCTACCCACCAACCTCCACACACCATTTTCGTCCTACCCTGCACACTATGTGGGGATATAATCAACCCACCCATCCCTACACACCATACTATTCCGAAATGTGGCACATAAACAAAATAATGCAGCTGAGCTGCCAGATAACAGGCTTAAATCCTTTCAGACACTTCCTCCGAAACATCATCAACCCTTCCCGATGCAATGAAACATGCTAAATATGACATGCAACATGCAAATAGCCGATCATATATTCACTTCAGTACATATCATGCTCAGTCAGACATCATGTAACATCCTGATTTTCAGGTTTTTTGCGATTCTTGATATTTTAAGTAAATTTATAAAATTTGGTAGGTGATGATGGAATTCATAATTTGGGTGTGTAAATGGGCTTATGGAAGGCCCATGAGTTGGCCAAAACCCGGTGGAATTTTTAAATTTTGGACTTAGGAGTTAGGGGTTCTGGCTAGGTGCCCTTATATTAAGTTGTGGGTAAAGTGTATCACAAAAAGATCCTCTGGCAAAGTGGCTAAGTGACACCACTAGGGAGCTTTAAAGGTGGCGTGTAAGTGTTGGGGGAAGACCTGGGATCGATTCCCTGTGTTGGCAAATAGGAGTATTTATTTTTGTGCAGGAAGGGTAAGTGTTGGAACCTGAGTGGATTCTGTAAGAGGAGAGAGTTGGATCAAGTCAAATGCATAAATTAAGGAGGGATAAGGGGAGAGATTTTAGGGATGTGATATGGAGATAGAGTTGGCCGAATAAGGGAGTTTGGAGAGGGGATTTTCGGAGAGGGTATTAGGTTAGTAATTTCGGCATTAGGGTCGTAGTTGTGCCGATTTTGTTCTTTGGTGTGTAGCTTTTTCTCTTTCTTTTCAGCGAATCTACCTCCCTTCTACTCAATTTTCTTCCTTTTCTTTCTTTCAAATCAGCCCACTATTTCCTTTCATTCACCATTGTTTTCCTTATCTCTATTTTTGCCAAGTACCGCAAAAAGTCGAATCGATGAAGATAGGGGTGCCGATTCTTTGTGACCAGCAACCTTTTCTTCCTTCTCAATAGTTGGCATTCGATTCCCTTACCTTTTAGACATCCGGATTCAAGAGGAGAAAGACGTGGTAAGTGTTCAAACTCTAAATAATTCCTAGTGTAGCTTTGGTCAAAAGCCGAAACTCCAAGTTTAGGGAGATGGCGAATATGGGCATAGACTCTATGGGGTCTTCTTTTAATATTTTTGGTTTATTTATTGAAGGAGCAGCAAGGTGTAGTGTTGATTTGGAGTAGCTTGGATCACGGAGTAGCTAGGCCTAGTCATCAATCGCGACAAAGGTAAGGTGCCTAAGGCCATTATGGATGGTGGTGAATGTGTAAGTGTTAATATTGGAAAGTTCTTAAATTGGTTCAATTATTGCGAGCTGATCTATTTAACAATTGATTATAGGAGAAATCGCATAGGAGATCTCGTCAGGGAATATCGCAAATCAGGTGTGTAACGAACCCTTTCATAGCTTAAAGCGATAAAATGCCGAAAAGCCGAAATGCCAAAATTCTAGCATTTCAAGGACTTGTGAGCAAGCGAACGCTCACTAGTTAGTTAGAATCGATGAGACGGTGATCGAGAACGATGGAAACGGTAAGAATGTGATTTTGGCGTTCTTGGTAAGTTGGGCCTCGAGGGGAAGTGGGGCCCATTGGGCTTTCGGGGCCATTTGGGTAAAATTGGTAGAAAACGAAATCTGTTATATGGCATGATAAGACCGTTAAAACCGTTATGGAATATAGGCTAAATGGGCCTAGATGACGAAATTGGCTAAGTAGGGCCCATTAGGGTTTTAGGCCCAATAACTCGATTTCGCTAAAATGGGCCGAATCACTTTGTTTGCACCCATGAATTGTTAGTAATCGTTAATGAACATGGAAACCCTAATTTTGGTAAAATTACAAGATTACCCTTATACCATGAAAATGACCGTTTGCCCCTAGGTAAAATGACCATTATACCCCTAGGGTTTATGTATGATTTTAATACATGGGATTTTGATAAATATGGTATGTATGATATGCACATGAAATGTATGATATGCACATGATATGTATGATATGCACATGAGGTAATCATAAATGCATTGGGTTGGGTTTTATATGGATGGAGGAAGTGAAAAGGGCTTATGCCCTGCTTATCAAAAGGGCTTATGCCCTGCTTATCAAAAGGGCTTATGCCCGATTATAAAAGGGCTTATGCCCTAGTTATTGAAAGGGCTTTTGCCCGATTATTAAAAGAGGCTAGGCCTCCGGTTATATGATAAAGCAACTATCTTTGCCAATTGGAGAGTTTGGCGGGGTGGGTCGAGTTAATCCTCACATGGTGTGTTGGTTGGTACGGTGGAGAGTAGCGGATGGTGGGTTGAGTAGTCTCCCAAATGGGTTGCATTCTTTCATTGAAATTATATGTGACATTGAAATGGGCCTAAGGGCCATACTGCTTTCTGATAAAGGCTTGACCCAAGAATATGAAATATAAAAAGGCTTCGCCCAAGAATATGAAATATGAAAAGGCTTGACCCAAGATTATGAAATATGAAATATGAAAAGGGCTACTGACCAAAGTGCATGATTGAGATTGGATTTGGGCTTAGACCCAACAGTCGTTATTGTTTTGGGCTCGAAAGGGCTTGTTGCACACGAGTTTCCAAACTCACCCCTTTCCTTAACCTTGGTGAGCCTTGATGTGGGGACTTGGGCGGAGAGGATTGAGTGGCCATGGTGATCATCTTTGGGCTTTTAAATAAGTGTTGGTTTTCATTTAATTTCCTTTAATTATTATTTATTTTGGGTTGTAATAAGGCCAATTTTAACTTTCCTTTTATTTCTTTTGAATTATTTTAATTTTAATAACTTTAAAAATTGGTTAAGAATTATTCAAATGGGCTAGACTTAGGACGTGTTTTCAAAATGATACTTGTTTTTAAAATATCTCAACACCACGATTAATCGATTTATCAAAGACGTCCACTTAAACAAATTTAAACTCGATATAACCAAGTGTGGCTATGGTTGTGGGCATGTCTAGGATTGGATCCAATTAAAGAGCTTGGTACTTAAGCAGCCTTCATGGCTCACCTCCTCTGTCTCGGATACCTACCTGGTGCCCGGCTTCCATACACTTTGTTAACTCAATAAAATGTATGGTTTTAAAACACTTAAACGGAACGTGGGTTTTCAACTCCAATGTGGCACGTCAGATTCGGCCATAACGTCTGGGCCGGGTTTGGGGTGTTACATTTAGTGGTATCAGAGCCTAGGTTGCAACAACTCGGCTGTGGATCGGGTCCGAAAATCTATTTGAAAACTTAGGCCTAAGAAGGGTATTTTTGGAAATGGTTTCTGAAAAGTTCATTTTAAAGATGTTTTGCGAAAAATATATGTTAAAAAGGTACCAGTCTTTCTGTTTTAATCAAGAGTTCAAAATAAAGGGAGTTTTCAAATCAAAGTTTTCGAATTTCTATTTTCGATAATCAAAAACATGGTTTTTTTTTGGAGAAAGAAGTGGCGCACTGAATCCCCGGCACCAAGTCTGTAAGTATATTTTCCTTACAATATATGATATTGATATGATATTATGAATAGTGCTGAGACCCTACTATGATACCTTAGCTAGGGTAGAGCTGTAAACGGTAGGAATGAGACTGTAGCTAGGCTATGATGATACGAAAACAATCCTTGAACTGCTATATCTACATAAGACATTTTCTTAATAAACAGTGGAACGTTATACTAATTTCATAAAATTCGTAAATCAGATAATTCGATATGAGTACTAGAGGAGCTCGTGGACGAGGCCGCGGACGTGGTCGCGGAAGGGTGCAAGCTGAATCTTCATCCTCGGGGCATAGGCCAGCTGAGGAGCCAGCTGTGCCGCAAGCAACGGAGACTGGGTCTTATGATCGGGTGCGGGGATGACGCTTTATCCCAAGCCATGTTAAGGGTTTTAGAAAGAGTGGCTAGAGCTAATCTTGGGATGGTGAATAGGGGTCTATATCGGAGCGACTCAAGCCAACAAGCGCAGGTATTTAGGGGTGTATCCGAGTGGCCCCGAATGTTTCGAATATTGGTGGAGGCAACAGAACGGATCATGGACGACCTAGACTGCTCAGTGGAGCAAAAGCTGAAAGGAGCTGTGTCGCTGCTACGTGACGAGGCATACCGATGGTGGATCACCGTAAGGGAGAGTACCCCAATTGAGCAAGTAACCTGGGAATTGTTCAAAACTGCCTTTAAAGGGAGGTATGTTGGAGCAAGCTATGTGGATGCTCGTCGAAGGAATTCTTGAATCGACTCAAGGTGATAAGATTGTAGCAGTATGAGGCGTAATTTTTGAGGCCGAGTCGATATGCTAGTGGTATAGTGGCAATCGAATATGAGGCGTGTCCGCCGAGGATGGTCTCCGCGATGAGCTTAGGATATTGATAGCTCCACGGAGGAGCATGGTTTTGCTGCATTGGTAGAAAAGGCTAAGATAGTCGAGGAGGTGAAGTGAGTGAGCGACGAATCGTGAGAAGGATCGACCAGATTCAAGAGGGATTTCGGACCCTCGAGTGCCACGAATCGAAGTGTTAAAAGAGCAAGGATGGAGGAACCGGTTCGGCAGTTCGATAGAATACTTATAGACCGCAGCTTGCGGGGACTGTGGTAGGGTGCATATGGGGAGTCCGAAACGAATGGAGCATGTTTTCGATGTGGGTCAAAGGAGCATAAGTTCGAGAGTGTCCTCGGAGGACGCTCAGAGCTAGCGGCGAGTAAAGGGATGTCCAACCACGGCGAGGAGGACCACCACCACGTAAGGGTCGGGGCAAGGTAGAGGTGGCAATGGTAATGGACGAGGACGTGGGGCACTGGCGAGGTGCTGGTCATCTTTGAAGCTTGACAACCGGCGTTGGTTTATGCTGCACGACGTCGTGAGGTGGGTGACGCTCCTGATGTTATAACTGGTACGTTCTTCATTCATAGCATGCATTACACTGCTTTGATTGATGTGGGTTCCACCCACTCGTATGTTGCTTGTGATGTATCGGGGGCTTTGGATGTGCTTCCTGAGAAGACTGTGAGTGGGGTATCAGTAATAAGTCCATTGGGACATTCGGTTATGGTAGATAAAATTTTTAGGGCAGTATCGTTAGTGACACAAGATAAAATCTTTGAAGGAGATTTGATGGAGCTGCCATTTCGGGATTTTGATCTTATTTTGGGAATGGATTGGTTAATTAAGCACAAGGCGACATTGGATTGTGCTGCAAAGAGGATGGTACTAAGAACTACCGAAGATGAGGAGATAATGGTCATAGGGGAACGAAGGGATTATTTATCCAATGTTGTTTCGGCGTTAAGAGCCGAGAAGTTGATCCGGAAAGGTTGTGAGGCGTACTTGGCCTTTGTAAGTCAAACGGGACTTGAGGAGATAACGGTGGAGTCGGTTAGGACTATTAGGGAATTTCAGGATGTATTCCCAGATGAACTTCCTGGATTACCCCCGAACAGAGAAGTCGAGTTTGGAATCGACTTACTACCTGGAACAGCTCCGTGTCCATTGCGCCTTATCGGATGGCACCAAAGGAGTTGGTAGAATTGAAAGCTCGATTCAAGAGCTGCTGGATAGAGGTTTATAAGACCAAGTGTTTCTCCGTAGGGTGCACCGTCTTTGATCGTCAGAAGAAGAAAGATGGGACTATGCGAATGTGTATTGACTATCGGCGGTTGAATAAGTGACTATCGTGAACAAGTATCCGTTACCAAGAATCGATGATCTGTTCGACCAATTAAAAGGAGCCTCGGTGTTTTCTAAGATCGACCTTCGATTGGATATCATAAATTAAGAGTTAAAGAGGGGATATTTATAAGACGGCGTTCGGGACTCGACACGGTCATTACGAGTTTCGTAATGCCATTTGGGTTGACTAATGCACCAAAGAAACATTCATGGATTTGATGAATCGGGTATTCCACCATACTTGGATCGGTTTGTAGTCATTTTATTGATGATATCTTGGTGTATTCGGAAGCGGAAGAGAAGCATGATGAGCATCTTCGTAGTGCTGCAAGTGTTAAGGGAGAAGCAACTTTATGCAAAGTTTAGTAAGTGCGAGTTTTGGTGAAGGAAGTTACCTTCTGGGGCATGTTGTGTCTATTTGAAGGGATCAAGGTGGACCTCGAAGATTGAAGCCATTTTGGAATGGAAGCCACCAAGTCGGTAACAGAAATTGAAGTTTTCGGGGTTGGCGATGTAACACCCGTGCGAGACCGTTTCGAGTCGAACACGAGGTGTTAACGGACTTAATTCATTAATTAAACAGCTCATACAATTCATTTTAAAATTTCCAGACAAGCTGGCTAACTGCATCACAGTCGCTTTAAAATCATATCTCGAGTTACGAAACTCGAAATCCAATTCCGTAAATTTTTCCTGAAACTAGACTCATATATATATCTACTAATTTTTTCTAGAATTTTTGGTTGGGCCAATTAGTACAGTTTATTAGTTAAAATCTCCCTGTTTCAGGGTTCAACTACTCTGACCTCTGTGTATTACGAATCAGATATCTCCCTATACAGAGCTTCAATGACTATGCCGTTTGTCTCTAATAAAACTAGACTCAATAAGGAATCTTTACATATAAAGTGTGACTTATAATTATCTTTGTAAAATTTATGGTGAATTTCCAAAGTCAGAACAGGGGATCCAGAAATCGCTCTGGCCCTGTTTCACAAAAATTTAAACATCTCATAAAATATAGCTCATATACCTATTTCGCTTATTCCATATGAAAATAGACTCATCAAGCTTCGATTCCATAACTTATTCATTATTTAATTCCATTTCTACTATTTTTAGTGATTTTTCAAACTCACGTCACTGCTGTTGTCTGAATCTATTTTATGGTAAATTTTACCTATTTCATGGTTTCCATGGATTAGCTAGCAATTTGACATACATAATACCAAATATGATCATGATTAGCCATTCCAATGGCTAATCATTACCAAGCATTTCTATTTCCATACCACTCAATAACCATATCATAAGACCATATATACAAAATGATTATAATGCTATACATGCCATACTCAAAATATATAAGCCATTATGCCAAGATGGTATACGGATAGTGTGAGCGTGCCTCCGACCGTTTCCGATTTCCGAGCTGGCTTGTCAACACAATACGTCCCTTTCATCTTGAGTATTCCTCCATTTGAGTAGAACTTTACCCGTTGAACACATCGAATATAATTGGATACATGGATAACTTGCACATAAGTGCCATATATGCAATCAAGCAATCATGTAACCCACCCATAAGTGAACTCGGACTCAACTCAACGAGCTCAGGCGTTCGCATCCATAAGTGAACTCGGACTCAACTCAACGAGTTCGGATGCCTAGTTACATCTCACGAACTCGGACTCAACTCAACGAGTTCGGACATTCGCATCCATAAGTGAACTCAGACTCAACTCAACGAGTTCGGATGCTCAACCATCCTAGTGACATGTCACTTGTATCCTAATCCATTCCTGAGGTTCAACGGGACCTTTTTCCCAATCATGTGTCTCAACCATCTTCTACGGAATGCCGATACCGATACTCGGTAGTATTTCACATTTTCCAAGTATATCACATAATTTGACATATTATCAAACAATTATCACAAGTATAATATTTCATAATAATTATCATATCATTTAAAAACATTAAAACATTTAAAATAATAACTATGTTACCAACATTTACATATGAACTTACCTCGTATGCTAAAATGGCTATTTTACCATTTCGTCCACAACTTGGTATTTTCCCCATTTTAGCCCGAATTTCAGTTTTCCTTACTCTATCATTTAAAATATAGTCTAATTAGGACTCACATTATTCAAATTGACCCAAAATCATATTTTGGAAAAATTACAATTTTGCCCCTAATCTTTTGCATATTTACACTTTTGCCCCAAAGCTCGTAAATTAAAATTCAGCCTATTTTCTTATGTTTTATGACATGCTGATCATTTTTCCTTCTATGGCAACACCAAATTCTCACTCTAACATGTACTTATGACTATTAGGTATTTTTACCGATTAAGCCCTTTTGCTCGTTTTCACTTAAAACCGAGTAGCACAAGTTGTCTAACATAATTTAAAACCTCATATTCTATCATAAAACACCAAAATACACAAATTTCACCTATGGGTATTTTTCCAAATATAAACCCTAGGTTAAATTATTGCTAGCATAAGCTAAATCGAGCTAGGGACTCCAAAAACGTAAAAATCATTAAAAACGAGGCTAGAACGGACTTACAATCGGGCTTGGAAGCTTGAAAACCCTAGCCATGGTTTCTCCTTGCTATATTCGGCCATGGGGTTGAAGATGAGCAAAATTGGCTTTAATTTTGTATTTTAATTCATTTTACCCTAAATGACCAAAATGCCCTTACTACTAAACTTTCCAAAATTCCATCCATGTCCAATTTTTGTCCATAGACTTAGAAATTGGTAAAATTACTCTTTAAGGACCTCTAATTAATAATCTAATTCGATTTTATGCAAAATACTTCTAGAACACAAGTTTTGCAATTTATTCAATTTAGTCCCAAATTTCAAATTAAGCACTTTATGCATAAAATTTCTTCACGAAATTTTCACACAATCATGCAATCATATCATAGACCTTAAAATAATCATAAAATAATTATTTATATCTCAGATTTTGTGGTCACGAAACCACTATTCCGACTAGGCCCAAAATCAGGATATTACAGGCAGGTTATTATCGGAGATTCGTGGAAGGATTTTCTGTGATGGCAGCACCGTTAACGAAACTTATAAGGAAGGGAGCACCTTTTGTTTGGACAGATAAGCAGTAAGAGGCTTTTGAGAAGTTGAAGAAGGTTTTGACGGAAGCGCCAGTTTTGATTCAGCCAGAGTCTGGTAAGGATTTCACGGTGTACAGTGATGCGTCACATGTAGGTTTGGGCTGCGTGTTGATGCAAGAGGGTAAAGTGGTCGCTTATGCTTCACTTACGACTTAAGCCACATGAGGTGAACTACCCTACGATGACTTGGAATTGGCGGTAATCTTTGCACTTAAGATATGGAGGCATTACGTATGGAGAGAAATGCATCATCTATACGGATCACAAGAGTCTTAAGTACTTGCGACTCAAAAGGAGTGAATCTTAGGCGTGAAGGTGGATAGAGTTGTTAAAGGCCTATGACTGTTCGATTGAGTACCACCCAGGTAAGGCGAATGTCGTGGCTGATGCGCTAAGTCGAAGAGCTGTGGCGGAATTAAAGGCGATGTTTGCTCGTCTAAGTTTGTATGCCGACGGAAGTTTGTTGGCAGAGTTACAGGTGAGACCGACTTGGGTAGAACAGATTAAGAAGCAACAGTTAGAGGACGAGTCGTTGATTGCTCGGTTTCGGCAAGTTGAGAAGGGGGAGAATCCTGACTTTGGGTTAAATAGTAAGGGAGTTCTTTGTTTTCGAGGAAGAATTTGTATGCCGAAAGACTCCGACTTGAGATTGATGAGTTTGAAAGAGGCACATAATGGACCTTGTGCTATGCATCCAAGAGGGAGTAAGTTGTATCGAGACTTGCGAGAGCAATATTGGTGGCCTGGGCTTAAGCGAGAAGTGACCGAATTTGTTGGGAGATGTTTGACATGTCAACAAGTGAAGGCCGAGCATCAACTACCTTCGGGATTGTTACAGCCGGTAAAGATACCACTTTGGAAGTGGGAAAGGGTAACTATGGACTTTGTAAGTGGGTTGCCGTTGACACCTTCTAAGAAGGATTCGGTTTGGGTGATTGTGGATAGACTCACGAAATCTGCTCATTTCATACCTGTCCGAATCGATTACTCACTTTAGAAGTTGGCCAGATTGTATGTGGCGGAAATAGTACGGTTACATGGTGTGTCAGTATCGATAATTTCAGACCGAGACCCAAGGTTTACATCTCGGTTTTGGCAGAAGTTGCATGAGGCATTGGGAACGCGATTGGATTTCAGTACGGCTTTTCACCCTCAGTCGGATGGGCAGTCAGAGAGGGTTATTCAGATTTTAGAGGATATGTTGAGGGGTTGTGCTATTGAGTTTAAAGGCACTGGGAGGACCATTTGCCCTTAGCGGAGTTCGCGATAACAACAGATTATCAAGCAAGTATTCAGATGGCTCCATATGAGGCACTATATGGGCGAAGGTGTCGTCGCCTACTTGTTGGGCGAATTGGGGAAAGGCAAATACTTGGACCGAGTTGGTGGCGAATCAAGACAAGATTAAGGTAATCGGAAGAGGTTAAAAAGAGGCGGCGGATCGACAAAAGTCTTATGCCGATCTGAAGCGTAAGGATATTGAATATGTGGTAGGAGACATGGTCTTTTGAAAGTTTCGCCTTGGAAGAAGATCTTGAGATTTGGTAAGAAGGGTAAGTTGAGCCCACGGTTTATTGGGCCATGAATCATTAAGCGGATAGGGCGGTGGCTTATCACTAGAGTTACCTCGAAGCTGGATCGCATTTCGATGTCTTCCATGTGTCCATGCTAAGGCGATATCGTTCTCACCCAACTCATATCGTGCGATTGCGAGAAATTGAGGTACAATGATTTGACCTTTGAAGAGGAACCTATGCAAATACTTGATCGTGATGTCAAGGTGTTGAGAAGGAGGTCATCCCATTGGTGAAGGTACTTTGGAGGAACCATGGCAAGGAAGAAGCTACTTGGGAGACCAAGAGGCAATGCGTCGTGATACCCTCAACTGTTTGGACGGAGTAAATTTCAAGGCGAAATTTCTTTAAGGAGGGTAGAGTTGTAACATCCTGATTTTCGGGTTTTTTGCGATTCTTGATATTTTAAGTAAATTTCTAAAATTTGGTAGGTGATGATGGAATTCATAATTTGGGTGTGTAAATGGGCTTATGGAATGCCCATGAGTTGGCCAAAACCCGGTGGAATTTTTAAATTTTGGACTTAGGAGTTAGGGGTTCTGGCTAGGTGCCCTTATATTAAGTTGTGGGTAAAGTGTATCACAAAAAGATCCTCTGGCAAAGTGGCTAAGTGACGCCACTAGGGAGCTTTAAAGGTGGCGTGTAAGTGTTGGGGGAAGACCTGGGATCGATTCCCTGTGTTGGCAAATAGGAGTATTTATTTTTGTGCAGGAAGGGTAAGTGTTGGAACCTGAGTGGATTCTGTAAGAGGAGAGAGTTGGATCAAGTCAAATGCATAAATTAAGGAGGGATAAGGGGAGAGATTTTAGGGATGTGATATGGAGATAGAGTTGGCCGAATAAGGGAGTTTGGAGAGGGATTTTCAGAGAGGGTATTAGGTTAGTAATTTTGCATTAGGGTCGTAGTTGTGCCAATTTTGTTCTTTAGTGTGTAGCTTTTCTCTCTTTCTTTTCCAGCTGAATCTACCTCCTTCTACTCAATTTTCTTCCTTTTCTCTCTTTCAAATCAGCCCACTATTTCCTTTCATTCACCATTGTTTTCCCTTATCTCTATTTTTGCCAAGTGCATAAAAAGCGAATCATGAAGATAGGGGTGCCGATTCTTTGTGACCGAAACCTTTTCTTCCTTCTCAATAGTTGGCGTTCGATTCCCTTACCTTTTAGACATCCGGATTCAAGAGGAGAAAGACGTGGTAAGTGTTCAAACTCTAAACAATTCCTAGTGTAGCTTTGGTCAAAAGTCAAACTCCAAGTTTAGGAGATGGCCAAATATGGGCATAGACTCTATGGGGTCTTCTTTTAATATTTTTGGTTTATTTATTGAAGGAGCAGCAAGGTGTAGTGTCGATTTGGAGTAGCTTGGATCACGGAGTAGCTAGGCCTAGTCATCAATCGCGACAAAGGTAAGGTGCCTAAGGCCATTATGGATGGTGGCCGAATGTGTAAGTGTTAATATTGGAAAGTTCTTAAATTGGTTCAATTATTGCGAGCTGATCTATTTAACAATTGATTATAGGAGAAATCGCATAGGAGATCTCGTCAAGGAATATCGCAAATCAGGTGTGTAACGAACCCTTTCATAGCTTAAAGCGATAAAATGCCGAAAAGCCGAAATGCCGAAATTCTGGCATTTCGAGGACTTGTGAGCAAGCGAACGCTCACTAGTTAGTTATAATCGATGAGACGGTGATCGAGAACGATGGAAACGATAAGAATGTGATTTTGGCGTTCTTGGTAAGTTGGGCCTCGAAGGTCAAGTGGGGCCCATTGGGCTTCGGGCCCATTTGGGTAAAATTGGTAGAAAAGTAAATCGTTATATGGCATGATAAGACCGTTAAAACCGTTATGGAATATAGGCTAAATGGGCCTAGATGACGAAATTGGCTAAGTAGGGCCCATTAGGGGTTTTAGGCCCAATAACTCGATTTCGCTAAAAATGGGCCAGAATCACTGTTTGCACCCATGAATTGTTAGTAATCGTTAATGAACATGGAAAACCTAATTTTTGGTAAAATTACAAGATTACCCTTATACCATGAAAATGACCATTTTGCCCCTAGGTAAAAATGACCATTATACCCCTAGGGTTTATGTATGATTTTAATACATGGGATTTTGATAAATATGGTATGTATGATATGCACATGAAATGTATGATATGCACATGATATGTATGATATGCACATGAGGTAATCATAAATGCATTGGGTTGGGTTTTATATGGATGGAGGAAGTGAAAAGGGCTTATGCCCCGATTATCAAAAGGGCTTATGCCCCGATTATCAAAAGGGCTTATGCCCGATTATCAAAAGGGCTTATGCCCTGCTTATAAAAGGGCTTATGCCCTAGTTATTGAAAGGGCTTTTGCCCGAGTTATTAAAAAGAGGCTAGGCCTCGGTTATATGATAAAGCAACTATCTTGCCGGTGGAGAGTTTGGCGAGGTGGGTCGAGTTAATCCCACATGGTGTGTTGGTTGGTACGGTGGAGAGTAGCGGATGGTGGGTTGAGTAGTCTCCCAAATGGGTTGCATTCTTTCATTGAAATTATATGTGACATTGAAATAGGCCTAAGGGCCATACTGCTTTCTGATAAAGGCTTGCCCGAATATGAAATATAAAAGGCTTGACCAAGAATATGAAATATGAAAAGGCTTGCCCAAGATATTATGAAATATGAAATATGAAAAGGGCTACTGACCCAAAGTGCATGATTGAGATTGGATTTGGGCTTAGACCCAACAGCCGTTATTGTTTTGGGCTCGAAAGGGGCTTGTTGCACTCGAGTTTCCAAACTCACCCCTTTCCTTAACCTTGGTGAGCCTTGATGTGGGGCCTTGGTAGGAGAGGATTCAGAGGCCACGGTGATCATCTTTGGGCTTTTAAATAAGTGTTGGTTTTCATTTAATTTCCTTTAATTATTATTTATTTTTGGGTTGTAATAAGGCCAATTTTAAGTTTCCTTTTATTTCTTTTCTAATTATTTTAATTTTAATAACTTTAAAATTGGTTAAGAATTATTCAAATGGGCTAGACTTAGGACGTGTTTTCAAAATGATACTTGTTTTCAAAATATCTCAACACCACGATTAATCGATTTATCAAAGACGTCCACTTAAACAAATTTAAACTCGATATAACCAAGTGTGGCTATGGTTGTGGGCATGTCTAGGATTGGATCCAATTAAAGAGCTTGGTACTTAAGCAGCCTTCATGGCTCACCTCCTCTGTCTCGGATACCTACCTGGTGCCCAGCTTCCATACACTTTGTTAACTCAATAAAATGTATGGTTTTAAAACACTTAAACGGAACGTGGGTTTTCAACTCCAATGTGGCACGTCAGATTCGGCCATAACGTCTGGGCCGGGTTTGGGGTGTTACATTTAGTGGTATCAGAGCCTAGGTTGCAACAACTCTACGTGGATCGGGTCCAAAATCTATTTGAAAACTTAGGCCTAAGAAGGGTATTTTTAGAAATGGTTTCAAAAGTTCATTTTAAAGATGTTTTGTGGAAAATATATGTTAAAAAGGTACCAGTCTTTCTGTTTTAATCAAGAGTTCAAAATAAAGGGAGTTTTCAAATCAAAGTTTTCGAATTTCTATTTTCGATAATCAAAAACATGGTTTTTTTTTTGGAGAAAGAAGTGGCGCACTGAATCCCCGGCACCAAGTCTGTAAGTATATTTTCCTTACAATATATGATATTGATATGATATTATGAATAGTCTTTGAGACCTACTATGATACCTTAGCTAGGTAGAGTCAGTAAGCAGTAGGAATGAGGCGTAGCTAGGCTATGATGATACGAAAACAATCCTTGAACTGCTATATCTACATAAGACATTTTCTTAATAAGCAAGTGGAACGTTATACTAATTTCATAAAATTAAATAAATCGATAATTCGATATGAGTACTAGAGGAGCTCGTGGACGAGGCCGCGGACGTGGTCGCGGAAGGGTGCAAGCTGAATCTTCATCCTCGGGGCATAGGCCAGCTGAGGAGCCAGCTGTGCCGCAAGCAACGGATTAAAACACCATCCAAACACAAATAAACATACCATTTCAAACATCGTAAATCACCTAACCAATATGCCATTCAAAGGCACCAAAATTGTAACAAATCATTAATTACCAAAACATGCCAATATTGCCTCATTTTATGCATAACAGCCTAGCTCAAATTTGTACCAAAATATATCACATATGACCATTTGCAAGCCATTAAAACATACCAAAAGAACCTCATTTACAAACACTTACAAGTGACCGAAAAGACACAACTTAATCAGGTGTTAAGGTTCACCAACCAAACATAAACTTTAAAAGTTTAAACATACCAAAGTAACCATTTATACATCCATAAATTATCAATACAAAATACCTATACATTTCTTTAGTAACCTTGGCCAAAATATTCAAAAACTACCGAAAAGATTGTTGGGTAGTGTGATAGGTCTCCGATGAGCTTCCAACTAATCGAGCTTTTGGTAATCTATAAAACAAAGAAAAGTAACTATGTAAGCAACAATTGCTTAATAAGCTCGTAAAAACTAAAACATAACTTACCATTTTATTTTCGCAATCTAAAGCATAAGTAATATCAACCAAAACCATAAGCTTGGCATAAGCCTATACAAGTATCATCAACTTATAAGTGAGTATACTTGTCCATGTTAAAAATGAATTCAACCATAAGATATGTAGTTTTCCAAATATAAACACAACATTTAACTCATTAATGTTATCATAAGATCTTGATTCATTCCATTTGCATACTTACAATTTCATTTCCTTTTCTTACCCATTGAACCATCTAGAATTACATCGGATACTCGGGAATGCTCACACATAGTGTGTCTTTTCTTAACCGTAACCTTTCCTTTATATCAATGCTCACACGAGTTGTGAAATGGGCCTGCTCACACGAGCCGTGGTTTGAAATGTTAACTACACAATGCTACTCACACGAGCTATGGAGAATTCGCAACAAATGCAAGATCTCAACCATCAATAGGACATTCAAGACTAGCACCCAAAACATAAAAAATCCCTAAGGACATGTCATTTGTACCCTAAAAATTCTTAAAGTTCAACTAGGACTTGTTATTCGTCAATTCATAATGGTATGAATACATTTATATTACAACAACATGGCAAATATTCAAATTTAGCTAACATTAAAACGATTACAATTCATACGAACTTACCTCGACAGTTAGGGGCGTAGTAGTAATATTGAACTATCCGAAGCTTTAGCTTTTCCTCGATTTAGGTCCAATTGTGGTTTATCTTGCTATGCTTCAAGGAAGCTTGATCGAATATCTCATCCTCTCCAATGTCTATTTTAGGGTTTGAAAACAAAAAATAAAGATGATACCATCTTTGTTTTATGTTTTATTTATTTAGTTATTCTTTTATTTACCAAATTATTACTTTAACCATTAAAAACTATCAAAATTTCATTTAAATAATGTCCATGCACATCCACTGTGACAGCCCAAAATTGACCCTAGTCGGAAGGTGGTCTCGGGACCAAAACCGAGGCATAAAAATAATTAAAAATTTATTTTGATGCCTATAATATGTGTGCTCATGTATGACATTTTATGATGATTGATTTAGTGTTATAAGGGTGAATTCCACAAGAAAGGACTTAGTAATGAACTTTGAAAGTATGATAGGAAATGTGTGATGACTAATTAAAGCATGCATGCAAAATAATGGACTTGCATGTCAAATTCCCCTTTATAGGTGGTGGCCGGCCATGACAAGGAGGATGGGCTAAACATGTCATGAAACATGTTTTGTTGGTGCATTAGGGTGAAATAATAAACAAAGGTGTATGGGTGATAAAAAATGAAAAAAAATGTGTGTGAGTGTGGTAATCCCCCCATTGCCGTGAGTTGTAGAGAAGGAAAGAAAAAATTTTGTTCATCCTTTCTTTGAGCCAAAACTAAGGAAGAAGGAGGATTTTGCTTCATGCTTGGTTTGGAAGAGATCTAGAAGGAGATTTGGCTAAGTTTGCATCAAGATTAAGGTATGTATGAGGTTGTGTTAGGAGTTTCATGCATGTTTTGGTTGCTAACTTGATGTGCATGTTAGCCATGGCTCAAATCTTTGTTAAGCCATGGAAATGGTATTTGGCCAAAGTTGTTATGGTGATAAAGCCATTGCATGCTAAGTGTGAAGCTTGATGATGATGCATGCAATGATGGATTGTCTACTCTTGAGTAAGATTTTGAGCTTTCTTTTGTTTTATCATGATTGAAGTTGAAAAGGAGCATGATTGTCATATTCGCCATGATGCATTCATGAGCATGGTTCATGCTTCTTGCATGTTAGTTAAAATTTGTGTTTTGGATGGCTATGGACACCTTGAAATTGACCATACTCATATATGTATATATATGTTTGCAAATGATGTTTTGGTTATGAAGGAAGTGATGAATAAGTTTGTTTAAAGAAGAAGATGTTGAAGAATAATTGTGAAATTGTAAGCACATTCGGCCTAGCACACATATGAGTGCTTGATGCTATATTGTAAGTTTTGAGCTACAATATGCAAAGCATTAACTAGTAAAATGCATGCTGTTTTGTGTGGTATTAAGTGCATAATTGGCCTCAACATGGACAAGTATATTCGGCCTTGGGTAGCCTATTGAAGGCCTTAGCTTTTCCTTGATGCTCGAATAAATTGTATTGAATTGCTTGATGTAGTATAAAATGTGCATGACCATTGTGTATTCAAGCTAAAGGGTGGCCATATGACCATTTAAATTCCTTGTCATATTCGCCATAAGCTAGCACAATGAGGTTTTGATAAATTGAATTTGTTTGAATTAGCTCAAGAGCTAAGAGGGCCACAATTGGACAAGGGGAAGGAAAAAGTAATCGAATAGCCGTAAAAGCCGTTCGACAACATCCGAGGTAAGTCCTCAAGAAGTGACCTTACTTGAATTATGTGGAATGAAATATGGATGTATTGATTATTGATTTATGTGTGTATGAGTATTCGAATGATACCCGGGCTAAGTCCGAAGGCGATTATGTTAGTGATTATAATTGTGTTTGAGCCTTAGTAACGAAAATAAATATGTATGTCCAATGATTATTGATGTATGTGTGCATGAGAAATTGAATGATATCCGGGCTAAGCCCCAAGACAATTATGCTGGAAATTATAACCGGTTAAGACCCAAGGCAATTGTGCTAGTGGCTACATCCGGCTAAGACCAAGGCATTCGTATGAGTCATTCTATCCGGGCTAAGACCCAAAGGCATTTGTGCAAATCGTGATATCCGGGTTAAGTCCGTGAGGCCTTGGTGCGGGTTACCATAACCGGCTATGTCTCAAGGCGATTGATCGAGTAGCGACATCCGGTTAAACTCGAAGGTATGTGATTTGAAAATTATAAGCTTGCTGGAAAATTTCAGCTAATGCACTTGTGAAATTTCCCAATGACAAGGTAAGTGCGGTGTGTGCTTTATGCGCTAGGAGTAAGAGCGTGTGAATATCCGCTCCTATGATGGAATGAGTTATCGGCCTTAATGAAGCCGTTATTTGTGTATGAACATAAGAGTTGGGATGGTGAAGTAAGTATGATTATGTGAATGTGCATTAATGAAATGATGCATTTAACTATGTGAATGTATTGCTGTAATTAGAGTTGATTATATTCCTTGAGACTTACTAAGCATAAAAATGCTTACTCGCCGCTTTGGCTCTCGGTTTTCTAGATTTCGCTCGATAGCAATCGGATTCGGGATCGTTGAAGTCGAAGTCATCCACACTATCAAGCCCCCATTTTGGTATAAATTCTTGGTTGAACTTGAAATGGCATGTATAGGACTACCCTTGTTGGTTTAAATATGTTATGATGTATATGTGTACGGCCATGCGAAAATGGCTCGTAATAGTGAAGTATCAACTTAAACTATTTGCGGTTTGTATATATATATATGGTGTCATGATGTGACTATGAATTGAAATGGGAATGTTGGTCACATGATCAGCCATTGGCATGGTTAAAATGATCATATGTGGACCTATGTAAGGCAAGACTAGTTGGTTCATGGAGACTACAAAATAGGTAAGACCTACCTTAAAAACAGATGCTGCCAGCTGCAGTAATGTGAATGTGAAAAATCACCACAATTTGTAGGAATGGTATTAAATAGTGAATCAGCTATGTAAATGAACATTGATGAGTCTATTTTCATATGGAAGAAACGAAATGGCCATAGGAGTTACATGTTAAGAGATATTAAAGCTATTGTGAGACAGGCCCAGAACGGTTTCTGGGTTCCCTGTCGCAACTTTAAAAATTTACTATAAATTATCCAGAAAGAATTAGGAGACATACCTTATATGTACAGATTCCATTTTGAGTCTATTTTCATTAGAAACAAACGACACCAGCATTAAAGCCCTGTAAAGAGAGATATTCAAGTTATACCACGCGAAGGTCAGAGCAGTCGATCTTCGTAACATGGGTGACTTTAACTAATAAACTGTACCAATTGGCCCGACCAAAAATTCTAGAAATAAATCCATGGATGGATATATGAGTCTAAATTCAGTTAAAATTTACGAAACCAGTTTCCGAGTTTTGAAACTCGAGATATGATTTTTAAGGTGACAGTGACGCAGTTTTTCCAGCCTGACTGGAAATGTCCAATGGATGGGCAAAACAAGTGAACTTGGCTTGCTAACCCCTCGTGTCCGACACCGGCGATGGTCTCGGGTTCGGGTGTTACAATTTTATTGGTATCGAGCCACGGTTTAGTCGATTCTAGGACTACCGTGAGGTGTTTGGGGTCTAGCTATACATGCCATTAAATGATGAATCGATAGTGTGGTGATTTCTGACAATTTGACTTTGAGTTTGTTTATAGCAATGGATCCCGATCCCAACCGAGCAATAGCTGATGATGTGGAGAGTGTGGCGCCTGCTCCGCACAAGGGACAGCGCCGGCGGACTCTCAACCTATGGCCAGCAATCCGAATGATGAGGCTAGGCAAGCCTTTTATAGTGTGATGAACGAATGGTTTAATCAATACATTCGAACTAACACGGCTGTCCCACAACCTCCATTCCCGACAAATGCAACCCCGCACCTACAATACCTCCTAGAATCTGACCAAATAAGGTCAAGTAAGCCCCAATCGATAGGATTGAAAACATGGGGCCACTGAATTTAAAGCTACGGATGATGATGATGCCGAACGAGCTGAATTTTGGTTGGACAACACTATACGGGTGCTCGATGAGCTATCTTGTACACCGATGAGTGCTTAAAGTGTACCATCTCCTTGCTACGTGATTCCACCTACTATTAGTGGAGTACTCGACGACTGTGGTACCTAGAGAGCAAGTGACTTGGGAATTCTTTCAAACCAAGTTCGAAAAAAAAAAAGTATATCGATCGAGATTCATCGACCAAAAGCGAAGGAATTTCTTGATCTTAAGAAAGGTTCTATGTCGGTTACCGACTATGAACGAAAATTTGTGAGGCTTAGCCGATACACGCGAGAATGCATTTCGTCCAAGCTATTATGTAAACGCTTCGAGGATGGGCTGAATGATGATATAAGGATGTTCGTTGGCATTCTCGAAATACGAGATCGTAGTACTTGTTGAGCGAGCTTGTAAAGTCGAAGAGCTTAGAAAGGAGAAACAAAAAGCTGATGTGGGAACCGGAGAATTCGAAGAGGTCCTCGGAAAGTCTCTTCAACAGCATCAAGAGATTTCGAGATGATGTGAATCTGGTCTAGAGGCGCTTTGGGCTTTTCTAGACGAGGACGCGATCGACCCCGTGACCACACGAGTCACTTGATCGCCATGGTGGAAATGATCGCCGAGAGAGGGCGGAGTGTCAACATTGTGGCAAATGGCATTCGGGAGCTGTTGGTTTCGTGATCGCCTCGCTATAAGTGTGGATCGGCCGACCACTTTAGGAAGGATTGCCCGAGGATGCTTGAGCAGAATGTGAGTCGAGTGGAAACTCGGTGCTACCATCGCCGAGGTAGGCCACCTAGAAATATGGGCAATGTCATTGGCGGTCGAGAGGATCTAGAGATGCTACCATCGATCGAGGCTCGTGCTCTGCGAGGACTTATGCCATACGCGCACGCCGAGGATGCCGCCTCTCGGATGTCATTACGGTGCTTTCACTCTTTTCAATACTAATGTGATTGCTTTGATTGACCCCGGTTCTACTCAATCTTATATATGTGAAACCTTAGCATCCAAAGAAGACTTTGCCTATTGAGTCTCTCGAGTTTGTAATTCGGTGTCAAACCCCTTGGGTCATTACGTGCTTGTCAACAAAGTGTGCAAGAAAAATCCCCTAGTGTTCCGAGGTTCTTGTTTCCGGCGGACTTGATGCTTTTGCCGTTCGATGAATTGACGTTATTCTTGGTTTGGATGGGTTGACCATGCACGATGCGGTCGTAAATTGCAAAATCAAGACTATCAATTTGAGGTGCGCGAATAACGAGATAATTCGGGTTAAGTCTACGGACTTAAAGGGTTGCCACCGTAATATCGCAATGTTGGCCCGAAAATATGTAAGAAAAGAGTGCGAAGCGTACCTTGCGACGTGCTTTCGATGACAAGGAATCGAAAAGAAACCCGAATCTATGCCCGTGGTTTGTGAATACCGGATGTTTTCCACGAAGAATTGCGGGTTTACCACATTCGGAAATAGAATTTGGCATCGAATTGGTACCGGTACCACTCCAATTTCGATAGCTCCGTATCGTATGGCACCAATGTAATTAAAGGAGTTGGAAGCTCGGTTGCAAGAATTGGTGGATAGAGGTTTTGCTCGCCCGAGTTTTTCGCCTTGGGGTGCGCCGGTGTTGTTCGTGAAAAGAAGGATGGAACCATGTCATTGCGTGCATCGATTATCGTCAGCTTAATAAAGCGACAATAAAGAACAAATATCCGTTGCCACGTATTGATGACTTGTTCGATCAACTAAAGGGAGCCTCAGTGTTCTCGAAAATAGATTTGAGATCGGGCTATTATCAATTGCGAATCCGAGATTCGGACGTACCCAAGACTGCCTTCAGAACGAGATATGGTCACTATGAGTTCCTAGTGATGTCGTTTGGGCTCACTAATGCCCCTGCGGTATTTATGGATTTAATGAATCGGATCTTTAGACCATATTTGGATCGATTCGTAGTCGTGTTCATTGATGACATCTTGGTCTATTCAAGAAATGAGACCGAACATCTTTGAACACCTGCGGTTAGTGCTGCAAATTTTACGGGATAAGCAATTATATGCTAAGTTCAGCAAGTGTGAGTTCGGTTAAGAGAGGTTAGCTTCTTGGGTCATGTGGTATTCTGATCGGTATTCGAGTCGACCGAATAAAATTTCAGCCATACTTAATTGGAAGCCTCAGAAATATTCTTGAGGTTCGAGCTTTTGGGGCTTGCTTAGGTTATTACCGACGATTTGTAAAAGGCTTCTCAATGATAGCCATGCCGATGACGGCTACTCCAAAAGGATGTTAAGTTCGAATGGACGGAGAAATGCCAAAAAGTTTCGATCAACTGAAAACTTATTTGATGAAGCCCCAATTCTAGTGCAACCCGAATCAAGCAAAGAGTTTGTCATCTATAGCGACGCCTCTCTACTTGGGTTAGGTTGCGTATTAATGCAAGAAGGTCGAATTGTGGCCTATGTGTCGAGGCAATTAAAGCCACATGAGAAAAATTATCCGACTCATGATCTCGAATTGGCCGCCATCGTATTCGCCTTAAAGATTTGGCGACATTACTTATTTGGTGAAAGGTGCCATGTATACTCGGATCACAAAAGTCTCAAATATTTGATGATCCAAAGAGACTTAAATCTGCGACAAAGACGTTGGGTCGAGCTGTTAAAGGATTACGAGCTGGTCATTGACTATCACCCGGGAAAGGCGAATGTGGTTGCGGATGCCTTGAGTCGTAAATCATTATTCGCTTTACGAGCGATGAACGTGCACTTGTCTGTTCGATCCAATAGTGTGTTAGTAGCTGAATTGAAAGCCAAACCACTATTGATACATCAAATTCGAGAAGCTCAGAAAGTCGACGACAAGTTGGCTGCAAAACGGGCTGAGTGTGTTTGAACAAGGATTCGAGTTTCAAATCGATGATGACGATTGTTTGAGGTTCAAAAGTCGTCTGTGTGTTCCAAAGAATTGAACTCATTTCGATAATTCGAATGAAGCCCATTGTAGCCGAATGGCAATCCACTCGGGAGAATGAAGATGTACAATGATTTGAAATGTCGGTTTTGGTGGCATGGTATGAAGCGAGACATCTCCGACTTTGTTTGAGATGTTTAATATGTCAACAAGTGAAAGCGGAACATCAGTGCCTTGAGATTACTTCACCAATCACGATACCCGAGTGGAAATGGGATCGAGTCACAATGGACTTTGTATCCGGACCGCCATTGTCGCAAGTAAGAAGGATACGGTTTGGGTCGTGGTAGATCGATTGACTAAGTCGCCCACTTTGTCCCGTCGACGCTGATTTTTCAATTGACAAATTAGCTGAATTGTACGTTTCTCAGATTGTGAGATTACACGGGGTGCCTATTTCCATCGTGTCGGATAGAGATCCGAGATTTACCTCGCGATTTTGGAAAAAGTTGCAAGAAGCTTTGGGTACCAAGTTGCATTTCAGCACCGCCTTTCACCCCAAACCGATGGTCAATCCGAGCGGATAATTCAGATACTTGAGGATATGTTAAGATGTTGCGTCCTCGAGTTTAGTGGTTTATGGGAACGGTATTTGCCGTTGATTGAATTCGCTTACAACAACAAACTTTCAATCAAGTATTAAGATGGCACCCTACGAGGCCTTGTACGGTCGTAAATGCCGTACACCATTGTTTTGACCGAGCTCGGTGAAAGCAAGATTTTCGGTGGATTTGATTAGGGATGCTGAATGAAAGTGAAAGTAATCCGTGAAAGTCTGAAGATAGCCTCCGATCGTCGAAGTCGACGCGGACTGAAGCGTAAGGATATCGAGTATCGTGGGTGATAAAGTGTTTCTCAAGGTATCGCCTTGGAAAAAGATACTCGATTCTACCGTAAGGGCAAGTTGAGCCCGAGGTTCGTTGGGCCATATGAGATATCCGAGCGAGTCGATCCAATGGCATATCGTTTGATTTTGCCCCGAACTCGAAAAGGTTCACGATGTCTTTCACGCTTCGATGCTTCGACGCTATAGATCCGATCCATCGCACGTGATTAGTCCATCGAAATTGAAATTCAAGCTAATATGAGTTATGAGGAAGAACCGATTCGTATCCTATCACGAGAAGTGAAAGAGTTGTGAAACAAGCGGGTTCCGCTAGTAAAAGTGTTATGGCTCAAGCATGGGATAGAAGAAGCTACTTGGGAGACCGAGAACTCTATGAAAGAGCGATATCCAAACCTATTTACGGTAAGATTTTCGGGGACGAAAATTTCTTAAGTGGGGAGAGTTGTGATGCCCAAAATTGACCCTAGTCGGAAGGTGGTCTCGGGACCACAAAACCGAGGCATAAAAATAATTAAAATTTATTTTGATGCCTATAATATGTGTGCTCATGTATGACATTTTATGATGATTGATTTAGTGTTATAAGGGTGAATTCCACAAGAAAGGACTTAGTAATGAACTTTGAAAGTATGATAGGGAAATGTGTGATGACTAATTAAAGCATGCATGCAAAATAATGGACTTGCATGTCAAATTCCCCCTTTATAGGTGGTGGCCGGCCATGACAAGGAGGATGGGCTAAACATGTCATGAAACATGTTTTGTTGGTGCATTAGGGTGAAATAATAAACAAAGGTGTATGGGTGATAAAAAATGAAAAAAAATGTGTGTGAGTGTGGTAATCCCCCATTGCCGTGAGTTGTAGAGAAGGAAAGAAAAAATTTTGTTCATCCTTTCTTTGAGCCAAAACTAAGGAAGAAGGAGGATTTTTGCTTCATGCTTGGTTTGGAAGAGATCTAGAAGGAGATTTGGCTAAGTTTGCATCAAGATTAAGGTATGTATGAGGTTGTGTTAGGAGTTTCATGCATGTTTTGGTTGCTAACTTGATGTGCATGTTAGCCATGGCTCAAATCTTTGTTAAGCCATGGAAATGGTATTTGGCCAAAGTTGTTATGGTGATAAAGCCATTGCATGCTAAGTGTGAAGCTTGATGATGATGCATGCAATGATGGATTGTCTACTCTTGAGTAAGATTTTGAGCTTTCTTTTGTTTTATCATGATTGAAGTTGAAAAGGAGCATGATTGTCATATTCGCCATGATGCATTCATGAGCATGGTTCATGCTTCTTGCATGTTAGTTAAAATTTGTGTTTTGGATGGCTATGGACACCTTGAAATTCGCCATGCTCATATATGTATATATATGTTTGCACATGATGTTTTGGTTATGAAGGAAGTGATGAATAAGTTTGTTTAAAGAAGAAGATGTTGAAGAATAATTGTGAAATTGTAAGCAGATTCGGCCTAGCACACATATGAGTGCTTGATGCTATATTGTAAGTTTTGAGCTACAATATGCAAAGCATTAACTAGTAAAATGCATGCTGTTTTTGTGTGGTATTAAGTGCATAATTGGCCTCAACATGGACAAGTATATTCGGCCTTGGGTAGCCTATTGAAGGCCTTAGCTTTTCCTTGATGCTCGAATAAATTGTATTGAATTGCTTGATGTAGTATAAAATGTGCATGACCATTGTGTATTCAAGCTAAAGGGTGGCCATATGACCATTTAAATTCCTTGTCATATTCGCCATAAGCTAGCACAATGAGGTTTTGATAAATTGAATTTGTTTGAATTAGCTCAAGAGCTAAGAGGGCCACAATTGGACAAGGGGAAGGAAAAAGTAATCGAATAGCCGTAAAAGCCGTTCGACAACATCCGAGGTAAGTCCTCAAGAAGTGACCTTACTTGAATTATGTGGAATGAAATATGGATGTATTGATTATTGATTTATGTGTGTATGAGTATTGAATGATACCGGGCTAAGTCCCAAGGCGATTATGTTAGTGATTATAATTGTGTTTGAGCCTTAGTAACGAAAATAAATATGTATGTCCAATGATTATTGATGTATGTGTGCATGAGAAATTGAATGATATCCGGCTAAGCCCCAAGACAATTATCTGGAAATTATAACCGGTTAAGACCAAGGCAATTGTGCTAGTGGCTACATCCGGCTAAGACCAAGGCATTCGTGCGAAGTCATTCTATCCGGCTAAGACCAAGGCATTTGTGCAAATCGTGATATCGGGTTAAGTCCCGTGAGGCCTTGGTGCGGGTTACCATAACCGGCTATGTCCCAAGGCGATTGATCGAGTAGCGACATCCGGTTAAACTCAAGGTATGTGATTTGAAAATTATAAGCTTGCTGGAAAATTTCAGCTAATGCACTTGTGAAATTTCCCAATGACAAGGTAAGTGCGGTGTGTGCTTTATGCGCTAGGAGTAAGAGCGTGTGAATATCCGCTCCTATGATGGAACGAGTTATCGGCCTTAATGAAGCCGTTATTTGTGTATGAACATAAGAGTTGGGATGGTGAAGTAAGTATGATTATGTGAATGTGCATTAATGAAATGATGCATTTAACTATGTGAATGTATTGCTGTAATTAGAGTTGATTATATTCCTTGAGACTTACTAAGCATAAAAATGCTTACTTACCGCTTTGGCTCTCAGTTTTCTAGATTTCGCTCGATAGCAATCGGATTCGGGATCGTTGAAGTCGAAGTCATCCACACTATCAAGCCCCCATTTTGGTATAAATTCTTGGTTGAACTTGAAATGGCATGTATAGGACTACCCCTTGTTGGTTTAAATATGTTATGATGTATATGTGTACGGCCATGCGAAAATGGCTCGTAATAGTGAAGTATCAACTTAAACTATTTGCGGTTTGTATATATATATATATGGTGTCATGATGTGACTATGAATTGAAATGGGAATGTTGGTCACATGATCAGCCATTGGCATGGTTAAAATGATCATATGTGGACCTATGTAAGGCAAGACTAGTTGGTTCATGGAGACTACAAAATAGGTAAGACCTACCTTAAAAACAGATGCTGCCAGCTGCAGTAACGTGAATGTGAAAAATCACCAAAATTTGTAGGAATGGTATTAAATAGTGAATCAGCTATGTAAATGAACATTGATGAGTCTATTTTCATATGGAAGAAACGAAATGGTCATAGGAGTTACATGTTAAAAGATATTAAAGCTATTGTGAGACAGGGCCAGAACGGTTTCTGGGTTCCCTGTCGCAACTTTAAAAATTTACTATAAATTATCCAGAAAGAATTAGGTTATATGTACAGATTCCATTTTGAGTCTATTTTCATTAGAAACAAACGACAGCAGCATTAAAGCCCTGTACAGAGAGATATTCAAGTTATACCGCGCGAAGGTCAGAGCAGTCGATCCCTGTAACATGGGTGACTTTAACTAATAAACTGTACCAATTGGCCCGACCAAAAATTCTAGAAATAAATCCATGGATGGATATATGAGTCTAAATTCAGGGAAAATTTACGAAACCAGTTTCCGAGTTTTGAAACTCGAGATATGATTTTTAAGGCGACAGTGACACAGTTTTTCCAGCCTGACTGGAAATGTCCAATGGATGGGCAAAACAAGTGAACTTGGCTTGCTAACCCCTCGTATCCGACACCGGCGATGGTCTCGGGTTCGGGGTGTTACATCCACTAACATGTTAAAAGGTATATTTACCATTCAATTCCATTAACTTTCATTTCCATAACCATTTAGCCATTTTAACTAATAGAACTCAACTTTTACACCTTTTATGATTTAGTCCCTTTTACTTAATTAACTATTTAAACTTTAATATTTGTTAACGAAATTTTTATACGAACTTAATATAATCTTGTATACATTAAATAAACATTAAAATAATACTTTACTCATTGGAATTGTGGTCTCGAAACTATAATTTTTGACACCACTGAAAATGGGTTGTTACAACATTTATTGAGTTTAAATGCTGCTAAATCAGGATTAAAACACCCTCTAAGGATTCGATCAAATCAGTGTTACAACAACTAAATTTTATATCCAAATTGACTAGCCTAATTACATTAATTCGATGCGAGATGTCCGTGCGATCGACTAACGGCTTTACTGCTGGTTCGGGGTGTTTAAATCAGTGACTTACACACTAAACCACTAAAAATTAGTAGCTAAAACACCAACAATTAACCCCAATTCATCTAGCCAATAGATCCCTTAACAAAAGAATCAATACTACCCAATAACTCGTAAACAACTACACTTACGCTTCCCGATTTGTCATATCTGAGTTGTCGAATGATTAAGATCTAATTCTCTTAAATCATACATGATTAAATGATGATTAGGAAGTGGTTTATTGGATTAAAAATTTTTTGGAAATAAGTGGTAAAAATAGTAAAACTCGGCAACAAATTTTACTAAATAAAACTCAAATCGATAATCACAAAAATGGAAGATTTTTGGGCGACAACCACCACCGGCGGCGGTAGTTTTGGGGACAGCTTTAGGCGGCTCAAAACGTGTGTTTTAAAGGCTGAAAATGACCATTTAAATTAGTATCCAACACCAAAATTCCATATCTGGAATAGGGAATTTTCTACTAAAAAATTAGGAAGAAAAACGGAGGAAAAAGACACTTACTTTAGAGATATTAAGAGGCGGCAATGGTGAACATTGTGGAAACTATGGAGATCTTCTTTCAAGTGATAAAAATATTATATTTAAGGCTAGAAAATTAAGGGAAAACGATAGCAATGAAGGGAAAGAAAATGGTGCAAAAATCCACTGCTAATAAAGAAAAGATAGAAGGCAAAGAACGGGTTTTGGATGGCGGCATAGTGAGGGAGAAGAGAAGAAAACTTGAATAGGAAGAGGAAGGGGTGTTAGGGTTGGAAAAAGAATGAGTAACGGCTGAAAATTTAATGAAAAAATGATATTTGTACCTAGGTTATAAGGTATGTGCGGCATAAAAATAGGGGAAATGTGAAAATTTTGCAAAATTAAGCTATTTTATAAGGGAAGGGATTTAAACTCGAGACCATGAGCAATTTGCACTATCTCCTCATTTTTCTTTTAACCACTGGGTCACTTACTCATCTTTGAAATAATTCTACATTCTTTTAAGCAAAAATTTGGGATGTTACACTAACAACCCTTATGCACATGCCATATAGTATAGACTCAAAGTAAACACATAACTGCCATCTTTGGATAGTTTGTGCTCCCTCGCTAATCTGGGCCGATAGTTCCAAAAAATGAAAATTTACAAGGAAAGTAAACAACTAAGGTAAGCATTAAGAATGCTTAGTAAATTCAAATGGAAACTAAAACATACCTTGATCATCAAGGCATAGTTAACTAATCTATTTGGCAACCAACTTAACAATCCTTTGGCACATTATGACATATATATAGATATAACATTATCAATTATATCCATTAGTTACATTCTAGAATCATAAGTAATATCAAAACTTGAACAAAGTCATGTAACAATCCATATATCAAGAATCACTAAATATCATTTCATTTCCATTCCATAGTTTATTTTTCATTTTCAATCAACTAAATATGCCCAATGTAACTATAGTAAAATGGAATCAAATACACAGGAATAAGTTGCTCACACAAGCTGATAGTATATCAGGGTTCCTCACACAAGTTGAAATTATAAGGAAATTACTCACATAAGTTGACATTATATCAAGGTTACTCATCCTGGCTAAAACTTCAATACGTATAACCCCAGAATCTATAACAAATTCTAGACCTTGTAATAATATGTATAATCCCTGATCAAATACGTGTACAACCCTAATAGCATGTCATACGTTTCCCAACCTTTTTTTCTAAGTTCACTCGAGCATCATTTTTGTATAAATGTCATTACCAATCCCTGTACATAATTTCATTTTTCATTTACGAGTTGTAGAAGCAATCAATATTCGTATTTACACCCTGTATTGTTTTAACATAGTCAATATTTATACAAATTTACAATTCAGTCCACTTTAAGACATATGTGCCAAATTCACTAATTCTACTCAATTCTAATGTATAGATAACTTCAAATATAATTCATATATAAAATAAAATAGAGTGGTAAGCTCCATATGAACTTACCTAATCAAAATACGTAAAGTGGATACCTTAGGGGCTAATATGCAATTTTAGCTTTTTTCTCGATAAACTCCACTTCGATCCAGTTCTTGATCTAAACAATCATTTTACATCATCAATCAATACCAAATATTCTTATTCTATGTTGTGATATGTATGAACCTATATGAACTTGATTTTTTGAAATCCTTAAAATTTTGCATTTTATTTAATTTAGTCCCCGAACTCAAAATAAGCATAACTTTAAATTTTTAGCTTCAGTTTAAAATATGATTCCACATATTTTCATTAGTGTAATGCCCCAAAAATTTGAATATTTGATTTTTTAAATTTTTCATTAATAAGTATTTTCTTATGTGGTTAAGAGCCTTGATTGTGTGTTTGAGGTCATGGGTTCAAACCTCACTTTTGGGAACATTCAGTTATTTTTGTTCCTATTATTATCTTGGTTCATGTGACTTAAATTCTATTTTTGTTTAATCTATGTTAGAATAAGCCTACTGATTTTGTAGTAAGGTGTTACCTTATCCTTGGGTCTTGTGTTCAAATCTTTATACGACCAAGTGGAAATATTTTTGTTTCTTGTGTGTGCCTTTCACATGTTAGAAGTGGGATTGAGTTTAAATTCTGAAATGTGATAGTTGGTTGGGAGTGGGATTTGTTTTAACTTTTATCCCTAAAAAAAACTCCTAAAATCTCTCATATTATTTTCACGTTTCTTCTTTCTAGTCTTCTTTATTTTGTTCCACTTTTTTCTATTTTCTATTTTCGTTCCTTATTTCTATTTCCCAAGCAAATTCTTATTTCAATTTTGTTCTCTTTTTTACTAATTATTGGTACTGTTTTACTCGTAATCTCTATTTTTTTCAATGCCTTCTCTATTGTTCTGATCCTGTGTGTTTTTGGAGTAGTTTAGACTATTTTCTTTTGTTGTTTGTAGAGGTTCTTGTTGAGGTTATGTAATTCTTTATGATGGAGGTGAATTTGGTTATTTATTTATATGTTGCGTGACATTTTAGGAGAAGATCGAGATGCGTTTGGTGCTCCTCCAACAACCTAAGAATCGTGTAGTTGTTGTTCAGTCAGTGGTAAGTGTATGAATGTGTTCTTAGGGGTCGATTGAGTTCATTTGTGGTCAAATTGTTGATTAAGTTTCACAAATCATTACTAAAATTAGTCGTATAAGTGGTTATTTTAGGTTTTGGTATTATCTGGGTTGAATTTGCATAAAAAAATACCTATGTGTGTAACGAAAACCCGAGAAAATAGCAAATGATAAAAGCTAAAATCTAAAATTGTCGATGCTACACGGGTGTCTGATACACCATGTGAGCCACACGGTTTAGGCCAATTGGGTCGTATAGGCCATACGGGCATGTATGAGACTGTGTGCCAGGCTGTGTAGGCCACATAGGCTAGCCAAGTAAGTCGTGTGGGCCACACGGTCGTGTGGGCCACACGGTCGTGTGGGCCTAAAATCTAAAATTTTTCCCTAGTGTTGTATTCATTGTTCGAGTCGAACATAAGCCTTTCGTAGGGTCCGTATGATAAAAATTAGGTTATAAATCATGACATATGTTGTTCTGTTGTGTTAAATACAGTTAAAGTACGCATGATTAATATGTTATATGTTTAGTATGTTTTGAAATGATAAGTATGATCTATAATGTGATAAGTATGATTTTTTATTAGATAAGCATTATTTTTACCTATTATGAAGCATGTATTTTTGGCATCTATTAGTTCTGCATGTGCATTGAGGGTAGAATTTGTGTTTTTGGAGGAATTATGGGCAGTTTAATTTATCTGTCGTATTTGGTGGCTCAACCACATGTATACTATATTTGGCGGTAAATCACTTATTAATCTGACAACTGGGATGCAAATATTCTGAAAAGTGTCATACTGACACTAAACAATGTGTAGGGATAGATAGGTATTTAATACCCTATGTGGTGTGTAGCGGATGGGGGTAGAATTGTATATCTGCATGTATTATGTTCTGATTCTATTTCTGTATATGAAATATGTCTATTGAAATCTGAAAGCTTGTTTGAATTTGTATCTATTGATTTTATTATGAGTTACACACTGAGCTTGTAAGCTCATTCTCGGTTTGTTTGATTCTCAGGTAATCCGCAGACTGAGGCAAGTCGGTGCAACGAAAGCTCATTTACTTATTTCTGTTGTGTAACTTTAACATATTTGTATTTAATTCGGTTGTTTTTGGACTGTTTTGGATTGTTTTAAAAGTTTGGATTTTATTTTTTTATTTTTTGTTCTTAATTGTTTTGATGTATTTCTTATGACAATCACTTTATTTGCAAAACCATGCTTTTCCAATAACAAATTGTATTTTTTCAAAAATTGAATTAGATCAAGAATTTCACTGCAAACTTAACTGTTTTGAAAGTAAAAGTAGTTAACGATTTCTTCAAAATAGAAAGAAAGATATTTTCCCTATTAAGCTAAATTTTTACTTAGCAAGAGCTAGCGTCATTTTACAAGTCAAACGGATTCTGGATTTTCAAATAAAGTGCAGTAGCTTCTCCGGATCTGGCCATAAGATCTAGGTCAGGTTTGGGGTGTTACAATTATGCACCTAATACTTTCTATTTCTAACAAAATTTCATAACAAGTTTTACAATTATTCAATTTCGTCATTGATGTAACAAAGTTAATAACAGCTAAATTAACTTTACAATCTAGTTCTTTTTATATTATAAGCATAAAATATATCTATTTCAAGCCAATTCTTCAAGAAATCAACAATGAAAACTTTCTAAAGCTTTAATATTTTTACAAATTGGTACATGGGCTAGCTAAACAAGTGCTCATGACCTCAAATCCATAAAATTACAATAAAACGACTTGAAATCACCTACCTAATATTGGTTGAATGTTTTGAAACCCTTGAAGCTTTCTTTCTTTGTTTGTTTAATGTTTAATTTACTTAATTAATCTTTTTTTGTTGACTTAATTAACTACTAATCATATTTTAATGTATAAGCCATCATTATCCACTAAAACTTAGTTAAAAATGGCTTAATTATTATTTTAGACATTTGGTTAATTTTTATTTAAATCCATTTAGCCATTGGTCAATTAAAAATCTATAACGATTGAAATTTACAATTTAGTCCCTAAGCTATAATTAACTATTAATTCAATAAAATTACTGAACCGATCTTTAACATATCCCCATAAATATTCATATTTAATATTTACGAACTCGATTTATAGAAATAAGGTTGAAAAATGGCATTTTTTGGTACTTCTGAAAATCGAGCCGTTACAACTAGGGCAGCCAACTTCATTCTTCAAATGCTGGTGAGCAGGTGAATTCTCATCAACCTAAGCTAGTATAAGTTTCTTCTACAATTGGCAAGAATTCAACATTTTCCAAAGCATGATACTATTAAACTTGGTGAGAACAACTTTCTTTTATTGAAACATCAGAATATGTTGATTCTTAAAGGGTATGATCTGCAAGGATATGTTTTGTGTAAGGTCCCTAAAATAAACCTAGTAGTTTTGGGTATGCTTATCAGGTTTCGAGTGAAAATTGAGAATTAATCAGGTTAATTAGCAATTCATATTCTTAATTAGTTAGGTTAATTTCATCTAAAAATAGGTAAATAATATTTCAGAAAATAAAAAATATTTTTAGAAATATTAATTTTATGGTTTTAAATAATTTTAGGTAAAATAAATATTTTGGGTTAAATTGGAGTTTATAAATAATTTAAAATGGGAGCTTAATTGGGTGCTTTAAAATATTAATTAAATGGGACTAATTTGAAAAATAAGGGATAAGAGGTTTTATAGCAAATAAACCATATTTTCATAATTTTGGAGGGAAAGGAGCAAATTGTAAAACAAGGGAAAAGGGGGAGTGGCCTGATGGCAAATTCCCCAAATTTTGAAAATCAGGTGGGGGTTTTCAGTTTGAAAACTCAACACTACCTCACTTTTCACTCATTTTTCACCCGAATTGAGAGCTTTTTCTCTCTCTTTTTTGCTTTTTTTCATAAACCAAATATTAGAGAATAGATCTAAACCTTTTCTCCCCCAAAATTCTCTCTAAAATCCTTCGAAATAATTTTCAGTCGGGCAAAAAGTCATTCGAATTTCTTCAAGAATTTTGATTCAAACTTCCAAATCAATGATTTGAGTTTAATTAAAGGTAATCATCATATCTAAACTTTTTTTTAAGTTGATTTCAATCAATATTTGTTAATTAAAGTGATTATAATGAATTTTCAACTTTAATTTCTTCTTTCTTGAACTTGAGGATCACCAATGGTGGATCTTTAATTTTGAGTTGAAATCCAAATATTAATGGATATCTAAGCTCAAAATAGGTCTAATAAGAGGTTTTTAATCTTAAAACAAAAGATCAAACATGTTTTATGTATCAATTTTGAGAAATTCGAATTTGATTAAAAACATGGATGATTTTTCCAGAAAATTATGAAATGGATTAAATGATGAAATTAACACTTAGAATACATGTTATTGGACTAGAAATGAAGATTATAAGTGGTTTGAGGTGCTAAAAAGGGAGTTTAGTTTAGGAATTCCATATTTTGACTTAGTTGTGCAACATCTGTAAGGTAGTTTAGAGCAATGATTTAGATTCATATACTTTATAAAATTTTGTGTTTCTTGTTGCTATTGTTAGTTTGTAATGCATACTTTGTCTCTGTTAAAGCTCCACATCAAGAGGAGGAATGTGCAAATTAGAATTGAAGCTCAAACTTGCTTGTTTGAACACATTTTTGAATAAAGAGCTAAGTGTGGAGGTGAATGATATTAAGGGAAATTTGGTAAATTGGCCTGATTATGTGTTAAATTAAAGGTTTAATTGGTGTTATTAATGACTGAATTGCATATTGGATGGTTGCGTTTGCAAAAATAGGTTTTATTTTATAAAAGAGCAAAATGGAAATTTGTTTTGTAAGTTGTGTATTATGCTTTTAGCATGATTAAATTGTATGGAATAAATTGATATTTAGAGCATGAATTACAGATTTGTTGAACATTTGATGTAACACCCCGAACCCGAGACCATCGCCGGTGTCGGACACGAGGGGTTAACAAGCCAAATCCACATGTTTCGCCCATCAATTTGACATTTCCAGTCAGGCTGGAAAACCGCGTCACTGTCGCCGTAAAAATCATATCTCGAGTTTCAAAACTTGGAAACTGTTTTTGTAAATTTTCCCTGAATTTAGACTCATATATCCATCCATGGATTTATTTCTAGAATTTTTGGTTGGGCCAATTGGTACAGTTTATTAGTTAAAGTCACCTATGTTACGGAGATAGACTGCTCTGACCTTTGCGCGTTACAACTTGAATATCTCTCTGTACAGGGCTTTAATACTGGTGCCGTTTGTTTCTAATGAAACTAGACTCAAAATGGAATCTGTACATATAAGTCATGACTCCTGATTCTTTCTGGATAATTTATAGTAAATTTTTAAAGTTGCGACAGGGGACCCAGAAACCGTTCTGGCCCTGTCTCACCATAGCTTTAATATCTCTTAACGTGTAACTCCTATGACCGTTTCGTTTCTTCCATAAGAAAGTAGACTCATCAAGGTTCATTTACATAGCTTATTCACTATTTAATACCATTCCTACAAATTTTGGTGATTTTTCACATTCACGTCACTGCAGCTGGCAGCATCTGCTTTTAAGGTAGGTCTTACCTATTTTGTAGTCTCCATGAACCGACTAGTCTTGCCATACATAGGTTCACATATGATCATTTTAACCATACCAATGGCTGATCATGTGACCAACACTCCCATTTCCAATCCATAATCACATCATGACACCATATATTTATACAAACCGCAAATGGTCTAAGTTCAGACTTCACTTTTACGAGCCATTTTCGCATGGCCGCATACATATACATCACAACATATTTGAACCAACAAGGGTAGTCCTATACATGCCATTTCAAAGTTCAACCAAAATTATACCAAAATGGAGGCTTTGATAGTGTAGATGACTTCGACTTTAATGATCCCGAATCCGATTGCTATCGAGCAAAATCTATAAAACAGAGAGTCAAAGCAACGGGGTAAGCATTTTTATGCTTAGTAAGTCTCAAGGAATAAAATCAGCTTTAATTAAAGCAATACATTCACATAGCCAAATGCATCATTTCATTAATACACATTCACATAATCATTCTTACTTCACACTTCATCATTTTATACTTTCACAAGGTATCAACCACTTCAATAGTTGAAATTCGTTAGTCGATTGAGCGAATGTTGCTCAAACATGTCGACTTTTCCAATGCACATATAAACATACCTTATTCTTTGGGCTTTTCGAGCGTACTAATTGAATTTATTACAGCAACCAACACTCACCTCAAGCCCAAGCTTCTTCGGAATACAACCGGATATAACCACGTGCACGAATGCCTTCGGGTCTTAGCCCGGATAGATCGACTTGCACGAATGCCTTCGGGTCTTAGCCCGGATGTAGCCACTAGCACAATTGCCTTCGGGTCTTAACCCGGATATAGTTTCCAGCATAAATGTCTTCGGGACTTAGCCCAGATATCATTCAAAATCTCATGCACACATACATCAATAAACATTAGACATTCATGTTTCATTTTCGTTACTAAGGCTCAAACACAAAGGTAATCACTAGCATAATCGCCTTCGGACTTAGCCCGGTATCATTCAAATACTCATACACACATAAATCGATAATCATTACACATCCATATTTCATTTCACATAATTCAAGTAGGGTCACTTCTTGAGGACTTACCTCGGATGTTGTCGAACGGCTTTTACGGCTATTCGATCACTTTTCCTTCCCTTGTCCAATTGTGGCCCTCTAAGCTCTTGAGCTAATTCAAACAAATTCAATTTATTAAAACCTCATTATGCTAGCTTATGGCGAATATGACAAGGAGTTTAAATGGTCATATGGCCACCCTTTAGCTTGAATACACAATGGTCATGCACATTTTATACTACATCAAGCAATTCAATACAAATCATTCGAGCATCAAGGAAAAGCTAAGGCCATCAATAGGCTACCTAAGGCGAATATTCATGTCCAATTTGAGGCCAATTATACACTTAATACCACACAAAACAGCATACATTTTACTAGTTAATGTTTTACATATTGTGGCTCAATACTTACAATATAGCATCAAGCATTCATATGGCCGATTATACTTAGTCATACTTGCACCAAATCAACCATAAATTCGAGATTTCCACATCATATGTGTACTAGGCCGAATGTACTTGCAATTTCACAAACATTCTTCAACATTTTCTTCTTTAAACAAACATATTCATCACTTACTTCATAACCAAAACATCATGTGCAAATATATATATACACATATGTGCATGGCCGAATTTCAAGGTGTCCATAGCCATCCAAAACACAAATTTTAACTAACATGCAAGAAGCATGAACCATGCTTATGAATGCATCATGGCCAAATACATCACAATCATGCCCCTTTCAACTTCAATCATGGTTAAACAAAAAGAAAACTCAAAGTCTTACACAAGATGGCTACAAAGAAATTTCAAGAGTAGACAATCCATCTTTGCATGCATCATCATCAAGCTTCACACTTAGCATGCAATGGCTTTATCACCATATTCACTTTGGCCGAATTTCATTCCCATGACATAACAAAGATTTGAACCATGGGCTAACAAGAACATCAATCTAGCAACCAAAAACATGCATGAATCTCATGGCACAACCTCAAACATACCTTACTCTTGATGCAAGTATAGCCAACCTCTTCCTAATCCTCTTCCAAACCAAGTATGAAGCAAAACTCCTTCCTTATTCTTAGTATTTTCGGCCAAAAGGAGAGTGAAAATAGATGAACAAAATTTTTTTTCTTTGTTTTTGTTTCTCTCATGTACGGCACAAGGGGGGGAAAGCATCCACACTCATTTTTTTTCATTTCTTTACCCATGCTCTTATTTTATTATTTCTAACATCCACCACTAGCAAAACATGTTTAAGACATGTTTTCTTTTGCCCATCTTCATCACCATGGCCGCCACTTCCTTCTCTTAGGGTAAATTGACATGCAAAACCATTCTTTTGCATGCATATACTATTAGACCATTGAAGATTGGCCTATCACCTTTCAATGTTGTTTCATATAAGTCCATCTTAATAAATTCACATAGAAATGATCAAATTAATGCATGCAACTTTCACACATGCATTTGCTAACATCATAAACATAGAATATAACTTTTAATTACTTATAAGACTCGGTTTAATGGTCCCGACACCACTTCCGACTAGGGTCAAATTAGGGATATCACAACTCTCCCCACTTAAGAAATTTTCGTCCCGAAAATCTTACCGTAAATAGGTTTGGATATCACTCTTTCATAGAGTTCTCGGTCTCCCAAGTAGCTTCTTCTATCCCGTGCTTGAGCCATAACACTTTCACTAGCGGAACCCGCTTGTTTCGCAACTCTTTCACTTCCCGTGATAGGATGCGAATCGATTCTTCCTCATAACTCATATTAGCTTGAATTTCAATTTCTGATGGACTAATCACGTGCGATGGATCGGATCTATAGCGTCGAAGCATCGAAACATGAAAGACATCGTGAACCTTTTCGAGTTCAGGGGGCAAAATCAAACGATATGCCACTCGACCGACTCGCTCGGATATCTCATATGGCCCAATGAACCTCGGGCTCAACTTGCCCTTACGGCTGAATCTGAGTATCTTTTTCCAAGGCGATACCTTGAGAAACACTTTATCACCCACCTGATACTCGATATCCTTACGCTTCAGATCCGCGTACGACTTTTAACAATCGGAGGCTATCTTCAGACTTTCACGGATTACTTTCACTTTCTATTCAGCATCTCTAATCAAATCCACCCCGAAAATCTTGCTTTCACCGAGCTCAGTCCAAAACAATGGTGTACGGCATTTACGACCGTACAAAGCCTCGTAGGGTGCCATCTTAATACTTGATTGAAAGTTGTTGTTGTAAGCGAATTCAATCAACGGCAAATACCGTTCCCATGAACCACTAAACTCGAGGACGCAACATCTCAACATATCCTCAAGTATCCGAATTATTCGCTCGGATTGACCATCGGTTTGGGGGTGAAAGGCGGTGCTGAAATGCAACTTGGTACCCAAAGCTTCTTGCAACTTTTTCCAGAATCGCGAGGTAAATCTCGGATCTCTATCCGACACGATGGAAATAGGCACTCCGTGTAATCTCACAATCTGAGAAACGTACAATTCGGCTAATTTGTCCATTGAAAAATCCGTACGTACGGGGACAAAGTGAGCCGACTCAGTCAATCTATCTACCACGACCCAAACCGTATCCTTCTTACTCGCTGACAATGGCAATCCGGATACAAAGTCCATTGTGACTCGATCCCATTTCCACTCGGGTATCGTGATTGGCTGAAGTAATCCTGAAGGCACTTGATGTTCCGCTTTCACTTGTTGACATATTAAACATCTCGAAACAAAGTCGGAGATGTCTCGTTTCATACCATGCCACCAAAACCAACGTTTCAAATCGTTGTACATCTTCGTACTCCGGGTGGATTGCCATTCGGCTACAATGGGCTTCATTGAATTATCGAAATGAGTTCAATTCTTTGGAACACATGACGACTTTTGAACCTCAAACAATCGTCATCATCGATTTGAAACTCCGAGTCCTTGTTCGAACACACTCACCCGCTTTTGCGCCAACTCGTCGTCGATTTTTCGAGCTTCTCGAATTTGATTTATCAATAATGGTTTGGCTTTCAATTCAGCTACTAACACACCGTCGGATTGAATGACAAGTGCACATTCATCGCAGAAAAGCGAATAATGATTTACGACTCAAGGCATCCGCAACCACATTCGCCTTTCCCGGTGATAGTCAATGACCAGCTCATAATCCTTTAATAGCTGGAGCCAACGTCTTTGTCGCAGATTTAAGTCTCTTTGGGTCATCAAATATTTGAGACTTTTGTGATCCGAGTACACATGGCACCTCTCACCAAATAAGTAATGTCGCCAAATCTTTAAGGCGAATACGATGGCGCCAATTCGAGATCATGGGTCGGATAATTTTTCTCATGTGGCTTTAATTGCCTCGACGATAGGCCACAACTCGACCTTCTTGCATCAATACACAACCTAACCCAAGTAGGAGGCGTCACTATAGATGACAAACTCTTTGCCGGATTCGGGTTGCACTAGAATTGGGGCTTCAGTCAAATAAGTTTTAGTTGATTGAAACTTTTTCGACATTTCTCCGTCCATTCGAACTTAACATCCTTTTGGAGTAGCCGTCATCGGCGTGGCTATCGTTGAGAAACCTTTACAAATCGTCGGTAATAACCTAAGAAGCCCCAAAAAGCTCCGAACCTCAGAATATTTCTGAGGCTTCCAATTAAGTATGGCTGAAATTTTATTGGTCGACTCGAATACCCGATGCAGATACCACATGACCCAAGAAGCTAACCTCTCTTAACCGTAACTCACACTTGTTGAACTTAGCATATAATTGCTTATCCCGTAAAATTTGCAAAGACTAACCTCGGTGTTCAGATGTTCGGTCTCATTTCTTGAATAGACCAAGATGTCATCAATGAACACGACTACGAATCGATCCAAATATGGTCTCAAGATCCGATTCATTAAATCCATAAATACCGCAGGGCATTAGTAAGCCCAAACGGCATCACTAGGAACTCATAGTGACCATATCTCGCTCAAGGCGTCTTGGGTACGTCCAATCTCGGATTCGCAATTGATAATAGCCCGATCTCAAATCTATTTTCGAGAACACCGAGGCTCCCTTCAGCTTGATCGAACAAGTCATCGATACGTGGTAACGGTATTTGTTCTTTATCGTCGCTTTATTAAGTCGACGATAGTCGATGCACGACCTCATGGTTCCATCCTTCTTTTCACAAACAACACCGGCGCACCCAAGGCGAACAACTCGGGCGAGCAAAACCTCTATCCACCAATTCTTGCAACGAAGCTTTCAACTCCTTTAATTCCGTTGGTGCCATACGATACGGAGTTATCGAAATTGAGTGGTACCGGTACCAATTCGATGCCAAATTCTATTTCCGAACAGTGGTAAACCCGCAATTCTTCAGGAAAACATCCGGTATTCACAAACCACGGCACAGATTCGGTTTCTTTTCGACTCCTTGTCATCGAGCACATACGCAAGGTACGCCGCACCCTTTTCTTACATATTTTCGGGCCAACATTGCGATATTACAAATGGCAACCCTTTAAGTCCGTAGACTCAACCCGAATTATCTCGTTATTCGCACCTCAAATCGATAGTCTTGCTTTTGCAATTTACAACCGCATCGTGCATGGTCAACCAATCCAAACCAAGAATAACGTCAATTCATCGAACGGCAAAAGCATCAAGTCCGCCGGAAAACAAGAACCTCGAACACTAGGGGACTTTTCTTGCACACTTTGTTGACAAGCACGTAATGACCCAAGGGTTTGACACCGAATTACAAACTCGAGAGACTCAATAGGCAAAGTCTTCTTTGGATGCTAAAGTTTCACATATATAAGAATGAGTAGAACCGTGGTCAATCAAAGCAATCACATTAGTATTGAAAAGAGTGAAAGTACCAGTAATGACATTGGGTGAGGCAAGATCCTCGGCGTCATGCAGTATGGCATAAGTCCTAGCAGAGCACGAGCCTCGGATCGATGGTAGCATCTCTAGATCCTCTCGACCGCCATCGACATTGCCCATATTTCTAGGTGGCCTACCTCGAGCAATGGTAGCACCGGGTTTCCACTCGACTTACATTTTGTTCAAGCAACCTCGGGCAATCCTTCATAAGGTGGTCGGCCGATCCACACTTATAGCAGGAGCGATCACGGAACCAGAGCTCCCGAATGCCATTTGCCACAATGCGACACTCCGCCCTCTCGGCGATCATTTCCACCATCAGCGATCAAGTGACTCGTGTGGTCACAGGGGTCGATCGCGTCCTCGTCTAGAAAGCCAAGCGCCTCTAGACCGGCTCACATCATCTCGAAATCTCTTCGATGCTGTTGAAGAGACTTTCCGAGGACCTCTTCGAATTCTCCGGTTCCACATCAACTTTTTGTTTCTCCTTTCTAAGCTCTTGGCTTTACAAGCTCGCTCAACAAGTACCACGAACTCTCGTATTTCGAGAATGCCAACGAACATCCTTATATCCTCATTCAGTCCATCCTCGAAGCGTTTACACATAATAGCTTCGGATGAAATGCATTCTCGCGCGTACCGGCTAAGCCTCACAAATTTCCGTCAGTAGTCGATGAATCGACATAGAACCTTGCTTAAGATCAAGAAATTCTCTTCGCTTTTGGTCGATGAATCTCGATCGATATACTTTTTTGAACTCGGTTTGAAAGAATTCCCAAGTCACTTGCTCTCTAGGCACCACGAAGTCGAGTACTCCACCAATAGTAGGCGAATCGCGTAGCAAGGAGATGGTACACTTTAGGCACTCATCGGTGTACAAGATAGCTCATCGAGCACCGGATAGTGTTGTCCAACCAAAATTCAGCTCGCTCGGCATCATCATCATCCGTAGCTTTAAATTCAGTGGCCCCATGTTTTGAATCCTATCGATTGGGGCTTACTTGACCTTATTTGGTCGATTCTCGGAGGTATTGTAGGTCTTGGGGTTGCATTTGTCGGGAATGGAGGTTGTGGAACAGCCATGTTAGTTCGAATGTATTGGTTAAACCATTCATTCATCACACTATAAAAGGCTTGCCTAGCCTCATCATTCGGATTGCTGGCCATAGGTTGAGAGTCCGCCGGCGCTGTCCCTTCTTGCGGGAGCAGCGCCACACTCTCCACATCATCAGCTATCGCTTTCGGTTGGGATCGGGATCCATTTCTATAAACAAACACAAAGTCAAATTGTCAGAAGTCACCACACTATCAATTCATCATTTAATGGCATGTATAGCTAGACCCCAAACACATCACGGTAGTCCTAGAATCGACTAAACCGTGACTCTGATACCAATAAAATTGTAACACCCCGAACCCGAGACCATCGCCGGTGTCGGACACGAGGGGTTAACAAGCCAAATCCACATGTTTCGCCCATCAATTTGACATTTCCAGTCAGGCTGGAAAACTGCATCACTATCGCCGTAAAAATCATATCTCGAGTTTCAAAACTCAAAAACTGTTTTCGTAAATTTTCCCTGAATTTAGACTCATATATCCATCCATGGATTTATTTCTAGAATTTTTGGTCGGGCCAATTGGTACAGTTTATTAGTTAAAGTCACCCATGTTACGAAGATTGACTGCTCTGACCTTTGCGCGTTACAACTTGAATATCTCTCTGTACAGGGCTTTAATACTGGTGCCGTTTGTTTCTAATGAAACTAGACTCAAAATGAAATCTGTACATATAAGGCATGACTCCTGATTCTTTCTGGATAATTTATAGTAAATTTTTAAAGTTGCGACAGGGGACCCAGAAACCGTTCTGGCCCTGTCTCACCATAGCTTTAATATCTCTTAACGTGTAACTCCTATGACCGTTTCGTTTCTTCCATAAGAAAGTAGACTCATAAAGGTTCATTTACATAGCTTATTCACTATTTAATACCATTCCTACAAATTTTGGTGATTTTTCACATTCACGTCACTGCAGCTGGCAGCATCTGCTTTTAAGGTAGGTCTTACCTATTTTGTAGTCTCCATGAACCGACTAGTCTTGCCATACATAGGTTCACATATGATCATTTTAACCATACCAATGGCTGATCATGTGACCAACACTCCCATTTCCAATCCATAATCACATCATGACACCATATATTTATACAAACCGCAAATGGTCTAAGTTTGTACTTCACTTTTACGAGCCATTTTCGCATGGCCGTACACATATACATCACAACATATTTGAACCGACAAGGGGTAGTCCTATACATGCCATTTCAAAGTTCAACCAAAAATTATACCAAAATGGAGGCTTTGATAGTGTAGATGACTTCGACTTTAATGATCCCGAATCCGATTGCTATCGAGCAAAATCTATAAAACAGAGAGTCAAAGCAACGGGGTAAGCATTTTTATGCTTAGTAAGTCTCAAGGAATAAAATCAGCTTTAATTAAAGCAATACATTCACATAGCCAAATGCATCATTTCATTAATACACATTCACATAATCATTCTTACTTCACACTTCATCATTATATACTTTCACAAGGTATCAACCACTTCAATAGTTGAAATTCGTTAGTCGATTGAGCGAATGTTGCTCAAACATGTCGACTTTTCCAATGCACATATAAACATACCTTATTCTTTGGGCTTTTCGAGCGTACTAATTGAATTTATTACAGCAACCAACACTCACCTCCAGCCCAAGCTTCTTCGAAATACAACCGGATATAACCACGTGCACGAATGCCTTGTGTCTTAGCCGGATAGATCGACTTGCACGAATGCCTTGGGTCTTAGCCCGGATGTAGCCACTAGCACAATTGCCTTCGGGTCTTAACCCGGATATAGTTTCCAGCATAAATGTCTTCGGGACTTAGCCCGGATATCATTCAAAATCTCATGCACACATACATCAATAAACATTAGACATTCATGTTTCATTTTCGTTACTAAGGCTCAAACACAAAGGTAATCACTAGCATAATCGCCTTCGGGACTTAGCCCGGGTATCATTCAAATACTCATACACACATAAATCTATAATCATTACACATCCATATTTCATTTCACATAATTCAAGTAGGGTCACTTCTTTAGGACTTACCTCGGATGTTGTCGAACGGCTTTTACGTCTATTCGATCACTTTTTCCTTCCCCTTGTCCAATTGTGGCCCTCTAAGCTCTTGAGCTAATTCAAACAAATTCAATTTATTAAAACCTCATTATGCTAGCTTATGGCCGAATATGACAAGGAGTTTAAATGGTCATATGGTCACCCTTTAGCTTGAATACACAATGGTCATGCACATTTTATACTACATCAAGCAATTCAATACAATTCATTCGAGCATCAAGGAAAAGCTAAGGCCATCTATAGGCTACCTAAGGCCGAATATTCATGTCCAATTTGAGGCCAATTATACACTTAATACCACACAAAAACAGCATACATTTTACTAGTTAATGTTTTACATATTGTGGCTCAATACTTACAATATAGCATCAAGCATTCATATGGCCGATTATACTTAGTCATACTTGCACCAAATCAACCATAAATTCCGAGATTTCCACATCATATGTGTACTAGGCCGAATGTACTTGCAATTTCACAAACATTCTTCAACATTTTCTTCTTTAAACAAACATATTCATCACTTACTTCATAACCAAAACATCATGTGCAAATATATATATACACATATGTGCATGGCCGAATTTCAAGGTGTCCATGGCCATCCAAAACACAAATTTTAACTAACATGCAAGAAGCATGAACCATGCTTATGAATGCATCATGGCCAAATACATCACAATCATGCCCCTTTCAACTTCAATCATGGTTAAACAAAAAGAAAACTCAAAGTCTTACTCAAGATGGCTACAAAGAAATTTCAAGAGTAGACAATCCATCTTTGCATGCATCATCATCAAGCTTCACACTTAGCATGCAATGGCTTTATCACCATATTCACTTTGGCCGAATTTCATTCCCATGACATAACAAAGATTTGAACCATGGGCTAACAAGAACATCAATCTAGCAACCAAAAACATGCATGAATCTCATGGCACAACCTCAAACATACCTTACTCTTGATGCAAGTATAGCCAACCTCTTCCTAATCCTCCTCCAAACCAAGTATGAAGCAAAACTCCTTCCTTATTCTTAGTATTTTCGGCCAAAAGGAGAGTGAAAATAGATGAACAAAATTTTTTTCTTTGTTTTGTTTCTCTCATGTACGGCACAAGGGGGAAAGCATCCACACTCATTTTTTTTCATTTCTTTACCCATGCTCTTATTTTATTATTTCTAACATCCACCACTTGCAAAACATGTTTAAGACATGTTTTCTTTTGCCCATCTTCATCACCATGGCCGGCCACTTCCTTCTCTTTGGGTAAATTGACATGCAAAACCATTCTTTTGCATGCATATACTATTAGACCATTGAAGATTGGCCTATCACCTTTCAACAGTGTTTCATATAAGTCCATCTTAATAAATTCACATAGAAATGATCAAATTAATGCATGCAACTTTCACACATGCATTTGCTAACATCATAAACATAGAATATAACTTTTAATTACTTATAAGACTCGGTTTAATGGTCCCGACACCACTTCCCGACTAGGGTCAAATTAGGGATGTCACATTTGATAAAGGTGTTCTAATTGGTATATGAATAGTGGGAAAATTATATTTGCTATGCTTAATTTATTGTTGTTAAAATTGCTTAGCAACATGCTTTTGCTTGCATTTTAACATCATAAATTAAGCGATTAAACAAAAGATTTTATGCCATGTATGTATGATCATATTGACAACATTGCAGGGTGGATCCATTGGATATAGTTGGCATGCCATAGGATTTGTGAGTACTCACCATTATTTGTGATATTGTAAGCATCTGGTGTAACACCCCTCGCCCGTATCCAACATTGAAATAGGGTTTGAGGTGTTACCTAACTTAAACTCGATTAATCTAGGGAAATCAGATTATAGAATTTGGATCAAATTAAAACTTTTCGTTTCATAAGCAATCTGTCCCTTAAATGGGCTTACGAGGCCCAAAACATACATTCGAGGTGATTAAAATTTAAACTGAAAACTTAGCCCATGCCCTTAGCCCGTGTGCAACACTAACTTTAAGGCACGGCCATGGCGCACGCCAGTGTGGCCTACCCGTGGACAATACTGACTTAAAATTTTAAATGCAGGGAACGCACGACCATAACACACACCCATGGGGGTGAGCCGTGTGTCACACACGGCCTAGACACACGCCTGTATTGTTGCCCGTGTGAACCAACTAGGCTATTTTCCAAACCATCTTATCACTCAAATTACACAACCTACACAAGATCATTTCAATATACTAATTCCACTCCAAAAGACATCAATTCATCCATAGAAAGAACATCATATGCATTTACCAAAATGAATAATAGCCATTATCTAGGCTCAATACAAAATGAAGGGCTTTTAACTTAAGCCAATATACATAAACAATTTCTCAATATTACAACATCCTAGTCTAGCCCTATACATGCCACAATCAAAAATATAAATCCAACTATACTGAGTATTACGGTTGATAGTGTGATCGATATCTCTAACTTTAAGGGATCCTTGAGCAATCTGGCAGTACTGAAAGAAAAGAGAAAGGAAAGAAAGTAAGCATAAGACTTAGTAAGTTGCATATAAATAAATATACAACAACAATTTCACCATTTATGATCATGCTCATAGCTCAAAGGTAAGCATAACTTGACTTACTCATTACCATCTACTCAAGTCACATTTTCTAATTGGGCTCATTACTCATGCATACCAAATAGGTACCTATAACACTCACAACATTATCATACTTTCCTTATTAAATCTCTTCCTTAACTCTTAAATTTGAACCTTTTGGAATACTACCGGGTATTCTATAAGCCTCAAACATGTGCTAAGTTACCGATGCCATGTCCCAGACATGGTCTTACACTGGCTATCATCATCGTGGCCGATGCCATGTCCCAGACATGGTCTTACAGTAGCTCTCGTATATAAGTGCTGATGCATGTCCCAGACATGTCTTACACTAGCACAGTGCTTAGCTGATGCATGTCCCAGAAACGTCTTACGCTGGCTATCATCATCGAGGCCGAGGCATGTCCCAAACATGTCTTACACTGGCACTCATCTCTACGCCAATGCCATGTCACAAACATGTCTTACACTAGCGATCATAATATAGCTGATGCATGTCCCAGACATTTCTTACACTAGCCCTCGTCTTAATGCCGATGCCATGTCCTAAACATGGTCTTACATTAGCTCTTACATAACCCGATATTATGGCATAAATATCCGGTTTGTTTCTTGGGGTTCTCATTGGATCTTTCTACTATCTCAAACATTAATATGCATACTCAGTTCAAATTCTAGAAATTCATGCTATATCAAATAAAAAACAATCTAACACATTTATTAATAATATAGTTTATCATTTATATACAACTTACCTCGGTTTACAAAAAGTACTTGACTAGACGGCTTAATCGGATTGCTTGGCTTTGCCCCTGTCTAGCCTCGATTTTGGTAAATCTTGATCTATAATAACAAAATGCACTTATTTAGTCATTGATTACAATTAGGCATTCAAAATTTCACTTCTTTGGTAAAATGACCATTTCGCCCCTGACCTTGGCAAAATGACCATTTTACCCTTATGCTTAAAAATCAATTTTTATCGAATTTCTTTATATTTCAAGCGTAGATAAACTCTTTTTACTACTATAGCAATCCCAAATTCCCACTATTTTGCACACTTATCAACTATTCTACAACTTATGCAAAATAGCCCCTCTAGGTGTTTTCATGCTAACACCTTTCACAAAAGTTGTTTATGACACAACTAGGACTCATATTCTTCCATAAAAACTTAGCAACTATCACAAATACATTCATGGAAAAATCCCAAACTCTTGACCATCTTGCAAGATATCACCCTCATTTGAAAGCTCATGCTTCAAAGGTCTAAAAAATGTGAAAATCTTGAAGAAAACTCATTAAAATCACTTACTTGTGAGATGAATAAGTTGCTGAAAAATTTAAGCATTCAAACCCCCTTTCATGGCTGAAAATTTTGGTGGATAGAGATGAGAAGAAAAGAAATTGACAACCTTTTTCTATTTTGTTTCTTTTTGGTCAAAATAGCTACCAAATTTCTACCTACTTTTAAAATTTCTCTCATCTATGTCTCATGGCCGGATATGCCATCAATTAAGGGCCTATTTTCCCACTAAAGACCCCAAATTTCGGTTCTTTAATAAAATAACACCTTTAGCTATCAAATTATGACTTTTACACTTTATGCGATTTAGTCCTTTTTCGCAATTGGGCTCACAATCGTTAGGATTAACTCGTAAAATTTTTCAAACACTAATATAATCATGCTATAATCTCATAATTATAATAAAATAATTTTCCCAACTTCGAATTTGTGGTCCGGAGGCCACTGTTTCGACTAGGCTCTAAATCGGGCTGTTATATTTCTTTCCCTTAGGGATTTTCGTCCTCGAAAATCTTACTGGTGAATAAGTTCGGATACTGCTCTCTCAGAGACTTCTCAGGTTCCCATGTGGCTTCCTCAACTCCATGTCTATGCCACAAAACCTTCACAAGCGGTATACTCTTATTTCTTAACTGTTTGACCTCTCGAGCTAAGATCTTGACCGGCTCCTCACCATAAGTCATATCTGGAAGAATCTCAACTTCAGTTGGCGTAATTACGTGCGAAAGGTCAGATCTATATCAGCGTAACATGGACACGTGAAACACGTCATGAATCTTTTCTAACTCTGGCGGCAAATCCAAATGGTAGGCAATAGGCCCTACTCTCTCGGTAACCTCATAAGGTCTTATCAAACGAAGACTCAACTTGCCTTTTCTACCAAATCTGAGGACTTTCCTCCACGAGGAAACTTTCAAAAATACCTTATCACCGACCTCAAACTTAATCTCCTTTTGTTTCAAATCTGTATAGGATTTTTGTCTATCCGATGCGGCTTTCAAACAGTTGCGAATCACCTCAACTTTTTCCTCAGCCTCTTTGATCAAATCAACCTCGTGAATCTCACTCTCTCTCAACTTAGTCCAGAATAAGGGCGTTCAGCACTTTCGCCCGTACAAAGCCTCATAAGGCTTCCATTTTTAGACTCGACTGATAGCTGTTATTGTAGGCTAATTCAACCAATGGTAAGTATTTTTCCCAACTTCTTTGAAATTCAAAAACACAACACCTTTACATGTCTTCTAAGATTTGTATTATTCCCGTCAGTTTGCGGATGAAATGTCGTACTAAAACTCAACTTGGTTCCTACAGCCTCTTGCAACTTTTTCCAAAACCTCGAGGTGAACCTTGGGTCTTGATCGGATACAATCGATAACAGCACACCATGAAGCCTCACAATCTCAAAAACATACAAGTCGGCCAACTTTTCAAAGGAGTAGTCAGCACGCACTGGTATGAAGTGTGCTGACTTAGTGAGTCTATCGACAATAACCCATATTGTATCTTTCCTTTTCAGGGTTAGTGGCAAACCCGTTACAAAATCCATGGTGATCCGATCCCACTTCCATTCGGGAACCATAATAGGCTGGAGTAAACCAAAAGGCACTTGGTGTTCAGCCTTTACTTGCTGACACACTAAACACTTAGAGACAAACTCCGAAATGACTCTTTTCTTCCTGACCATCAATACATTTTCTTTAGGTCGTTATACATTTTCACACTACCTGGGTGGACGGACGAACAACCACTGTGTGAATCTCACAAAATCTTTTGGATGAGCTCACTATCTTTGGGTACACAAACTCTATCTTTGAACATTATACAACCATCAATACTAATATGAAAATCTGACTCAATCTTTTATTCACACTGAGTTCTCTTGGCTTACAGTTTCTCGTCATCTTTCTGAGCTTCACGAATTTCATGAAGAAAAGTCGTCTGACCCTCAACTCCGCTAGGACTAATCCATCACTAGATAAAGTCAACTAAGCGTTAAGGCTCTCAAGGCAAATAATGACTTCCTACTCAAAGCGTCACTGACTACGTTCACCTTTCTCGGATGATAGTCGATAATCAACTCTTAATCTTTTATTAGTGCTAATTATCGTCGTTGCCTCAAATTCAACTCTTTTTGAGTTATCAGATACTTTAGACTCTTGTGATCGATAAATACTCAGCATCTCTCACCATACAAATGGTGTCACCAAATCTTTAGTGCAAACACCACAGCTGCCAGCTCTAAATCATGGGTCAGATAGTTTCTCTCATGAGGTTTTAACTGCCTCGAGACATAGGCTATAACCTTGCCTTCTTGCATAAGCACACATCCTAAACCATTTAGGGAGGCGTCACTAAAAACTACAAATTCTTTGCCCGACTCGGGTTGCACTAAAATTGGGGTTTCGATCAACAAAGCCTTTAATTTCTTGAAACTCTATTGGCATTCTACTGTCTATTCAAATTTGACATCTTTCTGTAAAATCCTTGTTATCGGTGTAGCTATCATAGAGAATCCATTTACAAATCGTCTATAGTATCCTACTAGCCCCAGAAAACCACGAACCTCTGTTACATTCCTCGGCAGTTTCCATTCTATAATACCTGAGACTTTATTTGGGTCAACTCTGATTCCGTCACCCGACACAATGTGTCCTAGAAATCCGACTTCGTTGAGCCAAAACTCGCTCTTACTAAACTTGGCATAGTGTTGCTTATCCCTCAAGGTCTGCAACACAGTTCTCAAATGCTCCACGTGTTCACTCTCATTACGTGAATAAACTAAGATGTCATCAATAAAAACGATGATGAACCTATCCAAATATGGTCAGAAGATGCGGTTCATCAAGTCCATAAATACCACTGAGGCATTTGTCAATCCAAAAGGCATAACAAGAAACTCGTAATGCCCATATCTTGTCTGAAAAGCAATCTTCGGTACATCTTGCTCCCTGACTCTTAACTGGTAGTAACCAGACCTCAAATCTATTTTAGAAAATATAGTGGCTCCTCTCAGTTGATCGAAGAGATCATCAATCCTCGACAAGGGATACTTCTTCTTCACTATTACTTTGTTAAGCTACCTATAGTCAATACATAACCTCATCGACCCGTCTTTCTTTTTCACAAAAAGTACCAAAGCACCCCATGGTGATAACTAGGTTTAGAAAACCCTTATCTATTAACTCCTGCAACTGTACTTTCAACTCTTTCAACTCAGTGGGGGCCATTCTATACAGTGCAATCGAGATTGGCATTGTGCCAAGAACTAACTCGATACCAAACTCAACTTCTCTTTCTAGAGGTAATCTGGGAAACTCTTCCAGAAAAACATCTATAAACTCACAAACCACTGGTACTGACTCAATCTTCGACTCAGACACTTGAGTATTCAGCATAAAAGCTAGATAAGCCTCATACCTTTTTATCAAATATTTTTTAGTGTTCAGAGATGAAATTATCGCAGGCGATTTGTCCAAGTCACTTGGTCCAACCCGAAGAATATTCCCATCTTCACACTTTAACTCAATAATTTTCTTCCCACAGTCCATTACAACACTATGAAAATTCAACCAATCCATCCCGAGGATTACGTCAAACTCATTGAATAGAAATAACATTAAAATTTCTGGGAAACAATGACCTCTAATTGTCAAATGACAATTCCTACATACTTGGTCAACTAGAACATATCTACCTAAGGGATTGGACACTCTTATTACAAATTCAGTAGACTCTACTATCATGCTCATTCGAGGATTTAGTTCTATACAAATATAGGAGTGGGTAGACCCCGGATCAATCAAAGCAACAACATAAATATCATGAATAGAAAAAGTACCCGTAATCACGTCAGGAGACTCTACCTCCTCATGGGAACGAATAGCATAAGTCCTCGCAGGCACTCTGCCCTCGGACCTCACCACTGCATTTCTAGTCGCACCTCTACTGTTAGCTCCACTACCCAGATTCTTTTTTGGTCTCCCCCTCAACGGATCACTACTTGCCTTCATTTCTTGCTTCCTCTTTCTCTCTCTTCCATCTCAGGGCAATTGCGAATAAAGTGGTCTAGTGATCCACACTTGAAACAGCCCCTCTCATTTACCCGACATTCGCCTAAGTGGCATCTCCCACATTGCGGACACGCTCGCCTATTTGGCCGAATACTACCGACACTGGCAACCGAAGTAGTCTGGGCTTTAGATGCCATATTCTGTTGATTCTTGTTTCTCCTCGAATATCCCACTGAAGCGTTTGATCGGGTAATAAATTCTTTTGACCTCTTGGAGGAGGACTGATGTATCTTCCCTATCTGTCTTCTCTTTAAATCTCGCGACTCAATGGCCGCCTTCCTCCTTTCCTTCACCAGCTCTTTTGCTTTACATGTTCTCTCAACAAGCACCACAAATTCTCTTAACTCTAGGATGCCCACAAACACTCGAATGTCTTCATTGAGGCCATCCTCAAACCTCTTACACATAGTAGCTTCAGTGGATACGCATTCTTGTGCATATTTGTTGAGCTTCACAAACTCATGCTCATACTCCTTCACAGTCTTACTACCTTGCTTCAACTCTATAAATTCCTTCCTTTTCTGATCCAAGAACCTCTGGCTAATATACTTCTTTCGAAACTCTTCTTGGAAGAATTCTCAAGTGATCCTCTCTTTCGGTACAACAGACACGAGAGTGTTCCACCATGATAACCCAAGTCTCGTAGGAGTGACACGGCACACTTCACGCACTCATCAGGTGTGCATAATAGCTCATCGAATAACCTTATGGTATTTTCTAGCCAAAACTCCGCTCTCTCCGGATCGTCATTTACACTAGCCTGAAATTCCTTGGCCCTTTACTTCTGGATCTTATCTACCGAAGGCTTCTTTTTCCTGAACATGTTCGCACCTTGTGGAGCCACCGGGGCATACTGAGGAATCGGAGGAGCTGGAGGAGGTGAAGTGTTCGAGTTCGCACGAACAAACTCCGTATACTAAGCATCCATCATTCGGAGGTAGGCTTCCCGAGCCTCTCCGCCTTGGCCCATACTTACGAGCTCACTCTCTACTAGCGCGGTCCCTTCTGCGAGAGCCGGTACATTACTTTCCACGTCATCCGCTGTGGTTCTATCAGGATCCATTACTATATAAATACACAACTTATAGTTGTCAGGAATCGTTGCACTATCAATATATATATTTATGGCATGTGTGGCTAGACTCGTACTTTAACTAAGTTAGTCCTAGAACCGACTAAACCATGCTCCAATACCACTAAATGTAACACCCCTCGCCCGTATCCAACACCGAAATAGGATTTGAGGTGTTACCTAACTGAAACTCGATCAATCTAGGGAAATCAGATTATAGAATTTGGATCAAATTAAAACTTTTCGTTTCATAAGCAATCTATCCGTTAAATAGCCTTACGAGGCCCAAAACATACATTCGAGGCGATTAAAATTTAAACTGAGAACTTAATAAAAACCTGGAGAAATTCATGCCTTAGGGTTCCACACGCCTGTGTGACTCCGGACACGTCCATGCCCTTAGCCCTTATTTTTAAGGCACGGGCGCGTGGCAACACTGACTTTAAGGCACGGCCATGGCACACGTCCGTGTGGCCTGCCCGTGGACAATACTGACTTAAAATTTTAAATGTAGGGAACGCATGACCATAACACACACCCATGGGGGTGAGCCGTTGTCACACACAGCCTAGACACACGCCCGTATCTCTTGCCCGTGTGGATAAACTAGGCTATTTTCCAAACCATCTTATCACTCAAATTACACAACCTACATAAGATCATTTCAATATACTAATTCCACCCCAAAAGACATCAATTCATCCATATAAAGAACATCATATGCATTTACCAAAATGAATAATAACCATTATCTAAGCTCAATCCAAAATGAAGGGCTTTTAACTTAAGCCAATATACATAAACAATTTCTCAATATTACAACATCCTAGTCTAGCCTTATACATGCCACAATAAAAAATATAATTTTAACTATACCGAGTATTACGGCTAATAGTGTGATCGATATCTCTAACTTCAAGGGATCCTTGAGCAAACTGGCAATACTGAAAGAGAAGGGAAAGGAAAGAAAGTAAGCATAAAACTTAGTAAGTTGCATATAAATAAATTTACAACAACAATTTCACCATTTATCATCATGCTCATAGCTCAAAGGTAAGCATAACTTGACTTACTTATTACCATCTACTCAAGTCACATTTTCTAATTGGGCTCATTACTCATGCATACCAAATAGGTACCTGTAACTCTCACAACATTATCATACTTTCCTTACTACATCTCTTCCTTAACACTTAAAGTTGAACCTTTTGGAATACTATCGGATATTCTATAAGCCTCAAACATAGGCTAAGTTACTGATGCCATGTCCCAAACATGGTCTTACACTGGCTATCATTATCGAGGCCGATTCTATATCCCAGACATGGTCTTACACTAGCTCTCATATATAAGTGCTGATACATGTCCCAAACATGTCTTACACTAGCACAGCACTTAGTCGATGCATGTCCCAGACACGTCTTACACTGGCTATCATCATTGAGGCCAAGGCATGTTCCAGACATGTCTTACGCTGGCACTCATCTCTACGCTGATGCCATGTCCCAGACATGGTCTTACACTGGTGATCATAATGTGGCTGATGCATGTCCCGAACATGTCTTACACTAGCCCTCGTCTCAATGTCGATGCCATGTCCTAGACATGGTCTTACACTAGCTCTCACATAACCCGATGTTATGGCATAAATATCTGGTTTGTTTCCTGGGGTTCTCGCTGGATCTTTCTACTATCTCAAACATTAATATGCATACTCAGTTCAAATTCTAAAAATTCATGTTATATCAAATCAACAATAATCGAACACATTCATTAACAATATAGTTGTATCATTTACATACAACTTACCTTGGTTTACAAAAAGTACTTACTAGACAGCTTAATCGGATTGCTTGGCTTTGCCCCTGTCTAGGCTCGATTTTGGCAAATCTTGATCTATAATAAAAAAATACACTTGTTTAGTCACTAATTACAATTAGGCATTCATAATTTCACTTCTTTGGTAAAATGACCATTTTGCCCCTAAACCTTGGTAAAATGACCATTTTACCCCTATGTTCAAAAATCGATTTTTATTGAATTTCTTCGTATTTCAAGCCTAGCTAAACTCTTTTTACTACTATAGCAATCCCAAGTTCCCACTATTTTGTACACTTATCAACTATTCTACAACTTATGCAAAATAGCCTCTTCAAGTGTTTTTATGCTAACACCTTTCACAAAAGTTGTTTATGGCACAACTAGGACTCATATTCTTATATAAAAAATTAGTAACTATCACAAATATATCCAGGGCAAAATCATAAACACTTGACCATCTTGCAAGATATCACTCTCATTTGAAAGCTCATGCTTCAAGGGTCTCAAAAATGTGAAAATCTTGACGAAAACTCATTAAAATCACTTACTTGTGAGAGGAATAAGTTGCTAAAAAATTTAAGCATTCAAACCACCTTTCATGGCTGAAAATTTCGGTGGAAAGAGATGAGAAGAAAAGAAATTGACAACCTTTTTCTATTTTGTTTCTTTTTGGTCAAAATAGCTACCAAATTTCTACCTACTTTTAAAATTTGTCTCCTCTATGTCTCATGGCTGGCTATGCCATCAATTAAGGGCCTATTTTCCCACTAAAGACCCCCAATTTTGTTTCTTTAATAAAATAACACCTTTAGCTATCAAATTATTACTTTTACACTTTATGCGATTTAGTCCTTTTTCGTAATTGGGCTCACAATCGTTAAGATTAACTCGTAAAATTTTTCAAACACTAATATAATCATGATACAATCTCATAATTATAATAAAATAATTTTCCCAACTTTAGATTTGTGGTCCCGAGATCACTTTTTCGACTAGGCCCTAAATCGGGTTTTACATACTACTCTTGGTAGGCTGATTTGTTTGGAGTAGAAAAGGGAGTGTTGAGCTTGAGTCTCCAGTCATCGGGTTATTTTAGATGCTATAAGGGAGCATGTGGCTTCGGTCTGCTTAATTCGGAGGATTGTATTTGATTTGTGGGAGTTCGGAGATCTGTTTATCCAATGTATGATCACCCGTTTACATAATTCCATAGATGTATTATGCCAATATAATTGATTTATTGTGCTAATATAATTGAATGCTTATGTGTTAAAAGATTTTACATGCCGTGGAAAATTTGATTCTTAATTCTTGAAATAATATGTGATGTTATGGTGAAATGTTAACATGTTGTGACTAAAAATTTAATGCTTAATTGCTTTGATTTATGCATTATTGGGTGCAAATTACTTGATGTTTTTACTATCATTCACTGAGCTTTTTAAGTTCGCACCCTCACATTTCGTGCAAAGAATTTTCGGGCATAAAGAGTCGAAAAGCAATTGCAAGGGCGATCTAAGAATAAAGCTCGATAATGGCTTAAGAAATTTACTTTAAAGACTATATAAAGGCATTGTAATGCTTTTGGGACTACTGTTATTTTATTTGTAATGGTCATTGGGCATTAAATTTTAGACTTTAATTTTGGTGATTTTATAATTGCTTTAATACATGATTTTATGTCTAATTGATGTTTGATTTATGGTACGTTGATGAGTGTTCATATGGTGGTTGAACACGGTGTATGGAGCACGTATTTTACACTAACAATGTTTAATTGAAGCTTACCATGGAGTGGATTACTTGCGACTAAGGTATGTAGCTTGTGTGAATTAATTGGTGTTTCCTAAACATGTAATTGAGTGTTAAATTTTGATTAATTGTTGCATATTTGTTATAAATTAATTAAATTGAAGATGAGTGGATGTTTATAGTAATTAATTATAGCTATTTCAAGTTTAATAGGTAAGTAAAATATGTAAAATCAGGTTTTTAAACGACACACAGACTGGGGACACGGCCATGTGGGTTTTTAGGGGTTTGATTTTTTGTTTTTGTAATCTAGTATTCTAATTTGCTTAATTTATAATTTAGTCCTGAAACTTGATTAGATTAATTGAAGCCTTTAATGATAAGGAAACTTCGTAATATTTTAGAATTAGACTTGCAACTATTAATATTTGGTAGACACACTCTTAATTTTTAAGTTGGAAAATGTACTAAAAATTTGAAGGAGTTACGATTTAGTCCCTAATAATAAAACTTCAATTAGACATAGTAAATGAACTTGAATTAAGCTAAAATTTTTAAGGCTTGCATAACTTGACTAAAAGAAGGTTGGTAACTATTTAGAAATAAAATCAGGATAGTTTAACCTTAGATGTTAAAATGACCAAAATACCCTTAGGTTTAAATACTTAGAAAAAGTTTAAAAATGGTTCACAAATTGCTTCTGCATTAATAAAAGATAGTTAATTTGTAACACCCCTTACCCGTGTCTGACGCTGGGATAGGATACGAGGCATTACCGGACTTAAACGTAAACAACATACAAAATCGGCCATAAAATTTCACCCAAATTAAAACCATTCATTCACATGCATATTGTTCCTTATACGGGCCCACAAGGCCCAAAACATACATTGGGTGTGTTTTGGGACTAAACTGAGAACTTTCAGAACTTTTACAACACTTAGAAAAATTTCTTGTTTTGGAGGGCCATACGCCCGTGTGGCTTGGGGCACGCCCATGTCCTTAGCCTGTGTAACTCTCTGTTTATGACGTCATTACAAAATAGGGTCACACAACCAATTCACATGCCCATGTGCTTAGGCCGTGTGGCGAATTAAATTCCAAAAATTAGGTGCAGACTTCACATGGCTAAGGCACATGCCCATGTCTTGAGGCCATGTCCTTTACACGGTTGTATCTCTGCCCGTGTGTTTACTATTGAACATTTTGTTTTACCTAATTAGGGTGCAGGGGACACACGGCAGGATCACACGCCCATGAGGCAAACCGTGTGTCACACACGGCCTAGACACATGCCCGTGTGTCTACCCGTGTGGACAACTTTGAGGCTATTTTCCAAGCCAATTGTCACCCTTATTTACACCAACACGTACATGAATTCAAAAGCACTTAGCATGGCATAAATAGGCACTTAAACATACACAAACAAGACATGATCATGATCATTTCATCTTTACTAATACATGCATAAGACTTCATATTTTTTCAAGCCAAATATATAAATTTGCATGCACTAAGAGTTGTAGATTACTTCTATTCAAAATACTCATGTCTTAGTTTTCATCATGCCATTCACTCACAATTCCATCATCAAATATCCATATCCACAACACATCTCATACATACACAAAACAACCAACCATATCACAATTGCATAGGCACATGAATGTATAAATGAATAGGTTTACAACCTAATAATCAATATGAGCCACATCTCATGGCCTTATACAAAATGAATCAAATATCATCATAAGCCAACACATTTGGCTAAACGAATATGACATATAACAAAAAAACCAAACCTCTACACATGTCATACTCAAAATGTTGAGACTAACTATACCCAAATGTCCAATTGATAGTGTGATCGAGTGTCTGACGTCGTTCGATCCCGAGCTAGCTTGGCGATACCATAAGAAAATAGAAAAGAGAGGGGAGTAAGCATAAAGCTTAGTAAGTTCACATGCAAATAAATAGCAACATAATCATAAATATCATACAATTAACATAACATAATTTACATATGTGTCATCATAGTTTCATAGGCATAACTTACTCATTATCAATTTTACCAAAAGTTCATCACATACCGAGCTCATTCATATAAGATTGTCGTACATACCTGTACTAACTCATAACATATCCTCATATTTCCTCATCAATGACTTACTTGTTGAATAACCCACTGATTTACCTGTTGAACACTTGGAATACTATCGGATACACGAAAGGCTTGCACATAGTGCTTCGTACGTAGCCACATGCTACTTCATATCACATATTACACATCACTCGCTCTCGAGCTAATCACGGGCCTACTCACACAAGCTGATAGTCAGGATGTAACACCCCTAACCCGTATTCATAGCCGAAATAGGGTTACGATGCATTACCAATCAATACACTTCATTCTTATACATTTAAGTAATCATAATCAAAATTCATTCAAATCATTCACAATGTCCCTTACATAGGTCTACCGTAAAACATGCTTAAAAGTGGTTCGGGTTTAAACCGATAACAGTTATAAACTTTAGAAAACTTAGAAATTTTCTTTAATTACAGGGTCACACGCCTGTGTGAACAGGTCGTGTGCTTCACACGACCACCAGAATGTCATAGACCATGTAAAAACAAGGCATACATACTGACTTGCACCACACGGCCGGAGACATGCTCGTGTGCCTTGGCCGTGGTCAAAACTGACTTGGGCCACACGACTAACCACACGCCTGTGTGTCCAGCCCGTGTACCCTTCAAAATGGCCACACACGCCCATGTACCAAGGCTGTGTGCCTCACACGGCCATCTGACATGCTTTTGTGTCTAGGCCGTGCTCGAGACTGACTTAAAATTGTAGGACTACCTTAGGGGACACACGGCCATATAACATATTCGTGTGTTGCACACGACCGAGACACACGCCCGTGTCTCTACCCATGTGGACAAAAATAGGCCATTTGAAAAGCCAATTTGCCACCCTACAATTATGCATATAAATCAACCTATTTGGTACCATTTCAAGTCATTTCTAAGCAACCAAAACCCACCAAAACATATACATAACATACCATATATGATCAACCATTTCAACTCATCATTTTCCATATTCAAATTATACCAAATCATTATGCCAAAATCATCACAATTTACCTTTACTCAAACATTGATAACTAACTAAAACAACATCCATTTAACCACATCTACCACTATGGCAAACATACCAAAACAAGCCAACATATAAAGGCATTATTTGCATCACAATATCACTTATCAAGCACTTAACTTAAGCCAATTTAATTGGCTAAAACATATCAACATTTACACCATTAAAAAGCCAAATCTCATGGCTAACATAGTTCAAAACATACCAAAATAACAAGCCATATACCATATATATAAGCTTCAAAAGTACCAACAAATGATCGGTAGTCTGAAAATGCTCCTAACGATCACCAAGTCCAAGCTAGCTTTGATTATCTATAAAACATAGACAAATAACACACAGTAAGCTTCATAGCTTAGTAAGTTCGCAATTAAGCAATTCAATTCATCAAATAAATATAATTCAATCTTATACACATTACTAAAACAATATCTCATGAACATAAACCTTCCTATCATGTCTCAACCAATGATTCATTAACATCTCATTGATCTTTCTCAACGCAATGCTCAAAAAAGTTGCGTACGTACCTGTACCACCCCATACCAGTCTCTTCCTTAAACAAGTCATTCTTTTATCCGTTGTACCATTACGAATAGAAATCGTTCACTCATGAATCACAATCGATAAATACCTATACCATGACCCGTAGCCAAATCAAGGTAACTTATCCCAGAGTACCTATACCATGCTCCATAGCCAAATCAAGGTAACTCCTCTCAAAATACCTATATCATGGCCCATTGCCAAATCAAGGTATTATTTGCACCCGAAGTACTGAGTCATGGCCCGAAGCCAATGCATTAACTTAATGACATTACATTATCATCATTACTGTACTTAAAGTTTAACCGAGAAGTTTCGCTTGTCGATTTCATCTTTGAACACTTCCGTATAGTCTTATTCACAATTCAAACATTATATACAATCTCATAAACATGTTTTATGCAATATCAAAGAATATAAAATTCATTTATAATGAAATGAACACATACAAACTTACTTCGGTCATAGAAACAACGAAACTAGCCGATTAATCGAGTACTTTGTTCTTGCCTCAATCTAAGTCTGAGTTCCTCTTTTCTTGATCAATATGTATTCAAAATTAACTCATTTAATCACTTATTCATTCAATTTCATCCAAAAATATACATTTGGGTATTTTTGCACTTTAGCACCTAAAGTTTCACATTTCTTACAATTTGGTCTTATTTCACAAAATCACAAATTACACAATTTCTTTCTAATTTCATGCTAACCAAATTTTATATAGCTTCATAGCATCCCATATTTTGATTTCTTTCACACTTTTAACCATAAAATTTCACATTTTCTCAATTTAGTACCTAATTTACATTTTTGACAAAAATTGCTTAACAAAACTTGTATATCTATCATTACACTTTCATAATCTATCATTAAAAATTTAATAACTCAAGCATTCAACAATGGAATCATTTAAAATCTATAATAGTCTCAAAAATGAAGGTACTGCCTAGCTAGATTAAGCTGCAATGAGCTCAAAAACGTAGAAATCATTAAAAATCGAGCTAAAACCGTATCTTAATCAACAAATAAAGCTTGGCTGAATATAACCCTAAAAATGGATGATTTCCTTTGCTCAAAATCAGTTTAGGAATATGAAAACAAATTATGATTTTGTTTGTTTATTTTAATTAACCTTTAATAACCAATTAACAAGTTTAACCTTAATGAACTTTAATAATTACAATTATACCAAGCCATTATCATCCACTAACCCTATAATGGTCTAATTACATCTTAATGACCTTTACTTAAATCAACCATAGCAATTAAACACATTTAACAAATAAAATGCCACTTTTGCAATTTACGCGATTAAGTCATTTATTCAAACTAACGACTTAAACGATAAAATTATCACATGAATCTTTCACACATATATAATCACATATTGTAAACACCAAAAATAATATTAAAATAAATTTACAACTTTATATTTTTGGCTTCAAATCCACTATTCCGATTTGGCTAAAATCGGGTTGTTACACAGGAAGTAACTACACGGGCTACTCACACAAGCTGACAGGTACCTGCAACACATACCTGCTACCCAACCACTGGTAGGATGTACAAGACCAGCACCCAGATTCACATAAATACATACATCACATATCTCATGAGCACAAAATCACATAATTCCTAGTGACATGTCACCTTGTATCCTGAATTATTCCTAAGGTTCAAACGGGATTTTTTCGATGTCACATCTTTGTCGAACTCGTTCACAATGTCATTCTCATAGACCATAACATTGTTCATACACTCATCATAACAATTAAGCATAGAAACTCATACATTAATAAGCATTAAAACATGATACATTATTACATTATTTACACATGAACTTACCTCAGTACAAAAATAGTAAAACAGATTTAATCGATGTACACCTTGTTTTTCCCTCGGTCAAGGTCCGTTCCTCATTTTTCTTGCTTTATAATACCAAATTTAGTTTATTTAATACACACATTATTCAATTAAGTCCATAACTCATACTTTGACAGAATTACCTTTTTACCCCTAAACTTTTACGTATTTACAAATTATTCTCTAGGCTCGTAAAATGAAATGTACTCATTTTCTTTGTTACCCAAGCCTAGCTGAACCTAACTCATACTCATATCAGCCTACATTTCTCATTAAAACATACATCTCACTACTCATTTTACATCTTTTACAAATAAGTCCTTTTCATGCATTTCCATCAAAAATCACTTAGTAAAAGATGTTAAACACACATCAAACTTTCATAATCTACCATGAAACATCAAAATACATGTATGTCACACATGGGTAGATTTTTTAACATGAACCCTAGCTCAAATAAATGGTAGAAATAGCTAGATCTGTTGATGACAACTTCAAAAATACAAAGAACATTAAAAATAGGGCTAGGATGTACTTACTATTGAGCTTGAAATAATGAACAAAACCCTAGCTATGGATGCTTGTAAATTTCAGCAATGAGAGAGGATGATTGACACAATTTTTGACTTATTTTCCCTTTTTATTCTTTTATTAACCAAATGACAAAAATGCCCTTAAGGCCTTTCTTTCAAATTTTTCTTATTCATGCCCATTTTTTGTCCAAAAATATGGAAATTGGTCAAATTTCCATTTAAGGCCCTCTAATTAATAATTCAAAGCTATTTCATACCTAAAGTGTGACATCCCTAATTTGACCCTAGTCGGGAAGTGGTGTTGGGACCATTAAACCGAGTCTTATAAGTAATTAAAAGTTATATTCTATGTTTATGATGTTAGCAAATGCATGTGTGAAAGTTGCATGCATTAATTTGATCATTTCTATGTGAATTTATTAAGATGGACTTATATGAAACATTGTTGAAAGGTGATAGGCCAATCTTCAATGGTCTAATAGTATATGCATGCAAAAGAATGGTTTTGCATGTCAATTTACCCAAAGAGAAGGAAGTGGCCGGCCATGGTGATGAAGATGGGCAAAAGAAAACATGTCTTAAACATGTTTTGCTAGTGGTGGATGTTAGAAATAATAAAATAAGAGCATGGGTAAAGAAATGAAAAAAAAATGAGTGTGGATGCTTTCCCCCCTTGTGCCGTACATGAGAGAAACAAAACAAAGAAAAAAAATTTTTGTTCATCTATTTTCACTCTCCTTTTGGCCGAAAATACTAAGGATAAGGAAGGAGTTTTGCTTCATACTTGGTTTGGAAGAGGATTAGGAAGAGGTTGGCTATACTTGCATCAAGAGTAAGGTATGTTTGAGGTTGTGCCATGAGATTCATGCATGTTTTTGGTTGCTAGATTGATGTTCTTGTTAGCCCATGGTTCAAATCTTTGTTATGTCATGGGAATGAAATTCAGCCCAAGTGAATATGGTGATAAAGCCATTGCATGCTAAGTGTGAAGCTTGATGATGATGCATGCAAAGATGGATTGTCTACTCTTGAAATTTCTTTGTAGCCATCTTGAGTAAGACTTTGAGTTTTCTTTTTTGTTTAACCATGATTGAAGTTGAAAGGGGCATGATTGTGATGTATTCGGCCATGATGCATTCATGAGCATGGTTCATGCTTCTTGCATGATAGTTAAAATTTGTGTTTTGGATGGCCATGGACACCTTGAAATTCGGCCATGCACATATATGTATATATATGTTTGCACATGATGTTTTGGTTATGAAGTAAGTGATGAATATGTTTGTTTAAAGAAGAAAATGTTGAAGGATGTTTGTGAAATTGCAAGTATAATCGGCCATATGAGTGCTTGATGCTATATTATAAGTATTGAGCCACAATATGTAAAACATTAACTAGTAAAATGCATGCTGTTTTTTTTGTGTGGTATTAAGTGGATAATTGGCCTCAAATTGGACATGTATATTCGGCCTTAGGTAGCCTATTGATGGCCTTAGCTTTTCCTTGATGCTTGAATGAATTGTATTGAATTGCTTGATGTAGTATAAAATGTGCATGACCATTGTGTATTCAAGCTAAAGGGTGGCCATATGACCATTTAAACTCCTTGTCATATTCGCCATAAGCTAGCATAATGAGGTTTTAATAAATTAAATTTGTTTGAATTAGCTCAAGAGCTTAGAGGGCCACAATTGGACAAGGGGAAGGAAAAAGTGATCGAATAGCCGTAAAAGCCGCTCGACAACATCCGAGGTAAGTCCTCAAGAAGTGACCCTACTTGAATTATGTGAAATGAAATATGGATGTGTAATGATTATCGATTTATGTGTGTATGAGTATTTGAATGATACAGGCTAAGTCCCAAGGCGATTATGCTAGTGATTACCTTTGTGTTTGAGCCTTAGTAACGAAAATGAAACATGAATGTCTAATGATTATTGATGTATGTGTGCATGAGCAATTGAATGATATCCGGCTAAGTCCCAAGACATTTATGCTGGAAATTATATCCGGTTAAGACCGAAGGCAATTGTGCTAGCGGCTACATCCGGGCTAAGACCAAGGCATTCGTGCAAGTCGTTCTATCCGGGCTAAGACTCAAGGCATTCGTGCACGTGGTTATATCCGGTTGTATTCAAGAAGCTTGGGCTGGAGGTGAGTGTTGGTTGCTGTAATAAATTCAATTAGTACGCTCGAAAAGCCCAAAGAATAAGGTATGTTTATATGTGCATTGGAAAAGTCGACATGTTTGAGCAACATTCGCTCAATCGACTAACGAATATCAACTATTGAAGTGGTTGATACCTTGTGAAAGTATATAATGACGAAGTGTGAAGTAAGAATGATTATGTGAATGTGTATTAATGAAATGATGCATTTGGCTATGTGGATGTATTGCTTTAATTAAAGCTGATTTTATTCCTTGAGACTTACTAAGCATAAAAATGCTTACCCCGTTGCTTGGGCTCTCTGTTTTATAGATTTTGCTCGATAGCAATCGGATTCGGGATCATTAAAGTCAAGTCATCTACACTATCAAAGCCTCCATTTTGGTATAATTTTGGTTGAACTTTGAAATGGCATGTATAGGACTACCCTTGTCGGTTCAATTGTGTTGTGATGTATATGTGTACGGCCATGCGAAAATGGCTCGTAGAAGTCAAGTACTGAACTTAGACCATTTGTGATTTGTATATATATATTATGGTTTCATGATGTAATTATGGATTGGAAATGGGAGTGTTGGTCACATGATCAGCCATTGGAATGGCTAAAATGGTCATAGGTGAACCTATGTATGGCAAGACTAGTTGGATCATGGAGACTACAAATAGATAAGACCTACCTTGAAAACAGATGCTGGCAGCAGCAGTGGAGTGGTTTTGAAAAATCACCAAAATTTTTAGGAATGGTATTAAATAGTGAATAAGTTATGTAAATGAACCTTGATGAGTCTACTTTCATATGGAAGAAACGAAACGGTCATAGGAGTTACATGTTAAGAGATATTAATGCTATTGTGAGACAGGGCCAGAACGGTTTCTGGGTCCCCTGTCGCAACTTTAAAAATTTACTATAAATTATCCAGAAAGAATCAGGAGTCATGCCTTATATTTACAGATTCCATTTTGAGTCTAGTTTCACTAGAAACAAACGGCACCAGTATTAAAGCCCTGTACAGAGAGATATTCAAGTTGTAACGCGCAAAGGTCAGAGCAGTCGATCTCTGTTACATGGGTGACTTTAACTAATAAACTGTACCAATTGGCCCGACCAAAAATTATAGAAATAAATCCATGGATGGATATATGAGTCTAAATTCAGGGAAAATTTACGAAAACAGTTTCCGAGTTTTGAAACTCGAGATATGATTTTTAAGGCGACAGTGACGCAGTTTTCCAGCCTGACTGGAAATGTCAAATTGATGGGCGAAACATGTGGATTTGGCTTGTTAACCTCTCGTGTCCGACACCGGCGATGGTCTCGGGTTCGGGGTGTTACAATTTTATTGGTATCAGAGCCACGGTTTAGTCGATTCTAGGACTACCGTGATGTGTTTGGGGTCTAGCTATACATGCCATTAAATGATGAATCGATAGTGTGGTGATTTCTGACAATTTGATTTTGTGTTGTTTATAGTAATGGATCCCGATCCCAACCGAGCGATAGTGATGATGTGGAGAGTGTGGCGCTGCTCAGCGCAAGGGACAGCGCCAGCAGACTCTCAACCTATGGCCACAATCTGAATGATGAGGCTAGGCAAGCCTTTTATAGTGTGATGAATGAATGGTTTAACCAATACATTCGAACTAACACGACTGTTCCACAACCTCCATTCCCGACAAATGCAACCCCCGCACCTACAATACCTCCGGTAACTGACCAAATAAGGTCAAGTAAGCCCCCAGTCGATAGGATTCGAAAACATGGGGCCACTGAATTCAAAGCTACGGATGATGATGATGCCGAGCGAGCTGAATTTTGGTTGGACAACACTATCCGGGTGCTCGATGAGCTATCTTGTACACCCGATGAGTGCCTAAAGTGTACCATCTCCTTGCTACACGATTCCGCCTACTATTGGTGGAGTACTCGACTTCGTGGTGCCGAGAGAGCAAGTGACTTGGGAATTCTTTCAAACCGAGTTAGAAAAAGTATATCGATCAGAGATTCATCGACCAAAAGCGAAGGGAATTTCTTGAGCTTAAGCAAGGTTCTATGTCAATTACCGACTACGAACGAAAATTTGTGAGGCTTAGCCGGTACGCGCGAGAATGCATTTCGTCCGAAGCTATTATGTGTAAACGCTTCGAGGATAGGCTGAATGATGATATAAGGATGTTCGTTGGCATTCTCGAAATACGAGAGTTCGTAGTACTTGTTGAGCGAGCTTGTAATGCCGAAGAGCTTAGAAAGGAGAAACAAAAAGCTGATGTGGGAACTGGAGAATTCCGAAAGAGGTCCTTGCGAAAGTCTCTTCAACAGGCATCGAAGAGATTTCGAGATGATGTGAGTCGGTCTAGAGGCACTTCGGGCTTTTCTAGACGAGGACGCGATCGACCCCCTGTGACCACACGAGTCACTTCGATCGCTAGTGGTGGAAATGATCGCCGAGAGAGGGCGGAGTGTCTGCATTGTGGCAAATGGCATTCGGGGAGCTGTTGGTTCCGTGATCGCTCTGCTATAAGTGTGGATCGGCCGACCACTTTATGAAGGATTGCCCGAGGATGCTTGAACAAAATGTAAGTCAAAGTGGAAACCGGGTGCTACCATCGCCGAGGTAGGCCACCTAGAAATATGGGCAATGTCGTTGGCGGTCGAGAGGATCTAGAGATGCTACCATCGGATCTCGAGGCTCGTGCTCCTGCTAGGACTTATGCCATACGCGCACGCCGAGGATCTTGCCTCTCCGGATGTCATTACGGTACTTTCACTCTTTTCAATACTCATGTGATTGCTTTGATTGACCTGGTTCTACTCATTCTTATATATGTGAAACCTTAGCATCCAAAGAAGACTTTGCCTATTGAGTCTCTCGAGTTTGTAATTCGGTGTCAAACCCTTGGGTCATTACGTGCTTGTCAACAAAGTGTGCAAGAAAAGTCCCTAGTGTTCCGAGGTTCTTGTTTTCCGGCGGACTTGATGCTTTTGCCGTTTGATGAATTGACGTTATTCTTGGTTTGGATTGGTTGACCATGCACGATGCGGTTGTAAATTGCAAAAGCAAGACTATCGATTTGAGGTGCGCGAATAACGAGATAATTCGGGTTGAGTCTACGGACTTAAAGGGTTGCCACCGTAATATCGCAATGTTGGCCCGGAAATATGTAAGAAAAGGGTGCGGCGTACCTTGCGTCGTGCTTTCGATGACAAGGAATCGAAAAGAAACCCGAATCGTGCCCGTGGTTTGTGAATACCGGATGTTTTCCTGAAGAATTCTTGGGTTTACCACTGTTCGGAAATAGATTTTGGCATCGAATTGGTACCGGTACCACTCCAATTTCGATAGCTCCGTATCGTATGGCACCAACGGAATTAAAGGAGTTGAAAACTTCGGTTGCAAGAATTGGTGGATAGAGGTTTTGCTCGCCCGAGTTGTTCGCCTTGGGTGCGCCGGTGTTGTTTGTGAAAAGAAGGATGGAACCATGAGGTCGTAGATCGACTATCGTCGACTTAATAAAGCGACGATAAAGAACAAATATCCGTTACCACGTATCGATGACTTGTTCGATCAACTGAAGGAGCCTCGGTGTTCTCGAAAATAGATTTTAGATTGGGCTATTATCAATTGCGAATCCGAGATTTGGACGTACCCAAGACCGCCTTGAGCGAGATATGGTCACTATGAGTTCCTAGTGATGCCGTTTGGGCTTACTAATGCCCTGCGGTATTTATGGATTTAATGAATCGGATCTTCGACCATATTTGGATCGATTCAGTAGTCGTGTTCATTGATGACATCTTGGTCTATTCAAGGAATGAGACCGAACATCTTGAACACCGAGGTTAGTGCTGCAAATTTTACGGGATAAGCAATTATATGCTAAGTTCACAAGTGTGAGTTCGGTTAAGAGAGGTTAGCTTCTTGGGTCATGTGGTATTCTGACGGGTATTCGAGTCGACCGAATAAAATTTTAGCCATACTTAATTGGAAGCCTCAGAAATATTCTCGAGGTTCGAGCTTTTTGGGGCTTGCTAGGTTATTACCGACGATTTGTAAAGGTTTCTCAACGATAGCCACGCCGATGACGGTTACTCCAAAAGGATGTTAAATTGAATGGACGGAGAAATGTCGAAAAGTTTCGATCAACGAAAACTTATTTGGTGAAGCCCCAATTCTAGTGCAACCCGAATCCGCAAAGAGTTTGTCATCTATAGTGACGCCTCCTACTTGGGTTAGGTTGTGTATTGATGCAAGAAGGTTGAGTTGTGGCCTATGCGTCGAGGCAATTAAAGCCACATGAGAAAAATTATCCGACCCATGATCTCGAATTGGCGCCATCGTATTCGCCTTAAAGATTTGGCGACATTACTTATTTGGTGAGAGGTGTCATGTGTACTCGGATCACAAAAGTCTCAAATATTTGATGACCCAAAGAGACTTAAATCTGCGACAAAGACGTTGGCTCGAGTGTTAAAGGATTATGAGCTGGTCATTGACTATCACCCGGAAAGGCGAATGTGGTTGCGGATGCCTTGAGTCGTAAATCATTATTCGCTTCTGACGATGAATGTGCACTTGTCATTCGATCCGACAAAGTGTGTTAGTAGCTGAATTGAAAGCCAAACCATTATTAATACATCAAATTCGAGAAGCTCGTAAAGTCGACGACGAGTTGGTCGCAAAACGGGTGAGTGTGTTCGAACAAGGACTCGGAGTTTCAAATCGATGATGACGATTATTTGAGGTTCAAAAGTCGTCTGTGTGTTCCAAAGAATTGAACTCATTTCGATAATTCGAATGAAGCCCATTGTAGCCGAATGGCAATCCACCCGGGAGTACGAAGATGTACAACGATTTGAAACGTCGGTTTTGGTGGCATGGTATGAAACGAGACATCTCCGACTTTGTTTGAGATGTTTAATATGTCAACAAGTGAAAGCGGAACATCAAGTGCCTTGAGGATTACTTCACCAATCACGATACCCGAGTGGAAATGGGATCGAGTCACAATGGACTTTGTATCCGGACCGCCATTGTCGTGAGTAAGAAGGATGCGGTTTGGGTCGTGGTAGATAGATTGACTAAGTCACTCACTTTGTCCCCGACGTAAGGATTTTTCAATGGACAAATTAGCCGAATTGTACGCGTTTCTCAGTTGTGAGATTACACGGGTGCCTATTTCCATCGTGTGGGATAGAGATCCGAGATTTACCTCGCGATTTTGGAAAAAGTTGCAAGAAGCTTTGGGTACCAAGTTGCATTTCAGCACCACCTTTCACCCCCAAACCGATGGTCAATCCGAGCGGATAATTCAGATACTTGAGGATATGTTGAGATGTTGCGTCCTCGAGTTTAGTGGTTCATGGGAAGCGGTATTTGCCGTTGATTGAATTCGCACAACAACAACTTTCAATCAAGTATTAAGATGGCACCTACGAGGCTTTGTACGGTCGTAAATGCCGTACACCATTGTTTTGACCGAGCTCGGTGAAAGCAAGATTTTCGGTGGATTTGATTAGAGATGCTGAATGAAAGTGAAAGTAATCCGTGAAAGTCGAAGATAGCCTCCGATCGTCGGAAGTCGACGCGGATCTGAAGCGTAAGGATATCGAGTATCGTGGGTGATAAAGTGTTTCTCAAGGTATCGCCTTGGAAAAAGATACTCGATTCTACCGTAAGGGCAAGTTGAGCCCGAGGTTCATTGGGCCATATGAGATATCCGGCGAGTCGGTCCGGTGGCATATCGTTTGATTTTGCCCCCGAACTCGAAAAGGTTCACGATGTCTTTCATGTTTCGATGCTTGACGCTATAGATCCGATCCATCGCACGTGATTAGTCCATCAGAAATTGAAATTCAAGCTAATATGAGTTATGAGGAAGAACCGATTCGTATCCTATCACGGGAAGTGAAAGAGTTGCGAAACAAGCGGGTTCCGCTAGTGAAAGTGTTATGGCTCAAGCACGGGATAGAAGAAGCTACTTGGGAGACCGAGAACTCTATGAAAGAGCGATATCCAAACCTATTTACGGTAAGATTTTCGGGACGAAAATTTCTTAAGTGGGGAGAGTTGTGACATCCTAATTTGACCCTAGTCGGAAGTGGTGTCGGGACCATTAAACCGAGTCTTATAAGTAATTAAAAGTTATATTCTATGTTTATGATGTTAGCAAATGCATGTGTGAAAGTTGCATGCATTAATTTGATCATTTCTATGTGAATTTATTAAGATGGACTTATATGAAACATTGTTGAAAGGTGATAGGCCAATCTTCAATGGTCTAATAGTATATGCATGCAAAAGAATGGTTTTGCATGTCAATTTACCCAAAGAGAAGGAAGTGGCGGCCATGGTGATGAAGATGGGCAAAAGAAAACATGTCTTAAACATGTTTTGCTAGTGGTGGATGTTAGAAATAATAAAATAAGAGCATGGGTAAAGAAATGAAAAAAAATGAGTGTGGATGCTTTCCCCCCTTGTGCCGTACATGAGAGAAACAAAACAAAGAAAAAAATTTTTGTTCATCTATTTTCACTCTCCTTTTGGCCGAAAATACTAAGGATAAGGAAGGAGTTTTGCTTCATACTTGGTTTGGAAGAGGATTAGGAAGAGGTTGGCTATACTTGCATCAAGAGTAAGGTATGTTTGAGGTTGTGCCATGAGATTCATGCATGTTTTGGTTGCTAGATTGATGTTCTTGTTAGCCCATGGTTCAAATCTTTGTTATGTCATGGGAATGAAATTCGCCCAAGTGAATATGGTGATAAAGCCATTGCATGCTAAGTGTGAAGCTTGATGATGATGCATGCAAAGATGGATTGTCTACTCTTGAAATTTCTTTGTAGCCATCTTGAGTAAGACTTTGAGTTTTCTTTTTGTTTAACCATGATTGAAGTTGAAAGGGCATGATTGTGATGTATTCGCCATGATGCATTCATGAGCATGGTTCATGCTTCTTGCATGATAGTTAAAATTTGTGTTTTGGATGGCCATGGACACCTTGAAATTGACCATGCACATATATGTATATATATGTTTGCACATGATGTTTTGGTTATGAAGTAAGTGATGAATATGTTTGTTTAAAGAAGAAAATGTTGAAGGATGTTTGTGAAATTGCAAGTATAATCGGCCATATGAGTGCTTGATGCTATATTATAAGTATTGAGCCACAATATGTAAAACATTAACTAGTAAAATGCATGCTGTTTTTTTTGTGTGGTATTAAGTGGATAATTGGCCTCAAATTGGACATGTATATTCGGCCTTAGGTAGCCTATTGATGGCCTTAGCTTTTCCTTGATGCTTGAATGAATTGTATTGAATTGCTTGATGTAGTATAAAATGTGCATGACCATTGTGTATTCAAGCTAAAGGGTGGCCATATGACCATTTAAACTCCTTGTCATATTCGCCATAAGCTAGCATAATGAGGTTTTAATAAATTAAATTTGTTTGAATTAGCTCAAGAGCTTAGAGGGCCACAATTGGACAAGGGGAAGGAAAAAGTGATCGAATAGCCGTAAAAGCCGCTCGACAACATCCGAGGTAAGTCCTCAAGAAGTGACCCTACTTGAATTATGTGAAATGAAATATGGATGTGTAATGATTATCGATTTATGTGTGTATGAGTATTTGAATGATACCGGGCTAAGTCCCAAGGCGATTATGCTAGTGATTACCTTTGTGTTTGAGCCTTAGTAACGAAAATGAAACATGAATGTCTAATGATTATTGATGTATGTGTGCATGAGCAATTGAATGATATCCGGCTAAGTCCCAAGACATTTATGCTGAAAATTATATCCGGTTAAGACCAAGGCAACTGTGCTAGCGACTACATCCGGCTAAGACCAAGGCATTCGTGCAAGTCGTTCTATCCGGGCTAAGACCAAGGCATTCGTGCACGTGGTTATATCCGGTTGTATTCGAAGAAGCTTGGGCTGGAGGTGAGTGTTGGTTACTGTAATAAATTCAATTAGTGCGCTCGAAAAGCCCAAAGAATAAGGTATGTTTATATGTGCATTGGAAAAGTCGACATGTTTGAGCAACATTCGCTCAATCGACTAACGAATATCAACTATTGAAGTGGTTGATACCTTGTGAAAGTATATAATGATGAAGTGTGAAGTAAGAATGATTATGTGAATGTGTATTAATGAAATGATGCATTTGGCTATGTGGATGTATTGCTTTAATTAAAGCTGATTTTATTCCTTGAGACTTACTAAGCATAAAAATGCTTACCCGCTGCTTGGGCTCTCTGTTTTATAGATTTTGCTCGATAGCAATCGGATTCGGGATCATTAAAGTCGAAGTCATCTACACTATCAAAGCCTCCATTTTGGTATAATTTTTGGTTGAACTTTGAAATGGCATGTATAGGACTACCCCTTGTCGGTTCAATTGTGTTGTGATGTATATGTGTACGGCCATGCGAAAATGGCTCGTAGAAGTCAAGTACGAACTTAGACCATTTGTGATTTGTGTATATATATATATGGTTTCATGATGTAATTATGGATTGGAAATGGGAGTGTTAGTCACATGATCAGCCATTGGAATGGCTAAAATGGTCATGGGTGAACCTATGTATGGCAAGACTAGTTGGATCATGGAGACTACAAATAGATAAGACCTACCTTGAAAACAGATGCTGGCAGCAGCAGTGGAGTGGTTTTGAAAAATCACCAAAATTTGTAGGAATGGTATTAAATAGTGAATAAGTTATGTAAATGAACCTTGATGAGTCTACTTTCATATGGAAGAAACGAAACGGTCATAGGAGTTACATGTTAAGAGATATTAATGCTATTGTGAGACAGGGCCAGAACGGTTTCTGGGTCCCCTGTCGCAACTTTAAAAATTTACTATAAATTATCCAGAAAGAATCAGGAGTCATGCCTTATATGTACAGATTCCATTTTGAGTCTAGTTTCACTAGAAACAAACGCTACCAGTATTAAAGCCCTGTACAGAGAGATATTCAAGTTGCAACGTGCAAAGGGCAGAGCAGTCGATCTCTGTTACATGGGTGACTTTAACTAATAAACTGTACCAATTGGCCCGACCAAAAATTCTAGAAATAAATCCATGGATGGATATATGAGTCTAAGTTCAGGGAAAATTTACAAAAACAGTTTCCGAGTTTTGAAACTCGAGATATGATTTTTAAGGCGACAGTGACGCAGTTTTCCAGCCTGACTGGAAATGTCAAATTGATGGGCGAAACATGTGGATTTGGCTTGTTAACCCCTCGTGTCCAACACCAGCGATGGTCTCGGGTTCGGGGTGTTACATAAAGTTTCTAGAAACTCATATTTTGCAACTTTTTCAGTTTAGTCTTAAAAGTTAAATTGGACACTTATTTACAAAATTTATTCATGGAACTTTCACACAATCATGCAAACATGTCATGGACCTCAAAACAATCATAAAACAAATATTTCCACTTTGTATTTGTGGTCTCGAAACTACTATTCTTACTAGGCTCAAAATCAGGATGTTACATAATTAGTCATAAATGAGGTGTTATGAGGTTTGGGTGTGCGTCGGATGGTCATTAGCTAGAGAGACGCTTCAGTGGCTAATGTAATGCTTTGAATTCGAGCCAATCTGTCCTAGTCAGGTTTAGGGTATCACATTTTGGGAATTGTTAATACTCCTTCTCAGTTCTTGGTTGATAAATATGGGCAGTTAGTTGACAATCTTGATTTTTTAGTGCATAGATAGAAAGATAAATTTTTGGCCTCCTAGTTATTATCAACTATTTGTGATGAAGTATTATTCTATCTAACTAGTGCTCATACTAGTTTTGAAGTTTGGGAAACTATTGAGAAGAGATTTGCTACTAAGTCCAATGTCAAGATCTCAAGTCTAAGAAATGCCTTGTATTCTTAAAAAAAAGGTCAGCTGACGATTAAGAGTACCTCTCGAAGTTAAAGGTATGTGTGACATCCTAACTACAGCTGGCAGGATGATCCCAGAATACTAGTAGGTGAGCATTGTTCTAGCAGGACTTTCAATAGAATATAAGCCAATTCAAGTTGTAACATCAGCAACTAGTGTTTCTCTTGATCTTCTTACTAACAAGCTTCTTATGTAACGGCCCATTTTTGATAAAATCGAAACAATGGTTTTGGAACCACAGATTCGAGTCCGAAAAGAAAAATTATTTTAATACTATTTTATTATCTACAGTATGATAATAATATTGTGTGAAAATTTCATAAAGAAATTTTATCGATTACATGTTTAATTTGATAAAGGACCAAATTGCACCAAGTGAAAAAGTTGAGTTCTAATAGCTAAAGGGATTAAATAGCTGTAGAAATTTAAATTGGAGGTCCTTATATGGTAATTAGACCATTAATGAAAAGTTAGCAGATATTTTTGGATGATTCATACTTGGACAATTAGAAAAAAGTTAAGGACTAAATTGGGAAGTGATAAAATTAAAAGATGATAAATAATTAAATAGAAATAAAAATAATTTTATATCATCTTCTTCCCCAAATATTCCATAGAAACCCTAGGAAATAGAAAGCAAGCTTTCTTGGCCAAATTAGGTAAGTATTCAAGTCCCATTTTTAGTAATTTGTATATTTTTGAAATCGAGATAGTTTAATCTAGTTATTTGGGGGATTAATTTGATTATCAAAGTATAGAAGTTATGACATTGATGAATATGCTAAAAATTAGAAATTTATGGCAGAATATGAAAGGTTGTTAATAGATAAACAACTTTTACAAAGTGAATTTTGATGAAAACATGATTTAGGGACGAAATTGTAAAGTTGTGAAAATTGAAGAAAAATTATGAATTTTATAGAATACATGTGCTGTAAATTTTATATTGAAATTTTGGTTAGGTTTGGAGTAAGAAGAAATTTGCATGAATTTCATTTTCCGAGCCTAGGGATGAAATCGCCATTAATTAAAAGTTTAAGAGAAAAATGGTAATTTTACCTAAGATGTAAATTGGACTGAATTGAGTTTAAATTGTATTAATGTTAAATTTACTCGTATAGATCCAGATAGACCAAATTCTAAGTTAGAATGAGGAAAAAAGAAAAATGTCAGATTAGTAGATTTAATTTACACAAACATTTGTTCAAGTAAGTTCGTGTAACTAAATTGTATATTTATATGCTTGAATTAGATTTTGTGTATCTAATTTATATAAATATCATATATATATATATATATATGACATTGAAAACATAACCGAAAAAGCCCAATTAATAATAATGCCTGATAAATGATAAATGATAAAAATGTTACTTTTATGCTTGAAATGAATGTGGAATGTGTTTATTTGAATTATATGAATGTTATAGATGTATGAAATAATCACAAGCCTGATAATGCTTGAAATATGTTAAATCCCGATTGAATAAATAAAAATTGATGGATAAATGTGATTTCCCTTATTGAATGAGGTCCTACATTCGTTGCTGAAGGGATTTAGTTTGGACGAGTAATCCTATTGACCTCATTACAAAAAGGATTTAGCCTGGACTGGTAATCCTGATATAAGCCTTCTTGAGCATATTTACAGATAGGATTTAACCTGGACGGGTAATCCTGATTAAACTCTTATGAGCATATGTTGAAAACAAGATTTAGCTTGGACAAGTAATCCTGTTATATGATATGTGGCTCGAGAGTGTGCTTTTCGGTTAAGTGCCCTAATAGGTACCCCTGAATATGAATTGACAGGTCCTGATTTGTACACCTCGAGTGTACTACCTGTGTATCAATCGATATTTCAAATAAATTCAACAGGTAAAAATCCTGACATGAGAATATATGAATAAGAAATGAGTTATTACACATATCTGCCTGAAATACATGAAAATGATTATACATGATAATTAATATATGGAAACATGAGATGATGATATTTGTACATGGAATTTATTTGATAAATATGTTTATCCTTTATTATAGATTTGTACACCTTGAGTGTACTATTTGTGTGACATTGATATTTCAAATAATATGAGTAAAGTTCTAACATGAAATAATCTGAACTCAAGATGAATTATTATGAAAATATACTTGTAATATAAAGATATGATTTATACATATTAAAAGAATATGTGATGTGGAAAGCATGTGTCTGGAAATGTGATTGTTGTGGATCCCATATATGTTTCTTAATGATATTGTGGAATGTATGACTAACAAAGGCAATGAGGATATGTGTAGGGCTTGAGATCAAATTGATTGAATGTGTCTTACATGTTTATCTTGAAATAGAATAAATGTTAAGTTAAGTACCATGTTATACGAACTTACTAAGCATTATATGCTTACTTAGTTTTATTTCCCTGTTTTATAATAAACCGGAAGCTCGCTGGATTAGAAGCTTGGCGAAGATCACTCACACTATCCATCGGCCCATTTCGGTACATATAGTAAATTAATTATGGTTATAATGGCATGTATAGTTTACTTGGTCATATTGGCATGTAAATGTAAAAGATTATTGTAATCTAGTCATTGGAATGGCTAGTGATGATAATGTTTTCGTATATGCATATATTAAGATTATTTTATGGTGATAACATAAGTGTTTATTATTGATTGATTGAGAAATGTTAAACGAGTATGCTTAATAAAAAGGTAAGATTAAAAGCATGAATGCATGCAATAATATATCATGTTAGATGAATAGAATTAACTTGGTTATAATGATTGAATTGGTTGGTATATGAATGAAAGTTTTGGTGCAGGTCATTGGAGAATTTTGGGTGAGAAATAAAGCTAGAAAATGGATTTATTTTGTCCACATGGGTAGATACACGAGCATGTGTCTTGACCGTGTGTGACACACGGCCTGGCACATGGGCGTGTAGTTTGGCCGTGTATCCTCTGCATCTTAAATTTGAGAAACAGAATGCTTAGAATTGAGTACACGGGAAGAGACACGAGCGTATGTCTCAGCCGTGTGAGAGACACGACTTAAACACGGGCATGTGTCTTGACCGTGTGAACCTGCACCTAATTTATAAAAATTTAATTTACCAGGCCTAGCACACGGGCATGTGGAACAAGTCAGAGAGTTATACGGGGTCGAACACGGCCTGCAGCACGAGCATGTCTTAGGGTCACACAAGCGTGTCCCTTGGACCACACAAGCGTGTGTGCCCTGTATCCTAGAAAATTTTAGAAATTTCGCAAAAAATTCTCTGAGTTCCCGATTTAGTCCCGACTTAAATCTAATACTCATATTGGGCCTCAAGGGTCCATTTAAGGGACGTTAAGAATAATCTCGAAAAATAAATAGTAATTGACATGAATTATCTATAAATGTTTTGTAAACTCTGGTATTGCTCCGTAACCCTATTCCGGTAATGGATACGGGTTAGGGGCATTACATTTTAATTGTGAAGCAAGGCAGTTGGATTTTGTGTTTGATGTGCCAATACAGGCTAATGTGGTTAGTCAACAAAAAGGTAATGATGAAAACTAGTCCAAGCATTTTGGTTCGGGTGGATATAGTAGGAGCTATAATCAAGGGTATAAGCAATATGCTAGAGGTGGCTTTCGACGTGGCAGAAGTTGCTCCCATCATGGTAGGGGTCGTGGAGGTCGATTTTCTAACAATTGACCTTATTGTCAATTGTGTGGAAGAATTGGCTATGTTGAGCAAAAATGTTGTTATAAGTTTGATGAGACCTTTTCTAGCATATTTGATATCAACCAGGGAGTTCAAATGTTTGTGAATTAACATCAATTCACTAATCAAGGACATTCAGTCCAATCATCTCAAGGTGATAGTGTGCATCAGTGTTGTGGCCTAAGTGTGCAAGGATTTGGTCAACCAACTCAGGTGTGGCAACCTCCTCAAAGTAGTTTTTAAAAAGCTTAATTGTTATATACTTAAACCAAACTTAGTAATCCTTCTTGCTGAGTTTATTAACAAAATAACCAACCAAATTAAGGCTATGTTTGAAAAACTAAAAATTAAGTGCTAAAAATAATAAGTGATAAAAAAATAAGTACCCAAAAATTAAGTGCTAAATGTAAGTTAAAAATATGTTTAGTGTATTACTTAAAATTAAATACTGAATAAAATTAGATTGTTTGATAAAGGATAATATGATCATAAAAAATAAAATAATAATTGTATTTATTATCTATTAAGTGATAAATAATTTCCTATCTACTTATCTTTTTACACTTTTTTTATGAATAATTCTATCTAGTAGTTTTCATTGGAGGTTATCAAGCGTGTTTAACAAATTAAATTACTGAAAATATTAATTTTTAGTTGATTGGTTTTTCAACACTTTATCAAACAAGGCCTAAGTTGATTTGATTATTTCAGTTGTATTTCATTGTAGCACTCCAAAAATCTCAATGCCACCAATAAAAGTATTTCAAAAGATAAAGAGCAACTTTTCCTAAAAAGTATGATTTCGTCAATTGTATAATGATAATAAAGTCAAATTTTGACATTGGAAAAGAAAATATGAAAGTGAAATTTTAGTAAAGATTTAAATTAAAAATCTGAGAAAGATAGACTAAGAGTGCAAATTTACCATTTTAGAAAAATGGGGCAAAATTTTTTGAAATATTTTTTTATGAATGTGGCATAGATATGAATTGATAGGTAGAGTCGAAAAATTGAGATATGGACTAGATTGGAAATTGGTTACAAATATAGTGATTAAAGTGCAAGTTTTTCAGTTTGTGGATAAAGGACCTTATAACTGTCCGATTTTTAGTGGTGCTAAAAAAAAGCAGTTTTGAAACCCCATTTTCATTAACTGAGTCCATAATAAATATTTACAGAGTTATATGATAGAATATTAAACTTTGGTCCTTTAATTTTGTGTATTAATTGTTTAATTAGGAGGATACAGGGACTAAATTATAAAAGTCTTATCACAATATATTTTTAATTGGCCAAAGACTTAGAGACTTAAATAGCAACTCACCAAAGGACTAAAATAGCAAATAGACCAATTTTAAAACATGTTAGTGGATAGCAATGTTAAGATTCCTTTTGTATGATTAAATAAGTAAGGTTAATAATGATACTTAAAGTTTAATACATGTATAAATATAAAATTTGAGTGGAAGTTTGTCATCTTGCATAAGTTTCCACCGTCCAGCTTAATAAAAACAAGAGAAGAGAAGGTTTCAAAGCTTTTACATTCAGTCACACAGTAGATCGAGAATTGGAACAAACCAGAGATAATCAAGGAAAAAATTATTGATTAGTCCCTGAAGATTCAACTTATTTGTTGTTTTGATTAGGTAAGTTCATATGGAACTTAATAATTAATTATATGCTATGTGGATTTGTGTTCTGTTTCATTTATGTATTAGATTGAAATGAATTTGTGAATTTAGCAGCTCGAAACGGACTGAATTGTAAATTCATGAGAATATTGGTTTTATCAAAATAAAACAAGTTATCCATGAGAATGTTGAGTGAATATAAGTCTTGTATGAGAAATGAAATAGTGTATGAGAAATAAGAATGTTATTGATACGGAAATAATACCCGAGTGAATTTAGTAAAAGGTTGGGATGTGTATGGCATGCCATTAGGGTTGTACACGTAATTAATCAGGGATTTGCATGATGTTACGAGATCTAGAATTTAATGGAAACTCTCGGATCATATGTATCATTGGTTTAGACTGGACAAGTAACCTCGATAAGATGTCATCTTCTGTGAGCAATTCCGTAAAAATGTCAGCTTGTGTGAACAACTTTGAAATACTACCAGCTTGTATGAGCATTACATTCCCGTATATCCGAGTTCATTTTACTATAGTTTCATCGGGCGATGTTTAATTGATTGAAATGGAATTTAAATCATGAATTAAAAATGAAATGGTATTGACATATAGGTTGTTATGTGATTATGTTTCAAATGTTGATAGTATTACGATTCAAGAATGGAACTAACGTATTCGATTTGTGGTAATGTTGCATGTACAGATATGTATTCAAGTGCCAAGGAAAGTTAATTTCGTAGCTAATAGAATAATTGTTTGTGCTTAAATGAATAAGGTAAGATATGATAATTTCATGATTTGATTGTTAGTTGTAATGACATTGAATTGATTAGATTTAAATTGTGTATTAGTGATAGACTTGTTAAGAACTTGAACATATATGCTTGAACTATTCAACATGTCTTTGGTATTGTTTTTATTCAAAGAGAATTCGTATTTAGTGCAAATGTTGTAAGTTTTGGTTGAACTTGAAATAGATGCCAAAAGGGTTCATTTTTACCAAAAACAGGGGCCACATTAGGACCTCGAATTTTGGACGTTGCAATAGTGAGTAATGTCATGATGAGATAAGGCTTATTGTCACAACGTGACTTACTAAGATGGCCACATAGTGATGAGAACTAGAGGAAGTCGCGACATCGATTCATACATTTTAAAAATTTTACAATTTGGTCATATTTCAAGTTCGGGTTGACAAAAGAGCTTTTGTAAGCTCGAGTAAGACTTGCAAGTGATTTATTAATGTAATTTGATGATGTTTGATGTATGAGCTCTGACAACGAATGTGGTATCCTATAGCTCGGATCTTACGATCAGGTCAAGTGAGGGGTTCTACAAACCGAAATGAATTTTTCCACTTTTAATAAACATTTGGAGACATAATCATGAGATTAGGATATCTAAATGTTGAGATTTGAAGGAGAGAGAAATTTTGTGGAAATTAAGAAAGAAATGTGTCGAAATTTGATTGGTTTCTAATTAAATGATTAAATTGAAAGAAAAATAAAATATGTAGATTTTTCTATATATTGCATGGGGCAAATGACAGCAATAGCAAGTAGCTAAAAAAATAGTAATAATAAAAGAAAAGGAAAGGAAAAATCTAGTAAAAAAAATACAATTGTCTCATCATTATAAAAAGGTCCCTTCTCTGAATTTTGGGTGAGGTTTTCCCACGGTTTTCTTCAAAATTATCTTCAAAAAAAATGTTTTTTTCATTTTATTCAATTTGGGTCTTTTCTAATTTTTTTAAAACCTAAAATCTTTAAAATTTTCATGAAATTAAAGTGAGATTTCACACCAAAGTCTAACTCAAGAGTGTTCTTTCATGCAAAACCAACCATAGAAGCTAGAAGAGGGAGATGGAAGTGAGAAAAAACATGGGTAAGTTGCTTAAACTATTATGTTAGATTTATTTAATTGTATAATTTGATGTGAAATTGTAAGATTTAAGTATGCATAATTATTTTTTATGTTTAAAGCGATGAAGTATTATGTTTATGTGTAATGTGAATGCTGAATGATATTATGAAAAAATTTGTGGATGATTTTATGTGAATAATTGAAAGTAAGAAAGTGTGAATGATTTTATTATGAATATTTGAAATTGAAAATAGTTATCTTGAATGATGGAATTGTGTAGTCATTATGTTGGGAGTGGTAAATGTTTATTTTGTGCTTTTTTTGGATGAAAAAAAAATATGTTAAGCGGTTAATTTGATGGAAAATGAAATAAAGAACAAATTGAAAATAAATTGAAAAGATCAAATTATGAGAATTGAAATGTGAAAATCTAGAATCTAGATGCATAAATTAATTTGTATGATTATGGGATATGATAACTTGAAAAGAGAATATTGATTTATAAGATTTGAGGTTATAGGGACCAAATTGTAAAGATTTTAAACTTTGAAAATTATGGTAACAGGGACTGATTTTTAAAACCTGGAAATCTTGGGCTTTTTTTGAAAGTAATAAATTTGACTTTTTAGTATTAAATTTAGAACAGTGAAAATTTGGATTTTAGGGACTAAATCATAAAAACTATAAAATTGAAATTTTAGGGATTGATTTGTAAAACTGTAAAATGTAAGGAATAGGGCCTGTTTTGTCATTCCTGAAACATTTAATTATAAATTTTGCATAATTATATACTTGATTCAATGAAATATTTTGTTTAATTTTGTATGAAATTAAATAATAGAAATTTGAAATTGGTAAGGTAGAATGGTTATGATTTGTATGTGTTTGGAATATTTGTTTAAGTTGTGTATACAAATTTATGAATGTTATAAAATAAAGAGAGATAGAGGAATAAATAACAAAGAGAATATGAAAGCAATAGATAATGTATTTATTAATCGAATGGATTATTACAATACTTCATCGAGTCTCTATTTATGGGCATAAGAAGTATAAAAGAAATAGAGATCTAATTTTAATATCTATTAGAATTTAAAGAACATCAAAACTTTATCTTAATCATGATGGACATCTACTTAATAAGATATTTATAACAATGACGGATTAATGAGAATAATTAAAATTAAAATTTAAGGCTATGAAATAAGCTCGAATAGTGGATACATGTATAAATTTTTATATCAAATACAAAATTTAATTTCAAATGTTGAAATTGAGTCAAATAATAGTAAATTAGTTCTGAATGTTATGAATTTTAAAAAAAAAATTTAATGTGACATTTCTTATCCACACCTGTTATCGAATCGGGTAAGAGTGTTACAATCATCATCGACTGGTTATCTATTACTGTCCATTGAGGTTAGAAATTAAATTGATTTTTGACTTTTTTAATCAAACTGATTAATTACACAATTTGTGTTCACATGTTATAGGTTGAGTTCTCTATTGCAGTTGAAAAATACTATTTTTAAAAAAGTGTTTTTCAAAAGTAGAAACTAATGTATTAGTTAATTTAAATGATATTTAAAAAATTAATGTATTAATTCATAACATAAAAAATTAAACACTTTTAAATAATTAATATAAATTGCTTTTTAAATCAAAAGCCAAAAGTTGGATTACACCATTTGGTCTAAAAACAATTTTAAATCATTGTTTTTCTATTAATTTGAATACAATACTATATATCTAAATCTATAACATATATAAAAATTAAATACATAGTTTACTCTAGCTAGGCTATGATGCTCAACATTTGACACCTAGCTTTTATTATTATTTAATTGGTCTGGTCTGGCCTAAATTTTATCATGGGATAGATTAGACCAATACAAACTTTTTAGGTTTGCTTTCTAAGCTCGAGGTTAATCTAAAAAATGGGCCTAAATTTAGTTCAAAACTGATCCAGATAAAAATGTTAAACTATCAAACTTTACCAGCTCATATTAAATTTTTTTTATATAAAAATAAATTTAAAAAATATAATATATCAAATACACTTAAAACATTAAATAAATATTTCCTAACAAATTGAAAATACATTAAAAAAAGTCTGTACACTTACATAACACTATGATTGTAACACCCCGTTCCCGATACCGTCGCCGGAGTCGGACACGAGGGGTTTTCAGACCAACTCTCATGTGTCACACAGACTATTTTTAACATTTCCAGACAAGCTGGCAGATTGCGTCACTATCACCTTAGAAATCATATCTCGAGTTCCAGAACTCGAAAACCCGTTCCGTAAATTTTCCCCGAATTTAGACTCATATATCCATCTGTGGATTTATTTCTAGAATTTTTGGTCGGGCCAATTGGTACAGTTTATTAGTTAAAGTCACCCCTGTTTCAGGGTTCGACTACAATGACCTTTGCACATTACGACCTGGATAACTTCTCGTACAGAGCTTCAATGCTCATGCCGTTTGTTTTTAATGAAACTAGACTCAAAGGGGAATCTATACATGTAAGGCATGACTTCTAATTGTTTCTGGATAATTTATGGTAAATTTGCAAAGTTGAAACAGAGGATCCAGAAACTGTTCTGGCCCTGTTTCACAAAATCTTGAATATCTCTTAAATTACAGCTCATATGGTCGTTTCGTTTTGTCCATATGAGAATAGACCCATCAAGCTTCGATTACATAATTTTTTTAGCATTTAATTCCACTTCTACTATTTTTAGTGATTTTTCGATCTCACATCACTGCTGCTGTCCGCAACAGTTACTGCAGTAGACTATGCCAATTTCATGAATCTTTCCTTGGCCTTACTAATCATCCATCATAAATGACACAAATTATGGCCACCTTATCAAAATTAAGGTTTCTAAGACTCGTGGCTATAGGTTTTAGCATCCCACTCAACCGACCACATAGGCCATTTTCACATGGCTTAAAGTTTACAACCCAAAATTCAACAAAACAAAATAGCCTATACATGCCAAATGTTCTCCTAGATCGACTAAGAAGACAATACCAAAGATTGTTCGCCAGTGTGATGACTTTGTTGACGGTTTCGAGCACACAAAAGGAGACGAGTCCAAGAGACCTAAAATGGGTGACAAGAAAACACCGAGTGAGTTTATAACTCAGTAAGTCATAAGCACTTCATAATTATCCATAAGCAAAATTCATCACAAAGTGAATCAATGAAACGAGGCTAAGTGTTTCATCCATACCGAACTATACCATAGTTCCTTAGACCTTTCGGTTCAATCTCATACATTCACATTTCATATACTAATCAATAGGATATTTAAGGCATTTTTATACTTCAACTCATTTTCACCACAATCATACAATTTCCATCATCACATAGTTTTAAAGCTTACCAAGCCCAACCCCGAGCATGAACATAGTGCCTATTCGCCATGAGCTCAAGGTACTTACCCGATCTGCTGTCCGTGATCAACTCGATAATGTCGCACACTCAGTGCCAATAGTGATGCAAAAGCATATAGTGAGTCCGCACACTTAGTGCTATATAATCAGCTCGCACACTTAGTGCTATATAATCAAATTCGCACACTTAGTGCTGTACAAATTTTAAACCCGCACACTTAGTGCCGAGACCAAACACTTTACGCATTTTACTACCTTTATACATTCAACAATGTCATCATTCCATACACATACATTTCCATTTACACATCAACTCATTAAACACAATTGCATATATATTATGATCATTTAAATCAATACCAAATATATGCTTAATGACTTACCTTGTGTTGGGTAAAATAGTTCCAAGTCGGCTACCCAATGACCTTCGTCTTTCCCTTGCTTGATTCTCCTCCTTTAACTCCTTGAGCTTGATCAATAAATCAACTAGTTTAATCATCTTGCTAAACATTTACAATTCAATTACACATGCATATGTATGTTTATATATTCGGCAACCACTCTTACTAATTACCCATTTAGTCGATTATACACATAACCGAATGTGCACCAAAAAATTGATTCAACATCACCTACATGCTCACTTTAATGGCCGAATATATATATATATATATATATATATATATATATACATGTACAATGTCATCTATAACATCATCTAAACGCCTAAATTCTTTTCATGCACACTTGATCGACTTTTTCCCAATCTAGCATAGCTTCACCTCCATTTGTAATATCACATAAATCCACATGTGACTACATTTCTTAAGTTCAACATCTTAATGCCCATTATAGCCACTCCCACAATCTAAATCTAAAAATCGGCAACATCCCCTTTCAAATATGTGAGCCGAATACTCATTCTCTTCTTAGTCTTAAATTCGGCACCTCCGACAAAATGACTTAACAACTTCAACTTTCATGCTAACATAACAAGCAATTTAACACATACATATAACTAACATGTTAATAGCATCAAGGTATCAACTAAAATTTTTTTTAAGCTTCTTAGTCATGCCTAACTCTCCGACAACCCCAAATCCAACCATGGGATAGATAGAATTTAGACTCATCACCCAAAGGTTGTGTAAACTTCCAAAAATATCATTGACATACCTTGATCTAAAGGACCACCTTGGTCGAATCTTGCTTCCTCTTCTTCCTCTAGTTATGACAATTGCAAAAGAAAGAAAACATGAACACTCCTTCTTCTTCTCAAGTCATGGCAATTGTAACAAAAATGAGAAAGGATGAACAACAAAATTTTTTTCTTTCTTCTTCCTCAACTCACGGCAATGGGGGGGGGGGGACATTCACCATTCTCCTTTTTTTTTTTTCATTTCTTTACTACTAGCTTTCTATTTTATTGTTTCCTACATACATCACTAGCCTAACATGTAGGAAACATGTTTCCTTTACCCATCACTCTTGTCATGGCCGGCCACTATGCTTGTATTTAGGGAAATTTGACATGCAAATCCCTTATTTTCACAACATGCATTATTAGGCCACTTTGCATTTGCCTAGCACATTTCTAAATTTTCTCATATAAGTCCTACTAATTGAATTCTCATGAAATCGAATAAATCGACATTTGAAACTTTCACACATCCATATTTACACATTTTAGACAATAAATACCATGTTCAAACAATTTGGTGACTCGGTTTAGCGGTCCCGAAACCGCTTTCCGACTAGGGTCGTTTTAAGGCTGTCACAATGATAGTTGCAATTTAGCAAGCAAATGCCTCTAAAATAGTAGCAAAATTAATAATAAAACAACAGTTATACAATATTCAAATAATAACAATAAAATAGTAGCAATATAATATAAAAACAACATCAAAATGGCAGCAAACAATAGCAAAATAACAATGAAAAAATTTTAGGCAAACTTGGGTCGGACCTAAGCAAAAAAAAAATCATATTCAAGAAAACAGGCCTTATTTTTTGTCTAAGGCCATTTTTCAGGCCTATATTTTTCCCAAACTCTCTCACCGCGAGTGACCTAGCCCATGATCAAATCTAGTGGGGCCAAAGAAATAATGTTAAATTTCAATTTTGGTCCTTTTATTATATTGAGATTTGAAGTTTGATCTTTATATTTTAATTTGACATAATTTATTTACTCACTTTTCTAATACAACTAGTTAGTGTAAATAATTAACATAATTTACAATTCAGTGAAAATGCTTAAGTGGGTTTTTCCTTAAAATTACATGTAACTCCCCCTAACCCTAAACTGTCACTGTAACAGGGTTAAGAGGCATTACCAGACAATTGGACAATTTACGATTAATATTCAAATAATTATCGAACATATTATATTATAAAATAATTATAAAGTCCCTTAATTGGACCCTCAAGGTCCAAAATACGTATTAGAGGGGAATCGGGACTTGTTCGGGTGCTTCAAGGATTTTTGTTTTTTTAAACTCAATATAACCTCTTTATAAATATCTAACCTTCACTACAATTTCAAATCGGGAACAATCCAAAACCAATATTTCAACCAATGCAATTTCATGTTTAATCATATTAAAATCATATCTATAACATTAATTTGATAATTTACTCTAGGAACATTTATATTACCATTAAAAATTAACTTAGAATTTCATTCACCCATTTTAAATTTAGCACCAATTATACCATGTATATTATATAAATTTTCATACCATTTCATTAGCTTAAACACCAAAATACCAAATACCATTCTTTACAACAAAAATGATATAGCATTTTAAAGTGACCAAAATAACACTTATGTGTGACAGCCCAAAATTGACCCTAGTCGGGATGTGGTTTCGGGACCACAAAACCGAGGCATAAAAATAATTTAAAATTTATTTTGATGCCTATGATATGTGTTAATTTGTGTGTGACATTTTTGATGTTTCGATTTAGTGTTATAAATGCGAATTTCACTAGAAAGGACCTAGTAGTGAACTTTGAAAGTATGATGGGGAAATGTGTGATGACTAGTTGCTCATGCATGCAAAAATAAGGATTTGCATGTCAAATTTCCCCAACATGTAGTGGCGGCCATGGCAAGATAGGATGGGCAAAACATGTCATGAAACATGTTTTGTTGGTGCATTAGGGAGAAATAATAAACAAAGGTGTATGGGTAAGAAAAGAATGAAAAAAAATGTGTGTGAGTGTGGTATTCCCCCATTGCCGTGAGTTGTAGAGAAAGAAAGAAAAATTTTGTTCATCCTTTCTTTGAGCCAAAACTAAGGAAGAAGGAGGATTTTTGCTTCATGCTTGGTTTGGAAGAGATCTAGAAGGAGATTTGGCTAAGTTTGCATCAAGATTAAGGTATGTATGAGGTTGTGTTAGGAGTTTCATGCATGTTTTGGTTGCTAACTTGATGTGCATGTTAGCCATGGCTCAAATCTTTTTATGCCATGGAAATGGTATTTGGCCAAAGTTGTTATGGTGATAAAGCCATTGCATGCTAAGTGTGAAGCTTGATGATGATGCATGCAATGATGGATTGTCTACTTTTGAGTAAGATTTTGAGTTTTCTTTTGTTTAATCATGATTGAAGTTGAAAAGGGCATGATTGTCATATTCGCCATGATGCATTCATGAGCATGGTTCATGCTTCTTGCATGTTAGTTAAAATTTGTGTTTTGGATGGCTATGGACACCTTGAAATTCGCCATGCTCATATATGTATATATATGTTTGCACATGATGTTTTGGTTATGAACTAAGTGATGAATATGGTTGTTTAAAGAAGAAGATGTTGAAGAATGATTGTGAAATTGCAAGCACATTCGGCCTAGCACACATATGAGTGCTTGATGCTATATTATAAGTTTTGAGCTACAATATGCAAAGCATTAACTAGTAAAATGCATGCAGTTTTGTGAGGTATTAAGTGCATAATTGGCCTCAACATGTACATGAATATTCGCCTTGGGTAGCCTATTGAAGGCCTTAGCTTTTCCTTGATGCTCGAATAAATTGTATTGAATTGCTTGATGTAGTATAAAATGTGCATGACCATTGTGTATTCAAGCTAAAGAGTGGCCATATGACCATTTAAACTCCTTGTCATATTCGCCATAAGCTAGCACAATGAGGTTTTAATAAATTGAATTTGTTTGAATTAGCTCAAGAGCTAAGAGGGCCACAATTGGACAAGGGAAGGAAAAGTGATCGAATAGCCGTAAAAGCCGTTCGACAACATCCGAGGTAAGTCCTCAAGAAGTGACCTTACTTGAATTATGTGGAATGAAATATGGATGTATTGATTATTGATTTATGTGTGTATGAGTATTGAATAATACGGGCTAAGTCCCGGCGATTATGCTAGTGATTATAATTGTGTTCGAGCCTTAGTAACGAGAATGAAATATGTATGTCCAATGATTATTGATGTATGTGTGCATGAGAAATTGAATGATATCCGGGCTAAGCCTCAAGACAATTATGCTGGAAATTATATCCGGTTAAGACCAAGGCAATTGTGCTAGTGGCTACATCCGGCTAAGACCAAGGCATTCGTGCGAGACATTCTATCCGGCTAAGACCAAGGCATTTGTGCACGTGGTTATATCCGGTTATATTCAAGAATCTTGGGCTGGAGGTGAGTGTTGGTTGCTGTAATAAATTCAATTAGTACACTCGAGAAGCCCAAAGAATAAGGTACGTTTATATGTGCATTGAAAGTCGACATGTTTGAGCAACATTCGCTCAATCGACTAATAAACTGTACCAATTGGCCCGACAAAAATTCTAGAAATAAATCCATGGATGGATATATGAGTCTATATTCAGGAAAATTTACTGAAACCGGTTTCGAGTTTTGAAACTCGAGATATAATTTTAAGGTGACGGTGACGCAGCTTTTCCACCGACCGAAATGTCAAATTGGTGGGCAAAACATGTGAACTTGGCTTGTTAACCCTCGTGTCCAAACCGGCGATGGTCTCGGGTTCGGTGTTACAATTTTATTGGTATCGAGCCACGGTTTAGTTGATTCTAGGACTACCATGATGTGTTTGGGGTCTAGCTATACATGCCATTTCATGATGAATCGATAGTGTGGTGATTTCGACAATTTGACTTTGTGTTTGTTTATAGCAATGGATCCCGATCCCCGGTGAGCAATAGGCGATGATGTGGAGAGTGTGGCGCTGCTCCGCGCAAGGGACGCCGACGGACTCTCAACCTACGACCAAGAATCCGAATGATGAGGCTAGGCAAGCCTTTTATAGTGTGATGAACGAATGGTTTAATCAATACATTCGAACTAACACTACTGTTCCACAACCTCCATTCCCGACAAATGCAACCCCGCACCTACAATACCTCCAAAGGATGACCAAATAAGGTCAAGTAAGCCCCAATCGATAGGATTCGAAAACATGGGGCCACCGAATTTAAGGCTACGGATGATGATGATGCCGAGCGGGCTGAATTTTGGTTGGATAACACTATCCGGTGCTCAATGAGCTATCCTGTACACGATGAGTGCTTAAAGTGTACCATCTCCTTGCTACGTGAGTCCGCCGCTATTGGTGGAGTACTCGACTGTGGTACCTAGAGAGCGAGTGACTTGGGAATTCTTTCAAACCGAAGTTCGAAAAAGTATATCGATCAGGATTCATCGACCAAAAGCGAAGGGAATTCCTTGACCTTAAGCAAGGTTCTATGTCGCCATCGATCACGAACGAAAATTTGTGAGGCTTAGCCAGACGCTGCGAGAATGCGTTTCGTCCAAGCCATTATGTGTAAATGCTTCGAGGATGGGCTGAATGATGATATAAGGATGTTCGTTGGCATTCTTGAGATACGAGAGTTCAGTAGTACTTGTTGGGCGAGCTTGTAAAGTCAAGAGCTTAGAAAGGAGAAACAAAAAGTCGATGTGGGAACCGGAGAATTCGAAAGAGGTCCTCGGAAAGTCTCTTCAACAAGCATCAAAGAGATTTCGAGATGATGCGAGCCGGTCTAGAGCGTTTGGGCTTTTCTAGACGATGACGCGATCGACCCTGTGACCACACGAGTCACTTCGATCGCCGATGGTGGAAATGATCGCCGAGAGAGGCGGAGTGTCCACATTGTGGAAAATGGTATTCGGGAGCTGTTGGTTTCGTGATCGCTCCTCGCTATAAGTGTGGGTCACCGACCACTTTATGAAGGATTGCCCGAGGATGCATGAACAGAATGTAAGTCGAGTGGAAACCCGGTGCTACCATCGCCGAGGTAGGCCACCTAGAAATATGGGCAATGTCATGGCGGTCGAGAGGATCTAGAGATGCTACCATCGATCTAAGGCTCGTGCTCTGCAAGGACTTATGCCATACGCCGCACGTGAGGATGCCGCCTCTCCGGATGTCATTACGGTACTTTCACTCTTTTCAATACAAATGTGATTGCTTTGATTGACCCCGGTTCTACTCATTCATATATATGTGAAACCTTAGCATCCAAGAAGACTTTGCCTATTGAGTCTACCGAGTTTGTAATTCGGATGTCAAACCCTTGGGTCATTACGTGCTTGTCAACAAAGTGTGCAAGAAAAGTCCCCTAGTGTTCCGAGGTTCTTGTTTTCCGCGGACTTGATGCTTTTGCCGCTCGATGAATTGACGTTATTCTTGGTTTGGATTGGTTGACCATGCACGATGCGGTTGTAAATTGCAAAAGCAAGACTATCGATTTGAGGTGCGCGAATAATGAGATAATTCGAGTTGAGTCTACGGACTTAAAGGGGTTGTTGTTGTAATATCGCAATGTTGGCCCGAAAATATGTAAGAAAAGGGTGCGAAGCGTACCTTGCGACGTGCTTTCGATGACAAGGAATCGTAAAAGAAACCCGAATCTGTGCTCGTGGTTTGTGAATACCGGATGTTTTCCCAAGAATTTCCGGTTTACCACTGCTCGGAAATAGAATTTGGCATCGAATTGGTACCGTACCACTCAATTTGTAGCTCCGTGATCGTATGGCACCAACGGAATTAAAGGAGTTGAAAGCTCGATTGCAAGAATTGGTGGATAGAGGTTTTGCTCGCTCGAGTTTTTCGCCTACAGGGTGCGCCCGGTGTTGTTCGTGAAGAAGAAAGATGGAACCATGCGGTTGTAGATCGACTATCGTCGACTTAATAAAGCGACGATAAAGAACAAATATCCGCTGCCACGTATTGATGACTTGTTCGATCAACGAAGGAGCCTCGGTGTTCTCAAAAATAGATTTGAGATCGGGCTATTATCAATTGCGAATCCGGATTGGACGCACCCAAGACCGCCTTGAGCGAGATATGGTCACTATGAGTTCCTAGTGATGCCGTTTGGGCTCACTAATGCCCTCGCGGTATTTATGGATTTAATGAATCGGATCTTCGACCATATTTGGATCGATTCAGTAGTCGTGTTCATTGATGACATCTTGGTCTATTCAAGAAATGAGACCGAACATCTTGAACACTGCGGTTAGTGCCGCAAATCTTACGGGATAAGCAATTATATGCTAAGTTCAGCAAGTGTGAGTTTCGTTAAGAGAGGTTAGCTTCTTGGGTCATGTGGTATCTCAGATCGGGTATTCGAGTCGACCGAATAAAATTTCAGCCATACTTAATTGGAAGCCTCCAGAAATATTACCGAGGTTCGAGCTTTTTGGGGCTTGCTGCGGTTATTACCGACGATTTGTAAAAGGCTTTCAACGATAGCCACGCCGATGACGGCTTACTCCAAAAGGATGTTAAGTTGAATGGACGGAGAAATGCCAAAAAGTTTCGATCAATGAAAACTTATTTGATTGAAGCCCCAATTCTAGTGCAACCCGAGTCCGGCAAAGAGTTTGTCATCTATAGCGACGCCTCCCTACTTGGATTAGGTTGTGTATTGATGCAAGAAGGTCGAGTTGTGGCCTATGCGTCGAGGCAATTAAAGCCACACGAGAAAAATTATCCGACCCATGATCTTGAATTGGCCGCCATCGTATTCGCCTTAAAGATTTGGCGACATTACTTATTTGGTGAAAGGTGCCATGTGTACTCGGATCACAAAAGTCTCAAATATTTGATGACCCAAAGAGACTTAAATCTGCGACAAAGACGTTGGCTCGAGTTGTTAAAGGATTATGAGCTGGTCATTGACTATCACCCGGGAAAGGCGAATGTGGTTGCGGATGCCTTGAGTCGTAAATCATTATTCGCTTTACGAGCGATAAACGGTACTTGTCATTCGATCCGATAGTGTGTTAGAAGTGAATTGAAAGCCAAACCACTATTGATACATCAAATTCGAGAAGCTCGTAAAGTCGACGACGAGTTGGCGCAAAATGGAAATGAGTGTGTTCCAAACAAGGACTCGAATTTCAAATCGACGATGACGATTGTTTGAGGTTCAAAAGTCGTCGTGTGTTCCAAAGAATTGAACTCATTTCGATAATTCGAATGAAGCCCATTGTAGCCGAATGGCAATCCACCCGGAGTAACGAAGATGTACAATGATTTGAAACGTCGGTTTTGGTGGCATGGTATGAAGCGAGACATCTCCGACTTTGTTTCGAGATGTTTAATATGTCAACAAGTGAAATTGGAACATCAGGTGCCTTCAGGATTACTTCAGCCAATCACGATACCCAAGTGGAAATGGGATCGAGTCACAATGGACTTTGTATCCGGACTGCCATTTTCAACAAGTAAGAAGGATGCGGTTTGGGTCGTGGTAGATCGATTGACTAAGTCTGCTCACTTTGTCCCCGTACGTACGGATTTTTCAATGGACAAATTAGCCGAATTGTACGCTTCTCAGTTGTGAGATTACACGGGTACCTATTTCCATCGTGTCGGATAGAGATCCGAGATTTACCTCGCGATTTTGGAAAAAGTTGCAAGAAGCTTTGGGTACCAAGTTGCATTTCAAAGACCGCCTTTCACCCCAAACCGATGGTCAATCCGAGCGGATAATTCAGATACTTGAGGATATGTTAAGATGTTGCGTCCTCGAGTTTAGTGGTTCATGGGAACGGTATTTGCCGTTGATTGAATTCGCACAACAACAAATTTTCAATCAAGTATTAAGATGGCACCCTACGAGGCTTTGTACGGTCGTAAATGCCGTACACCATTGTTTTGACCGAGCTTGGTGAAAGCAAGATTTTCGGTGGATTTGATTAGAGATGCTGAATGTAAAGTGAAAGTAATCCGTGAAAGTCTCAAGATAGCCTCCGATCGTCGAAGTCGACGCGGATCTGAAGCGTAAAGATATCGAGTATCGTGGGTGATAAAGTGTTTCTCAAGGTATCGCTTGGAAAAAGATACTCGATTCTACCGTAAGGGCAAGCCGAGCCCGAGGTTCATTGGGCCATATGAGATATCCGGCGAGTCGGTCCGGTGGCATATCGTTTGATTTTGCCCCCGAACTCAAAAGGTTCACGATGTCTTTCACGCTTCGATGCTTCGACGCTATAGATCCGATCCATCGCACGTGATTAGTCCATCGAAATTGAAATTCAAGCTAATATGAGTTATGAGGAAGAACCAATTCGTATCCTATCACGAGAAGTGAAAGAGTTGCGAAACAAGCGGGTTCATTGGTGAAAGTGTTATGGCTCAAGCACGGATAGAAGAAGCTACTTGGGAGACCGAAAACTCTATGAAAGAGCGATATCCAAACCTATTTACGGTAAGATTTTCGGGACGAAAATTTCTTAAGTGGGGAGAGTTGTGATACCAAAATTGACCCTAGTCGGGATGTGGTTTCGGGACCACAAAACCGAGGCATAAAAATAATTTAAAATTTATTTTGATGCCTATGATATGTGTTAATTTGTGTGTGACATTTTGATGTTTCGATTTAGTGTTATAAATGCTAATTTCACTAGAAAGGACCTAGTAGTGAACTTTGAAAGTATGATGGGGAAATGTGTGATGACTAGTTGCTCATGCATGCAAAAATAAGGATTTGCATGTCAAATTTCCCCCAACATGAAGTGGCGGCCATGGCAAGAGAGGATGGGCAAAACATGTCATGAAACATGTTTTGTTGGTGCATTAGGGAGAAATAATAAACAAAGGTGTATGGGTAAGAAAAGAATGAAAAAAAATGTGTGTGAGTGTGGTATTCCCCCATTGCCGTGAGTTGTAGAGAAAGAAAGAAAAATTTTGTTCATCCTTTCTTTGAGCCAAAACTAAGGAAGAAGGAGGATTTTGCTTCATGCTTGGTTTGGAAAAGATCTAGAAGGAGATTTGGCTAAGTTTGCATCAAGATTAAGGTATGTATGAGGTTGTGTTAGGAGTTTCATGCATGTTTTGGTTGCTAACTTGATGTGCATGTTAGCCATGGCTCAAATCTTTGTTATGCCATGGAAATGGTATTTGGCCAAAGTTGTTATGGTGATAAAGCCATTGCATGCTAAGTATGAAGCTTGATGATGATGCATGCAATGATGGATTGTCTACTTTTGAGTAAGATTTTGAGTTTTCTTTTGTTTAATCATGATTGAAGTTGAAAAGGGCATGATTGTCATATTCGCCATGATGCATTCATGAGCATGGTTCATGCTTCTTGCATGTTAGTTAAAATTTGTGTTTTGGATGGCTATGGACACCTTGAAATTCGCCATGCTCATATATGTATATATATGTTTGCACATGATGTTTTGGTTATGAACTAAGTGATGAATATGGTTGTTTAAAGAAGAAGATGTTGAAGAATGATTGTGAAATTGCAAGCACATTCGCCTAGCACACATATGAGTGCTTGATGCTATATTATAAGTTTTGAGCTACAATATGCAAAGCATTAACTAGTAAAATGCATGCTGTTTTTGTGAGGTATTAAGTGCATAATTGGCCTCAACATGTACAAGAATATTCGGCCTTGGGTAGCCTATTGAAGGCCTTAGCTTTTCCTTGATGCTCGAATAAATTGTATTGAATTGCTTGATGTAGTATAAAATGTGCATGACCATTGTGTATTCAAGCTAAAGAGTGGCCATATGACCATTTAAACTCCTTGTCATATTCGCCATAAGCTAGCACAATGAGGTTTTAATAAATTGAATTTGTTTGAATTAGCTCAAGAGCTAAGAGGGCCACAATTGGACAAGGGAAGGAAAAAGTGATCGAATAGCCGTAAAAGCCGCTCGACAACATCCGAGGTAAGTCCTCAAGAAGTGACCTTACTTGAATTATGTGGAATGAAATATGGATGTATTGATTATTGATTTATGTGTGTATGAGTATTGAATAATACGGGCTAAGTCCCGGCGATTATGCTAGTGATTATAATTGTGTTCGAGCCTTAGTAACGAGAATGAAATATGTATGTCCAATGATTATTGATGTATGTGTGCATGAGAAATTGAATGATATCCGGGCTAAGCCCAAGACAATTATGCTGGAAATTATATCCGGTTAAGACCAAGGCAATTGTGCTAGTGGCTACATCCGGCTAAGACCAAGGCATTCGTGCGAGACATTCTATCCGGGCTAAGACCAAGGCATTTGTGCACGTGGTTATATCCGGTTATATTCAAGAATCTTGGGCTGGAGGTGAGTGTTGGTTGCTGTAATAAATTCAATTAGTACACTCGAGAAGCCCAAAGAATAAGGTACGTTTATATGTGCATTGGAAAGTCGACATGTTTGAGCAACATTCGCTCAATCGACTAATAAACTGTACCAATTGGCCCGACCAAAAATTCTAGAAATAAATCCATGGATGGATATATGAGTCTATATTCAGGAAAATTTACTGAAACCAGTTCCGAGTTTTGAAACTCGAGATATGATTTTAAAGGCGGTGACGCAGCTTTTCCAACTTGACCGAAATGTCAAATTGGTGGGCAAAACATGTGAACTTGGCTTGTTAACCCTCGTGTTCGATAACCGCGATGGTCTCGGGTTCGTGGTGTTACATTATGTACATGCCACTTTTACCAAAAGAAGAATACATCACTGAGTTTTGCGCTGGAGTTGGGATTGCCTGGATGCTGAACCGAGACTCTGAACACTTATTGACCTGTGCACGAAAACAACCGTACGTTGAGTATTTTATACTCAGTGGTATTACCATAATTCAAATTATAAACATAATAATTATATCATTAAATCATATAACTTTATTTATTTATTTATTTATTTTACTAAACCAATTCAAACATAAATTTGACATTCTTAATATATTCATACAATTCAATTTAGCTATTCAACAATTGAAATCATATTCATTCATGTTGAGCCATTATCCATCTCATGAACCATTGGTTCATGCTTTCCATTCTCGTACACATTCAAATCACTTTTTCTTTTAATTCACGTTCCATTTTCACATTTCTTTCAATGGCTCAACCAATTCATTTTATTCAATTTAACATTTCCTTTAGTTACCCTTATTAACAAACTCGGACTTTGGCAGATACACGAATCCAACCAAACACACCAGTTTGGCACCCAGTGCCTCATCGGATGGTTCGAAGCAATATAATGCCACCCAGTGTCTCATCGGCCTAGCCGAAGTAAAGTGGTACCCAGTACCTCATCGAATCTATCCGAAGTAAAATAGTGACACCCAGTGTCTCATCGACTCAAGGTCGAAGAATCCCTGAACTTTTCCAATCCTACGGCATGCCAACTATATCCGACTCAGCCCAACTAGTTAATAGGGTATTCGATTCACTTTCTGAATTCAATATCACTTTCAATTCATATACGAATCAATTCAATTTCACTTTTCATCAATATACAATTCAATATCAATACTTATCCATCATCAATTCAATTTCCTTTTCAATTCCATAATAATACTTACCTCATAATTTACTTACCATACATATAATTAAAAATTTAACATTTAATAAAAATAACTTGAATTATAGTAATAAAAATCCAAATTTATTCGATTACTCCTCGACAAGTTTTCCCTTTTCTTTCTATACCGATGCCTCGGGTTCCGTATAAGCTATGAAAATAATAATAATTTTCACTATCAATTACAACATTAAACTATGACAAATAATTGAATTTTTATTCAATTCCTACTTATTCCCAATTTAATCCTAACTAAATTCACTTACTTTTCTAACTCAATTCATACTTCTTTTCTACTTAATTTCTTGCTATATTCAACTCAACTATTCAATATTCACAATAAAATCATAATCTAAAACTTCTTTCAATTTAATCCCTTTATCACAAAACTTATAGCTTCTTTTATAATTTAATCCTTTTATCACTTTTAACATGAAATTCATTCAATTAAACCCTATTTCATATTTTTGTTCAACATGAACTATATTTGAAAACCTATGAACTTCCAAAATATTAACTTAATTTCATCAAAACCTTGTTTTAAAACTTCAAAAACATCAAAATTAAGTGAAAAGACTTAATTGACTTACCTTTTAAAGCTTAAAGCTTCAAATCCCTAGTTTTTCCTTTTTCTCCTTTCTTTCTTTCTTTCTCATTTGCTATTATGTTCTTTCCTTCTTTGTTTCTTTTCTTTTATGTTATATATATTCTTTTATTTTATTAATTAGCTTATTATATTATAATATAATAACATTAAATATCTTTTATATAATTAATCATAGACATAAATGTACACTTTTTTTACTACATTTGTATACCATCAATACCATACAATTTTCATACTTTCAATTTATTTACTAATAAAAATCTCCTAATATAATTATTTAATTAGTAATTATCTTTTACTTAATTTTCAAGTAAATAAATAAATAAATACAAATGTATATATTCACATTATTACAAGTGTTACTATCTAATTTGTTCATTACACAAAATCTCACAATTAATTATTTTATCTAATAAATATCTTTTACTAATTAAATAAAAAAATCACAAATGTATATATTTCTATTAATACACTTGTATTACATCACTACCATACATTTGTCTTTATTTAACTTATTTCATAATATAATAATAATTAATATAATTTATAAATTAATTTAAAACCTTAAACATATAAAAATCTAATAAAAATCTTAGATTTTATCTAAGTTTGTCGCCTCATCTATAGTAAATTGGTTTAATTCCCATTTTGGCCCTTTATACTTTCTTTTAATCTATAATAAATTTTTACCCTTTATTCAATTTAGTCCTTTTGTTAATTATTGTAATTTAAGCTAAATTCACCTAATTATAATTAAGCAAACAACTAGACTCATAATTACTCCTAATAATTATTTACAAACCCGGTTTATTAAAACGGAAGCCCGATACTATACTTTTTTGGTGTCCGTGAATCTTGGGTCATTACATTACCCACTCCAACAATTTCTTTCATGTTAGTATAATTAGTTAGAAGGTGATTAAGCTTTGATGTGATTAGAAGGGTGTTTCCAATAAAAGATACACTAATTGGAATAATTAAAAGTGTTAACTATTTGGAATAACTAATCACATTATAAAAGTAAAAGGACTAAATTGTGTCAAAATTAAAGTATAATGACTTAATCCTAAATTTTAGTATAATAGAGAGACCAACACTATAATCTGAACAAGAAAGAAAAGAGAAAATAAATAAAGATTAAACATAAAAGACATTTTTTTGAAGTATCACATATTTATTATAAACTAATACGTTAATTTCTACATTATATTTAAATTATATTTGCAAACTCATAAGTCTGTTTTCAATACAAACTTTTACACATTAATAATTTTTATATAGATTTTAGGTTAATGCATTGGTATAATGTTCATACATGTATTTGTGTAATATTTTAGAACTTCAAAAATTAATTTAAATAATAACTTTAGTTGTTTATAATAAAAGAAAAATTAGAATTTTAAATATAACAATCATACTAAATCAAATCTTATTTAGCATCTCCTTTGCCGTAAAATATGACATTTACAATCTAAAATCATTTTCTAACAACTGAAATATTTCAAAGAAACCTCAAGAAATCTTCAACTCTGAAATTTAAAACTCAAAACTGGAGCAATTTAAGAAAATATTAGACCCTAAGAGACTTAAAGCTCAAGAAGCCTTCAAAAAAACTTTAATGTTCATCTTCCTTTGTTGATAGTGCAAGTCTTGATCATCGTTCCGGCATTGGTATGATGCGAGTCATGGCGGCGGGTGAGGGAGAGAGTGCGCTTCGAGGATGATTGGCAATGGAAGTCATGGGATATTCGGTGCCATGAATAACAAGTTTTGCCGAAACGAACAGCGTTGATGGTTGATAAAATTGACAGAATGTTAAACAACACGTCGACCGGGATTTCAAGGCTTTGCCTTGTCGGTGTTGATGATGATGGTGGAGGCGGAAGAGACGGGGATTCTGGATGCTGAGAGAAGTTTCTCCATTGATCAACGCAAGAAGCCATTGGTGCAAAGCAAACCTATTATGAGGAGATTATATATATTATTTAGTAATCAGGGCAGGAGACAAACTACAAACCTATTATGGGGCGATTCTTTATATGAAACGCTTTTTAGGTATTTATCTTGCAAAACAAGTTAGGGTTATGGTATATTATATGGGTGTGTTGGAAAAAGATAATTTAAATTATTTTATAAATTTTGCTGGAATTGTAGGGTGTTGGAAATTATTTATTTGTGATAAATTGTAAAGATATGCTACGTCTTGAGATTCTTGTGCTTTACTTACTTCAAAACCCACGTGCAGCCACGGTTGCTCTTGCCAATACCTTGTTCATTCAAAACTGTTAGTTTTAAAAAGATACAAGTGCGTTGTTATTTTCAAAATACTAATATATTTGTCAATTAAATCTTAACTCGATTGTTATTGTTATTATTGTCAGGGTATATTGAAGCGTATTATACTTCTATTTAAAGGTTAGGATAGAACTGTAAATAATTTTAAATATTATATAAAAAGGAACAGATTTCTATAAAAGTTTAAATTACTATCATGTTAGGAAGTTGTAAAATGTGGAAAAAACTACTCTTCATAATTTCATTTTGTTGGAAAAAACTGCAAAATTATTTTGTTATCATCAAAGTCCTACAATGTGCTGGATTTATTATTATTATTGTGATTTTACCTTCATCGTGTAAACATTTTTTAATATGATGTATTAAAGTTGTAATTGAAAATTAAAATTCTAAATGTTTTGATAAAAAAAATGGTTTATGGCAGGTAAAAATTAAAGGTTTGAGGTGATAAAAGTTAGACAGAGAATGTGCCTTTCTTCATATATATTTGTATGCAATCATGGCCTTTAGTGAATGTCTCTGACATTTTTTGCTTAATTGTACAACATAAAATTTAATAACTTGATTTAATATGCATATATTTGTGGGTTAATTTGTTATTTAACACAAAAATATCATACTTCTATAACATCACACTCAAACTTTAATACATTGTCATTTCTATTGGAAGGATATATTTTGTAATTAGGTATTTTATTTTTTAAAAATAGTTTAGATGAGAAGGTTTTAAATTTAATTCATTACCATTGTGCCCTTTGTGATACGTTTCTATGGCTTCGGTAGAAAATAGCAGGCAACACAGACTAACTAAAGCATAGCTTATCACTCATAAACTCATGCATATCATTCTGAAGAAGGAGCCGAGTAGAATCGGGCAGAACTTCAAACATCTTCAATTTAATGTAGTCATCTGTAGCAATTTTGGCCATTAGCAGTATATTGTTTCAGGTTTTTATATATATATTTTATTTCATTTGCTTTTTTGCAGGAATGGCAGAACGAATTTGATCACAAAAAATTAAATTAAATTTTGATAGCTCCCAGGAACCACTCAACATCACGTATACCTTTCATTTTGTTTTACATCACGTATACCTTTCATTTTGTTTTTGTAAGGAAATATAAACTTCTTGGTAAAACAACCAAGAAAGAATGCTCAGAGAAGAGTAAACGATAGAATAGAAAATGCACTGTTTATTTTTCAATGAAAAAGAACAGAGTACATGGTTTAAATAATGCTAATGGTAACTAAAAAAAGGCTAAAAATTAGGATCACTAACCCATGATCAGATTTGGTGCCAGATAAAACTAACAACTAAACAACCAAATCAGAATAAGATTTTCTTAATACCCACTAACTGATGAATATAAAAACATATACTAATTATAGCAGTAAATAACGTTTTGAATCATTAATTTTTCAACACTTCCCCCTTGATTCAAAATCACATACTCCAAGCTGTGATCTGAAAAAATGATGCCTGCCCTAAGTAAAAGACTTTGTAAATACATTAGCCATCTATTCATTTGTGCTGCAAAATTTTAGTACTATCTATTGATCACCTATAAGCTTCCGAATAAAATGATGATGCACACCAATGTGCTTAGCCCTTCCATGAAAAGCGGGATTCTTTGTCATTGCAATTGTGAATCGATTGTTACAAAAGATTTCAATTGCTTCTTTTTGCTCAACACTAAAATCACTAAGAAGTTTTCTTAGCCATAAAGCTTGTCGTGCCGCTGCTATTGTTGCTGTATATTCTGTTTCAGATGATGATAAAGCTATTGTTTTTTGCTTCTTTGAACTCCATATTACTGCTCCAGAACCAAAGCTAAAAACATTGTCAAAAGTGCTTTTTCGATCATCTAAACAACCTGTCCAATCATTGTCAGTGAAACCAATTAATTTGAAATTTGATACTTTGCAGTACCAAATACCAAAATTCACAGTTCCTGCAACATAACGAAGGATTCTTTTTGCTTCTCCAAAGTGTTTTTTTGTAGGACTTTGCATAAATCTGACTAAAATACTAATACAATAAAGCAATATCGGGCCTGGTGTGTGTAAGATAATTCAAACCACCATTTAAACTTCTGAACAATGTTGAATTAAATTTGCCAGTCTCATCTTCATGATGCAACTTTTCATTGATGTTCATTGGTGCGGATGCCACCTCACAATCCACCATGCCAAACTTCTTTAAAAGACCTACAATATATTTCTTTTGGCATACAAAAATTCCATCATCACCCTACATAACTTGAAGTTCTAGAAAATATTGCAACATGCCCAAATCTGTCATCTCAAATTTTTTTCACCATACATGACTTAAAATAATCAATTAACAACTTTGAGGAACCCAGATAAACCATATCATCGACATAAAGACAGACCACCAAAAAATCTTCGTTACCTCTCTTCTTCAAATAAAGAGTTGGCTCATTTTCACTTTCAGTGACCCATTTTTCTAAAAGAATGAATCAATCTTGTTGTACCAAGCACGTGGAGCTTGCTTCAACCCGTAAAGAGTATTTTTTAAACTGTAAACTTTATTTTCATCGCCAAAGACTACAAAACCTGGTGGTTGTGACACATAAACCTCCTCCACAAGATCACCATTCAAAAAGGCAGATTTTACGTCAACTTGATACATAGATAATTGCAATTGAGCAGCCAATGCTAAAACAACTCTTACAGTCTCAAAACGAGCAACAAGAGAATATGTTTCTTCGAAATCAATACCTTGTTGTTGTGAGTAACCTTTTGCCATAAGCCGACCTTTATGCTTTTGAATGCTTCCATCTGCATTATACTTTGTTCAGAATACCCACTTTAGTCATACAACATTCTTGCCTTCGGGAACATCAACCAACTCCCATGTTGAATTTCTTTTAATGGCATGCATCTCCTCTTTCATAGCAATCTGCCATTCAGGTTGTTTTGCAGCTTCTTCAAAAGAAGTTGGGTCAGTGACCAATAAGCCGATGTCACATGACGCATTAATTTCTCTAAGAGACCTGAACCTTTTTTGTGGTGTTTCACTTTCGCTATTGTTGTTGGAGGCATGGGTTGCTATAGAATCAGAACTAGAACTTGTAGTAGCATTAGGAGAGGAAGGAGCTGAATTTACAGGTGATGAAGGAACTGAATTTGCAAGATACTTAACTTCAAAATCTGCTGGTGCTAGAATTTCATGCATCATGCCCCTTGTCATAATTTAGATTTACACCCATCTCTTCATTAAATACAACATCCCTGCTAATTATCACTTTGCCACTTATAGGATTATATAAACGATATGCTTTAGATTGAGAACTATAGCCAATGAAAATACATTTTTGGGATTTTTCATCAAGTTTAGATTGAGAAGTAACTAAAGCATACACTATACAACTAAAGACTTTTAAGTGGCTTACCCAAGGTTTCTTACTCATCCAAGCTTCAAAAGGTGTCTAATTAGGAATAGCCCTTGTTGGCGAGATGTTGAAAAGGTACATTACTGTTGCAACTGCTTCTCCCTAAAACTAATCTGGGAGTTTTTTGGCTTTCAACAAGCTTCTAGCCATTTTTACAATAGTACGATTTTTTCGTTCCACAACTTCATTCTGTTCTGGTGTGTATGGTGTTGTAAGTTCCCTGCAAATCCCATTCGAACACAAAAAAAATTGAAATCATTAGATAAAAGTTCACCACCACGATCAATTCGAAGTGCTTTTATGCCTCTCCCACTTTGCTTCACCACCACGATCAATTCGAAGTGCTTTTATGCCTCTCCCACTTTGCTTCTCCACCAATGCCTTAAATTTCTTGAAATTCTCAAAGGTTTCAAACTTGAATTTAAAAAAATACACCAAACTCATGCGGCTGTAGTCATCTATAAACAACAAAAAATAGTGATTGCCACCAAGTGACTCTGTTTTCATAGGTCCACATAAGTCAGTATGCACAGGTTCAAGATAATTAGATGCCCTCCAAGATTTTCCAATGGGAATTGACTTCCTATTCTGCTTCCCATAAACACACCTTTCACTAAAATCAAGTTCACCAATGTTTGGTAAGCCAAGAACCATTTCTATTTTTTTAAGAAGTTTCAAGTCATTCAGATGCAAATTTCCATAATGTATATGACACAAATTAGCCTCATTATCCCTCCTAGAAATTACGGCCTTATTCACTACATTTGAGACATCAAGAGGAAACATCCTATTTTGAGTCATATGGACGGTCTCTATGATCTGACTAGATTTTTTATCATGAATAGCACATGAATCACCATCAAACACAACAAAATACCCACTAGTCATTAAATGTCCAATGCTCAATCATTCAATGTCCAATGCTCAATAAGTTATGAGCTAAACTAGGCACAAATTGCTCATTAAAAAGAAGTTTGACATCACCTTGCACGGTTTTAATTGCAACTGTACATTTTCCTTCAACTTTCATCTGCTTATTGTCTCCAAGTTGGACTTCACTTTTCTGTGATTCGTCAAGCTCTTTGAATAATGATTTGTTTCCAGACATATGATTAAAGCAACCACTGTCTAAAAATCATACATCGTTGTTATTGTTGTCAAATTGAATTGGAAAATGGACCATGAACAATGAGGTTTCCTTTTCTACATTCTCGGTAAAATGAGCCTGTTTCTATTCTTCTCTTTGTTTGTCCCAACAATTAGCTTCATTGCGTCCTATTTTGTAACATCCCTCACCCGTATCCAACGCTGGCACAGGGTTCGAAGTGCTACCGGACTTAAACTCAATCAACTATATAAAATCGGGCCGTAAAATTTTGATCAATTTAAAAATTTTTATTTCACATATATTTTGTCCCTTAAATAGGCTCACAAGGCCCAAAACATGCATTAGAGGCTGTTCGAGACTAAACCAAAAACTTAAGAAAAACTTGAAAAACTTCATGCTTTAAGGCTCCACACGCCCGTGTGGATATAGACCGTGTGGTCACACACGCCCGTGTGGCTTGGGGCATGCCCGTGCCCTTAGCCCATGTACAACACTGACTTTAAAACATGGCCATGACACACACCTATGGGGGCAAACCGTGTGCCACACACGCCTGTGTGTCTACCCGTGTGGACAATTACAAGGCTATTTTCCAAGCCATTTGTCACCATCACAACATATGCACACATACTTATCCAATAACGTATAACATGACATAATGAGCTCTTAAACATCTACAAATATGTTATACTCATGTTAATTTCTTATGTAATAAATATCATAGAATTTACTCACATCATTATCACATACTTGTCATAACTATCATTACGTCACAAACCTTATGTCTATCACTAGGCATGCATAATCATATCCAAAAACCATTCATAAGGCATTATTAACTATTTACCAATAATCTTGCATCAGTTACTAACTCCTCAATGAATCTCAGTTCAATCTCTAGGCATACATGTTGTAAGCAACATCACAAGAGATAATAACATACATGCATAGGAATAATCATATAGGCCCATAACGTCATTAGCCGAAATAGGCCAATTTACATGACTACATACTACCTTAATAACAAGTCAATGCCTTTGGCTGAATCATAATATCACATACTCAACATTAAAACCCTATACATGCCATAGACTCGTAACACTATGATTTACTTACGCCAATAGCATTAACTCGACAGTGTGATAATATCTCTGACGACCTCCAGCCCGAGCTAACGTGGCAACTCTAGGGAACATGGGAAAGAAAGGGGGGTAAGCTTTAATATTAGTAAGTTCACATGAAAACAATAAGCAACTTATTAACATGTTTTATCAATGTTTACAACATGTTCTCAAGTTCACAACAAGTTGTCTTCCTGAGTAATAGTCACGAAATTATTTATATCTGGAACTAAGAAACTCCAAATTAGGTTTCGTTAATTTTCCTTGAAACTAGACTCATGTACCTTTCTATCATAAAATTTTCAGAATTTTTGGTTTATCCAATTAGTACAGTTTATTCCTAAAATTTACCCTTGATTCACTATCTGACAGTTCCGACCCTTCTGCACTAAAGTTCAATTATCTCATAGCACAGAACTCGAATAATGTTCTTAAAACTAGACTCATTAAGGATTCTAAACATATAAATCATAACTAATAACCATTTTGTAAAATTTATAATGATCTTCTCAAATCAGAACAGGGGATCTCAAAGTCATTCTGACTCTGTCCTACGCAATTTCAAATATCTCATTATAGGAAATTCTTTTGCTTATACAGTTTCTTTTATAAGAAACTAACTCTATAAGATTTATTCTCATTTTTTATTCAGCTTTTAACTCATTTTCCACTATTTTTAGAGTATTTTCAAAGTTACACTACTGCAGTAACTTAAATCTGTCAAGGCTAAGTTATTCATGATCAATGTTCACAAAATTAATACAACATCATTTCATCCATCATGGTAAGAACACATATTTATTCATCATAGATCATTCACCTACCAAGGCATTCTCATAGGCTTAGTGTACATACCTGCACAACTCGTAACATAACTCAAGTGTATACTCACCAATGACTTACCTCATTGGGACCATCATCAACTTTTTCATACACTTACACTTATTATACTACTTTGCAAAATATTCCCTTTTTAGGAGTTTTCATGCAATCTTCCTTCACAAAAAGTGTTTATAACACTACCAAGACTCATTTTCTTCCATAAATACTCAGCAAACAACACATATGCTTTCATGGAAAAACCCTAGACTCTTTATCATTTTGCAAACTAGACCCCTCATTTGAAAGCTCATGCTTTAGGGGTTACAAAAATGTAAAAATCTTTAAGAAAAAGCATTAAAATCACTTACTATAAAGGGAGTTTCTTTGCTGAAAGTTTCCAGCTTCTAAACCCTTTCTTTGCTTCCATTTTTGGTCAAAGAAGAAGGAAGAAAATGAAAAATTTGAAGCTAAGCCCTTAGTGTACCATTTTATCACCTAATATGACATCACCTTACCAAATACATTGACCATTTGAAATTTCTTGTCCCATGGCCAGCCACACACTTAAAATGGGTCTAATTTCCTTTTAAAGGCCCCCAATTTAAGATACAAAGCAATTTAACACCTTTAGGCATCAAAACACAACTTTTACCTTTTACGTGATTTAGTCCTTTTTCGAAATTGGACTAGAAATCGCTAAAATTAACTTACCAAAATTTACATGCACTTATAAAATTATATTATAACACATAAAATAACATCAAAATAATTTTCTCCGGCCTCAGAATAGTGGTTCCAAAACCACTGTTCCGACTAGGCCCAAAATCGGGCTGTTACACATTTTGCTACACTGTCTGCACGGAATTGAGTTTCTGTAAGGTTTACTATATTGGCCTCTACCTCTGCCATAGCCACGACTACGTCCATGAAAGTCATGCCTGCATTTAGAGGATTCTTCCTTCACTTGAAAAGCTTTTTCCTCAGAATTTTCATGAGACTTATTAAGTCTAGCTTCATGGGCTATCAAAGAACTCTTCAATTCATCAAAAGTATAAGTGGAAAAGTCCTTCGTTTCTTCAATTGCAGCAACAACATTATCAAACTTTGATGTTAAACTTCTTAACACCTTGCTTACAAAAATTTCATTACTCAAAACTTCAACATAAGATCGCATTAGATTAACAATCCCAGAGACTCTAATCAAGAATTATTGCACTAATTCTTTGACTTTCATAATTAAAGTCTCAAAATCATGACGAAGAGTTTATAATTTTACAATTATTACCTTCTTGTCGCACAAATATTCTTGCTTCAAAATCTCTCACGCTTGTTTGGAGGTGTCTGCTGTTGAAATTCGAGAAAATATGTCATCCTCAAGTGGTGACTGGATAAGCATTAGTGCTTTTGCATCCTTTTTGTGATTTTCTTTTAATTGTTGGTTAGGCTCTACTGGTGCCAGATCAGGCTCTTTATACCCATGTTCCACTAAGTCCCATAGTTCTTGAGACCTGAACATCGTTTTCATGTTGAGACTCTAAAGATGATATTTTTCACCTTTGAAAATTGGGATTAGCGGTTGTGCTGCTGGGTTGGTTCTACTATTTGCCATGAATCACTCAATTTGGGATCGAAACATGATTTACTGATACCACAAATATTGGTAAAACAACCAAAAAGAACGCTCAGAGAAGAGAAAATGAAAAAATAGAAAATGCACTGTTTATTTCTCAATGAAAAAGAATAGAGTACATGGTTTAAATAATGCTAGTGGTAACTAAAAAAAAGCTAAAAATTAGGAACACTAACCCATGATCAGATTTGGTGCCAGATAAAACTAACAACTAAACAACCAAATCAGAATAAGATTTTCTTAATACCCATTAACTGATAAAGATAAAAACATATACTAACTCTAGCAGTAAATAACATTTTGAATCATTATTTTTTCAACAAAACTAACTTGGAACCTAAACACACAACATGGTTATACCTTAGTTTTCAAGGAAATCATTTCAAAAAATACAAAAAAGAGAGGAAGATGATTTGATTGGTGTTATTTTCACTCCAAGACAGCGCCGGCCAATGGCGGCCCACGGTGACTCACAACAGCGCTGACTGAAAGGTTGAAGAAGTTAAAGAGAGGTTCCTTTTGGTGGCATCACTAGCATAGTGAACTATTCACCATGACTGGATGAGCAGTGGGCACTAGGGTTTGCTGGGGAAGAAGAAGAGGAAAGGGAAAAAAAGAAAAAAAAGTTTTAAGGTTCAAAAAGTCAATTGTCTCCTCCTATTAAACAACCATTAGTCGATTAGGTTGATAGTTAACTTTGTTGATATGATTGATGAGGTCACAAAATTTGATTAGTTTGATAGTTAACTTTGCTGATATGATTGACGGGTCCACAAAAAAATACCACCTGACAGTATGCTGATGTGGTGTGCATATAAGTAAAAATATTTTTCTCGATTTAAAAAAATTCAAAAGAATTTTGTAAAAAATATTTTTCAAAAGTAAAATATTTTTTTAAATAGTTAAAATTTGCATACAGAATGAATAAACAAATAGAAATGAATCTTGATAAATAGTTGTCCGATTCATTATGAATGAGTGTAAAACTAAAATCTTCAAAATTATTTAAAAATTTCTAAAATATATAACCAATTTCGAATGTGTAAAAAAATTATCATTCTTTCTAAAATTGAAATATTATGGTATATGTTTCTAATACTATTTACAAGTTTGTTTAAGTGCTAAAAAATTGTAATTAAGGAAAAGTAAATAATTAATGTTGTGCAACAGAATTGAAATCTTTATCAACTGGTTTAGGAAGCAAATCAAAGCCTTGCACCAAGTTTTTTGAGTTAAAATTCTTACCCACCCAAATAAATATCGGTATTCTCCAACTTACATTCTACTTAATTTCTGTTTCTATAATTAACTAGTTTTGACAGTTAAAAATTTGTGATTTTGCTAATCAAATGTGGATATTATTGAGTTATTACAAGTATATTTACTATTGTTTGATCATTAATCAAAAAATACAGCAAATGAAGCTTTTAGCAGCATTTTTATTGGCGTTTAGACCGAAAACGCCACAAATATATACCATTAGTGGCGTTTTCTAATAAACACCGCAAAAGGTAAAGCAATAGCGGCAATTTTCCCATAAAATCCGTGAATTATTTTAATTTTTATTGAAATGGTGCCGTTTTTATTCTTCGATACAAACCCTTTTCTTTCTCAAACGGCACTATTTTTCCCAACAATGGCTGATATCATTTCCCTCGATTCCCTTTTCTTTCTCAGTCTATTCTTTGCTTGACTAAAATATACAAACCTGTTCTTCTATTTTATACCCCAAAATCCTCTCAGTTCTGCTCTACAAATATATTACCTTCCCCATCCACATTATTTGATTTCTCAAAACCCTAAACACCCACTGTGCCCCCCTTTCCTCAGAGGTTGTAACTGAGCAACCGGCGCCTAGCCACTTTACCCAACAGCGAACTCACTCCCCAACCTCCATGAGTCTTAGCAAGTATGTGAAGTTTTTCATGTTTTTCGATTTGGGTTTGTTAAAATTTACTTTTATCATGTACATCGTGTTAAATTTTAGAAATTGTTTTAGCTTCAATCCACATTGTCTTTGGTTGGTTTTGCTTCCTTTAATTTTTAATTGTGTTAAAATTTTAGAAATTTTAACTTCAATCGTGTTAAAATTTTAGAAACTTTTTAATTTTCTTATTGGCTTTTTATTTTTGTGTTTTTCTTTAATCTCTAGACCTGTTGTAATTTATTTTCTTTTTTCTTCTGAATTCTGGGTTTTCATTGATGGTTCAATTAAGTACATTCTATTATTATGCTAGTCGGGTGCTTAGAAAATTGGGGTAATAGGAGCATAAGTGTTTGATTAACTAAATTATTTAGTAGTACTGTTTCTTTTTAAGAACATAAGCATTTGTTTTGGAAGAGTTTGTGTGAAAGGTAAACTATTTCCTATATATATATATATATATTAACAAAATACGAATATAAAAAATATTAATCGACCTTAAATATATATATATTGTTTTGGAAGAATTTATGTGAAAGGTAAACGATTTCCTATATGAGTTGAAGTCTAAAGACTAAGTGGCACGCCCTGTAACTTGAATTTTGGTGAAGGATGGACCAAATTCATTCTAACATATAACCATTCCAATTTTTGTGATTGATATACTAGTTAATGAGATATTCACTTATAAAAATTCATTTTTTTGGAAACAAAATAATAAGATTTTATTTAAACATGAGAGTTTCGATATAGATATGTGTAAATAGTAATCTTCTAATTATATGGTATAACACATAATAATCCAATCTAGCTATGTGTGTTGTTGTTGTCGATATCTTCTACTCAAATGCTTCCAAGTATAAAATTTATCTTATAATTTGAGTTTTTATCACACCAGCTTTAAGATATGGTACTAATGAAGGTTTAGTAATTTCAATGTTTAGGAAATTTTTTAGCATTTGAGGAAGCTTCAAGATTTTTGTTTTCTATTTGCAAGTTGGTTTAGGTAAATATTCGTTAGTACTTGGTGTGTGTATCTACTGTATTGGGTTTATGAATGTTAATTTGTTTTCTTGCAAGGTTTTGGTTTGGGGAAACATTAAAGTTTGGGTTTTAAGATGCGTAGTTATCAGCATTAGTTGGTAAATAACATTGTCCCAATGCAGGTCGCAGGTGTTCCCCTCTCCACCTGCCAAACATAATCTTCTTTGCCAAGCTGCGCTATCCTTTCTAATTTCTCGGCCTAACTTTTCTCCATTTTCCGTATTGTAACAAGTTTCAACTTGCTATGTTTAATGTTATTGATACATATTTATGCATGGTTTCTGTTATTTGCTTTCTTGCTATGCCTATTTATGCATGGTTTCTTTGAATTTGGTTGCAATGTCCTTATTTGCTTTCTTGCTATGCCTATTTATGCACGGTTTCTGTATTTCTTTTTTTAGAAGAACACAATATATGATTGGCCATGTTTTCTATTTACAGCTAAAGATCAGCAAAATAAGGAGTTGGCCAAAAGACCAAAGAAATAAAGTTGGAGCAAATGGACCATTAAGATTGTCAAACATTAAGGTGAGGAAATAAACTCTACTGGTTAACTGTATTCATAATATTTGGAAAAAAAAAGTAATCTACATTGCTACAGCATGCAATGGTAAATAGAGTGTCTGTCGAAGTATAGACTAGTAATAGAAATCACCTTGGGGCAATCTAACTTACTGAAATCTGAAGTTCAACAGAAGCATGTCATGACACGATAACAAACAAATTTCCTATACATAATTTTTTCTTGATTTATTTATGTGTTTTTGTTACTGTAAAATTACATATACATCATGAATTAGTGTAAAAAGAAAAAAAATGTTGAAATTGCGCAGGTGTAGACAATATTTCATTCTTTATACATCTTTCTTGCTCTCTAGTGCCCTTCTGTTTTTCAACTGGTGTTCCATGTACCACAGTTCCTTTCGAAGAATGAAAATTGAAGCTTTTTCTTTCCATCTTTCTTTGTTTATTTTTTTTGTTTTACATTTGGAGCTTCATAAAGTTGGCACAAGTGCTAACTGATTGTTGCTAGAGTTATTTGAATGTTGCCCAATCTTCATTTCTTACTTCTAATGTTGTAATTGTTTCCATTGAATTTTGATTTTTTTTTCCTTTCTAATACTTGTAGGAAAATATCAATTGTCTGCTTGGCACATAGAGACAGGTAATTTCTTCTCCTGTTGTAACACCTCACACCCGTACCCTATGCCGGAACAGAATACAAGGCGTTACCTAACTTGAACAGACACATTCACACATTTTTGAGTCACCAAGAATTGGTCAAATTTAAAACTTCACCATAAACTCCTTAATATGGGCCTACAAGGCTCAAAACATTCATTTGAAAACTATACGGGACTGATTCAAGTCATTTAAAGCACTCTGAAAAATAACGCGTGACATAGGGGCATACGCCCGTGTGAGAAGGGCAACACGCCCGTGTGACCATTTCAACATGGTCGTGCTGATGACCCGTGTGGTTCCCATGGCCTAAACATTTAGGGACACGCCTGTGTCCCTTACCCGTGTGGAATTAATTTTTAATTCAAACCTACAGGGATTTTTACACGGCCTAACACACGCCTCTGTCCATGGCCCATGTCCCTCACACGGTAATGATAGGCTCGTGTCCTAGCTCGTGTCCAAAAACCTGGACATTCTGTTTCTGACGTCAGCAATTCTTAAGGGTTAAACGGCCAAGGCACATGCCCGTGTGCTAAGCCGTGCCCTTCACATGACAGAGACACACGGCCGTGTCTCTGCCCGTGTGTTTACTGCCATGCATATTAACTTGCAAATTTTACGTGCAGGGGACACACAGCCGGACTGTACGCCTGTGTGGTGGACCGTGTGTCACATACGGCCTAGACACACGCCCGTGTGTCTACCCATGTAGACAAAACAAGGCTATTTACCAAGCCTCTTTGCCACCCTTACTTACACAACCTACACAAGATCAACCTCTACCAATTCAAGAATAACTCAAATAACCAAAACGGTCGCAACAATCAACATTTCATTTGTGCAATATACTTATCCATGAAAATAACATCTTTTTCTTTTATATATGTATAACAAAATGAATATTAGCCCCTATTCAAGGCTTTGTACAAAATAAAGGGTTTTAATCCAAACCAACACATTTGGCCACTTCCCAGTGTCACAAAACATTAAAGTCCAAGCCCTAAACATGCCATAATAAAAAATAACGATTTAACTATACCAAGTGCTTCAGATGTTAGTGTGACTGGCTTTTTTGACGTAAGCAATTATCCTCGAACTACTTCGGCGGAACTATAAGAAAATGGAAAGGAGAGGGAGTAAGCATAAAGCTTAAGAAGTTGCATGCAAATAAATATAACACCAACTCCAACATTCATCAACATGCTCATAACATAAAAGAAGGCATAAGCATAACTTACTCATCACTATCCAATACAAGTCATATGGAAAATTTGAGCTCACAACTCATACATAATAAACAGGTACCTGCACCACTCACAACAAAGTTATACTTTTATCATTAACTTAAACCATAACTCTTACTGTTGAACCAATCGGAACATTACCAGATATTCAATAAGCCCCAAACGTGGGGTAGAGAGTCGATGCCATGTCCCAGACATGGTCTTACACTGACTATCATCATCGAGGCAGACGCCATGTCACAAACTTGGTCTTACTCTAGCTCTCGCATACCCGTGTCGATGCCATGTCCCAGACATGGTCTTACATTGACACATCTCGTAGCCGATGCATGTCCCAGGCATGTTTTACACTAGCTTACATATCGAGGCCGATGCAATGTCCCAAACATGTCTTACACTAGCTCCTGACTCAATGTCGATGCCATGTCCCAGACATAGTCTTACACTAGCTCTCATAATGTGGCCGATGCATGTCCCAGACGTGTCTTACATTAGCTCACGATAACCCATACGTCGTGGCATGAATATCCAATTTATTTCTTATGGTTCAAACGGGAATTCTACTATCTCAATTATTATCATGCATTCTCACTTCCACAATCAAGCATTTCATGCTATATTAATTCAGCACATATAATAACAATATAGTTGTATTATTCACAAACAACTTACCTCAGATTATAGAATATGACGACTCGTCGGTCTAATCTACTTGCTCGGCCTTCCCCCGGTCTAGGTTCGGATTTTGGATTTCTTGATCTATAATAAAAAATTCACTCGTTTTATCAGCACATTGATCTAGACACTCGAAAATTCATAATTAGGCAAAATGACCATTTTTCCCCTAGGTCTAAAAATTGATTTTTATCGAATTTCTTCATGTCTTAAGCTTAGCCGAACCCTTTTTACTCTTATAGAAACCTCAAATTTCCACTATTTCACACATTTACCACTTATTTTACAACTTATGCAAAATGGTCTTTAGTTAGGGTTTTTATGAGAACTTCTTTAGAAAAGTTGTTTATTACACATATAATACTCATATTCTTCCATAAAATTTAAAAAAACTACATGAAAACTCTCATGGTACAACCCTAGACTTTCAACCTTTTGCAAAATAGTCATGTGACAGCCCAAAATTGACCCTAGTCGGGATGTGGTTTCGGGACCACAAAACCGAGGCATAAAAATAATTTAAAATTTATTTTGATGCCTATAATATGTGTGTGCTCATGTGTGACATTTTTGATGATTGATTTAGTGTTATAAAGGTGAATTTCACTAGAAGGGACTTAGTAGTGAACTTTGAAAGTACGATAGGGAAATGTGTGATGACTAATTAAAGCATGCATGCAAAACTATGGACTTGCATGTCAAATTTCCCCAAAACAAGCTAGTGGCCGGCCATGACATGGTTTATGGGCAAAGAAAACATGTTGAAACATGTTTTGTTAATGCATGATGAATTAAATGATAAAATAATTAATGATGTTGGATGAGAAACAAAAAATCAAAAAATAGCTCATCCTTTCCCCATTGCGTGCAAGAGAAAGAAAAACAAGAAAAAAATTGTTCATCCTTGTTCTTTCCTTTTTGGCCGAAAATACTAAGGGAGGAGATAGGATTTTTGCTTCATGCTTGGTTTAGAAGAGATCTAGAAGGAGATTTGGCTAAATTTGCATCAAGATTAAGGTATGTATGAGGTTGTGTTAGGAGTTTCATGCATGTTTTGGTTGCTAACTTGATGTGCATGTTAGCCATGGTTCAAATCCTTGTTATGCCATGGAAATGGCATTTGGCCAAAGTTGTTATTGTGTTAAAGCCATTGCATGCTAAATGTGAAGCTTGCTAATGATGCATGCAATGATGGATTGACTACTCTTGAAACTTCTTTGTACCAATTTTAAGTAAGACATTGAGTTTTTTTGTTTAACCATGATTGAAGTTGAAAGGGGCATGATTGTGATGTATTCTACCATGATGCATTCATGAGCATGGTTCATGCTTCTTGCATGTTAGTTAAAATTTGTGTTTTGGATGGCTATGGACACCTTGAAATTCGCCTTGCACTTATATGTGTATATATGATTGCACATGATATTTTGATTATGAAGAAAGTGATGAATATGTTGTTTAAAGAAGAAGTTTGTTGAAGAATGTTGTGAAATTTGCATGTACATTCGCCTAGTACACATATGATGTGAAAATCTTGCAATTTATTTTTGATTTTATGCAAGAATGACTAAGCATAATCGCCACATGAGGGGAATTATTGTGCATGCATTCGGTTAGAGGCAAGCTTAATGATGCCTATTCTTGACTTAGGTAATCGGCTACCTTGTTGTGAGCTAAGGCCGAATGTGTGCGTAATTAAAGAAAATTGACTAAAGTGCTTAGTTATGTGATGTTGAATCAATGATATGTGTATTCGCCAAGGCTATGGCGAGACTTTAATAAATTGAATTTGTTTGAATTAGCTCAAGAGCTTAGAGGCCACAATTGGATAAGGGAAGGAAAAAGTGATCGAATAGCCGTCAAAGCCGTTCGACAACATCCGAGGTAAGTCCTCAAGAAATGATCCTACTCGAATTATGTGAAATGAAAAATTGATGTGTAAAGACTATTGATTTATGTGTGTATGAGTATTTGAATGATACAGGGCTAAGTTCAAGGCGATTATGCTAGTGATATGTTTGTGTTTGAGCCTTAGTAACGAAAATGAAATATGAATGGGAAATGATTATTGATGTATATGTGTGCATGAGCAATTGAATGATATCAAGGGCTAAGTCCCAAGACATTTATCTTGGTAATTACATCCGGTTAAGACCAAGGCAATTGTGCTAGTGACTACATCAAGGGCTAAGACCAAGGCATTTGTGCAAATTGTGAAATCCGGGTTAAGTCCCGAAGGCCTTTGTGTGTTACGATAACCAGGGCTATGTCCCGAAGGCATTTGAACGAGTAGCTATATCGGTTAAACTCAGAAGGTATGTGATTTGAAAATTATAAGCTTGCTGGAAAATTTTCACTAATGCACTTGTGAAACTTCCCAATAACAAGGTATGTGTTGTGTGTGCTTTACGCTGCTAGGAGTAAGAGCGTATGAATATTCGCCCTATGATGGAACGAGTTATCGGCCTTAACGAAGCCGTTATTTGTGTATGAACATAAGAGTTGGGATGGTGAAGTAAGTATGATTATGTGAATGTGTATTCTTGAAATGATTCATTTGGCTATGTGAATGTAATGCTTTGGTTAAAGTGATTTTATTGCTTGAGACTTACTAAGCATAAAAATGCTTACTCCGTTGCTTTGGCTCTCTGTTTTATAGATTTTGCTCGGTAGCAATCGGATTCGGGATCATTAAAGTCGAAGTCATCTACACTATCAAAGCCTCCATTTTGGTATAATTTTGGTTGAACTTTGAAATGGCATGTATAGGACTACCCTAATGTTGAAGGTCATGTACCTTTCGGTTTTGTGTAAGCTTGGATAGGCATGCGAAAATGGCTTATGTACGTTTTTAGTATGATTCTATAATAGTTTGTATGATAATCATTATGGGGTATGAAATTGTTTGAAAGGATTAGCCATTGGAATGGTTAATCACAATCACACTTTGTGCTATGTGTGCAAAAAGGGCCATTTGAATCGTGGAAATCATGAAATAGGTAATGGTTACTTTGAAAGCAGATCTTGGCGGAAGAAGATGGTGTGGTTTTGAAAAATCACCAAAATTTGTAGGAATGGTATTAAATAGTGAATAAATTATGTAAATGAACCTTAATGAGTCTACTTTCATGTGGAATAAACGAAAGCAGTCATAGGAGTTACATGTTAAGAGATATTAAAGCTATTGTGAGATAGGGCGAACGGTTTCGGGTCCCCTGTCATAACTTTTAAAATTTATTATAAATTATCCGAGAAAGAATTAGGAGTCATGCCTTATATGTACAGATTCCATTTTGAGTCTAGTTTCATTAGAAACAAACAGATGCAGTATTAAAGCCCTGCATGAGAGATATTCAAGTTGTAATGCGAAGGTCGAAGCGATCGATCCCGTAACATGGGTGACTTTAACTAATAAACTGTACCAATTGGCCGACCAAAAATTCTAGAAATAAATCCACGGATGGATATATGAGTCTAAATTCGGGAAAATTTACGGAATCGGTTTAGAGTTTTGAAACTCGAGATATGATTTTTAAGGTGTGATGTGTGATTTCCGCACTGTCTGAAATGTCAAATTGGTGGGTGAAATATGTGGATTTGGCTTGTTAACCACTCGTGTCCGACACCGGCGATGGTCTCGGGTTCGGGGTGTTACAAGTCCCCTCATTTGAAAGTTCATGCTTAAAGGGGTTTAAAAATGTAAAGAAAATCATCAAGAAAACTATCAAAATCACTTACTTGAGAGAGGAATAAATTGCTGAACTTTTCAAGCTTCCCAAGCCCCTCTAATGGTTGATATTTCGGTGGGAATGAAGAAAGAGTAAAGAAGATGAAGGCCAATTTTTATTTTATTCAATTTATTCACTTAAGTCACCAACCCACCTAATTCCTTTGACTTTTCTATTTCCTTGTCCCTATGGCCGGTCATGCTCTTTTAAAAGGGTCTAATTGCCCATTAAATAGCCCCAATCTATGATTCATGACAATTTAACACCCTTAGCTATCAAAATAGGACTTTTTCACTTTATATGATTTAGTCCTTTTTTTTTCAATTAAGCATGCAACCGCTGAAATTAATTCACCAAAATTTTTGTGCACCTTAATAATCATACTATAACCGATAAAATAATGTATATAAGAAAAAAATAATTTCTCTGACCTCAGGTTAGTGGTTCTGAAACCACTATTTTGACTAGGCCCAAATTTGGACTGTTACAATACTCCCCTTTAGGGATTTTCATCCCCGAAAATCTTACTGGTGAATAAGTTCGGGTATTGATCTCTAATGGTCTCCTTGAGTTCCCATGTGGTTTCCTCGACTCCATGTCTATGCCATAAAAATTTCATGAGTGCTATACTCTTATTCCTTAAGTGTTTGACTTCCCAAGCTAAAATCCTGACCGGCTCTTCACCATAAGTCATGTCCGGATAAATCTCAAGCTCTATGGTGCAATCACATGCGAAGGGTCTGATCTATATCGACGCAACATGGACACATGGAACATGTCGTGAATCTTTTCCAATTTTGATGGCAAAGCCAATTGATAGGCCACAGGCCCTATTCTCTCGGAAACCTCATAAGGTCCTATGAAACAAGAACTCAACTTGCCTCTTCTACCAAATCTGAGGACTTTCCTTCACGAGGATTCTTTTAAAAACACTCGATCACTGACTTGAAATTCAATCTCTTTTCGTTTCAAATTCGCGTAGGATTTCTGTTTATCCAAGGCGGTTTTCAAACAGTCACAAATCACTTTAACTTTCTCTTCAGTCTCTTTGACTAAATCAACCCCATGAATCCGACTCTTTCTGAGCTTAGTCCAATATAAAGGCGTTTGACACTTTCACCCGTACAAAGCCTCATAGGGCACCATCTTCACACTTTACTGATAACTATTGTTGTAGGCAAATTCAACCAATTGTAAGTACCTATCCTAACTACCTTGAAACTCAAGAACACAACACTGCAACATGTCTTCTAAAATTTGAATCACTCTTTCTGACTGACCATCGGTTTGTGGGTGAAATGCCATGCTAAAATTCAATTTAGTTCCCAATGTCTCTTGTAACTTCTTCCAAAATCTCAAGGTAAATCTTGGGTCTCTATCTGAAATAATCGACAGAGGCACTCCATGAAGCCTCACAATCTCGAAAACATACAAGTCAGCCAGTTTCTCAAGAGAGTAGTCAGTACGCATTGGTATAAAATTTGCCGACTTTGTTAGCCTATCCACAACAACCCAAACAACATCCTTTTTCTTCAGGGTTATCAGCAAACCCGTCACAAATCCATAGTAATCTGATCCCACTTCCACTCGGGGACCGTGATAGACTGAAGCAGACCCGATGGTACTTGGTGTTCAGCCTTCACTTGCTGACACACAAGACACTTGAAAACGAATTTGTAACGTCCTGATTTTCAGATCTATTCGCGGTTTTCAATATTTTGTAAAGATTTTAAAATTTTGTATTTGGATGTGAAATTAATATTTTGGGTAGGTAAATGGGCTTATAGAAGGCCCATGTGTTGGCCAAAACCAGGTTGAATTTTTGAATTTTTGGACTTAGGAGTTAGGGGTTCTGGCTAAGTGGCCCTTAAGTGGAGTGATGGGTAAATTGCATCACAAAAAGAGCCTTAGTAAAGTGGAAAGGGTGACGCCACTAAGCTCCTAAAAAGGTGGCGTGTGGAGCATTTGGGAAGGCATGGGATCGATTCCCTGTGTTGACAAATTGATGCATTTATTTTTAAGTGCAGGAGGGGTAGTGTTGGAGTCCAGGTAGATTCTGCTAAAGGAGAGTTTGGATTAGTCCAAACGCCTGGATTAAGGAGTGATAAGGGGAGAGATTTAAGGGATTAGGAGAGAGGATAGGAGTTGGCCGAATATTGGAAATTGAAGGGGGAAAAATCGGCAGAGGGTTATGAGGTTAGTATTTCGGCACCTAGGGTATTGAGTGGTGCCGTTCTTTTCTGCTCAGACATCACCAGGTTTTCTTTTCTCTCTTCTTCCTCTTTAGCTGAAACTACCACCTCCCTTATTCTTCTTTTTCTATTTTTTTCTTCTTCAAAACCATTCATCAATTCTGCTGTTCATCAATACTTTTGCCGAATCCATAAAAGCCGAAATCCTATGATCATTGCTTGTGCCGATTTCTTCAAAGCCAGGTCCTTCTATGTTCTTTTGTTTTTATTAAATCTACGATTATCTTTTCTTAATCCTAGATACCTGACGGCAATTCTACTTCAAGGTCATAGCCTCATATCGTCATCTCCTTCACCACCCAAAAGCCGAAAGTACCATTGGTTTAAGGGCTTATAGCGAAACTTCTTCAACTCTTGGATTCGGGTTTTACCATTGTTCTAAGGATAAATCGCACTGCATCGCATGGAAATCAAGTAGGAGTAAGGGTAAGTACTTATCATCTCGGATCCGTTCTTATTTTACGATGTTAGGAAAAGCGAAATCCCTAAAAATTAGGGAGGTCATCGATTTGAGCATAAGGCTTTAAGGGTTTGTATGGCGATGTTTTCTTTCGGTGATTAAAGTCTTCTTAAGCGTTGGATCAAAAGCGTGAATCATTGGAACAATCGGATTCGGAGCTAGCTATCGATTTTGGCAAAAAGGTAAGGGTTCAAAGGCTTTTTAGGAACATGGTTTGACTTTAGTTGAGCAAGTTTTGGGTTTAGTGATTGCGGTTTGTAAATAAGAACTGTACTAATCAATTTTAGGACATCAAAAGGGATCTCGAGAGCGATCGTCATGAATCGGTGTGTACCGAACACCCTTTCTTAGTTCAATTCGGCAATAGCCGAAATGTCGAAATTTCGGCATTTCATGGGCTTGAGTATGCGAATGCTCTCAAGACGTAGAGTAATTGTTAGATCTAGCACCGCAAAGTGGTAAGTAAGTTCGTGTGACATTTTAGCGTACTTCGGAAAAAGGGGCCAGATGGGCCAAAACTAGGCCCAATGGGCTTACAGACCAATATGGGTAAGAGATGGGCAAAGTAGCCTGTTAGTTAGATGGTGGAACCAAATTGCATAAAAGCGCTAAAATTACTAAAATAGCTTGTGTAGTTGCGTATATGCGAAATTACCCCTAAAGAGCATAATTAAAATACCCCTAAGGTTTAAATTGGCTAAACTGCATGATTGATTAATACTGTATTTTACATTATATGCTTTTATTAATATCTGTTGCATGGGATTGGGGTACTGATGGAGGAAGTATTGAAAGTGGTTCATCCACGTACTGGAGGCTTTGCCTCAACTTTCGATATTTGAGGCGTTCTTTAAGCTGTGGAGTGTAGAAATTTGATGCAGGCGGTGTAGCGGTTGGTGGGTTGAGTAGTCTCCCCAGTTGGGCTTGCATTCATTACTACTATTATTACTTATGTTACTAAACTGGGCCTATGGGCCAAATTGTTATGTAAAAAGGGGCTAAGGCCTTGCTATTGTATTCTGAAAAGGGCTTCGGTCCACTGTGTACTGTTATCTGAATAGGGCTTAGGCCCAATGGGCTCGAGCTGATTTGGGCTTTGGATGGGTTTCAGATGCATCGAGTTTCCCAAACTCACCCCTTCCTCTTCCATCCTTGCAGGTGAGCCCTAGTTGGTGGACTTGGAGCTGGGCGGGATTCGGAGTGGCCACATGTTTTCTGCAAATTCGTTTTCTTCTGGTGAACTAGATTTTCCATATTTTTCGTTTATGGTTTTGGGTTTTGTAATAAGGCCGCTAATTATTTTTATGGTTTGGGTTGTTTCTTTATTATTTAATTCTATTATGATAAAGTCGATCTATGATAACTAACGAAATAGATTAGCTCTAGGACACGTTTTCCAAAAATGTTAAGTGATTTCAAAATAACACGAATACAAGTAAGACTTCCGCTACAAACGTTTTCAACCTTAATGATTTTCTTAAGATGGACATAACCAAACGGTTTTCTCAAAATTATACGAGATGTTAGAGTGTGGCAATGGCGGTGTGCATGTCAGGATTGGATCCGAAGGAGCTTGGTACTTAGCAATCAACGGACTCACCTCCTCTCCTTCCCGGTTTCCTACACGGTGCATGACTTCCATTCACTTTAACCTACTTTTAAAAGTATCTTTACAACACCAACTAAGTTTTCCAACTAAGTAATACTGGAATGTTTTGAACGCTCGATGTGGCGATCGATCCGGTCATAACATCTAGGCCGGTTTGGGGTGTTACATTTAGTGGTATCGAGCTGGTTGCAACAACTCGGTGTGGATCGGTCCGAAAATCTTTTCAAAAAAAAAGTTTTTCTATAAGTTTTCAAAGATGTTCAAAGTTTTTCTATTGAACGAGGATAAATCAATAGTTTTAAAATAAAAGTGTTTTCAAATGAAATCTTTTTTGATGAAACAAGAACATGGGTTTTTATGGATCGATAAGGAAGTGGCACATGAATCCCTGCACCAAGTCTGTAAGTGTTCTTTTTCGCTTTAAATATTTATATGGAACTAGGTGGAAATAATCGTAGATAATCTTGAGCCTTAGAGATAGTGCTATTGATAATGTAGTATTAGGGCTACAAAGCGGGATCGTAGCTAAATTGTGATTTGCGAAAATAACTCAAACTCTATCTGTTCATAAGACATTTCGTAATAAACAATGAAACCATAAACTAATGTCATAAAATTAAGTAATTAGATAAATCGTTATGAGTACAAGGGTTACTCGGGAAGAGGCCGTGGTCGAGGCCGAGGTAGCACTCAAGTCGGATCTGCGTCATCTGAACACATGCCGCCTAGCGAGGTACGCCCACCACCGGTTAATGAAAATGGGCCGTATGACCGGCCGCAGGGATGACACTTTGTCTCGTGCCATGTTGAGGGTTTTGGAAAGGGTGGTGGAGCTAACATCGCCCATGAATAGGGGTCCATTTCGAACGACTTGCCAACTGAGTTGAGATTTTTAGGCGATGTCTGAGTGGCCCCAAATGTGGCCGAAATCTTGGTTGAAGCCACAAAGCGATCATGGATGACTGGACCGCTCAAGAGAATGAAGTTGAAAGATGAGGTTTAGTTCTTGCGGGATGAAGCATATCGCTGGTGGATTCTGTGAGAGAGGGTACCCCAGTGGAGAGGGTAACATGGGAGCTGTTCAAACAGACCTTTAAGGCAAAATATGTTGGAGCTAGCTATGTGGATGCACGCAGAAAGGAGTTCTTGAATCTGATTCAGGGAAATAAGACTATTGCTGAATATGAGGCGGAGTTTCTATGATTGAGTCGGTATGCTAATGGCATCGTTTCCACCGAATACGAGCGCAGCGTTCATTTTGAGAATGGCCTCAGAGATGAGTTAAGGGTGCTCATAGCTCCGCAGAGAGAGCGAGATTTCGCTGCACTAGTAGAAAAGGCTAAGATAGCCGAGGAGGTGAAACAAACCGAATGGAAGAATTGTGATAGGGATCGGAATCGGTTCAGGAGGGATGCTGGACCAGCGGGTGCTACAAATCAAAATGTTAAGAGAGCTAGGATGGAGGAACCGGTTCGAGCAGTTCTGGTGAACACAAGTAGACCGCAAGCTTGTGGGGATTGCGGCAGAATGCATCAAGGAGAGTGCTGGAAACGTTCTGGGGCTTGTCTTCGTTGTGGGTCTAAGGAGCATAGGATTAAGGATTGTCCTAGGAGGGCCACTCAGGCTCAGGTGGCCAAACAAGGGGCTGTGCGACCGGCTCAACCTATGAGGGATGGACCGCCGCTACCAAGAGGTCGTGGACAAGGTCGCAGTGGTAATGGCCGTGGACGTAGGGCACCTGCAGGGGTATTGGTAACGCGGATGCTCGTCAGCCAGCTTTGGTGTATGCTGCTCGTCGCCGCGAGGAGGGTGACGCACCTAATGTCATAACTGGTACGTTTTTTATCTATGGTGTACCTTATACTGCCCTGATTGATGTGGGATCAACCCATTCATATGTGGCATATAACATTTCTAGAACCTTTGGGTGTGCACTTCGAGGAGGCTGTATGTGGGGTGTGTGCGTGATAAGTCCTTTAGGTCATTCGGTTAAGGTAGAGAAACTCTTCAAGGAGGTGCCTCGGAGATTCAAAGCGGGGTTTTCGTGGGGATTTGATGGAGTTACCGCTAAAGAATTCGATTTGATACTAGGGATGGATTGGTTGACCAAGCATAAGGCAACTTTGGATTGTGCGACTAAGAGGATGGTGTTAAGGATATCAATGATGAAGAGGTAATGATTATTGGAGAACGAAGGATTACTTATCCAATGAAGTATCGGCGTTGAGGGTTGAGAAACCGATGCACAAGGGTGCGAGGCATATCGGCTTTAGTAAGCCAAGTTGAAATCGAGGATCGATTGTGGAGACCATCGAGGCTGTTAGGGAATTCGGGATGTTTTTGGAAGAGCTTCTGGATTACCTCGAATCGGAAGTCGAGTTTGGAATCGATTTGTTGCCCGGAACAGCTCCAGTATCTATTGCACCTTATAAGATGGCACCGAAGGAGTTAGTGGGCGAAGGCTCAAATTCAAGAGTTGTTAGATAGAGGCTTCATTAGGCCTAGTGTGTCTCCTTGGGAGCACCGGTCTGCTTTGTGAAGAAAAGGACGAACGATGCGCATGTGCATCGATTATCGCCATTGAACAAAGCGACGATTAAGAATAAGTATCCACTACTAAGAATTGATGATCTGTTCGATCAAGCGAGGGAGCTTCGGTATTCACAAAACAAACATTTGAACTCGTCTGAACATTATGAGTTTGTGGTCATGCCGTTTAGGTGACAAACGCACTCGCAGCTTTTATGGATCGATGAATCGAGTATTCCAACCTTACTTGGATTGGTTCGTAGTCGTCTTTATCGGCGATATCTGGTATACTCAAACGGAGGCGAAGCATGATGAGCATCTCCGTCATTGTCCGCAAGTGTTAAGGAAAAGGAGCTCTATGCGAAATTGACAAGTGTGAATTACGGTTGAGGAGGTAACCTTCCTAGGGCATGTGGTCTCGCCAGGGATTAAGGTGGATCCTCGTAAAATTGAAGCGATTCGGAATAGAAGCCACCTAGGTCAAGATGTTAAAATTCGGAGTTTCCTAGGGTTGGCGTGTTACTACGAAGGTTTGTGGAGGGTTTCTCGGTGATGGCGGCACCTTGACAAAACTCATAAGGAAAGGAGTACCATTTATGCGGACCGAGAAACGACAAAAAGCTTTTGATCGGTTGAAAAGGTATTGACCGAAGCACCAGTGTTGATTCAACCGATGTCTGGGAAGGACTTTACTGTATACAACGATGCGTCGCATGTGGGGTTAGGTTGCGTACTGATGCAAAAGGGCAAGGTGGTCGCTTATGCATCGCGACAGCTTAAGGCTCATGAGGTGAATTACCCTACGCATGATTTGGAGCTAGCAACGGTGATTTTTGCGTTAAAAATTTGGAGACACTACTTATATGGGGAGAAGTGCATTATATATACAGATCATAAGGGCCTAAAGTATTTGCTGACTCAGAAGGAGTTGAACCTTAGGCAACGAAGATGGGTGGAATTGCTTAAAGACTACGACTGTTGGATAGAGTACCACCCAGGAAAGGCTAATGTGGTGGCGGATGCGTTGAGTCGAAGGGTTGTTACTGATTTGAGAGCCTTGTTCGCACGTTTAAGTCTCAGACTGACGATGGAAGCTTGTTGGCGAAGCGCAAGTAAGGCCTACTTGGTGAAAGCGAGTTAGGGAAAAACAGTTGAAGGACGATTCATTAGCTCTTGGTTCCAAACAAGTTAAGAATGGTGAGAACGAGGATTTTGGGTTGAACATCTTGAAGGAGTTCTTTGCTTTCGTGGAAGGTTTGTATTCCAAAGGACCCTAAATTGAGGCAGTTAATTCTGAAAGAGGCTCATGGTGGACTCTATGCCATGCATCCTGGAAGGAATAAGTTATATCGAGACTTGCGAGAGGTGTCTTGATGGCCTGATTAAAATGAGAGGTGAGTGAATTTGTTGGGAAATGTCGGCGTGCCAAGTGAGTTAAGGCTGAGCACCAATTACCTTCGGGATTATTACAACCTGTGAAAATTCCGTTATGGAAGTGGGAAAGAGTAACAATGGACTTTGTGAGTGGGTTACCTTTGACACCCACCAAGAAAGATTCGGTGTGGGTGGTTATGGATAGGTTAATAAAATTTGCTCATTTCATACCTGTTCGTACCGACTACTCACTGCAAAAGTTAGCCAAGTTATATGTGGCGGAGGTAGTGCGACTGCATTGGGTGCCAGTGTCAATAATTTCTGATCGAGACCCTAGGTTTACATCTCAGTTTTGGCGGAAGTTGCAGGAAGCGTTGGGTACACGATTGGATTTTAGCACCGCTTTTCATCCACAGACAGATGGACAGTCAGAAAGGGTTATTCAGGTTCTGGAGGATATGTTGAGAGGTTGTATCATGGATTTTCGTGGAAGTTGGGAGGACTACTTGCCATTGGCGGAGTTTGCTTAAAATAACAGCTACCAAGCAAGTATTCAGATGGCACCATATGAAGCGCTTTATGGGCGAAGATGTCGTACGCCAACGTGTTGGACAGAGTTGGGTGAACAACGAGTGCTTGGACCGGAATTGGTGGCAGACACTGAAAGAAAAGTTAGGCTGATAAGGGATCGGTTAAAGGAGGCATCCGATAGACAGAAGTCGTATGTGGATCTGAAGCGCAAAGAGATTGAGTTCGCTAGTGGGGATATGGTTTTCTTGAAGGTTTCCCCTTGGAAGAAAATTTTGAGATTTGGTAAGAAGGGTAAGTTGAGCCCACGATTTATTGGGCCTTACCAAATTGTTAAGCGGGTTGGACCGGTGGCTTATCACCTAGAGTTACCACGTAAGCGCATCGTATCCACGACGTTTTTATGTATCCATCTGAGGCGGTATCGATCGACCCAACTCATATCATACCGATTCTGAGAGATCGAGGTGCGATGATTTAACTTCGAAGAGGAACTGTGCAAATACTTGATCGTGACGTCAAGGTGTTGAGAAGGAAATCAGTTCCACTAGTGAAAGTACTTTGGAGGAACCATGGCAAAGAAGAAGCTACTTGGGAGGCGAGGAGGCTATCGTCAACGGTACCTCAACTGTTCTAATAAGGTAAAATTTCGAGGTCGAAATTTCTTTAAGGAGGTAGAGTTGTAACGCCCTGATTTTGATTTATTCGCGGTTTTCAATATTTTGTAAAGATTTTAAAATTTTGTATTTGGATGTGAAATTAATATTTTGGGTAGGTAAATGGGCTTATAGAAGGCCCATGTGTTGGCCGAAACCCGGTTGAATTTTTGAATTTTTGGACTTAGGAGTTAGGGGCTCTGGCTAAGTGGCCCTTAAGTAGAGTGATGGGTAAATTGCATCACAAAAAGAGCCTTAGTAAAGTGGCAAGGGTGACACCACTAAGCTCCTAAAAAGGTGGCGTGTGGAGCATTGGGGAAGGCATGGGATCGATTCCCTGTGTTGACAAATTGATGCATTTATTTTTAAGTGCAGGAAGGGTAGTGTTGGAGTCCAGGTGGATTCTGCTAAAGGAGAGTTTGGATTAGTCCAAACGCCTGGATTAAGGAGTGGTAAGGGGAGAGATTTAAGGGATTAGGAGAGAGGATAGGAGTTGGCCGAATATCGGAAATTGAAGGGGGGAAAATCGGCAGAGGGTTATGAGGTTAGTATTTCGGCACCTAGGGTATTGAGTGGTGCCGTTCTTTTCTGCTCAGACATCACCAGGTTTTCTTTTCTCTCTTCTTCCTCTCTAGCCGAAACTACCACCTCCCCTATTCTTCTCTTTCTATTTTTTTCTTCTTCAAAACCATTCATCAATTCTGCTTTTCATCAATACTTTTGTCGAATCCATAAAAGCAGAAATCCTGTGATCACTACTTGTGCCGATTTCTTCAAAGCCAGGTCCTTCTATGTTCTTTTGTTTTTATTAAATCTACTATTATCTTTTCTTAATCCTAGATACCTGACGGCAATTCTACTTCAAGGTCATAGCCTCGTATCCTCATCTCCTTCACCACCCAAAAGCCGAAAGTACTATTGGTTTAAGGGCTTATAGCCGAAACTTCTTCAACTCTTGGATTCGGGTTTTCCCATTGTTCTAAGGATAAATCTGCACCGGATTGCATGGAAATCAAGTAGGAGTAAGGGGTAAGTACTTATCATCTCAGATCTGTTCTTATTTTATGATGTTAGGAAAAGTTGAAATCCCTAAAAATTAGGGAGGCTGTCGATTTGAGCATAAGGCTTTAAGGGTTTGTATGGCGATGTTTTCTTTCGGTGATTAGAGTCTTCTTAGCGTTGGATCAAAAGCGTGAATCATTGGAACAATCGGATTGAAGCTAGCTATCGATTTTGGCAAAAAGGTAAGTGTTCAAAGGCTTTTTAGGAACATGGTTCGACTTTGGTTGAGCAAGTTTTGGGTTTAGTGATTACGGTTTGTAAATAAGAACTGTACTAATCAATTGTAGGACATAGAAAGGGATCTCGGTAGCGATCGTCATGAATCGGTGTGTACTAGAACACCCTTTCTTAGTTCAATCGGTAAAAGTTTAAATGCCAAAATTCGGCATTTCATGGGCTTGTGAGTATGCGAATGCTCTCAAGACATAGAGTAATTGTTAGATCTAGCACCGACAAAGTGGTAAGTAAGTTCGTGTGACATTTTAGCGTACTTCAGAAAAAGGGGCCAGATGGGCTAAAACTGGGCCCAATGGGATTACGGACCAATATGGGTAAGAGATGGGCAATGTAGCCTGTTAGTTAGGTGGTGGAACCAAATTGCATAAAACTGCTAAAAATTACTAAAATAGCTTGTGTAGTTGCGTAAGTACGAAATTACCCCTAAAGAGCATAATTATCGAAATACCCCTAGGGTTTAAATTGGCTAAACCGCATGATTGATTAATATGTATTTTACATGATATGCTTTTATTAATATCATTGCATGGGATTGGGGTATTGATGGAGGAAGTATTGAAAGTGGTTCATCCACGTCTTGGAGGCTTTGCCTCAACTTTACGATATTTGAGCGGCGTTCTTCGCAACCTGTGGAGTGTAGTCGGTTGATGCAGGCGATTGTAACGGTTGGTGGGTTGAGTAGTCTCCTCGGTTGGGCTTGCATTCATTACTACTATTATTACTTATGTTCTTGAACTAGGCCTATGGGCCACATTGTTATGTAAAAAGGGCTAAGGCCTTGCTATTGTATTCGAAAAGGGCTTCGGTCCATTGTGTCTTCGTTATCTGAATAGGGCTTAGGCCCAATGGGCTCGTGATTTGGGCTTTGGATGGGTTTCTGTATGCATCGAGTTTTCCAAACTCACCCTTCCTCTTCCATCCTTGCGGTGAGCCCTAGTTGGTGGACTTGAGGCAAGTGGATTCGGAGTGGCCACATGTTTTCTGCAAATTCGTTTTCTTCTGGTGAACTAGATTTTCCATATTTTTCGTTTATGCTTTTGGGTTTTTGTAATAAGGCCGCTAATTATTTTTATGGTTTGGGTTGTTTCTTTATTATTTAATTCTATTATGATAAAGCTGATCTATGATAACTAACGAAATAGATTAGCTCTAGGACACGTTTTCCAAAAACGTTAAGTGATTTCAAAATAACATGAATACAAGTAAGACTTCCGCTAAGCAAACGTTTTCAACCTTAATGATTTTCTTAAGATGGACATAACCAAACGGTTTTCTCAAAATTATACGAGATGTTAGAGTGTGGCAATGGCGGTGTGCATGTCTAGGATTGGATCCGAAGGAGCTTGGTACTTAGCGGTCAAGCGGACTCACCTCCTCTCCTTCTGGTTTCCTACTTGGTGCATGACTTCCATTCAATTTAACCTACTTTTAAAAGTGTCTTTACAACACCAACTAAGTTTTCCAACTAAGTAATACGGAATGTTTTGAACGCTTCGATGTGGCGCATCAGATCCGGTCATAACGTCTAGGCCGAGTTTGGGGTGTTACAGAATTCTAAAATGTCTTTTTTCATTCCCGACCACCAATACATTTTCTTCAGGTCATTGTACATTTTCACACTACCCGGGTGGATAGACAAGCAACCACTATGTGCCTCTCGCAAAATCTTCTGAATAAGTTCGCTGTCCTTAGGTACACAAACTCTATCTTTGAACATTATACACCTACCGGTACCAGCCCAAAAGTCTGATTCAACCCTCGACCCACACTAAGTTCTCTTGGCTTACAAATCTTTATCACCTTTCTGAGCTTCACGGATCTCTTGTAGAAACATTGGCCTAGCTCTCAACTCTACTAGAACCGAACCATCATCTAACAAGGCCAATTGGGCATTCATTACTCTCAATGCAAATAATGATTTTCTACTCAATGCATCGGCAACCACATTCGCCTTTCCCGAATGATAGTCGATAATCAACTCATAATCTTTTAATAATTCCAACCATGTTCGTTGACTCAGATTCAAATCCTTCTAAGTCATCAGGTACTTAAGATTTTTATGATCAGTGAACATTCGGCATTTCTCACCATGCAAATGGTGTCTCCAAATTTTCAACCTGAACATGATGGCTGCCAGCTCTAAATCATGCGCCGGGTAGTTTTTCTCATGTGGCTTCAGCTATCTCGAAGCGTAGGCTATGACTTTACCTTCTTGCATGAGCATGCACCCCAATCTATTTAAGGAGGCGTCGCAATATACCACAAACTCCTTTCCCAGTTCTGGTTGCACTAACACTAGGGCTTCGGTCAACAAAGTCTTTAATTTCTCCAAACTCTGTTGTCACTTCTCCGTCCATTCAAACTTGACATCTTTTTGCAACAACCTTGTCATCAGAGTTGCTATTATCAAGAATCCATTGACAAATCTTCTATAGTATCCGGCCAAACCTAGAAAACTTTGAACTTCTATCATATTCCTCGACGGTTTCCACTCAACAATAGCCGAGATCTTACTCGGGTCAACTCTAATCCCGTTATTCGACACAAGGTATCCTAGAAATCTGACCTCCTTAAGCCAGAATTTGCTCTTACTGAACTTGGCATACAATTGTTTGTCTCTCAAGCTTTGTAAAACTGCTCTTAAATGCCCCACGTGCTCACTCTCATCAGGCAAATAAATCAATATGTCATCGATAAAAATGACGGCGAATTTATCCAGGTACAGTCAAAAAATGCGGTTCATCAGGTCCATAAAAATCGCTGGGGCATTTGTTAAGCCAAAGGGCATGACGAGGAACTCATAATGCCTGTATCTCGTCCGAAACGTAGTCTTCAGTACATCTTGCTCTTTAACCCTTAACTGATAATATCCTGACCTCAAGTCAATCTTGGAAAACATGGTGACTCCCTTCAACTGATCAAACAGATCATCGATCATTGGTAAGGGGTATTTGTTCTTCACAGTCACTTTGTTGAGCTGCCAGTAATCTATTGTAACGCCTCAAAATTCTAGAGGTTAAATTTATATGTTATGGTGCATATTGGCTTGCTTTTTTAATGGATAAGGGTCCTGAGAGGTGTGGGGAGTCCGGGGTTCAAATCTTGGCACTAGCAAAAATTTTGGTTTTTATTGAATAAAACCCTTGCTGATAGATGTTGGGATTCTTAATTAGTTGAGGGAAAGTCATGGCATAAAAAGTCTATTGGTCTAGTGGATAGTGGCGTGTTATAGTAGCTAGGAGACTGAGGTTCGAGCCTTACGGTATGCAAAGGTGTCTTATTTTTGCAAACTACCGAATGGGTGGTTGTGTAGCAGTGGGACTTTATTGCTAGGTTGATTGGGGTGTTTGAGTGGAGTGGGGAGCTTGTAGCTGAAAGTTAGGAGGAAAATGGAGATTAGAATAATGTTTCAGTTGGGGATGTTGTGGAGAGGTTTTAGGAGTAAATCAAGGAGAGGTGATGAGAGGGGGGAGTGTTAGTGCCATATAGGAACTCTGGAGACTCAAAGGGATTCGGTTTGGGGTGTGTTGAGGCTTCTTAATTTTTATTTCAGTTGCTAGCTCGGTTTTTGGCTTTTTGCACTTTTGATATTAGGGAGGCTATTACTATTGGGGCTTTGGTAGTCGAATTAAAGGGTGGCCATACGGGTATCTTTTTTTTTTGGCATTCTTTCGAGTTGCATTCTTCTAGACCTTTCTTTACAATTGCCGAACCTCTTTTCATTCTTCCTCCCTCACTTGACTTGTTTGGCCGAATCACATTTTGGTCTTTTCTCGGTTCTTCTTCCTTTCTTCAACTGTGGCTCCTTGTGGTGCTTTGGTCGAATATCCCGTGTCTCTTTCCCTCTTTACTTATTCAGTTTTCTCATTGTTAGTTGATCACTCTTTTGTTTAGGATCTCTGCTTTGGAATAAGGTAACTAGGTTTCATTTTGGTATTGCGAATCCTTGGCTTGTAGCTAGATGTTACAGTGATGCCATCTTTGTTTCATGGCTATTCTTTTCCATCTTAATGATTGTTTTCTAACTCTGTGGTTCTGCCGATTGTTGCTAGGGGTTTGATCGTGATAGCCAAAGGGTTAGGCTAATTATCCTCTCTCAACAATTAATCTTTTTGCTTGTTAATTGTTTTGCGTGTGAAGGTTAAAGCATTGAAGAACATTGGGGTTGAGCAAGAGGCGTTTTGCGATTATTCGTTTGGTAAGTAAACGATAGATCGATTAAGATATTATTCATACCATGGTTTGGATTAATCATAAAAATTGATTGATAGTGGGATTGTTGTTAATCATAGGTGCTTGGATCTCGGAAGCATTCAGCTACAATCTCGTTACAGGTGTGTGTTTACGCATCATTGCCATTAGATGTGAAACTAACAAAAGCCGAAAAGCCGAAGGTGAACCGTCGACACCACTCGGGCGTATGACCGCCCGTGTGGCTGGCCGTGTGATAAAACATGGCCGTGTGGAAGATGAAATAGCCATGAGCTCTTTCATGTACTAAGACTACATTGGGCCATTTGGGTTGAACTGGGCCGTGTAGGCCCAATAGGCCGGTGGGCCCCATACAGAAAAGATTGCACAAAAATGTGTTCATTAGTGGGCCAGGCTGTGTAAACCACACGGCTAAGGCCATATTTAGGCTATGTGGGCCACATGGGCAGCGGTATGGGTCGTAGGCCCATTATCACTGATTGACTGATTAAGGTTGCACGAGTCGCCCTTGGCCACTGTGGACTTTCTGTTGGGCCGGTACATATACCTAGGCCCTTATTTTGGTAAGATTAATGTTTTACCCCTATGTGATGTATGACTGTTGAGCATGCCATTTTTACTATACATACATTAGATTATGTTGCATTGCATGGGGTGGGATTTATGATTTTGGAGGAAGTGTTCTGGAAGGCTATAAGCCTATTACTGGCAGTTCTGCTGTAAATATTGTTTTAATACTGAAATCGGTACGACTTGGCGTGTAGGGTTGGATGGGTCAATTTTATCCCGACATGGTATGTAGGGCTAGTACGGAGATGGTGTGTAGTGGATGGATTGGGTAGGATCCTTTGTTTGCATACTGTACTGAAATGGGCTAAGGCCCAGACTGCCCCTCTTACTGAAAGGGGCTCATGCCCAGATTGATACTGTTACAAAAAAAGGGGCTAAGGCCCTAACTGGAACTAACGGGCCTAGGCTCAGATTACAGTTACTCTAATTAATTGTTATTTTGGGATTTCACACACTGAGTTTTCATAAACTCGCCCATTTGATATCTGTGTAGGAAATCCCCAGGCTTAGATGAATCGAGGTGACGGAGGACTTGAAGGTGGCCACTCAACGTAGTTAACTTATTTAACATTCTATAATTTAGATTTTATTTGATATTAGGTTTCCGTTATGTAATAAGGCCTTTTTAAAGTTTATTTTAATTTGGGAATTTAATTACTTTAATTTTACCTGTTAGTAATAGGACTCATATTTTCAAGAACACACAAACCAAAGGTTTTCTGAAATCATCACACTTACGCCATACGTTTTAAAAGCTTCCGCAACAAACACTGTTTTAAAATTTGAGAAACTAGTGCAATTTATATTTTGCTTAAGTAACTTAAGTTTTCACAAGGAACTAGTCATCCTAACCTATTATTCTAAATCTAAAGAAGTTTTTATGAAAAACGAATTTTAGTGAATTTGTGTTTTCGAAAAACACTCCAATGTCATATCACAGATTCTGCCATAACGTCTAGGTCGGGTTTGGGGTGTTACATCTATGCACAATCTCATTGACCCATATTTTTTCTTCACAAATAGTAATAGAGGACCCAACGAAGAAAAACTCGGTCTTGTAAAGCCCTTATCTGTTAAATCCTGTAGCTGTACTTTCAACTCCTTTAATTCTGTTGGTGCCATCTTATACGGGGGAATCGATATGGGAGCCATGCCAGGTACTAGCTCGATACCAAACTCGACTTCTCTAGTTGGAGGTAATCTAGGCAACTCTTTCGGAAACACATCTATAAACTCATAAACCACCGGTACCAATTCAATCTTCGACTCGAACACTTGAGTATTCAACACAAACGTGAGATAAGCCTCATATCCCTTCCTCAAATACTTCTCAGCAGTCAAAGACGACATTATTATAGACAAGTTATCCGATTCATCTGGTACAATCCGAAGAACATTCTCATCTTCACATTTCAACTCAATAACTTTTCTCCCACAGTCCATTACAACACTAGGAGAAGTTAACCAATCCATCCCCAGGATTACATCAAATTCATTAAACGGAAATAACATCAAGTTAGCCGGAAAACAATGACCTCTAATTGTCAAAGGACAATTTCTACACACTTGGTCGACTAGTACATGTCTTCCTAAAGGGTTGGACATTTTTACCACAAATTCAGTGGACTCTACTAGCATGTTCATACGGGATATCAATTCTATACAAATATAAGAGTGGGTAGACCCCGGGTTAATTAAAGCAACGATAGATATATCATGGATAGAAAAGGTACCCATGATCATATTGGGAGACTCTACCTCTTCATGGGTACGTATAGCTAAGTCCTTGCAGGCACTCTACCCTCGGACCTCATTGCACCATTTCTTGATGCACATCTGTTGCTACCCCCACTTCTAGGGTTCTTTTATAGTCTACCCCTCAAATGAGCACTACTCGTTTTCACGTCTTGTTTTTTCTCTTTCTCATCTAATTCGGGGAAATCTCTGATGAAGTGGTCTAATGACCCACATTTGAAGCACCCTCTTACATTCTCTCGGCACTTGCCGAAATGACGCCTGCTACATTGCGAACATTTCGGCCTATTTGACCGAGGACTACCGACACTCACGATAAAAGTGGCTTGAGCTTTAGACGTCGTGTATTGCTTGTTCTTATTTCTACTCGAGAATTCCACTGAATTATTCGACCGGGTAGTGAACTCCTTCGATCTCTTAGATGTGGACTGGTGTAACTTCCCCATCTATCTCTTTTCTGAATCTCGTGACTCAATAACCGCCTTTCTCTTCTCTTTAATCAGCTCTTCTACCTTACAAGCTCTCTCAATAAGTACTACAAATTCCCTTAGCTCTAAGACGCCGATAAATACTCGGATATCGTCATTTAGACTATCTTCAAACATCTTACACATTGTGGCCTTGGTAGATACGCACTCTCAGGCATACTTGCTGAGTCTCACAAACTCACGCTCATCTTCTGTCACCGTCATGCGGCCTTGTTTTAGTTCTAAAAATTCCTTCCTCTTCTGGTCTGTGAACCTCTGGCTAATGTACTTCTTTCGAAACTCTTCCCGGAAGAATTCCCAAGTTACTCTATCTCTCAGTGCAACAGACACGAGAGTATTCCACCATTGGTAGACTGAATATCGCAAGAGCGATACTACACACTTCACGCACTCCTCAAGCGTGCACGATAGTTCATCAAATACTCTAATGGTATTCTCCAACCAAAACTCTACTCTCTCCGGGTCATCATCTATGTTAGCCCAGAATTCCTTGGCCCCTTATTTCTGAATCTTGTCTACCGGAGGCTTCTCTCTCCTAATCATGTCCGCTTCTTGTGGAGCTACAAGGGCATACTGAAGAATCGGAGGGGGTGGGAGAGGTGGAGTGTTCGAATTTGTATGAACAAACTCCATGTTCCAAGCATCCATCATTTGAAGGTAGGCTTCTATAGGCCCTCCGTCCTGGCCCATAGTTATAGGCTCACTCTCAACTGGTGCGGTCCTTTCAGCGAGAGCCAACACGTTACTCTCGACATCATCTGCCGTAGCTCTATCAGGATCCATTTACTATATGAAAATACAATTTATAATCGTCAGGAGTCATCACATTATCAATATACAGTTATGGCATGTATAGCTAGACTTGTACTCACGCTAGGTTAGTCCTAGAACTGACTAAACTATAGCTTTGATACCACTAAATGTAACACCCCACGTCCGTACCCTATGCCAGAACAGAATATGAGGCGTTACCTAACTTGAACACATACATTCACACATTTCTGAGTCACCAAGAATTGGTCAATTTTAAAACATTACCACAAACTCCTTAATATGGGCCTACAAGGCTCAAAACATTCATTTAAAAACTATACGGGATCGATTTGGGTCATTTAAAGAACTCTGAAAAATAACACGTGACACAGGGGCACACGCCCGTGGGAGAAAGGCAACACGCCCATGTGACCATTTCAAAATGGTCGTGCTGATGGCCCGTGTGGTTACACGGCTTAAGCATTTAGGGATACGCCCGTGTCCATCACTCGTGTGGAATTAATTTCCAATTCAAATCTACAGGGGTTTTCACATGGCCTGACACACGCCCGTGTCCATGGCTCGTGTCCCTCACATGGCCATGACACGCCTGTGTCCTAGCCCATGTGCAAAAACCTGGACATTATGTTTCTAACGTTAGCAATTCTTAAGGGGCACACGGCCAAGGCACACGCTAGTGTGCTAAACCGTGCCCTTCACACGGCTGAGATACACGGCCGTGTCTCTACCCGTGTGTTTACTACCATGCATATTGACTTGCAAATTTTACGTGCAGGGGACACATGGCCGATTCTACGCCCATGTGGCGAACTGTGTGTCGCACACGGCCTAGACACATGCCCGTATGGACAAAACAAGGCTATTTACCAAGCCTCTTTGCGACCCTTACTTACACAACCTACACAAGATCAACCTCTACCAATTCATGAATAACTCACATAACCAAAACGGTCGCAACAATCAACATTTCATTTGTGCAATATACTCATCCATGAAAATAACATCTTTTTTTTATATATATAACAAAATGAATATTAGCCCCCATTCAAAGTTCTGTACAAAATAAAGGGTTTTAACCCAAACCAACACATTTGGCCACTTCCCAGTGTCACAAAACATTAAAGTCTAGGCCCTATACACGCCATAATAAAAAATAAACGATTTCACTATACTGAGTGCTTCAGATGATAGTTTGACTGGCTTCTCCGACGTAAGCAATTATCCTCGAACTACTTCGACGGCACTATAAGAAAATGGAAAGGAGAGGGAGTAAGCATAAAGCTTAGTAAGTTGCATGCAAATAAATATAACAACAATTACACCATTCATCAACATGCTCATAACACAAAAGAAGGCATAAACACAACTTACTCATCACTATCCAATATAAGTCATATGGTAAATATTGAGCTCACAACTCATACATAATAAACAGGTACCTGTACCACTCACAACAAGGTTATACTTTTCTCATTAACTTAAACCATAACTCTTATCGTTGAACCAATCGGAACACTACTGGATATTCAATGAGCCTCAAACGTGGGGTAGAGAGTCGATGCCATGTCCCAGACCTGGTCTTACACTGACTATCATCATCGAGGCTGACGCCATGTCTCAGACATGGTATTACTCTAGCTCTCGCATACCCGTGCCGATGCCATGTCCCAGACATGGTCTTACACTGACACATCTTGTAGTCGATGCATGTCCTAGACATATCTTACACTAGCTTACATCTCGAGGCCGATGCATGTCCCAGACATGTCTTACACTAGCTCTCGTCTCAATGCCGATGTCATGTCCCAGACATGGTCTTACACTAGCTCTCATAATGTGACTGATGCATGTCCCAAACATGTCTTACACTAGCTCACAATAACCCATACGTCGTGGCATAAATATCCGATTTATTTCCTATAGTTCAAACGGGAATTCTACTATATCAATTATTATCATGCATTCCCACTTCCACAATCAAGCATTTCATGCTATATCAATTCAGCACATATAATAACAATGTTATTTTATTCACATACAACTTACATCAAATTACAAAATATGGTGACTCGTCGGTCGAATCTACTTGCTTGGCCTTTCCCTGGTCTAGGTTCAAATTTTGGATTTCTTGATCTATAATAACAAAATTCATTCGTTTCATCAGAACATTAATCTAGACACTCGAAAATTCATAATTAGGTAAAATGATCATTTTACCCTTAGGTCTGAAAAGCAATTTTTATCAAATTTCTTCGTGTCTTAAGCTTATTCGAACCCTTTTTACTCTTATAGCAACCCCAAATTTCCACTATTTCACACATTTACCACTTATTTTACAATTTATGCAAAATGGTCCTTAGTTAGGGTCTCCATGAGAACTTCTTTATAAAAGTTATTTATTACACAAATAATACTCATATTCTTCCATAAAATTTCAAAAAACTACATGAACACTCTCATGGTACAACCCTAGACTTTCAACCATTTGCAAAATAGTCCCCTCATTTGAAAGCTCATGCTTAAAGGGGTCTAAAAATGTAAAGAAAATCATCAAGAAAACTATCAAAATCACTTACTTGAGAGAGGGATAAATTGCTGAAATTTTAAAGCTTCCCAAGCTCCTCTAATGGCTAATATTTCAATGAGAATGAAGAAAGAGTAAAGAAGATGAAGGCCAATTTTTATTTTATTCAATCTATTCACTTAAGTCACCAGCCCACCTAATTCCTTTGACTTTTCTATTTCCTTGTCCCTATGGCCGGTCATGCTCTTTTAAAAGAGTCTAATTTCCCTTTAAAGTTCCCCAATTTGTGATTCATGAAAATTTAACACCCTTAGCTATCAAAATAGGACTTTTGCACTTTATGTGATTTAGTCCCTTTTTTTCAATTAAGCATGCAATCGCTGAAATTAATTCACCAAAATTTTTGTGCACCTTCATAATCATACTATAACCCATAAAATAATGCATATAAGAAAAAATAATAATTTCTATGGCCTCGGGTTAGTGGTTCTGAAACTACTATTCTGACTAGGCCCAAATTCGGGCTGTTACATCTATACTATTTCTTTTTGTTCAAAATATTTGGTTAAAAGTTTCCTGACTTTGACATGTAATTTACCCTACCATCCTTTTATCCTAGCTACCATCTTCCTCTTGCTTTCCTGCTTGCTCTCTTTTTTACACAGTTTTCTTTTGGGAAAAAGAAAAAGGAAAAATTTGGGTAAGAAATTTAAGAAGGCCCAACTCATGGATAGCCAAACACCAAAATCTACCTTCATTCATATTTTTCATTTTATATTTTTTAAGTATGTTCTGAAAAATAATACAAATTATATATTTTATTTACTAGGAAAGCATCAAATAATGAAATATGAATAGAAAATGCAGTAATACTTCTTTAATTTGATTTTTGACTGAAATAAATGACAAGTTTTAATAATATATGTTTTTAAATTGTATATAACTAATTGTATATAATTTAAATAACATGAATTAATATATATTAATGTTAATTTATCTTATCATTTATTTATTATGTTTTTATTGAAACAAAGTGTATCCCTACAAAAGAAGTATTCAATAGGCTCATTTGAATTGCCTAATCAAACAACTCCATTTTAAGCTCTCCTTAATTGCATTTGTAAGTACGTCATATTATTTACATGTTTTAATTAAGGCATAATATCTTACATATCTCCTTGTGATATTACTATTTTAGGTTAAATGTGTTCATTTAATTATATAACACGTTTCTTATTTTTTAAGATATAAATAAACAAACATAAATAGTAACAATCAAATTATAAATAAATAAAAGAAACACATAAACAATAATAGTATTAATTATATAATTAAACAATAGTTAATTTTAAATGATTTACTAAACCAGTTTTAAACTAGCATAAAGATAATTAGTTTCAATATGTTTTATTTATATTAGGTTAATTTAATAAACAAATTTTAGTTTTTATTAATTTTGATTTATTCAACTAAACAAATGAATATAAATAAACAAAGATCCAACTCATAAACTATTTATTTACGACCTTAAATTTATTTAATAAAAAATTAGATTAATTAATCATATTATAAACATTGAGATATAAATTTGAGCCTAATATAAAATTAGAATTGAAATTTGACTTAAATCTTTTTTGAACTCAGTAACCTCCCAAACCCGGCCTAGACGTTATGGCTAGATTGAGAAGGCTACATTAGCCACCGAAATGGCTAAACTAACTTACGTTACTTTTGAAGACTTTAAATAAACTCATTTTAGAGAAAATTGTAGTTGTACTTTGAGTTAGCTTAAAAGTATTCATTCATTAGGTCGTGTATGCTTAGGATTCATTTTATTGTTGATAGATTTGTTTTTGAAAAATCATTTTCTTGTCGCTCTTCTTTAAAAAAAAACTCGATGTTAAACTATTGCAGTGGGAAAACCATTTTTCAAGTCATTTTGGAAAAGTAGTTGCCTTATCGATTTATTTTTCAAAAACAGTTCATTTGCAATGTAGTGGAAACTAGAGAACAATATCAAATTTTACTTAAGCCCGATATAATGCATTATCCAGTTATTATGCTTGAGTACTTCATGCATGCAAAAGTCCCAGAAAAAAAGTTAGCAAGCCACAGACCAGAAGTCATTAAAAATTACAAACCAAAATCAATAGAAACTGATTAATACTTATTAAAAATAGTTTGAGGTCCAAGGTGATTCTCCGAATGCCAAGTCGTGTCCTAATTTTGAGGTTTACCTTAAAAGTTAAACACTATTGGGGTTGAGCTTATGAAAATCTCAGTGTGAGTCAAATAATTATTTAAACGGACAAAAACATAAATATCAAATACATTGAAACATATTAGCATTAACAGAAGAACACAAAACCATCATTGGAATTCCATACCATTACATAGCCATTATCAAATTAATGTCAAACGATGTATGAACATAGGACATCATTCATTCAAGTAACAATCATCATTCAGTACAAAAAAAGACAGTACATAGCATAAATCAATAACATTCAAATATGTCGTGCACATGATGCAATACAAAAAGGTTCTACCCATACCATCCGCTACAAACCACGAGTTCCCCAGAACCCGTCTGCCAAACTCCAAAACATTATGAGCATAGCTCGATGCGGTAAAACCACCAATTAATCAATAATACAGAAAATCTATCGGATATCAAATAGTGCGATACAATAACCAATAACATGTAATATGCGATAAAATCGTCAATCCCCTTGGTACTCTAGGTGCAGTGAATTGACTATGAATAATACGGACCTAATATGTCGCTGATACTGTGACAACCCGAATTAGGGCCTAATCGGAATAGTGGTTTCATGACCACAAATCCGAGATAGAAATAATTGTTTTATAATTATTTTGGGGTTTATGATATGATTGCATGATTTTGTGAAAATTTCGTGATGAAATTCTATGCCTAAAGTGCTTAAATTGAAAGTAGGGACTAAATCGAATAAGTTGCAAAATTTGCATCCCGGAAGTTTTTAGTATGAAATTGTTTTGGAATATTAATTAGGAGGTCTTAAATAGCAATTTGACCAATTTTAAGTTCATGGACAAAATTAGGACATGGAAGGAATTTTTGAAAGTTTGTAAGGAGGGGCATTTTGGTCATTTGGATATTAAATGAAATAAAATGGGAAAAATAACACAAAATTGATCATCATCCTCCTTAGTTGCTGCTGAATTCTCCTCTCTCCATATCTAGGGTTTCTTCAATTTTCAAGCTCCATAGTAAGTGATTCCAAGCCCGCTTTTAATGTTCTTTACGTTTTTGGAATCCGGAAGCTCGATTAAGCTTATGCTAGTAATAATTTAACCTAGGGTTCATATTTGGAAAAATACCCATAGGTGAAATTTGTGTATTTTGATGTTTTATGATAGAATATGAGGTTTTAAATTATGTTAAATAACTTGTGCTACTCGGTTTTAAGTGAAAACGAGTAAAAGCAAGATAATCGGTAAAAATACCTATTGTTCATAACTATATGATAGAGTGAGAATTTGATGTTGTTGTAGAAGAGAAAATGTTCAGCATATCATAAAACATAAGAATAAGGGCTGAAATTAAATTCCGAGCCTAGGGAAAAATTGTAATTATGTAAAAGTTAGGGGCAAAATGTAATTTTTCCATGATGTGATTTTGGATTGAAATAAATAGTATGAGTATTAAATGAGCTAAATGTGTTATTATAGATCAAGAAAGACGCGAATTGATCTCGAAGCTGGGAAGGAAAAAGTTTTGGACTAAATTGCAAAATTTCCACATTTTGCACCAAGGTAAGTTTGTATGTAAATATTACAATAATTTCATGTACATTCTTATATTTCAGCCTATTATATAAATATACTAGCTGATGTTAAAATGTAAATCGACTATTGGAAGAATGGAAATAAATATAGAGAGAGATCCGGTTGAACATTGGAGAGATCGAATGAAATAGAGGAGCGTAGCTAGGTCACATGTATGATGCCGAGTGCACATCATGTGTACAAGAAAGCTACGAGACACCCAGTAGTAGCTAGGTCACATGTGTGATACGAGATGTATCCCATGTAGACAAGAGAGCTACGTGAAAGATAAATGTAGCTAGGTCGCATGCGTGATTCCAAGTGAAGGACACCATGTAGACAAGAGAGCTACGAGACAAATCGGTTAGGTTGCATGAGTGGTACTAAGTGTTCACCATGTGTACAAGAGAGCCGAACTAAACGAAGTATGATGGTGGGGTGTGTCTTTGAAACCATTAAATATCGAGGATTGATCCGAATTGTTCAACGGGATGGTTTTGTGGTGATATTGTGGTTTGGACCTACACTTATGGTGAATGAAATGTGGTGAAAACGATATGTGGTATATACATATATAAGATAAAATGAGGTTAGCATAAAGAATGTGTGAAAGAGTGAAATTAGCATTAAAACTGTTTTTAGATGGTAGCAGTGACGTGATTTTGAAAAATCACCAAAAATAGGAGGAATATAATTAGAGGTTGAATGAGATGTGAAATTAAAGTTTAATGAGTCTACTTTCATATAAAAGAAACAGAGCAAGCAAAGGAATTCTATATTTTGAGATATTTACAATTGTATGTGACTTGCTCAGGATGAATACGTGATCCCCTGTTCCAACTTTGAAAAATCATTAAACATTGTACAAAGAAAATTAAGAAATATAGTTTACATGCCTAAATTCCTTATTGAGACTAGTTTTAAATGAAATAGACTTCAGGGTTGTTTGAATTGTGTACTGAGAGAAATTCAATTCGTAGTGAACAGAGGTCAGATCAGTCGAGCTGTGTAACAGGGGAAACTTTAACTAATAAACTGTACTAATCGGCTGAACCAAAAATTATAGAAAAAAATTAGCAAAAATATTTATGAGTCTAGATTCAGGTAAATTTTACGGATTTGAATTTTGAGTTTTGTAACTCGAGTTATGATTTATTTAGTGAATATGACACAGTAGAGACAGCTTAATCAAAGTGGAATGAATAGTGAAGTTAAAGTAGATATACTTGAATTGTTGTGTAAACATGTTAGATTCTTTAATTAGTATTTACATACTTACTTACTAAGCTATAAGCTTACTTTGTTTCTCTCTTTTGTCTTATAGTGTCCTTGGCTTGCTCAGAGTTAAGGATCGTGAAGATCTACCCGCACTATCATACTTTAGGGTATTTGAACTAAACGTTTTGAATTATGGCATGTATAGTAGGCTTAATTATTGTGTTACATGTCATAATTGTCTAGGTTTAAAATATTAGTTACTGAGACTCGACCACTACTTTGTACAAGCCATTAAAGTTGGCTAATATTGTTCAAGACATATGTTATACGATGCACTATCAAATTGGATGACATATTTATATCTCTGTTATGCTTAATGGTATGTGTTATGTTCGGTAATACCTTGTATCTGTTAATGACAGTAACGGGTAAGGGTGTTACATTTAGTGGTATCGAGCTATGGTTTAGTCGGTTCTCGGACTAATAAAGTGTGTGTAAAAGTCTAGCTATACATGCCATAAAAATATTGTGATAGTGTGGTGACTCTGATTATTCTAAAGCGTGTTTTGTTTTAATATAGTAATGGATCTGAAGGAACTGCGGTGATGATCTTCGCTAGTAATGCGGCTCCCGCACAAGGGACTGCTACTGTGGAAAGTAGACTGAGACATTGAGACAAGGAGATGAGGCTCGGGATGCCTTTCTCCAAATGATGAACAATTGGTATCTTGAATTTATTCGAGCAAATCCAAATGCTCAACCTCCTCCACCCCTCCTATACCTCGGATGATTCCTCAGAATGCTCAAGGTATAGATTTGGTAAGAATGAACAAGCCTCCGGTTGACAAGATTCGAAAACAAGGGGTCAAGAGTTTAGAGCAAAGGTCGATGATGATCCCGAGAAAGCGGAATTCGGCTTGAAAATTCTACCCGTGTATTTGATGAGCTCTCATGTACACCCGAGGAATGCTTAAAGTGTCTTGTATCACTTTTGAGAGATTGACTTACCACCGGTGGAAGACTTTGGTTGTAGTGGTGCCAAAAGAAAAAGTTACTTGGGATTTCTTCCAGAAGAATTTAGAAAGAAATACATAAGTCACGATTTATTGATCAAAACGGAAGGAGTTCCTTGAATTGAAGCAGGGAAAATGTCTCAGAGCAGTAGTATGAACGCGAATTTGTAAGACTCAGCAAGTATGCCCAGGAATGTGTGTCTACCGAGGCCATTATGTGTAGAAGATTTGAAGATGGGCTGAATGAGGACATTAAAGTGCTTGTAGGAATTTTAGAGTTGAAAGAATTTGTAGTATTGGTTGATCGAGCTCTTAAAGCCGAAGAATTGAACAAAGAAAGAAGAAAAGCTGCTATTGAGGCCCGAGATGTCAGAAAAAGACAGATAAGCAAGCCATTTCAATCTCAACCAAAGAGGTCTAAAGAGACAAACCCTCGAATGACAGTTTCAATTGGGGATTCACACAGAGATCGTGGTAGAGCATATTCGGGGTCTAAAGCTCAAGCTACTTCGGTGGCAAGTGTGGGTAATGTGCGACCTAGAAAGCCCGAGTGTCAACAATGTGGCAGGCAACATTATGGTGAGTGTTGAGGGACTGAGTGAGCTTCTTTCAAGTGCGGTTCTCGCGAGCATTTTATTAGAGATTGTCCGAAGAAAGTTAAAGAAGAAAGATTTCAGAGTGCTAGACAGAATACCACCGCTAGTAGAGGTAGACCACTGAGAAATACTGGAGGTGGGACTAGTAGTAAAACTGTGATGAAAGATTTAACAGCAAGATCGAAGCTAGAGCACTGCTAGAGCTTATGCTATACGTGCGAGAAGATGCATCATCTCCGATGTCATTATCGTACATTTTCTCTATGATACTATTGTTATTGCATTGATTGATCCCGGTCCACTCATTCCTATATTTGCATGAATTTAGTATCCAATAAAAAGTTGCTGTTGAATTTCTTGAGTTTACGATTAAAGTGTCGAACCCTTAGGCCAATATGTGCTAGTTGACAAGGTTTGCAAGAATTGCCCATTAATGATTCAAGGTCACTATTTTCCGGCCAACTTGATGCTGTTACCATTTGGTGAGTTTGACGTTATCTTGGGAATGGACTGGTTAACATTGTATGATGCTAAGGTAGATTGTACACAAAAGACACTAGAGTTGAAATGTGAAAATGGAGAAATTCTGTGGGTTAAAACAGATGAATCAAATAAATTGCCTATGGTGATTTCGCACATGTCTGCACAGAAATACATGAGAAAAGGGTGTGAAGCTTATCTGGCTTATGTAATGAATATTGAGTTGCCTCAACTGAAATTTGAATCAGCACAGATAGTCTATGAGTTTCCAGATGTATTTCCAGAGGAATTGCCTGGGTTGCCTCCGAACAGAGAGATAGATTTTGCCATTGATTTGTTGCCGGGTACTGCACCGATCTCGATTGCTCCATATAGAATGGCTCGATGAATTAAAAGAATTGAAGGCTCGATTCAGGAGTTAATGACAAGGGATTTGTGAGACCGAAGTTTCTCTCCCGGGTGCTCTGTATTATTCAGAAAGAAGAAGGATGGTTCAATGAGACTTTGCATTGATTACCATCACTTAATAAGGTGACTATAAAGAACAAGTACCCATTGCCGAGGATTGATGATTTATTCGATCAGTTAAAGGGGGCCACAGTGTTTTCAAAGATTGATTTGAGGTCTGGTTACTACCAGCTGAGAGTTAAGGAGTCGATGTGCGAAAACCGCCTTTAGGACAAGGTATGGACATTATGAGTTTCTTGTGATGCCTTTCGCTTAACAAATGCTCCACTATATTTATGGACTTAATGAATCGGATCTTGGCCATATTTGGATAAGTTTGTAGTAGTGTTTATAGATGACATTTTAATTTATTCTCGAGATGAGTCCGAACATGCCGAACACTTGAGAACTATATTGCAGATCTTGAGAGAAAAGAAACTGCTTGCCAAGTTTAGTGAAAGTGAGTTCGGCTTCGTGAAGTCGGATTTTGGGGCATATAGTATCGGTGATGGTATTCGGTGGATCCAAGCAAGATTTCTGCGATCGTTAATTGGAAACCGCCAAGAATGTATCCGAGGTTAGAAGCTTTTTAGGCTTAGCGGGTATTATAGACGCTTTGTTGAAGGATTTTCGATGATTGCCTCTCCTATGACTAAGTTGTTGCAAAAGAATGTTAAGTTTGAATGGATGATAAATGTCAACAAAGTTTTGAAAAGTTGAAAGCACGATTGATGAAGCACCAATTTTAGTACAGCCCGAGTCGGAAAGGAGTTCGTAATTTATAATGATGCATCATTGATGTGCCTTGGATGTGTGTTGATGCAAGAGGGTAAAGTGGTAGCTTATGCTTCGAGACGCTTAAAACCGCATGAGAAGAACTATCCTACACATGATTTGGAACTGCCGCTATTGTTTTTGCCTTGAAGATTTGGCGACATTATTTGTACGGTGAAAATGCCGAATTTTACCGATCACAAAAGTTTGAAGTACTTGATGAATCAAAAGGATCTGAATCTCTGACGACGGCGAAGATGGCTTGAATTATTAAAGGATTATGATCTAGTGATTGATTATCATCCGGAAAAGCAAATGTAGTTCTTGGCCTTGAGCGTAAAATTTCTTTTTACTTTGAGAGCCATGAACACGGGTTAGCATTGTCGATGATGGGTCAATCTTAGCGAGATGAGAGCTAAACCGTTATTTCTCCAGTTGATTTGTGATGCTCAAAAGAATGATAGTGAGTTGTGGATCAAGAGAACTCAATGCGAATCGAGTTACGACTCGATTTTCGAGTTGGACCGGATGACTGCTTGATGTTTCGAGACAGGATATGTGTGCCAAAAACGATAAATTGATTCGTAAAATATTACATAAGGCGCACAATGGCTGTTTATCGTTCATCCTGGTAGCACAAAATGTATAATGATTTAAAGAAGTCAGTATTGGTGGCGGTATGAAAAGGACATTTCGAATTTGTAACCAAGTGTTTGATCATCAACAAGTAAAAGTTGAACATCAAGTGCCTTGAGGATTACTTCAACGGTAATGGTGCTCGAGTTGAAATGGGACAAGATTACCATGGATTTTGTAACCGGTTTACCTTTAACTCCTAAAAGAAGGATCTTTGTTTGGGTAGTGGTTGATAGATTAACAAAGTCAGCCCACTTTATACCAAGACGCACCGATTACTCACTTGATAAATTAGCGAATTATATATTGCTGAAATTGTGAAGTTGCACGGAGTACCTATGTCTATAATATCGATAGAGATCCAAGATTTACCTCGAGATTTTGGAAAAAGTTACAAGAAGCTTTGGGTACAAAATTGAACTTTAGTACCGCATTTCATCCACAAACAGATGGTCAAACGGAAAGAGTAATCCGGTACTCAAGATATGCTTAGATCTTGTGTTTTAGAATTTGGAGGTAGTTGGGAGAAATATCTATCTTTGATTGAGTTTGCCTACAATAATGCTTATCAATCAAGTATACAAATGGCACCGTCTGAAGCCTTGTATGGTCGTAAGTGTCGGACTCCTTTATATTGGACCGAGCTTAGTGAGAAAGCAGATTCATGGAGTTGATCTAGTTAAAGAAACCAAGAGAAAATAAAAGTAATTCGGGATTGCTTGAAAGTCGCTTCAGATCGACAAAAGTCATATGCGATTTAAAAAGAAAAGAGATTGATTTCGGTGGGTGATAAAGTGTTCTTGAAGGTGTCACCATGGAAAAGATTCGAGATTTAGTCGAAAAGGCAAGTTGAGTCCGCGTTTTATTGGGCCGTCTGAGATTCTTGATAGAATTGGACCAAATGGCATATCGGTTGGTCTTACTGGCAGAGTTAGAAAGAATTCATAACGTGTTTCATGTATCAATGTTGCGACGTTATCGTTCGATCCTTCACATGTGATTTCCCAATGAAATTGAGATTCGATCGGATATGACCTATGAGGAGGAACCAATAAAGATTTTGGCTCGAGAGGTTAAACAGTTAAGAAATAAAAGTATAGCTTTAGTGAAAGTATTGTGGCACAGACATGGGATAGAAGAGGTTGCGTGGGAACCTGAGGAAGCTATGAGGAAACAGTACCCAAACCTATTTACCGGTAAGATTTTCGGGGACGAAAATCTCAAAAAGGGGGGGAGAATTGTGACAACCCGAATTAGGGCCTAATCGGAATAGTGGTTTCATGACCACAAATCCGAGATAGAAATAATTGTTTTATAATTATTTTGGGGTTTATGATATGATTGCATGATTTTGTAAAAATTTCGTGATGAAATTCTATGCCTAAAGTGCTTAAATTGAAAGTAGGGACTAAATCGAATAAGTTGCAAAATTTGCATCCCGGAAGTTTTTAGTATGAAATTGTTTTAGAATATTAATTAGGAGGTCTTAAATAGCAATTTGACCAATTTTAAGTTCATGGACAAAATTAGGACATGGAAGGAATTTTGAAAGTTTAGTAAGGAGGGCATTTTGGTCATTTGGATATTAAATGAAATAAAATGGGAAAAATAACACAAAATTGATCATCATCCTCCTTAGTTGCTGCCGAATTCTCCTCTCTCCATATCTAGGGTTTCTTCAATTTTCAAGCTCCATAGTAAGTGATTCCAAGCCCGCTTTTAATGTTCTTTACGCTTTTGGAATCTCTAAGCTCGATTAAGCTTATGCTAGTAATAATTTAACCTAGGGTTCATATTTGGAAAAATACCCATAGGTGAAATTTGTGTATTTTGATGTTTTATGATAGAATATGAGGTTTTAAATTATGTTAAATAACTTGTGCTACTCGGTTTTAACGAAAACGAGTAAAAGCAAGATAATCGGTAAAAATACCTATTGTTCATAACTATATGATAGAGTGAGAATTTGATGTTGTTGTAGAAGAGAAAATGTTCAGCATATCATAAAACATAAGAATAAGGGCTGAAATTAAATTCCGAGCCTAGGGAAAAATTGTAATTATGTAAAGTTAGGGGCAAAATGTAATTTTTCCATGATGTGATTTTTGGATTGAAATAAATAGTATGAGTATTAAATGAGCTAAATGTGTTATTATAGATCAAGAAAGACGCGGAATTGATCTCGAACGGGGGAAGGAAAAAGTTTTGTACTAAATTGCAAAATTTCCACATTTTTGCACCAAGGTAAGTTTGTATGTAAATATTACAATAATTTCATGTACATTCTTATATTTCAGCCTATTATATAAATATAATAGCTGATGTTAAAATGTAAATCGACTATTGAAAGAATGGAAATAAATATAGAGAGAGAGATTCCGGTTGAACATTCGGAGAGATCGAATGAAATAGAGGAGCGTAGCTAGGTCACATGTATGATCTTGAGTGCACATCATTTGTACAAGAAAGCTACGAGACACCTGTAGTAGCTAGGTCACATGTGTGATACGAGATGTATCCCATGTAGACAAGAGAGCTACGTGAAAGATAAATGTAGCTAGGTCGCATGCGTGATTCCAAGTGAAGGACACCATGTAGACAAGAGAGCTACGAGACAAATCGGTTAGGTCGCATGAGTGGCACTAAGTGTTCACCATGTGTACAAGAGAGCCGAACTAAACGAAGTATGATGGTGGGGCTGTGTGCTGAAACCATTAAATATCGAGGATTGATCCGAATTGTTCAATGGGATGGTTTTGTGGTGATATTGTGGTTTGGACCTACACTTATGGTGAATGAAATATGGTGAAAACGATATGTGGTATATACATATATAAGATAAAATGAGGTTAGCATAAAGAATGTGTGAAAGAGTGAAATTAGCATTAAAACTGTTTTTAGATGGTAGCAGTGACGTGATTTTGAAAAATCACCAAAAATAGGAGGAATATAATTAGAGGTTGAATGAGATGTGAAATTAAAGTTTAATGAGTCTACTTTCATATAAAAGAAACAGAGCAAGAAAGGAATTCTATATTTTGAGATATTTACAATTGTATGTGACTTGCTCAGGATGAATACGTGATCCCCTGTTCCAACTTAGAAAAATCATTAAAAATTGTACAAATAAAATTAAGAAATATAGTTTACATGCCTAAATTCCTTATTGAGAATAGTTTTAAATGAAATAGACTTCAGGGTTGTTTGAATTGTGTACTGAGAGAAATTCAATTCGTAGTGAACAGAGGTCAGATCAGTCGAGCTGTGTAACAGGGGAAACTTTAACTAATAAACTGTACTAATCGGCTGAACCAAAAATTTTAGAAAAAAATTAGCAAAAAAGCTTTATGAGTCTAGATTCAGGGAAATTTTACGGATTTGAATTTCGAGTTTTGTAACTCGAGTTATGATTTATTTAGTGAATATGACGCAGTAGAGACAGCTTAATCAAAGTGGAATGAATAGTGAAGTTAAAGTAGATATACTTGAATTGTTGTGTAAACATGTTAGATTCTTTAATTAGTATTTACATACTTACTTACTAAGCTATAAGCTTACTTTGTTTCTCTCTTTTGTCTTATAGTGTCCTTCGGCTTGCTCAGGAGTTAAGGATCGTGAAGATCTACCCGCACTATCATACTTTAGGGTATTTGAACTAAACGTTTTGAATTATGGCATGTATAGTAGGCTTAATTATTGTGTTACATGTCATAATTGTCTAGGTTTAAAATATTAGTTACAGTACTCGACCAGCTACTTTGTACAAGCCATTAAAGTTGGCTAATATTGTTCAAGACATATGTTATACGATGCACTATCAAATTGGATGACATATTTATATCTCGGTTATGCTTAATGGTATGTGTTATGTTCTGGTAATACCTTGTATCCTGTTCCGGCGACGGTAACGGGTAAGGGGTGTTACAGATACTCCATAGAACTCCTCCGTCTACCAAAAAATCCCAACCCAATTCATATGCAATATGTCACACAATCTTGTACATAATCACATACTTTCAGTAAATGGAAACAATGTTCCAATCTTTCAAATTACCATTGAGTTGATATCAATCAATATCGTTCAATTTCACCTACTTTATAGATTTTCATTGTGCATAAATAGCACCCTTTTTAGTAGACAAGATAACAAATATCTCATGTATTTAAATCATACATAAGCTTCTCAACACATTATATCATTCAGTCAAACATTCACATATCTCATAACTCAAATATGCTATTACAAACTCAATTAAACATCCATACTATCAAACTAGCAAATTTTCCAACATGTCAATCTTTTAAGGCTCGAAACATACCTGGTTCGGCCACTCACAAAATCAATAATTTGGCTATTAAGCCAATTCAATAAGAAAGATAATTTATAATATATAGCTAATTTATCATATATAACATGATATTTAACATTTTCAAACAATTTTATGAGTTTAGGACCCATATCTTATTTTTCACTTCCTTGCAGCACACTAGCAAATCTTCCAATTTTCCTTAATAATTCCTTAAACAAACCTAAACCAAAATTCAGTATAAATTCAATAAATTTACCATTAAACCAGCCCCCAGACACCCACTTATGATTCCAAACCAATCGTTGAAATTATAACTATTTTATGAATCCAAACTAGTTAGATTCCTTACACTGTATCGATACAAACTGTACGTACAATCGTTCTTCACCTTTTCGAATGATTTGAGGCATTTGGGTCGGCACCTACTTCAATAATATACTAGAAAATTATTAGCTAATTAATGATTAAATTCCTTAATTTAATCAAATGATAACCTGTACCCAACAACTATGTCGAAATAACAAACTAGTTACCCTTAATTGCACTTACGTTTCACGATTTATGGGATCTGAATGGCCAATCGATCAAGAAAATTTTTCCCTAGTTAAAATGGGTTTAAAAGATAATTAGGAGGGTTAAATAACTCAAATTAATCCTGGAAAAATATAGGCAAGAACCAAGAAACAAAACAGCCCCTTTTCTTGCCCATAGGTGCACGCACCACCACTCGCAATGGCCAAAATTGGGGTTGAATTTTAAAACGGTTTGAGATCTCATTAAAATCTGGAAAAATACCTTTGAAATAATTTAAAATCCCCCAAATTCTAGATCTGGAAATTTAGGTTTTGAATGGACAAGATTAATTAAGAAATTGAAGAGAGAAGAGACCTTACCCAAGCTAGTCGAGAGAAACGGCAATGGCACTTTCTTGGCAATGTTCGGGATCGATCTTGGAGTTCAAGATTTCATATTTTGGGTTGATTTTAATGAGGAAAAATTACAGCAATATGGTGGAGAATATGTTAACAAATCTTGTGGAAAATAAAAAGAAAAAGAAGAAAAAGAAAAAGATGGTAAAACTAGGTGTAGGTAACGACAACAATGGGAGAAAGAAAGAAAATTGAAGAGAAAAGATGAGAGGAAGAGGGTGAAAGACTTGGGTAGGTAAAATTTCAATTAAAGGATAAAAAATACAATAAAAATTTATATTTATACTTAGGGTTCAATGGTATGGATGGCACACACATTAAAAAAAAAACAAGGGATTTTGCAAAATTTAATTATTTCACAAGGGTAGGGATTCGAACTTGGGACCTCATTTAATTTCCATGCTTTCTCATATCTCTTTTAACCATTAGGCTTTTTACTCATTCTTGAAATAGTTTTTTCAATATTTATTTTAAAAAAAACAATACATGCCACATATTAGGTTTAAGGCAAAATTTGCAAAATAATAAAAATGGTGAGAGAGAAGGGATTTGAACTTGGGTTTCAAGGAACATTTCACTAGCACTTAACCAACAAATCAATACCCCATTTATTTCCTAAAAATGCATAGATAATTTTAAAAAAATTAAGGCATTATCACTCTCTCTCGATTCACAAACCCGATTCTACTAACCCCCGATTTTTGGGATGTTACATGAACACTTAAGAATCATATTATAAACATGAATTAAATCTATTTAGAACACTTAAGTAACCGTAATTTATTGTTAACTTTAGACTTCAATGACTACAAAATGGATAAGAGTTGGATGGATTTGTTAAGGGTAAGCAACGATTGTGGAAATGGAGTACAAATTTTTCTAAATTTTGCATTTCAAAATGCAAGCCAAGAGAATATGATTGTTTGCCCGTGTAAGAAGTGTGGCAACATCAATTGACATATTCGTGAAGTTGTCTATGAACATCTAGTTGTTGATGGCTATATTCGGGACTATAAAAAATAGATTTTCCATGGAGAGTTTACACCTCGTAGAACCTCTTTAATGATTAATCTGGCTTGTCCTCATAGAGAGGATGACATGGAAGGTATGTTGAGGGATGCATTTAATATGCACAGTCATGGTTTCTAATCATTTCCACCTAAAATTATTGCATCTGATGATTGTGATATTGGTGGAAATGTTTTTATAGAAACGGGAAGAAGTGCACCCAATGAAGAGCCAAATAGAGAAGCAGCGAAGTTCTACAAGTTACTTAATGAAATGAAAGAAGAACTTTATGAGGGATCAAAATTTTTGCAATGTCAAAGAAAGAAAAAGAAGTGTTCTGCACGATGTTGAAGGATATAAAGGTCCCAGATGCGTATGTATCAAATATATCTCGATGTGTGAGTCTTAAAGATCAAAGACTATATTCCCTAAAATCACATGATTATTACATCTTGATGCAAGATTTACTGCCAGTTGCTTTACGTTGTTGTATGTCAAAAAAGGTGATGTCTTGTATAATTGAACTATCCAATATAATGAAAGCTATTTGTGGCAAAATTTTGATTGTTGAAGAACTTGAGAAAGTACAAGATCGATCTGCCTTGATGTTATGAAACTTGGAAAAAAAATCTTTCCACCTTCATTCTTCACTATTATGGTGCACTTGTTAATCCATCTCCCTCATAAAGCAAAACTTAGTGGACCGAGTTTCTATTGGTAGATGTATCCTATAGAGAGATGATAATTTATTTGAAAAGTTTTCATTCATTCATGAATATACCTTTAATTACAAATTTTGATAATGTTGTATATCGTGTTTTAGGTTCCTATGCAAATTGAAGTCTTATTGTCATAATAAGCGTTATCGAGAATGATCAATTGCTGAAGGTTACTTAGTAGAGAAGTGTATGACTTTCTGCTCTAGATATTTAGAAGATGTTGAAACAAGACTGAATAGACCAAGTAGAAATGTTGGGCTCACTAATCATAACTTAGCTAAAACTTATCTATTTCGAAGTTATGGACAACCAATAAATAAAGTTGAAATTGCACACTTAGATGATAGATCCTAGGTACAAGCACATCGATATGTTCTTTTTCACCAAGATTCAATTGAACTATTACGCAAGTAAGTTTTAGAATTTGATAAATATTCATCATTTTCATTTGTTTATTTTCTAACCAAGTAATCCACTTTTTAACATAGTGAGTTCAAACAAGTCTTGAGATCTCGTTCACACTTCCGAAGATTACAACATCGAGAGATTCATAATTTATTCACAGAATCTTTTCATGAATAGTTAGGGCAGACGGTATGCAACTGAAGCTTTCAATGAAAAATAATAATGTTTTCGTATAACATTATAATTAATTAATTTGCTTTCAATTCAATAGGTTTTTAGTGGAAAGGACGTCAATGAAGAAGTTAAATGGCTTACCCAAGGTCCGAATAGAGTAGCAAAAAGATTTAATGCCTTCCTCATTAATAGATTCAAGTTTCATACAAAATCTCCTAAAAGATTGAGGAGGACTCAAAATTGTGGAATAGTTGTTAATTCTTCAATTACAAGTTATGTTAGTGCTAGGGACAGTAATCCTGTTGAGGGAAATGTGGAGTATTACGGGCTTCTTACGAGCATTATTGAGTTGGATTACTATGGCAAACAGAAGGTTGTCTTATTTCGATGTGATTAGGCTGATGTAAATATTGCTCGCGGAATTAAAAAAGATCAATTTGGTTTTACAATGGTGAACTTCTCTCGATTAATTCACACAGACAACAACTGATAGACGAGCCATATGTATTTTCTTCTCAAGTAAAACAAGTTTTTTACTTGAAAGATCTAACTGATGAGGGCTGGTACGTTGTACTCTGTAACACCCCTAGAGATTTGTTTGACATGGGCAATGGAAGTAGAGATAACATCGACGAAAGATCAATAATTTTGCATTTTCCAAACAAAACTTAAATGAAACTATCCCTAGTACTAGTACACAATTTCAATGGGTTCGCCAGGATGTGGATGGAGATATTTACGAATCATGATGTAGTAAGATTTTACGTTTTTTAATTATATGTAATATTATAATTTAAATCTTAATTTTTGTTAAATATTTCAACTATTTTATATGTACTATTATTGTTGTAATTAATTATTAATATTTCAACTATTTTATGTGTATTGTAGATAATATGCCTAGAAAAAGATTACGAGATCTAACTATTATTCAAAATCCTCCAAATTCGAAAGAAACAAATAGTGATCAACATACTGCTATTGGATCTTCGAATGTTCCGAATACAATTGACGAACCTATAGAAATTCAAAGTAATGTTAACTTTAATTTATATGTATGTTGACTTTTATTATTGATTTTTCTTTTCAAATTCTTATATTATAATATACCATTTTTTAGCTGAAAATGGTTGGAGGCGCAAAACTCGAGGACATACGCTATTAAAGGATTTATACGACCTAAATTCTGTGGAGCATGTCAAAGTATCTAAAAACAGTCATGGTCGGCCTATTGCATTAGAAGCTCAACTTTTAGCAGGATACTTGGGCATTATAGCACGAAATGTCAATCTGTTGCCAATCAACTATGAGTCATGGCATCATATGCCTAATAGTAACAAAAATCAAGCTCTCAATAATATTAAAGGTAATAATGTGAATGTAATTTATAATACTTTGGTTTAATTTTCATTTGTATTTACTTTCTAAACTTGTGTTATTTGCAGGAAAGATTTACTTTAGAGGTCTCGGATAATTATGTGAAGAAAGCATTAGCAAAGAAATGGAGAGACCATAAAAGTACTTTAAAGAAGGAATATTTTAAGAAAAATATAAGCCTCAAAGAGAAATTGCAAAATGTCCCGCTGGGAATGCTGAGTACCAATGGGAAGATGCAGTTAGATTTTGGAATTCAAAGAAAAAAGAAGTATCACGTACTTCCAAACTCTTATAATTATTTCGGCTTATAGTACTTACTATATACGTAATAATAATTTCATAATGTAGGATTGTGAGCAAGTTGGAACTACAAGTAGGCAAAAACAAAAATTCACGCACACAATTGGGTCAAAAAGTTTTGCTTGTGTAGCTGATGAAGAGGTATTTTGAATTTATTAAGTGTGTGAAATATTAATTACTTTCTACTAAATAATATTTTTCCTACTATACTGTAGGAACTGTCGTATGGTCAAAAAGTTGGACACCTTCAGCTTTTTGACATAACACAAAGAAAGAAAGATAGATCTCCAATAACTACTGAAGCTACAGAAATTATGGTATATTTACTTAATAAAATTTGAATTATTTTAAATATTTATCATGTGTAATTATAATGGTTTAATTTGTCGTTTGTAATGCAAATAATGCCAAGTTATGCTGCATTTGTTTGATTTTATATTTCGTTTCTAACTCCTTGATTGATTTATTAGGAGAACTAAAGGATAAAAGGGCAGAGTATGAAGCGATGGTATGAAGCGATGGCTTCAAGTGATAATTCTGTTAATCTGGACGACATTGATAACCAAATTATTATTGAAGTTTTGGGTCCTGAAAGGTATGGTCAGGTTCGATTTCAAAGATCTTTTGTTAGTCCAACCCAATATTTTGGATCCAGTTCGCAGTAATACATGCCTTCAGCGAATTAGGCTCAAGTTGAAGTTCAGAAGTTAAAAGACTAGATGGCTCAGATGCAAGCGAGCACAGTTGAGCAAATTACTCAATTTAAAGCGAAGGCAACATTGAGAGAAGCAGAGGCTCAAAGAAAATATGATGAACTCCAACTACAACTTAAAGCGGAGGCAGCAACGAGGGAATGTAACACCCTGAATAATTTATTCCTATTTTTGTAAATATCTAACACAAATATGTATCTGCTTCAATGGTTAAATGTTCTGGGTGTGTGTGAGAGGTCTGGGATTCAAGTCCCACTTTTAGCAAATTTTGTTATTTTTGAATCCAAATCTTACCCTTGTGGAGTGGGCTTACATAAAATTATCTGTTAATTCATATCAGAATGAGTTTGCTGGTTCGAGTGGTAAGGAGGTTGGTGTGCTAGAGGTCTTGTGTTTGAATCCATGCGCGAGCGTGGGAATTATTTTTACTCAATTTTGTGATAGAGTTTCGATAGAGTTGGAATTCTTAGTAGTGGGTGTAACAACCCAATTTAGGGCCTAGTTGGAACAGTGGTCTCAAGACCACAAATTTGAAGATAGAAAAAAAATTATTTTTATTATTTTTATTAGATTATGGTACGCTTATATTAGTGCATGAAAAATTTGGTGAGTTAATTTTAATGTTTTCAAGCCCAATTGCGAAAAAGGACTAAATTGCATAAAAGGAAAAAGTTACATTTTAGTACCCAATGGTGCCAAGTAGCTAGAGAATTGAAATTAGGAGTATTTAAAGGGTAATTAGACCCTTGTCCATTGGCTTGGCCGGCCATGGGGAGACAAATTGGAGAGAAGGTCAAAATTAGGTGAGGGTGAGGTCATCAATTTTGACTAGTTTTTTATTAAACAAAACAAAGTCTATTTCTTCTTTATTTTCTTCTCTTTCACCGATTTTTACCAGCATAGGGGGTGTTTTTGAAAGCTTCAAAAATTTCAGCAACATTAAGCCTCTCAAGTAAGTGATTTTGAAAGTTTATATTAATGATTTTTACATTTTTGGACTCCTTAAAGCATAGGCTTTCTAATGAGAGGTCTATTTTGCAACATGGTGGAAAGTTTAGGGTTTTGCCATGAAAATATTTGTAATGTTTTCTGAGTTTTTGTGGAGGAATATGAGTCTTAGTTGTGTTATAAACAACTTTTGTGAAAGGTGATAGCATGAAAACACCTAAAAGGATTATTTTGCATAAGTTGCAAAATAAGTGGTTAGTGTGTGAATAGTGAGAATTTTGGATTGCTCTAGTAGTAAAAAGAGTTTAGCTAGGCTTGAAAAATAAAGAAATTCGATAAAAAATCGATTTTTGGGCATAGGGGTAAAATGGTCATTTTGCCAAAGCCTAGGGGCAAAATGGTCATTTTACCAAAGTTATGAATTTATGAATGCTTAATTGTGTTTAGTGACTAAATGGATGTCTATTGTTAATATAAATCAAGATTTTATAAAATCGAGCCTAGACCGAGGCAAAGCCAAGCAATCCAATTAAGTCGTCTAGTCAAGCACTTTTGTAATCCGAGGTAAGTTGTATGTAAATAATACAACTACACTATTAATACTTGTATTCATATTGTCATTGAATTGATATTGTACGAATTGTTAAGTTATAATTGATAATGCCTTATAATATTTGAGATAGTAGAAATATCTAGTTGAAACCTTGGGATGTGAATTGGATATTCGTGCCAAGACATTGGGTGATTTGTGCGCCAGTGTAAGACATGTTTGGGACATGGCATCGGCATCCAGACGAGGGCTAGTGTAAGACATGTCTGGGACATGCTTCAGCCATATTATGAGTGCCAGAGTAAGACATGTCTGGGACATGAATTATCCTCGACAGAGGTAGCCAGTGTAAGACGTATCTGGGACACGCATCGGCTAAGAGTTGTGCTAGTGTAAGACATGTCTGGCACATGCATCAACACGCATATATGAGAGCCAGTGTAAGACCATGTCTGGGACATGGCATCGGCAATTTATCCCATGTTGAAGGTTCATAGAATATCCAGTAGTATTCCAAGCGGTTCAATGGTGAAAGTTATAGTTCAATTCTGATAAAAAGAAAAGATGATCATATTGTGAGTGTTACAGGTACTTATATGATAAGCATAAGTAACGAGCTTAATTTAGAAAATGATATTCGAGTAGATGATAATGAGTAAGTTAAGTTATGTTTACTTTTGACCTATAAGCAGGATGGCAAATGTGAGATTGTTGTTGTATATTTATTTATATGAAACTTACTAAGCTTTATGCTTACACTCTTTTCTTTCCCTCTTCTTTCAATATCGCCAGGCTAGCTTAAGGGTCCCGTAAAGTCAGAGATATCGATCACACTATTAGTCACAGCACTCAGTATAGTTTGATTTATATTTTTGAAGGTGGCATGAATAGGGCTAGACTAGGATGTTGTATAAAGAGAATTATTCATGTATTTTGGCTCAAGTCAAAAGCCCTTCACTTTGTATCAAGCCTGGAATAATAGCTATTATTCATTTGATGAATGCATATAATGTTCTTTCTATGGATGAATTGGTGTCCATTGTGATGAAATTTGTTTATTGACATGATCTTGTGTAGGTTGTGCAACATGGGTGACAAAATGGCTTGGGAAATAGCCTAATTTGTCCACACGGGTAAGACACACAGGCGTGTGTCTAGGCCGTGTGTGACACATGGCTCACACCCATGGGTGTGTGTTATGACCGTGCATCCCTTGCACTTAAAACATTAAAGTCACTTTAGTACACGGGCAGGTCACACGGGCGTGTGCCCATGCCGTGTCATAAAGTCAGTATGCATGCTAGTGGTACACGGGCAAGAGACATGGCCGTGTGTCTCGACCATGTGAAGGATACAGTTATAGGGCACGGGTGTGTGCTTGGGCCGTGTAGTTTTGGCAGAATGCCCAGGTTTTCAGACATGGGTTTAGGACATGGGCGTGTCCTTAGCACACGGTCGTGTGTACTATATCCACACGGGCGTGTGGAGTCTTGATGCCTGAAATTTTCTAAGTTTTTCATGAGTTCTCGGATGGGTTCCAAACTACCCCGGATAAATGTTTTGGTCCTTGTAAGCCTGTATATGAGACAAATTGCTTGTGAAAAGAGAAGTTTTTAAATTGTTTGAAATTTCATGGCTCAGTTTTATACAGTTGGTCGAGTTTAAATTAGGTAGCACCACGAACCCTATCCTAACGTCGAATACGGGTGAGGGGTGTTACAGTGGGTGGTTATGATTGTAGGTGTAATGGGATTTGGGTAAAACTCATCTTTTTGCCCAAAATCTCTTCCTTTGGAATCTAACATCTCTCTATTCCTTTCTCTGTGTTTTTTTTCCTTTTCATTTTCTTCTTTTTTTTCCTTATTTTGGGAAAAATTGTTTCCTAATTTCGGTGTTTCGATTCAAGGTGTTCATACGTTGGTAAGTAAGGGTAGTATGTTTTGCTCGAGTAGGGAGTTTTCTTTAAATCCATTTAATGTATTCTCGAATCTTTCTATTGGAATTAAAATTGCATTTTGACAGCAGCGAATCGTGTAGAATGAGACTTTCCTTTCGTGGAATCGTAGTTGGAGTCGTTCTGGTAATCGAGTAAACATTGAATACTTGAATTTTTCCATTGTTTATTTCGAGGAAGTTCAGTTTAATATCAATTTAAGCGATTAGTTTAGGGTTTAAATGGTCAATTTTAGGTGTTGGTGGTCTCGAAAGTGTTTTTGCATCGAAACAGTACCAGGTCTGTTCCCAAATCGTGAAAAACAAAGCCGAAACTGCTTACTGTCGATGCCACATGGGCATGTGGCCGACCGTGTGGGTGGTCGTGTGTGAGACACTATCGTGTGGTCTACGAAGGCATGGTCGTGCATGAGACACGACTATGTGATGGTGTGAGTGTGTGTAACACTCCTAACCCGCATTCGTCGTTGGAACAGGGTTTTGGAGCATTACTGGAACTTTCAAAACATTTTACAAATAATTTCTGTAAATTACTATTCACTAACCGAGATCATTCAAAACATCCCTTAATTGGACCTTCAAGGTCTAATTCAAGCATTAGAATCAAGTCGGGACTTACTCGAAAACTCATAAAATTTTTTGTGACATTTCAAAAATTTTCCAAAGTTGCAAGGCTCACACGCCTGTGTGGTCAGGCCGTGTACTACACACACCTGTGTCCCTAACTCGTGTAACTCTTTGACTTTTAAGGCATAAAGAAATTGAAGTTACACGGCCTAGTCACACGCCAGTGTACTAGGCCGTATGATTAATTTAATTTTTGAAACTTAGGTGCAGTTTCACACAGTCGTGTACCACGCTCGTGCGCAAGGCTGTGTCAATCACACGACTGAGACACACGCCTGTGTCTCTACCCGTGTGCCCAATTCTAAGCATTCTATTTCTCATTTTTTAGATGCAAAGGACACACGACCTAACCACATGCCCATGTTACTAGGCCGTGTGTCACACACAATCTAGAGACACGCCCGTGGGGACAAAATAGGGCCATTTCCTAGCATTTGTCACCCAAAACTCACCATTTTCCTACACCAAAACATACAAGCACATTCCAACCATTTCAAGCACTCAAATTAAGAGGTTTCTATCATTTAACATGACATATCATCACATGCATACATGTTTACAATCTTACCTTGGATTCACTAGTCATTAACATCATTTGATCACATGTATTTAAAATAACACATATGAATATATAACATAGTAACCTACTTAGTCATACCGGAAATAAGCCATTACTAGCCATTCCAATGGCTAGGTTACAAAACATCATTATTAAGCTACTAATGGTCAAGTTGTCCTATACATGCCATTATACCAAAATGATTTTATTAAGTATACCCAAAATAACTAGTTGATAGTGTGACGATGCTCCAATGGTCTCCAACCTTCACAAGCTTCCGAGCACTATAAAATAGGGGAAAAATAATATGGAGTAAGCATTACATGCTTACTAAGTTTGTATAATAGAAACTAAACTTACCAATCTCGTTTATTAAATCTAAGCATATAATAACAAATTTTCCATCCATTTGGCTAAATTGCCTAAACACATGCATCCAATCAAACATGTTAGTCACCAAAATTCTTCATATAAATCAGGTAACATAGATGAGCTCAACATGTAATAGTCCTTTTAGGTCATTATCATTTCATCTTAAAATTCTCATGCCATGTTAAGAGTTTTATGTTCGTTGAATCATTGAAATCCCAATGGATGCTCAAGTAGTACACTCCAGGTGTACAATTCCATAATTTTTCAATTCTTATTCAAGGGTACCCATTAGGGCACTTAATCAAAATACACACTGTAACACCCCGTACCCGAGACCGTTGCCGGAGTCGAACACGAGGTATTTACGGACTTATTTCATTGTAAAACACAGTTCATTTAAAATTTCCAGACAAGCTGGCTAACTACGTCACTATCACCTTAAAAATCATATCTCGAGTTCCAAAACTCGAAAACCAGTTCTGTAAATTTTTTCTGAAACTAGACCCATAAGTCCATCTACAAATTGTTTTCTAGAATTTTTGGTCAAGCCAATTACTACAGTTTATTAGTTAAAGTATCCCCTGTTTCAGGGTTCGACTACTCTGACCTTCATGCATTACAACTTATATATCTTCCTGTACAGGGCTTCATTACTTATGCCGTTTGTTTCTAACGAAACTATACTCAAAAAGGAATCTATACCTATATGGCATGACTTCCAATTATCTCTGGTTAATTTATAGTGAATTTCCAAAGTCAGATCAGGGGATCCAGAAATCGCTCTAGCCCTGTTCCACGAAAACTTAAATATCTCCTAAACTATGACTCATATGATCGTTTCGTTTCTTCCATATGAAAGTAGATTCATCAAGGTTCGATTACATAATTTATTCAATATTTAATTCCATTCCTACTTTTTTTAGTGATTTTTCAAATTTACATCACTGCTGCTGTCAGCATCTGCCTTTAAGGTAGACTTTACCTATTTCATAGTTTCCATGATTCAACTAGCCCTTTAGCATATATAGCACAAAATATGATCATGATTAACCATTCCAATGGCCAATCATTGCCAAGCATATCCACACCTCTCATTAACCATATACATACAAAATGATTATAACACTATGCTCAAAATATATAAGCCATTTTCGCATGGCTATCCAAATATATACAACACCAAGGTACTTGACCCATATATACATTAGACATTAGAGTCACATATATATGAAATCATGATTCAACTCAACATATTAGCCCACACTCTCTTTTAGCCGATTATCTAAGCCAAGATAAAAGCATCAATATGCTTGCCTCTAACCGAATACATGCAACATCAATCTACCTCATGTGGCCGAATATGCATGTCTATGTTGAGGCCGATTCTATACTTAATACATTCTACGAATATGGTTACTTGTATTGACTAAATACCATTTTGTTTCAAGTTCAAAACTCGGCTAATACCCATATATACACTAGCAATAAAATATTAACATTTGTACTTCACCTTAATAGCTAGCTTAGCAAACCTTAATTTAACCTATAATTGTTCATAACACAATTAAAGCATCCTCTCCATTCCATCAATTCAAAACACATACATTAACCTAATATCAATTAACTAAGCACTTTAACAATTTTTTCTTTAACTACACACATTCGGCAATGACAAAGACAATTTAACAAACCTTAAATTCAACTTATAACAACATATACTCAATATTCAAAGCATTTAACATCACTTCATCATGCTTTTACATCATGGCCGAATGCTCCTTTTAACCCATTTACCCTCACAAAGCATGAATTTCATCATCCAACTTACAAGCTTACAATCCCATGAATTTTAACCTCATAATATCTATCCAACTCTCACTCATTAGCTTCTATCATCAATCTCCAACAACACTAAATAAAAATATACTTCGTGGGTCTAAGGTAGAACCAAGAAAGAAACTCATAAATATCAAGATGTAAGCAACTACCATTGTTCATCTAGATTTAGCATGTAACAACAACAATCACCCTTATTAATCTCCATGGCCGAAAACCTTACTTATTCCACACTCAAAATTTCAACATGGGTTACAAAAATAACTTGATATCTCACTCCATATCAACTAAAATTTCAAGAACTAGTATAAACTTTCTTACCTTAATATTGACCTAGGATAACCGAATGCTTCACTCCCTTCTTCCTCTTTTCATTTCAGCCAAGAAGAATCGATTTCTTCTTTTCTTTCTTCCTCAAGTCACGGCAATGGGGGGGAGAAACATGGATGAGACAACTTTGTTTTCATCACCCCTCCCTTTTCATTACTTTATTACCAACCTTTTATTTTATTCTTTCTCCCATAAAACACTAACACCAAATGTTTATACTAGACTTTAACTTATAGCTTGGCCGGCCACCATCTTGTTCTTTGGTTAATTTGACATGCAAGTACAATTATTTTGCAACATGCATAAATAGGCCACTTTACATTTGCCTAGCACATTTCTAAATTTTCCCACATAAGTCCTATTTAATAAAATTCACTTACAATTAACAAAATTCCAATATGAAATTTTTATACATGCATACATACATATAATAAGCATCAACTATGACGGTTAATTATTTTTATGACTCGGTTTAGTGGTTCCAAAACCACTTTTCGACTAGGGTCACTTTAGGGCTATCACACACACTCTCGAGCCACATTTCGTATAATAGGATTACCAGTTCAGGCTAAATCCTTTATATAACGTATGCTCATAAGAGTTCAATTAGGATTACCAGTCCAGGCTAAACCCTAATCATAACATATGCTCGAGAGGTATTATATCAGGATTACTCATCGAGGCTAAATCCTTTCTATAACAAGGTCAATAAGATTACTCGTTTGAGCTAAATCCTGTCCACAACAAATGCAGGGCCTTATTCATTTTAGGAAAGCGCATATATTCATTAGAATTTCAATATTCAATCGAGATTTAACCCCTTTTTCACCATATCAAACAAGTATAAATTCTCTCATTATAGCATTCAAGTAATGTACATCAATATAAATCACATTCCATACAATTCAACATTCAATTAAACATATTACATGCCAGATTAAGTTACACGAACTTACCTCGACACTTGTTCGTGTTAGAAATCTACTAATCTGAAACCTTTTCTTTTCCTCGATCTAACCTCGAATTAGTGTTCTCCAGATCTATATAATTGAATTTAATCATCAATTTCACACATTTCATATTTAAATGGACTCAATTTACGTCCTAATTAAAATTACCATTTTGTCCCTAACTTTTTCATAAATTTCAATTTTGTCCTTGGGCCCAAAAATGAAACTTGTGCAATTTACTCCCTATTTCAAGTATAACCAAAATCTCATTATGAATTTTACATCACATGTATTCATAAAATTTTAGAATTTTTCATCAAATTTTACAACTTTACATTTTGTCCCTAAATCATGTTTTCATCAAAAATCACTTTGTAAAAATTGTCTATCTATCAACAACCTTTCATTTTCTGCCATAAATTTCTAATTTTTAGCATATACATCCTTGACCCATTTTTCATACTTTGATAACTTTTCAAATTAATCCCTCAAATAGAGAGATTAAGCTATCCCGATTTCAAAAATATCAAAAGTACTAATAACGAGACAAGAAAACTTACCCAATTAGGCCTTGAAAGTTTCTACTCTCTCTCCTAAGGTTTCCATACAATTTTAGGTTGAAGATGATGAAAATAAGATGATATTCCTTTCTATCATCTTTTAATTAATTAATTATACTTCCAATGTAGTCCCTACTCTTTTCTAATTTTTCCATGGATGAGTCATCAAAAAAATCTGCATACTTCTTTAATGGTCTAATTACGATATAAGGACCTCTAGTTTTGAATTCCATAGCTATTTAATTCTTAATAGCTAATAGAATTCAATTTTTGCATTTTATGCAATTTAGTCCTTCTCGTAATTAAACACTTAATCAATAAAATTTTCGTGTCAACATTTTCACACGATATGCCTATTATAATACAGACCATCTAATAAAATAAAAATAAATTTTATTTTTGGGTCGGATTTGTGGTCCCGAAACCACTATTCCTATTTCACTGAAAAATAGATTGTTACAACTCTCCCCCCTTAAAGATTTTCGTCTTTGAAAATCTTACTAGTAAAAAGGTTCAGGTATTACTTCTTCATAGCATCCTTCGGCTCCCAGGTAGCCTCTTCTATACCTTGTCATTGCCAAAGAACTTTTACTAAAGCTACCTTTTATTTATTAACTAATTCATTTCCCGAGCAAAGATTTTGATTGGTTCTTCACCATATGTCATATCAGGCTGAATCTCTACCTCTATCGGTGAAATAACATGTGAAGGATCGGATCGATAATGTCGTAGCATAAACACATGAAAAATATTATGAATTCGATCAAGTTCTGGTGGCAAAGCTAACCGATATGCAACCAGTCCGATTCTTTCTGTAATTTCATATGGTCCAATGAACCGTGGACTCAATTTTCCTTTACGATCAAATCGGAGAACTTTTTTCCAAGACGACACTTTCAAGAATACTTTGTCACTGACTTGAAATTCTATTTCTTTTCGCTTCAAATCAGCGTAAGACTTTTGATAATCAGAGGCTGCTCTCAAATTGTCCCGAATTACTTTCACTTTTTCCTTGGTCTCTCAGACCAAGTCAACTCCATGTAACTTTTTCTTACTGAGTTCAGTCTAATACAATGGAGTTCTACATTTACAGCCATACAAGGCTTCATACAGTGCCATTTTAATACTAGACCGATAACTGTTATTATAAGCAAATTCAACCAAAGGAAAATACCTTTCCCAGTTACCTTCAAACTCAAGTATACAACATCGTAGCATATCTTAAAGATCTGTATTACCCATTCAGATTCACCATCTGTCTGGGAATGAAATGCAGTGCTAAAGTGTAACTGAGTACCCAGGGCTTCCTGCAATTTGTTCTAAAATTGTGACGTAAACCGAGGGTCTCTATCTGAAATAATGAAGATAGGCACTCCATGCAATTTGACAATCTCATAAACATATAATTCAGCCAATCTGTCCAAGGAAAAATCCATATGTACTGGAATAAATTGTGCAGACTTTTTCAACCGATCAACAATTACCCTAATGGCATATTTCTTCTTTGGAGACGGGGGTAACCCCGATACAAAGTCCATAGTAATTCTTTCCTATTTCTATTTTGGTATCGTAACTGACTATAATAATCCAGAAGGCAACTGATGTTCAGCTTTTACTTGCTGACATATCAAACATTTGGATACAAACTTAGAAATATCTCATTTCATTCCCGACCACCAGTACATCTTTTTCAGATCATTATACATTTTATTACTACTAGGATGCATAGACATGTTACATTATGAGCTTCATTCAAAATCTTCTGTACTAGTTTAGAACTTTTTGGTACACATACTCTACCACTAAATAACTGTGACAGCCCAAAATTGACCCTAGTCGGGAAGTGGTTTCAGGACCACTAAACCGAGTCACCGAAATGTTTGAACGTAATATTTATTGTCTAGAATATGTATTTACGAATGTGTGAAAATTTCAAGCTTCGGTTTAGTCGATTGCATGTGAATTCAGTTAGTAGGACTTGTTTGTCACTTTTGAAAAATGATAGGCTAATCTATAAAGACCTAATAGTACATGTAGTCAAAAGGGAGGACTTGCATGTCAAAATCCCCCCCCCAAGTGCTAGTGGCTGGCCATGACAAGGAAGCATGGGCAAGACATGTCATGAAACATGTTGGGTGAGTGTTTTATGTTGAAATAAATAAAATAAGGTGCATGAGTAATAAAAAAAAGTGTGTGTGTGAAGGCTTTCCCCTCCCCTCCCCATTGCCGTGCAAGTGAGAAAGAAAAACAAAAAAAAAAAGCTTTGTTCATCTTTTTTTTCATCCTTTTGGCCGAAAATCTCAAGGGAGAAGAAAGGGGTCCTTGCTCATGGTTGGTTTGGAATAGGTTGGCCATCCTTGTAGCTAGATTAAGGTATGTTTAATATGGTGCCATGAGATTCATGCATGTTCTTAGTTCCTAGTTTTAGTTCTAATTAGTCCATGATTCAAAACCTTGCTATGTCATGAGGATGATAGTATGAAATGAAAATTTGAGATAAGTAAGGTTAAATTTGATTTGGTAAAATCGGCCATATGGGTGTATATGTTTGTAAAATATATTTTCTTTGTTAACTCCTTACAATCGGTTGTAGGAGTAATATTGGCTTATAAGGTTGAGTTGATTCATGATGTTGTATGTTAGGATTAAAATACTTGAGACTAGATTAGCTTAATGGTGACCATGCATTCGGCCTTGAAGCATTAAACAAATGTTGGTAGAGATTTTGATATTTTGAACAAAGATAGTTGTGAAATGGGGTGAAAACCATTAAGTTATACACATAAAAATCCAGCAAGAAGATTAAACTACTAAATGTATTCATTTTAGATCAAGACATCAAAGAGGAGAACCAAGCAAAGGCAAAGCAAAGATAATCGAGTAGTAGATTGGGAATCATTTCATCCGATATAAGGTAAGTCATTAAGCACTTATTTTGTACTAATTTAAAGGGTCGTAATGTCCAAGTAATGATGCTGAATGGAATGGTAGAATATATATATATAAACATGTATGTATGTGGTGATAAAATATTGAATTGAAAGAAAAGAGGTGAGATGTATTGAATGATCGGTTTGGCACAAGTGTGCGGGTGTAAACATTTATAATCACAAATTGGCACTAAGTGTGCGGGTTCAAATTATACAGCACTAAGTGTGCAAGTTTGATTATATAGCACTAAGTGTGCGAGTTCGACTATTAAGCACTAAGTGTGCGGGCTTATTACACATCTTCTAATAAACGTACATGTTCTATGTGTGCTGGCCTTACCGAGTCAATCATGGACAGTGCATGCGAGTAAACACCTTGAGCTCATGAGGAATGGACATTTTATTTATATTTGGAATTTTGGTTTGGTAATTCTTGATCTATGTGGTGATTATGCTCGAAAATAAATGCATGCAATGTCATATGGCGTAATGTATGAAATATCAAGTAGGGCTTGGTATGTGACCAAACCGAAATACCTAAAGAATTATAGTACCGTTTGGGGTGTGGATGGAGGATTTTAATCCCGCATTAATTATTTTCTTTTATGGTATATTATTACTGAACGGCAATATAATGCTTATGGCTTACTGAGTTATATACTCACCCGGTGTTTGCTTGTCGCCATTTTAGGTTTCTCGGACTCGTCCTTTTTTGCGTGCTCGTGATCGTCATTGGAGTCATCACACCGGCTAGCAACTTTTGGTATTTTTTTTGTGTAGTCGGTTTAGGAGAACATTTTGGCATGTATAGGCTAATATGCTTTGTTGAACTTTGGTATGTAAACTTTTAGCCATGCGAAAATGGCATAAATGCTCGGTTGGATTTAGTTCTCCGATGTTAAGTCACAAGTCTTGGTAATTCGATTTCCATGCCTTATGCCATGGTTGATTATTTTGGTGTTAAAATGCATGTTATGGCAATAGTGTAGTAGGGAGATGTTGGATAATGATTAGCCTCTGGTATGGCTAGTCATGATCATGATTTGTGACATGTATGATGAATCACTAGTTAGATCAAAGGGAAATCATGAAATAGGCATAGTTGCTTTAGTGACAGGTGCTGGCAGCAGCAGTAACGTGAGATTGAAAAATCACTAAAAATAGTAGGAATGGTATTAAATAGTAAATAAATTATGTAAATGTACCTTGATGAATCTACTTTTATATAGAAGAAACGAAATGGTCATATGAGTTATAAGTTAACAGATATTAAAGTTCTTGTGAAACAGGGCCAGAACGGTTTCTGGATCCCCTGTCCCGACTTTGGAAAATCATTGTAAATTAACCAGAGATAATTAGGAGTCATGACATATATGTGTAGATTCCTCTCTGAGTCTAGTTTCTATATAAACAAACGACATCAGTATTGAAGCCCTGTACAGGGAGATATCCAATTCGTAATGCACAAAGGTCAGTGTAGTCGATCCCTGCAACAGGGGAGACTTTAACTAATAAACTGTACTAATTGGCTCCACTAAAAATTCTAGAAAAAAATATGTAGATGGAAATATGAGTCTAGTTTCAGGGAAAAATTGCGAAACTGATTTTCGAGTTGTAAAACTCAAGTTATGAATTTTGGAGCGACTAGTACACAGATTGGCAGCTTGTCTGGAAACTCTCAATAAGTGGGTTGAAGTCTGTTAACACCTCGTGTTCGACTCCGGCGACGGTCTCGGGTTCGGGGCGTTACATTTTTATTGGTATCAGAGCCAGGTTTAGTCGGTTCTAGGACTACCATAGCGCGTATGAGTCTAGCTATACATGCCTTAATGTTAATGTTTAAATGTGTGATGACTTCTGACGGTTAAAATTTTTGTTTTGATTAGTAAATGGATCCGGTGTAGAGAGAACCTTGGCGGATGACGTTGAAAGTGTAGCGGCTGCTCCTGCACAAGGGACGCCGCCTGTTGATCCTCTGTCATCTGCGAATAATCAAGGTGAGGAGGCAAAACAAGCCTTCTTTACCATGATGAATGAGTGGGTAGCGCATACGCCCGAACCAATCCTACTGTCCAACAATTCCCGAATTTAAATAATCCACCCCAAGGGCCTGTAATGCCATCGCCATCGATCCTATGAGGCCGAGTAAGCCACCAGACTTGATTAGAAAGCGGGCTGAGGAGTTTAAGGCCATAGTTCTTGATGATGCCGAAAGAGCCGAAGTTCGCTTGATAACACCATTCGGTGTTTGATGAACTGTCATGCACACCGATGAATGTCTAAAGTGTGCTATATCCTTGTTGCGAGACTCGACTTACTATTGGTGGAGGACTTTGATCTCCATAGTCCCAAACGAAGCGAGTTACTTGGGATTTCTTTCAAACGAATTTCGAAAGAAGTATATTAGTCAACGGTTCATCGATCAAAAGCGTAAGGAATTCTTGGAACTCAAGCAAGGCCGTATGACAGTACCTGAATACGAACATGAGTTCGTAAGACTTAGTCGGTATGCTCGGGAGTGTGTGGCGATGAGGTTGCTATGTGCAAAAGATTTGAAGAAGGATTGAATGAAGATTTGAAACTACTAGTGGGTATTTTGGAGATAAAGGAGTTCGTGACGCTGGTCGAACGAGCCTGCAAGGCGGAAGAACTTGGAAAGGAGAAGAAGAAGGCTGAATTTGAAGCTAAAGACTATCGTAAGAGATCGATGGGTAAAGCTCCGTTCTCGACTGTAAAGAAGTTCAGGGAGGACACTAATAAATCGAGGACGACTTCGGGAATTTCCATTAGAGCACGACCATCGACGGACTCCGAGCTACTTCGTGGCTAGTGTGGGCAATAATCGTCAAGAGAGACCTGAATGCCCCCAATGTGGAAGACGACATCTAGGTGAATGTTGGGGTAAGTCTGTTAACCGGGCCTGTTACGGATGTGGTTCAAGGACCACTTCATTAGAGATTGCACGGAGCTAGATGAGAAGAATAAGATGCAAGGTGCAAGATCGAGTGGGGCGACAGCTAGAGGTAGACCCCCGAGGATTTCAGGAGGTAGGGGTGGTAATCAAAGAGGAGCCACCGATCACGGCTGTTCGATCCGAGACCCGTGCTCGCTAGAGCATATGCCATCCGCAGCACGAGAGGAGGCATCCTCCCCGACGTTATCACCGGTACTTTTACTCTCTTTGATACTAGTGTGATTGCATTGATTGACCCGGCTCTACTCATTCATATGTATGTGAAACTTTAGCATCCAAGAAGACTCTACTGTTGAGTCTCTCGAGTTCGTAATTCGAGTGTCAAACCCTTTGGGTCAATACGTACTCGTTGATAAAGTGTGCAAGAGATGCCCCTAATAATTCGAGAATCTGTTTTCCTACCGATCCGATGCTTCTACCATTTGATGAATTTGATGTTATTCTTGGTATGGATTGGTGACCGTACATGATGCGGTGGTGGATCGCAAAAGGAAAACCATTGATTTGAGGAGTGCAAATAATGAGGTAGTCCGAGTCGAGTCTACTGATTTAAAAGGAGTGCCAGCGATAATATCTTCTATGACCGCTCGGAGATATGTGAAAAAGGGGTGTGAAACATACCTTGCGTATGTGTTTGAAAGTAAAGAGACGGAAAAGAAACTCAAATCGGTACCAGTGGTTTGTGAGTATTCAGATGTTTTTCCGGAGGAGTTACCGGGATTGCCACCGGTTCGAGAAGTGGAATTTGGCATCGAAGTTGCACCGGGTACTACGCCGATCTCAATAGCTCCGTATCGTATGGCATTAACGGAGTTAAAGGAATTGAAGGTCCAATTGCAAGAATTGACGGATAGAGGTTTCGCTCGACCGAAGTTTTTCTCCATGGGGCGCACCAAGATTGTTTGTGAAAAGAAGGACGGAAGCATGAGGTTGTGCATCGACTATCGTCAACTCAATAAAGTGACGATAAAGAATAAATATCCGTTGCCACGAATTGACGATTTGTTTGATCAATTAAAGGGAGCCTCGGTGTTTTCAAAGATAGATTTGAGGTCGGGTACTATCGGTTGAGGTCCGAGAATCGGACATACCCAAAACGCTTTTAGAACGAGGTAGGGTCACTACGAATTCTTGGTGATGCCGTTTGGGCTCACTAATGCCCTGCGGTGTTTATGGATTTAATGAATAGAATTTTCAGGCCATACTTGGATCGGTTCGTAGTTGTATTTATCGATGACATTTTGGTCTATTCGAGAGATTAAACCGAACATCTTTGAACACCGAGGCTAGTGTTGCAAATCTTACGAGATAAGCGATTATCGCAAACTTTAGTAAATGTGAATTTTGGTTGAAAGAGGTTAGCTTTTTGGGGCACGTGGTGTCGCATCGGTGTCGAGGTGGACCGAACAAAATTTCGCCATAGTCGATTGGAAACCACCAAGGAATGTTACCGAAGTTAGGAGCTTTTTGGGGCTTGCGGTTATTACCGACGATTTGTAAAGGTTTCTCGACGATAGCCATGCCAATGACGGCTACTCCAAAAGGATGTTAAGTTCGAATGGACGAAGAAATGTCGAAAAGTTTCGATCAACTGAAAGCTTATTTGGTGAAGCCCCAATTCTAGTGCAACCCGAATCGGGCAAAGAGTTTGTCATTTATAGTGACGCATCCCTACTTGGGTTGGGTTGCGTATTGATGCAAGAAGGGCGAGTTGTGGCCTATGCGTCGAGACAATTAAAGCCACATGAGAAAAATTATCCGACCCATGATCTCGAATTGGTCGCCATCGTATTCGCCTTTAAAGATATGGCGACATTACTTATTTGGTGAGAAGTGCCATGTGTATTCGGATCACAAAAGTCTCAAATATTTGATGACTCAAAGAGACTTAAATCTGCGACAAAGACGTTGGCTCGAGCTGTTAAAGGATTATGAGTTGGTCATTGACTATCACCCGGAAAGGCTAATGTGGTTGCGGATGCCTTAAGTCGTAAATCACTATTTGCATTATGAAGCGATGAATGTACACTTGTCTCGTTTCTACCCGACAATGTGTTAGTAGCTGAATTGAAAGCCAAACCATTATTGATACGTCAAATTCGTGAAGCTCGGAAAGTCGACGATGAGTTGGTTGCAAAACGGGATGAGTGTGTTCGAACAAGGAATCGAATTTCAGATTGACGACCATGATTGCTTGACGTTCAAGGGTCGATTATGTATTCCAAGGAATTCGAACTTGTTTCGATGATTTTGAACGAGGCTCACAGAGTCGAATGTCAATCCACCCGGGAGTACGAAAATGTACAACAACCCGAGACACCGATTTTGGTGGCATGGTATGAAACGAGACATTTCCAACTTTGTTTCAAGTGTTTAGTATGTCGCAAGTAAAGGCGAACATCAAGTGCCCACGGGTTTGCTTCACCAATCATGATACCGAATGGAAATGGGAATGAGTCACGATGGATTTTGTATCCGGCTTGCCGTGTCGGCAAGCAAGAAAGATGCAATTTGGGTCGTCGTTGATAGATTGACTAAGTCACTCACTTTATCCCCCGACGCATGATTTTTCATTGGATAAGCTAGCTGAATTGTATGTTTCTCGATTGTGAGATTACACGGGTACCGACTTCTATTGTGTCGACAGAGATCCGAGATTCACCTCACAATTTTGGAAGAAATTGCAAGAAGCTTTGGGTACCAAGTCGCATTTTAGCACCGCTTTTCATCCCCAAACCGATGGTCAATCCGAGCGGATAATTCAGATACTTGAGGATATGTTGAGATGTTGCATCCTCGAGTTTAATGGTTCATGGGAACGGTATTTACCCTTGATTGAATTCGCCACAACAATAGTTTTCAGTCAAGCATTAAGATGGCGCCTTACGAGGCTTTGTATGGTCGTAAATGTCGTACACCATTGTTTTGGACCGAGCTCGGTGAAAGCAAAATTTTCGGGTGGATTTGATTAGAGATCTTTGAGCAAAAGTTCGAGTAATTCGTGAAAGTTTGAAGGTTGCTTCAATCGTCGTAAGTCGACGCGGATTTAAAACGAAGAGATATTGAGTATCAGGTGGGAGACAAAGTGTTTCTTAAGGTATCACCCTGGAAAAAGATACTCAGATTTGGCCGTAAGGGCAAATTGAGTCTGAGATTCATTGGGCCATATGAGATCTCCGAACGAGTCGGCCCAGTAGCGTATAGGTTGCTTTTACCCCCTAAACTCGAAAGGATCCACAACGTTTTTCATGTTTCGATGCTTCGACGTTACCGATCCGATCCTTCGCATGTAATAAACCCCTCCGAGATTGAAATTCAAGCTGATATGAGTTATGAAGAAGAACCGATTCGTATCCTAGCTCGTGAAGTGAAGGAGTTGCAAAACAAAAGGGTTCCGTTAGTAAAAGTGTTATGGCTCAAACACGGGATGGAAGAAGCTACTTGGGAACCCGAGAATTCTATGAAAGAGCGTTAGCCAAACTTTACGGTAAGATTTTCAGGGACGAAAATTCCTTAAGTGGGGAGAGTTGTGACACCCAAAATTGACCCTAGTCGGAAGTGGTTTGGGACCACTAAACCGAGTCACCAAATGTTTGAACGTAATATTTATTGTCTAGAATATGTATTTACGAATGTGTGAAAATTTCAAGCTTGGTTTAGTCGATTGCATGTGAATTCAGTTAGTAGGACTTGTTTGTCACTTTTGAAAATGATAGGCTAATCTATAAGGACCTAATAGTACATGTAGTCAAAGGGAGGACTTGCATGTCAAAATCCCCCAAGTGCTAGTGGTAGGCCATGACAAGGAAGCATGGGCAAGACATGTCATGAAACATGTTGGGTGAGTGTTTTATGTTGAAATAAATAAAATAAGGTGCATGAGTAATAAAAAAAAGTGTGTGTGTGAAGGTTTTCCCTCCCTCCCCATTTCCGTGCAAGTGAGAAAGAAAAAAAAAAAAAAAGCTTTGTTCATCTTTTTTTCATCCTTTTGGCCGAAAATCTCAAGGAGAAGAAAGGGTCCTTGCTCATGGTTGGTTTGGAATAGGTTGGCCATCCTTGTAGCTAGATTAAGGTATGTTTAATATGGTGCCATGAGATTCATGCATGTTCTTAGTTCCTAGTTTTAGTTCTAATTAGTCCATGATTCAAAACCTTGCTATGTCATGAGGATGATAGTATGAAATGAAAATTTGAGATAAGTAAGGTTAAATTTGATTTGGTAAAATCGGCCATATGGGTGTATATGTTTGTAAAATATATTTTCTTTGTTAACTCCTTACAATCGGTTGTAGGAGTAATATTGGCTTATAAGGTTGAGTTGATTCATGATGTTGTATGTTAGGATTAAAATACTTGAGACTAGATTAGCTTAATGGTGACCATGCATTGGCCTTGAAGTATTAAACAAATGTTGGTAGAGATTTTGATATTTTGAACAAAGATAGTTGTGAAATGGGGTGAAAACCATTAAGTTATACACATAAAAATCCAGCAAGAAGATTAAACTACTAAATGTATTCATTTTAGATCAAGACATCAAAGAGGAGAACCAAGCAAAGGCAAAGCAAAGATAATCGAGTAGTAGATTGGGAATCATTTCATCCGATATAAGGTAAGTCATTAAGCACTTATTTTGTACTAATTTAAAGGGTCGTAATGTCCAAGTAATGATGCTGAATGGAATGGTAGAATATATATATATAAACATGTATGTATGTGGTGATAAAAATATTGAATTGAAAGAAAAGAGGTGAGATGTATTGAATGATCGGTTTGGCACTAAGTGTGCGGTGTAAACATTTATAATCACAAATTGGCACTAAGTGTGCGGGTTCAAATTATACAGCACTAAGTGTGCAAGTTTGATTATATAGCACTAAGTGTGCGAGTTCGACTATTAAGCACTAAGTGTGCGGGCTTATTGCACATCTTCTAATAAACGTACATGTTCTATGTCATGGCCTTACCAAAGTCAATCATGGACGAGTGGTATGAGTAAACACCTTGAGTTCATGAGGAATGGACATTTTATTTATATTTGGAATTTTGGTTTGGTAAGTCTTGATCTATGTGGTGATTATGCTCGAAAATAAATGCATGCAATGTCATATGGCGTAATGTATGAAATATCAAGTAGGGCTTGGTATGTGACCAAACCGAAATACCTAAAGAATTATAGTACCGTTTGGGGTGTGGATGGAGGATTTTAATCCCGCATTAATTATTTTCTTTTATGGTATATTATTACTGAACGGCAATATAATGCTTATGGCTTACTGAGTTATATACTCACCCGGTGTTTGCTTGTCGCCATTTTAGGTTTCTCGGACTCGTCCTTTTTGCGTGCTCGTGATCGTCATTGGAGTCATCACACCGCTAGCAACTTTTGGTATTTTTTTGTGTAGTCGGTTTAGGAGAACATTTTGGCATGTATAGGCTAATATGCTTTGTTGAACTTTGGTATGTAAACTTTTAGCCATGCGAAAATGGCATAAATGCTCGGTTGGATTTAGTTCTCCGATGTTAAGTCACAAGTCTTGGTAATTCGATTTCCATGCCTTATGCCATGGTTGATTATTTTGGTGTTAAAATGCATGTTATGGCAATAGTGTAGTAGGGAGATGTTGGATAATGATTAGCCTCTGGTATGGCTAGTCATGATCATGATTTGTGACATGTATGATGAATCACTAGTTAGATCAAAGGAAATCATGAAATAGGCATAGTTGCTTTAGTGACAGGTGCTGGCAGCAGCAGTAACGTGAGATTGAAAAATCACTAAAAATAGTAGGAATGGTATTAAATAGTAAATAAATTATGTAAATGTACCTTGATGAATCTACTTTTATATAGAAGAAACGAAATGGTCATATGAGTTATAAGTTAACAGATATTAAAGTTCTTGTGAAACAGGGCCAGAACGGTTTCTGGATCCCCTGTCCCGACTTTGGAAAATCATTGTAAATTAACCAGAGATAATTAGGAGTCATGACATATATGTGTAGATTCCTCTCTGAGTCTAGTTTCTATAGAAACAAACGGCATCAGTATTGAAGCCCTTTACAGGGAGATATCCAATTCGTAATGCACAAAGGTCAGTGTAGTCGATCCCTGCAACAGGGGAGACTTTAACTAATAAACTATACTAATTGGCTCCACCAAAAATTCTAGAAAAAAATATGTAGATGGAAATATGAGTCTAGTTTCAGGGAAAAATTGCGAAACTGATTTTCGAGTTGTAAAACTCAAGTTATGAATTTTGGAGCGACTAGTACACAGATTGGCAGCTTGTCTGGAAACTCTCAATAAGTGGGTTGAAGTCTGTTAACACCTCGTGTTCGACTCCGGCGACGGTCTCGGGTTCGGGGCGTTACAATAACAAACAACCATCAGTCCCAATCTGAAATTCTGAGTCAAGAGCCGATTCACTTTGTACCCGTTTTGCTTGCAACTTACTATCATTTTTTTGAGTTTCAGAGATCTGTTGCCAAAACATTGGACTAGCTTTTAACTCAGCTATGATCGAACCATCTTCAGACAACGAAAATCGGGTGTTCATTGCTTGCAAAGTATATAAGGAGTTTCTTCTCAAAGGATATACCATTACATTGGCTTTTCCCGGATGGTAGTCAATAACAAGATCATAATCTTTCAATAACTCAAGCCATCTGCATTGTCTCAAATTCAAATCTTTCTCTGACATCAAATATTTCAAACTTTTATGATTGGTAAATATGTGACATTTTTCACAAAATAAGTAACGCTATGGCTACCAATTCAAGATCGTGTGTTGAATAGTTCTTTTCATGTGGCTTTAGCTGTCTTGAAGCATAGGCTACTACTTTACCTTCTTGCATCAAAACACAGCCTGATCCATTCAATGATGCATCACTATAAACTATAAATTCCTTCCCAATTTTGGCTAAACTAACACTTGGGCTTCTGTCAATAAAGCTTTTAATCTATCAAAACTCTACTAGCATTTATCAGTCCATTCAAATTTTACATCTTTCTATAGTGACTGAGTCATCAAAGAAGCAATCATTGAAAAACTTTTTACAAACCTCCGATAATAACTAGTTAGCCCCAGAAAACTTTGGACTTCAGACACATTCTTCGGTGGCTTCCAATTAACAATGGCTAAAATTTTATTTAGGTCTATCCTAACACCTTCAACAGATACTATATGCCAGAGAAAATTAACTTCCCGTAGCCAAAATTCACATTTACTGAATTTGGCATACAATTGTTTCTCTCGTAAAGTTTGCAACACTATTCTCAAATGCTCAGCATGCTCATTTTCATTGCAAGAGTAAACCAAAATATCATCTATAAATACCACCACAAACTTGTCTAAATAAGGGCTAAAAATACCAAAATATCATCTATAAATACCACCACAAACTTGTCTAAATAAGGGCTAAAAATTCTATTCATCAAATCCATAAACACTGCAAATGCATCTGTCAAGCTGAATGGCTTCACAAGAAACTCGTAGTGTCTATACTTGGTTCTAAAAGCTGTCTTTCGCACATCCGATTCTTTTACCCATAGTTGATAGTAACCAGAACAGAGATTAATCTTTGAAAATATAGTGGCACACAATAATTGGTCAAACAAGCCATCAATTTGAGGCAATGGATACTTGTTCTTTATTGTAACTTTGTTAAGCTGTCTATAATCAATTCACAGCCTCAACGGTCCATCTTTCTTCTTTACGAATAAAACTGGTGCACCCCAAGGTGAGAAACTAGGTCGAGCAAAACCTCTGTCAATCAATTCTTGCAACTATACTTTCAACTCTTTCAATTTAGTAGGAGCCATTCTGTAAGGTGCTATAGATATAGGTGTTGTTCCCAGAACAAGATCTATAGAGAATTCCACTTCTTTATCCGGTGCTAAACTAGATAATTCTTCTGGGAATACATCAGGAAATTCACATACAACCGGCACTGATTGAATCTTTAACTCAGACACTTTAGTATCCAACACATATGCAAGATAAGTGTAATAACCTTTTGACATATTTCTGTGCTGATATTACTGAAATCACATTAGGTAATCCATCTAGTTTATTAGATTCAACATGAAGTAATTCACCACTCTCACATTTCAGTACAATACATTTCTGTTTATAACTCACCACTGCATCATATCGGGTTAACCAATCCATTCCTAAGATCACATCAAATTTATCAAATGGCAATAACATCAAGTTAGTTGGAAAGCAATAACCTTTTACCATCAACGGACAGTTCTTATAGACTTTATCCACCATAACACACTGGCCTAGGGGGTTTGAAACTTTAACCATAAATTCAATGAATTCAACAGGTAAATTTTTAACAGTCACTCAGTTCGTACATATGTATGAATGTGTGGAACCAGGATCAATCAATGCAGTAATATCAGTATCAAGTAGAGAAAATGTACTAGTAATGACGTCTGGTACAAAGGCGTCTTCTCTTGCACAAATAGCATATGTCCTTGTAGGTGTTCGTGCCTCGGATCTAACTGTAGTATCCTTGGCAGTACCTTAACTACCACCAATATTTTCGGGATGATGGGGTGGTCTGTCCCTTGAGACAGGATTGCTAGGCTTTGGATCTGGTTCTATCTCTTTGTCAACTCTTTTTGAATAGTCTCTAAAAAAATGGTCAAGTGAACTACATCCAAAACAAGGTCCACTTCTAGACCGGCATTTCCTATGATAAATTTGTTACAATGTTTACATTTCGGTTTGAGATTACCAACACTACCCACACTGGTTACAGATGGAGATGAAGACCTCAGGTTAGAACGTTGAGAGCCCTATTCTCTTCCAGAATATCCCGTAGAGGTGGCAACACGATCATAATACTTCTTTAATTTCTTAAAAGTAAATATTTGCGACTTACTCATGATTCTTTTGCCAGAAATTCGAGCCTCTCTTTCAGCTTGTCTCTTCTCCTTACTTAATTCCTCAGCTTTGTGTGCTCGACTAGCTAACACCATAAATTTCGTTATTTCGAGAATCCTGATCAATAGCTTAATATATTCATTTAGGCCCTCTTCAAAGCATTTACAAATTTCAGCCTTGGTTAGAACCCATTCCTTGGCAAAATTGCTCAACCGAACAAATTTTTGTTCATATTTGGATACAGTCACGTTTCCGTATTTGAGTTCTAAAAATTCTTTCTTTTTCTGGTCCATAAATCTCTGACTAACATATTTCTTTCTGAATTCAGCCTGAAAGAATTCCTATGTAACATTCTCTCCTGGTACCACTGAAGTTATGGTATTCCACCAATGATAAGTTGTATCCTTCAGTAGAGATATTGCACATTTTAAACATTCAGCAGGTGTACAAGATAATTCGTCAAAAACTCGAATAGTATTTTCTAGCCAAAACTCAGCCCTTTTCGGATCATTATCTGTGGTAACTCTAAATTCTTCTGCCCCATGCTTACGAATTTTAACTATCGGAGGCTTACCAATTCTAACAGGTTTAGTACCTTGTGGTACCTCAAGAACCAGTTGAGGAGTAGGTGGGGGAGGTCGTTGTACAGCAGGGTTTGTTCTCAGATACTGTGTAAACCATTCATTCATCATTTGACAGAAGGCTTGTTTTGCCTCCTCACTTCGGCCCTCAGACACGATCCTTTCACTACCAGACGCAGATGCAACTCTTCGAACTGAAGTTGAAGCATTGCTCTCAGCTTTCTCGATTTCAACTCTAGCTCAGTTGGATGACATTGCTATATGGAAAACACATTTAAAATGATCAGGAGTCATTACACTATCAAAATTTATATAATGGCATGTATAGCTAAACTCGTGTTTGCTACATCAAATTCGAGAATCAACTAAATCGTAACTCTGATACCACTAAATGTAACACCCCTAATCCGTATTCGTCATTTGAACAGGGTTTCAGTGCATTACCAGAACTTTCAGAATATTTTACAAATAATTTATGTAAATTACTATTTACTAACGGAGGTCATTTAAAACATCCTTTAATTGGACCCTCAAGGTCCAATTCGAGCATTAGAATCAAGTCGGGACTTAATCAAAAACTCATAAAAATTTTTGCGACATTTCAAAAATTTTTCAGAGTTGCAGGGCTTACACGCCCATGTGGTCAGGTCGTGTACTACACACACCCATGTCCCTAACCCATGTAACTCTCTGACTTTTAAGGCTTACAAGACTTTCCTCTCGTGGAATCGTAGTTGGAGTCATTAGGGGAATCAGGTAAGCATTGAATACTTGAATTTTTCCATTATTTATTTCGAAGAAGTTCAATTTAATATCGATTTAAGCGATTAATTCAGGGTTTAATTGTCAATTTTAGGTGTTGGTGGTCTTAGGAGTGTTTTTGCATTGAAACGGTACCAGGTTTGTTCTCAAATCGTGAAAAATGAAGCCGAAATTGCTTACTTTCGATGTCACACGGGCGTGTGGCTGGCCGTGTGGCTGCCGTGTGCGAGAGACGACCGTGTGGTCCATAAAGGCATGGCCGTGCATGAGACACGGCAACACGGGCTAAGCCAGAATGGGCATGTAGGCCCACAAAGGCGTGTGGATTTTGGGCCAGGCCATGTGGGCCACACGTGCAAGGATAATCTGGGCGAGTAGGCCACAGGGCATGTGGGCCAATAATTCTAAAATTTTTCCTAGGGTCGCACGGGTCATTCCAATAGACTGTGGGCCTACCGTAGGGTTGATAAGGGCTAACTAAACCCTAGATTATGTGACCTATAATTCTGATAATATGCTCTGAGTCGGACACTGCTATGCATTTATGATTAGTCTGCTATATGTATATTTGATATCTATACACAAACATGATAAGCATGTTATATCTGTATCTATATTTGTATTCTATATCAATTTTTGGGGTGGGATTGTATACATGGAGGAAGTGTTCTGTATGGCGACCTTCGCCTATATTCTAGCAGCTTGTCTGCACTTTATCTGATATGTTTCGTAATGGCATGATAGGGTGTGTAGGGATGGGAGGGTGTTTTTAACCCTACATTGTAACACCCCGTACCCGAGTCCGCTGCCGGAATCGGACACGAGGGGTTAACGGCTTAAACCATTCACTTTCACAGTCCATTTTAAAAATTTTCCAGGCAGTTAGCTAACTGCGTCACTATCACTTTAAAAATCATATCTTGAGTTCTAAAACTCGAAAACCAGTTTCGTAATTTTTCCCTGAAACTAGACTCATATATGCATCTACAAATTTTTTTCTAGAATTATTGGTCAGGCCAATTAGTACAGTTTATTAGTTAAATTCTCCCCTGTTGCAGGGATCGACTACACTGACCTTTGTGCGTTACGAATTGGATATCTCCCTGTACAGGGCTTCAATACTAATGCCGTTTGTTTCTATAGAAACTAGACTCAAAGAGAAATCTATACATATATGGCATGACTCCTAATTATCTCTGGTTAATTTACAATGAATTTCCAAAGTCGGAACAGGGAATCCAGAAACTGTTCTGGCCCTGTCTCACGAAAACTTAAATATCTCTTAACATACTGTTCATATGATCGTTTCGTTACTTTCCTACGAAAATAGATTCATCAAGGTTCGACTACATAATTTATTCACTATTTAATTCCCTTTCTACTATTTTTAGTGATTTTTCACATTCACGTCACTGCTGCTACCAGCATCTATTTTTAAGGTAAACTTTACCTATTTCATGATCCTCCATGGATCAACTAGAGTTTGTCATACATATACCAAAAGTGATCATGAATGACCATTCCCATGGCTAACCGTTACCAACATTTCCATACCTCTTGACAAACAACATACAACGATTATAATGCTATGATCAAAGTATATCTAAGCCATTTTCGCATGGCTATCCGAATTTACACAAAACCGAAGGGTACATGACCTACACCAAAAGGGTAGTCCTATACATTAACCAAGATATCCTCTCACTACTAGTCTATTCTATACATGCCAAAAGATATTCCAAAACATAGCAGTACCAAACGGTGGATAGTGATAGTGTGACTAGTTCTTGACGATCCCCGAGCACTGTAGCTTCCAAATGAGATCTATAAAACAGAGGAAACAAAGTACACAGAGTAAGCATTACAATGCTTAGTAAGTTTCAAGCAGTGTCAACAGATAACAATCAAGTTATAACATAGTTGTTTGTATTTTTATTTCACTCTTCCTTGGGCATACCACCCTTTATCCAAATATGCACATCTCATCATAATCATAGGAATAGTCTCATAGATTGCTCTCGTATACATCACATAACTACCTTATGGTTTAGTTTAAATCAAGCTCACATATAAGCTTGGAGTACATACTGTTTAACCTTTCGCATTGCGTATTTTTATAAGCAATTCTTATAAAAGAAGTCTTACCCGGACATAATCTCCACACGTAGTCATCGGGTCTTACCCGGTCATAATCTCCACACGTAGTCATCGGGTCTCACCCGGAACATATTCCAAGTTTCATGTACATTTAATCACATGTTACAACATTCACATTAGCCATTCGGCTTTACCACATATGCATATCACACATATATTTTACATTAGCCATTAGGCCTTATCACATATACATACACTTTCACATTCACCACATCGGTCACATATACATACACTTTCACATTCACCACATCGGCCATTAGGCCTCATCACATATACATACACTTTCACATTCATCACATCGGCCATTAGGCCTCATCACATATACACATTCATCACATCGGCCATTAGGCCTCATCACATATACATCCACTTTCACATTCATCACATCGGCCATTAGGCCTTATCACATATACATACACTTTCACATTCATCGCATTGGCCATTCGGCCTTATCACACATATATGTATATCATACATATTTCATATTTTTCTTGTACATCAATTTCAGCAATAGCTTATAAGCAACTCAAATAGTTTCATCAAAGTTTACAACAAAATCACATATTCACTACAAGCAGTTTTTCTGACCAACAGTCACTAAGTTGTTTATAACTGGAGCTACAAAACTCAAAATCAATTGCCGTTAATTTTCCCTGAATGCAGACTCATGTATCTTCCACCCATAAAATTTTCAGAATTTTAGGTTTGGCCAATCAATACCAGATTTTTCTTAAAGTTTCCCTGTTTCACTGTTTGACTAATCTGACCACTCTTCACTACGAATCAAATTTTTCATTGTACAGAATTCATAATGTGTTCTATTTGACTCCATTTGAAACTAGACTCATTAAGGAGTCTAAGAATATAAATCTTATCTCATAACTATTTTTGTATGAATTATAATGATTTTCCAAAAACAGAACAGGGATTTGAGTCATTCCGACACTGTCCCGCACAACATTAAATATCTCTTTATAGGAAATTTCTTTGCTTCCACGGTCTCTTTTATAAGAAACTAGACCAACTAAGCTTTGATTACATATTTTATTCAGCCTATAATTCCACACCAACAATTTATAGTGATTTTCTAAAATCACCTTACTGCTGCTGTCCAAGCAATTTATTACAATTTGCTCTTAAATTTCCAAGTCCAAACACTTATGAACTTACCATTTGGGTTTAAGACATATCATGGCCACATCATATCTTATCAAATCAACTCATTATGCCCTATTATGATTGAATTTACTCAACGATTTATCGCTTAAAACTTACCTCGAAAGTGGTCGACGACTAGATATCCACGGCTATTCGTTTACTTCCTCTTTTCCCTTATCCGACTTTGATCCTCTAGGCTCTTGAGCTAAATCAAACAATTTACTTCCCAATCAAACACCATCACACGGCATCCATATACATTTTAGAACCATTCTTAACATATTTACTACTCAAGCATGTAACTTAACAACTTAACCATTAGTTGCGAACCACAAACAAAACATATTCATACGTCAATATCTCAAACCTTACCATAACAACCAATATGCAAGATATCACATATACATAACTTAGCTTATGAGAACATATGTATTACATCATAAACACATCTTTTACCAATTACCTCACTTAAGCCAAATTTTTATAATCAATCACAAAGAAAATATACCACAATCACACTTCCAAAATGAGCTACCTCCATGGCCGATTATACTTCATCATTGACATATCTCATTTTCGAATCATATAATCAACATTTGTTCAAGACATCAAACCTCTTTAATTTCGCTATTACTAATATAAACATTCACAAATATATTCTTAGGAAGACCGATTTCTTTCCATAACACATTCATCATCAATACACCATCACATGCACCATTACAAAGCTTCACTTTTAGCATGCAAATGATATCAACACAATCTTACCTTAGCCGAATATCATCCCCCGACATAGTAAGGATTGGAACCATGGCTAGTTAGAACTCAAGCTAACTACTAAAATATACATGAATCTCATGGCAAAACATCAAACTTACCTTAATAGTGACCTAGGATAGCCGAATGCTTCACTCCCTTCTTCCTTTTTTTCCTTCAAATTTTCGCCAAAAGATGAATCAAAGGATGAACATTTTTTTTCTTCTTTGTTTTCTTTCTTCCATTCACGGCAAGGGGGGGGAGCATGGATGAGACCATTTTTTTCTTTCTTTGCCCATGCTCTTTAATTTATTTTTCCACCCATGATGCACCAACAAAACATGTCTATGACATGTTTTGCCCATCATCCTTTGTCATGGCCAGCCACTAGCAATTAAAAGGGGAATTTGACATGCAAGTCCTCCTTTTGTTTACATGCACTATTAGATCCTTGTAGATTAGCCTATCACATTTCAAAAGTGTCACACAAGTCCTTTTGACTAAATTCACATGCGATTTACTAAATCAAGCTTAAGATTTTCACACATTCATATTCACATATTTTAGACCATAAATATCACATCCAAATAATTTGGTGACTCGGTTTAGCGGTTCAAACCACTTTCCGACTAGGGTCACTTTAGGGCTGTCACAACTCTCCCCACTTAAGAAATTTTTGTCCCGAAAATTTCTACCGATGCATAGTTTAGAATAACGTCCTCTTATTGAATTATATTCATATAAACATTAGCTCATCGATAGCAATTGTAATTCATTATTGATTTCACATCGATCTATAAAATCATTTTCTTATCTCAAAACAAATACATAAACATTTCTACAAGTATGCACATATATCTCATTTCCTTGATTTCATAAGCAATAATCACTTAATTTAATTCACAATTGCATTTCAAACACATATCAAGCACATACTAACATGTATAATTCACATCATCAACCCACATATTTGTAACCCACATTTTCATCCATGTATAAGTTGTAACTCGCCGAAAATACACATATACTCAAACATCCCAATAAATATCCTTTATAACTCCGTCAGTATCTCAATATTCAACTTCCACACACTGAACATTTAATTCATTCAAGACATACTGAACATACCTCATTGCTGGAATTTTTGCAAGCGTATTAACTGAAATTTTACAGCAAGATTGCTCATTTCGAATCACGTACCTTGAGATTTAACCAGATATAGCGACTCGCTCGATTGTCCTCGGGACATAGCCGGTTATAGTTATTCGCACAATTGCCTTGGAATTAGCCGGATTTAGTAACTTAGCACAAAAGCCTTGGGACTTAGCCGGATACCATTCGAATAACCAAGCACATATATCAACAAATCAATACACATTCTTATTACATTCTCATTACCAAAGCTCAAACACAAGACACTCATCATATTTACAATTTCGCTCAATAGCCACACACCAAGAGCGTGATTTCGATTTGCTTAAAACATGATCTAATCAAATCATAATTTAAGCTCTATTCACTCAAGAACTTACTTCACATTACCAACCCTTATGTTCATACACAAAAGATCAATTTAGCCAAGGCCGGTAGCTCGTTTATCAATCGAGCAAATACTTACTTGTAAGGGCTCAACTAATTCAAGCACATATAGCTCTTACAATGCCATATCCTAGATATGGTCTTACATATGCTCACATCTCGAGCCGATGCCATGTCCTGCATGGTCTTACACATTATCTCAAATCAATGCCTTCGTCCCTGACGAGGTCTTACATGAGTCTCATTTCACACACTTAGTGCTCTGTTGAAAAACTCGCACACACGGTGCCTCAACCATCGATCTCACACACATAGTGCCTCGAATCTACGATCTCGCACACATAGTGCCTCGATCTCGCACACATAGTGCCTCGACATCGATCTCGCACACATAGTGCCTCAATTATTGATCTCGCACACATAGTGCCTCGATTCTTGATCTCGCACACATAGTGCCTCAATCATTCGCTACGTAATGCCCATATTCATTCGTTATTACCCATTGAAAGGACTTAACCAAGTCTATAAAACATCATATATGTACACTTTTAAACATATCATCTCATTTAAGTTTGAATTCGTATAGAAATGAACACTTAAACTTTGCTCAAATTACCGCACGAAGCCTACTAGGCACGAAGGCCCGAATACAACGTCACTAGTATGATTGCTCTTGGGGCCTAGCAGGATACATCACTAGCACGAATGCTCTTGAACTTAGTCCGGATACATCACTCTCAATTCTCATGTACATATACACATATAGCAATACACATTTGTATATCATTTACATTACTTGAATACAAACACAACATGCTTATCGACCACTCAACTTCCGGTTCCATAGCCACATACAAAAATCACATTTATAGTCATAAAACTCTTTCAACATTGCATCGCTTATACCCTTAGTTCAATCCAAATCGAAATTCAAATACGAGTACATGATACGTGCACTGATCAACTTAATAAGTTAGGCGTATCTAAGTGAAGTTATATCATAAATTCTCATAGTCGGAAGCTTGCTACTTTCGATCGGGATCAAGATTCATTACAATACAACAACCACATTTTAATAGTCAAAAATCATCACACTATCATTTTATCACTTTATGGCATGTATAAATAGACTCACGCGTGCTACGTTAGTCCTAGAATCGACTAAACCGTAGCTCGATACCAATAAAATTGTAACACCCGCACCGAGTCCGCTGCGGAATCGGACACGAGGGGTTAACGGCTTAAACCATTCACTTTCACGGTCCATTTTAAAATTTTCCAGGCAGTTAGCTAACTGCGTCACTATCACTTTAAAAATCATATCTTGAGTTCTAAAACTCGAAAACCAGTTTCGTAATTTTTCCCTGAAACTAGACTCATATATGCATCTACAAATTTTTTTCTAGAATTATTGGTCAGGCCAATTAGTACAGTTTATTAGTTAAATTCTCCCCTGTTGCAGGGATCGACTACACTGACCTTCGTGCGTTACGAATTGGATATCTCCCTGTACAGGGCTTCAATACTGATACCGTTTGTTTCTATAGAAACTAGACTCAAAGAGAAATCTATACATATATGGCATGACTCTTAATTATCTCTGGTTAATTTACAATGAATTTCCAAAGTCGGAACAGGGAATCCAGAAACTGTTCTGGCCCTGTCTCACGAAAACTTAAATATCTCTTAACATACTGTTCATATGATCGTTTCGTTACTTTCCTACGAAAATAGATTCATCAAGGTTCGACTACATAATTTATTCACTATTTAATTCCCTTTCTACTATTTTTAGTGATTTTTCACATTCACGTCACTGCTGCTACCAGCATCTATTTTTAAGGTAAACTTTACCTATTTCATGGTCCTCCATGGATCAACTAGAGTTTGTCATACATATACCAAAAGTGATCATGAATGACCATTCCCATGGCTAACCGTTACCAACATTTCCATACCTCTTGACAAACAACATACAACGATTATAATGCTATGATCAAAGTATATCTAAGCCATTTTCGCATGGCTATCCGAATTTACACAAAACCGAAGGGTACATGACCTACACCAAAAGGGTAGTCCTATACATTAACCAAGATATCCTCTCACTACTAGTCTATTCTATACATGCCAAAAGATATTCCAAAACATAGCAGTACCAAACAGTGGATAGTGATAGTGTGACTAGTTCTTTGACGATCCCGAGCCTGTAGCTTCCAAATGAGATCTATAAAATAGAGGAAACAAAGTACAGAGTAAGCATTACAATGCTTAGTAAGTTTCAAGCAGTGTCAACAGATAACAATCAAGTTATAACATAGTTGTTTGTATTTTTATTTCACTCTTCCTTGGGCATACCACCCTTTATCCAAATATGCACATCTCATCATAATCATAGGAATAGTCTCATAGATTGCTCTCGTATACATCACATAACTACCTTATGGTTTAGTTTAAATCAAGCTCACATATAAGCTTGGAGTACATACTGTTTAACCTTTCGCATTGCGTATTTTTATAAGCAATTCTTATAAAAGAAGTCTTACCGGACATAATCTCCACACGTAGTCATCGGGTCTTACCGGTCATAATCTCCACACGTAGTCATCGGGTCTCACCGGAACATATTCAAGTTTCATGTACATTTAATCACATGTTACAACATTCACATTAGCCATTCGGCTTTACCACATATGCATATCACACATATATTTTACATTAGCCATTAGGCCTTATCACATATACATACACTTTCACATTCACCACATCGGTCACATATACATACACTTTCACATTCACCACATCGGCCATTAGGCCTCATCACATATACATACACTTTCACATTCATCACATCGGCCATTAGGCCTCATCACATATACACATTCATCACATCGGCCATTAGGCCTCATCACATATACATCCACTTTCACATTCATCACATCGGCCATTAGGCCTTATCACATATACATACACTTTCACATTCATCGCATTGGCCATTCGGCCTTATCACACATATATGTATATCATACATATTTCATATTTTCTTGTACATCAATTTCAGCAATAGCTTATAAGCAACTCAAATAGTTTCATCAAAGTTTACAACAAAATCACATATTCACTACAAGCAGTTTTTCTGACCAACAGTCACTCAGTTGTTTATAACTGGAGCTACAAAACTCAAAATCAATTGCCGTTAATTTTCCCTGAATGTAGACTCATGTATCTTCCACCCATAAAATTTTCAGAATTTTAGGTTTGGCCAATCAATACCAGATTTTTCTTAAAGTTTCCCTGTTTCACTGTTTGACTAATCTGACCACTCTTCACTACTGAATCAAATTTTTCATTGTACAGAATTCATAATGTGTTCTATTTGACTCCATTTGAAACTAGACTCATTAAGGAGTCTAAGAATATAAATCTTATCTCATAACTATTTTTGTATGAATTATAATGATTTCCCAAAAACAGAACAGGGATTTGAGTCATTCCGACACTGTCCCGCACAACATTAAATATCTCTTTATAGGAAATTTCTTTGCTTCCACGGTCTCTTTTATAAGAAACTAGACCAACTAAGCTTTGATTACATATTTTATTCAGCCTATAATTCCACACCAACAATTTATAGTGATTTTCTAAAATCACCTTACTGCTGTTGTCCAAGCAATTTATTACAATTTGCTCTTAAATTTCCAAGTCCAAACACTTATGAACTTACCATTTGGGTTTAAGACATATCATGGCCACATCATATCTTATCAAATCAACTCATTATGCCCTATTATGATTGAATTTACTCAACGATTTATCGCTTAAAACTTACCTCGAAAGTGGTCGACGACTAGATATCCACGGCTATTCGTTTACTTCCTCTTTTCCCTTATCCGACTTTGATCCTCTAGGCTCTTGAGCTAAATCAAACAATTTACTTCCCAATCAAACACCATCACACGGCATCCATATACATTTTAGAACCATTCTTAACATATTTACTACTCAAGCATGTAACTTAACAACTTAACCATTAGTTGTCGAACCACAAACAAAACATATTCATACGTCAATATCTCAAACCTTACCATAACAACCAATATGCAAGATATCACATATACATAACTTAGCTTATGAGAACATATGTATTACATCATAAACACATCTTTTACCAATTACCTCACTTAAGCCAAATTTTTATAATCAATCACAAAGAAAATATACCACAATCACACTTCCAAAATGAGCTACCTCCATGGCCGATTATACTTCATCATTGACATATCTCATTTTGAATCATATAATCAACATTTGTTCAAGACATCAAACCTCTTTAATTTGGCTATTACTAATATAAACATTCACAAATATATTCTTAGGAAGACCGATTTCTTTCCATAACACATTCATCATCAATACACCATCACATGCACCATTACAAAGCTTCACTTTTAGCATGCAAATGATATCAACACAATCTTACCTTAGCGAACATCATCCCCCGACATAGTAAGGATTGGAACCATGGCTAGTTAGAACTCAAGCTAACTACTAAAATATACATGAATCTCATGGCAAAACATCAAACTTACCTTAATAGTGACCTAGGATAGCCGAATGCTTCACTCCTTCTTCCTTTTTTCCTTCAAATTTTCGGCCAAAAGATGAATCAAAGGATGAACATTTTTTTTTCTTCTTTGTTTTCTTTCTTCCATTCACGGCAAGGGAGGGGGAGCATGGATGAGACCATTTTTTTCTTTCTTTGCCCATGCTCTTTAATTTATTTTTCCACCCATGATGCACCAACAAAACATGTCTATGACATGTTTTGCCCATCATCCTTTGTCATGGCCAGCCACTAGCAATTAAAAAGGGGGAATTTGACATGCAAGTCCTCCTTTTTGTTTACATGCACTATTAGATCCTTGTAGATTAGCCTATCACATTTCAAAAGTGTCACACAAGTCCTTTTGACTAAATTCACATGCAATTTACTAAATCGAAGCTTAAGATTTTCACACATTCATATTCACATATTTTAGACCATAAATATCACATCCAAATAATTTGGTGACTCGGTTTAGCGGTTCCGAAACCACTTTCCGACTAGGGTCACTTTAGGGCTGTCACATACATGGTGTGAAGGGATGGTCGGAGTGGTGTGTAGAAGATGAGGGTAGGATTCTGTATATCTGATCTGCTTATATGTTTCTGTTATCTGTATCAGAAATAGACATGAGCCGAATCTATAACTGACTGTATATGAGATTTCAGCATGTTTGCATGTCTATTTCTGTTGGGTTACACACTAAGTTTACGAAAACTCACATCTATTTATCTGTTCTATTCAGGTAATCCACAGACTTAGGCAGATTGGAGTGGCGGAGTCTCACATTGACTACTCGTCTATGGACCGACTTTACAATTATGGTTTTAGTTAAAATTAAATATTGTTTTAGGAGTGTTGTAAAAATTGGACTCTTCGGACTTTTGGTTTAATTTTGGATTTGAGTTTTCAATTTTAACATTTCTATTTGAGAAGAATAGCATAAAACATGGTTTCATCAAAACAAGGTTTTCTAAGAACACAAACAAGATTTTCTAATTATATGTTTTATGACTTCCGTTGTAACTTACGTTTTGGAAAATAAATAAGTTAAGCAAATGCTTTCAAATATAGATATAAACGAATATGAGTTTTGAAACTTGAATGGTTTGATGAAACGACTCCGTTTTTAAAATCCTATCTTGTGACATCTTCGGATTCGGCTATAACGTCTAGGCCGAATTTGGGGTGTTACAGGGAAGTAAAGGTAGCAGCAAGGGCATCAGAGGCAACAAGAAAATATGATAAACTCCAGCTACAGCTTCAAAATATGATGAAGATGTTTCAGCATAATCAATCGCTGAATCCACAATCTTAGACTTTTGTTTTCTTATTATAAGAATATCTTAACAATATAACTTTTGAATATATTTTGTTATTTCATTTATTAATTTAGATCATATACATATTTCTTTCATGATAGTATCATTTAGATTTGAAGTTATTGGTTGGATTTGAAACTACAGGAAAATATGTTGAAAATTCAGGTTCTATATGAAATAAAAAAAAAATTGGTAAAATCTGTTAATGTTAGCGGCGCTTTTCCCACAAACACAGTTAAAGAACATGATCTTTAGCGGCACTTTTACCACAATCGCCACTAAAGAATATGATCTTTAGCGGCATTCTTACTACAAATACCACTAAAGAACATGATCTTTTGCAGCGATTCTTATAACACCCCTCACCCGTATTCAATGCTAGAATAGGGTTACAGAAGTTAACGGACTATAAAATAATTAAAACATTACTTAGCATACATTTCCACAATTCATGCAATCATCATTTAATCTCAATCAATTTGTCCCTAATACGAGCCTATTAGGCCCTAAACATGCTTTGGGTGTGGTTCGGGACTAAACTGATAACTTAAGAAACTTTCACAAAACTTTGAAATTTTTTCTCAAAACAGGGGATACACGCCCTTGTGGCCAGGCCGTGTGAGACACCAGACATGCCCGTGTCATAGGCTGTGTGGACATTTGAAATGGGAGTACGTGGCCATGTCTCAGCCCGTGTCATACCTCGTGTTCTAACAAGTGAACTTACTAACTTTGGTCACACGGCCAACCACACACCCGTGTGTCTAGCCTGTGTGCCTTTCGAAGTGGCCACACGCACCCGTGTGCCATGCCGTGCCAAACTTGTAGGGCATACTGACTTATACCAAATGGCCAAGTCACACACCCGTGTGTAACGCCATTTGGAGCATATTGGCTTAATTTCAAATTCAAATCAGGGGACACACAGCCATGTTCTTAGCCATGTGTCACACACGGCTGAGACACACGCCCGTGTCTTTGCCTGTGTGGACAAAAATAGGCTATTTTCCAAGCCAATTTGCCATCCAAATTTGTCTGTACCAACACAACCCATGTAATAGCCCGTTTTTAGGTCAAATCGAAACAGTGGTTTTTGGACCACAAATCTAAAGTCAAAATATTTATTTTATTATTTTATTAAGGTTTACAGCAAGATATAATTATTTGGTGAAATTTTCGTTAAGAAATTTTACCATTTAAATGCTTAATTCGGTAAAAAGGACTAAATTGCGTAACGCGTAAAAGTTAAGTATTATTGTTTAAAGGTATTAAATTGCTATGGTTTATTAATATGAGAGTCCTTGCATGTCAATTAGACCTTAAATGATATAGTGAAAGTTTTTGGCTTGGTATTTTTGAAATTATTAAAGTTCATGAAGGCTATTTTGGTAAAATGTTAATTAAGGTTAATAATAATAAAACAAAAACCAAAATTCTCATTTACATAATCTTCATTGTCGAAAATTGAGAAGAACAGAATAGGAAACTTAGGTTTTCATTTGGCCAAGCTTGAATCTTCAATTAAGGTACAGTTTTTGTCCCATTTTTAATGATTTCTACGTTTTTTTTAGCTCGTTGCAGCTTAATCTAGCTGACCCGTACCTTTGCTTTTAAGACTGTTAAAGATTTTGATATATTCCATTGTTGAATACTAAGGTATTTTGAAGTTTCTTGTTAGATTATTGATGCTTGTTAATAGATATACAAGTTTTATAAAGTGATTTTTGACAAAAATGAGAATTAGGGATTAAATTGTAAAAGATAGAAATGTTGTGGTTGGAAATATGAATAAAATGAAAATATGCGCTGCTATGAGATTAAATGAAATTTGGCTATACATGGGTTAAGGGTAAATTGCATAAATTTGTCATTTTGTGTATAAAGGACTAAATTGCAAAGTAGTCAAAAGTATAGGGCAAATGTGTAATTTTCCAAATATGTGTGAATTGAATTAAATGGTTACTAAAAATGTTGAATTTGATAATATTTAGACCAAGATAAGCCAATTTCGAGTTTAGATCGGGGGAAGGAAAAGATTAACGAGTAGCCGATAGTTGATATCCGAGCAACTTGAGGTAAGTTCGTATAATTAGAATCGAACTTATACTTATAACTGAAATTTCTATCTTCAATATTGTACTAATGTGTATATATATATATGAATTATAGAATTGAAATGCATATTGGTTATATGCTCAAATTTATTTCCGAGTCCCGTTTGAACTGTAAAAATTCTTAGGATGCAAGACATGTCACTAGGGTTACCGTTTGGTCGAGCTCTAGCATTTATTGCAGACTCACCACAGGTCGTATAAGCTTACCGTTTCAGCTCTTCTAAGCTTACCATTCAGCTCTTCGGAGCTTACCGTTCCAATCCTTAGGGGCTTACCGTTTCAACTCAACGGTACTTACCGTTCAGCTCAATTGAGCTTACAGTTTATCGGCTTAGGAGGAGCATTCTGATAATGGCTCGAAAGAGTGTATATGACGATGAATTGATGGATTTTCAATTTATACACTTAGTGTGTATCACCCAAGTATCCTCGATATTTTCGAAGGTTCAATGGGCATTATACTGATATGAAACATAAAGTACATGTTACATGAATAATATACCTTACATGAATTACATGTTATATGGATTATAAGGTTTACATGGATTATATGTTATAAGAGTACATGAGATTTTTATTAGTATAGATAAAATGATACTTTAGTTATATGAATTTAGAGTTGTTTTGGATGTTATATGAATGTATATGTGGTTGGTTTCATTCTTATGAATTGATGAATAGATGAATATGAGATAACTAACTTGTGATTGGTGATGTGAATAGGAATTATGAACAAATAGGTTGGATTTTAATTTGTTAAAATGCTTATTGTCATTTGGTAAGTTTAATTCTATATTATACGTGCTTACTCCGTTTATTTTTTCGTGTTTTATAGATCTGAAGCTTGCTCGATTCGGTTAAAGTTAGAAATTACTATCACACTATCAAAGTGACTTTTGGTACTTTTGGAACTTATGTAAATGATGTAAATATGGCATGTATAGGCTAGTTTTTAGGTTGAATCATATGATTACTTATACTAATGAATGTGATGTGAATTTTGGTATTTGATCAAGCTATGTAATATGGCTTGAGTTGGAAATGGTTGGCTTAGTATGAAAGCTTATATGGTATATCTTTAATATGGTAAATTTGATGAATGGTATTTGACATATATGGTGTTGAATGTTGATAAATTAATATGTTTTGTTGTGAATGATTTGATAAAGATGGAATAGGTATGAATTGGTTATATTTTGCATATGAAATGGTTGTAAAATAATTGTCAATTGTGGTTATGTATGCTTGTGATATTAGGGTGGCAAGATGGCTTTGTAAATAGCCTATTTTTGCCCACACGAGTATGGACACGGGCGTGTGTCTCAACCGTGTTGTTCGAAGGCCATCTCGAAATAAACCTGAGTAGGCTACACAGTCACACACACATGAACGTGTGCTAGGCTATATGGTCAAGTCAGTTTCGAGCACAAGCTAGACACACGAGCGTGTGACTGGCAGTGTGGCCAAGTCAATAGCCTCCCTAATTTTCACACTGCCTGGTACACGGGCATGTCAGGTAGCCATGTCAGTACGTATGCCCTGTTTTGCCACGACCTAGACACGGTCGTGTCTAATGCCGTGTGAAGCACATGGCCTGTTCACACAGGCTTGTGATAGTTAAAAATTTAAAAATTTTCTAAATTTTTGAAATTTGTATTATGTTACAATTTAGTCCCGAATGTATAATTAAAGTTTGATATGTTTGGTTTAAGTTCATAATGGTTATGAATGAATGTTATTGATTAAATTATGATGTTTCTATATAAATAATTATTTTGATTTGAATTACAAGTCTGGTAATACCTCTTAACCTATTCCAGCGACAGTTACGGATTAGAGGTGTTACATTTTATTAGTATCAGAGCCAAGTTTAGTCGATTCTAGGACTACCGTAGTATATATGAGTCTAGCTATGCATGCCATATATATATGTATATATATATAACCTGTGATATTATGATGACTCCTGACATTTTAAAAGTGTTTTCATATAGCAAATGGATCCAAATAAAGCGATAGTCGACGAAGTAAAGAGTAATGCGCCTGCTCCCGCTCAAGGGACAGCGCCTTCCGAACCTAGACCTGTAGCAAGTAGTCACAAAGGAGAGGCTAAAGAAGCCTTCTTCCAGATGATGAATGAATGGTTCTCTGAGTATGTCCGAACAAATCCGGCTACTCAACAACCTCCACCCCCACCCCCACCCCCACCCGTTCCCCAACGAATACTCATAGCTCCGCAAGGTTTGGAATTTTTGCGACCGAACAGACCATTAGTAGATAGAATCCGAAAGTACGGGGCTCAAGAGTTTAGAGATACAATTGATAATGATCCTGAGAAGGCTGAATTATGGCTTGAGAATACCATTCGAGTGTTTGATGAATTGTCGTGCACACTGGATGATTGCGTAAAAGGTGTTGTATCACTGCTAAGGGACACAGCATATTAGTGGTGGAACATTGGTGTTGGTAGTACCCAAAGAACAAGTGACTTGGGAATTCTTTTAGACGGAATTCTGTAAGAAATACATAAGCCAATGATTCCTGGATCAAAAGCATAAAGAGTTTTTAGAGCTTAAATAGGGTCGTAGGACCGTAATTGAATATGAGAGAGAATTTGTTCGGTTAAGCAAATATGCCTGGGAGTGCGTGGCTACTGAAGACATGATGTGTAAATAGTTTGTAAATGGGTTGAATGAGGATATCAAACTCCTAGTCGGAATTCTAGACTTGAAAGAATTTTTTTCTTGATTGATAGAGCGTGCAAAGCCGAAGAGCTTAGTAAAGAGAAAAGAAAAGTTGATTCTGAGGCTAGAGACTTCAAAAAGAGATCTGTGGGAAATTCACACCAGACAATATCAAAGAAATCCAGAGATTTTCATCCTCGCTCTACTACTACTACAGGAATTTAGATTAGAGAGAGACGCAAGACAATTTAACTCAAAACCTTAAACGACAGCTGTTGCTAGCGTGTGTAGTGTTAAAAATGTTGGGCCTGAGTGCAAACATTGCAATAGGTGACATTATGGTGATTGTAGACTTAAGAGCAGAGCTTGCTTTAAATGCGGATCTTTTGATCACTTTCTCCGGGATTGTCCAGAAAGGTTTATGGCTAAAAAAGATCAACCAGCGGAAATTAGCAACACATCTGCTAGAGGGAGACCACCCCAAAATACTGGGAATGCTAGTGGTAACTGAGGTACTACTAGAGATACTACAGTGAGATCTAAGGCACGAGCACCTGCCCGAGCTTATGCTAGCCGTACATGTGAGGAGGCATCATCACCAAATGTTATCATCGATATTTTTTCTCTCTTTGACACTGAGATAGTTGCATTGATTGATCCTGGATCAACTCATTCATATATCTACATGAATATAGTGTTTAAAAAGAGTATACATGTTGAGTCTACAGAGTTTGTAATTAAAGTATCGAACCCTCTAGGCAAATCTGTTCTAGTTGATAAAATTTGTAGAAACTGTCCTTTGATAACTTAGCGTTACAGTTTTCGGGCTGACTTGATTCTTCTACCGTTCGATGAGTTTGATCTGATTTTGGGTACGGATTGGTTGACTATGCATGATGCAGTTGTGAATTGCAGATGAAAGATTATCGAGTTGAAATGTCAGAACGGTGAAATTCTTTGGATTGAGTCTGATAATTTGAGTGAATTGCCTACTGTAATATCGTCTTTGATGGCTCAAAAATGTATGAAAAAGGGTTGTGATGCATGTCTTGTATATGTACTGGATACTAAGGTATCAGAGTCAAAAATTGAATATATACCAGTTATTTGCAATTTTTCAGATGTATTTCCTGAAGAACTACCAGGATTACCACCAATTAGAGAGGTTGAATTTGGTATTGAATTAATACCAGGAACAACACCTATATCGATAGCTCCGTATAGAATGGCACCAATAGAGTTGCAAGAGTTAACAGATAGAGGTTTTGTTAGACCGAGTTTCTCGCTCTGAGGTGCTCTGGTATTATTCGTGAAAAATAAAGATGGGTCGATGAGAATGTGTATTGACTACAGACAGCTAAACAAAGTGACTATAAAGAACAAATATCCTTTACCACGGATCGATGATTTGTTTGATCAGTTGAAAGGGGCTACAGTATTTTCGAAAATTGATCTGAGATCGGGATATTATCAATTGCGAGTTAAATAGTCTGATGTACTGAAAACAACTTTCAGAATGAGGTACGGATATTATGAATTTCTTTTTATGCCGTTTGGTTTAGCTAATGCTCCTACTATTTTTATGGATTTGATGAATCGGATATTTAGACTGTATTTAGACAGATTCGTGGTTATATTCATTGATGACATTCTGATCTATTCACATGATAAGTCTGAACATACTGAGCACTTGAGAATTGTGTTACAAACTTTACGGGATAAATAATTATTTGCAAAGTTCAGCAAATGTGAATTTTGGCATCGAGAGGTTGGATTTTGGGGGCATATAGTTTTAGCTGAAGGTATCCGAGTAGATCCGAGTAAGATTTCTGCTATTGTTGACTGGAAACCTCCGAAAAATGCATCTGAGATCAAAATTTTTCTGGGATTAGTGGGATATTACCTGAAATTCATGAAAGAATTTTCGATGATTGCAGTACTGTTAACTCGATTACTTCAAAAAGATGTGAAATTTGAATGGACTGAGAAATGTCAACAGAGTTTCGAACAGTTGAAAGCACTATTAATAGAAGCACCAGTTCGAGTTCAACCTAAATCGGGTAAAGAGTTTGTGATTTACAGTGACGCATCGTTAAATGGACTAGGTTGTGTATTGATGCAAGACAGAAAAGTTGTAGCTTACACTTCTCGATAATTGAAACCACACGAGAGGAATTACCCGACACATTTGAATTAGCTGTAATAGTATTCACATTAAAGATTTGGTGACACTATCTATACGGTGAGGAATGCCAAATATTTACAGATCATAAAAGCTTGAAGTATTTAATGTTACAAAGATATTTGAATTTGCAACAATGAAGATGGCTTGAACTATTGAAAGATTATGAATTTGTAATTGATTATCATCGGAGAAAGGCCAACGTTGTAGACGAGGCTTTGAGTCGAAAGTCCTTATTTCCTTTATGGGCAATGAATACTCAAATGATGATATATGATGATGGATGTATTTCAGCTAAAATGAGAGCTAGACAGGTATTTTTGCAACAAATCTGAGAAGCTCAGAAAGATGATAATGAGTTGCAAGCTAAACGAATTTTATGTGAGTCTAATTCTGATTCTGAATTTCATATTAGAAATGATGGTTGCTTCATGTTTCGGAATAGAATTTGTGTACCTAAAAATATCGAACTCATTCAAAAAACTCTACATGAGGTACACAGTAGTCGTTTTTCTGTTCATCTGGGTAGCACCAAAATGTATAACGATCTGAAACAATTGTACTAGTGGTCGGGAATGAAACAAGATATATTGGAGTTTGTATCGAGATGTTTAATCTCTTAACAAGTAAAAGCCGAACATCAAGTACCGTCAGGTTTATTACAGCCAGTGATGATTCTGGAATAGAAATAGGATAGAGTTACAATAGATTTTCTATCGGGATTGCCCCTTGGGTTATCATAGATAGACTGACGAAATCTACTCCTTTCATACCGGTACGTATGGATTACTCTTTGGATAGATTAGTTGAATTGTACTTGTCTGAAATTTTACAATTGCATGGTGTACCACTGTCTATTATCTCCGTTAGAGACCCGAGATTTACGTCAAGATTCTGGAAGAAATTACAAGAAGCTCTTGGAACGAAATTGAATTTCAGCACAGCTTTTCATCCCCAGACGGACGGTCAGCCCGAAAGAATTATACAGATACATGAGGATATGTTGCATTGTTGCATTCTCGAGTTTGAAGGTAGTTGGGAGAAATACTTACCTCTGATTGAATTTGCTTATAACAACAGTTTCCAAATGAGTATAAAGATGGCACCATACGAAGCTCTATACGGTCGTAAATGTTGAACACCGTTATACTGGACCGAATTAAGTGAGAAAAAGATTCACGGGGTTGAATTGATTAGAGAAACAGAATAAAAAGTGAAAATGATTCGTGACAGTTTAAAAACAGATTCAAATTGACAAAAATCATACACGGATTTGAAATGTAAAGAAATAGAGTTTTAGGTCGAAGATCGTATATTCTTGAAAGTGTCACCATGGAAGAAAATTCTCCGTTTTGGCCGTAAAGGGTCGTATGAAATTGTTGAAAAAATAGGGCCTGTAACATATCGACCATCATTACTGTCTGAACTTGAAAAGATACATAATGTTTTTCATGTTTTGATGCTACGTCGATATAGATCGGATTCGTCACATGTAATTTCTCCCGTGATGTAGAGATACAGTCTGATTGTCGTATAGCAAAGAACCGATCAGAATTCTGGCTCGAGAAATCAAAGAATTAAGAAATAAACGTATAGAACTTGTAAAGGTTCTTTGGCATAAACACAGGATAGAGGAAGTTACGTGGGAACCCAAGGAAGCTATGCGAAAACAGTACCCTAACCTTTTTATCGGTAAGATTTTTGGGGATGAAAATCCCTAAAGGGGAGAATTGTAACAGCCCATTTTTAAGTTAAATCAGAACAGTGGTTTTGAGACCATAAACCCTAAGTCAAAATATTTACTTTATTATTTTATTAAGGTTTACAGCATGATAGAATTATTTGGTGAAAGTTCCGTTTAGAAATTTTACCGTTAAAATGCTTAATTTGGTAAAAAGGACTAAATTGCATAACGCGTAAAAGTTGAGTACTATTGTTTAAAGGTATTAAATTGCTATGGTTTATTAATATGAGAGTCCTTGCATGTCAATTAAACCTTAAATGATATGGTGGAAGTTGTTGGCTTGGTATTTTTGAAATTATTAAAGTTCATTAAGGCTATTTTGGTAAAATGTTAATTAAGGTTAATAATAATAAAACAAAAACCAAAATTCTCATTTCCATCATCTTCATTGCCGAAAATTGAGAAGAAAGAATAGAAAACTTAGGTTTTCATTCGGCCAGCTGGAATCTTCAATTAAGGTACAGTTTTTGTCTCGTTTTTAATGATTTCTACGTTTTTTAGCTCGTTGCAGCTTAATGTAGCTGACCCGTACCTTTGTTTTTTAAACTATTAAAGATTTTGAGATATGCCATTGTTGAATACTTAGGTATTTTGAAGTTTTTTGTTAGATTATTGATGCTTGTTAATAGATATACAAGTTTTATAAAGTGATTTTTGACAAAAATGAGAATTAGGGATTAAATTGTAAAAGATAAAAATGTTGTGGTTGGAAATGTGAATAAAATGAAAATATGGGCTGCTATGAGATTAAATGAAATTCGAATATACATGGGATATGGGTAAATTGCATAAATTTTTCATTTTGTGTATAAAAGACTAAATTGCAAAGTAGTCAAAAGTATAGGGGAAAATGTGTAATTTTCCAAATATGTGTGAATTGAATTAAATGGTTACTAAAAATGTTGAATTTGATAATATATAGACCAAGATAAGCCGAGTTCAGGTTTAGATCGGGGGAAGGAAAAGATTAACGAGTAGCCGATCGTTGATATCTGAGCAACTTAAGGTAAGTTTGTATAATTAGAATCAAACTTATATTTATAATTGAAATTTCTATCTTAAATATTGTATGAATGTATATATATGAATTATAGAATTGAAATTCCTATTGGTTAGATGCTCAAATTTATTTTCGAGTCCCGTTTGAACTGTAGAAAGTCGTAGGATATAAGACATGTCACTAAGGTTACCGTTTGGTCGAGCTCTGGCATTTGTTGCAGACTCACCACAGCTCGTATGGGCTTACCGTTTCAACTCTTATGAGCTTATCGTTCAACTCTTTGGAGCTTACCATTTCAGTCTTTAGGGGCTTACCGTTTCAGCTCTATGGAGCCTGCCGTTCAGCTCAATTGAGCTTACCGTTTATCGGCTCAGGAGGAGCATTCCGATAATGGCTCGAAAGAGCGTATATGATGATGAATTGACGCATTTTCAATTTATACACTTAGTGTGTATCACCCGAGTATCCTCGATATTTCCAAAGGTTCAACGGGCATTATACTGATATGAAACATAAAGTACATGTTACATGAATAATATACCTTACATGAATTACATGTTATATGGATTATAAGGTTTACATGGATTATATGTTATAAGAGTACACGAGATTTATGATTAGTATGGATACAATGATACTTGAGTTATATGAATTGAGAGTTGTTTTAGATGTTGTATGAATGTATATGTGGTTGGTTTCATTCTTATGAATTGATGAATAGATGAATATGAGATAACTAACTTGTGATTGGAGATGTGAATAGGCATTATGAACAAATGGGTTGGATTTTAATTTGTTAAAATGCTTATTGTCATTTGGTAAGTTTAATTCTATATTATACATGCTTACTAAGCTTAATGCTTACTCCGTTTATTTTTTCGTGTTTTATAGATCTGAAGCTTGCTCAATTCGGTTAAAGTTAGAAATTACTATCACACTATCAAAGTGACTTTTGGTACTTTTGGAACTTATGTAAATGATGTAAATATGGCATGTATAGGCTAGTTTTTAGGTTGAATCATATGATTACTTATACTAATAAATGTGATGTGAATTTTGGTATTTGATCAAGCTATGTAATATGGCTTGAGTTGGAAATGGTTGGCTTAGTATGAAAGCTTATATGGTATATCTTTAATATGGTAAATTTGATGAATGGTATTTGACATATATGGTGTTGAATGCTGATAAATTAATATGTTTTGTTGTGAATGATTTGATAAAGATGGAATAGGTATGAATTGGTTATATTTTGCATATGAAATGGTTGTAAAATAATTGTCAATTGTGGTTATGTATGCTTGTGATATTAGGGTGGCAAGATGGCTTTGTAAATAGCCTATTTTTGCCCACACGAGTATGGACACGGGCGTGTGTCTCAACCGTGTTGTTCGAAGGCCATCTCGAAATAAACCTGAGTAGGCTACACGGTCACACACACATGAGCGTGTGCTAGGCTATATGGTCAAGTCAGTTTCGAGCACAGGCTAGACACACGAGCGTGTGACTGGCAGTGTGGCCAAGTCAATAGCCTCCCTAATTTTCACACTGTCTGGCACACGGGCATGTCATGTGGCCATGTCAGTACGTATGCCCTGTTTTTCCACGACCTAGACACAGTCGTGTCTAATGCCGTGTGAAGCACATGGCCTGTTCACACAGGCTTGTGATAGTTAAAAATTTGGAAATTTTTTAAATTTTTGAAATTTGTATTATGTTACAATTTAGTCCCGAATGTATGATTAAAGTTTGATATGTTTGATTTAAGTTCATAATGGTTATGAATGAATGTTATTGATTAAATTATGATGTTTCTATATAAATAATTATTCTGATTTGAATTACAAGTCTGATAATACCTCTTAATCTATTCCGGTGACGATTACAGGTTAGGGGTGTTACAACCCAATGGTACAAATTCATAGCATAAATGAACATCTATATTAACCACAATCAAGGCTAAATCATGCCATTTCCAATACTACCAACCAACATGCTTATAAACTCATGATTTACTCATTCAAAACATACCAAATACCAATTACTTCAAACATTAAAATGACCAAACTCAAATATGCATTATTTGGCCTAATTTCTCAAGCATACCAATATTGTAACGCCCCGTACCCGAGACCGTTTCCGGAGTCGAACACGAGGTGTTAACGGACTTAATTCATTTACTTACACAGTTCATTTTAAAATTTCCAGACAAGCTGGCTAACTGTATCACAGTCACTTTAAAAATCATATCTCGAGTTCCAAAACTCGAAAACCGATTCCGTAAATTTTTCCTGAAACTAGACTCATATATCCATCTACAAATTTTTTTCTATAATTTTTTTATTGGGCCAATTAGTACAGTTTATTAGTTAAAGTCTCCCCTATTTCGGGGTTCGACTACTCTGACCTCTGTGTATTACGAATTAAATACCTCCCTGTACAGAGCTTCAATGACTATGCCGTTTGTCTCTAATAAAACTAGACTCAATAATGAATCTGTACATATAATTCATGACTTTTAATTATCTTTGTAAAATTTATGGTGAATTTCCAAAGTTATAACAGGGGATCCAGAAATCGTTCTGGCCCTGTTTCACAAAAATTAAAACATCTCACAAAATATAGCTCATATACCTGTTTTGCTTCTTCCATATGAAAATAGACTCATCAAGCTTCGATTCCATATTTTATTCATTATTTAAATCCATTTCTGCTATTTTTAGTGACTTTTCAGACTCACTTTCACTACTGCTGTCTAAAAAAATGTTTTGTGGTAAATTTTACCTATTTCATGGTTTCCATGGATTAGCTAGTAATTTGACATACATAGGACCAAATATGATCATAACTAGCCATTCCAATGGCTGATCATTTACCTAACATTTCCATCCCACTCAATAACCAAATCATAAGACCATACATATATACACAAAAATGATTTTAATGCCATACTCAAATTATACGAGCCATTTTCGCATGGCTATACACACATACATTACCAAAAGGTATTTAATTAACAACAAAAGTCAACCCTATACATGTCATTATCAAAATTCAACTAAAAATATACCAAAAGGGCTTAGATAGTGTGGACGACTTGACTTTGACACTCCCGAGTCCGATGGTGACGAACAAAATCTATAAAAAGAGAATTAAAGCAAAAGATTAAGCACTTGATGCTTAGTAAGTTTAAGTAATGAAATCATTTAAAAGAGTGGCATAATAATATCAAAGTTTACTTGTACCATCATTTGGCCGAATAGTAACATAATTAAGGTACCATTTTTTTTTCTTTTTTATTTATAGCACAAAGGTAAAATCAATATATCCAATAAAATTCAATCTATAGCCGAATCCATTCATCTCAAATTTCTATGTCAATCTCATGCATATACACATACATCTCATGTTTGTGAAATTGAATTCTCTAATTTGGAACTCATACTTCATGATTAGATCGTAAATATTTGAATGATTTTAACAATGGTCTAAGCATACCCACCTAGTTGCGTAGTCGTAATTTAAAATCAATCGTATTCTCAACGAGAGTGAGTTACTTACCTGGTTATCTTACAGTAAGTAGCACATGTGATTAAAATTATTCCAACATGTATTATATGATTTCTCGTACGAACACTTATGGGTTTTCACCCTCAAATATTATGCTGGCACAAACATCCTTCGAAATCAAGCCCGATTCTTAGCACTGGCTCAAAAGCCCTTCGAGACCAAGCTCGGATTAGACCACTGGCTCGAAGGCCCTTCGGAACTAAGTCCGGTTATGACACTGGCTCTAAAGCCCTTCGAAACTAAGTTCGGTTATTAGCACTGGCTCAAAGGCCCTTCGAAACCAAGCCCGGATTTAAACCCTGATTAGCATTCACACATATATGCATATATATATATATCATATCACATCTGGATATCATTCCTGATACTCAAATACAATTACAGCATGTTTACTAACCATACATCGTTCGATTCATTAATCCTAAACAAATAACATGATCCCGTTTCATTAATCCACAAGATTTTCATAACCATTCGGCTACAAGTACATACCTTACTTATTTATTTTGTCATTACTCAAAGACTTACCTCGAGTATAATTTGGGCAGTTACGGATAGACTACTCGACTGCTTTCTCCTTTCCTTTATCTGATTTTGATCCCCTTAGCTCTTGAGCTTCTCTTGATTCCAAAGGTCGAATGTCCCCCCCTCTTTTTCTTCTTCTTGTACGGCTAAGAAGAACAAGGTGATACTTTGTTTTCTTCACCCTTCATTTCCTTATTTTAATTACTTTTCCTTTTTATTTATTTATGTTATAAAATATAAAGCTACTAACTAATAATTAATACATATTATATGTATATAATCCCATCATGGCCGGCCACTACTTATCATAAATGGAAATTTGACATGCAAACCCATCATTTTTATAACATGCATTAATAAGTCACTTCAACATTTGCCTAACACATTTCTAAATTTTCTCACATCAGTCTTATTTAATAATTTCGCATACAAATGACAAAAATTGAAGCATGAAACTTTCACACATGCCTTTTTCACATATAATAAACACAAAATTTAATGGTTAATTATTTTTACGACTCGGTTTTGTGGTCCCGAAACCACTTTCCGACTAAGGTCAAATTAGGGCTGTCACAAATATTCACAATTCAAACATTTGAACACTTATAACACCTATAGCCATTAAGCATCACACAACCATCAACCAACTCAATTCACAAGACTTAATCATATATATATATGTACATGATTCAAACATACCAAATAAACCAAAATAAACCGTCACTCATGACTATATATACATACTAAATCATAAACATTTACAATGCCAATTCATATGGCCAAAATCATTATCAAGTCATAACTAAAATAACCAAAGTCCCTATACATGCCATATACTCTAAATACCAAAGTTCATAGATACCAAGAGATAGGTGGAGAGTGTGAAGCGATCTCCGACAATCCCCGAATCAGAGCTAGCTTTGATAACACTATAAAACATGAGAAAAATAAACAAAGTAAGCTCTAAAGCTTAGTAAGCTCGTATGAAATAAATTCAATACAATCTCATAAATATAATTCAATAAGAATATACCAACATATAGCTTACATTAATTAACAAACCTTTCAAATACTCAATTATGAGAGTATACACTTCCTTCACAAGTTTCCTCGATTTGAAACTTATATAATTCATGTATGTACCTGTATCATCTAACATCAATCTCAAACTTATCTACATCTATCGTTTACCCGTTGAACCATTCGGAATAGAGGTCGGATACTCAAGAGTCTCGTAAATTAAGTACCTATACCATGGCCCAAAGCCAAATCAAGGTAACTTATGTCCGAAATACTGATATCATTTCCCAAGGCCAAATCAACCGGTATTCATGGCCTGAAGCCAAATCGGTATAACTCGCACCCGAAATGCTAATATCATGGCCCAAAGCCAACACATGTATCCCCTAATGACATGTCACTAGTATCCTAAATTATTTTTAAGGTTCAACCAAGATTTTGAATGCCGAATTTCTATCGAGTCAATGTCGAACTTATCCGAAGTCTTGTATTCACAACTTATACAGTATCAAAGCATTTAAAATACATTTATAATGAAATTTATCACATACGAACTTACCTCGGGTTCGAAAACGATGAAATTGGTCGATTAATCGAGTACTTTGTCTTTTCCCCAATCTAATTCCAAATTCCACTTTTCTTAATATACATAATATCAAATTCAGCTCATTTAATTATCCCTCTATTCAATTTAGTCCAAAACACACTTCAAAATACATTTACACATTTGCCCTTTCACGTTTTTCACAATTTAGTCCTTATTTTATAAAATCACAAATTAATGAAATTCAAAATAAGCCCATGTTAGCCAAATTGCTATTATGCCCCTAAAAGCCCACATTTTTCAACTTTTCACACATTTAACCACACATTTTCACATTTTCACAAATAAATCCCTATTTTGCATTTTTATTCAAAATCACTTTACAAAATATGTAAATATAGCAACAAGATTTCATATTTCATCATCAAACATCAAAGAACACATATTTCCATCAATGGAAACTTTCAAAATATTTAAAAAAATTTCAAAATAGTCCTTGGGCTAGCTAGAACTAGTTGCAATGATCACAAAAAACATAAAAATCACTAAAAATGGGACAAAAACAGACTTACAATTGAACCTTGAAGTAGCCAAATGTTTCAAACCCTAAAATGGCTTTCTTCCTCCTTCAAATTCAGCAATAAGCATGAAGATGAAGCAAATTTTGGCTTTGTTTTATTTTATTAACCTTTATTTATTAATTTACATTTTTAACCTTGATTAATAACCAAAAAAACACTTTAATACATGTCCATATATGTCCAATCATGCTATTAATGGTCTAATTACAACATAAGAACCTTTACTTTAAAGTTATATAGCTATTAGATACTTTTAACTAATAGAACTCCACTTTTACACTTTACGCGATTTAGTCCTTTTTACCGAATTAAGCATTCAAACAATAAAATTACTTCACAAAACTTTCACACATACATGTTATCATGCTGTAAACACTTAAAATAATATTAAAATAGTTTTTTGACCTCGGATTTGTCATTTTGAACCACTATTCCGACTTGACCAAAAACAGGTTGTTACAATTCTAGCTACAAATGCCACAACATGCTCGACTCTCTTGCAGCGTTTGTAAAAAAAAGTTGCTAAAAATAATGTTCTTAAGCGGTGTTTGTAATAAAAGCACCGCTAAAGATCATATTTTATAGCGGTATTTGTAGGGAAAGCGCTACTAAAGATCATGTTCTATAGCAGCGCTTTCCCACACAAGTGCCACAAAATTTAGCGGCATTTTTTGCTGCACTTATAAGCGATGCTATAGGGCTAAAAAACGCTGCTAAAAACTTGTTTTGCTGTAGTGAAAGTTAATCGTTAATAGAGATTATTGACTTCATTAATAACAATTTTACTAGAGTTAATTGGTGAAAAAGGCAAATTATATAAAAATTTATCGATCGTTAATAAAGATTGGCATAATTAATTTTTTTCACTATAAATTTTATATATTTTTAAAATTTTAAATAATTTCTAATATTTTTTATAATTTTGAAGGCTTTTTTAGTTTTGCATTCATTCAAAATGAATTAGACAACCATTTGTCAATGTTCATTTGAATTTGGACAATTATTTGTCCAGATTTATTTTATATACACATTTTAATTATTTTAAAAAAAAAGTTTTGTTGATGCGCAATAACATCTGGTGGCTTCTGTCAAATGTGACACAGTGAAGTTAATAGTCAACCAATCAATTGATGATTTTAGTTAACAGAAGGAACCAATTTTTTTTTTTTTTAATCGCTGAGGATTCAATTGGATGCATATTTTTTAAATAAAAACTCAATTGATCTTTTGATTTTATTGGTTTTTGATTGTTAAGCCAAAAAGAAATAATATAGGTACCTAAATATACTGTGGTGATATATTTAGTTTTTTGACTTATGTAACTGTATATCTAAATTGTCTTTACAATGTTTTAAAATATAAATTAATAAAATAATATTTTATTCTGATCATAGTTTTAGGTTACAGAAACACAATTCTAAGTTATTTAAAAAATAGTTATAAACTTCACAAATGACTATCTTTTAAACTTTTTATATATTTAAATTTCTTATAATTAGATTTTTTAAAATATCAATATAATTTAACTATTCAAGACATAATAGTTAAAATTTAAATTCTAAATATTATTAAAATATCATATTTGTATTAAATTAATTCTAATTTTAATTTAAATATTAATTTTAACTATTCTAATTTTTCATTAACCAATTTATTAATTTTAATATTTAGTTTAAATTTAAAATTTTCATAGAAAATTTAATTTAAATAATATATTTTTATTTATCTTTAAAAACATAGTCAGTTCAAATTTTAAAAGTAAAACGTAATTTAATATTTATCATGAAGATAAATAATATTTAATTAAAATAAAAGTTAAATAATATTATCTTAATATTTATTGTAAAGATAAATAGTATTATTATAAAACTATATATGATTTAATTATCATAAAATTAAATATTATTTAAATTTATTTCTAATTATTTTAAATTTTTGGTGCAATTTAAAAAGAATTGAATCGTTAAGTATGTTATAACAATTTTATGTTTCAATTAAAGCATAAATTATATTTATTTACATAGCATGATATAGAAAATTTATTTTAATAAAGAATACTTCTATATTATATCAAAATAAAAAAGGTAAATTCCAAAATAGTCACTTTTGTTTACTTAAGATTATATTTTAGTCACTTATGTTATCGCGTTGTAATATTTTAATCATTGAGCCTTTAATTGACGTCAACAGTGTAACGGTAATCTGATGTGGTACTTTAAATCATCATTTCAAACTAAAATTTTAGGATAAATTCTACGGTTGGTCCTTATATTTTTTCATTTTGAGAAATTTAATTTTTCCTTTTATATTCTTTTAACTTTCTTTTTTTTTAATTGTTTATGCTTCTCCTCTACTTTCCTCTTTTTTATTTCTTTTAACATAGTTTTTCTATATTTTAACAAATGAAAACATAAAAAATTATGTTAAAAGAAATGAAAAGGAGAGAAACAGGGGAGAAGCTTAAAAGAATAGAAAAAATTAAAAGAATATAAAAGAAAAAATTAAATTACTTAAAAAATATGGGGATTGATTGTATAAATTAATCTAAAATTTCTATTTGAAATAATAATTTAACGTGTCATATCATCAAAAACAAAATACCCTTTTGAACAAACAAAAAGAATAAAAAACAAAACTGTTGAATAATTGTGCTTAGTGTAATTCATGCCTGTATCATAAAAAAATTTCTGATTTAGTCAATAAGATCATAAAAATATTTTAATTTATATATCTCTTATTTTATATAATGAATTTATCTAGACTAATACACAATTTTCTTTTAGTTTTTGGGAATCAAGTATTATATTAGGGCTTACTATTATACTATTTATTCAAACATAAATTACTAAAATATATGGGAGTAAATATACGGGGAGTGAAATAAAAATAAAGGGATTAATGAATAGTCTAGAAAATAGTTAGGAAGGAGGAGAAATTATGCATAGAAAGTTATATTTATAAGCTAGAGTTTAGATGGAAGCGTCCATCAGTACAGCAACTGACAGCCCATCTTTGGATTCTCTCTCTTTCTTTCCCTCTTCCTTTCATTCTATTCCCTCTGCGATAAAGAAAAGAAAAGAAAAGAAAGGAAAAGAAAATCCCAAGCAACGCTTAATTATTAGTAATCAAACTGAGAAAGGAAAGTGAAAATCCAAGTGCGGAGGATTATTTTTCTTTTAAGCGGTTAGACGCTACAAATGGGGACTCTTCAAACATGGAGAAAAGCGTATGGCGCTCTTAAAGATTCCACCAAAGTCGGTCTCGCTCATGTCAATAGCGATTACGCGGTAATTCTTTGGGAGATCTCCTTTTTCTTTTCTATATTTAGTATTCGAAATTTTATTGGATTTTGATTCGCTATTTTTGTGAAATGTTTCTAATTAGGATTTGGATGTCGCTATAGTTAAAGCTACCAACCATGTCGAGTGTCCTCCGAAAGAAAGGCATCTTAGAAGTGAGTTCTTTTTGGGTTTTTGGATGTGTAAATTTACAGATCCAATTTGATTTTCCGGGGTTTTCAATTTCTGGGATTTGGGTTGATTTTTTTGGGATTTGGTTTTTGTTGCAGAAATCTTGTTAGCCACATCAGCGATTCGGCCTCGAGCAGATGTTGCTTATTGCATTCATGCGCTTTCCCGCCGTTTGGCCAAGACTCATAATTGGACGGTATTATTTCCTTATCATGACTATGAAATCTTAGGCCTTCTGGTCTTTTAATTTGATATCGGGTCAATGTTCAATTGGACGATGATGCTTTTGCTTTAGAATGAGTTGGGGGGTTTACAATTGCTACGATTAATTGTTTCTGGAGTTTAAGTTAATTGTTTCTTATTGATTTGTTTACCGCCTTGCTTATGTATTTGACTTTTTACTGTTGATAGTATTAACGTGAATATGCAATTATCCGAGGTACTGCTGTGCATCATGTAGTATGTTTTCCCGTAATATTTATGGAAGAGTTCGTTGCAACATCTTTCCACTCAAATCTGTTTCTTGCAGTTGAGCTTCATTATTCTAGTTCTGCATGCATTCTTGGATGGTTGTTTGGAATAGTTTCTGGCAATATTACTACAAGTAGAATTGTTGGTTTTTTTATTTATTTATTTATTTATATGGTTCTTTAGTTGCTCAAGTCATTGTGTGCATCATAGTTATCATTTATGATTTGATAAATGAAGTTGTATTGATTTTTTACAATATATCAGCATCTAGCTCTTGTTTTAATATAGATAGACAAACTTATATTGCAATTTTTCTTTTTCCTTTATTTAATAGGTTGCATTGAAAACACTCATAGTTATCCATAGGGCACTGAGGGAGGGTGACCCGACTTTCAGGGAAGAAATTTTGAACTTTTCGCAACGAGCACGTATACTCCAACTTTCTAATTTCAAGGATGATTCTAGCCCCATCGGTGAGCTTTAAATCTCTCTACTTTTATGCCTATTGGTTATGCATATGTCTGCATGTGCGTCTCTATTTGTCTCTTCATGATCAGTAATAACTTCCTATTGATTTGCTTATTCACTCCTACCCCTTTTTGTATATGCTCTTCAGCATGGGATTGCTCTGCCTGGGTACGTACATATGCTTTGTTTTTGGAAGAGAGACTTGAATGCTTTAGGATTCTGAAGTATGACATTGAAGCTGAGCGCCTCCCAAGACCTTCCCAGGGGCAGGATAAGGTTGGAATATTTGTTCTGTAGAATTACACTGGTGTTTGATTTTACCATTGTGGGTTCATGGTCTGCTGCAAATTTTGTTCTCTTAAATGGGCAGGGTTACAGCAGAACGAGGGATTTGGGCAGCGAAGAATTGTTGGAGCAGTTGCCTGCTCTGCAGCAATTGCTTCATCGTCTCATTGGCTGCCGGGTATTATTACATTTTAAGCTTGTAGAATTTTAGTTTTATTTCCTCAATGTGTTTAGATTCTGTTATTTGTTCTTATATCTGGGAAGTTAATAGGCTTCTCTGCTCTCTTTGTAGCCAGAAGGTGCTGCTATAGGAAACTACGTTATACAGTATGCTTTGGCTCTGGTATGTTCAAAATCTCTCCCCCCCCCCCTCCCTCCCCCTCCCCCTCTCTCTCCCTCATTATGTGTGTCATTTTATGTAGCCAATCTTATTTCAAATCATCACTAGTGGTGTCTGGAATTTTTTCCTGGCTTTCATGCAGTATTCTTTGTCTTCTTAGATGCTTAGTTTTGCTTTCAGATTCCCATCTAGGTTAGATTATGATTTTCATTCTACTTGATCTATTCATTTTCTCTATCTCATGTCTGGTAATGAATGGTCTCAAAAGAATTCTATTCTGGTCAGACACAAGAAAAGGAATACTAGTTGGTATGGCCCAGTGCACTTGTAATTCACTATCTGTCTTCTATCTTATTGCTGGTCTCCGGTCACTCAACTAATCTACTTGAAAAGTCTTTGTTTGAAGAGTTGAAACTTAATTGTCTAGCAGTTCTTTACACAGTTATCGAACTGGTGTAGTGATTTTGTTATTAAAGGGTACCATATGTATGATTCTTATCTAGTCCCTAGTTCTTGTTTTGAGTTTTCTACTAGTGGAATCTGGAGTTGCTAAATCCAATGGTTAACCATCTCATTAAAGAGTTTCTCATTTTCCATATGGAAGGTGTACAAAGTTCATGGAATTATTTCCCTTATAAATAACTACTAACCAAAAGGGAGAAGAATCCACTGAACAAGCATCTTCTCACATTTCAACCTAGTGTCTCAAACTATTTTAGAGATAAACAGCACAATTTCATAAATTTCCTCTTATAACTTTGACACTGGCTTCATTTTATTTCAAGTCTAAATGAATCTCTTTAAAATTCCACTGTTTAATTTGGCTGAATTCGTGAAAAGATCATAGCGAAAATCAATGAAATCTTTATAATTTAATTAGTGGACAAATAAATCACATTGAGTCCTTAAAAATGACATTGAGCTGGAACATGATTGCTAATTTTGCTACCTATAGAATCATGTTAACCTACCTACTCAAAAGAAAGGATTTGGGGGGGGGGGGGGTTTGGAGATGTTTGATTTACAGAAGGTGGATTGCTGTTAAAGTTTAGAAGTTATGCTTCCTGCGTATGAAATGCAACCTAGCACTGATGTTAATAAAAGATGTGATTGCAGGATGGTATAATATAAAAAACTACTTGATTGATTATGTGACATATATGTATGTTCGGAATTTCAGATTTAAGAATAAGATTTTAAAACCCCATTTTGTATGTGTACCTCCTTTTTACTTTTAAAGATTGCATGACAGTTTTCTGTGTTTGTTAGAAAGATTGTCAGAAACCTATTCTTGTACATCTTCCTAAGAACCTCTTTACCCTCTTAGGAATAAGTAAAATGATGAGTATTTGACAATGGAAATATTTTACTTGTGAAACTATGTTAACCTCACAATATTGCAAATTTCAGGTATTAAAGGAGAGCTTCAAAATATATTGTGCTATTAATGATGGAATTATCAATCTTGTTGACAAGGTGACATGGTTTTTCATTGTTTAGAAAGAGTTTCCTCGTTTCATGCTTATGCTTTTCTGTTTTCCCCTCTTTTTTCACATTAGCTCAAGTTGTGGTTTTTTATTTTATTGCAGTTTTTTGAGATGCCAAGACATGAAGCTGTCAAAGCACTTGATGTATACAAGCGAGCTGGTCAGCAGGTGAAGATATAATCTCTTAAAATTTACATTTGTGTCAATTTTTTTGCTAATTAGTTACTTCTCTGATTATTGGATTACATTCTCATTTGGTTAGTAATTGTGGCTGGTTTGATGTCTTGGTGTCAACAGTTAAATATAATGTTGGCTTAGTAAAAATATATTTTTATAATTGTGCTAGATTAATTACATTTCTTAACTTAGAATTATTAAACTCATGTTTATTTTGTTACGAATAAATTCACGGCAACTCGGTAATTTGTTAACTTATGAACATACTTACCTACCAAAATCCATTTATCTCTTGACTATATCACTATGTCAATTCAACCGATTAAACAAATTTTAATAAGAAAATGTGTTAATGCACATACATACTTATGAAATTAAAATAATTGTGGCTGGTTTGATGTCTTGGTGTCAACAGTTAAATATAATGTTGGCTTAGTAAAAATATATTTAATGTCTATGATGCAGGCTAATAGCCTTTCTGATTTCTATGAAGTTTGCAAAGGATTGGAACTTGCTAGGAACTTCCAGTTTCCTGTTCTTCGGGAGGTATGGGTTCTATTGAGATGATTTGTTGTTCGTGTTTTCTCTTCTGTGACTTTTGTGTTCAATCCTTTGATGTTAATTAAACACTATTATTGTTTCAGCCACCACAATCTTTTCTTGCTACCATGGAAGAGTACATTAGAGAAGCACCACGTGTGGTTTCTGTTCCAACAGAACCTGTGGTTAGTAGTCTTTCGATTCTATTCCAGATAACATGCAAATATACATGCACGTATACATACATACATGCTACAAAGATAAGGAATTCATTAACATTAATGTAAAACTAATTTGCTTTTATACTCTTTCATAAATTTTATATGATTTATGTATATATTGTTTAATCTAATGGCAGTATCTAATGTTTTATTCATGCAGATTATGAGTGGTATTTCTTCAACCATTAAATATATATGATAAAGATTGTATTACTCTATAAATATGATAGGGATAGCGGGTTGATTTGAAACTTTATTTGCATGATGTGCATGGGTAAATTGTTAATTCTAACAATTAACTGTGCATGAAGAAAAATGAAGTCTGGGAAATATGAGTAAAGTTGCTAGAGATGGTTTCCAAATATGAAACAGATGAGGAGAATAATGCTATAAGAATTGGTATCAAGCCTTGAGAAACTAAGCTGAGATGGTGAGCAAACATGATTAGTTGCAATTGCTAATGTAATGGCAAAAGTTGATTCATATAACTTGGCTGGGGATTTTAGATCTTAAAATGGAGGACCTTGTAAACTTTTTCCCCTCTTCATTTGCTTGTGTTTAATTAATAATTCTCAATTTGCATTGGAATTTAGCATTATTTTGAATAAATATATGCTATAAAACTAATGGCGTCGTTTTATTACAGCTTCAATTAACATACAGACCTGAGGAAGGTCCTGAAGATACTAAATCATTCAATGATGAACCTGAACCATCTGCGCCTGCTGATGATGTTGCAGTTTCCACTGTCGAGACTGCTCCTCGTCCCCCTCCTGTGCCTCAGACCAACTTGGACACTGACGACTTACTGGTATGTTTCTTTTTTAGTTTGATAATGTATCCTATTTTTCTATTTCGTTCTTTCATTGATTGCATTTTGTTGGGTTCAGGGATTGAATGATGCTGCTCCTAATGCCTCGGCAATTGAGGAAAGTAACGCTTTAGCACTAGCCATTGTTCCAACTGAATCTGGTAAACTATGTTTCTTATTTTGCGCCCCCCCGCCCCCAAACCTTCCCTTCTTTTGTTGATGGATACTATTCTGATCTTTGGCAGTGTGAGGCTAAGAAGGTACACTTTTTTCTTTATTTTGCAGGTACTGCCTCAGAATTTAATTCTAGTGCCGGCCAACCAAAAGATTTTGATCCTACTGGATGGGAACTTGCCCTTGTCACTACACCAAGCACTGATATTTCTGCACCAACTGAAAGACAATTGGTATGCCCTTTCTGATCACTTCTCATGTATTTCTTTTGCCTGAGACTATGTTGTTTCAACTAAAGTATCCAAGTCCGATACATATTCATACATGACTCTTAAGGATATGACCTTCAAAGGTCTGTACATTGGACTTGGATGATTGAAGGTGGGGGATATGGACGAAATCTTACCAAATATAAATGTGTACCTGTAGGAAATGGAGATCTGCTAATTCTGGACCTTTTTTTTTTTTTTTTTGGGAACTAGGGCTTCTTACTTCTGGTTTAAATTTCTGGGTAGTTTATCAAGTATCTTTCTTCCAGCAGTTTCAGTTTAGATTTTCATTGCTTGCCCCGTTTGAAAGATATACATGCAACTGAAAGATAAATCTAAGTACCTGAGTGAGGATACATTGAGGATCTTCCTTCTGAGCCCGTTGCAAACAATCTAAATTATCTAAGCGATATTGTTATCAATAATTGTCAGGCTGGTGGATTGGACTCACTCACCCTCAACAGTTTATACGATGAAGCAGCGTATAGAGCTTCTCAGCAGCCTGTATACGGGACTGCAGCACCAAACCCGTTTGAGGTACAAGATCCATTTGCGGTATCAAATAACATTGCAACCCCTACAGTAGTTCAAATGGCAGCAATGGGTCAGCAGCAGAACAACCCTTTCGGTTCATACCAACCCACCTATCCGCAGCCGCATTTGGTGATGAGCCCATCAAATCCTTTTGGTGATGCAGGGTTGGGGGCATTTCCAGCTAACCAAATGGTTCCATTTGCTCAACCACATGCGAATAATCCATTTGGTGGAAGCACAGGCCTATTGTAGTGTTAAATACGAAGAGTTGATGGGTGTGTATTTTGGTTGGGAGATGAGAAGAGTGTGTAGAAAGCACCTGTGTTTTGCACTTGTATGGGCTGTAAAAGCCAGCCTGTGGATATTTAAAGATGTAATAATAATTTGTTGCTACCACCAATTCATAAATATTATGTTGAAAATTTCTCCAGCTTTCTGCCACTTGCATTAAATCTCGAGTAAATCATGACTTGGCTGCCAACCCAACGGACTTAATTGATCAACTCCTGAGTACTATTTTTCGTCAATTTTCGGCTTCTATTTTTTTTTATCATTAATTTACGCCTAAATAGCCTCTTTTTTTTATTTTTGAAAGGACACCCTCTTTGACTCTTGAGTGTCTTTTTCTTTTTAAAATAAAGTATCTGAATTTTTTTGTACTTAGTTGGTATTCCATTACTTAGGTTTGTGCCTCTTCAATAACACCATTAGTTTGTATTGACATGGTACTAATGGCCAATTCTACGATGACATGTAGTGTCTTAGTATGACACATGATGAGCATGAATTTTAAAATTTTAAAATTTAATAATTTTTGGACAAGTTAAATGGGCAAACAATATGTTAACCCTTACAAAATTAATGTTGTTAACAAATTGGGATAATGTGTGTAACAAAATAAAAGTTTAGACATCAACTAGATACAAATCCAGGTACTGAGGTACTTTTGAATAAGTTCAAAGGGTAAACTACATAATAACCCTTCAAAATAAGATGGTGAGAAGTATCTTTATGCTTTTTAAAAATATGTTTCATGGAAAGTTGATCTTTTGGTTTTAGTTTTTGTATTATGCATAAGATATAGATTTTAAGTCATTTTAGTTTGTTTCCTTTTTTTGAATTTTTAACATTTCAGTATTTATCAAACGATAGTTATTAAATCCATTAAGTTTATTATTTTCAAAATCTTATGCGTAAATATATTATCACATATTTAATTTTATGTCAACTTATTTTTTATATATTACTTATTTTAAAAAGCCAGTTAATAGATTTAACGATGGACATTTGTGTCAATATCGAAATTTTAAATTTTTAAAATAAGGGACAATGAATGATCAAATTGGAGAAACTAGACTAAATCTACGACTCTATGCATGATACATGATTAATAGTATAATTTAACTATATAGATTTAATTGTTACGATTTGAGTCAAGATTGAAATTTTCAAATTAAGTATGGGGACTAAATTTATCAAGTAAAAATTACAAGAACTCAAATTAAAGTTGATAAATTAAATCCACAATAGCAAAATTTAATCTATATAAAATTAAAATTTTAGTTTCGAAATATTATAATTTGAAGGAAAAACTGTCATAAATATTCAATATTTAAAATTATATAGTTGTTTTGTTTTTGAAACTAATGGATAAATATTGGGTAAACTAGATGAAGAATCAGTTTACAATTATTTACCCAAAAGCAAAACCCGTAGCCACTCCAGGACTGAGTTCAGTTTGACCCGCCCAACATTAGGCTTCTCCCAACTAACTGCAAGACCCTTTTTCTTATTCAGATAAAAAATATGTCTCCATTAGCCTTTTCACTTACCAACAACATTAGCAGCATTAAAATTAATCAACAACAGAACAAACTCAAGGAGAAATTATTTCAAAACGGATTTCAAAAATATTGGGATTTTACATTAGTAATACCTAAAGAAAAAAATAATTACGAAAATAGGATATGTTGTAAATTATTTATCAAAATAGTATATTTTCATTAGTAAATTTAAGTATGCTTAACATGTTAGATCACACCAGCCTCAAAAGTCACTCATCATTTCTTTAAAAATTATTTTTAAAATAGTGCTACCAATTTGTCAGGTAAAAGCAAAAATTATTTGTATTTTCTTTAAACATGGTACAATATTGAAGAAATACAAAATATAAAATTTAAGTGGTGTCACTTTACCTATTGGCAGAATCGATTCAATTTTTTTTAAAAAAAAAGTAGCATGTTGGGATTGTGTGCCAGTGAGCCAAATCACGTTGCCTGATATGGTGACGATACAAAATTTTGTATTTTAAAACTGCTTCCCAACTAATTCTTTAAATCTTTTTTCTCGAAGTGCTAAATTTTTTATTTTACTTCAACTTTATAAAAAGAAATTTGAACAAGTGCCGTTAATGTATTATATTTTTGTATTTTTTCTATATTGTATAATATTTAAAGAAAACACAAACAATATTTTGTTTTGCTTACAAAATGACAACACCACTTTACAATTAATTTTTATTTCACCTTGAATAATTAGAAAATGATGAGATGACTTTTGAGACTAATGATAGATGAGATATTGATGCCATCTAAATTTACTATTAAAAACATATCATTCTAGTAAATAATTTACTATACGTGTTATTTTTATAGTAAAATAAAAAAATATTTACAGTGTAAAATTTAATATTATTAAGTTACATAAAATTGAGAAATCTGTGTATATTTTGATGATGTTAAAATAAGGGTTTATTATATATTTTGATATCAACACACACAATGACTCAAACGTCAACTTCCGTTTGAATTTTCAAGTTTCAACCCAACATATGTCAAATTGCTTAACTACCAAACTCTCTCTTTTCCTTCGCTTACCAGGACAACCTTATTTAATTTTAACAATTATACCTCAAAAAAATAATTAAACTATTAAATTCCACTTAATTTAAATAATCAATTAATTTCCATTTTTTATTCATTGTTAAAATAAATTAACAAATCAATCCAATTAAATAGCGACACGTTGTAGCTTCTAGTTTAATTTAATATTTTTCTCATGAAAATGATTAAAAAATTATAAAAATATTAATATTTAAAAAGTATAAAATTTGATATAAATTTTAGAAAATTATTTATATATAATATTTATAAGTTTTATAATTTTAATAAGTTTATATAAATTTTAGTATTTAATAAAATTTTTGATTTGTTTATATATTTTATTGTTTTTCTGATTTTTAATATTTTTATGAGAAAATTATTAGATTAAATCGAAGTTTTCATGTGTCACAATCTGATTAATCCATCAATTTGTTTTAATGGTCAATGATAGAAACTATTAATGCCGACTTAATTGGGTGTAAATTTAATACATAGAGTTAATTAAATTTTGGATTTTAAGAGTTCATGGTATGTAGATTTATTTTATTGATTTCACCTTTAAAATTCTGGATAATAAATATCCCAAATTTTAGAGTTGCTTATATATGAACTCAAAACAAATTTTAAATAATTTGGAATGAAATTGAAAGATAATTATGATTATTATTTACAAGATACAAATCTAAAATTTGATTCATTTCTTTATTCCAGAAACTTAACAATAAACTGGAAATTTAATTTTATAGAAAATAAGACCAAATCCAATTTGTAAGAGAAATGCAAATGTGAACTGTCAACCAAATAGTCAACACGCTCAATCAATCCCAAACGTATCTTTGTTTTCCGCCCAAATCATATCCAGGAAAACCATCAAATTTCTCATTAGTATCTCTGAAACCTTCCTCTTTTTCTTCAACCTCCCAACAATTCATTACTTCTTCTCATTCCATTTTCATTTCATGGTCTAGTTTTCAAGACCCTATGTCTAAAGCCAAGAATTTCTTTCAAAATCTAATCAAACCTTTCAGGTCCAACTCAAGCAATGGTAAAATGGGGGAGCCCAGTTTTATGTGAAAAGTTTGATCTTTTCTCTACACGATTGATGATTAGTGTGTTATTTGGTGTGTGTTTCAGGTGGGGAAAATGAAGAGGATTTGGAGAAAATAGCTCAAAAAGAACAAAAGAACTTCCTTTTCGAGACTTTAGTTGCTGCTACAAAAGATTTCCACCCTCACCACAAGCTCGGTGAAGGGGGTTTTGGACCTGTTTATAGGGTAAGATCCTAATTATTGTATGGCTAGCTAGAAAATAAAGGAAACCTTTTGTTGAACCTTATTTATTTAATTTTTTCCCCATTGGTTAGAAAATAATTCTTGTTTGAATTTATAGAATGTGATACAATGGATTGTCATACATATTGTTTGCATTGAAGTATATTTGATACAATGGGACAGGCTTCGTTTTTGATAATTTTTCATTTACTTAAGGAAAAATGAAGAGTCTAACATAGCTTGAGATTTCCATTTTTCACTATTAGCTTTGATTTAGAGTGAACCGTTTGTCCTAATAACTCAAGAACCTAATCAAACCATTAAGCTGTTTGTCTTAGCTATTAATGAGGGGGTAAAGCATAGAAAATTTTAATTGAAGTTGCACAAGAAGCTAGAACCGTAGTTAATTCATTAAGCCTGCCTTACTTTTCCAGTAATTCCATCTTAAACCAAGCTTAAAATCATGTTGCTCTCAAGTAGTTTTCAGGTTTCAAAATGCTAATGTTTTTAGTTAATTGAGCTTATCTGTGAGGAACTTATCTGTAATTGATGGCTGTTCTTTAATTTGTAGGGTAAGTTAGATGATGGAAGGGAAATTGCAGTGAAGAAGCTATCTCAATACTCGAATCAGGGGAAAAAGGAATTTGAGAACGAGGCTAAGTTGCTAGCACGTGTACAGCACCGCAATGTTGTGAATCTGTTGGGCTACTGCATACATGGCAACGAAAAGCTTTTGGTGTATGAGTATGTCGCTAATCAGAGTCTTGACAAGTTTCTCTTCAGTAAGTTACCATAATTTGTTTTTATGCAGGTTTCGGGCTATCAGAATAAATTATAATGGATTAACTCTGATAGTTTTGGCACAATTTAGCTTTCGGTGCTAGAAGGCTATATTGTTTGTTTTCCTTTTGTTTCGTATTTGTTGTTTCTTTTGTTTCATCTCCACCTTTGTGTGTCTGTGGTGCTGTTGTTATTGATGTCGGTTTTTAGAACTCAAAACAGACTAATATGTGTAGAAACTATGAATACTCATTTCGAACAGCTTTGAAAGGATATGGATTGAGCAATAGAGACAAGGCAGAACCTTTGTTCTCTAAAAAGAACTAACCCTTATTTTTATGAGGAGGAGAATTCTGAATAAGAGTGGAAATTACAACTTATGTTGTGCTAACCTTGATGTGTTTATATTTTGAAAAATGTTAAAATTATAGTTTGAAAGGGTCTTGGATTATGAGAAATTAGCAGTTAGGCTGAGTGAGAGCTTTGACTAATGACTGATCTGTCGTTAACTGCATCACTGCCATTCCAGGACTCAAACAAGCCAGAGTAAAAGTTTCTTACCATTGGTTCGTTCCCTTGGTGATATCTAGTATGTATTTAATTGTAATAGTTGAGTCAACTGAGCTCATCGTGAATCATATGAGTTTTACACGAGATGGTGTAACCATCTTTGGCAACATGCATGAGTATTGCTATAAATGATCTTTAGATATTGTGATTCAAGGGATGTTCTACTAGACTCGTTCTTTGAAACTTAACTTCAAGATTGTGCTTGAAACTGATCATCGAATATGAGATTATTTATCATCTAGTCAAAAAACCTTTTTAATGAAAAATTCCAGGTTTTAGTAATAATAATGATGATTAAGATTTTTCCCTCCGTAGAATCGAATAGAAACGTGGAGCTTGACTGGAAGCGAAGGTATGAAATAATTACAGGCATCGCACGAGGTTTGCTTTACCTCCATGAAGACTCACACAATCGTATCATTCATCGGGATATCAAGGCAAGCAATATTTTACTTGATGATAAATGGGTCCCTAAAATTGCTGATTTTGGTATGGCTCGTCTCTTTCCCGAGGGTGAATCAAATGTCAACACCCGTGTAGCTGGTACTAAGTACGTTGTCTCGCATGCATCCTCTTAATTGATAATATGATGAGATCTACATGCTTCTGATTTTGTGGTAATGTCATAAGGTGTCGATTTAATGAAGTTATTTGTATTTTATTGTTTGGAAACAGTGGATATATGGCACCGGAGTATGTCATGCATGGACAACTATCAGCGAAGGCAGATGTGTTCAGTTTCGGAGTTTTGGTTCTGGAGCTGATCAGTGGCCAGAAAAACTCATCCTTCAATTTAAATGTGGATGCTCAAAATCTACTTGATTGGGTAAGAGCTAGATTATGATCTAATCTTTTGTTGCTTCAAGTCTTCATTTTCTTTCCAACTCCAAATATATAGAAAAGCTTGAAAAACAAATGCACTTATGTTCAGCCAAGTCCAAGTAACATAGATGGAATCATTCATTTAACTAAGATAACTTTTAGCAATTCGTGACATTCATATTTTTGAATGTTTGCAGCTTGTACGAGATGACATTTTGTGTGCTATTATTAGTCTTTCTGTCTAATGTCATCTGGCATTTATACCTTAGCATAGTTCTTGCTCTGCCTTATTACATATCTGCTGTCCTGTGGACTTTCCACAAAGGCGAAAATCATTATCTGGGGACTGAACATTTTGTGATATCTGACTGGAAATTGCATGATGCCTTACTTTACTTTTATATCCTATTGATTTGGTCTCAGTTAGGACCATACCACTTGCATGAGATGGACTCGGTCAAAAGCACCGAGTCAATACATTATGGGTCCTGGCATGTATGGGAAGTTTCATAGGAATCATGTTACATAATCTTCACATTTAATGGTGAAAATTATTCAAACATTCAAGGATTTGGAAGAAAGGGTTGTAACCGGCACTTGTTTGGTTGTTGATTTTGCAGGCATATAAGCTTTACAAAAAAGGGAAGGGCCTGGAGATTATGGATGCTGCCATAGTGCCATCAGCACCCCCGGAGCAAGTAAGTTTCTGCATCCGAATAGGGTTACTATGTGTGCAAAGCGATCCCAAAACACGACCTGACATGCACCGGGTTGTTATTATGCTGTCAAAGAAACCTGGACATCTAGATGAGCCAATGAGACCTGGAATTGCGGGTAACCGATACAGGAGATCACGCCCTCGCCCTGGATCCTCATCGACTGCAGGAGCTTCCGGTTTTTCAGATTCTCATACTTCTGAATCAACCTTTAATTGTAATACTAGTACTGCATCTGCATCTGCTTCAGCAACAACTCTTGCAAGCTCCTCAAAATCTGACCCCCATGGGAAGCGCCCCATGAAGAGTTAGTTTTTTGGACATTTTTGTATATTTAGATTTATTTTTGATACACCGATAATATATGAATATATACAATGTCTACGAACCAAATTATGCCATTTTATTAAAAGTGAAGTTAGGTGGATTTACTTCCAAAACTTTTAATTAAGTAGCATCATCTGGTTCATTGGCATTTTATAGATGTATACATCATCCTTGCATCAAATGTAAACTCTTCCTTTTTTGTTTACTAGTATGTAAATGTTAATGGGATTAGTTAGGCTAAAGCATGGATTAGAAATTTGTTAAGATGAAAATCTTTTTTTTTTTTTTGGGGGGGGGGGGAATCATTGTTTTATTAGTAAGAAAATGAAAAATAATTGAAAGATTTTTTTTTTTTGTGTGTGTGTTTTAATTCACATTGTTGTAACAGTATACGCTAGTAAGTCCCAATTGTTTTTTTTTAAGGATATTATTATTTGTAAAAATGTAAAAATAATTTTATTATGTTTTGATTTTTTTTTTTGCAAGTTAAATGAAAAGGTAAAAATTTAATATAAATATACAATTAAATAATTTTATTATAAAATCTGAAATTATAAAAAATTATTTTATATAAATTTAATAAGGTTTCAAATATTGCTTTTGTATATAAATATACAATTTTTAACTCCATGAGACGAAATGCATAATTTTTTTCCTAATTGGTGTGACCTATTAACTGGATTTCAACTCAATTAGGAAAATTATTTTAATGCCTATTTGCATTTAAAATAAATTATACTATTTGAGAGTATTTTAGTTTTTTTAAAAAGTAATAAAAATATGTATATGATAATATTTGAATTCATATCAACTGAGTTAGAAAAGTCTTAAATTTACTACTCAATCAAAATTTCGTTTTAATATTCTTATACATTTTAATTTTATTATTGACACGTTATAAACTCCATCAATTGCATATATTCTTATATGTTACTTTATTTATTTTATTTTATTTTTAAACACACATTTGTGTTATATATTTATGGTTTCCACACTATACGCGTAAGATATGATTTCTAGTATATAATAATTAAAGTTAGAAAAAGTTAAAAGTCAAGAAAGTTTGTTATAAACTCAAAAGTTAAAAAATATTATTTTGTGTATATACATTTACAAAATTTGCAAAAATTAAAATTTTATAGCATTATTTTTTCTAAAATTATATAAAAATATTACCGATGTAAAATCATCATTTTCAAAAAAAACCTTTTTTCCAATATATTTGATCATTTTGGAAAAAATAATTTTAAATTATTGAAATTTTTGAGTAATTATTTGTACACAAACGGAAAACTTTAAACTCTACAAGCAAAGTTAAAATTTTATCATGTGTCATTAAGTTATATTTAAAAATTTTAAAAATAAATTTAGCCTCTATTGTTTACTTATTTTGTCATATTGGCCTCAATCTATAAAATTAATCAAATTATTTTCTTTTTATGAAAAATTTGACTGAACTGTTAAAATTTTAATGACATTGACGTGATAGCTCACGTGACATTTTAGGTATACTTCATTGCTAATATGGTAAAATTTTTAAAAGTTTTTATGAAATTTTTTTACATATGTTGATTTTTTTTAAAAAAAAGCATTAAAATTTTAAAATTTTTTATGAATATGTGAACTGCGACCTTTCATATTAGTGTTGTTAGTTGAGTCAGTTTTCTGAAAAAAAAATAATAAGCAACTTGATTAAATATTAAAAAAAAAACCCAAGATAACTAAAAAAAAAATCAAAATGAGAAAATAAGTAAAGGTGAGTTAATAAATATAGAATATGAGTACTGTCCCGTACCTAATCTTATTGGTCAATCAGTTTTCCTGTCTTCTCAACAAGAATCAATGCACCCAAAATGGTTCTTATTCCACCCTTTCTCAACTTTACCCACAAATTCCTGCCAGCTTCATAACTTCTCCATTCCTCTTTAAATTTCTTAATATTTTCCTTGTTTCCCTCAAGCATTGGTGACACAATTCCATTGAATATATCACTCTATGATTCGAAATCCTCTGATTTTCACGTTGAATGTCCCCAACATTCCATCCCACGTGCCAAAGTTGTCCACTTCAGATGTCTCTGACCACTTTGACAATTACACCCATATTATATAGTCATACTACAAACCAAAGTCAATTCAGTAACTCTGATTGGAAATCTATCTAATCCACATCCTCAATCTTTTTTAGTTGGGTCGTCATAATCAACAATGTAGCATTCATGCAACTTTAAGGTATCACCTCCAACCCCCCCCCCCCCCCCAATAGCTCTGCTATGCTATCTTCTTGTAATTCCACACATGCAAAGGGAATCCATAAATTTCCACCCAAGTTGCTCTGTATTCATGTCTCTGACTAGAAAGTTGCTTTGCATCAATTTAAAAACACCATTTTTTCTAAGTGATGCCTATGATGATTGAAGCAACGAAGGCAAAACAAGAGGCAATAGTAGCGGAATAGGATCTTTACTTTGATAGAATGAACTAAATGAAACCGATTATGATGATGATGATGTATTTAAATTGAAGTCCATTGCTTGTGATGCTGAAGCCTTGCAATCAACATTAGGCTTAATCCGCATAGGACAAGGGGCTCGCCTTTGAAGCCTGCTAAGTGGGCTTGTAGATACCGGTTCATCTTTGTGAACACAAAATTGGAACCTTGGGAACTCAGTATCAGATTCTGCCATTGTCTCTCCTTTATCTGCTCATCTCTATCACATCCTAAGTGCATCATATTGCTTTATGCAGACCACGTTGCTTTCTGTGATTGTGTGTTGAAATTGAAAGAATTGTGAGAAGATTTATTTGGGAACAGTAGGGAAATAGCTCCGGTGAAATGGGATATTATGTTGTTAGCCTTGTATAAATGGTGATTTTAGGCATCCGTAGATTGAGGGAGCAAAACCAAGCTTTTATGTTTAAGATCGATTCAGAAAAAAAAAATACAAAATCTTACTGTTGTATTATTTTTTTATAATGTAACAAAAGATTGAATGGGTTACAAAGTAGAAAATAATCCCACACTAATACCAAACAAAAAGAAAAAAGAAAAAAAAGGGTACAATTATAGACCCTAAGAAATAAAGTACACAAATATAAAATTCATTCAGTTGAAGGGAATTACATATATAAAACTTAAATTACTTTCCTTTTAATGACACCAAATAAGTAACCATGGCTAAACCCTGAAAGACCAAACCTTGTTGCAGGGTTTGCACAGCCAAGTTCATGCATTTGATCCCTGGGTTGTACAATGTGGAGGTTTCTTGCTTAGATCATATGGTGATGCAGTCATAGTCCTACAAACAGAGCACCAGCCAGATAATTAGGCTTTAATTCGAGCATGAGATCGGAACTTGAGCTTTAAACCTATCATCCAACTGTGGTACAAGTGTCTAATATGAATATGTTCAAACTTTTTCTAAGTTTTCCATGTATTTAAAGAATCATGTTCATATATGTTGGACACGAGTACTCTACACATATAGAACATGAGTACTTTAAAAAAGAGTAGAGTTCATGCCTCAGCTATCAAACTTGCAATAAACACCAGAGGATTAATATATTTACATCTCATAATCTTGAGACTTTAAGGTTTCTACTAAAATGCCATTAAGCTGCCAATAACTGTTCCTTGTATAAAAACTAACCTCTCCTTGCGCTTCTCCAAAAACCGAGCCAAGGATGCTTTGCGAGCCTGTGGCACTGCAAGCAAATGATTCCGCGTTATTTACCGATAACTTTCAGTGGTGAGTAAGTTCTGAAGAGTGAATTTAGCTTAACCAAAATGCATACCAGTAGGCATAATGCTGGTTGGGGTAACAGGTCCCATGGTATTTGCCAATTTAGGAGACTCCACTAGGCTAATAGGGGATGTCAGACTTCCTGTGGTCTTGCATACGGTCTTTTCATCAGTACTAGTGGATCCACTCCTGGATTGAACACCAGTGTGAGATGAAACCGATAAAGGGCTTGGGATACCAGAACAAAGTTGTTCATTCGTGAAATGATTCGTGGGAAGATTTTCGAATTGAAGTGGTTTTGAAATTGGTGCCTGGACTTGGACTTTTGGATGTGCCACATTAGAAGTCAAGGAAGATCCATTCCCAGCAAGTAACATGATAGCCTGAGCCTGAATAAGATGCAAAAGAAAATGTAACTTTCTAAGCTTTCCATTAACCAGTAGATACCAGAACGTGAAAGAGAGTCACCTTCTCGGGGGTGATATCATCGTAAACATTCACGGTACCAGCATAAAAGATAGTCAATTGAACAGGTGATCTGGAGTCCCCAAGGCCCCTGACACTTTTCCTAATAAGGATGGCAAAATTACGACCGAAGTTCAGTAACCTGTTGTCAACCTTTTCGATAAAAGCAACTCTACTCGAGCTTAAAATCATTAAACTTACCGTGGTTCGATGCTTCCACCAAAGGAACTGAGGGTGGGAAGAACCGAATGCGGCGGAGTCGTAACTGGAATTCCTCCAAGCAATTGTGATTTCATAGCAGTAGTAGTGAAATGATTATTCATAAATGGGTTGGTGGTTGAAACGGGAACTGATTGGTTCGAGACCGGAAACATTTTCATGTCATAAGGCCGTTGAACATGATGTGCATCATGCTGAACAGAAGCAGCTGTGAATGGGAAATGATTGCCTACTCGTTGCCTGTTGTGATTGAAAGATTTCTAGATGGTGAAGACCAACATGGGAAGAGAGAAAGCAGTACCAGTTTAGTATTCACACACAGTAGGAGACATTCTCAATCAATAAATACTAAAAACATGTACATCCGTGTTTCCAGAGTCGTATCGCTATAATCATGTTTTATACAAATACTTAATGTTTAAAAAGGTTCAGAAAAAGTTGATATCTCTGTATCTATGCCTAAAGTAGAAGCAAGGGAAATGAAAGCAAACCTGAAGTTGAGCAGCATCTGGTGGTGAGATATGCATGAAAGCAGGGGATACTATTGAATCATATCCAATTCTTTTAGCGTTATCTACTTGAGCAAAATCAAAACTCATCTGCTGTGGTGGAACAGCTGAAGAAACCTTGTTTGAAATTGGCCATTGAATCCCCAAGCTTTTGGTAAAACCTATCAAATCCCAAACAAAACAACGCCATTACTAAAACTGGAATCTTTAACATGGTTGTCCAAAGAAAGGAAGTTTCTTAAACTAAATGGAGAGTTGATTGAAGAAAAAAGAAGAAAGGTTTAAAGAGGCAAAAAGGGGAGAAAATACACACCAATTTCTTCAACTTCTTCTTTAACCAAAGGGAAGGATTGTTTTGAGTTCAAACCCAGAAAATCTCTCTCCATTTTTTTTTTCCTTTCAATTTATTCTTAATCAAATCAAAATTTGAAGCGAAACCCACCTTAAAAACCATAAACAAGAGGATTTCACTTTCTTAAATCCCTTCTTTTTTTCCTTTTTTTTTTCTTTATTATTAACCACCAAAGAATGAAAATAACCAAAGGCAAAGCGAAAGGCCAAAGCTTTTATGCGCAAGTTGCAACCACAGAAAAATAAACAGAGGCGAGCAGACAGTGATAGTGTTTTTTTTTCTTTTTTAAATCTCTTTTTTCCTAACATGCGGGAGTTTTATAAGATAGGATTTTTACAGCGCCGTGACGTATGTTGTACGGCATTCATTTTCTCTCTTCTTTTACTTTTTAACTTTTTACCCTACCCTATCATTGATTGACTCACACCCAATTGGAAAATTGGGAACTTAAATTCACATGACTCACCTACAAAATCTCTAATAAAAATACAACATCATCAAAATAAATATAAACTTTCTCTTTGTTAAAAATTACGAGAGTAATGAATTAGTTATTCCTTTCTCATATATTAAAATATGTGCAAAAATAAAATTAACTAATTAAAATATTACACCAGTTCTCTACTAGCTTCTATTATTATCTATATAAACAGAATTTAACAAAATAATTTATTAAGAGGAGGATATACTTACATCGATATAAAATATATTGATATAAAACTAAAGTAGTTTTACACATTTCTACGTAGTTTTGTACAATTAACATTTTAATTATTCAACTGTAATATTTCATATTCTATTCATACAAATTATGCTTATCAAATTTGATGTAAATTTTAAAAAAATTAAGTCATTCAATAAATATTAATATATATTATTTTAGATTGATGTGATAGATCCGTTTAAAGAGTTTTTTTACAAAATTAATACAAAACAAAAAACGAAAATGGTATGAAAGACAAATTAATTACAAACTACACTGTCAGGCAGCACCACCCAAACTCTGTCACCAATCATTAGTTAATCATGTAGTTAGAAAAAAATAATTTTTTTAAATGCTGATGCCTGGCAAATTGGCGGCACCGACAAATATTTATAAAAAATATTTGTATTTCCTCCCAAATATAGTAGAAATGGTATACGAGATAAAAATAATAATCTTTTTGGTGTCGCTTAACACATTGGTAACATCAATGTCTTTTTTCAAAAAAAAAAAGAAGTTATGGACAAGGAAAAAAAGAAGCAAGCTGAAAAAAAATAGCTTGGAGGGTGAGCCCGTGACCTATTGGTCACGATGAACGGTAGGGTGTCAACCTAGTGCCACTTGATAGGCTAACACCCTGCCGTTCAACGTGACCAATCAATCACGAGCTCACACCCCAAACTATTTTTTTCTTTTATTTCTTTCCCTTCTTCTATTTATATAAACCGGTCCCTCTTCCCCAATTGAAATTTCAAAAGTAAAGAAGAAATTTTTTTTTTTGTTATTATAGTTTGCTATTTTGAATTGGAATTTTGGGAGGAAAAATTGTTATAGTTTTAAGGTATGTTTTATTATTTGTAATAATAATTTATATATTATATATATTTTATATTTTAATCTATCGTTAATCTTTAGATTTAATATTTAAGATTATATATTTATTTGTAAAAAGTTGTTTGTGATGGAGTTTTAAGGATAGATTATGATAGTTTTAATGTATGTTTTGCAATTTGTATATTATATGTTTATATTTTATTTTTAATATTTAGATTTAATGTTTAAGATTATATTTAGTCTGTAAAAATATGTTAGTATTGGAGTTTTTGGGAGAAAAAAAGTTGGTTTGTGTTGGAGGTTTTTTTTATTGTTTTATTATTTTTATGCTTATAATTTATATTTTACTAGATTAGTTATGTTTATATATATTTTAATAAATATCCTCAAATTTCAGTTGCAAACTTCCTTGTTAAGGTAATTTATTTTAATAATTTTTTGTTTAGTTGGTAATTAATATTATTATGTGAAAGTTTTATTTAAATAAAAATTCTAAAATTACTTATGAAAATGAGTTTTGCTAAATATTATTAGGTGGAAGCAATATTGTTTATTCAATTTTGTTTGTGTAGATATTGAGATGTGTTCATTGATTGAAGCAACTGATCACATTGCTATGATGATTAATGTATTGGTAAATAATAGTGCTACTTGCTATTCATGAATATTTTATAAATTTGTACGTCATTATTTTTCTAATTGACATATTTAACTAATACGGTAATTTGTTATGGACAGGGTGAGTATCGTATTTGGAGAGCGCATGTCCACAATCCGAGCTACTGGCCAAATGAATGTATTTTCCCCTATTTGGATGTAGCAGGATTTGGAACAACGACATTGATTAGGATGTTTGAGCTTAAGGTTGACTTGATATCTGCTTTTTCTCCCAATAGTATTATCAACGTTGTACCGTGAGCTTTTTCGGGTGACAAAGCACGATACACAAGATATAGACAAGTGCCTACTATTGCTGTAGTCTTAGACGTTGTACAGGATGCCATTTTTGGCATTATTTGTTGGAAAATATGGACATCACATATATAATAAGGGTAATTATATGTTATTATTTACTATCATGATAGGTTAGCTCAAATTAAATGTGATCTAATTTGGTTAGAATTTTATTAGGCTTTAATTATTAAATAAAGTATCAGTCAAATTTGTGTAGATACTCTAGTAGTTGAGTTCTAATCAAATTCTAATTAATGATGGGCTAATTAGAATTTGATTAGAACTAATATGCCAAGGTTATAAATATTAGGGTTATGGTCCCAAAATTATACACAAGATATCTTTTCTAATATCTCATCATTAGGAAGAGAGAGCATAAATTCTCTGAATTTCTTGTGTGCTAATTTGGAAGATCAAATCTCCAAAATCTGGTAAAACTTCAAGGAATTCATGGATTCAGGTACGCTTCCGTATTTAGTTTTATTCTTAATTTATTCTTGATGATTTGACATGATAGATCCTGATTTATTTAGTTTTATTTTACAAATCTAACAAGTGGCATCTAAGCCTCATCATATCGAATCATTGAGAATTGATTAAAGTTCTTTTGAATGATTGATTCATGAAATTTCATTGGTTTCATATTTCGGATATATATGTTGATCTTTGAAGATTTATATTTAAGTATTTTTTTAGATCTTGATTATCTTGAATTCATATTAAAAATTTTAGGGTTTTGTTTTAGCTTTTTTTTATAATTTATACTTGATTTATTGTATGTATATATGCATATATAATTACAAAACATGTGGTTATTATTATTATTATTTTAAAAATCATATAAGGCATTTAAAAGAATTTCAAAGTATAGAAATTGATTCATATGTATATGTTTCGTCTATATATAAATATATAATATATGCATACCTTGATTAGTTTAATGCATGTTGTTTTGGAAATATATATAAATATATATAATTATCTTTTAATTTGATTGAAAGATGAAATTAAGATAAATATTTTGAAACAAATAAATTCAGATTTTGGCTTTTAATTAAGGATGTCTAATATTTTAAATAAATTAGTTGAAAAAATGCAGCTAAAGTGACCTCTTTTGTGTAGATTAGTTTATTTGAAATATTAAGATGATTATATGTTTTTGTGATTCATGCGTTTATTGATTGACTCAAAGGTAAGTTAATATTTGACAGAATTTCAAAGAAATCTGTGGTGATAAATGTGTGACAATTATAAGGTATTTTATGTAAGCAATAAGTTAGTCCAAATATTAATTCATTGTTTGATATAATTTATTGTCAATGTTTGATTGCTACAACAAGAGTACCACTTACTGTTAATATTACTGTCCAAAGACTTAATATTAATGTTGTGTTTGGTATTTTGAGATGAGATTAGCCATTATCTTGAATTTATTATTTACTTATGAATAGTGATTTAAGCTTGTTTTTGTTCTATATTCAGTTATTTCATCTTCTGCTGCCATAATATCTGCTAATATAAATTCTATACCCATACTTAATGGGACTAATTTTAAGCAATGGAAAAGGCACTTATAGTGCTTGGCTGTATGGACATAGACCTTACACTAAGGGAAGAACAACCTGCACCTCTCACTGCAGAAAGCACCCCTGATGTTAAGAGGGATTTTAAGAGGTGGGGTCGTTCAAATCGCATAAGTCTAATGATCATGAAACATGTCATTCTAGAAGCCTTTAGGGGCACAAAATCTGAAAAGATTACTCAGGCCAAGGGTTTCCTTGATGAAATTGAGAAATGTTTTACTAAAAATGATAAGGTTGAGATGACATCACTTCCGACTTCTTTGATGTCTATGAATATAAGGGTCAAGGAAACGTAAGAAAGTACATTATGGAGATGTTCCAGACTACTTCAAGACTTAAGGCACTTAAGATCGAGCTTTCTGAGGAATTGCTTGTTCTTATCGTTTTGGTATCGCTTCCTGCACAGTTTAATCAATTTAAAATTAGTTATAGCTGCTAAAAGGAGAAATGAACCTTAAATGAGCTTATTTCTCATTGTGTGCAAGAGGAAAAAAGGTTGAAGCGTGATAAGTCTGAAAGTGTTCATTTGGCCAATGCCCCTAAAGACAAGGGCAAGAAAAGAAAATATCAGAATGAAGCTGCTAAGGGTCCAGCTCAAAAGAAACAATAACAAGCTACAGAGAATTGTTTCTTTTGTACCAAGTCCGGACACGTAAAGAAATATTGTACCAAATATCATGCTTGGAGTGCAAAGAACGACATAATTCTTAATTTGGTCTGTTCTGAGATTAATTTAGCTTCAGTACCTAGAAACACTTGGTGGATAGATTCTAGTGCTACTACTCATATAAGTGTTTCTATGCAGGGTTGCCTGAGTTACCGAAAGCCAAGTGATGGTGAAAGACACATCTTTGTGGGCGATGGAAAATTGGTAGAAGTGGAAGCGATTGGGCATTTTAGGTTGTTATTAGGAACTGGTTTTTATTTGGATTTAAAAGACACTTTTATTGTACCGTCATTTAGACGGAATTTAGTTTTTGTTTCTTTGTTGGACAAATTTGGATATTATTGTTTATTCGGAAATAATCAATTTAATTCATCTTTAAATTCAAATGTTATTGGAACTGGTTATTTAAATACTTATGACAACCTTTATTTTGTAGAAACTGTTGCATCCTATAATAAAAACTTGCATGTGGAATCACGTGGTATTAAATGCAAATTAAATAAGGAAAATTCAACATCATTATGGCATAGGCACTTAGGTCATATCTCAAAAGTTAGAGTTGAACGCCTTGTGTCTGATGGTATTTTAGAGTCCCTTGACTTCACAGACTTTGATGTCTGTGTTGATTGCATTAAGGGAAAACAGACCGTAACCAAGAGATTGGGTGCTAACAAATCTTCAGACATCTTAAAATTAATTCATACAGATATTTGTGGGTCATTCCCTACGGCATCCTAGAATGGTCAACAATATTTCATAACATTCATAGACTATTACTCACGTTAAGGGTACCCATATCTCATTCATGAGAAATCTCAGTCTTTGGATGTGTTCAAAGCTTATAAAGCTGAAGTTGAAAATCAACTCAACAAAAGGATTAAAAAAACATCAAATCTGATCGTAGTGGTGAGTACTACTGTAGATATGATGCCGCAGGTGAACAATGTCCAGGACCATTTGCGAAATTCCTAGAGGAATGCGGTATTGTCCCACAGTACACCATGTCAGGATCACCTAGTATGAATGGTGTAGCTAAAAGATGAAATAGAACTCTTAAGGATATGGTAAGGAGCATGATTACTCATTCTACCTTACCTGGGTCCCTCTAGGGAGAAGCATTGAAAACAACAGCTTACATTCTGAATAGAGTATCTAATAAAGCAATTGCAAAACACCATATGAGTTTTTGACAGGTCAAAAGCCTAATTTAAAGCACTTTCACATTTAGGGATGTCCAGTTGAGGCAAGGCTTTATAAACCACATGAAAAGAAATTTGACTCCAAAACAGTAAGCAGCTATTTTATTGGCTATTCTGAGCAATCTAAGGGTTATAAATTTTATGATCCCATAATAAAAAATATTTTTTAGACTGGAACTGCAACATTTTTTGAGGACGTTGAGTTTGAGGGAGAAAAGGTTAGAGACATTGCTTTTGAGGAGGAATTGAATTTTAACTTAGTTCCTACTATCACTTTTGACGATGTTCAGGTTCTTATACCTATTATTGATCAAGAAGTGAATCTAGAACCTCTACAAGAAAATATTGAACAACTCATTCAAAAAGAGGTAATTGTTCTAGAAGAACAAAATCAACAACCTTAAGAACAAGTGCCATTAAGGAGGTCCAAAAGAGAAAGGAGAAATGCTATTCCAGATGATTATATTGTATTTCTCCAAGAACATGAGGATGAAAATGAAATGATAGAAGATGATCCAATCAACTTTCATCAGGCCATGATAAGTTCTAATTGTTAAAAGTAGATTGATGCTATGAAAGATGAATATAAGTCTATGCAAGACAATAAAGTTTGGGAACTTGTCCCATTACTTGAAGGTGCAAAACTAATTGGTTGTAAATGGATATTTAAAACTAAAAGGGATGCAAATGGTAATGTGAAGAGATATAAGGCGCGTCTTGTAGCTAAATGATATACCCAGAAAGAAGGTATTGATTTTACAGAGACTTTCTCTCCAATTTCATCGAAAGACTCTTTTAGGATAATTATGGCGCTTATTTCTCATTTTGATCTTGAGTTACATCAGATGGATGTTAATACTGCGTTTCTTAATAGAGACATTAAAGAAATAATTTATATGGTGCAATCAGAAAATTTTGAGTCAAAGACTCAAAGAATATGATTTCCAAATTGACAAAATCCATCTATGGACTCAAACAACCTTCCCGTCAATGGTACCACAAGTTTTATCAAAAAATTGTTTCGTTCGATTTTAAGATGAATATTGTTAATGATTGTGTGTATCACAAATTCAATGGGAGTAAGTACATATTTCTGGTTCTATATGTTAATGACATGTTGCTTGCCGCTAATGATATAGGCTTATTGTACGAAACCAAGAGGTTTTTATCTAAGCATTTTGAGATAAATGATCTTGGGGACGCCTCTTTTGTTTTAAAAATTCAGATACGTCGAGATTTACCTTGAGGTATTCTTGGATTATCATAAAAGAGCTATATCGATAAAGTACTCTAAATGTTTGGCATGCAGAGTTGTAGACCAGGTGACACCCCTGTCACAAAAGGAGACAAATTTAGTATTACTCAATGACCTAAAAGTAACCTTGAAATTCAAGAAATGCAAAAGATTCCCTATGCATCAGTTATTAGGAGTTTAATGTATGCTTAAGTTTGTACGCGTCCGGACATTGCGTATATTGTTGGGATGTTAAGCAAATATTTAAGCAACCCTGGTATAGACCATTGGATAGTAGCCAAAAGGGTTATGAGATATATTTAGAGAATAAAAGATTACATGCTTACTTATAAGAGATCAAATCTTTTAGAGGTCATAGGGTATTCTGGTTCTAATTTCGCTGGATGCCAAGATAGTAGGAAATCTACATCAAGCTATATTTACATGTTAGCTGAAGTAGCTATATCTTGGAAAAGTGTCAAATAGACACTTGTAGCTTCGTCCACTATGGCAGCAAAGTTTGTAGCATGCTATGAAGCATCAAACCATGGAATATGGTTGCAGAACCTTGTTATAGGACCGCGCATTTTGAAGAATGTAGAAAGACCACTCAAATTATTTTGTGACAATAAGTCAGCAGTGTTGTATTCCAATAACAACAGGAGTTCATCTAAGTCAAAGCATATTGACATAAAGTTCCTAATTGTAAAAGAAAGAGTGCAAAATGGTCAAATATCTATAGAGCACATTGGGACAAACTCTATGATAGCAAATTCGCTCATAAAAGGTTTATCACCCAACGTCTTTCATGAGCACATTGCTCACATGGGTGTTACATTGTTTGAGGATATCATGATTTAGTGGGAGTTTGTATTTTATGTGTTTTCAGACATTTATTATTTGGTTATTTTCTGATCAGAAATGAAGTATTCAGTTTATTCACTCTATTTATTGTTTTGAAACTGACCTCACTTAAGTTTAAAGAGGACCAGTTGAAAATAGACATGTTTAGATCATATTGCATGTAATTTCCATGCTACACATCCATACTTGATCTATGTCATTTGGTTGTGTTAATATACGTTATCATAGATGGATTTAGTTACGATATATGTAACGAAAGTCACATTGGTTCTATGTTAACAAAATTAATGGATAAGATTGTTTGAGATACCTTTTGGGTATGATAGTAAAATTTTGAGCTCATAAGGATATATAATAACATGTAATTATAGAGTAATTAGTATATATATGTAGTCCAAGTAGGAGATTGTTGGAAAATATGGACATTACATATATAATAAGGGTAATTACATGATATTATTTACTATTATAATAGGTTAGCCCAAATTAAAAGTGATTTAATTTGGTTAGAATTTTATTGGGCTTTAATTATTAAATAAAGTATAGGTCAAATATGTGTAGATACTCTAGTAATTAAGTTCTAATCAAATTTTAATTAATGATGGGCTAATTAGAATTTGATTAGAAATAATATGCCAAGGTTATAAATATTAGGGTTATGGTACCCAAATTATACACAAGATATCTTTTCTAATATCCCATCATTAGGGAAGAGAAAGCAGATATTCTCTGAATTTCTTGTGTGCTAGTTTGGAAGATCAAATCCCCAAAATCCGGTAAAAATTCAAGGAATTCATGGATTCAGGTACGCTTCTGCATTTAGTTTTATTCTTGATTTATTCTTGATGATTTGACATGATAGATCCTGATTTATTCAGTTTTATTTTAGATTTATTTTACAAATCTAACATTATTGAGTCACCAACAATATGTTTTTCTACTTGTAAATAGGTTTAAAAAATTAAAACATCGGTAAAATGAAAATGTTATCTAACAATTTTTTTTTTCAGATGGTGTACTTGTCCAAGAATCGAGAAGTCGAAACCCTAGTTGTGTACAAACAAATGATTAAAGCATACACTGAGGAGAAGGTAATTTTTTTCAAAATAAAATTATATTCATGGCATGTAATTATTTTTGTTATGTTATTGTACTCATGTCACTATAATTATGATATTAATTGTGCAGTTCGTATGGATGCTATATGTTGCGTTAGACGTTGTAGGTGTAATTCCTTACTTAACATACCACCATTCATATGTCTAGTGTATTAATGCACCCGTGTTGAATTTTTCAACCGTTGAATGGTACAATGATGATCAATATCTACAGTAATTCGAGAGTAAGCAAGATGTTTTGGACATCCATTCAACTTCGATAATGTCCTTGAAATTAATAAGAAGGGAAAATATGCAAAGAAATGGACATTGGAGTATAAAAGATGTATTGTAATATGGAACGCCTGGATGGATATGAGGCCTCGATTGGACTCTTGTATGGGGGGATTTCACGCCTCTGGTCCACTCCCAGCATTGCTACATGAAAAATGGGTTGTCGTATTTGTTTAGTGGCTAGTTGATGGTAGTCTTTAGATACATGTACTGATGAGAACATTAGCAAAGTGGATCGATTCAATCTCATCTTTGTTTAAAATATCTTCCTCCTGCTCCCGAGTTCGAGCCTGAGCCAAAACCTACAAGGACAAACACAATTGAAAAGTAGTTCTTATCATTCGAAGTTGAACAATAATTATTTTACGCCAGAGTTCCAAGGCTACACCTATCATTCGAAGATGCTTGATTCCAGTTTTGATTACCAATAACCAAGATCATCAATAATGGTTGATATGTTTAGCTCTGCACCGTAGTTCTCCACACCTTCTAGTCAAATCTTTGAGACATATAATTTTTTGAGTTACTTTGATACACCCCAAATTTTGTCGATGGATGATGGGAATGTATGTAATACCCCGAAAATTTTTACAGTAAGATATTATCCTCGATATAGTAAAATAAGGAAATAAAGTGACATAAAGGGAAATTTTGAGTTATGTCAATATTAAGAAGTATATTATGATATATTAATTCAAGAAAGGACTAAATTGTAAAAGTGAGAAAAGTTTTGTTGCACAAGAGTAAATACTCAAAATTTAAGGGGTTAAGTGTAAATATGAAAAAGTTGAAGGACTAATAGTGTAAATATTTTAAGAGTGGAATGATCTAGAAACTAAGGAAAATGGATGAATTAGGACCAAATTGAATAGGTGAAGAACTATGAGGGACTAAATTGTAATTTTACCAAAATTAAATGATGACTCAAGGATGGAATTTTAAAAGATAATAAAGGGCAAAATGGTCAATTGGAGAGAGAGAAATCTAGAAAGTAATGATGATGTTGATGATATTTTATGATTATTTAATTAGATATATATTATTTTAATGATATATTTTATTATTATTTTATTATTAATTATTTAGTATAAAAGGAAGGAAAGATGAAGAATTTTCATCATCTTTCCATGCATGCAACCAACGTTAGAAGAGAAGGAAAAGAAAGAAATTTTCTTTTCTTTACAATTTGGTCCTTCCACCAAAAATTCACCATTTCCACCTAGAAATCAAAAGAATTTCCATTGCTACTAAGAGAGAGAAATGTTAAGGAGACCATGGGGAGTTAGAATATCAAGTTGGATTCAAGAAATAGAAGCTGGAGGAGAGAGAAAATCAAGTTAAAGATTAGTATCAATAGAACAAGGTAAGTATATCAAGATTTCAATATGTTTTTAAGTTTGTTCTTATTGATAAAACATGGAAATAATGTTATAGTAGAGTTTTCTTACATAAGGTCTTATGTTCTTGATAGGTTAGTGAAGAGAAAATAAGAGAAAGTGATGAGAAATGGTGTAGAAAAAGAAAATAAGGATGTTATAACATGGTAATTAATATCTTGTACTAAAACAGTTTTGGACAGCAGCAGTACTCTAAGTTTGAAAAATCATCAAAAATTATAGAAATATATTATAGGATGAATAAAATATGAAATTAAAGCTTATTAAGTCTAGTTTCTTATAGAAGAAATTATGTAAGCAATGGAATTGTAAATCATGAGATATGATGAATTTTGTGAGACAAGGTCAGAATGATTTCGGGTTTTCCTGTTCTGAATTTGTAAAATCATAAAAAAATGGATAAAAATAATTAGGGGTTTAAATTTATATTTTTAGAATCCTGAATGAGTCTATTTTCAATATAAATAAACATGAACATCATTCGAATTCTGTACGAGGAGATAATTAATTTTTAGTGAAGAAGGGTCAGAACTGTCAGACAGCAGAACAGGGGTAACTTTAAAGAATAAACTGTACTTATTGGCTAAACCAAAAATTCTGAAAATTTTATGGTAAGAAGATATATGAGTCTAGTTTCAGGTAAAATTAGCAGATCTTATTTGGAGTTCTATAGCTCCAGATATAAATAATTTAGTGACTATGACACAGATGGACAGCTTGAATATTCATAAAAGTAAATAAAAAAAATTATGGATAATGTTACTTACAAGTGTGTTATCTACATTAAGGATGTGGAATGGAGAGGAGGAGGAGGAAAAATATGTATGAATATTCATCTAGCATGGCTAATTTGCATATTTTAGGCTCAGGGACTAAATTGAATAAAAGTAAAACTTTATGGGCAATTTTGTAAAAATGTCAGAAATGACCAAATTGCATGAAATGCATTATTTTATTATTTAAATTACAAAATTAAATGAAATTATTAATTTAGTTCAAGATCGGGGGAAAACATGTTTTAGGGATTAAATTGAAAAGTGTTGAAATTATGGAAAATTCTAATATTTTATAGAATTCATGGAATGTTATCAATATATATGAGAATAATAGCTGGAAATAAGGATTAAATTGCAAGAATTTTATTTTCCTGACCCTAAGGACGAAATTATCATTAATTAAAAGTTTAGGGGCAAAATGGTAATTTTACCTAGAGCATTAATTAAATGCATTAGAATATGAAATGAATGAAAATGATGATCAAATTTATTTATAAAGATCCGGACGACTCAAATATGAGACTTGATCGTGGAAAAGAAAAGATATCGGATTAATGAAATTATAAACACAAACAAGTAATGAAGTAAGTTGGTGTAACTTGAATTGTATTTTAAATACTTGAAATATGTGGTTATGTGATGAAAATATGATTTGAATGTTCAATTCATGATATTTGATGAAATATTGATAATACTTGATATAAATTGAAAATAAATCCCGGTTGAATGAAAGGAAAATTCGATGGATCTCTGAAAAGGAATTGACGGTAAAAAGGATCTAGCCGGACGGGTGATCCTATCTGATATAGCCCTCAGAAGAATACGTGTAAATGGATTTAGCCGGACGGGTAATCCGAATTAGGGTCAATTTAGCTTTGGACTGGTAATTCAGATCCAAGCTCATTAGAGTAATTGTCGCTTGGGATTTAGCTTCGGACCGGTAATCCCGACAATACTCTATGAGTTTATATTATAGGATTTAGCTGAACTGGTAATCCCTTTGTAAGGATGAGGTTCGCGGAGTGTGCTCTCGATATGAAATGTGTAAGACCATGGTTGAAAGATACCATGGCAACTGATATGAAATGTGTAAGACCATGGTTGAAAGATACCATGGCAGCCTGATATGAAACGTGTAAGACCATGGTTGAAAGATACCAGGCACCTGATATGAAACGTGTAAGACCATGGTTGAAAGATACCATGGCAGCCTGATATGAAACATGTAAGACTATGGTTGAAAGATACCATGGCAACATAACGGGAAATAAATAAGACCATGGTTGAAAGATACCATGGCAGCGTGACATGAAATGAATAAGACCATGGTTGAAAGATACCATGGCAACATGACAGAAAATGAGTAAGACCATAGTTGAAAGACACTATGGCATCATGTCAAAGATAAATAAGATCGTGGATGGGAGACGCTATGACATCTGTTGAACAATTGATATTCAGGTAATATGTATCAGATGACGAATGGTTATATGAAATAATTATAAAGATAGATAAACGAAATAAGTATAAGTACATGGAATATAATTTATGTTAAGTTTGATATAAATTATTATCGGAATAAATATACATAAAATATATGGAAATGATAGAGCATGAAATATTGATATAATGAAACGAATGACATATACTTATGAAGAAACGGTAAGTATTTAAATTTTTTTTAGTGATCTGTAAATGGTAGTAATACTCTGAAACCCTGTTCTGGCAGCGGATACGGGTTAGGGTTGTTACAATGTAGGTTTGGGTGAAGAAAACATTGAGCTCCCAATTGACCATCGCGAACAACCCAGACATCAACAAAGGCACAGGGATAATCATCAAGGATTGACAGGGTCAAGTTATTGGTTCAAAAACAATTGTAAACTCCCACATAACTATGGACTTTGCAACAAAGCCCTTTGCATGTCTCCAGGTAGTGAGTATTGGGCTAAACCTCAGGCTACAGGAGGTGTTGTTGGAATGTGATGGCTTACGATGATTAAAAAACTGAATTCCTACAATTAAGATGGATCGGTTATAGGATTTTTCATTCATGATACAAATCGAAAGCTGTAGGGTTCAAAAGATAGCTGTTTGGGTATGTGCCTAAAGAGGGAAATAGAGTGGCTCAGTTACTAGCAAAGAGGGTTTGAGGAGAGATGAGAGCATTATCTGGGTGGGGGTATGCCGGACTTCGCAGAGAATGAGGTGGAGAAGGATCGATAAGCTCAGTTGATAGGAAGAGAGGAGAGGGATGGTGGGGGTCTTTTTTGATGTTTTCATTTTGACGTTTACAAAGATTCAGTTTTTCCTTTCATTTAAAAAATTTTTTTTTGTAATTATTTACGGGAACAAATATTTTTTAAAAACAAATATAATTAATAAATTATTTAAATTAAAAATTGTAATTCAAAAATTTTCTTTCCATATATTTTAATTAACTTATGAATTTTTGTCAATGTAATTGTTTGAATTAATATAATTGAGAGCAAATTTAACTTCTTACCATATATGAATTTAATGCATATTGTTTCAGTTTTGTAATAAGGGCAAGCTTGCCCATAATTGTGGGTCATCATGACAAAAATGTAGAAACAAATTTAATTCAATCTCTGAAAATGATTAAAATACATTTGAACATCGAATACATAAATTTATATTTGCCTTAACTCTAATGATTGTCCAAGACGAAAGTTTCAATAACGAAACTTGTTTCAACCTTGGCCAACCGTTCCACATAGATTACAATGTTTAAGTTTGCCTTTCCCCCTTAAGTTAATGTCATTTTGAATCCTACAGTAGACTGTTGGGTACCCTACGTAGCCCTGAGTTTGGGCAACTCGAATGTAGGTGGAGGCACTTCTTATGTCGAGATATCCCTAAAGGTAGGGAACTCATTTTCCCAAATACGTAACCTGTATTCCAATGTGTACACCTCATCGATGTATTGATCATAATTGACATTGACCTATGCATATGTTGCAATGACGTGTAAACATAGGTATTGAAGAGTCTAAAACCTCTCACAGTTGTATCGCCTATTTCGGACATCAACTACGTAGGACCTAGCCGAGAAACTCGATTAATGGTCGATGGACTCTATCATCTGGAAAGTTTTCAAGTGCCATAACCTCACACTCTGTGTGTTGACTGCCATCGCCTTTCTAACCTCCTCACAGTGAACATATCCCGCGTCAATCTACTTTGCTTGTTTCTCCCCCATTTTTGGCATCAAGGTTACTAGCATGTATAATATAGATAAGAAAACAACTAAAATGGGTATATGTTGTGTACGCTTTAAAAAGCCATTAACAGACTCTACGAGGTTGGTGGTCATATGTCTATAATGAGAATTGTCATCAAAACATTGAGCCCATTAATACGGCTCCATGCTACGGAACCACTGGTGTACATCATGATTCGTTTCAACCTAAAGTCTCATCATCCTCTGCCTGAAACGATGTTATTCCAGCTTGTACCCTATGTACGTATTTCCATAGGACATGTTATCATTCTTTTTGGTTTCTAAATGTATTCAAAAGATAAAAAAAAATGATTATTGAATTACCCATGTTCACAAATTTTTACGCCAATCTACATTCTTGAATTCCTTGTGAAAGTTAACTGTAATATGACAGATGCAGTAGGCAAATCTCTACAAAACATCAGAACACCTAATCGCCACAATAAGCCCAATCTCCACGAATTTACATGTGTTTCCTATAAAATCAGGTTTCATCAACCTACACAAGCAGCTTACAATGAGGAACAACCCTAACATATGTATCAAATGTCTAGTACAATATGTGGAAAATTCTTGTCTTCAGACTTAGTTGGTCATCTGATTTGTAAGTAGAAAGTGTTTGCAAGTCAACCACAATCCCTGGCGCATACTCTTGTATTACATCTAACCACCTTTACAGTTTATTGTACAACATATCCCAATCTTTGTACAACTGTACCATTGCCATTTGTTTAGCCCACCATGCTTTCTTGTATGACACTCTGTACTGAAATCAGGATTGCATGTTGGCAATCAAAACCGATACAAGAATGGTGGGTATGTCTTTCACCAGTGACATGATGTAGTTACAATTTCCTTTTGTGCCAAGTTTTCGACAATCTTGCGTCATTCGTGCAATAGTACATGTATGGGGCCCTACATATTTTTAAATCTCTTACAGTTGTGACCTCTACATTAATGCAACTCGTATCTGTCAATTGCAACCTTCTGTGGACCTCCAACATTCCCTATTTTATAATGTTGATTAAGATACGACTTTGTAGTCCACTGACACTTTCATGCTATACTTCTTGATGGAAAATATATATTCCTACTTGTTTATGAATCATTGACCTACAACCTGGGTATTTTTGAAACCAGATGCATGCGCAACATCGAGATCTACATTCAACATGTGGGGTGAAGGATCATTCTGTATAAAAATGACACTAGTTAGGTTCCCAAGCGAAGGGGCATATATATTATCATCATCACTTGCGCCTTCCTCGTTGATATCATCCAAGACCTCATTGAGGTCGAGGTTACTAAAATCTTCACAATGGTGTTACAGAACCGCCACCATTACCGGGTCTTTTCTCACCACCTACATCGATACCAATCACCAATGAATGTATCTATAAATGAGGACCCGGATTAAGGCTGTTATACACAATTATAGCATTGTGAGGATTGTCGTCCCATGTTTATGTCACACCATAATTGCATGGTTCTACCCATCTAACATTTAGATCAAAGTCAAACCCGTGTATATAAGATTCAACAGAGGCTCTTGGAACCTCTGTAAACAGGTCTTCAACTCCATATTGTTGATTTAATAGAGTGACATTTTGAGCGATTTCAACATCCGCTAACTCAGTGAACAATTCAGCTAGTTTAACGTTCCCAGGTGAGCAATACAATGTGATCATAGTCTACACGTCATCATCCTTTTCAAGTTCCACCTTCATATATTTGCACGAATTTAAGAAAATTAGAAATTTGTAGAATAGTTTGGACATTCTCCTCCCACAGCTTTGAGCAATTTTTACACTAATCTTTTGTTTCATTTCATCAAGTTTTACACTCTTGTCAAACCTTATTTCTATTTGATGGCACAATTCAAATATACAACCAACTACTGTTTGGAAAGTTACCCCATTAAAATAGATGTATATGAAGAATTAAATAGATGTATACGAAGAATTAATTATTCATATTCGATACTAAATCTGTAAAATAAATTAAAAATTAAAAATATTAGTTCCTATTAAAACGATTCTTATCATTTTAAAGCAACAAAAATAGTTTTTATCAAACAATATATATTGCATCTCATACAATTAATTATTAATATATAGTCAATAATCATACATAATAGTAAAATAAATTTTAAAAATATAAAAATAATTACAATCTAACCTTATCAAGTCAAACATGATTTCCAAGGTAAAAGAACAGTAGAATTCTTAATAGAAAAATATTGTTTTTAACAACTTTTTTTCCTCTCCCATTTTGTTTGTTTGAAACCATAAACAATTAAAATTTAATTCTTAGCCCGAGGAGGGATATATAGAGGATATTGGTGCCACCACACTAACATGCGACACCCATTAATTTTTTTTTCTCAAAACAGTCAATTCTTTTATAGATTTCAAACTAGTGCTGCCTGACTACTTGGCAGCACCAACTTACATCACATTTTTTTAATTCTATTTTAGCCTCTTTTTTTTAGTGACATTTAAAAAAAAACCACCAGTACTGTCAATGTGTTAGATGACACCCATTAAAAAATAAATTTTTTTCTCAAAATAATCAAATTATTTTAGATTCCAAACAAGTACCGCCTAACTACTTGGTGACACCTTAGATTAATTTTGTTTCAGTTCATTCTTGTGACAGCCCAAAACTGACCCTAGCCGGGAAGTGGTTTCGGGACCGCTAAACCGAGTCACCGAAATGTTTGAATGTAAAATTTATTGTCTAGAATATGTAATTATGAATGTGTGAAAATTTCAAGTTCCGATTTAGCCGATTGCATGTAAATTCAGTTAGTAGGACTTGTGTGACACTTTTGAAAAGTGAAAGGCTAATCTATAAGGACCTAATAGTGCATGTAGTCAAAGGGGAGGACTTGCATGTCAAATTCCCCCCCCCCCCAAGTTGTAGTGGCCAGCCATGACAAGGAATCATGGGCTAAACATGTCATGAAACAAGTTTTGTGGGCATTAGGGAGAAATAATAAACAAATAAGCATGGGTAATAAAGAAAGAAAAGAAAAAAAATGTGAGTGTGAGTGTGAAACCCCATTGCCGTGTATTGTAGATGAAAAAAAGAAAAAAAATTGTTCATCCAACCTTGCATTCTCTCTTGATCGAAAATACTAGAGGAAGGAAGGAATTTTGCTTCATGTTTTTTTTGGAAGAGGATTAGGAAGAGGTTGGCTAAACTTGCATCAAGATTAAGGTATGTTTGAGATTGTGCCATGAAATTCATGCATGTTTTTAGTTGCTAGCTTGATGTTCTTGGTAGCCCATGGTTCAAATCTTTGCAATGTCATGGGAATGAAATTCGCCAAAGTAAATGTGGTGTAAATGCCATTGCATGCTAAATATCAAGCTTGATAATGATACATGTGATGGGGGATTGAGGACTCTTAGATTTTCTTTTAGCATTTTGAATGAGATGCTAAGTTTTTGTTTAATCATGACCAAATTATGGTGTTGTGATGTATTCGGCCATGGTACATCCAAAAGTGTGATTTATGCTAATTGCATGGAAAGTAAGATTTGTGTTTTGAAATTTTGTTCGTGTTTAGTTACAATCAACTTGAGATTCGGCTCTAGCATATATATATGTATATATGTTGTACATGATGTATTGGTATGACATATATACTATTTCAAGGTGTATATTTGCTTGTGATGATGTTTCGATCATGAAGGAAATGATAGATGTGTATTGAGGTACATTATGGAATGCATTAGTTAGTAAAATGTATGCTGTTTTTTTTGGTGTGGTATAAAGTGTATAATTGGCCTCAACATGGACATGCATATTCGACCACATGAGGGGAAATTGGTGTGCATGCACTCGGTTAGAGGCAAGCATATTGATGCCTATTCTTGGCTTAGAAAATTAGGCTAAGAGGAATATTAACTAATGTGTTGAGTTCGACTCATGATTTCGTACATATCGACTTTGATGCCAAATGAGTATATATATTGGCTAAGTACCTTGAATTCCTCTTCGATGCTCAAATGATTAAATCAATTTATTTGTCAAATTAAGCTCAAGAGCAGAGGGGAGCTAAAACCGATAAAGGGAAGGAAAAAGTAGTCGAGTAGCCGTCGAAATCGCTCGACAACATCCAAGGTAAGTTCTTGAGTAATAGAGCTTAAATTCGAAATGATTAGATCATGTTTAAAGCAAATTAAAATCATGCTCTTTGTGTGTGGCTATTGAGCCGAAATTGCAAGTGTAAAAAGTGCCTTGTGTTTGAGTTTTGCTATTGAAAATGAAATCTGAATGTGTCATAATTTATTGACAATTGTGCTCGGTTATTGAATGATGTCCAGGCTAAGTCTCAAGGCTTTGTGCTAAGTGACTATATCCGGACTAGGATCCGAAGGCATTCGTATGCGAGTTAATAAATCCGGGCTAATCCGAAGGCTTTGTGCAAGTTACTAAACCGGGTTAAGTCCGAAGGCATTCGTGCAAGTCGCTATAACGGGCTTCGTCCGAAGGCATTTGAGCGAGTCGTTATATCTGGTTAAATTCAAGGTACGTGATTCTAGAATAAGCAATCTTGCTGTAAAATTTCAGTTAATGCGCTTGAGAAAAATTCCAGCAATGAGGTATGTTCATATGAGCTTGAATCAGTTGATTCCTTGAATAATATTCGCTCGATCGAGTAATGAGTTTCGGTATGTGACTAAGGTGATCCCTTATGTATGATCATAGGGGTTGAAATGTGAAATGAGTATGTTATTGAGAGTTTGTACATATGAAATTATCCGTTAGCTTTATGAATGCTAAGCTTTTGTTGTGCTGAAATTTCTTGCTCAAACTTACTAAGCATAAATTGCTTACTCCGTTTCCTCTGTTTCTCTGTCTTATAGATTTTGCTCGTTAGCTATCGGATTCGGGATCCTTGAAGTCGAAGTCATCCACACTATCAAAGCCCCCATTTTGGTACTCTTTTAGTTGAACTTTGGATATGGCATGTATAGGACTACCCTCGGTTGTTTTCAAGTGCTTTTGTGATGTATATATGTACGGTCATGCGAAAATGGTTCGTAAAAGTGGAGTACGGAATTAGACCATTTGTGGTTTGTAATTTTATATGGTTTCATGATGTTATTATGGATTGGAATGGGAGTGTTGGTCACATGATCAGCCATTGGAATGGCTAAACATGATCATAGGAGGACCTATGTATGACTAGACTATAGTTGGTCCATGGAAACTACAAAATAGGTAAGGCCTACCTTAAAAACGGATGCTGCCAAGTTGCAGTGACGTGGATGTGAAAAATCACCAAAATTTGTAGGAAGGGTATTAAATTTTGAATAAGTTATGTAAACGAACCTTGACGAGTCTATTTTCATATGAAAGTAACGAAACGATCATATGAACAGTATACCGAGAGATATTAAAGTTCTCGTGAGACAGGGCCAGAACGGTTTCTGGGTCCCCTGTCGCGACTTTGAAAATTTACTATAAATTATCCAGAAAGAATTATAAGTCATGCCTTATATGTGCAGATTCCATTTTGAGTCTAGTTTCATTAGAAACAAACGGCACCAGTATTAAATCCCTGTACAGAGAGATATTCAAGTTGTAACGCGCGAAGGTCAGCGTAGTCGACCCCTGTAACATGGGTGACTTTAACTAATAAACTGTACCAATTGGCCTGACCAAAAATTCTAGAAATAAATCCATGGATGGATATATGAGTCTAAATTCAGGGAAAATTTACGGAATCAGTTTCCGAGTTTTGAAACTCAAGATATGATTTTTAAGGCGACGGTGACGCAGTTTTCCAGCCTGTCTGGAAATGCCGAATTGGTCGGTACTTTAAGAGGATTTGTCTCGTTAACCCCTCGTGTCCGACACCGGCGATGGTCTCGGGTTCGGGGTGTTACAATTCTTTTTCTGTGAGCCATATTTTTTAAAAAAAATAAAAAAATATTTTCCTCCATATTTCTATATGAGCTATTTTTTATTTTTTTTAAAAAAATCATATTTTTGTCAGTGTTGCCTGACTACTTGGTGGCACCAGTTAAAAAAACATTTTCTCTTCTTCACCGAGATTGATGGCAACAAGGGTGATATAGCATGATAGTGTGGCGACACTCATGTTTACTGTAGAAAACACTCTATTTTCATAAATAATCAGGGTGCATTTTTTTGTTATTATTGTTATAAAAAACCCCAGATTGAGAATTTACATGCACCACAAGTATAATTATATTAATAAATTTAATGGTTAGATTGTTGTAATATTAATTGTACAAAACTATATGAATGGGGGGTTTTACACTAGTGTAAGTGGATTCCTCCCCATTTATTAATTACTAATTAATAATACACACTTTAATCAAATAAGAAATATTTTTGCTAATATAAGTTCCAAAAGACATAATGATAAATTTAGCTCTCAACATTTCCATCTTTGATTAATTTGACTTTTTGTTTTAGCTAAATTTAACCTATAACCTTTCAAAAAGAGTCAAATAATTTTTTATAAAAGAATGTTGACTAAAACATTATTTTTTAACGATGTTGGTGTAGCAATCATGTGACGATCTACATGTACTTCATGTTGAAATAATACTATTTGTACTATATGTCACGTTAACAAATAATTTAAAAATCATAAAAATATTTAAAAATAACATAATTAAAAATAAAAAGTTCATAATTTTTTTAAAAAACATGAAGTAAGTGGATTGTCAAATAAATTTAACATGGAGTACATGGGTTTATAAAAGTTAATGTTTAAAATTTAACGTTTTAATTACTATTTTGTTAAAAAATAGTTCGATTCTTTTGAAATGTTGATGGTCAAATATGAATTTTCTCGAAAGATTGCAGATCAAATTTAGCTAAAAGAAAATAAGGATCAAACTAACAAAGGAAATAAATATCAAGGATTAAATTTATCATTACGCCTTATTAAAAATTAATTAACTATTATTTATAAATTATAATAATGTTATAGCAAATACAAATTTTATTATTCTAATTTAAACGAAGATATTGAAATTAAAAGGGCCAAATTTTATAAACTTTTCATTTAATTGGGTACTAAAATCTTATAACATATGTATGGAAATCACATATTTAGAATATACATGTGTATTTAAAATAATATATAATAAACAATAAAATGTATGGTTTGAAATTAATTAACTATAATAACACATTAAATATATATTATATTAAAATAAAAAGAGATTAAATTATGAGTAAAATGATATTTAAATACATAAATACATGAGATAAAAATACTAAATGCAATATAATTGTTTATTATGGTTTTGTTATCAACTGTGAGTTAATGTCGAGTTAACTTATGACATCAACTCAATTAACAACATTATTAATATATTTTCTTTTAGGGGGTAGAGTTGTAACGCCCCAAAAGTTATATTTTTTGTTTCTGTGAATTTATGACACAAATGTGTATTTACTTCAGTGGTTAAGTGTTCTGGGTGTGTGTGAGAGGTTCCAAGTTCAAGCCACAACTTGAGTATATTTAGACTTTTCCTTGAATTAAGCCTTAACTTTTAGGCAGTAGGCTTATATTAAACTACTTGTAATTTCATATTAGAATAGGCTTGTTGGTCTAGTGGTTAAGTGGAGTATTAGTGTGAATGAGGTTTTGTGTTCGAGTCTCTGTGTAAGCGATGTAATTTATTTTTGCTCGGTTGACCGAAGGAGTTTCGGTCAAACAGGAATTCTGAGAAGTGGGTTAGAAGGAGAGTGAAATTAAGGATGTGGGGATATCCATGATTTTGTTTTCTTTTCTTTTTGAAATTTTCCCATCATTTCTCCCTCTAATGAAATTTTCTAAACCACTCAATCGTTTCTTTTTCTTCATCTTTTCCTTCTCTACTCCTGCCTGTCGGCATTCATTGCTATTATTTTATTATTTTCTATTCGATTTTTTGCATTCTGTCTTTTTTGCAATGAATCGAGAATCTTGTGTCTCTACACTTGCGGAGTTGTAGTTAGTCGTTTGGAGTACTGGAGTAGGTGGTTCGGGAGTGCTCGTAGTTGTTTTAATAGCGTAAATGACACAGGTGTGTACTCGGAAACATAATAAACGAGGTTTTGATGAAAGCTGAAAACCTTTCTGTCGATGCCACACGGCCATGTAGTAGGCCGTGTGGAAGTACACAGGCGTGTGATCGACAAGCCAGGTTATGCGCACAAGACACGGGCACATGACACGGCCGTGTGATGGCTAGTGAGGCCGTGTGCAACACACAAGCTTGACCTATTGGGCCGTGTGGGTGTGGAATTCTAGGCCAGGCCGTGTGAGCCCATATGGGCAGGCCACATGGTCGTGTGAGCCCAATTTTTTGAAATACTCTGAAAGGTTGCTCGAGTTGTCCAAGTCGATTGGGACCTACTATAGGGTCAGTGAGAGTTACTTGACCCCTGACTATGTGATCTGACTATGTATATATGTGTCTTAGCATGTACACCGATTTGTATATATGATTTGTTAATTGCATATTTACATGTCATGTATTGTATGCTGCATTGCATCGGGGTTAGGTTAATGTTTATGGAGGAAGTATTCTGAAAGGCTCCTAAGCCTGATATCTGGCAGCACAGCTATAATTATTTAATTATGTGCCGTATTCGGTACAGCATGGTGTATAGGGATGGGTGGGTTGATTTTATCCCCATATGATGTGTAAGGTTAGACGGAGTTGGTGCGTAGAGGCTAGTGGGTAGGACTCTATTTAATCTGTTCTATCCTGCATACTGTATCTGAGATGGGCCAAGGCCATAATATATATATATCTGATTCTGCAGCTGAGTGGGCTAAGGCCTATACTGATTTCTGTAAGGGGCTCCGACCCAGACTGATTATGATTATGATCTGATATATGCCTGTATGCATGACTTCTGTGGGGATTGCACACTGAGTTGCAAAAACTCACCATTTTTTATTCTGTTTAATCTGTGTAGGTAATCTCCAGACTTGATAGATCGGTGAAGCGGAGGGCTCGAGAGTGGCCACATGTAAATTTTTAGACTATTTTTTTCGATTACATCCAGTTTTTATTACTTATTTAGGGTTTTTGATGTAATTTTGGACTTGGACTTAGACTGTTTGGTTTTAATTCGGGACTTTATACGGTTTTGTGATTATTTAAACTGCAACTCATCAGAACATGGTTTTCCTAAAAACTAAGGTTTTCGTAAATTTAAACGATTTTACCTAAAACTAATTATTTGGGCTTCAAAAGCTTCCACGTAAAAGAGTTGCTTGAATCAAATCATTTAGAATTTGGTTTCCTGAACTGAGTAAAAGTTAATAAAGGAACGATTTGAAGGTTATTATATTTTCTAAAACACTCTTATGCAACTTTGTTAGATCCAGCAATAACGTCCAGGCTTTAGAGTGTTACATTTAGTGGTATGAAAGTCAAGTTGCAAAACTCGGCTGTGGATTTGGGTTTTAAATATTGGTTTTAAAGAAATGATTTATAAAAAAATTGAAAAATTTTCTTGGAATAAGTATGTGGCACACCGAGTCTCCAGCGTCGATCCTGTAAGTTTTCTAAAACTCTATTTAGGATTGTCTGAAAATATGATTAGAATATTCTGAAACTACTTTAGGTAGTATACCATACTGAAAACACTCTAGGAAGTGTAAACTAAAACCAGTAGTAAGACTACGATTCACGATAACAGACTCTAAACTTCTGATACTGTATTGCATAAAATATCTATTAATAAAATATCAGAACTGTTAACTAATTCATAAAATTTTTAACACAGATAAATTCGATTAAACAATGAGCGCATGAGGTATCTGCGGATATGGTACTAGAGGCTGAAGTAGAGGCCGTAGAGGGGCTCGAGTTGAGTCCTCTTTCATAGATAGTATATCGAATTTGGACACAAGTGAGATGCTAGTGTCGCCTGCTACTGAGACTGTGTCTCATGACTGCATGGCCGGGGACAACGTATTGTCCCAAGCTATGCTCAAGATTTTTGAGAGGGTCGCTGGGCTTAATACTGGTTCTAGGGGCCGAGGGTCAATTACAGAACGACTCCGGTCCAATGGGGCTGAGTTATTCACGGGTGTCGCTGGAGTCGCACGTAACATGGCTGAGTATTGGATGGAGTCCATGGAGAGAATTATGAACGACCTGGATTTTACAGCCGAGCAGAAGCTTAAGGGGGCTGTTTCTCTGTTACGTGATGAGGCATACCAGTTGTGGCTCACGGTTAAAGAGGGCACTCAGCTCGACTGTTTGACCTGAGATTATTTTAAGACTACGTTCCAAGCTAAGCATGTAGGGGCTAGCTACATTAATGCCAGGAGGCCTGAGTTCCTTAATCTCACCAGGGAGACCGTTCAGTGGCTGAGTATGAGGTTGAATTTCTGATACTGAGTCATTATGTGCGAAGAATGGTGACGATTGAATATGAGAGATGTGTCCATTTCGAGGACAGCCTCAGGGATAATTGAGGGTGCTGATAGCTCCACAAAGAGAGCGTGAGTTTGCTGTTCTAATCGAGAAGGCCAAGATTGCTGAAGATGTTAAGCGCGTGGAGCACCAAAACAGAGATCGTGAGAGGAGTAAGAACAAGAGGGATTCAGAACCCTCGAGTTCTGCTATAAAGCCTAAGAAAAAGACCAGATCTGATGGGCTAGTGAGAGTTGGGCTTCCTGTTGCACCTCCTAGTATCTTACCTTGTAGACATTGTGGTAGACGCCATCTGGGTGAGTGTTGGAGGACTACTGGTCATGTCTAATATGTGAGTCCACAGAGCATCGTGTTAAAGATTGTCTATTGAGATTTGACTAGATACATACTCTAGTTATCGACCTGCATACCGCCGAGAGTAGTTCAAGAGCCATCTAGAAATGAGGTCCGCCGGGTGGTAACAAAGATGGGCCGAGGACAGAAAGCACCGGGTAGAGGTGTTGGATTGACTGAGATGAGGCAGCCTACTTTGTTTTTTGCTGCTCATCGTCGTGAGGACAGAGATGCTTCGAACGTTATTTCGGATACATTTTTAATCTTTAATATACCTTATCTTGCACTGATAGACATAGGCTCTACACACTCATACATAGCTAGTACTGTGTCTGAAACGTTGAGCATTCTGGTTGAGAGTAATTCTAGCGAGGTAACTGTTGCGAGTCCGTTGGGACAGTCTATCCGAGTAAGTAAATTGTTTAGAAACATTCTATTAGATGTCCAATGGATAGTATTTCAGGCTGATCTGATGGAGCTTTCGTTTGGGGAGTTCAATTTGATATTGGGGATGGATTGGTTAGTAAAGCACTGAGTAAGTCTGGATTGTGCGACAAAAAGGGTTGTGTTGAGAACTGATGAGGATAACGAGGTAATTGTAATTGGGGAATTACGAGACTACCTGACTAATGTGATCTCATCTTTGGTAGTGGAAAAGTTGGTTCGGAAAGGGTGTGGGGCATTATTGGCCTACATTAGTATTTCCGATTCTAGGGACTCTTCTGTTAAGAATAGATCTCATCTTTGGTAGTGGAAAAGTTGGTTCGGAAAGGGTGTGGGGCATTATTGGCCTACATTAGTATTTCCGATTCTAGGGACTCTTCTGTTAAGAATATTAAAACTGTAAGAGATTTTTTGGATGTCTTTCCTGAGGAGTTACCGGGGTTGCCTCCGAGCCGTGAGGTAGAGTTTGGGATTGAGTTGATTCTTGGTACAGCTCCGATGTCTATCGCCCCTTACCGAATGGCACCGAAAGAGCTGACAGAACTTAAGGCTCAGATTCAGGAGTTGTTGGATCGTGGGTTCATTCGTCCCAGCGTGTTCTCGTGGGGAGCACTTGTTCTTTTCGTGAAAAAAAATGGGACAATGAAGATATATATTGACTATCGTTAGTTGAACAAGCTAACGATCAAGAATAAGTACCCACTTCTAAGGATAGATGACTTATTTGATCAGTTCAGAAGGGCCTTTGTGTTTTTAAGATCGATCTGCGTTTGGGCTATCATCAGTTGAGAGTTAAAGAGGCCGATGTGTATATCAACATTTAAAACTCGATATGGACATTACGAGTCCCTAGTTATACCCTTTGGTTTGACTAATGCACCGACGGCATTTATGGATTTAATGAACCGAGTATTTCAGCCCTACCTGGATCAATTTATGGTGGTGTTTATCGATGATATTTTGGTGTATTTTAAGACAGAAGATGAGCAAGATGAGCATCTCAGAGTAGTTCTACAGACTCTCCGTGAGAAATAGTTATTTGCGAAGCTCAGTAAGTGTGAATTCTAACTCCGAGAAGTGACCTTTTTGGGACATGTAGTTTCGGCTGAGGGGATTCGTGTTGATCATTGTAAGATTGAGGCTGTGTTGAGTTGGAAATAACATAAGAATATGTCTAAAATCCTTAATTTTCTCGGGCTGGCAGGATATTATCAATGATTTGTGAAGGGGTTTTCCTTGATTGCAGCTCCGTTGACTCAGCTTCTACGTAAGGGAATTCCTTTCGTTTGGACTGATGCATAACAGGAGAGCTTTGATAAGCTTAAGACTGTCTTAACTCAAGCTCCTATTCTGATACAGCCTGAGCCCGATAGAGACTTTGTGGTATACAGTGATGCGTCTCATGTGGGTCTAGGTTGCGTTTTGATGTAAGATGGTAAGGTAGTTGCTTATGCATCTCGTCAGCTCAAGACTCATTAGGCGAACTATCCGATGCACGACTTGGAGTTGGCCGCAGTAGTATTCGCACTGAAAATCTAGAGACATTACTTGTATGGTGAGAAGTGTCTACACTGATCACAAGAGCCTCAAATATCTCCTCACTTAGAAGGAGTTAAACATTAGGCAGCGTAGATGGGTTAACTGCTTAAGAATTATGACTGCACTATTGAGTACCATCTTGGTAAGGCCAATGTAGTGGCCGATGTGTTAAGTCGTAGGGCTATACCGACCTGAAAGCGATGTTTGCTCGACTGAGTGTTTTCTATGATGGGATTTTGCTAGCTGAACTTCAAGTGAAACCTACATGGAATGATCAGATCAAAGATAAACAGATAGGGGACAAGTCTCCTGAGTTGCGTTTCCGTTAGGTTGAAAGTGGCGTTACTACTGATTTTGGGATTAATAAGGATAGGGTATTATGTTTCCGTGGTCGGACTTGTGTACCAAATAATGAGGACTTGAGACAGTCGATTCTGAGGGAAGGGCATAGTATCCCTATGCTATGCATCCCGGTGGGAACAAAATGTATCAAGATCTGCGAGATTTATACTGATGGCCAAGGTTGAAGCGTGAAGTTACTGACTTCATTGCTCGCTGCTTGACTTGTCAGCAAGTTAAGGCTGAGCATCAGTTACCTTCGAGTTTGTTATAGTCGGATAAGATACCGTTATGGAAATGGGAGCGAATGACGATGGACTTCGTTAGTGAGTTGCCTCTAACATCCACTAATAAGGATACTGTCTAGGTCATTTTGGATCGATTGACCAAGTCTGGTCACTTCATTCAGGCCAGGATAGACTTTTCTCTGCAAAAATTAGCCAAACTCTATATTTCTAAAATAGCGAGGTTGCATGGGGTACCTGTCTCAATCATCTCTGATAGGGATCCTCGTTTCACTTCTCGATTCTGGAAGAAGCTGCATGAGGCTTTGGGTTCGAGATTAGACTTCAGTATTACTTTTCATCCTAAGACAGATGGTCAGTTAGAGAAGGTGATTCAGATACTGGAGGATATGTTGAGAAGCTGTGTTATTGATTTCTGAGGCAGTTGAGAGGAGTACTTGCCATTAGTAGAGTTTGCCTATAATAACAGCTTTAAGTCTAGCATCCAGATGGCACATTACGAGGCACTGTATGGTCGTAAGTGTCGTACTCCCTTATGCTAGACTGAGTTGGGCGAGCGACGTGTTCTAGGTTCTGAATTAGTTTCCGAGACAAAGGATAATGTTAGATTGATCAAGGGTTGTCTGAAAGCAGCTTCTGATAGACAGAAGTCTTATGCAGATCTGAAAAGATGCGAGATTGAGTATTCTGTGGGGGATTTCGTGTTTCTCAAGATCTCGCCATGAAAGAAGATTCTGAGGCTCGGTCGCAAGGGTAAGCTAAACCCTAGGTTTATTGGGTAGTATCGTATTCTGAAATGAGTAGGGCCAATCGCCTATCAATTGGAGCTACCTCCGGAGTTGGATAGGATTCACGATGTGTTCCATGTCTCTTTGTTAAGGCGCTACCGCTCTGATCCCAAGCATATTGTGCCTGTTAAAGAAATTGAGGTTCGACCAAATCTGACCTTTGAGGAGGAGTTGGTTCAGATTCCGGATCACGATGTTAAAGTTCTGAGGAGGAAATCCATTCCATTAGTGAAGGTGCTATGGAAGGATCATAACACTGAGGGGGCTACGTGGGAGCCTGAGGATACGATGCGTCAGCAGTATCCTTACCTGTTCTGATCAAGTAAATTTCGAGGCAGAAATTTTCTTTTAAGGGGCAGAGTTGTAACACCCCAAAAGTTATATTTTTTGTTTCTGTGAATTTATGACACAAATGTATATTTACTTAGTGGTTAAGTGTTCTGAGTGTGTGTGTGTGAGGTTCCAAGTTCAAGCGACAACTTGGGTAAATTTTGGCTTTTCCCTGAATTAAGCCTTAACTTTTAGGCTACTTGTAATTTCATATCAGAATGGGTCTACTGGTCTGGTGGTTTAGTGGAGTGTTAGTGTGATGGAGGTATTGTGTTCAAGTCTCTGTGTGAGGGATAAAATTTATTTTTGCTTCGTTGACCGAAAGAGTTTCAGTCAAACAAGAATTTTGAGAAGTAGGTTAGAGGGAGACTGAAATTAGGGATATGGAGATATCCATGATTGTTTTATTTTCTTTTCTTTTTAAAATTTTCCCCTCCTTTCTCCTTCTGCCAAAATTTCCTAAACCACTCAGTCGTTTCTTTTTCTTCATCTTTTTTTTCTTTACTCCTGCATGCCGGCATTCTTTGCTGTTTTTTATTTGCTATTCAATTTTTCACATTCCGTCATTTTTGTAATGAATCAAAAAGCTTTGCGGAGTTGTAGTTAATCATTTGGAGTACTAGAGTAGGTGGTTCGGGAGTGCTCGTAGTTATATTAGCAGCGTAAACAACACAGGTGTGTACCCGAAAACATAAGAAATGAGGTTTTCGTGAAAGCCAAAAACCTTTCTGTCGATGCCATACGGCCCTATGGTAGGCTGTGTAGACGTACACGGGCATGTGATCGACGAGCCAGGCCGTGCGCACAAGACACAGGCGCATAACACGACTGTGTGATGGCCAGTGAGGCCGTGTAGGATTCATGGGCTTGACCTATTGAGCCGTGTGGGCCACACGGATGTGTGGGCCCATACGGGTGAACCACATGGGTATGTGAAATTCTGGGCCAGGCCGTTTAATCTACACGGCCAAGGCCAATTTGGGTAGTGTGGGCCATACGGGCGTGTGGGCTCACTCGGACAGGCCACATGGTCGTGTGAGCCCAATTTTCTGAAAACTCTGAAAGGTTGTTCGGGTCGCCTAAGTCGACTAGGACCCTGTAGGATTGGTGAGAGTTACTTAGCCCCTGACTATGTGATCTGACTATGTATATATATGCCTTAGCATGTACATCGATTTGTATATATGATCTGTTAATTGCATATTTGCATGTCATGTATTGTGTGCTACATTGCATTGGGGTTGGGTTAATGTTTATGGAGGAAGTATACTGAAAGGCTTCTAAGCTTGATATCTGGCAGTACAGCTGCAATTATCTGATTATGTGCCGCATTCGGTATAGTATGGTATGTAGGGATAGGTGGGTTGATTTTATCCCCACATGGTGTGTAGGGTTGGACGGAGTTGGCGTGTAGAGGCTGGTGGGTAGGACTCTGTTTAATCTATTTTGTTCTGCATACTGTATCTGAGATTGGCCAAAGCCCTAATATATATCTGATTCTGCATCTGAGTGGGCTAAGGCCTATACTGATTTCTATAAGGGGCTTCGGCCCGGACTGATTATGATTATGATTATGATCTGATATATGCCTGTATGCATAACTTCTGTGGGGATTACACACTTAGTTGCAAAAACTCACCTTTTTTAATTCTGTTTAATCTGTGTAGGTAATCACCATACTTGACGGATTGTTGAAGCGAAAAACTTGAGGGTGGCCACACGTAAATTTTTAGACTGTTTTTTTCGATTACATCCAGTTTTTATTACTTATTTGGGGTTTTTGATGTAATTTTGGATTTGGACTGTTTGGTTTTAATTCAGGACTTTATATAGTTTTGTGATTATCTAAACTGCAACTCATCAAAACACAATTTTCCTAAGAACTATGGTTTTCGTAAATATAAACGATTTTACCTAAAACTAATTATTTGGATTTCAAAAGCTTCAGTGTAAAAGAGATGTTTGAATCAAATCATTTAGAATTTTGTTTCCCAAACTGAGTAAAAGTTAATAAAAGGAACGGTTTGAAGGTTATTACATTTTTTAAAATACTCTCATGTGACTTCGCCAGATCCAGCCATAACGTCCAGGCCGGGTTTGGAGTGTTACATAGTTTATTCCTCTTGTAATTATTCGAATTCGACATAATGAATTTTCTTCTCCTCTACCTGTGGTTTTTTTTTTGAAAGTGTTTTCACGTAAAATATGTGTTTTTTATTTTATTTTCAAAAATTGGTATTAGAGCTTCTGAGTTGTTCATTTCGATCACAGTAATAGCATCTTTGAAGTATTAAATTTTGTTTTTGGATCGCAACACCAGATTTGCATTGTGGTAGATTAAGATGCAAGTAGTTATTGGCAGATAAATCTGGAGGATGCCCTATTAGGGATAGATAAGATGCCTTCAACATTAACAGATGAATAGAAGAAGCGTAAGGATCGAAAAGTGTTAACACAATTCCATCTACATTTGTCCAGCAAAATTGTACAAGATGAGATGAAAGAGAAGACTGTCGCTGCATTATGGAAGAGGCTAGAACAAATATGTATGTTGAAAACTCTAACAAGCAAGTTGCATATGAAACAATGTCTTTATGCTCATCGTTTGGAGGAAGGTGCTTCTGTACACGAACACTTAATAGTGTTTACTTCTCTCAAACTTAGAGGCCATGGAGATTCAGTATGATAAGGAAAATCTAGGGTTGATTCTACTTTATTCGTTGCCTCTGTCTTATTCAACCTTTAGAGACACGATTTTATATAGCATCGAATCTCTCACAATTGATGAGGTTTGTGATTCTTTAACCTCATATGATAAGATGAAGCATCTTGTGGTTAAACCTGACTCTTAGGGATAGGGTCTCATTGTTCGTGGGAGACAAGATCAGAATGCTGATGATAATTATAGAAGGACACAGGAACGGAATCCTCATGGTAAATCTAAGGGTAGATTAAAGTTTCAAGTAGAGATAAAACTTGTAACTTCTACAAGAAGAAAAGACACATTAAATTTGAGTGTTATAAACTACAGAACAAGATTAAAAGGGAGGTTGCGAATCAAAAGAGAAAACAACCAGAAAATTCCTGTGAAACTGATGTTGTAGAAGACTACAGCAATAGTGAACTTCTAGTCGTTTCTGTAAACAATTCTAAAGTGAACGATGAGTGGATACTTAATTCAGGCTGCACCTTCCACGTGAGTCCCAATCGAGATTGGTTTACAACTTACGAAACAGTGTCTGAATATGGTGTTTAGATGAGAAATAATGTTTTGTGTAAAATCACAAGCATTGGAATAATTAAAGTTAAGATGTTTAATGGAGTTATCAGAACACTTAGTGGCATACGATATATTCCAAAATTGAAGAGAAATTTAATTTTGTTGAGTACTCTTGATTCAAAAGGGTGCAGATACACAGTTGAAAATAGGGTTTTAAAGATTTTCAAATGTTCCCTTGTTGTGAAAAAAAGGGCAGAGAAAGACTGCCAAGTTATATATTTTGCAGGGTTCTACTGTTACTGGTGATGCAGCTTTCGTTTCCTCTTCCTTGTCAGATAATGATATTACTAAACTTTGGCATATGCGCCTAGGGCATATGAGTGAGAATGACATGGCAGAATTGAGCAAAAGAGGACTTCTTCAAGAGTAAGGAATTTACAAACTGAAGTTCTGTGAGCACTGTGTTTTTGGGAAGCAAAAGAGAGTTAGATTTACTAGAGGAATCCATAACACGAAGGGAACGTTGGAGTATATTCATTCTGATCTGTGGAGGCCATTTAAAGTGCCTTCGAGAGGTGAAGCTAATTATATGCTAACTTTTATTGATAATTTTTATAGAAAAGTTTAGGCATTTTTCCTGAAGCAGAAAAGCGAGCGATGTTTTTTTCTGCATTTAAGTCTTGGAAAATTATGATTGAAAAACAAATAGGAAAACAAATAAAATACCTCCGCACAAACAATGACTTAGAGTTTTGTTTTGATGAGTTTAATAGACTGTACAAGTCAGAAGGGATCATAAGACACTTTACAGTTCACCATACTCCACAACAAAATGGTGTTGTAGAATGAATGAATAGAATAATCATGGAGAATGTTCGATGTATGTTGTCAAATGCCAACTTACCAAAGTCGTTTTGGGCAGAAGTAGCCTCTACTGCATGTTTTTTGATCAATCGATCTCTATCCGTTGCCATTGAGAAAAAGACTCCACAAGAAGTATGGTCTAGTAATCCTGCTAATTATTCTGATTTAAAGATCTTTGGCTGTTCTACCTATGCTCATGTTGATAATGGAAAATTGGAACCGAGATCCATTAAATGTGTTTTTCTTAGTTATAAAGCTGGTGTAAAAGGGGATAAGTTATGGTGTCCTGAAAATAGAAAAGTTGTGATTAGCAGAGATGTTGTTTTTTATAAAACTCCTATGCTACCTAACTTATCTCTTAAAGACTCTTCCAATAAAGAATATCAAAAGTAAATGGAGCATCAGATTAATATAAAGTTGACTCCTCAAGCCAGTACAAATATTGAGAATAGAGTTGCTTTTTCACCACAATACTCTATCGCCAAAAATAGAACTAGAAGAGAAATTACTCTATCGCCAAAAACAGAACTAGAAGAGAAATTAAACCTCTAAAGAAGTATGCCGAGGCTAATCTAGTTGTTTATACTTTAAATGTCGCTGAAGATATAGATGCAAACCAAGAACAATTTAATTATTCTAAGGCGGTTAGCTATGAAGACCCAGAAAAGTGGATGTTTGCTATGCAAGAGGAGATGGAATCACTCCACAAAAATAGAACATGAGATCTTATAAAACTTCCTAAAGGTAAAAAGGTTGTTTGTTGTAAATGGGTGTTTAAAAAGAAATAAGGGACTCGAGGAGTTGAATAACCCAGATATAAAGTAAGGCTTGTTGCAAAGGGTTACAGTCAAATTCCAGGAGTAGACTTTACAGACGTGTTCACCCCAATTGTGAAGCATAGTTCGATTCGAGCTTTGTTTGGTATTATGGCCATGCATGATTTGGATCTTGAGCAGTTAGATGTAAAAACTGCATTTTTGTATGGAGAACTTGAGGAGGATATTTACATGCAACAGCTAAAGGGTTTTACAGTCTAAAAAAAAGAGGACTATATTTGCTTGCTGAAAAAGTCCCTTTACGGTTTGAAACAGTCACTAAGAAAGTGGTACAAGAGGTTTGATTCCTTTATGACTTCTCATGATTTCAAAAGAAGTAGTTTTGAAAGTTGTGTTTATTTTAAGAAAAACAGTGATGGTTCTTTTATGTATCTACTTCTTTATGTTGATGACATGTTGATAACAACAAAAGATAAAGGAAAGATAAGAAATGTCAAAGCCCATCTAAATGAAGAATTTGAGATAAAAGATTTGAGACCAGTAAAAAATATACTTGGTATGTAGACTCTCAGAGATAGAAAAGCAAGTAAATTGTACCTAAGTCGGAAGGGGTACATTGAGAAAGTTCTTTACAAGTTTAATATGCAGAGTGCTAAGCCTGTTAGTACTCCTTTAGCAGCCAATTTCAGACTTTCATCGGCTTTGTCTCCATAATTAGATGATAAGATTGAGTACTTGTCACATATTCCATACTCTAGTGTAGTGAGATCTCTCATGTATGCTATGGTTTGTTCACGTCCAGGTTTATCATATGCAGTCAGTGTAGTTGGTAGATACATAGCGAATCCTGGTAAATAACATTGGAAAATAGTTCAGTGGATTTCAAGATACTTACGAGGTACTATTGATGTTTGCTTACAGTTTGGAAGAACTAGAGATGGAGTCATTGGGTATGTTGATGTTGATTTTGCTGGAGATCTTGATAGAAGAAGATTTCTCACAGGTTATATCTTTACAATCAAAGGTTGTGCAATCAGTTGGAAAGCCACTTTGTAAACTACACTCGCTTTGCCTACAACTGAAGCTAAGTACATGGCCATTACTGAGGCTTGTAAAGAAGATATTTGGTTGAAGGGACTCTTTAGTGAACTCAATGAAAACCTTCAAACCAGTACAGTATTTTGTGACAGTCAGAGTGCAATCTTCCTTACAAAAGATCAAATGTTTCATGAGAGAACAAAACACATTGATGTTTGGTATCATTTTGTTCGTGATATTATTGCTCGTGGTGATATTGTTGTGAGCAAAATTAGTACTCATGAAAATCCTGTAGATATGATGACTAAGTCACTTCCTATAACCAAGTTTGAGCATTGCTTAGACTTGGTTGGTGTTCATTGTTGAAGTTAAACCCTTAAGGGGTTTTATGGAAGAGGTGGAGAACTTGTTCGTTAAGAGTTCGCGATGAAGAACTTGTTCATTGAGAATTCTGTTAAGGTGGATATTTTTAGAATTAAGTGACCCAAATCCTTATTTAAATAAAATACTGTGGTAAAATAAAATAAAAGTAAAATCTATATAAAACTACACTTCTTTTATTTTATTTTAGAATAAGGCTTTTTAAACCTTATTAAACTCCATCTATTTTATATTGATTAGAATAAGGTGTTTCAATCTTACTACACTCCTATTAGAATATGGCTTTACAAGCCTATAAATAGATATAGTCTATTCCTTTTGTAATTATTCGAATTCAATATAGTGAAATTTTTTTCTTCTGCCCATAATTTTTTCTTGAAAGGACTTCCACGTATTTTATTTTTACAGAATTAATACCCGATTAATTCGTAACATTAATTTAATGAAAGTTTTTAAAAAATAATTAAAGATATTTAAAATGGGCAAGACATGATATAATTGCAAAAAGTAGTGAATCTGGAGCATGAGGAGACCAAATGTCCACTCACGTGGAAATCTTAAAAACCTACACTTGTAGTACCAGACCAACAAGTGGTGTCCGGGAATTTAAAGCCTCAGCACACGTGTTAGAACGTCTTTTCCGGTTATGTCCGGTGATTGACTTCATATTTAAATCATTTTAAAATTTTAAATTGGAATAATTTTCAATTCAGCTCATTCCAAACTATCGAATTATTTGGAATTAAATCATTTGTAATAATTTTGAGTATTGTAAAAAGTACATATATAAAATTTTGACGTGTTATAATTGGAATTTTATTTATTCACTTTTTATTTTATTTTAGTTTCGTATATTTTTAAGAAGCGTGTATAAAAATATAGATGGAAAACTGGAGTAAAGGGTTATGTAGAAGAAATTTGAGCATGTAGTATACGTGTAGAATTTTATAATCTGATTATTATTAATGAGATGGACAACAGCATGTGCTGTGGGCCCCTATAAATATTGAAAAACAATTTATTTCTCTTTCTTCTTTATTGTTGTCCATTTCAAGTTGACCAAACACTTATCCTAATTTGGCATCTCTACTTTATAGTTACTCATCATGTATATCTCTACTTTATAGTTACTCATCATGTATAGATAATTTTTTAATATATATATATATATATATATATATATATAAACGTGATTAAAATGATTATATATTTTATTCGGGCATGTGATACCTTATTATTTTTTTGTTTCGGTGAAAATTTCAAAACTATCATGTGGTGATTTCTTATGGTAGTGCAATAAATATAGTAAACAAATATTCCCTCTCATTGTTGATTTGAAGCGAGGCATGTATTTTTGAAAGCTTTTCATCGGTTATCCACACTATTTGAAACCACATGAATATATATTTATTTGATATTTAACTTTTGGGATTCTCTTATTTTGTTACTCTGCAAGACATGATAAAAAGAACGTGTTGGCCACCAACAAGAAGCTCGCATCAATCCTTTCATTTATTTATTCTCCTTACGTTCCCATCAATTGACCTGTTTTGGGAAGTTTATTTTGCGGAAATTCGTCTTTTATCTTTCCAACTCTCATAATTAAAAACCACCTAAATATGGTACTACTTTTTCTTTTTTTGGAAATTAAAGTATATTATGTGTTGATTTTAGGATTTGTGATATAATTTATTTTAAATTTTTAATTTGAATTTTCCAAGTGCAATCTATTTTGTCTACACCTAACATTTTATCCATAATATGGTCACTAATTAATGATCGCTCTTTTTCCATTTCTTTAATTTCAATGGTGGAGAAAGAAAGTAAGCAATCACATTCCCCCTAATAGAAACTCGAGAATTTTTTTTATCTAAATTAATAGATTAAATATTCAGAAGACCTATGTACTATAAGGTCAAAAGTGATTTTGTTTCTCTCAAGGCACTTTAGTCCACCTACAACTACAACTTGAACTTGTGTGATTATTTTTTCATGTAACATTAAATCAGTTTTTTCTCTCCTCTCCTCAACTCAACCTTCTTGCTTTCCCCCAATTTCATCCCTAATTTGAGTAATTTCATGCACTCTATCCACTATCTCTTTTGCTCTCTCCATCCGTATTCTTGCATACCTTCAACTCCTATCTATTTAGTCTTAACTGCTCTCACTAACACGAACACTTTGCCATAATACTTAGTTGGGAGACTTTGCTTGACTGGGTCTCTAACATGATGCTGAAAAAGGGTTTAAATTTTTTACACTTTACTTTCTTCCATTGAAGAGCAATACTCAAAATCTCACATTTTTCAAAATTTGTAATTTATATTTTATAATTGATAATGATAACAATCGGCAGATGAATTTACAATGAAAGAAAAGTATTCTTGTTTTTTTCTTTCTATTTCTCAATTTGTCTTTAAAATTTGAAGTTATAAACATTTTCCCTAAATATTTATGAGTTTCTTGCAAAAAAAAAATCAAAATCAACTTTTGAAACTTGTTATATCCCTTCATCAAGAAGACACGTTTTAGCATAAGAGGCATGATTGACAATACATTGACCTCTTGAGTCTAGCTACCCGTCCCACTTCAAATGGAACCTACCACCCAGGCTTAAAGGAGAACACTATCCTAATGTGAACATACTTCCAAGCCAAAAATGAGTTTATTTCGGTTTGGCTACCTCATACTGATAAAATCCAATAATATGTGACTATGATTATCCATTACGCATTTAACGAGATTAAATGATAAAATCCAATAATATGTGACTATGATTATCCATTACGCATTTAACGAGATTAAACGTTTATCTAGCCAAGGTCATACCAATAAACAAGGAGATTTTTACCATTTCTATCAATTTCTGTTCATTTGATTTAACATGCAATTCATTTCTGGTTTCAGCAAGATAGCAGAGGAACAAATTGGACATATGTATTTATGGCTCAAATGATTTAAAATTAAGTTCTAACTTTTCGCCTATTAATTATAAACTTATTTAATCATTAAGTCATTCCATTATAGTATCGTGACTGAGCTTGTAACACCCCTTACCCGTATTCAATGCCGGAATAAGGTACGAGGCATTACCAGACTTACATTGCAAGCAAACATACAAATCAAGTCATAAATTTGCATCCAAATTAAAACCATTTGTATTCAATCATAATGTCCCTAATACGAGCCTACGATGCCTAAAACATACTTTAGAAGTGGTTTGGGACTAAACTGAGAACTCAGGGAAATTTTACAAAACTTAGAAATTTTTTTACTATAAACAGGGGTCACACGCCCATGTGGTTTGGGACACGCCCGTCTGGGCAGGCCGTGTGGTCACACACGCCTATGTCCCTAACTCATGTAACGCTCTGACTTGCAATGCATGAACAAATTGAAGTCACACAGCCAACTCACATGCCCAAGTGCTAGGCCATGTGGTTAATTTAATTTTCATAAAATAGGTGCAGACTTCACACGGTCAGGACACATGCCCATGCTTGAGGCCATGTCCCTTACACGGCTGAGACACACGCCCATGTCTCTGCCCGTGTGCTCAATTCTGAGTATTCTGTTTCTCAAAATTAAGGTGCAGTGGACACACGGCCGAAACACATGCCCATGGGGCAAGCCATGTGTCACATACGGTCTAGACACACGCCCGTGTGTCTACCTGTGTGGACAAAATAAATGCTATTTACCAAGCCATTTGTCACCTTCATTTACACCTACACACACAAGTTTAATGACATAAATCATGGTATACTTAGGCAACCAAAACATCCATAATCAAGGTTAGAACATATCATTTCATTATCACACATAACATACTTACAACATCATATTCTACCAAACCAAATCATACCAAACTCACATCCACAAGTACCAACACAAATACCAACATCATATTCTACCAAACCAAAGCATACCAATGAGCCAATCTCAACCATTCAACAATAAAACCATTAAGCCACATTCAACATTTAGCAAATCAATATAAACTACATCACCAAAGGCATTGGCACACACATGCATATATGTATAAATATGTATACACTTACAATCAATTTAACCAAAATGAGCCAATTTACATGGCCAAATACCAAATCAAGCCTATGACTATTACAAGCCAATACATTTGGCCAAAATCATGATGGCACATATAACAAAATGACCAAGTCCCTATACATGCCATATACTGAAAATGTTAAGATCATCGATACCGAAAATGACAATTGATAGTGTGAGGCGATCTCCGACGGTCTCCAATCCGAGCTAGCTTGGTGGCACTATAAAACATGGGAAATAAAAATGGAGTAAGCTATATAGCTTAGTAAGCTCGTATGAAAGAAATAAGCAAATCTTATCATACATTTAACATTCAAGCAATATATTATAAGATAATGTAATTTACCATGATTTCATGACCATAATACATTAGATCACAAACTTACCTTGAAATAATCATTTCACGAATTTAATAATCATTAGCTTTATGTACATACCTGTACCATCTCGTAATAATTTCATACTTATTCTCATTGTTGACATACCCAATGAACCACTCTGAATAATAATGTCGGATACTCGAGAAATCTTTCACACAAGGTGTCACATACGTAGCCTTTGCTACCTTTATCTCATAACACATGTATGCTTGCTCTCGAGCCATTAATGGGCCTGCTCACACAAGCTGTCAATCGAGATGTAGCTACACGGTGTTGCTCGCACAAGCTGTCAAGTAACCGCAACATATGCCTACATACTCAGCCACCGGTAGGACGTACAGGACCAGCACCCGGATCACATAACATAAAACCCTAGTGACATGTCACTTGTATCCTAATCTATTCTTAAGGTTCGATTGGGATTTCTCGCTTGCTAAAATGTCGTCGGACGTGTCCATAGAGTCGTTTATACAATTCATACAAAATTAAAGCATTAAAAATACAATTATAATAAAGCTTCTTTACATACGAACTTACCTCGGTTACAAAAATGACGAAAAGGACCTATTCGTCAATTACTTTATTTTTCCCCCGATCTACATCCGAACTTCATTTTTCTTGATCTATAATACCACATTTAACTTATTTAATCATTACATTATTCAATTCAGTCCAAAATTACGTTATGGCAAAAATTACATTTTTGCCCTAACATTTCAACATTTTACAATTTAGTCCCTAGGCTCGTAAAATGAATTTCATTCAATTTCATCACAACCCAAGCCTAGCCGAATATTTCTAGTACTCGTATCAGCTCACATTTTTCATTTATTCACACTTTTCTACACATTTTATATCCTTTTACAAATAAGTCCCTATTTGACGTTTTTATCGAAAATCACTTTACAAATATTGTTTAACTCATAACAAACATGCATTTTCTACCATCAAACATCAAAATACAAACATATTCAACTTGGGTAAAATTTTAGACTTTAAATTTATTTGAAATTAGTCCTTGAAATAGCTAGATCGAGTTAGAACGATCTCAAAAATATAAAAATCATTAAAAACGGGGTAAGAACAGACTTACAATTGAGCTTGAAAGCTTGGCCAAACCCTAGCCATGGCTTCTCTTCAAAACTCGACTGGGGGAATGAAATTGAGAAGATGGAAATCTTTTATTTTAATTAATTTTGTCTTTATTTACCAAATTACTAAAATGCCCTTAATGCATAACTTTAAAATTTCTCCTAACCATGTCCATTTTTTTCCATCCTAAGGTATAATGGTATAATTACCATTTAAGGACCTCCAATTTAAAATTTCATAGCAATTAGACACCTTTAACATATAGAACTCAAAATTTGCACTTATTGCAATTTAGTCCTTCTAGCTAAATTGAGCACTCAATCGATAAAATTTCTTAACAAAATTTTTATGCAATTATTCTATCATGATGTAGACCTGAAAGAAATAATAAAATAAATATTTCTATTTCAAATTTTTGGTCCCGAAACCATTGTTCTGATTTGACCCAAAAATGGACGGTTACAGAGTTCTCCCTAATAACATACCATTATGAGAGCTACTTGATCAATGATCATTCAATGACCTTCTCATTAGTGTGTTATTCTCATAGGATACCCTTAATCTCTTTTGCATAAATTCGTTCTCACAATATGATCTTATTTTATCTTATGGTAACCATCATATCTTCCTTCATGAAAAGTCAATTATTATCAAATAGTAATTAAGTCATTTATCACAAAGACAAATGACCCGTGGCCATGTTTACTTTTCATCTGTCATGTAATACCAATGATAGGATATCATTTACCTATTTATTGAACTATGAATTCCACTATTGGAAATAATGTTACATATTGCAAAAGTTTGTATACCCAATGCAACAGCTTTCTATTCCTTATCTATTCGAACTCAGGTTTTTACTTCTATCAAACTATACGAGCCATGTATACATAGTCTATCACCTACTCAGGATTAAGGTATGCCACACTATGAATGTCACAAGTGAATAAATCCATAACCGGATTCATAATCTATTTTACTTGGGTCCTGCCCGATATACTGTTAGTCTAGTCAGTCACATATATGTCTTTATCTTTTGGAGTCATCCGCTCTGATGCCCTAGACAAAACATCTCCCCAATTGAACTTTATAGACAACATACATTTAAAAATGAATGTAGTTTCTCACTAAATATGGAAATGAACTAAGAATTAATTTAAATCTTTTTAATTATTATTTAATTAAATAATTGAAGTTTGAAAATTAAACAACCCGTTTTTAGTGAAATCAGAACAGTTATTTCAGGACCACAAATTCGATGAGTAAATTATTATTTTATTATTATTTTAATGTCTATGGGATGTTAGTAAGGTCATATTAAAATTTCGTTAAGAAATTTTAATGTCTACATGATTAATTAAGTGAAAAGGACTAAATCATAAAAAGTGAAAAAGTGGAGTTCTATTAGTTAAAAGGGTCAAATGGCTATGAAACTTTAAAGTGGATGGATTTAAATGATAATTATACCATTCATAAACCTAATGGACAATTATGGACACAACTTAAGTGATTTTTAATGTTGTTAAGTAAGGTTAACTAGGTAATTTAATAATTAAGTAATAGTAAAATAAAGAAAAGATGGTATCATCTTCTCCATGCTTATTTTCCACTGAATTTTTAAATAAGAAAGTAATTTTTAGGGTTTGAAGTTCGGCTAAGCATAGATTGGTGCAAGGTGAGTATTTTTCATCCCGTTTTTAATGATTTCTATGTTTTTGAAGTCGTTTTAACTTAATCTAGCTAGCCCGGGGGTCAATTTGTAAAACTGTTAAAGATTGAGGGTTATGCCATGAATGTTTTTAAATAATTCTTTATGTTTAATAGTAGATTATGAATCCTTGTTGATAAAAGTGATTTTTTATGAAATTTGCATTTAGGGATTTTTTTTGTAAAAATAGTAAAAGTTCATGACAAATTTATGAAATGATGGTTTGTATGGGTTGATATAAGTCCCTAATAAATTTTGTTAACTTGAATAATGGATTAAAATGCTTATATTTCAATTTATGAGCTTAAGGACTAAATTGTAAAAAGTTAAAATGTTAGGAGAAAAATGGTAATTTTGCATAAATGTGAAATGTGGACTAAATTGAATACTAGAAGTATTAAATGGATTGAAATTGTCTATTTAGATGAAGATAGACCACGTACAGACCTAGATTAAGGCAAAGTAAAAGCTTTGGAATAGCTCGTTTAACTTCTACGCCCTAGTTGTCGAGGTAAGTTCGTATGAACGGTTGTTATATATTTATGTTATTCAAATATATGTTATTATGTTATCATAGATTCTTTTATGGTAAGGTTGCCATGATTTTAATAGAATTAAAATTGAGTTGAGAAAATTATTTAATTATAAAATTAATTTAATAAATAATATTTATTTCGAGAAATAAAATAATATGTACTGAGAAATAGAAACTGAGCTCCAACATTTGTTGCTGAATCAAAGATATATGTGACAGAGATAGCTTGGACTGGTAGTTTGTTATTGTTTTAAAGTTTTAGCCTAGACTAGTAACCTTACATGTATAGTACCCTCTGCAAAGGAATTATGAGTGATGATCACCTAAAGGGGTTCTCTGTGTGTCCCAAAATGATAATAGGCAACCTCACAAAATGTAAGTCTAGGCAAATCCATATCGTAAACACGCTATAAAAGGAATGCCTTTGTGGTAATATACGAAAGGAATGCCTTCATGGAAATTTATGAAAGGAATGCCTTCGTGACAAACTCTGAAGGGAATGCCTTGATGGCGTACTCTATATGATGGCCCGTGTGGAGGGTTCTGTGTGACCCTTGTGGCGCGTTCTGCTAAGATTTTTTAGTAAAATATGCTTATCCGCCCTTATGGTAAGCTTTGAATAAATACTTATAGTTTTGTAATAATTACTGATGACAGAAGGTTATGATATGTTTAAGGTTAGGGATTGAATAAAATCCATGATATAATTGTATAAGTCTTGAAGGAGATTTCTTGAAAAGAAATGTGAATCTGTATGTTAAGAATGATATCCACCATGGCAATATGCTAGTGTTGGATATGAATGTGTTCGTAGCTATGTATGACCTAAGAAGTAGTCAATGTGAGTTCGTTTGTGTGATGTAATGGTTGAATCATATTTACTTGGAATCTACCATATCTGGTTGTATAAATGATTTCTATTGAATTCATATGGAATCTGAGTTTTGGTTATCCTGAGTATCTGTGGTCTTGAAATAGAGTGATGTAAAATTTATCTGAAGGATCTATGTAGCATAATATCAGTATGGGTTTGTGTGGTATTGAACCAAGGTATGAATTGATCAGTTCTACGTATGTATTCACTAACATGTATATGTAACACCCCTTACCCGTATCCAAAGTCGGGATAGGGTTCGAGGTATTACCGGACTTAAATGTAAATAAACATACAAAATTGAGCCACAAAGTTTCATCCACATTTAAAACTTTTCAATCACATGCAAATTGTCCCTTATAAGGGTCTACAAAACCCGAAACATACATCGGAAGCGGTTCGGGACTAAACTGACAACTTTCAGAACCTTTTTAACACTTAGAAAATTTTCTTGTTTTGGAGAGCCACAAGCCTGTGTGGGTAGGCCGTGTGGTCACACACGCCCGTGTCCTCAACCCATGTAACTCTCTAACTATGACGTCATTAAGCAAATAAGGTCACACAACCAAGTTACACGCCCGTGTGTTAAGGCTGTGTGGTTAATTAAATTCCAAAAATTAAGTGTTGATTTACACGGCCTGGGCATACGCTCATGTCCTATGGCCGTGTCCTTCACACGGCTGAGACACACCGCCGTGTCTCTGCCCGTGTGTTTACTACTGGGCATTCTGTTTTGCATAATTATGGTGCAGGGGACACACGGCCAGATTGTGACAGCCCTAAATTGACCCTAGTCGGAAAGTGGTTTCGGGACCACTAAACCGAGTCATAAAAAAATAATTAACCGTCCTAGTTAATGCTCATTATATGTACTTATGCATGTGTGAAAATTTCATGTTTGAATTTTGTTAATTGTAAGTGAATTTTAGTAAATAGGACTTATGTGAGAAAATTTAGAAATGTGCTAGGCAAATGTAAAGTGGCCTATTAATGCATGTTATAGAAATGGTGGGTTTACATGTCAAATTGCCCAATATTTGAGCTAATGGCCGGCCATGCTATGAGTGGAAACATGTCACAAACATGTTATGTTAGTGATGTATGTTAGGAACAATAAAATAAGGAGTATGGGTAATAAAGAAATGGAAAAAGGAAAGAATGTGTGTGATTGTTTCTCCCCCTCCCCATTGCCGTGAATGTAAGAAAGAAAACAAAAAAAAAGTGTCCAACTTTTTCTCATTTCTCTTGGCCGAATGTTCTAAGGAAGAAAGAAAAACAAGTTGTGTTCTTTGGTTCTTCTTGGCCGAATTGAAAGGAAGAAGAAGGAAGTGAAGCAATCGGTCATCTTAGGTCACTATTAAGCTCAAGAGCAAAGGGGAACTAGATCCGATAAAGGGAAGGAAAAAGTGGGCGAATAGCCATCGAAATCGTTCGACGACATCCGAGGTAAGTTTTTGAGTAATAGAACTTAGATTATGATTTGATTAGATCATGTTTTAAGCAAATCAAAATCATGCTCTTTGTATGTGGCTATTGAGCCGAAATTGCAAGTGTGATAAGTGTCTTGTGTTTGAGCTTTGGTAATGAAAATGAAATACGGATGTGTCATGATTTATTGATATATGTGCTTGGTTATTCGAATGATATCCGGGCTAAGTCCCGAAGGCTTTTGTGCTAAGTGACTATATCCGAACTAAGATCCGAAGGCATTTGTGCGAGTTACTAATTCCGGGCTAAGCCCGAAGGCATTGGTGCGAGTTAATAATCTGGGTTGAGTCCCGAAGGCATTTGTGCGAGTTACTATAACCGGGCTATGTCCCGAAGGCATTTGAGCGAGTAGCTATATCCGGTTAAATTTTGAAGGTATGTGATTCGGGAATGAGCGATCTTGCTGTAAAAATTTCAGTTAATACGCTTGTAAAATCCCAACAATGAGGTATGTTTCGTATGTGCATTGGAATAGTTGATTCCCTTCGAATAATATTCGCTTAGTCGAGTAATGAGCTTCCGGTATTTGGCTAAGATAATCCCTTATATATGAATATAGGGGTTGGAATGTGAAATAGGAATGATTTGAGAATATGTATATATGAGATTATTCGTTTAGTTATATGAATGCTATACTTCAGTTGTGCTTAAATTCTTTGCTCAAGACTTACTAAGCATTTAGTGCTTACTCTGTTTCTTTAATCCTCTGTTTTATAGATTTTGGTTCGTCACCATCGGACTCGGAATTTTGAAGTTGAAGTCACCCACACTATCAAAGCCCCTTTCGGTATACTTTTGGTTGAACTTTGAAATGGCATGTATAGGACTACCCTTTTTGTTATTCGTCATGTACCCTCCGGTTTTGTGTAAATTTGGATAGCCATGCGAAAATGGCTTAAATATACTTTGATCATAGCATTATAATCATTTTGTATGTTGTTCGTTGAGAGGTATGGAAATGTTGGTAACGGTTAGCCATGGGAATGGTCATTCAGATCACTTTTGGTATATGTATGACAAACTCTAGTTGATCCATGGAGGATCATGAAATAGGTAAAGTTTACCTTAAAAATAGATCTTTGAAGCGGAAGTGATGTGGATGTGAAAAATCACTAAATAGTAGGAATGGAATTAAATAGTGAATAAATTATGTAATCAAACCTTGATGAATCTATTTTCATAGGAAAGTAACGAAACGTTCATATAAACAGTATATTATGAGATGTTAAAGTTTTTGTGAGACAGGGCCAGAACGGTTTCTGGATCCCCTGATCTGACTTTGGAAATTCTCTATAAATTAACCAGAGACAATTAGAAGTTATATCATATATGTATAGATTCCTTTTTGAGTCTAGTTTCATTAGAAACAAATGGCATAAGTATTGAATCCCTGTACAAGGAGTTATCTAAGTCGCAATGCAAGAAGGTCAGTGTAGTCGAACCCTGTAACAGGGGAGACTTTAACTAATAAACTGTACTAATTGGCCTGACCAAAAATTCTAGAAAAAAATATTTAAATGGACATATGAGTCTAGTTTCAGGGAAAAATTACGAAACTGATTTTCGAGTTTTGGAACTCAAGATATAATTTTTAAGGTGACAGTGACGCAGTTAGCCAACTGCCTAGAAAAATTTAAAATGGACTGTGCAAATAAGTGATTTAAGTCTGCGAACCCCTCATGTCTGACTCCGGCGACGGTCTCGGGTACGGGGTGTTACAATTATATTGGTATCAGAGCTACGGTTTAGTCGATTCTAGGACTACCGTAATGCGTTTGGGGCTAGCTATACATGCCATTTTATGTGATTATTTGATAGTGTGGTGATTTCTGACATTTGCAAATGTGTTTATTTATAGTAATGGATCCCGATCCCGACCGAGCGGTAGCTGATGATTTTGAGAGTGTAGCGTCTGCTCCCGCACAAGGGACAGTGCCGGCGGACTCTCAACCTAATGCTAGTAACCCGAATGATGAAGCTAGAAAAGCTTTCTATAGCGTGATGAATGATTGGTTCAACCAATACATTTGAACTAATACGGCTATTCCACAACCTCCATTCCCGACAAATACCACCCCCGCACCTACAATACCTCCGGTAATTGACCAAATAAGGTCAAATAAGCCCTCAGTTGACAGAATCCGAAAACATGGGGCTACTGAATTTAAGGCTATGGACAGCGATGATGCCGAGCAAGCTGAATTTTGGTTAGACAACACTATTCGGGTACTCGATGAGCTATCTTGCACACCCGATGAGTGCCTAAAGTGTACTATCTCCTTGCTACGTGATTCTGGCTACTATTGGTGGAACACGTTGACTTCTGTCGTGCCCAGAGAGTAAGTAACTTGGGAGTTCTTCCAAACCGAAGTTTGAAAGAAGTATATCATCGAGATTCATTGACCAAAACGGAAGGAATTTCTTGAACTCAAACAAGGTTCCATGTCTGGTTCTGACTATGAACGAAAATTTGTAAGGCTTAGCAGATGCGCGAGAATACATTTCTTCGAAGCCGTGATGTGTAAACGTTTCGAGGATGGGCTGAATGACGATATAAAACTGTATGTAGGCATTTTGGAAATCCGAGAATTTGTGGCACTTGTCGAGCGAGCTTGCAAGGCCGAGGAGCTTAGTATGGAGAAAAGAAAAGCTGAGTTGGGAGCAAGGGAGTTTCGTAAGAGGTCTTCGGGGAAGCCCTTCCCACAGTTATCGAAGAAATTTTGAGATGGCTTAGGCCGGTCTAAGGACACTTCGGGCTTTTCTAAACGAGATCGCGATCGACCCCCTGTGAGCACACGAGTCACTTTGATCGCCAATGTTGGAAATGATCGTCGAGATGTAAGCTGAGTGCCAATATTGTGGCAAATGGCATTCGGGAGTTGTAGATTCCATGACCGCCTCTGTTACAAGTCTTGGTCGATTGACCACTTTATTAAAGATTGCCCGAGGTTGTGCGAGCAGAATGTAAATCAGAGTGGGAAACCGGGTGCTACCACTGCTCAAGGTAGACCATCTAGAAATACGGGCAATGCTAGTGGTGGTCAGAGAGGATCTAGAGATACTACGACCAGATCTGAGGCTCGTGCTCCTGTTAGGGCTTATGCTATACGCGCACGCGAGGATGCTTCCTCGCCGGATGTTATTACCGGTACTTTTACTCTCTTTGATACTAATGTGATTGCTTTGATTGACCCTGGTTCTACTCATTCTTATATATGCGAAACCTTAGCATCCAGTAAGACTTTACCTATTGAGTCTACTGAGTTCGTAATTTGGGTGCCAAATCCCTTGGGTCTTTACGTGCTTGTCGACAAAGTGTGTAAGAAATGTCCCCTAGTAATTCGAGGTTTTTGTTTTCCGGCGGACTTGATGCTTTTGCCGTTTGATGAATTTGATGTAATTCTTGGTTTGGATTGGTTGACCGTGCATGATGCGGTTGTGAATTGCAAGAGCAAGACTATTGATCTGAGGTGCGCAAATAACGAGATAATCCGAGTTGAGTCTACGGACTTAAAGGGGTTGCCAGCTGTAATATCATCAATGTTGGCCCAGAAATATGTAAGAAAGGGGTGCAAAGCATACCTTGCGTATATACTTGATGACAAAGAGTTAAAAATGAAACCCGAATCTGTCTTGGGTGGTTTGTGAGTACCGGATGTTTTCCGAAGAATTCTGGGTTTACCACCGTTCGGAGGTAGAGTTTGGTATTGAGCTTGTACCTGGGACTACGCCGATTTCGATAGCTCCGTATCGTATGGCACCAACCGAGCTAAAAGAGTTGAAAGCTTAGTTGCAAGAATTGACGGATAGAGGTTTCACTCGACCTAGTCTCTCAGCTTGGGGTGCACCAGTATTGTTTGTGAAAAAGAAGGACGGAACCATGAGATTGTGCATCGACTATCGTCAGCTGAATAAAGTGACAATAAAGAATAAATATCCATTACCGCGTATTGATGATTTGTTTGATCAACTAAAGGGGGCCTAAGTGTTTTCAAAGATAGATTTGAGATCGGGTTATTATCGATGAATTTGAGATTCGGATGTACCCAAAGCGCTTTCGAGCAGGTACGGTCACTACGAGTTCTTAGTGATGCCGTTTGGGCTCACTAATGTCCTGCGATATTTATGGATTTGATGAATCGGATCTTGAGGCGAGATTTGGACCGGTTCGTAGTTGTGTTTATTGATGACATCTTGGTCTATTCAAGAGATGAGACCGAACATCTTGAGCACCGAGGTTAGTGTTGCAAATTTTACGGGATAAGCGGTTATATGCTAAGTTCAATGAAGTGTGAGTTCGGTTAAGAGAGGTTAGCTTCTTGGGTCATGTGGTATCCGCGACGGGTATTCGAGTGGACCCGAGCAAAATTTCAACCATACTTAACTGGAAGCCTCAGAAATATTCTTGAGGTTCGAGCTTTTTGGGACTTTGGCTACTACCGACGGTTTGTAAAAGGTTTCTCGATGACAGCCACACCAATGACGAAGCTACTTCAAAAAGATGTTAAGTTCGAATGGACGGAAAAATGTCAGAAAAGTTTTGATCAACTGAAAACCTATTTGACTGAAGCTCCAATTCTAGTGCAGCCCGAATTAGGCAAAGAGTTTTTCATTTATAGTGATGCATCCCTACTTGGGTTGGGTTGCGTATTGATGCAAGAAGGTCGAGTTGTGGCCTATGCGTCGAGACAATTGAAGCCACACGAGAAAAATTACCCGACCCATGATCTCGAACTAGCTGCCATCGTATTCGCTTTGAAAATATGGCGACATTATTTATTTGGTGAGAAGTGCCATGTATATTCGGATCACAAAAGTCTCAAATATTTGATGACTCAAAGAGACTTGAATCTGCGACAAAGGCGTTGGCTTGAGTTGTTGAAATATTACGAGCTTGTCATTGATTATCACCCGGGAAAAGCTAATGTGGTTGCGGACGCTTAAGCCGAAATCACCTTTGTTTTTTTCTGACGATGAATGTACACTTATGCATTCTATCCGACAATGTGTTAGTGGCGTAATTAAAGGCCAAACCATTGTTGATTCAACAAATTCGTGAAGCTCGAGAAAGTCGATGATGATTTGGTTGCAAAGCGGGTGAATGTACTCGAATATGGAATCAGAATTTCAAATTGATGATGACAATTGTTTGAGGTTCAGAAGTCGTTTGTGTGTTCCAAGAAATTCAGAACTCATTTCGATGATTCTGAACGAAGCTCATTGTAGCCGAATGTCAAATCACCTGGGGAGTACGAAAATGTACAACGATCTGAGACGTCAGTTTTGGTGGCATGGTATGAAACGAGACATTTCCGATTTTGTTTCGACGTGTTTAATATGTCAGCAAGTGAAGGCGGAACATCAAGTGCCTACGGGTTTACTTCAGCCGATCATGATACCTGAATGGAAATGGGATCGAGTCACGATGGATTTTGTATCTGGGTTGCCAGTGTCGGCAAGTAAGAAGGATACGATTTTATCCCCGTACGTACAGATTTTTCATTGGATAAACTAGCTGAATTGTATGTTTCTCAGATTGTGAGATTACACGGGGTACCGATTTCTATTGTGTCGGATAGAGATCCGAGATTCACCTCACGATTTTGGAAGAAATTGCAAGAAGCTTTGGGCACCAAGTTGCATTTAGCACCGCTTTTCACCCCCAAACCGATGGTCAATCCGGCGGATAATTCAAATACTCGAGGATATGTTGAGATGTCTGCATCCTTGAGTTTAGTGGTTCATGGGAAGCGGTATTTACCTTTGATTGAATTCGCCACAACAATAGTTTTGATGAAGTATTAAGATGGCACCTTACGAGGCTTTGTACGGTCGAAAATGCCGATGCGCCATTGTTTTGGACCGAGTTCGGTGAAAGTAAAATTTTCGGGTGGATTTGATTAAAGATCTTTGAATGAAAGTAAGAATAATTCGTGAGAGTCTCAAGGCGAGATCGGATCGTCGAAGTCGACGCAGATTTAAAACGAAGAGATATTGAGAATCAGGTGGGAGACAAAGTGTTTCTTAAGGTGTCGCCTTGGAAAAAGATACTCAGATTTGGCCGTAAGGGCAAATTGAGTCCGAGATTCATTGGGCCGTATGAGATCTCCGAACGAGTTGGCCCAGTTGCATATAGGTTGCTTTTACCCCCTGAACTCGAAAGGATCCACAACGTTTTTCATGTTTCGATGCTTCGACGTTACAGATCCGATCCTTCACACGTAATAAACCCCTCCGAGGTCGAAATTCAAGCCGATATGAGTTATGAAGAAGAACCGATTCGTATCCTAGCTCGTGAAGTGAAAGAGTTGCGAAACAAAAGGGTTCCGTTAGTGAAAGTGTTATGGCTCAAACACGGAATGGAAGAAGCTACTTGGGAACCTGAGAACTCTATGAAAAAACGATACCCAAACCTAATTACCGGTAAGATTTTCGGGGACGAAAATTTCTTAAGTGGGGGAGAGTTGTGACAGCCCTAAATTGACCCTAGTCGGAAAGTGGTTTTGGGAGCACTAAACCGAGTCATAAAAAAATAATTAACCGTCCTAGTTGATGCTCATTATATGTACTTATGCATGTGTGAAAATTTCATGTTTGAATTTTGTTAATTGTAAGTGAATTTTAGTAAATAGGACTTATGTGAGAAAATTTAGAAATGTGCTAGGCAAATGTAAAGTGGCCTATTAATGCATGTTATAGAAATAGTGGGTTTGCATGTCAAATTGCCCAATATTTGAGCTAGTGGCCGGCCATGCTATGAGTGGAAACATGTCACAAACATGTTATGTTAGTGATGTATGTTAGGAACAATAAAATAAGGAGTATGGGTAATAAAGAAATGGAAAAAGGAAAGAATGTGTGTATTGTTTCTCCCCTCCCCATTGCCGTGAATGTAAGAAAGAAAACAAAAAAAAAGTGTCCAACTTTTTCTCATTTCTCTTGGCCGAATGTTCTAAGGAAGAAAGAAAAACAAGTTGTGTTCTTTGGTTCTTCTTGGCCGAATTGAAAGGAAGAAGAAGGGAGTGAAGCAATCGGTCATCTTAGGTCACTATTAAGCTCAAGAGCAAAGGGGAACTAAATCCGATAAAGGGAAGGAAAAAGTGGGCGAATAGCCATCGAAATCGTTTGACGACATCCGAGGTAAGTTTTTGAGTAATAGAACTTAGATTATGATTTGATTAGATCATGTTTTAAGCAAATCAAAAATCATGCTCTTTGTATGTGGCTATTGAGCCGAAATTGCAAGTGTGATAAGTGTCTTGTGTTTGAGCTTTGGTAATGAAAATGAAATACGGATGTGTCATGATTTATTGATATATGTGCTTGGTTATTCGAATGATATCTGGGCTAAGTCCCGAAGGCTTTTGTGCTAAGTGACTATATCCGGACTAAGATCCGAAGGCATTTGTGCGAGTTACTAATTCCGGGCTAAGCCCGAAGGCATTGGTGCGAGTTACTAAATCCGGGTTGAGTCCCGAAGGCATTTGTGCGAGTTACTATAACCGGCTATGTCCGAAGGCATTTGAGCGAGTAGCTATATCCGGTTAAATTCTGAAGGTATGTGATTCGGGAATGAGCGATCTTGCTGTAAAATTTCAGTTAATACGCTTGTAAAATCCCAACAATGAGGTATGTTTCAGTATGTACATTGGAATAGTTGATTCCTTGAATAATATTCGCTTAGTCGAGTAATGAGCTTAGGTATTTGGCTAAGATAATCCCTTATGTATGAATATAGGGGTTGGAATGTGAAGTAGGAATGATTTGAGAATATGTATATATGGGATTATCCGTTTAGTTATATGAATGCTATACTTCAGTTGTGCTTAAATTCTTTGCTCAAGACTTACTAAGCATTTAATGCTTACTCCGTTTCTTTAATCCTTTGTTTTATAGATTTTGGTTCATCAGCTATCGGACTCGGGAATTTTGAAGTCGAAGTCGCCCACACTATCAAAGCCCCTTTCGGTATAATTTTGGTTGAACTTTGAAATGGCATGTATAGGACTACCCTTTTTGTTATTGGTCATGTACCCTTCGGTTTTGTGTAAATTTGGATAGCCTTGCGAAAATGGCTTAAATATACTTTGATCATAGCATTATAATCGTTTTGTATGTTGTTCGTCGAGAGGTATGGAAATGTTGGTAACGGTTAGCCATGGGAATGGTCATTCAGGATCACTTTTGGTATATGTATGACAAACTCTAGTTGATCCATGGAGGATCATGAAATAGGTAAAGTTTACCTTAAAAATAGATGCTGGCAGCAGCAGTGATGTGGATGTGAAAAATCACTAATAATAGTAGGAATGGAATTAAATAGTGAATAAATTATGTTATCGAACCTTGATGAATATATTTTCATAGGAAAGTAACGAAACGTTCATATGAATAGTATATTATGAGATGTTAAAGTTTTCGTGAGATAGGGCCAGAATGGTTTCTGGATCCCCTGATCTGATTTTGGAAATTCTCTATAAATTAACCAGAGACAATTAGAAGTCATACCATATATTTATAAATTCCTTTTTGAGTCTAGTTTCATTAGAAACAAATGGCATAAGTATTGAAGCCCTGTACAAGGAGTTATCTAAGTCGCAATGCAAGAAGGTCAGTGTAGTCGAACCCTGTAATAGGGGAGAATTTAACTAATAAACTGTACTAATTGGCCTGACCAAAAATTCTAGGGAAAAATATGTAAATGGAAATATGAGTCTAGTTTCAGCAAAAAATTACGAAACTGATTTTCGAGTTTTGGAACTCAAGATATGATTTTTAAGGTGACAGTGACGCAGTTAGCCAACTGCCTTGAAAAATTTAAAATGGACTGTGCAAATAAGTGATTTAAGTCTGCGAACCCCTCGTGTCTGACTCCGGTGACGGTCTCGGGTACGGGGTGTTACAAGGATCACACGCCTATGGGGCAGACCTTGTGTCAAACACGGCCTAGACATATGCATGTGTGTTTAACTGTGTGGACAATTTCTAGGCTATTTTCCAAGCCATTTGCCACCCTTAAGCACTCACAGACTTAGATCCACTTCATGACATGCAATATGACACCTTTAATCACTTAAGCAAACACATTCATGGTTAAATTATGACTTGAAAATGTCGATATATCACCTATCCAAACTATTATAATTTCACATGGAATCCTTCACCAATTTCATATTTGACTATCATTACTAGCCTATTTTTAAGTTATACATTTGCACCACATTTATCGTCAAACACATTAGTCATATTTCATACACCCAACATACATGCCATCCATCACACTCATTAACCATAAACAACTATAACCATATTAAAGCATAATCACATTTGCATGCATGCATCAATAATTAGGGTTTCAACCCAAAACAATCAATATGAGCCACTTCTCATGGCCATATACAAAATAATCATAATAACATCATGAGCCAACACATTGGCTAATCAATATGACACATAACAAAAAGGCTAAGTCCCTATACATGCCATATCCAAAATGATAAAGCTAACTATACCCAAATGTTCAATTGATAGCGTGATTGAGTCTCGGACGTTCTCCGATCCTTGAGCTAGCTTGGCAAAACTATAAGAGATGGAAAAGAAATTGGGTAAGCATAAAACTTAGTAAGTTCACATGCAAATAAAATGCAATTTAAACAAGCTTAAATCATGCATTTAACATAACGAACATAATCTTGCATTTTATCAATTCTCATAAACTTATTTCTCATATATATATATATATATAATTACATATTCTTACCACGAGTTCATCATATTTCATGTCATTCACATGAGTTCGATGTACATACCTGTGCCCATTTACACGTTCTAACTTACTTTCATGTCTTGATGCAATTGTTACGATTACTCATATAACTTCTTTGAACTACTCATTGAACACTCAGAATACTATCGGATACATCAGAATTTTGCACCTAAGTGCCTTATATGTAGCCAATGCTACTTCATATCTCAGATTACATGTTGCTCGTTTACGAGCTACTCACGGGTCTGCTAATGCAAGGCTGTCAGGTATCCACAACACATGTCGGACTACCTCGCCATCAATAAAATATACAAGACCAGTACCGGACTCCAAAACATGTGTCATATATATCACGAACTCAGACCACAACTCAATGAGTTCGAATGTCACATATATCATGAACTCAGACCACAGCTAAATGAGTTCAGATTACATAATTCCTAGTTACATGTCACTTGTATCCTAAACTATTTCTAAGGTTCAAACGGGATTCTTCGATACCACATTTCGGTCGAACTTGCTCGTAACGTCGATTTCAATATCCATAGCACCAAATCACATACTCAGGGAATAATTGAGCATACTCATAATGATAATAAAGCATTAACATTCACTTGATATCAAAGCAATAGAAATATGACATAATATTTTATATAAACTTACCATAAATGCAATATTAAAGCATTTAAAGTATGGTACATGTTGCATTATTTGCAAATGAACTTACCTTGGTACAAAAATGATAGAAACGAGCCTAATCCTCGTAAACCTTATTTTTCCCTTGATCAAGACCCGAATCACGTTTTTCTTAATCTATAATACCAAATTCAACTTGTTCAATACATACATTGCTCATATCGACCCATAACACATACTTTGGTAAAATTACCTTTTTACCCTTAACTTTTTACTTGTTTATGCTTTAGTCCCTAAGCCCGTAAAATGAAATGCATGCAATTTCTTGGTTACCCAAACCTAGCCGAATCATATTCTATCTTATATCAACCCATATTTTCCTTTATTTCACATTTCTACTACTCATTTTTACACCTTTTACAAACAAGCCTTTTTTAGGTGTTTTCACTAAAAATCACTTAGTAAAAGATGTTTATCACACATCAAACATTCATATTCCTCCATTAAACATCAAAATAAAACCATGTTACACATGGTTCAAATTTCATACATGAACCCTACTTCAAAATATGGCTAGAAATGGATAGATCATGTTTCAGAGACTTCAAAAATGTAAAGAACATTAAAAACGGGGCTTGGGAGCACTTACAATCAAGCTTGAAAAGATGATCAAAACCTTAGCTATGGCTCTTGGAAATTTTGGCTAGCACTTGGTGAAGATGAGAAAATTTTTGGCTCTTGGAAATTTTGGCTAGCACTTGGTGAAGATGAGAAAATTTTTAACTTATTTTCCCTTTTTATTCTTTTATTAACCAAATGACCAAAATGCCCTTAAGGCAATTCTTTTAAAAGTTTTCTATTCATGCCCATTTTTGTCCAAAATTTTAGAACTTGGTCAAATTTCCATTTAAGGACCTCTAATTAATAATCCAATGCAATTTCATGCTTAAATCTTCTAGAAAACAAGTTTTACAACTTATTCAATTTGGTCCCTAAAGTCAAATTGGACATCTTAGGCATAGAATTTCTTCATGCAAATTTCATACAAATATGTAATCATGTCATGGCCATCAAATAATCATAAAATAACTATTTCTATTTCGGATTTACGGTCTCAAAACCACTGTTCCGACTAGACCCTAATTCAAGATGTTACAGTATGAGTATCTGCTCGCGCTAATTGTTAGTGACCAACTGCTTGAAATAGGAGTATGAGTTAAGACATGGATAGTTGGAAGAGTTTTTTGAAGGAATGTTATGTTAAGAAAGTATTATGAGACGTAAGATTTATGAAACAATGGAAGGGATTTCCTCAGTTTACTAAATATGAAAGATTAAGCATAACAAGGGTTTGATGACTAGCATAAATAAGAGTGATAAAATTGTAATGGTATCAACAGAAGTAAATGATGCAGAGTAATAGTTGACCTATAGAAATTCATAAAAGATTAGTAAAGTATCGTTCAAAGGTATGGTTATAGAGCTCACTAAGTACTCTTGTACTTACAAGGTTTATTATTTCATTTCAAGTATTTGAGGAAAGTCTACGCTTGGAGGGACAACGTTAGAAGTTCACCAAGATAGTGGTGAAATGGGTTATTATGCATACAGTGGAAATTTTAGCGTAGTTTAGGAATACACTGCTTTTGGTTTGTTTTGTTAAACTTTTTTTCGTAAAGATTTGTATCTAGATTCGTATGATAAACTATTGTAAGACATTTTCTTTGCCCTCATATATTAAGCACTTCAATTGGAATGCCATAGGAAATGTTTTAAAGAAGTAAGAAATTGTGAACTAATTTTGTTAAACGGTTAAGTTTTATGTGTTAACACTCGAAATCTAAATCTGGTGAATCAGGTTAGGTTGAGGGCATTACAATAAATGAAGGGACACATTTCTTGACGGAAAAAGCATCAACAATCTTTGAATGGGCTATTGATGTCAAAACCAAGGCGCCGGCCATATTGGATTATGTCAAAAAAATGACTTGAAATCCATACCATACATGTGCATGGACCAAAAACTACTTGCATAGCCAAAATAACACCATCTATAGTGATGGTAGGGATTGTCTCCTGCACATCTTCCAACCTTTTTTGTTCCTTCTCTAAGTTTCGATATACATTTTAGAACTTCAGGCTTAAGTCCTTAACCCTAACATCTAAGTATAATCTTGAAGTTAGTGTTTGAAATTAATCAGATCATGAAATATAGAGTGAGGAGAGGGCAAGCTTAAACTCAGTCTCAATAATGGTTAAGGAGAGAAAAAGAGTGAGCTGGTAAAATTTAATGTTACGTGGAAAAATGTTTTTACATGACAATTTTTTATTACTTGAGATCATTGCCAATGTGATAGGAAGAGCCTACTAATAATTTCTTAAGTAAGAAAGAACTTAGTCTCCACAAAAAATAAACGAGACAATTTAATGTTTATTACATATGAAATCAAGAAAATAAAAAAAATTGAAGTGATGTGAATAATTTTTGTTAATAAAATCTAAGTGAGAAAAATAAATAAATAAAAATATGGGAGCTTGCCTATGTGTATATGCAATAATTTATTAATTCTAAAAAGTAATTTTAAAAATATAATACTCATAAAAATTCTAAAATAATCTTAAAATAATAATTAATTCAAAAATTTTGGAAAAGAAAATGTACAAAGGTTCTTTAAAATATTACAAAATTGAAAAAAATAAAAATTTCTACAAAGAATTATTTTTGTAACTTTTCAAAAGTTATTTTTCATTGCCATTTTTCATGTTCGTTTTCGTGTTCAAGGTTTATGACTACTTCTCTTAATAATGTTGCCTTTTAAGATTTTAGCCTACATTCTTTCATTGGGAGTGAAGTGTGCTTCACGATTACACTCAACATTTATTGGTTAAAAATCGTTTATTAATTTTTTGAATTTTATAATTTCTAAAATATTATATAATAATTTTTTATTTTCAAATTTTAAAATTCAACCAATCATGAATGGACTTGTATAAATCTTTTTGCAATATGATTTATCTTTTGTTCTTTCCACCACATAAGTTTTTAAAAACATAAATAATTAACACCGTATTCAATTATCATTACTTGCTCACTTTTAGATAATATAGAGAGTAAATTGTCCTATTAATTTAAAATGTCTAAATTTCTGATGAGCTAATATTATATTAATGTAAATAGTTAACACATCCATCAATTGTCTTTTTACTCTCTTTTGTATGGTATAAGAACTAAATTACTTTATCAATAAGTATTGAACGCGTAATAAGATATATTGTAAATTTAAGAAAAATATTGAACCTTAAAAATGACATTAGTGAAAAGATTAGTAAAAAACTTTAAATATAAACTATAAAATAGAAATAACAAATAAAAATAAAAAATTAAATTTCTCTCTTTAGTTTGAAAGGTAAATAAACGAATTAACTTAACTTGAATAATTAATGAATTTAGGTAGTGGCCAGATAAGAAAAGTGACAAAAGAGAAAATTGTAAGAAAATGGAGTGATAGGGACAATAATAGAATGGACCAATCACATGGTGATTTATCGACCATGAGTTTGAAGCACATGTGAAACTTGGTTTGTAATTGTATAGAGTAGGGGCTCTGTTATCCATAGGGGTCCTCTAGATTCTTTTGTAAGATTTTTTGGGCATGTGATATGTTTTAATGAGTAAATGAAATGGATTTTTGATTCTCTGTGTTGTCTTTTTCAAAAGTTTTTAATTTGCTTTCAAGACCCCCACAATGGCCCAAACCACAAACTCCACAATCACCAAAACTGGCCCCCTGCCCTCAACCCCCCAACCGTTTGTTTGGCAAATACGATTCTTGTAAATTGTATGCCAAATTTATAACCTGACAATTTCAGGACTGTTCATTTTGGTTACTTTTAATTACATGTATTTATATTTAAAAATATTGGTTTTACATTTTCTTGAATTTTTAGAATTAATCTCAATATTTTTAATAAATTTCATTAATATTAATTTTTCCATTTAAATTTTGTCAGGTTTATAAACAAATTATAAAAAAATATGGTGTATGCATATTAAAGTCATATAATCAGTGCCATGTCACTATAAAATTTAAAAAATTTAAAAAATTATAAACATTTTTGAAAATAAAAAAATGAAATTATAATAATGAAGAAAATTCTAAACTTATTTCAATTGTTCATATATAAACCTTTTTTAATTATATAGAATATTTTAATATCAAGAATTCTTTAAAAATATCTATTTTTAAAAATATTTAATTTTAAATAATCTCATTATAAGTTCTAATTATATTTTTTTTACACAATATTTAAAACTATCCATAACTTCTCTCCAACCTATAAATAGGAGGATAATGCACTTTAACACACTCCAACCCAAATCCTCCTGACAACAGTACCCATACTAATCGAGTTAAGACTCAATTGATTGCATATTATTAGTTTTAACAACACGCTAACCAGAATTAAGATTCAATTTATAAATTATTAATTATGAGAAATAAATTTTACTAAAATTAAAATATAAAAATTAAGTAATTTCCAGTCATTGAGGAGGAACAAAACTTATTAAAATAAAAATAAAAATACTGATATCTTTAAAAATATAAAATGGTTATTGAAATTTGCATTTTGATGTTTAGTGCCAACCTACAACATCCTCTCACCACAACAATTATGACATAATTGGATGAAGGATAAAAGGGTAATTACAAAATTTTATCTATATATTTATATAAATTTTAGTACTTTTAACTATCATATTTAATATTTTGTTTCAACTATTTCTCAATATTTATGTCATATATTTAACATGGTTTATGTAAATCCAGCAATAATATGGTTTAAAGTGAATAAAGTATTGGAAAATACTTTGCAAATTATTACTTTTATTAAAAATGTCATACGTGTATATATGTGTTGAAACAATATATTTAAAAATATAAATATGTTTAAAATAATATACAATAAATAATTAAATATATAATTTAAAATAATTAATAATAGCAAATGTAATTTGTATGATAGTACAATAAAAATTGATTAATTTATGTGTAAAATAAAATTTAAATACATAAACACATTATATTAAAAATATTAAATGCACTATAATTGTTTATTATTGTATTTTATCAATCTCGGATTGATGCCAAGTTAACTTATGATACCAACTCAATTAATAATGTTATCAATATATGTATATAAATATATATATATATAGACACACAATTAATAGAAGTAATAAAGTGTGCATAATAACAATAAAATGTACAAAACATTACCATATAAATCCCACCATATGCAAATTTATTATTATTATTTTTAAAAATAAGATTAAATTACTCTAAAATAATAGATTTATTTTAAACACGGAAAGGAGATTTTTGAAAATTTCTTAGCCATTAACTTATTAGAAATTTAAATAATAGTATAAATTAAGGAGACATCACAATTTTTAACTTTAATTAAAAAATTAAAATTCATCATTAACATATCAAATAAGAATAATTATTTTCACTTAGATCTCGCTCATGGGCCAAGTCATCTATTCAAGATTGAAAGCTCATCTAAAAATTGGAGGGTTTGGATAAAATATGAGGCTTGAAAAATAGGCTTGGGTAAAATTTAAGGCCAACTTTTTATACGGGTCGGGCCTTGGGTACGATTTTTTGGCTCGAGCTCGCCTTATTTGGACCCAAATATATTATGCTATAAAAATATTGTATTAATTATATATGTTAAATAATAATTATATATATTTATATTAAATCACTAACCCATTACTCAAAACCTAAAACAAACTTACCCAACTAAATAATAAATATTTATTATATTTATTTCAAATTTTAATATAATAAAATATTTATTATATTTGTGGTAGTATTTTTTAATGTATTTTAATGGGTTAGAAAACTTTTATTTTAGTATTTTTAATGCAATTAGTATATTATATTTTTTAAAAATATTTTAAATAAAACTAATCTAAAATAAATTAAAATGCATGGGTCAAACCCGCATTTACTTTTCTTAAATTGGGCCAAATTTGGGCAAAAAAATAATTTTATTTTTTAAGTTAAACCAAACTTAGAAAATTGATCTAAATACATTATATGACCTAACCCGACTCAATCCATGAAGACCTTTACTTTCACAAATATTTTTAAAATCCAACATTTAAAAATAAAATTAAAGGAAAAAAAAGAGAAAAAGTTCCTCACGTGTCTATTGCCTTTGGCATATGTCTTGTAAGTGGGAGATGTAGTTGATAAAAATGCGCATGAGGAATACACAGCAAGTCAAACGACACCGTACTTTGTTCTTCAGAACTAAAAAAGGGTTAAAATGTAAATTTGTTATCATATTATAAGTGAGTATTGAAATTTATAGTTATACTTTATTTTCTTTAATATTTACCCTTCTATTTGAAAATATGAGTAAATTTATCATTTAAGGTTTGATCTAATTAAATTTTACTGTCCAACTTGAATTTTATTAAAAATTTCCACCAACTCTCAATTTTAATTAAAATTTGATATTCAATATTAATTTTAATTTGAAAACATAATTTAATAAAAATTCCTTTCCATTCTTTTATTTTTGTTATAGAAAAGAAAGAGAACAACACTAACAAGTAAATAGTAGGTGAAAAGTAGAGGAGACTTTCTTGTATTCCACTTTCACTTTAAGGGACTTTATTTATAAGTTCCTTTGCATTAAATGAAGCACATGTAAATGAAGCCATTTTAATTGCTTAATTAAAACTTGTAATTTGCTCTTATGGTCATAAATAAACCAGAGCATTTTATCTCATTATTTTAATGAGGGTTTAAGGGGTTATAGACATATACTTTTAATGTATTTATAACACTTCCCATTAGATGTTCATTAAAGAAAAATGTCTCATTAAAATATTTATTAGGAAAAATCCTGTGGGATAAAAACCTAATGAAAGAAAAAAAGTACACAGTCTCTTATCTTGAGTTGCCTTGTTAAAAATCTTTACCAGAAAAACTTAATGAGACAAAACTTTAGTTAAACGAAAAGAGTGCAACATATTTTGGACTCCCCCTAGTGATATGTTACTTAACATTTCTGAGTCAGTGCATTTCAATTTTGTATTCCAACATTTCAAAAGTTGTGGTTGGTAATGTCTTGGTAAATAGATCTACTAAATTATCAATAAAAAAAAATGTTGAACTTCAACATCACATTTCTTGTCAAGACCATGGGTGATTTTAGTCAAATATGTCTTGTTCTATCTCCTTTAATGCATCTTCCCTTTAATTAAGTTATACATGCTGCATTATCTTCATGCAAGATGGTTGAAGCTTTTTCTTACAGAGGTAACTTACACATCTTTTGGACATGTTAAGTCATTAGCCTTAGCCGAACACACTCTCGGCTAGCCTCATGCATTGCAATTATTCCTACATGATTTGAAGAGAAAACAAATAAAGTTTGTTTTGTTGAACGCCATGATATGACTTTACCTCCACATGTAAATAATATCCTGTTTGGGATCGACTTAAATGAGGATCCGATAAATATTCAAAATCTTCATAGCCAACTAAGCAAGACTTTAAATGATTTGAATAAAATAAACCCAAATAAGTTGTTCCTTTGTCTAAATATATGCTTCATTCACGTGTTGGAAAAGAGTTAAATCTTGCCAACAAACTTTAGCAAATGCTATGTCAGGTTGTGTGTTGTTTGCTAAATACATTACTGCCCCTACGACACTAAGTTACAGTACTTCAAGATTAAATAGCTCTTCATCATCCTCATAAGGATGAAATGGGTCTTTATTCACATCTAGTGATCTTAAAACCATTAGGGTACTCAATGGATGAGCTTTATCCATGTGAAATTTCTTTAAGATCTTTTTTGTATAAGATAGCTGATGGACATTGATTCTATCCTTTAAATGTTCGATCTGCAGCTGAGACAAAACTTTATTTTTCCTAGATCTTTCATTTCAAAATCTTTCTTTAAATAAATTACTACATTTTAAAGTTCTACAAAATTTCCAATAATATTTAAATCTTCAACATAAACTACAATGATCACAAATTCTAATCCCCTTCACTTTATAAAAAAACATGGGCAAATTGGGTTATTTGTATAACATTCTCTCAACAAATATTCCTAAGATTATTGTACAACATTTGTCCAAATTGTTTTAATTTGTATAAGGATTTCTTTAATTTGATTGAATAATCTTCTCAAGAAACTTTGTATCACTCTGGGATACTAAATCCTTTAAGGATTCTTATATAAAATTCACTACCCACTAAGTCATATAGATAGACTGCAATAACATCCATTAGACATATATCAAGTTTTTAATGTACAACCAAACTTATAAGATATCTAAATGTGATTTGTAACACCCCTAACCCGTATCTGTCGTTGGAACAGGTTACGGAGTTTTACCAAAATAAACAGATCAAATAAATAGATATTTCATATCATATACCATTTATATCAGAAATCAATCATAATGTCCCTTTTATGAGCCTTTGAGGCCTAAAATACACATTAGAAAAAAGTCGGGACTAAATCGGGTACTCAGAGAATTTTCGAAAAATATAAATTTTTTTTCCAAGGTGCAGGGGATACATGCCCGTGTGACCAGGCCGTATGTCTCACACGGTCAACAGACACGTTCGTGTGTCAGGCCGTGTGGACATTCGAAATAGGGACACATGATCGTGTCCCAGCCTATGACCAAACTTATGAGCTCTCTGACTTGGGTCACACAGCCAAGCCACACGCCCATGTGCTAGTCGTGTGAGCATACTGACTTACATTAATAAGGTGTAAGGGTCACATGGCCTAGCCACACGCCTGTGTGCTAGGCCACATGAGCATTCTGTTTTACTCTATTTAAAAGATACAGGGGACACAAGGCCGTGTGTCACACACGGTTGAGACACAAGCCTCTGTCTCTACCCTTGTTGTCAAAAATAGGCCATTTCCAAGCCACATTTCTCACCCAATTTTGCCATCAACCTAACCAAACATTTTTGGACATTAAAAAGCTATTTCAAAGCACTTAAATTAAACCAAAACCAAGTTTTATGCTTGACATATTACCACGATTATTCAAGAATCCTTACTTACCAATTTGACCAAATACACATATAAACAATTTGTACCTAAAATACCAATCAAAACCAACCATCAACATGTTTATGAATTATCCATCATTCAACCATACTAGTACACATTAAACATGATAAGGCCACTTATATAAATACATCAAATTTAAGCCATCCAAATGGCTAAACACAACAAAACAATTGTATGCCATCATTGGTTGAATTAACCTATACATGCCATTATAATCAAAATTAATTTACTATATATACTGAAATGGGCCGATGGATGGTGTGATATATCTCTTGTGACAGCCCTAAATTGACCCTAGTCGGAAAGTGGTTTCGGGACCACTAAACCGAGTCATAAAAATAATTAATTGTTATATTCTATGCTTACTATGTGTGTGCATGCATATGTGGAAGTTTCATTCTCTAATTTTACCAATTTTATGAGAAATTATTAAATAGGGATCAATGTGAAACATGGTGAAATATGATAGGCTAATTTTAAATGGCTTATTAGTGCATGTTAACACAAGGGTGGAGTTGCATGTCAAATAACCCATTTCCTAAGGTTAGTGGCTGGCCATGACATGATGATGGGCAAAGAAAACATGTCCTAGACATGTTGGCCTAGTGCATTATGGAAGGAAAATAAAGAAATGAAAAAAAAAGGAAAATGATGAAAAAAAGAGTGTGGATGCCCCCTTGTTGCCGTGAGTTGAGGAAAAGAAAGGAGAAAAATTTTGTTGTTCATCCTTTCTCATTTTGTTACAATTGCCATGACTTGAGAAGAAGAAAAAAAAGTGTCCATTCTCTCATTTTTCTTTGCATGGCCGAATGTACTAAGAAGAAAGGGGAAGCTTGAGAAAATCAGCCATGGGAGCTTACTAGACTAAGGTGTTTTGATACAAGAAGGTATGTTTTATGCCACTCTTGAAAATGCATGCATAGTTTGGAGGATTGGTTCAAATTTTTCCTTGAATCTTGGATCGAAACTAAGTTGTTAGGTGAGTTAAATTTGGCCAAGAATGTTGTATTTCCTAATTAGTGTTTTGATGTTGTTGTGATGAAAGCATGGAGATGAGTGAGTTCAAATGTTTAACAAAAGGAGATTTTTGTGCCATTGAGTTCTTGTTGTTATGTGTGTATGTGCATGAGTATTCGGCCATGCTATAAAATTTATGTTGCAAAATGATTTAATGCTTAATGTGATATATAATAGTACTTGTGAATGAGCTTGAGAGCACCTAAATTATTAGTTGGAAGTGCGAATGTAGTCTTGGATGAATTTTAAAGAACAAAGAAATTTTGGGTGACTAGAGGTCAAGGACATTCGCCAAAGGCTTGTGTGCTAGCAAAATTTGGCCTAGATGGGGTAAATGTTAAGTGTTAAATGCAATGGAAATGCTAGATTAATGTTGCACATTCGGCTATAGTTAGGCATGTTTATGATCTCATTTAGACGATTAGACATAAAAAGGGTGGTAATGAGGCTGAAAATTGTTGAATGGCTAGTTGGGTAATGAATGTAGCATTCGACCATATGGGGTAAAAATGGGTCAAATGTTCGTGAAATAAAACTTTGTGAATTGATGAATTAATGATGATAGTATTGTTGATGTCATGTATATATGTATAAATATTTGGCAAGACGGTTAAACTAGTTAATTTATTGATTAGCTCAAGAAGCTAGAGGGGAGAATCAAGCAAAAGCAAAGGAAAGAACATCGAATAGCGAGTTGGAACCATTTTACCCAACACTAGGTAAGTCATTAAGCATATATTTGGCATTGTTTTAAATGATCATAATATCTATGCAATTGTGTTTAATGAGATGATATGTAAATGAAAATGTATGTGTATGGAATGATGACATTGTTGAATGTAAAAGAAATAGTGAAATGTGTAGAAAGTTTGCTTTCGGCACTAAGTGTCTTGAACAATACGTGTGTGCGGTGGCGAGATTGGCACTAAGTGTGCATGCTGGAAATATATGGCACTAAGTGTGCATGCTGGAAATATATGGCACTAAGTGTGCATGCTGGAAATATCTGACCTTTGGGTGTGCGAGCTCGAAGGGTATGGCACTATGTGTGCGGGCTTAAATCACATGGCACTAAGTGTGCGAAATCGAGTATTAAGCACTGTGTGTGCGTACTCTATATAGATATATCTCCGATCGAACAATTATATGGAGGGTGTGTCTTCATCGAGTTGAGTATGGACAGCGGAAAGAGTAAGTACCTTGAGTTCGTGGCTAATAGATACTATGTTCATGCTCGGAGTTGAGTCGGTAAGTTTTAAATCTATGTGATGATTTCAATTGCATGATTGTTGCGGAAATGAAATGATGTATGGAAATTGCTTCAAATATCCTATTGAATAGTATATGAAATGTAAATGTATGACTTGGTATGAGATTGATCCGAAAGGTCTAAGGAACTATAGTATAGTTCGGTATGGTTGGAACGCTGGCCCTTGTTTCATTATTTCATTTTATGATAATTTTAGTAACGGATGGTTGTGAAATGCTTATGACTTACTGAGTTATAAACTCACTCGGTGTTTTCTTGTCACCCATTTTAGGTCTCTTGGACTCGTATCGTTTGCGTGCTCGGAACCGTCGTTGAAGTCATCACACCGGCTGGAAATCTTTTGGTATTGTCTTCGTAGTTGAACTAGGAGAACATTTGGCATGTATAGGCTATTTTGTTTTGTTGAATCTCGGGTTGTAAACTTTAAGCCATGCGAAGATGGCCTATGTGGTCGGTTGAGTGTGAATCTAAAACCTATAGGCACGAGCCTTAGAAACCTTAATTTTGATAAGGTGGCCATAGTTTGTATTATGTATGATGAAATAGTTGGCCATGGAAGAATTATGAAATAGTCATTGTTTGCTTTAGTACCAGATGCTGCCAGCAGCAGTGAGGTGAGATGGAAAAATCACTAAAAATAGTATAAGTAGAATTAAATAGTGAATAAATTATGAAATTGAACCTTGATGAATCTATTTTCATATGGACGAAACGAAACGACCGTATGAGCTGTATTTTAAGAGATATTCAGGTTTTCGGGAAACAGGGCCAGAACGGTTTCTGGATCCCCTGCTCCGACTTGGAAAATTTACCATAAATTATCCAGAAACAATTAGAAGTCATGCCTTATATGCATAGATTCCCATTTGAGTCTAGTTTTATTAGAAACAAACTGCATGAGCATTAGAGCTCTGTACGAGATGATATCCAGGTCGTAATGCGTAAAGGTCAGTGTAGTCGAACCCTGAAACAGGGGTGACTTTAACTAATAAACTGTACCAATTGGCCCAACCAAAAATTCTAGAAATAAATCCATGGATGGATATATGAATCTAGTTTCAGGGAAAATTGACGGAACTCATTTTCGAGTTCTGGAACTCGAGATATGATTTTTAAGGTGACAGTGACGCATTTAACTAGCCTGCCTGGAACAGAAAAAGGAAAACAAAAAAAAAATTTCTAAGAGAGGAATAAGTAAAGTAAGCCCGGTAACACCTCGTGGTCAAATCCGGTGACGGTCACGGGTTTGGGGTGTTACATCTCTGCCAAGCTTCCAACCCAAACGAGCTTCCAAATTACTATAAAATAGGGAAAATAAAACAGAGGAAACTTTTAAATTTAGTCATGAAATTTAACTTACCATTTATTCTCATTTAAGATAAGCAAACTAAACATGCTTAAACCAATTTGGCCAAATGCCTAACACATATCTTTAACATGTTAGCCATGCAAACACATATAATAATCCATAAACATGGATGAACATAATCACCAAGCATGTTTCATAAACATGTATTTCCCATTTCATGTTTCAATATATCAAGTAAATATCAATTCCATGTATTTTAGGTATATACAGATAATAATTCATTTCGCACTCAAATTTTTTCATATCAGAATTGTGCCTTTTGAATCATTTATAATATCGATGGGTACATGGGTAGTACACACGAAGTGTACAAAACTGTAATCCGTCATTTCATACACATGTATGCTCATAGGGGCATGTAAATGGGAAGCTCTTCCGAGCCATATAACGGGACGCTCATGTGAGCCATGTAACAGGAAGCTTATAAGAGCCGTAATCGGGAAGCTCATGCGAGCCAATATCGAGAAGCTCTATAGAGCCATTAATCGAGAAGCTCATGAGAGCCAATTATCTGGAAGCTCGTAAGAGCCAAATAATGGGAAGCTCAAGAGAGCCATATATCGGGATGGTCATAAGAGCTGTGGTAAGTTCACAACATATGCAAGACCACAACCAATGGGGAACCCTTAATGACAATGTCATTTGTATCCATCGAATTTCTTAGGTTCAAACGAGACTTGATACTTGTCAGATATTTTTGGATATGTGGTCAATTCTTATACATGGAAATTATACATTTCACAAACATAACATTCAATTAAAACATATAAACATACAATTTAGTTACACGAACTTACCTCGACAAGTGTTCGTATACATAAAAGCTACTAATTCGATACTTTCTCTTTTCCTCGATCTAACTCCGTATTGTGTCTATCCAGATCTATATGAATGAATTTAACTCAATTTAATACAATTCATATTCAATTCAGTCTAATACACATCTTTGGAAAAATTACTATTTTGCCCCTATACTTTTAATTAATTACGATTTTATCCTTAAGCTCGGAAAATGAAATTCATAAAATTTAATCTTTATTCCAAGCCTAGCCGATTTTCATGTATAAAAATAGTAGCCCCATGTATTTCATAAAATTCAAAATTTTTCCATGAAGTTTCCATCTTTTCAATATGGTCCCTAAATCATAATTTCATCAAAATTCTCTTTACAAATGTTGTTTATCTATCAACAACCTTTCATTTTCTACCATGAAACTTCATAATTCAACTATACTCATCCATGGAAAAACCTAAATACTTTAATCTTTTTGCAAATTAATCCCCTAGATAGCTAGATTAAGCTATTACGATATCAGACACATAAAAATCATTAAAAACGGGACAGGAATACTCACCTAATTAAGAAAAATAAACTTGATAACTTCAAGCTTCCATGACTAGGGTCTTCATGTTTTAAATTTAGTAAAGATGATGAAAATGATGATATTTTTATTATTTAATTCATTTATCATCTTTTATTTAATCATCTTTCCAAAATTAACCTTAGTAATTTACTAATTTCCAATGATGAATAATCATTCTTATCTACTAACTCCACTAAATGGTTTATTTTCCATATAATGACTTCCAATTTTAAATTCCACAGCTATTTGGTACCTTTAGTTACTAGAATTCAACTTTTGCATTTTATACAATTTGGTCCTTTTTATCAAATTAAACATGTAATCAGTAAAATTTCTTAACGAGATTTTCATACGATATTTCTATCATACTGTAGACTATAAAATAATATTAGAATAAATTTTCTTCCGGCCTCGAATTTGTGGTCCCAAAACCACTGTTCCAATTTCACTGAAAATGGGCTGTTACAACTCTCCCCCTTAAGAAATTTTCATCCTCGAAAATCTTACTAGTAAAAAGGTTCGAATATTGCTTTCTCGTAGTTTTCTCAGGGTTCCCAGGTAGCTTCTTCTATTCAGTGTTGTTGCTAGAGAACTTTTACTAAAGCTACCTTTTTATTTCTCAATTCTTTCACCTTTCGTGCTAGAATTTTGATTGGTTCTTCACTGTAAGTCATGTCACGCTGAATCTTGACATCCATCGGAGAGATAACATGTGAATGATCTGACCGATACCGTCGTAACATAGACACATAAAAAACATTTTGAATCTTTTGTAATTCTGACATTAAAGCTAATTAGTATGCAACAAGTCTAATTCTTTCCATTATCTCATACGGCCTGATAAACTGTGGACTCAGTTTTCCTTTATGGCCAAACCAAAGAACTTTCTTCCAAGCTAAAAATTCCAAAAATACTTTGTCACCAACTTGAAATTCTATCTCTTTACGTTTAAGATCCGTATAGGATTTTTGACGATCAGAAGATGCTTTTAAGCTGTCTCGTATCACTTTCACTTTTTCCTCAGTTTCACGAATCAAATCAATTCCATGTATCTTTTTCTCATTGAGCTCAGTCTAATACAATAGAGTTCTACATTTACGACCATAAAAAGCTTCATATGGTGCCGTCTTTCTGCTTAACTAATAACTATTGTTATATGCGAATTCAACTAACGAAAAATATTTTTCCCAATTGCCTTCGAATTCTAAAACACAACACTGAATCATATCTTCAAGAATCTGAATCACACGTTTAGATTGACCATCAGTCTGAGGATGAAATATGGTACTAAAATGTAATTGCGTACCCAGAGCTTCTTGTAACTTGTTCTAGAATCGGGGTGTAAAACGCGGATCTCTATCTAAAATAATGGAGATTGGTACTCTATGCAACCTGATAATCTTAGAAACATATAATTATGCTAATCTATCCAGGGAGAAATCCATACGTACCAGAATAAAATGTGCAGACGTCGTCAAACGATCGACAATAACACATATGGCATTTTTCTTTTTCGGAGATAGAGGTAATTTCGATAAAAAATCCATAGTAACTCTATCCCATTTCCATTCCGGTATCGTCATTGGCTGTAACAATCCTAAAGGTACCTGATGTTCAGCTTTAACTTGTTGACATATCAAACATCTGGATAAAAGTAAAAAATATCACGTTTCATTCCCCGCCACCAGGACATCTATTTCAAATCATTGTACATTTTATTGCTTCCCGGATGAGCAAATATTGTACCATTATGAGCTTCGAGCAAAATTTTCTGTACAAGCTCTGAATTCTTCGGTACACAAACTCTACCTTTGAATAACAGACAATCATCGGGTCCTATTTGCAATTCTGAATCAGAAGTTGACTTACACTGTACCCATTTGGCTTACATCTCATTATTACTTTTCCTAGTTCGAAGATTTGCTGTAAAAACATCGGTTTAGCTTTTAACTCAACTAAGATTGAGCCATCATCAGAAAATGACAATCGAGTATTCATTACTCGCAAGGCAAACATAGACTTTCTACTCAGAGCATCATCTACTACATTTGCCTTTCCCGGATGATAATCAATAACTAAGTCATAATTTTTCAACAATTTAAGCCATCTGTATTGTCTTAGATTCAAATCTTTTTATGACATCAGATACTTTAAACTTTTATGATCGATAAATATATGACATTTTTCACTGAACAAATAGTGTCACCAAATTTTTAGCACAAAGACAAAAACTGCCAATTCTAAGTCATGTATCGGGTAATTCTTTTCATGTGGCTTTAACTGTCTGTAAGTATAGGCTATTATTTTACCTTCTTGCATCAAAACATAGGTTAAACCATTCAATGACGCATCACTGAAAATCAAAGTTTTTTATCCGATTTAGACTGAACCAGAACTGGTTCTTCAGTCAACAGGGCTTTCAACTGATTAAAACTTTACTGAAATTTATCAGACCATTCAAATTTCACATCTTTCTGTAATAGCCGTGTCATCGGTGAAGCTATCATCAAAAATCCTTTTACAAATCTCTGATAATAATCAGCTAATCCCAAAAAACTTCTGACTTTAGATACATTTTTCAGTGGTTACCAGTTAACGATAGCTGAAATTTTATTCGGATCAACTCTGATTCCTTCAGCCGATACTATATGTCCCAGAAATCCAACTTCCTAAAGCCAAAATTCACATTTGCTAAATTTAGCAAACAATTGTTTATCTCTAAGAGTTTGCAGAACAATTCTCAGATGCTCGTCAAGTTCAGTCTCATCTCAGGAATATACCAGAATATCATCAATAAACACCACAACAAATCTATCCAGATACAGTTTGAAAATTCTATTAATTAAATCCATAAACACTGCAGGTGCATTAGTTATGCCAAACGGCATCACAAGAAATTCATAATGTCTGTACCTTGTTCTAAATGCTGTTTTCGACACATCCGAGTCTTTCACTCGTAACTGATAATAACCAGAATGAAAATCAATCTTTAAAAACACTGTGACACCTTTCAACTGATCAAACAAATCATCAATAGAAGACAGTGGATATTTATTCTTAATTGCAACTTTGTTGAGCTGTTGGTAATCAATAATCTCAAGGATCCACCTTTTTTCTTAACAAACAGAACCGATGCACCCCAAGGTGAAAAACTAGGTCGAGTAAAACCCATATCAGTCAGTTCTTGCAACTGTGTTTTCAACTCTTTTAACTCTGTAGGAGCCATTCTATATGCTGCTATTGATATTGGTGTCGTTTTCGATACAAGATCTATGGAAAATTTGACTTCTTTGACCGGTGGTAATCTGGTTAACTTCTCAGGAAACACATCAGGATACTCATAAACCACTAGCATTGATTTAATCTTTGACTCAGACACTTTAGTATCCAACACATAAGCAAGGTAAGCAGCACAACCTTTCCTCACATATTTCTGTGCTGACATAGCTGATATCACATTAGACAACCCGTCCAGTTTATCTCATTCAATACAGAGCATTTCACCAATCTAACATTTCAATACTATATGCTTTTGTTTACAATTTACCACAGCATGCAAAGTTAACCAATCCAAACCCAGAATCACATCAAATTCATCAAATAGTAATAGCATCAAATCAGCCGGGAAATAGTAATCCCTATCATTAATGAACAATTCTTGCAAATTTTATCAACCATTACATATTGGCCTAGAGGGTTCGATACTTTAACCACGAATTTAGTGGATTCGACAGGTAAAATTTTACTAGACACTAAATTTGTGCAAATATATGAATGAGTTGAACCAGGATCAATTAAAGTAGTTACATCAGTATCAATAAGAGAAAAAGTACTAGTAATAACATCTGGTGCAGAGGCATCTTCACGTGCACGAATAGCGTAGGTTCTAGCTGGTGCTCGTGCTTCGAATCTTATAGTGGAGTATTTTATCACACCACGACTACCACCCGTATTTTTAGAATTACAAGGCGATCTACCTTTTGCAGCTATATTGCTCGACCTCAAAGTTTGAATAGTATCTTTTTCAGGTTTCTTCAAGTAATCTTTAAGATAGTGGTCAAAGGAACAACATCTGAAACAAGCTCCACTCTTTATTCGACATTCACCAAAATGTAGCTTGTCACAATACTTGCACTTGGGTTTAGTGTTTCTAACACTACTCGCACTCGCTACAGATGTAGCCTGAGATCTAGGACTGGAGCTTCAAGTACCTCTGTCTCTGTTGGAATATCCCGCAGAAGCAATAGAACGGTCATGATATTTCTTTGATTTCTTTGATGTTGACTGGTGTGACTTTCTTGTCAATCTTTTACTTGGATTTTTGGCCTCCATCTCAGTTTGTCATTTCTCTTTATGCAGCCCTTCAGCTTTATATGCCCGATCCACAAGTACAACAGATTCTTTCAACTTAAGAATCCTAACTAATAATTTTATGTCTTTATTGAAGCCATCTTCGAACTGCTTACACATTGCAGTCTCAGTTGGAATAAATTCTCTAGCATATTTTCTCAATCGAACAAATTCCCGTTCATATTCAGATACTGTCATATGACCCTGCTTAAGCTTCAAGAATTCTTTATGTTTCTGGTCAAGAAACCTCAGACTAATATATTTCTTTCAGAATTCAGTTTGGAAAAATTCACAAGTAGCCCTTTCTTTCGGCACAACAGAAATTAATGTATTCAACCATTGGTAAGCTAAATATTTTAAGAGAGATACCACACATTTAAGACATTCAGCAGGTGTACAAGATAGTTCATCAAGAACTCTAATAGTGTTTTCTAACCAGAACTTAGCTATTTCAGGATCATCTTCAGCTCTAGCTTGAAATTCTTCTGCACTGTACTTACGGATTTTATCAATTGGAGGCTTACCAGCTCTAATAATTTTTTTTACTTTGAGGCATTTTGGGAACCGATTGAGGAACATGAGGGGGTAGAGGTTGTTGCACAGATAAATTTGTTCTTACATATTCAGTAAACTATTCATTCATCATTTGGAAGAAGGCTTCTTTAGCCTCTCATCCTCGGCCCTCAGATACGAGCCTTCTATTACTCGAGGATGCTCTTTGTACAGAAGCTTGAGCATAACTTTCAACTTTTCCAGAATTAGCTCGGTTGGATGACATTATTATATGAAAAAAACATGTTTTAAAATGGTCAGGAGATATTACTCTATCATAGGTCATATAATGGCATGTATAGCTAGACTCGTATATGCCATGTTAGTTTGAGAATTGACTAAATTGTAGCTCTGATACCAATAAATGTAACACCACTAACCCGTGTCTGTTGTCGGAACAAGGTTACAGAGTATTACCAGAATTTATAGATCAAATAAACAGATAATGCATATCATATAGCATTTATATCAGAAATCAATCATAATGTCCTTTATATGAGCCCTCGAGGCCTAAAATACACATTAGAAATAAGTCGAGACTAAATCGAGTACTCAGAGAATTTTTTGGAAAATATAAAATTTTTTCCTAAGGTGCAAGGGACACATACCTGTTTGACCAAGTCGTGTGTTTCACACGATCAAGAGACACACTTGTGTCTTAGGCCGTGTAGACATTCGAAATAGGGACACACGAATGTGTCCCAGCCAGTGTCCAAACTTATGAGCTCACTGTCTTTGGTCACACGGCCAAGTCACACGCCCGTGTGCTAGGCCGTGTAGGCATACTTGTAACAATCCATTTTCAGTGAAATCGGAATAATGGTTTCGAGACCAAAAATCAGAGGTCAGAAGACAATTTATTTTCATATTATTTTATAGTCAATGGTATGGTAGGAATTTCGTATGAAAATTTCATTAAGAAAATTTACCGATTACATGTTTAATTTGTTAAAAAGGACTAGATTGAAAAAGATGCAAAACTTGCTAAAAATAGTGGTTAAGTGAATAAGTAGCTTAACCAATAAACAAGGAGGTAATTAAGGCATAAATATGCCAAAATAAAATGGATGAGGCAACATTGGCATTAAAAAGATGATAATATGGTGTGAACTAAGGGCAAAATTGGAAATTTTGCCAAATTAATGAAATAAATGAAAAATTAAAGAATTCTAGACATTTCATCATCATTTTCAGTTCTAAAAATAGAAATTGCAGATGGTTTAAGTTGGCTTTTCATTTTTTTCTTCATGTAAGAAATCCTTACCCGCTTCTTGAAAATTTTATGTTTTTGTGATTGTTACAATTAGGTCCAATTAACCTTTTCCTTGGTTTTTAATTTTATTGAAAATCTTGGGAGTTACCATTAATGATTTCATATGATTTTAGTTATTAGATGATTAATTTGAGGTATTGATGGGTATTTAGAAGTGTTTTATTAAAGAATTTTGATGAAATCATGATTTAGGGATTAAATTGAAAAGATGTTGAATTCATGGATAATTCTGAATTTTATGGAATTCATGGGTTGCTATTATTATGTATGAAAATTTCTAGGCTTGAAATGAAGATTAAATTTCATGAATTTCATTTTCTAAGTCTAAGGACCAAATTGTAATTAATAAAAAGTATAGGGGCAAAATGGTACTTTTGCCTAAGATGTGAATTGGATTGAAATTGATGTTAAATTCATTTATATAGATCCAGAAAGATCAAATAAAGAGTTGGATAGAGGAAAAGAAAAAGTGTTGAATTAGTAGATTTTCGTACACGAACAAGTGTCGAGGTAAGTTCGTGTAATTAATTGTGTATTTAAATGTTTTAATTGATTATGGCCGTGTGTGAAATGTATAATTGCTATGTAAAAGTATCGAATTAATATCCGACATTGATCAACAACTATTAAATCTCGTTTGAATAAATGAAATTTGATAGATAAAGGGTTCCTGTATTGGTTGTGGTCCTGCATATGTTGCGGACACACCACAGCTCGAAAGAGCATCCCGTTATTAGGTCTCATGAGCATCCCAATATATGGCCCTCTCAAGTTTCCCGCTATATTGTTCTTGCGAGCTTCCTGTTAATAGCTCTTCGAAGCATCCAGACTAGTTGTGATTCTGCATATGTAGTAGACACACCACAGCTCTTATGAGCGTCCCAATATATGGTTCTTCGTGAGCTTCCTGATTAAAGGCTCTTTGTGAGTTTTTTGATTAATGGCTCTTTGGAGCTTCCTAATATGGCTCGCTTGAACTTCTCAATATATGGTTATCCGGAGCTTCCCGTTAATGGCTCTTCGGAGCTACCTGTTATTGGCTCGCATGAGCTTCCTGATTATGGCTCTTATGAGCTTCCTGTTATATAGCCTGGATAAGCTTCTCATTTATGTGCTCGTATAAGCATTCCCGAATATGAATTGACGAAATTACAGTAATGTACATTTCATGTATACTACCCATGTATCCATCGAGATTTCAAAGGATTCAACGGATGAAACTCAGTTATAAATTAAGAGAAATTTTGAATAAATTGTTACCATTTACATGGTAACATGATATGTTTAATTTTTAATGAAAATGATTGGTAAGTTAATTTCCCTTTATACGAACTTACTAAGCATTAAATGCTTACTTTGTTTTATTTCCTTTGTTTTATAGTATTCAGAAGCTCATAAAGGTTAGACGTGGGTTGGAGTGACATCACACTATCCTTCAGCTTGTCTCTGTATAAAGTAGTAAACTTTATTTAGGATATAATGACATGTATAGGTTAATTTTGTAACGCCCTAAACCTGAGACCATCGCCAGAGTCGAGCACGAGGTGTTAACGGACTTAATTCATTAATTAAATAACTCAAACAATTTATTTTAGAACTTCCAGACAAGCTGGCTAACTGCATCACAGTCACTTAAAAATTCATATCTCGAGTTACGAAACTCAAAATCCAATTTTGTAAATTTTCCCTGAAACTAGACTCATATATCATCAAATAAATATTTTTATAGAATTTTTTGTCAGGCCAACTAGTACAATTTATTAGTTAAAGTCTCCCCTATTTTAGGGTTTGGCTACTCCGGCCCCTGTGTATTACGAATTAAATATCTCCCTATACAGAGTTTCAATTATTATGCCGTTTGTTTTTCATAAAGCTAGACTCAATAAGGAATCTGTACATGTAAAGCATGTTCTAATTATCTTTGTAAAATTTTGGTGAATTTCAAAGTCAAAGCAGGGATCTAGAAATCGCTCGCCCTGTTTCACAAAATTTAAATATCTCATAAAATATAACTCATATACTGTTTTGTTCCATCCATATGAAAATAGACTCATCAAGCTTTAATTCTATATCTGATTTACTATCTAAATCCATTTCTACTATTTTTAGTGATTTTCCAAATTCACGTCATTATTGCTGTCAAATCTTTGTTTTAAAGCTAATTTCACCTTTATCATGATTTCCATGGAATAACAAGCATTTAGGCATACATAACACCAAACATGTCCTTGATTAGCCATTCCAATAGCTAATCATTATCAAGCATTTACATACCATTCATCAGCCATATCATAAGATCATACACACAAAATGGCTACGATGCTATACATGGCATACTCAAAATGAAACGTCTAGCTATACCAAAATAATCCTCGTGATAGTGTGCCCGGACCTCCGACGTACTTTACGATCCCTGATCTAACTCCGGATTTTGTTCTTCTTGACCTATAATAAAAAAAATTTAGCTTATTTAATACTCACATTTATTAAAACAGTCCTTGACCCAAACTTTGGCAAAATTACATTTTTGCCCCTAAACTTTTACATATTTATACTTTTTCCCCAAGGCTCAGAAATTAAACTTCATCCTATTTTCTTATGTTTTATGACATGCTGATCATTTTTCCCTTCTATGACAACATCAAATTCTCACTCTAACATGTACTTATGACTATTAGGTATTTTTACCGATTAAGTCCTTTTACTCGTTTTCACTTAAAACTGAGTAGCAAAACTTGTCTAACATAATTTAAAACCTCATAGTATATCATAAAACACCAAAATACACAAATTTCACCTATGGGTATTTTTTCAAATATGAACCCTAGGTTGAATTATTGCTAGAATAAGCTTAATCAAGTTACCGGGACTCCAAAAACGTAAAGAACATTAAAAACGGGGCTTGGAATCACTTAATATGGAGCTTGGAAGCTTGGAACAAACCCTAGCTATGGAGAAACCTTGAAATTTCGGCCTAATGAAGAAGATGGACAAAAATTGGCTTTTAATTTTGTTTTTAATTCATTTTAATAACTAAATGACCAAAATGCCCTTAATTAAAAACTATGGTGTTTTATTTTCCTTTAGGTATTTTTGTCCAAACTAGTATAATGGTCTAATTACTATCCAAGGACCTCCACTTTAAAAACCCATTACTCACAGTACTTAATACCTTTGTGAACTAGAACACACATTTTATAACTTTTGCAATATAGTCCTAAATATCAAATTGGACCCTCTATTGATAAAATTTCTAAACGAAATTTTCACACAATCATGCAATCATGCCATAGACCTTAAAATGATAATAAAATAAATTTTTCTACCTCGAATTTGTGGTTTTGTAACCATTGTTCCGTTTAGGCCCTATTTCGGGATGTTACATTTCTCCCCTCTTTAGGGATTTTCGTCCCCTAAAATCTTACCTGTGAAGAGATTTGGGTACTATTTTCACATAGCCTCTTCGGGCTCCCATGTAGCCTCGTCTACCCCATGTCTATTCCATAGTACTTTCACAAGTGCAATACTTTTGTTCCTTAATTGCTTTACCTCTCGAGCTAGAATCTTTACCGGTTCTTCACCGTAAGTCATGTCTGGCTGAATCTCAACCTATGTCTAAGAAATCACATGTGACGGATCTGAACGATAACTACGTAGCATAGACAAATGAAATACATTATGGATCTTCTCTAACTGAATCAGAAAAGCTAACCGATATGTTAATGGTTCGACTCTCTCAATCACTTCAAACGGTCCAATAAAACGTGGACTTAGTTTGCCTTTCTTGCCAAATCTGAGAACTTTCTTCCACTGGGATACTTTCAAAAACACTTTTTCACCAACTTGGAACTCAATCTCTTTTCTCTTCAAATCTGCATATGACTTTTGTCTGTCTGAAGCTACTTTCAAGCAATCTCTGATGACTTTTACTTTCTCTTCTGTTTCCTTAACTAGATCAACCCCGTAAATTTGATTTTCCTTAAGCTCTGTCCAATACAATGGTGTGCGACATTTAGGTCCATACAAAGCTTCATAAGGTGCCATCTTCACACTCGACTGATAACTATTATTGTAGGCAAACTCTACTAATGGTAAATATTTTTCCCAACTACCTTGAAATTCCAGTACACAGCATCTAAGCATATCTTCAAGTACCTGAATAACTCTCTCTGACTGACCGTCGGTTTGAGGATGGAAAGCTGTACTAAAACTCAACTTTGTGCCCAAAGCCACCTATAATTTCTTCCAAAACTGTGAAGTAAATCTTGGATCTCTGCCTGAAATGATCGATAATGGTACCCGTGTAGTCTGACTATCTCTAAAATATACAACTCGGCCAACTTGTCAAGTGAATAATCCATACGAACTGGGATAAAATGAGATGACTTCATTAACTTATCAATCACAACCCATACTGCATCTTTCTTTCTCGGTGTCAACGGCAATCCTGTCACAAAATCCATAGTAACTCGATCCCATTTCCATTCAGGGACTAGCACATGCTGCAATAAACCTGAAGGTACCTGATGTTCGACCTTTACCTGCTGACAGATCAAGCATTTAGAAACAAACTCCAAAATGTCCCTTTTCATTCCAACCCACCAGTACATCTTCTTCAAATCATTATACATCTTTGTACTACCTGGATGAATAGACAAAGAACTACTATGTGCTTCTTGTAAGATCTTTCAAATAAGCTCATCATCCTTCAGTATGCATACCCTATGTAACACCCCGAACCCGAGACCATCGCCGGTGTCGGACACGAGGGGTTAACAAGCCAAGTTCACATGTTTTGCCCACCAATTTGACATTTCCAGTCAGGCTGGAAAACTGCATCACTGTCGCCTTAAAAATTATATCTCGAGTTTAAAAACTCGGAAACTGGTTTCGTAAATTTTCCCTGAATTTAGACTCATATATCCATCCATGGATTTATTTCTAGAATTTTTGGTCGGGCCAATTGGTACAGTTTATTAGTTAAAGTCACCCATGTTACAGGGATCGACTGCTCTGACCTTCGCGCGTTATAACTTGAATATCTCTCTGTACAGGGCTTTAACACTGGTGCCGTTTGTTTCTAATGAAACTAGACTCAAAATGGAATCTGTACATATAAGGCATGACTCCTAATTCTTTCTGGATAATTTATAGTAAATTTTAAAGTTGCGACAGGGGACCCAGAAACCGTTCTGGCCCTGTCTCACAATAGCCTTAATATCTCTTAACATGTAACTCCTATGACCATTTCGTTTCTTCCATATGAAAATAGACTCATCAAGGTTCATTTACATAGCTTATTCACTATTTAATACCATTCCTACAAATTTTGGTGATTTTTCACATTCACGTCACTGCAGCTGGCAGCATCTGTTTTAAGGTAGGTCTTACCTATTTGGTAGTCTCCATGAACCAACTAGTCTTGCCATACATAGGTTCATATATGATCATTTTAACCATGCCAATGGCTGATCATGTGACCAACATTCCCATTTCCAATCCATGGTCACATCATGACACCAAATATATACATATACAAACCGCAAATAGTCTAAGTCGATACTTCACTTTTACGAGCCATTTTCGCATGGCCGTACACAAATACATCACAACATATTTAACCAACAAGGGTAGTCCTATACATGCCATTTCAAAGTTCAACCAAAATTTATACCAAAATAGGGACGTTGATAGTGTGGATGACTTGACTTTATTGATCCCGAATCCGATTGCTATCGGCGAAATCTATAAAAAGAGAGCCAAAGCGACGGGTAAGCATTTTATGCTTAGTAAGTCTCAAGGAATATAATCAACTCTAATTACAGCAATACATTCACATAGCCAAATGCATCATTTCATTAATACACATTCTTACTTCACACTTCATCATTATATACTTTCACAAAGTATCAATCAATTCAATAACTGAAATTCATTAGTCGATTGAGCGAATGTTGCTCAAACATGTCGACTTTCAATGCACATATAAAGCGTACCTTATTCTTTGGGCTTCTCGAGTGTACTAATTGAATTTATTACAGCAACCAACACTCACCTCCAGCCCAAGATTCTTGAATATAACCGGATATAACCACGTGCACAAATGCCTTGGTCTTAGCCGGATAGAATGTCTCGCACGAATGCCTTGGTCTTAGCCGGATGTAGCCACTAGCACAATTGCCTTGGTCTTAAACGGATATAATTTCCAGCATAATTGTCTTGGGCTTAGCCGGATATCATTCAATTTCTCATGCACACATACATCAATAATCATTGGACATACATATTTCATTCTCGTTACTAAGGCTCAAACACAATTATAATCACTAGCATAATCGCCTTGGGACTTAGCCGGGCATTATTGAATACTCATACACACATAAGTCAATAATCAATACATCCATATTTCATTCCACATAATTCAAGTAAGGTCACTTCTTGAGGACTTACCTCGGATGTTGTCGAACGGCTTTTACGGCTATTCGATCACTTCTTCCTTCCCCTTGTCCAATTGTGGCCCTCTTAGCTCTTGAGCTAATTCAAACAAATTCAATTTATTAAAACCTCATTGTGCTAGCTTATGGCCGAATATGACAAGGAGTTTAAATGGTCATATGGCCACTCTTTAGCTTGAATACATAATGGTCATGCACATTTTATACTACATCAAGCAATTCAATACAATTTATTCGAGCATCAAGGAAAAGCTAAGGCCTTCAATAGGCTACCCAAGGCGAATATTCATGTACATGTTGAGGCCAATTATGCACTTAATACCTCACAAAAACAGCATGCATTTTACTAGTTAATGCTTTGCATATTGTAGCTCAAAACTTATAATATAGCATCAAGCACTCATATGTGTGCTAGGCGAATGTGCTTGCAATTTCACAATCATTCTTCAACATCTTCTTCTTTAAACAACCATATTCATCACTTAGTTCATAACCAAAACATCATGTGCAAACATATATATACATATATGAGCATGGCGAATTTCAAGGTGTCCATAGCCATCCAAAACACAAATTTTAACTAACATGCAAGAAGCATGAACCATGCTCATGAATGCATCATGGCGAATATGACAATCATGCCCTTTTCAACTTCAATCATGATTAAACAAAAGAAAACTCAAAATCTTACTCAAAAGTAGACAATCCATCATTGCATGCATCATCATCAAGCTTCACACTTAGCATGCAATGGCTTTATCACCATAACAACTTTGGCCAAATACCATTTCCATGGCATAACAAAGATTTGAGCCATGGCTAACATGCACATCAAGTTAGCAACCAAAACATGCATGAAACTCCTAACACAACCTCATACATACCTTAATCTTGATGCAAACTTAGCCAAATCTCCTTCTAGATCTCTTCCAAACCAAGCATGAAGCAAAAATCCTCCTTCTTCCTTAGTTTTGGCTCAAAGAAAGGATGAACAAAATTTTTTCTTTCCTTCTCTACAACTCACGGCAATGGGGGAATACCACACTCACACACATTTTTTTCATTCTTTTCTTACCCATACACCTTTGTTTATTATTTCTCCCTAATGCACCAACAAAACATGTTTCATGACATGTTTTGCCCATCCTCTCTTGCCATGGCCGGCCACTTCATGTTGGGGGAAATTTGACATGCAAATCCTTATTTTGCATGCATGAGCAACTAGTCATCACACATTTCCCCATCATACTTTCAAAGTTCACTACTAGGTCCTTTCTAGTGAAATTCGCATTTATAACACTAAATCGAAACATCAAAAATGTCACACACAAATTAACACATATCATAGGCATCAAAATAAATTTTAAATTATTTTTATGCCTCAGTTTTGTGGTCCCGAAACCACATCCCGACTAGGGTCAATTTTGGGCTGTCACACCCTATCTCTGAACATCAAACAACCGTCAGAACTAATCTGAAAATGTGACTATATATCCGACTCACACTGATCTCTTTTGGCTAACAACTCACTGTCATTTTTCTGAGCTTCACAAATTTCTTCAAGAAACATTGGTTTAGCTCTTAACTCAGCTAAAATAAAACCATCATCTGATAAGGCTAGACTAGTGTTCAAAGCTCTTAATGCAAACAAAGATTTCCTACTCAAAGCATCAGCAACAACGTTTACCTTACCTGGGTGATAATCGATCACTAGCTTATAATCTTTAATTAACTCTAACCATCTTCTTTGCCTCAAATTCAAATCTTTTTGAGTCATCAAATATTTCAAACTTTTGTGATCAGTGAATATGTGGCACTTCTCCTTTATACAAATGATGTCTCCAAATCTTCAAATAAAAAACAATGGCAGCTAGCTCTAAATCATGTGTCTAATAGTTCTTCTCATGTGGCTTTAGCTGTCTAGAGGCATAAGCAATTACCTTCCCTTCCTGCATAAGTACACAACTAAGTCCATTCATGGACGCATCACTGTAAATCACAAACTCCTTACCTGGTTCTGGTTGTACTAAAACAGGAGCTTTAGTCAATAATGCTTTTAACTTGTCAAAACTCTGTTGACACTTCTCAGTCCATTCAAACTTGACATCCTTTTACAGCAATCTTGTTAGCGGGGTAGCTATCATGGAAAATCCCTCTACAAATCGTCTATAATATCCGGCAAGACCAAGAAAACTTCTAACTTCTGATACATTTCTAGGAGGCTTCCAATTAACAATGGCTAAAATCTTGCTCGGATCAACCTTGATACCTTCACCTGAGACAATATGTCCAAGAAAACCAACTTGTCTTAACCAGAACTCACTTTTGTTGAACGTGGCATACAACTGATTATCTCTCAGAATCTGTAAAACTGTTCTCAAATGCTCTGCATGCTCAGTCTCGTTATGAGAATAAATCAAGATATCATCAATGAACACAACTACAAACTTATCCAAGTACGGTCTGAAAATTCGGTTCATTAAATCCATAAAAATGGCAGGAGCATTAGTTAAGCCAAATGGCATTACAAGGAACTCATAATGACCATACCTAGTCTGGAAAGCAGTTTTTAGGACATCTGACTCTTTAACTCGCAACTGATAGTATCCAGATCTCAAATCTATCTTGGAGAACACAGTGGCTCCCTTCAATTGATCAAACAGATCATCAATTCTAGGCAATGGATACTTGTTCTTTACTGTTACCTTGTTAAGTTGCCGATAATCTATGCACAATCTCATCGATCCATCTTTCTTTTTCACAAATAGCACTGGTGCACCCCATGGTGAACTACTGGGTCTTACAAAGCCTTTATCTGTTAATTCCTGCAACTGAGCTTTCAATTCTTTCAATTCCAACGGGGCCATTCTATAAGGAGCAATAGAAATGGGCGTGGTACTTGGAATCAACTCAATACCAAACTCAACTTCTCTAACAGGAGGCAGACCTGGTAGTTCTTTTGGAAACACATCGGGAAACTCACATACCACAGACACTAATTCAATTTTCAATTCTGGATCTTTAGTGTTCAACATAAAAGCAAAATAAGCTTCATACCCTTTTCTCAAACATTTTTGAGCAGACATAACAGAAATTATGGAAAATGAACTATCTGACTCTTCTGAATTAACCCGAAGAATTTCACCATTTTCACACTTCAACTCAATGAATTTCTTTCCACAATTCACTATCACATCATGTGTAGTCAACCAATCCATACCAAGAATCACATCAAACTCATCAAATGGCAATAGCATGAGATCGGCCGGAAAACAGTAGCCTCTAATCATCAGAGGGCAATTTCTACGTACTTTATCTACTAATACATGCTTGCCTAATGGATTCGATACTTTAATCACAAATTCTATAGATTCTATAAGCATACTCATACTAGGCATCAATTTTATGCAAACATATGAATGGGTTGAACCCAGATCAATCAAAGCAACAACTCTAGTATCATGGAGAGAAAATGTACCCGTAATCACATCGGGGGAGGATGCCTCTTCGAGAGCACGGATAGCATAGTCCTCGCAGGTGCTCTAACATCTGGCCTTACTGCTAAATCTCTAGATGCACTTCTATTATTTGCCCCAACTCCCAGATTTCTCGTTAGTGCGCCTCGACAGAGCTTTTCCCGATCTTACACTCGGTATTGCTTCCCTTTTAATCATCTCGGGACACTCCCGAATAAAATGGTCTGGTGCACCACATCAGAAACAACCTGTCTCAGTTGCTCGACACTGACCTGGGTGACGTTGACCACATCGGGGACACTCTGGTCTATCAGGCTGAACATTGCCAACACTTGCAATTAAAGTGGTCTGAGCTTTCAGACTCATAAATCTTCTGCCTCTGTTTCGGCTAGAATATCCAATTGAAAAATTAGATCTAGTAGAGAACTCTCTAGGCCTCTCGGATGTAAACTGAAATGACTTGCTCATTAGTCTTTTCTTCATGTCTTGTGTCTCAATTTCAACTTTGCCCTTTCTTTTTAACAGCTCCTCTGCCTTACAGGCTCTCTCAACTAGGATGACAAACTCTTTTATTTCTAGGACACCAACAAACATCATCATTAAGCCCATCCTCAAATCATTTGCACATAATAGCCTCTGTAGACACATGCTCTCGAGCATAATTACTGAGTCTAACAAACTCGCGCTCATATTCAGTCACTGTCATATTGCCCTGTTTCAACTCTAGAAACTCTTTTCTTTTTTGGTCAACAAACCTCTGACTGATGTACTTTTTACGGAATTCCTCCTGAAAGAAGTCCCAAGTGACTCTCTCTTTCGGTACAACTAATACAAGTGTCTTCCACCAATGGTAGGCCAAATCTCTGAGGAGTGATACAACACATTTCATACATTCCTCAGGTGTGCAGGATAACTCATCAGAGACTCTGATAGTATTCTCGAGCCAAAATTCTGCCTTTTATGCATTATCATCTTTTGTAGATCAAAAATCTTCGGCTCCTTGTTTTCTGATTTTATCAACTGGTGGTTTTTCTCTTATAACCGTACCTATGACTGGGGGAGCTACATGGGTGGTCTAATGATCATGGGGGGGTGGAGGTCTAACAACCGGATTCGTTCGAATGAACTTGGCAAACCATTCATTCATAGCTTGGAAGAAGGCTTCTTGAGCCCCTCCTCCTTGACTAACTGTAACGGGCCTTTCACTACTATTTGGTGGCACCGTCCCTTCTGCAGGAGCGGGCATGTTACTCTCTAGATCATCTGCACCAGCTTGTTCGGGATCCATAACTATAAAAGAAAACATTTTAAAATCGTCAGGAGTCGTCACACTATCAACACATAAGTATGGCATGTATAGCTAGACTCTTACTCATACTAAATATTCCAAGAACCGACTAAACCTTTGCTCTGATGCCAAAAAATGTAATGCCCCTAACCCAAGACCTTCGCCAGAGTCGAGCACGAGGTGTTAACGAACTTAATTCATTAATTAAACAGCTCAAACAATTTATTTTAGAACTTCCAGACAAGCTAGCTAACTGTATCACAATCGTTTAAAAATTCATATCTCGAGTTACGAAACTCAAAATCCAATTCCGTAAATTTTTCCTGAAATTAGACTCATATATCTATCAACTAAATATTTTTCTAGAATTTTTTGTCAGGCCAACTAGTACAATTTATTAGTTAAAGTCTCCCCTATTTTAGGGTTTGGCTACTCCGGCCCCTGTGTATTACGAATTAAATATCTCCCTATACAGAGTTTCAATTATTATGCCGTTTGTTTTTCATAAAGCTAGACTCGATAAGGAATCTGTACATGTAAAGCATGTTCTAATTATCTTTGTAAAATTTTTGGTGAATTTCCAAAGTCAAAACAGGGGATCTAGAAATCGCTCTGGCCCTGTTTCACAAAAATTTAAATATCTCATAAAATATAACTCATATACCTGTTTTGTTCCATCCATATGAAAATAGACTCATCAAGCTTTAATTCTATATCTGATTTACTATCTAAATCCATTTCTACTATTTTTAGTGATTTTCCAAATTCACGTCATTATTGCTGTCCGATACTATTTTAAAGCAAATTTCACCTTTATCATGATTTCCATGGAATAACAAGCATTTAGGCATACATAACACCAAACATGTCCTTGATTAGCCATTCCAATAGCTAATCATTATCAAGCATTTACATACCATTCATCAGCCATATCATAAGATCATACACACAAAATGGCTACGATGCTATACATGCCATACTCAAAATGAAACGTCTAGCTATACCAAAATAATCCTCGTGATAGTGTGCCCGGACCTCCGACGTACTTTACGATCCCGGTCTAACTCCGAATTTTGTTCTTTTTGATCTATAAAAAAAATTTAGCTTATTTAATACTTACATTTATTAAAACAGTCCTTGACCCAAACTTTGGCAAAATTACATTTTTGCCCCTAAACTTTTACATATTTACACTTTTTCCCCAAGGCTCGGAAATTAAACTTCATCCTATTTTCTTATGTTTAATGACATGCTGATCATTTTTCCCTTCTATGACAACATCAAATTCTCACTCTAACATGTACTTATGACTATTAGGTATTTTTACCGATTAAGTCCTTTTACTCGTTTTCACTTAAAATCGAGTAGCAAAAGTTGTCTAACATAATTTAAAACCTCATATACTATAATAAAACACCAAAATACACAAATTTCACCTATGGGTATTTTTCCAAATATGAACCCTAGGTTGAATTATTGCTAGAATAAGCTTAATCAAGTTACGGGGACTCCAAAAACGTAAAGAACATTAAAAATGGGGCTTGGAATCACTTACTATGGAGCTTGGAAGCTTGGAACAAACTCTAGCTATGGAGAAACCTTGAAATTACGGCCTAATGAAGAAGATGGACAAAAATTGGCTTTTAATTTTGTTTTTAATTCATTTTAATAACTAAATAACCAAAATGCCCTTAATTAAAAACTATGGTGTTTTATTTTCCTTTAGGTATTTTTGTCCAAACTAGTATAATGGTCTAATTACTATCCAAGGACCTCCACTTTAAAAACCCATTACTCAAAAGTACTTAATACCTTTGTGAGCTAGAACACACATTTTACAAATCCTAAATATCAAATTGGACCCTCTATCGATAAAATTTCTAAACGAAATTTTCACACAATCACGCAATCATGCCATACACCTTAAAATGATAATAAAATAAAATTTTCTACCTCAGATTTATGGTTTCACAACCACTGTTCCGTTTAGGCCCTATTTCGGGATGTTACAAATTTGGCCAAATGATGTCATATAAATATTTGGTTGAAACTAGCCATTGGTAGGGCTTGTGTATGGTATATTTTGATATGTAAATATATGGCCTAAATATGTTTGATGTGTGTGTTTGAAATAGTTATATGGTGGAAAGTATATAAACCTATTGATGAATGATTTTGAGTTAGCATAATTGATTAAAATATGCCTATATGCATATATATATATTTGGTAAGTTTGAACACTTGAACATATATGATAATATGTCACATATAAGAGTTAGTTTTAGCTTGGTTTTAATGTCTTGAATTGCTTGGTGAATGTATTCAAGTGTTAATATAGGAGGAAGACAAATTGGGTGAGAAATGTAGTCTTGGAAATAGCCTATTTTTGTCCACACGGGCAGAGACACGGCTGTGTGTACCAGTCGTGTGTGACACATGGTCAAGCACATGAGCGTGTAGTTTGGCTGTGTGTCCCCTGCATCCTTAAAATTGAGAAACAAAATACCCAGGTAATTTCACACAGGCATAGACACGGGCATGTGTCTCAGTCGTGTATGGCATACGGCCTAGCACATGGGCGTGTGGCTTGACTGTGTAACCTAGGACAGTAAGCACCCTAAATTGAACACGGGTTGGGACATGGCCGTGTGCCCCTATTTCGAATGCCACACAACTTAAGGCATGGGAGTGTCTCTTGGTCGTGTGAGTCACACAGCTTGGCCACACAGGTGTGTGTCCCCTATACCTTGGAAAAACTTTGAGATTTTAGGAAAAATTCTCCGAGTACCCAGTTTAGTTTCAATTAGTTTCTAAAATATGTTTTGAGCCTCAAGGGCTTATATAAGGGACTTCATGAATAATATCTGACATGAATTTAAAATAATTTGAAATGTCTATATTTGATCTGTTGATTTCGGTAATGCTCCGTAACCCTTATTTTGGCGACGGATATGGGTTAGGGGTGTTTCAATATTGACTTACATTAATAAGGTGTAGGGGTCACACGGTAAAGCCACACGCCCGTGTGCGAGGCTGTGTGAGCATTTTGTTTTACTCTATTTAAAAGATACAGGCCATTTGTCATACAGGGCCGTGTCACCTAGCCGTGTCTCACGCACGGCTGGGACACATGCCCGTGTCTCTGTCCGTGTGGATGAAAATAGACCATTTCCATGCCACATTTCTCGCCCAACTTTACCATCAACCTAACCAAAAATTTTTGGACATTAAAAAGATATTTCAAAGCACTCAAATTAAACCAAAACCAAGTTTTATACTTGACATATTACCACAATTATTCAAGAATCCTTACTTACCAATTTGACCAAATACACATATAAACACATTTGTACCTAATATACCAATTTAAACCAACCATCAACATGTTCATGAATCATCCATCATTCCTCCATACTAGCACACACTAAACATGATAAGGCCACTTATATAAATACATCAAATTCAAGCCATCCAAATGGCTAAACATAATAAAACAATTGTATGCCATCATTGGCTGAATTAACCTATACATGCCATTATAATTAAAATTAATTTACTATATGTACTGAAATGGGCCGATGGATGGTGTGATATATCTCCGCCAAGCTTCCAACCCAAACGAACTTCCGAATTACTATAACACAGGGAATATAAAATAGAGGAAGCTTTTAAGCTTAGTAAGTTCGTATGACATGGAATTTAAATTACCGTTTATTCTCATTTAAGATAAGCAAACTAAACATGTTCAAACCAATTTGGCCAAAAGCCTAATACATATCCTTAACATGTTAGCCATGTAAACACATAATAATCCATAAACATGGATAAACATAATCACGAAGCATGTTTCATATACATGCATTCCCCATTTCATGTTTCAATATATCAAGTAAGTATCAATTCCATGTATTTCAGGTATATACATATAACAATTCATTTCATACTCAAATTGCTTCATATCAGAATATTTCCCATTGAATCATTTATAATATCGATGGACACACAGATAGTACACACGAAGTGTACAAAACCATAATCTGTCAATTCATATACATGTATGCTCATACGAGCATGTAAACCGGGAGCTCTTCTGAGCCATATAACGGGAAGCTCATGTGAGCCATGTAACAGGAAACGCATAAGAGCCGTAATGCAAGTCAATATCGGGAAGTTCTAGAGAGCCATTAATCGAGAAGCTCATGAGAGTTAATTATTGGGAAGCTTATAAGAGCCAAGTAACGGGAAGCTCAAGAAAGCCATATATCAGATTGGTCATGAGAGCTGTGATGAGTCGCAACATATGCAAGACCACAACTAATCGAGAACCCTTAATGACAATGTCATTTGTATCCATCGAATTTCTTAGGTTCAAATGGGACTTGATATTTGTCAGATATTTTTGGATATGTGATCAATGCTTATACATGGCAATTATACATTTCACAAACATAACATTCAATTAAAACATATAAACATACAATTTAGTTACACGAACTTACCTCGACAAGTGTTCGTATACACAAAAGCTATTAATCAGATACTTTCTCTTTTCCTCGATTTAACTCCATATTGTGTCTATCCAGATCTATTCGAATGAAATTAATTCAATTTAATACAATTCATATTCAATTCAGTCCAATACACATATTTGGAAAATTACTATTTTGCCCCTATACTTTTAATTAATTACGATTTTGTCCCTAGGCTCGGAAAATGAAATTCATACAATTTAATCCTTATTCCAAGCCTATCTGATTCTCATGTATAACAATAGAAGCCCATGTATTTCATAAAATTTAGAATTTTTCCATGAATTTTCTATCTTTTCAATTTAGTCCCTAAATCATAATTTCATCAAAATTCTCTTTACAAAGGTTGTTTATCTATCAACAACCTTTCATTTTCTACCATAAAACTTCATAATTCAATTATACTTATCCTTGGAAAAACCATAATACTTTAATATTTTTGCAAATTAATCCCCGAGATAGCTAGATTAATCTGTTACGATCTTGGAAACATAAAAATCATTAAAAATGGGACAGAAATACTCACCTAATTAAGCAAAATAAGCTTGCTAACTTCAAGCTCCCATGGCTAGGGTTTCTATGTTTTAATTTTAGGAAAGATGATGAAATTTTATTATTTAATTCATTTATCATCTTTTATTTAATTATCTTTCCAAAATTAACCTTAGTAATTTACTAATTTCCAATGATGAATAATCATTCTTATCTAGTAACTCCACTAAATGGTCTATTTTCCATATAAGGACCTCCAATTTTGAATTCCATAGCTATTTGGTACCTTTAGCTACTAGAATTCAACTTTTGCACTTTATGCAATTTGGTCCTTTTCATCAAATTAAACATGTAAACGGTAAAATTTCTTAACGAAATTTTCATACGATATTTCTATCATACTATAGAATATAAAATAATATTAAAATAAAATTTCTTTTGGCCTCTGATTTGTGGTCCCAAAACCACTGTTCCGATTTCACTAAAAACGGGCTGTTACATGATTCATTTACCACATAAGAATATGTCTCTTTATAATCTCTGTCATACCTTTGCAAAAATCCTTATGCTAAAAATCGTGCTTTATATCTAATAACTACATTTTTATCATTTCATTTTTACACAAATACCCATTTACATCTTTAGGTATTTGGGCTATAGGTCCAAAAGCCTCACGTTTAGCAAAAGAATTTAATTATGTTTGTATTGTGTCTTTCCAATTTGGGAACTCTTTTATATTTCTACATTCCTCAACATATGCAGGTTCAAAATCCTCATTTTCTATTACTATTTTTACAAAAATATTATAAGAAAAAATGTTGTCGACAACTATATCTTTTCGGTTCCATCTTTTTCTTGTAGTGAGATAACTTATTAAGGTCTATTCATTATGGCTATTTTTAGGTACTTGAACTTCTTTTGGGTTTTTTTTATCAGTTTTGTCTTTTGCCTCTTCTTGGGCACTCACCTTTATTATATAACCATTTGAGTATGTACTCTTTTTGACAAGAATTTTTATCTTTAGGATCTATTGGTCTACCTACTTACTTTCATTTGCACTAGCAGATTTTCCTACTGGACATCAATTCTTATTGGAACATTTTTAGCTGATATATAAGATTTAATAACTCTTTTTAGGTTGGTAGATGCATCTGAAAGTTGATTTGCGATATTTTGCAAATGTATTATCTTTTGAACTTCCAGTTCACAACGATTTTAAAAAGATCTAAATGAGATGATAATGATGCATCCTATGTAATTCCCTTTACCAACTATTTTATTTCTCCCTCTAAAGTTTGGAATACCGTATCATTAAAAGGAAAATCGACAAATCATGCTGTAAATAGATTTCCTATCATTGGTTTAAGGTACCTAATTACAGAAGGAGATTCATATCCAACATATATTCCTAACCTCCTTTGAGGACCCATCTTTGTATGTTTTGGTGGAGCAATTGGAATATATACTGCTTATCCAAAAAGTCTAAGATAGGAAATATTTCGCTCCTAACCAAAATCAAATTGCAATGGGGAGAATTTATGATAACTTATTAGTCTAATGCGTGCAAGTGCTACCGCTTGTAAAACAACATATCCCCATGCTGAAATAGAAAGGTTTGTTCTAATAAGAATGATCCAACAATTAACTAGAAGCATTTAATAAATTATTCAGCTAGACCATTTTGCATATGAACATAAGTAACGAGTCTTTCAACTGTTATTCCAATAGACATATAGTAGTCATTGAATGTTGGAAAAAAAATGATTTGAAAACGATTTTCTTGTATAGCGAAAAATTAAAATTTTGAAAATCGACCCGATTTGTGATATTTATATTAATAAACACTAACTAAATTCATACCTGTGTTTTCAGCTTAACAGACATTTGTTGTTCCTGGCTTTCAGCCATATGATCTTCTCTTCTATTCTTGTATCACGAACTGCTTTGAGTGTGGGTTTGAACCAATTGAATCGAAACACATAACTAGAATAAGTTCTCTCTTTTATTTGGGGTGAAAAAAATTCTCTCTTCTTTAATAGAAACATGTAGAATTGTTATTCTAAAAAAAATATATTTTTAATAGTTGAGAATAAATTCTCTTTATTTTTCGGCAGAGTAACAATATCTCAAACTTGTATTTTATGCCCTATCCGTGCCATCTATTTATAAGAAAAGAAGGTAGAACCCTTATTGAGTTGTAGTTGTTTATTTAAAATAGAAAAACAACTTCCTACTTAGAGTAGGGGTGGGGTGGACGGCACATGTAACAATTCGTTTTTCAGTAGTATTAGAAATAGTGGTTTCGGGACCATAAATCTGACGAGTAAGTTTGTAAATGTTATTATTTAATATTTACGAGTCAAATATGGTATTAAAATAAATTTTGAATTGGTAATTTATGCTATTTGAAAGAATAATTATGTTCAAGTGGTATGACCCTAAAGTCAAGTGGTTTTAGAAAATGAAATATCGGCACCTCGTTTCTATAAATTGAGCTAAAACTATTTTATTAATTATTTATGGAGCGTTATTAAGGTTGTATTAAATTTTCATTAAGAAATTTTGATGTTTAAATGATTAATTAGGGTAAAATGATTAAATTGGAAAAGAGGTAAAAGTTACCCATTGTAACACTCCTAACCCGAATCCGTCACTGGAATAGGGTTACGAAGTAAACTAAAATTTATGGGTTAAGTAACAGAAATTTCATAAACGTTTAGCATTCATATCAGATTACAATCAAATTTGATCATATAGTCCCTTACATGAGCCCTCGAGGCCCAAACCATGCATTAGAATCATGTTGGGACTAAACTTGTTACTCAGAGAATTTTTCACAAAATTTAAAAATATTTTCCTAGGTGTAGGGGTCACACGCTCGTGTGATCAGGTCGTGTGGCTCATACGGCCAGGGACACGTCCTTGTCTCAAGTCGGGTAACTTTCTGACTTAGGTCATACGGTCAGGTCACACAGTCATGTGCTAGACCGTGTGTAGGTGCAAGGGTCACACGGCCAAGCCACACGCTCGTGTGCCAAGTCGTGTGTCACACACGACTAAGACACACGCCTGCGTCTATGCCCGTATGGACGAAAATAGGCTATTTTGCAAGCCACATTTCTTACCCAACTTGTCTTCCACCTACACCAACACTTAAACACATTCAAAAATCATATCCAAGCATTTAAAACAAGTCCAAATTATGTCTTAAATATGACATAATTTCACATACAACCAATGTACCGTTAGGTACCTCAAATGACGATGTAGTAACATGTTAATCTATCATTCATACTTACCTATTTATCAAATTCATATATGCATGATCACATTCATTCTTCAAACATGATAGATTCACTTATAAACATATCAAAATATGTCGAACACAAGCCATTCCAATGGCTAGTTTCATTTTAATCATTTACATGTTGTTATTGGTTAAATAACCTATACATGGCATTATAACCATAATTAATTTACCATATATATATATCAAGATGGGCCGATAGATAGTATGAGTGATCTCCATTGATGCTTCCAATCAAACGAGCTTTCGAATTACTATAGAATAAGGGAAAATAAAACAGAGTAAGCATAAAATGCTTAGTAAGTTCGTATAACATGCTAAATGACTTATCATATATTTATGTACAAAAATAAACATGCAAGCTACTATTAACCAATTTGATCACAAGCCCTAAACACATATCCTCATCATGTTAGCCAAGTAATCACATATAATATAATAGTCCTTAATCATGGATGAATAAAGTCGTCAAGCATAATCCACAACCATGTAACAACCAATTCATGCATCATTTTATCAAGTAATGTCATTTCCATGTACTTTATGTACATACGAGTAATAGTTTGTTTCTAAGTCATACTATCTCATATAAAATCAAGAAACATGTATGGGCTCAATAATAACCAATTTCCCATATATATATACTTTCCTCATCATGAATTCAAATAACATATACAAATCATAGCCATGTATTTCAAGTACATTTTCATAATATTTTGTTTCAAGTTCAGATCATTTCAATGTCAGGATTATGCTCATTAAATCAATTAAAATATTAATAGAAATTTGGGAAAATACACTCGAAGTGTACAAATCTATAATCTTAGATGAACATATTCATCAAACCAATTCCATGTTCATATATCACTATCTCATACTTTCATATATCATGTATCATCATTTGCATGTATTTCAGGCAGATACATGTAATAATTCATTTCGTGTTCATATTTTCTCATGTCTGGATTTTGCCCGTTGAATTATTGAAAACATCTACACAGGTAGTACACTCGCAGTGTACAAACCAGAAATCGTCAATTCATATTTAGGAGTACCCAATTAAGGCACATAATTGGGAAGCATACTCTTGAGCCTTGTAACAGGAAACTCAAACAGAGCCATTTCGGGAAACTCATAAAGAGTCTATCGGGAAGCTTAGCTGGGCTATATAACGAGAAGCTCATAAGAGCTATAATCGAGAAGTTCATAAAGAACCATATTGGGAAGCTCCAAATAGTCAATATTGGGAAGTTCAAGCGAGCACTATTGGGAATCTCACAAAGAGCCAATTTAACGGGAAGTTCACAAAGAACCTTTAATCGGGATGCTCATAAGAGCTAAGAGGTGTGTCTACAACAAATATAGGATCACAACCTATCGGGACGCTCTGAAGAGCTATAACAGGAAGCTTGCTGAACCATATAACGGGAAGCTCGAAGGGGCTTATAACGGGACACTCATAAGAGTTGTGGTGTGTCCGCAACATTTGTTAGACTACAACCAATACGGGAAATTCTGTATCCATCGACTTTTATTTACTCAAACGAGATTTGACACTTTTCTGGCATTGTCAGATATGTGATCATTTCATATATTTATAACATTTATACAATTCACATAAATACATTCAATACAAACATATAAATATACACAATTTAGTTACATGAACTTACCTCGACAATTGTTCGTGTACATAAAATCTACTAATCCGACATTTTTCTCTTTTCCTCGTTCTAACTCTGAATTTTGTCTATCCAGATCTATACAAGTAAATTTAATATCAATACAATTCATACTCAATTCAATCTAATTCACATTTTAGGAAAATTACCGTTTTGCCACTAAACTTTTAATTAATGACGATTTCGTCCCTAGGCTCGGAAAATAGAATTCATGCAATTTAATCCTTATTCCAAGCCTAGCCAAATTTTATGAGTAGCATTTACAGCCCATGTATTTCACAAAATTCAAAATTTTTCCTTCAATTTTAGAACTTTACAATTCAGTCCCTAATTCACATTTTCATCAAAATTCACTTTACAAAAGTTATTTATCTATCAAAAAAGTTTTATTTTCTACCATAAATTTCAAAATTTCAGCATATTCATCCTTGGAAAAACTTCTATACTTTGATAACTTTACAAATTGATCCCTAAAATAGCTAGATTAAGTTATCCAGATCTTAAAAATATAAAAATTACTAAAAACGAGTTTTCTCTTTCTTCCATTCTCCATGGCTAGAGTTTCCATATTTATTTGCAAAAGATGATGATAAAAGTGATAATATTTTCTTTATTTTATTATTTATCATCTTTATTTTTTTCATCTTTCCAATTTTGTCCTTTTCTTTAATTAATTTTCCATGGATGAGTCATCATCCTAAGCATTTTTAATGGTCTATTTGCCATATAAGGACCATAAATTTTGAATTCAATAGCTATTTAATCCCTTTAGCTATTAGAATTCAACTTTTGCTCTTTGTGCAATTTGTTCCTTTACCAAATTAAACATGTAATCAGTAAAATTTCTTTACGAAATTTTTATATGACATTATTATCATACTGTAGATCGTAAAATAATATTAAAATAAATTTTTTTTCCGGAATCGGATTTGTTGTCACGAAACCACTGTTCCAATTTTACCGAAAATGGGCTGTTACACCCATTATAGATTTTAAAATACCAAAGGGATTAATTTGACAATTAGACCATTTCCAAAAGTCCAAGTAGTGTGGATGGAAACCATTCCACTAACCTTTGGGATATTTATTCATTAAGTCCTAATTAGTTTAAGGTTAAATTGTAATAAGTTTATTTAATTGGAATTTAATATAATTGAAGGACTAATTGTGTAGTTGAACCTTCCTTAAATGGCCTAATAATAGGAATGATGTGGAATTATCTAGATTTTGGTAAATTGTATTTAGATCCTAATTAATTGAAAATGACTAAATTGTAAAGGTGAAAAAGTTAGTTTTTATTGGTTAAAAGGTGTTAAATGTTAGTAAATCAAGGTACAAGGGCTTAAGTAGTAATTATTCCATATTTAAAAGGTATACACGGTTAGTGACTATTGTTTTTAGTTAATTATATGTTATAAATTAATATTATAACTAAAATAAAAGAAGTTAAAAGAAATAAACAAACATAATGCCTTTATTTTTTTATATTTATCCTTTTTGAATCAATAAAGCACCACTGGAAAAGCCATGGAGTTTCAGAAAACTTTCTTCCTTGCATGGTTGTGCTATTGAGGTTTATTTTTAATAATTTTTATGTTTTTGAGATTGTTGCAACTAGGTCCAGCTAACCTGGGGGTCAATTTGTAAAGCTGCTAAATGTTGTAGATTATGTCATGAATGGAATTATTATTTTAGATCAAGAACGAGTGGAAAATCGATGAGAAGAGAAAATTACCAAATAGCCCCTATACTTAGTCATTGCTACAATTTAGTCAGGTAAGTTCGTATGAATGATTACTATATTCATGTTATTCAAATGTATGTTATGATGTATTCTTAATGTAATTGAATGATGTATATCCAAATCAATGCTTTGAAGGTTATCAAGTTTCAGTTGAACTTTAGGAATTCATAGGATACAAATGACATGTCATTAGGGATTTCATGTTTCGGATGCTGGTCTTAAATGTCCTACCGATGGCTGAGGTCCTGCATTTATTGTGGATACTCCATAGCTCATGTGAGCAGCATCTTTTAGCTTACATTCCGATCCACAGCTCATGTGAGCAGGCCCATTTCACAGCTCGTGTGAGTAATGATGTAAAGAAAAGGTTAACGTTATATGTTTAAGCATACTTCGTGTGAGCTTTCTCGAGTATTCGATGAAATTTTAGATGGTTCAACGGGCAAGAAAAGATAATGAAATGGTAAGTGTTCAAATGGAATATATCCTAAACTTATGAAAAGGAAATGGTGACCTAAATGAGATGAACAAATGTGTAAGTTACTTTGTTATGGATGAATTCATATAAACCATGTATAAATGCACTAACTTGTGACTTGATGATGTTGTTCAGGCCTATACTAAGCACTTGGAAATGGTAAGTAAGCAAATGGAATGAAACATGATCGTATGGTAATGGTGATGAATTAAAAGTCATGTTTTTATATATATGGTTAATTTCATATGTATCATGAACAAGTATGCTAACTTGTGAGTTTGATGGTGTTATATAGACTTTATTAATCTTATGGTATTGGTAAAGGTTTATACTTATTTTATTAAGTTCATTATTGAAATGATATATTATGTTTCAAATTTATACTTACTAAGCATTGAATTCTTACGTAGTTATTTTCCTTTACTTTACAGATTATCAGAAGCTCAAATGGTTGGAAGTTTGTCAGAGATCTATCATACTATCCAGTGGACAATTTGGTAGATTTTGGGTAATTTGAATAAGGTTTGTAATGACATGTATAGGGTGATTTGTAGTGGTATTATGATGCATGTGTTATTGGTGCTTTGGCATGTATAAGCTTTGGAAAGTTATGTTGGTTTGGCACGTCATGCTGCCTTACCAAATCATGTGATTTCAGTTACTTTAAAGTGCTTGTTGATGATGATATGAAAATGGTTACTTGTGACAGGTTTAGTTCATATTTGAACTAGGTTATTACGGATGGAAATAGCCTTATTATAATGTATAGGAAGTTATGTATTTGGTAATTTGGTTTGTTATGATTAGAAGAGTATGTTTAGTTGATGGACTTAGAAATGCTTGTTAAACTATGTCATTTTGGTACCTTTAAGTGATAGTGTATGTATAGAATTGGTCATTTCTGTTGGCAAGCGATGGTTAAATTGCTTTAGTTTAAGTTTTGATTTTTGTTTACAAATTGAGGTGCCTTTGAATGACACATTGGTTAGGTGAATTAGGTTGTTGGAAATGACATATTTATGCATGTTTGAACGATGTTTAGGTACCTTGTAAGTGTGCTGAAATAGGTTGAATATTTATGCATGAAATTATATTGTAATGGCTTGATTTAGGTAAATTTTGGGTCCACACAGTTTGAGACACGGGCGTGTGACTCAGCCGTGTGAGACACACGGCTTGGCAACATGACCGTGTGTCATCTGAGTATTTCAAAGGGTGCAAGTCAATGAGTTACACGGCCTGGTAGACGGGCATGTGACCTCACTCAGAGAGTTACACGAGTGAGGGCACGGGTTAGGACATGGTCGTGTGTCCCTAATTTGAAGGTTACATGGCTTGAGACACGAGTGTGTGTCTCAGCCATGTGAGGTACACGACCTGGCCACACGACCATGTGATCTCTGTTTTGAAAATTTTGCAACTTTTTCCTAAACTTTCCAAATTGTTTCAAATTAGTCCCGATTTGCTTCTAAGCTATTTTTAAGGCTTTGAGGGCCTGATTTAGGGACAATATACATGTGTATGAATGAGTTATGATATGATTTAAATTATTGAATGTTAAAATGTTTAAAATTTTTTTATTGTACATTAATGTTTTGTAACCCTAATCTGTAACGGAGATGGGTTAAGGGTGCTACAACACACCCTAGTATTCCTACGAGGGTCCCCACCCTCTTTATGTTATATGAGGGGTTTTGGGCCTTTGTCACATTGGATCCAATTACGAGAACTTTTTGGGCATTTTGATCTAGTACTCTATAATGTGTTCCAACCTGATTTGGTTTTTCTATTTCCTAAGAAAATTTAGTATTCTATCCCTATTTTACCTCTAATAAAATTTTGACAATTTTACCCTTAGCAAAATTTTGAGAAAATGTGTTTGATATTTCACAACTCAACGATTTCACTGTGACTGAATGATTTATTTTCATTTTTGGGCTTTAAAATTGTAACATCCCAAAAGTTGCCACAGTTATGAAAGTAGTGAAAAATCGAGATTATAATCTTTCAGTAATTCAAGCCACCTGCACTGTCTCAAATTCAAATCTTTCTGTGACATCAAGTACTTCAAACTTTTATGATCAATGAATATGTGACATTTTTCACCAAACAGGTAATGCAGCCAAATTTTCATTGCAAACACTATGGCTGCCAATTCAAGATCATGTATCAGGTAATTCTTTTCATGTGGTTTTAGCTGTCTTGAACCATAGGCTACTACTTTACCTTCTTGCATCAAAACACAGCCTAAACCATTTAACGATGCATCACTGTAAATTACAAATTCCTTACCCGATTCAGGCTAAACTAACACTTGTGCTTCTGTCAATAAGGTTTTCAATCTGTCAAAACTCTACTGACGTTTATCAGACCACTCAACACATATTTTTTCAATAGACGGGTCATCGGATAAGCTATCATTGAGAGCCTTTTTACAAACCTTCGATAATACCCGACCAGTCCCAGAAAACTTCGAAAGTTTGACACATTTTTAGGTGGCTTCCAGTTAACAATAGCTAAAATTTTATTCAGATCCACCCTGAAACCTTCAGTAGATACTATATGGCCAAGAAAACCAACTTCCTGTAGCCAAAATTCACATTTATTGAATTTGGCATACAATTGTTTCTCACGTAGAGTTTGCAACACTATTCTCAAATGCTCAGCATGTTCATTTTCATCTTAGGAGTAAACCAAAATATCATCTATAAATAACACCACAAACCTGTCTAAATATGGTCTGAAAATTCTGTTTATTAGATCCATAAAACACTGCAGGTGCATTTGTCAAACCGAATGGCATTATAAGAAACTCATAGTGCCCGTTTTTGGTCTTGAAAGCTATCTTGTGTACATCTGAATCTTTTACTCGTAACTGAGAATAACCAGAATAGAGATCAATCTTTGAAAATATAGTGGCACATTTCAATTGGTCAAACAGGTCATCAATACGAGGCAATGGATACTTGTTCTTGATTGTAACTTTATTGAGCAGTCTGTAATCAATGCACAACCTCAACGATCCATCTTTCTTCTTTACAAATAGAACCGATGCACCCCAAGATGAGAAACTAGGTTGAGCAAAACCTTTGTCAATTAATTCTTGTAACTGTGCTTTCAACTCTTTTAATTTAGTAAGAGCCATTCTGTAAGGTGCTATAGATATCGGTGTTGTACCCGAAATAAGATCTATAGAGAATTCCACTTCTCTAACCAATGGTAAGCCAAGTAACCCTTCTGGAAATACATCAGGAAATTCACAAACAACCGGCATTGACTAAATCTTTGACTCAGATACTTTAGTATCCAGTACATATGCAAGGTAAGCATCATAACCCTTTTTGACATACTTCTGTGTTGATATTGTTGAAATCACATTAGGTAATTCATCTAGTTTATCAGATTCAACATGAAGTAATTCACCACTCTGACATTTCAATACAATAAATTTCTTCTTATGATTCACCACTGCATCATATTGGGTTAACCAATCTATTCCCAAAATCACATTAAATTCATCAAAAGGAAAAAACTTCATGTCAGCCAAAAAACAATAACCTTTTACCATCAATGGATAGTTTTTATAGACTTTATCCACCATAACACACTGGCCCAGGGGGTTTGAAATTTTAACCACAAATTCAGTGAATTCAATAGGTAAATTTTTAACAGACACTAAGTTTGTGCTTATATATGAATGAGTAGAACCAAGATCAATCAAAGCAGTAATATCAGTAACAAGTAGAGAAAATGTACCAGTAATGACGTTTGGTGAAGAAGAATCTTCTCTAGCACAAATAGCATATGTCCTTACCGGTGCTCGTACCTCAGATTTAACTGTTGTATCTATTGTAGTACCTCGGCTACCACTAACATTGTTGGGGTGACGAGGTGGTCTGCCTCTCGAAACAAGATTACTCTACTTTGGAGCCTACTCAATTTCTTTTTCAACTCTTTCTAGACAATCTCGGAGAAATGGTCATGTAACACCCCAAACCCGTGACCGTCACCGGATTTGACCACGAGGTGTTACCGGGCTTACTTTACTTATTCCTCTCTTGGAAATTTTTTTTTTGTTTTCCTTTTTCTGTTCCAGGCAGGCTAGTTAACTGCGTCACTGTCACCTTAAAAATCATATCTCGAGTTCCAGAACTCGAAAATGAGTTCCATCAATTTTCCCTGAAACTAGACTCATATATCCATCCATGGATTTATTTCTAGAATTTTTGGTTGGGCCAGTTGGTACAGTTTATTAGTTAAAGTCACCCCTGTTTCAGGGTTCGACTACACTGACCTTTACGCATTACGACCTGGATATCATCTCGTACAGAGCTCTAATGCTCATGCCGTTTGTTTCTAATGAAACTAGACTCAAAGGGGAATCTATGCATATAAGGAATGACTTCTAATTGTTTCTGGATCATTTATGGTAAATTTTCAAAGTCGGAGCAGGGGATCCAGAAACCATTCTGGCCCTGTTTCGCGAAAACCTGAATATCTCTTAAAATACAGCTCATACGGTCGTTTCGTTTCGTCCATATGAAAATAGATTCATCAAGGTTCAATTTCATAATTTATTCACTATTTAATTCTACTTCTACTATTTTTAGTGATTTTTCCATCTCACCTCACTGCTGCTGGCAGCATCTGGTACTAAAGCAAACAATGACTATTTCATAATTCTTCCATGGCCAACTATTTCATCATACATAATACAAACTATGGCCATCTTATCAAAATTAAGGTTTCTAAGGCTCGTGCCTATAGGTTTTAGATTCACACTCAACCGACCACATAGGCCATCTTCGCATGGCTTAAAGTTTACAACCCGAGATTCAACAAAACAAAATAGCCTATACATGCCAAATGTTCTCCTAGTTCAACTACGAAGACAATACCAAAAGATTTCCAGCCGGTGTGATGACTTCAACGACGGTTCCGAGCACGCAAACGATACGAGTCCAAGAGACCTAAAATGGGTGACAAGAAAACACCGAGTGAGTTTATAACTCAGTAAGTCATAAGCATTTCACAATCTCATACCAAGTCATACATTTACATTTCATATACTATTCAATAGGATATTTGAAGCAATTTCCATACATCATTTCATTTCCGCAACAATCATGCAATTGAAATCATCACATAGATTTAAAACTTACCGACTCAACTCCGAGCATGAACATAGTATCTATTAGCCACGAACTCAAGGTACTTACTCTTTCCGCTGTCCATACTCAACTCGATGAAGACACACCCTCCATATAATTGTTCGATCGGAGATATATCTATATAGAGTACGCACACACAGTGCTTAATACTCGATTTCGCACACTTAGTGCCATGTGATTTAAGCCCGCACACATAGTGCCATACCCTTCGAGCTCGCACACCCAAAGGTCAGTATATTTCCAGCATGCACACTTAGTGCCATATATTTCCAGCATGCACACTTAGTGCCATATATTTCCAGCATGCACACTTAGTGCCAATCTCAAATCACCGTACACACGTATTGTTCAAGACACTTAGTGCCGAAAGCAAACTTTCTACACATTTCACTATTTCTTTTACATTCAACAATGTCATCATTCCATACACATACATTTTCATTTACATATCATCTCATTAAACACAATTGCATAGATATTATGATCATTTAAAACAATGCCAAATATATGCTTAATGACTTACCTAGTGTTGGGTAAAATGGTTCCAACTCGGCTATTCGATGTTCTTTCCTTTGCTTTTGCTTGATTCTCCCCCTCTAGCTTCTTGAGCTAATCAATAAATTAACTAGTTTAACCGTCTTGCCAAATATTTATACATATATACATGACATCAACAATACTATCATCATTAATTCATCAATTCACAAAGTTTTATTTCACGAACATTTGACCCATTTTACCCCATATGGCCGAATGCTACATTCATTACCCAACTAGCCATTCAACAATTTTCAGCCTCATTACCACCCTTTTTATGTCTAATCGTCTAAATGAGATCATAAACATGCCTAACTATAGCCGAATGTGCAACATTAATCTAGCATTTCCATTGCATTTAACACTTAACATTTACCCCATCTAGGCCAAATTTTGCTAGCACACAAGCCTTTGGTCGAATGTCCTTGACCTCTAGTCACCCAAAATTTCTTTGTTCTTTAAAATTAGTCCAAGACTACATTCGCACTTCCAACTAATAATTTAGGTGCTCTCAAGCTCATTCACAAGTACTATTATATATCACATTAAGCATTAAATCATTTTGCAACATAAATTTTATAGCATGGCGAATACTCATGCACATACACACATAACAACAAGAACTCAATGGCACAAAAATCTCCTTTTGTTAAACATTCGAACTCACTCATCTCCATGCTTTCATCACAACAACATCAAAACACTAATTAGGAAATACAACATTCTTGGCGAAATTTAACTCACCTAACAACTTAGTTTCGATCCAAGATTCAAGGAAAAATTTGAACCAATCCTCCAAACTATGCATGCATTTTCAAGAGTGGCATAAAACATACCTTCTTGTATCAAAACACCTTAGTCTAGTAAGCTCCCATGGCTGGTTTTCTCAAGCTTCCCCTTTCTTCTTAGTACATTCGGCCATGCAAAGAAAAATGAGAGAATGGACACTTTTTTTTCTTCTCAAGTCATGGCAATTGTAACAAAATGAGAAAGGATGAACAACAAAATTTTTCTCCTTTCTTTTTCCTCAACTCACGGCAACAAGGGGGCATCCACACTCTTTTTTTTCATCATTTTCCTTTTTTTCATTTCTTTATTTTCCTTCCATAATGCACTAGGCCAACATGTCTAGGACATGTTTTCTTTGCCCATCATCATGTCATGGCCAGCCACTAACCTTAGGAAATGGGTTATTTAACATGCAACTCCACCCTTGTGTTAACATGCACTAATAAGCCATTTAAAATTAGCCTATCATATTTCACCATGTTTCACATTGATCCCTATTTAATAATTTCTCATAAAATTGGTAAAATTAGAGAATGAAACTTCCACATATGCATGCACACACATAGTAAGCATAGAATATAACAATTAATTATTTTTATGACTCGGTTTAGTGGTCTCGAAACCACTTTCCGACTAGGGTCAATTTAGGGCTGTCACAGGTCAAGTGAACCACATCCATAACAAGCTCCTTTTCTAAATTGGCATTCCCCATGATGAAATTTGTTACAATGTTTACATTTCAGTTCAGGAAACACTACCCACACTGGTCACAAATGGAGATAAAGACTTCGAGTTAGAGTGTTGAGAACCTCGCTCTTTTCTAGAATATCTCGTAGAGGTGGTAACACGATCATAATACTTCTTTAATTTCTTAGAAGTAGATAATTGTGATTACTCATAATTATTTTACTAGAAACTCGAGCTTCTCTTTCGGCTTGTTTCTTTTCTTTACTCAATTCTTCAGCTTTATGTGATCGATCAACCAGTACCACAAATTCCCTCAATTCAAGAATCCCAATCAACAATTTAATATCTTCATTTAAACCCTCTTCAAATTGTTTGCACATGTCAGCTTCTGATGGAACACATTCTCTAGCGTACTTGCTCAACCGAACAAATTCTCATTCATATTCAAATACAGTCATATTCCTCTATTTGAGCTCTAAAATTTCTTTCTTTTTCTGATCCATGAATCTCTGAGTAACATACTTCTTTTTGAATTCAGTTTGGAAAATTCCCATGTAATATTTTCTCTAGGTACCACCGAAGTTATGGTATTCCACCAATGATAAGTTGTATCCTTCAGTAAAGACACTGCACATTTCAAACATTTAGCTGGCGTACAAGATAATTCATCTAAAACCCAGATGGTATTTTCCAACCAAAATTCAACCCTTTTTAGATCATCATATGTGGTAGCTCTAAATTCTTCTGCCTCATGCTTACGAATTTTATCTATATAAGGCTTACCAGTTCTAACAGGTTCAACATCTTGTGGCATCTCAGGAACTGGTTGAGGAGCAGATGGGGGAGGTTGTTGTACAATGGGGTTTGTTCTTAAATACTCAGTAAACCATTCATTCATCAATTGAAAGAAGGCCTATTTTTCCTCCTACTTTTGGCTCTCAGATACAGGCTTGTCACTACTAGATATAAATGCAACTCTTTGAACTGAAGCTAAAGCTTTGCTCCCAGCTTCCTCGGATTTAGCTCTAGCTTGGTTGGATGACATTACTAAATGAAAAACACATTTAACATGATCAGGAGACATCACACTATCACAAATTATATAATGGCATGTATAGCTAAACTCACATTTGCTATGTTAAATTTGAGAATCAGTTAAATCGTTGCTCTGATATCACTAAATGTAACACCCCTAAACCTGAGTCCGTCGCCGAAACAAGGTTGCAGAGTGTTACCAAAGTTTTCAGAATATTTACAAATAATTCATGTCAATTACTATTCATTTCCCGAGATTATTCATAACATCCCTTAAATGGACCATCGAGGCCCAATATGAGCTTTAAAATCAAATCGGGTCTTAATCGGGAGCTCTAAACATTTTTCATAGAATTTAAATTTTTTTCCAAGTTACAGGGTTCACATGCCCGTGTGGTCCAAAGAACACGCCCGTGTGACCCTAAGGCACGCCTGTGCTGCAGGCCGTGTTTGAAACTAGGTAGCTCTCTGAATTGTGTCACACGGCCAACCACACGCCTGTGTGCTAGGTCGTGTGGTTAATTTAATTTTTCAAAATTAGGTGCAGGTTTCACAACGCGAAGACACTCGCTTATGTTCCAGACCGTATTGCACACACGGCTGAGAGACACGCCCATGTCTCTGCTCGTGTGCTCAATTATGAGCATTCTGTTTTGTCGAATTTAAGATGAAGGGGACACACAACCTAACCACACGCCCATGTACCAAGCCGTGTGTCATACAAGATCAAGACACATGCCCGTGTGGACAAAATAAAGCCATTTCTAGCTTCATTTCTCACCCAAAATCATACCAATGACCTGTACGAAAACTTAAATCCAAATACCAACCATTTCAAGCAAATTATAACATCTAATATGGTATAACATAAGATACACATATGTTTATAATCTTACCTTGGTTTAACCTAGGCATTAACATCATTTGATCACATACACTTAACGTAACACATGTATGTTTATCATAATAACCTATTTTATAACATCAAAATAAACCATTACTAGCCATTCCAATGGCTAGGTTACAAACATCATTTTCAAGCCACTAATGGCCAAGTACCTTATACATGTCATCATATCAAAATGATTTTTACTATATATACCCAAAATAAACTAGTGGATAGTGTGATGATGCTCCAACTAATCTCCAACCTTCACGAGCTTTCGAGCACTATAAAACAGGGAAAATAAAATTAAATAAGCATTACATGTTTAGTAAGTTCGTATATTAGGAATTAAAACTTACCAATTTACATTTATTAACATTAAGCATTCAATAACATGCTTTTTCATCAATTTGGAAAATTTATCTATACACATACACTCAGTCAAACATGTTAGTTACATAAATGTTCACATAAGCATCAAGTAAGCATAAATGAGCTCATCATACTACATTCTTTCAAGACATCATTCATTTTGTCTCATAATTCTCAAATCATGTGAAGTATTTTATCCGTTGAATCATTGAAATTTCGATGGATATCCAAATAGCACACTCAAGGTGTACAATTTAATAGCCTGCCAATTCATATTTAGGAGTACCCATTAGGGCACTTAATCGGGAAGCACACTCTCGAGCCTCATAACATATAACAAGATTATCATTCCAGGCTAAATCCTTTTTGTAATATATGCTTAGAAGAGCTTAATTAGGATTAGCAGTCTAGGGTAAATCCCAATAGCAACAATGCAGGACCTCATTCCATAAGGAAATTTCATTTATCCATCGAAATCTAATATTCAAACGGAACTTAACCCTTTTCAAACAATCTCAAGCATGTAATCATTTCTTATATTATAATATTCAAATTAACTCACATAAATATAAAACACATTCCATACAACACAACATTCAATTTATCATATTTACAAGCTCAATTAAGTTACATGAACTTACCTCGACACTTGTTCGCGTATATAAATCTACTAATTCGAAACTTTCTCTTTTCCTCGATCTGGCTTCGAATTTGTGTTATTCGGATCTATATAAATGAATTTAATCACCAATTTTGTAACGCACCTTACCTGTGTTCTACGCCAGAATAGGGTATGAGACATTACCGGAACATAACATATGCAATAATACGAAACCATGACGTAGATTTTTTTTTTTATATATCCAAGTTAAAATAATTCAAATTGCATACTTAATCATGCATCCTCATACCTTATGGCTTGAACGATATTAATTAATATCAATGGTCATATACGAAATGAGCTATCAAATATTGAAGGCTAACATTTTAGGCCAAATTAATTATGACATAAAACAAAATAACTAAGTCCTCTATACATGCCATAATCCAAAATATTGTTTTCAAAATACTGAAAGAGTGTTAATAGTGTGAATGGATCTCCAACGTTCTTCGAACCCCGAGCTGGCTTGGTAACACTATAAGACAAAGGAAAGGAAAGAGAGTAAGCATAAAGCTTAGTAAGTAAGTACGTAAATAATAAAAAAATTGTCAACATTATTCTCAAGGTAAAACAATCATAATTGCACAATTACTCATTTTCAGATTAAGCTGTTTTCTTGAGTCACAGTCACTAAATTATTTATAGCTGGAGCTACAGAACTCCAAATTAAGATCCGTTAATCCCAGAAACTAGACTCACATATATTCTTACGATAAAATTTTTAGAATTTCTGGTTTAGCCAATTAGTATAGTTTATTCATTAAAGTTACTCCTGTTTCACTATCTAACAGTTCCGACCGCTCTTCACTAAAAATTATTTAATTCATGGTATAGGACTCAAAATTAAGAACCGCTAATTTTTCCAGAAACTAGATTCACATATATTATTACCATAAAATTTTCAGAATTTTTGGTTTAGCCAATTAGTACAATTTATTCATTAAAGATACCCCTATTTCACTGTCTAACAGTTCTAATCTTTCTTCACTAAAATTTATTTATCTCATGGTACAGATATCGGACGCTGTCCCCGTCAATTCCTCTTGAAAAAGACTCATTAAGGATTTTAAGCATGCAAATTATGACCCATAATTATTTTTTTACAATTTGTAATGATTTTACCAAATCAGAACAGGGGATTCCAAAATCATTCTGACCCTGTCTCACAAAAATCTAATTATCACAGAATATGAAATTCTTTTGCCTTCTCCGTTTCTTTTATGAGAAAATAAACTCATTACGATTTAATTTCATATCTTATTCAACCTCTAATTCAATTTCTACCATTTTTCGTGATTTTTTAAAGTCACACAACTGCTGCTGTCCAAAATTGTTTTATTACAAAATTTCATTTTTTACAAAATTTCATTTTTTACAAAATTTCATTTTTTACAAAATTTCATTTTTTACAAAATTTCATTTTTTACATAATTTCACTTACTCCATTCTATCTTACCAACAGATTCACTCAACTATCGAGCACATTGCTCACAACTTTTCACATTGATATACCTACACTTATTCATCACATAGTCATGTACATATGTATTTTCACTTAGTAAATTTCCCGTTGAACTCATTGGAATAATAACAGATACCTGGTTCCCTGTGCATATACCATCCTTGTAGCCGAAGCTCTCTGGTACGCATAGTAGCTTGCACTTAGTACTACACATGCGACCTATGAATCTGGTACATGTAGTAGCCTGCACTTAGTACTACATATGTGACCAATCAATCCGATACATGTAGTAGCCTGCACTTAGTACTACACACGTGACCTAACTATCTGATACACGTAGTAGCCTGCACTTAGTACTACATATGCGACCTAACAATCTGGTACACGTAGTAGCCTGCACTTAGTACTACACACGTGACCTAAAACTGTCTTAAACACATAGTAGCCTGGGCATAGTACTACACATGTGTTCTCACAATGGATCATTCGTATCTCTTCTATTCCGAAGGTTCAATCGGGAAATTTTTCACTTTTCAACATTTTACTAACTCGTTCTTAGTCAATTCTAATTCGTAGTTTACATCAATTGATCATTCTATAGGCAGCCACATCTCATATAGAATCAAAAGATAATAACATAAAAAGAATCGAAATATTATTTACATACAAACTTACCTCGGTGCAAAATATAGAAATTTTGCAATTTATTCCACGATATTTTCCTTTCCCCGATAAAGGTAGATTCCATTTCTTTCTTGGTCTATAATAACACATTTGACTTATTAAAATGCTCACATTATTCAAATTAACCCAAAATCATCCTATGGCAAAATTTACAATTCTGCCTTAAAGTTTCACAAAATTTTAATTTTGCCCCTAGGTTCGGGAAATACTTTTTATTCAATTTCCTTGTATTTTAGGCTTAGCCAAACCATTATCATAACTATATCAGTCCAAAATTTGCATTAAATCACACACTTACACACATTTTACACTTTTTTTACAAACTAGTCCTTTTATGCAATTTCATCAAAAATCACTTAGTAAAAGTTGTTTATCACACTCCAAACATTCATATTGTTTCATAAAACTTCAAAATACATGCATGTCATCCATGGGTAAAATTTTAAATATAAACACAAATTCAAAATATTGGTAGAAATAGGTAAACCGAGCTATGAGGATCTAAAAAATGTAAAGAACATTAAAAACGGAGCTAAAACGGACTTACAATTGAGCTTGGAAGTTGGAAAAACCCTAGCTATGTCTTCCTCATGTGAAATTCGGCCAAGGGGTTGAAGATTGACAAAAATTGGCTTTTAATTTTGTTTTTAATTCATTTTAATAACTAAATGACCAAAACGCCCTTAATGAAAAACTTTGGAAACATGCCTAACCATGTCCATTTTTGTCCACCAACTTAACCAACGGTCTAATTACCATATAAGGACCTCCAATTTAAAATTTCATAACAATTAGACACCTCTAACATGTAGAACTCAACTTTTAAACTTTTTACAATTTAGTCCTTTTGACTAAATTGAGTGCCCAAACGTCAAAATTTTTTGAACGAAATTTTTACAAAATAATTCCATAAAAATGTAGACCACAAAAATATAATAAAAACACATTTTTCTATGCCAGATTTGTGGTCCCGAAACCACTGTTCTGACTAGACCCAAAATCGGGCTGTTACAAATTTATCACATTTCACATTCAAGTGGACTCAATTTACTTCCTAGGCAAAATTACCATTTTGCCCCCAAATTTTCCATAAATTTCAATTTCGTCCCTTGATAAGTTAGAAAAGTAACATGTTTTAATCCCATTATTGATGTGTTTTTGGATGATATATTATATAATTTAGTGAATTCGATGCTCCTAATCCTTGAATTTCATGTTTCTATACTTAGGAAAGCATAGGGGAGTAAAAGGAGCAGAAAGCAGGCCAAAATCAGACAATACGAGCCATTTTCATGATTTACACGGCCTTGCCATTCCCACACGGGCTGAGCACATGCCCGTGTGAGCCACACAGGCTGGCCACACGCCTATGTGCCAACCTGTGTCGATTTCAAACCCTGTTTCCTTAATACATGAAAAAAACCAATTTTTAGGGTTTTTGAGCATTCTAAAGTTTATAAATACATACTAGAAGAGGACCTAAGGGAACTCGCAGAGCTGAACGAAGAAAAGACTCGAAGAACACTGACAGATTCAACTCAGAAGCAGGATCTCCTTCAAGACTTAAGACCACCATTCAATTTCTCTCGAAGTTTTTGGGTTTCTTTATGTTTTGTTGTTTTACTAATTTTGAGATGTTTCCTTCCAAAGTATGAACTAAATTTCCTAGATACCTAGGGAGGATGAAACCTAAGACGGATCTTATTATTTGATTTTTCTAAATTACATGATAAATATTTGTTCTTGATCTGAATTATGTGATCTTTTTTCATGTTTTAATGTTTTTAGGATATTAATTCATAATTGATGTGCTTATTCAGTAGAGAAGGAGTCTCTGTTTAAGAGTAGATCTTGCATAGTGGAGTGGAGTTACATGCAATCCTAGAAATAGGATGACATAAATCTACCGGATTAGAGTCAAATCTAATAGGGGAATCTATAGATCGAGTTAATGCGACAATAGGGGTTTTAATTAGAAAGAGATTTAATTAATCAACCTAGAGTCTGTTGTTTTATTCTTTAAAAAGATATTAACATAAGTTAGGGATTTGTATGGATCAAAACAAGTGAATAATTTGTTTAATTCAGATTTAGAATAATAAGTGAAGTCTAGGTGGATTCTTTCCTGGGTATTGTCTCTCTCATCGGTTTTCTTCAAATATTTTCTTCAAATATTTTCTTCAATTTATTCGGCTAGATAATAAAAAGATAGTAACTACTAGTACTTTTAGACCTCATAGAAATGATATTCCTAACTCACCAGCTGTACTATTATTCGATAGGTGCGCTTGCCTTTGTCATGATTTTAGGTAGTTCATGATGTCATCAAGTTTTTTGTACCATTGTCGGGGACTAAAATATTAGGAACACTTAATTTTTATTTCTTTAGCCATTTTTATTTTATTTTATTTTTATTTTTGTTTTTAGTTTAATTCTGTTTACTAATTTTTCTTTTTGTTTGCTTCTGGCAGGTTCCTTCAGTATATGACTAGAAGAAACCCGTCAGGACCTCTTGTATTTGACAGTAAGATCGAGAGTACAGCTCGCAGAAACTGTAGAGAAGTGAGGCAAAGTCAACAAAGTATAGTAAAAGAGTAAGAGGACATCATTAATATTATTGTGGAGATGCCTAAAAATCAGAATAATCAGCTACCTCCTATAGTTGCTGCAAATCCTACTCGTACTATATATGATTATGCCAAGCTGATGCTCACTGGGGCTAAATCGAGTATTGTTAGACCTGCTATTGCTACAAATAATTGTAAACTGAAACCTAACACTACTCAAATGATCCAACAGTTTGTTCAGTTTGATGATTTTATAGGATGAAGACCCAAATACTTATTTGGCTAATTTTCTAGAATTCTGTGACACTTTAAAGATAAATGGTGTTTATGATGAAGCCATTTGGCTATGGTTGTTTCCGTTCTCATTAAGAAATAAGGCTAAACAGTGGTTGAACTCCCTACCGCGATGATCTATTACTACATGGGAACAAATGACCAAAAAATTCTTGTTGAAGTACTTTCCACCCGCTAAGACAACCAATCTGAGGAATGGTATCTCCTCCTTTGTACAAATGGACTTAGAAACCTTATATAATGCATGGGAGAAGTATAAGGACTTACTGAGAAGGTTCCCCCACCATAGGTTACCTCTATGGCTACAGGTTCAAACTTTCTACAACGGTTTGAACCCTTCAACTAGGCAACTAATAGATGCAGCTGTCGGTGGTACTTTGAATAATAAATCACCTAAGGAGGCTTATGAGTTTATAGAGGAGATGTCATTGAATAACTATCAGTGGCAAGTCATGAGATTAGGGCCAACAAAAGCAGTCGATGTTTTTAACGTAGACGCGGTCACCATGCTATCAAACCATGTAGAACTTTTAAGTAATAAAATTGATGGTTTATATGGTTCTACGCAGGTACAACCAATGATGCAGTGTGATATGAATGGAAGAGGGATGAACAATCTAGAATGCCTATCCTACAACCTTAGCACAACGAACGAACAAGTCAACTATATGGGTAATAATTCTAGATATCAGAATAATCCTTATAGTAACATTTATAATGCAGGTTGGAGGAACCATCCCAACTTTTCTTGGGGTGGTCAAGGAAATCAAAGACCACAACCCCCTTCAGGCTTTCAACCAGCTTACCAGCAGGAGAAGAAGCCGAACCTTGAGGAGATGTTGACAAAGGTTATTTTGGTGTCAGAAACTCACTTCCAAAACACCGAGACAACACTTAAAAATTAACAAGCTTTGATTCAAGGGCTCAAGAACCAGATAGATTAGCTTTCTAAGCTAATTTTAGAGATTCCAAAAGGTAGCTTGCCTAGCAACACCAAAACTAATCCAAGAGAGCAGCTTCATGCAATTACGATTTGAGATGAAGAAGGGTTAGTTGAACTCGAACTAGAACTAAGGCAAGAAAGTATGGTAAGTTAAGGTAAGGTTGAGGTAAGTCAAGATAAGAAAAAATTGGTCAGCAAAGATTATACACCACGTGTGCCATATCCCAATGCGACAAGGAAAGACCACACAAACGAACAATTCGGTAAATTCCTTAAACTGTTGAAAAAGTTGCATATTAACTTACCGTTTATTGAAACTCTTTCGTAGATGCCAAATTTCGTTAAATTTTTAAAGGAGCTTTTAGCAAATAAGTGGAGGTTAGATGATTCGTCGCACGTGGAACTAAACTCAGTGTGCTCAACCATTTTGCAAAACAAACTACCTAACAAATTGAAAGATCCAGAGAGTTTTACTATTCATTGTTTAATTGATAGTTTAAATTTTAACAGTGGTTTGGCTAATTTAGAGGCAAGTATTAATGTCATACCCTATAAATTGTTTAAACAGCTAGGTCTTAGGAAACCCAAACAAACTAGGATGAGTATCCAATTGACAGACAAAACTATTAGATTTCTTAGGGGTATTGTTGAGGACGTGCTAGTTAAAATTGATAAATTCATATTCCCAGTTAATTTTATTGTTTTAAACATGGATGAGGATAGTGATGTACCTTTAATTTTAAGATAACCTTTTTTAGCAACTGCTAGAACCATCATTGATGTTGGTACAGGTGAACTCATACTTCGTGTGGGTGATGACAAGATTAAACTCCAAGCTTGTGATTCAGCTAAAATATCTAGTGATCGAGATGATTATACGAGTTCTGTTATTGAAAGTAACTTTGTGGCTCAACCTTCTTTGCAGGAAATCCCTCGGAAAAATGTGATAGAGCCACGTTCTAGCTTATGCGACAAAAACAGAACAAATCATGAATAATCAATGTTGCAGATCGATGAACTAGATGAATGGCAATCACATGTCAAGGAGAAACAGAGAATACATGATGAAAAATCGAAGCGACTCCATGATGATCTTAAGAATGGAACGAACCACTTCAAGGTTGGGGATCAGGTACTGTTAGATGAAAAAGACACTCGTATTACCACTTCAGAGCTTAGTGCAAATACAGCAACTCCTTTTACGGTACTCAATGTCTTCCTTTACGGTACAGTCGAGGTAACTCATTCTATTTTCGGCACTTTTAAGGTAAATATTACTCGACTTAAACATTATTTTAATAAAAGAATTGACAATGATAAAGAGGGGTCTCGACTCCGCGAACCACCGTGACCATACGAATATGAGGTAAGTTGAGCTTAGACTTTAAATAAGCACTTCTCGGGAGGCAACCTAAGCATTCACATTCCTAATTTACTAATTTTATATCATAATATTATTAAAATTAATTAATTTTTAAAATAATAAAATAATGGTTTTTAAAACCCACACGGCCTGGACACACGAGCGTATCCTTGGCCGTGTGGATCACACGACTTAGTTTTGAAAATTGAAGAAAATCAACAGTGAGTTACACGGCCTGGACACACGGGCGTGTCTGTCGTGTGAACCACAGGTCCTGGACACGCCGGCTTGTCCAAGGCCATGTGAATACTGGGCTTGAATTTTTAATGCATATAGACATATGTGAGGTCACATGGGCATGGGAGAAGCGAAGGAGATTGCACATAGCCTGGACACACGGGCGTGTCTGAGGCCATATGAAGATTGGGCTGTCAATTTTTAATTGACACAGGCTGAACAGAAGCCACACGGGTATATGACACGATCGTGTGGCCCAATATGGGCCTCACACGATCGTGTCACCATTTAAAACCCTATTCATTTTTATTTTTTTATTTTTTGTCTTCCTCCCTCTCTCAGCAAGCCTTAGCCGTCACTCCTTTTGACCACCATTTTTTTCGACCACCGTCCCTTCTTCCCTCTCCTTTGCACGTGCCTTAACCCAACCGCCCCTCCCCATCTTTTCCCCCTTTTCTTATTTTTTTATCATTCCTTCCACCCCCAACGAGCCAAACTCGACCCTACCCTTTCCTTTAAACAGGCCCCTCAACCCACATTTTCGAGCTCATCGCCGTCGCTCCTCACTTCGATCGTCATCCTCACCACAATCGGTCTCCCTATTATTCATTATCTTTGCTCTCTTATTTTTCTAATTATTATATTTATTATCATTATTCTTATTATTATTTTTATTCCTATTATTATTCCTGCTCTATGTAGTTATTTTTTATTTTTGGTTCAATTGATTGCTTCATTCACTCTTATTATTTAGTTTCTTTCCTATTGATGTTTCTTGAGTTCTGGACATTCTTGCTATTTGATTTAATGTTATTCTCCTTAAATTTTCTCTTCAGCAATTTCGTTGATTTTATTTGTGTTTTCCAGTTTCTTATTATTAAAACCTTATTTGGTAGTACCCTTATGATGTTTAGTTTTCTATGAGCACAGTCACTTTTCATCTTAATCCATGTGATGAGCTTAACATAGATTTTTTTTAGCTTGCATATGTGAATTTGTTTATTTAATTTAATTTATTTGATTACTTTATTTTTAGGTACACCATGACGAACACTCGTGGCAAGACTAAGATTACCATCCCCGCTTTGAAAAAGTGGAAGGGCCCTGCTGGGCCTCCTTCTCGAGCTCATCTGTAACACCCCTAACCCATAACCGTCATTGGATTAAGGTTACGAGGCATTACCAGACAAACAGAACATTTTGAACCAATTCAGAATCACAGATATCATATATCAAAAATATAGAAGCATTCAACACCACTTCATTCATCAAAGTGGTCTACGAGACCTAAAACATACGTTTAAGGAAATGTCAAAACTAAACCAAACCCATTCAGAATTTTCAGAACTTAACCAATTCTTCCAAACTGTTAAAGTCACACACCCATGTGAGGAGGCCGTGTGACACACATGGGCACTAGACACGCCCATATAAGCCAACCGTGCCAAAAATAGGTCCTATACTGACTTTTTCACATGGCCAATAGGCACGCCCGTGTACTACGGTCGTGTGGAACTTAGCTAGCTATTGACTTTAGCCCACGGTCATATTACACGCCACTGTGTCAAGACTGTGTGATTTTTTAGGTGAATACTATTTTTCTTACACGACCACAAGGAATGCCCGTGTACCCTGACCATGTGGCACCAAGCAAGCTTGATTCAAGCCAATTTGCCACCCCTTTTTGGGTCCAATCCTACAGGCAATAATATATAACATTCATACCAAAATTTCCAACAAATTCCATGCTTAAGAATGACCAAAACACATTAGAACTTAGCACATTACAAACATACACCAAAACTATACACAACTCATCATGGTTAGCCAACTCCTATGGCATAATATATACATATCAAAGCTTATATACATAGACTTTCTAGCCTATACATGCCATACATTAAAATATTTACATTTTTAAAAGTACCAAAAATTATTAAAAGTACCAAAATGTGATCGATAGTGTGGTGACGATCCTCGACTATCCCCGAGCCTTCAGTAGCTACGATAACTATAAAACAGACAGTAAACACACAAAGTAAGCTACAAAGAGCTTAGTAATCCAAATACAATTGGTATAATTACTAAAACATATATGTACCATTCAACCATATAGATTTATAACCATTTCATAGAATAGTTCATAAACTTAACCATGCTCCTTTGTTTGCATATATGCCATGCTTCATTTCCATACATATTTCACAAAGACAAAGTTTTTCATATTCAGAAATTTAGTACGATACAAACGTACCTGCATAAATTATACATTACATATACTCAATCTTAGATTTCATACGCCATCATTAGACGGGTCAGAAACGATTACAGATGCTCATAAACAAGTACAATGCCAACGTCCCAAACGTGGTCTTACAGGTAATTCAATATTGATGCCTCTGTCCCAAGCAGGGTCTTACACGAAATTAGATACAATGTCAATGTCCTAGACATGGTCTTATATGTAAATCTCAATCGAGGCCTGTGTCCCAGACACGGTCTTACACGACGTCTCAGACAAATGTCAATTTCGCTTAGGAATATACAGAGTTTTTTAGATATTAACATATTATCATACTTTACTCCAAAGATATACATCAGACACTCAAGGCCATCCAATACAGACTACAGTTTATATGTGCAGAATTTATTTCAATTAACACGTAATTGTAATTTGACTTACCTCGTACGGATTTCAGAAGAGACGAGTCTACTGTTCAACTATTTTGGACTTCCCTCGATCTAAGTTCGATTTTCTTTGTTCTTGATCTATTCAATACAAATTCAACCATTCAACCATTCATTTCATTCTAAATAATCCATGAACACATATTTAGGGCACTTTGCCTTTTAGCCCTTACTTTTTCACATTTTGACAATTAAGTCCATTTTTCACAAAATCACAAATATGAAAAATTCACCGAGACTATAGCTTGGCTAAATATACATAGCTTCCATACAAGTCCAAATAACATAATTAATTCACAATTTAGTTCTTCAAAACCCCTTTTTCACAAATTAGTTCAAATGATTCTATTACATCAAAACTCAAAGACAAAACTTATGAACCATCTACCAAGCCTTCATAATTCATTCAAAAACATCACAAAACTCATGATATCAATAATGGCATTTCATGAAATCTTTAACAGAAATAGAAATTCAGACATGGGTTTTGAATAACACGAAGCAACGATCACAGAAACGTAGAAATCATAAAAAACTGAACAAATTTCATACCTCAATTTATGCTTGCAAGTACCAAAACCCTAAAGCTCTTTTTCTTTTATTTTTCCTTTGATTTTCGACAAAACATCCCCTATTATGACCACATTTCATGTTTTATTTTTATTATAATATACATTAATATGCATTTCCTAATTTTGCCCTTTAATTAACAAATAAAAAATCCATCCACTAGTGTCCATACTTTTCCATGCATTAGAACAATGGTCCAATTGACATGCAAGGACCTTTATTTTAAAAGCCAAGCCAAATCGGTGCTTTAGCATCTAGCGCTCAACTTTTACACTTTACGCGATTTAATCCTTTTTCATAATTAAGCACAGAAACAGACAAATTTAATCACAGAAATTTCGCAGTTATAAATTCAGTTATAAATTCACATTTCACAGACACATAAAATAATATTAAAATATTTTGTAGACTTATATTTGTGGTCCTGAAACTACTATTCCGACTAGGGTCAAAACTGGACTGTTACAATTCTCCCCCTTAGGGATTTTCGTCCCCGAAAATCTTACCATTAAATAGATTTGGATATTGTCGTCTCATTGAATCTTCAGGCTCCCATGTAGCCTCTTCTACTCCGTGTCTATGCCACAACACTTTGACTAATGAAATTCTCTTTTTACGTTATTCTTTGATTGCATGAGACAGAATACGAATCGGCATTTCTTCATAAATCATATCAGAATGGATTTCAATATCAGATGGAGAAATTACATGCAAAGGATCAGATTTGTACCGTCGAAGCATCGATACGTAAAATACATTATGTATCTTTTCTAACTCAGATGGTAGCCTCAATCTATAAGCAACCAGCCTAACTCGCTCGGTGATTTCATACTGTCCAATGAACCTCGGACTCAACTTCCCTTTTATACCAAATCGGAATAGTTTCTTCCACGAAGAAAATTTTAGAAACACTTTATCACCGATCTTAAATTCAAAATCTTTTCGTTTCAAATTTCCATATGATTTCTGACGATCAAAGGTAGCTTTCAGACTATCTCAGATTACTTTCACTTTCTGTTCTGTTTCTTTTATCAGATCAACACCGTAAATCTTATTCTCACTAAGCTCAGACCAGTATAACAAAGTTCTACACATTCTACTGTATAAGGCTTCGTACGGTGCCATTTTAATGCTCGATTGAAAACTGTTATTATAAGCGAATTCAATCAAAGGTAGATATTATTCCCATGTACCTTAAAACATGAGAATGCAACATCTCAACATATCCTCAAGTATCTGAATAATCCATTCAAATTGACCATCCGTTTGCGGATGAAAAATAGTACTAAAATGCAATTTCGTACCCAGAGTATCTTGCAATTTCTTCTAGAATTGCGATGTAAATCTCAGGTCTCTATTAGACACTATCGACAATGGCACACCATGCAATCTCACAATATCAGAAATATACAACTCAGCTAACTTATCAAGCGAATAATCAAATCGAATCAGAATAAAATGAGCTGATTTCATCAAACGATCAACTACAACGCAAATTGCGTCTTTCTTTTTCCGAGACAGAGGCAAACCCGAAATAAAATCCATGGTCACTCGATCCCATTCCACTCCGGAATCATAATCGGTTGTAATAACCCAGATGGCACTTGATATTCAGCTTTAACTTGCTGACAGGTTAAACATCTTGAAACAAAGTCAGAAATATTTCTTTTTATTCCTGGCCACCAATATAATTGTTTCAAATCATTATACATTTTCGTACTTCCTGGATGTACAAAAAATCTACTACTGTGAACTTCACTCAAAATCATCCAAATCAACTCTGAATTTCTCGTAACACAAAGTTTATTTCCGAATCTCAGACAGTCATCATCATCTATTCGAAATTTAGAATCATAATTACACTGAGTTCGTTTAATTATAATTTCATTATCTCTCTTTTGAGCCTCGCAGATCTGTTGTAAAAAACAAAGGTCTCGCTTTTAATTCAGCTAAAAATGAACCATTATCCGACAAAACTAAATGAGCATTCATCGCACTCAAAGCAAATAACAATTTTTGACTCAAAGCATCAACAACCACATTTACTTTTCCTGGGTGATAATCAATCACAAGTTCATAGTCTTTTAACAGTTCTAACCATCTTCTCTGTCGTAAGTTCAAATCTTTTTATGTCATTAAATACTTCAGAATTTTATGATTTGAAAACACGTGACATTTCTCTCCAAACAGATAGTGACGCCAGATCTTCAAATCAAACACAATGGTAGCTAACTCAAGGTCGTGCGTGGGATAGTTCTTCTCTTGTGGCTTCAACTGTCTTGAAGCATAAGCAGTAAATTTTCCTTCTTGCATTAAAACAAAACCTAGTCCATTCAATGAAGTATCGCTGTAAATAACGAATTCTTTACCCGACTCAGGTTGTACCAACACTGGAGCTTCAGTTAACAGAGTTTTTAACCAATCAAAAATTTTCAGACATTGCTCAGACCATTCAAATTTCACATATTTTTGAAGTAATTTTTTCAACGGTGTTGCTATCACAGAGAAATCTTTTACAAATCGTCTGTAGTAACCGGCAAGTCCCAGAAAACTGTGGACTTCAGATACATTCCTTAGAGGCTTCCAATCCAAAATAGCTGAAATCTTGCTCTGATCAACTCGGATACCGAAAGTTGATACAATATGACCTGAAAAACCAACTTCTCACAACCAGAATTCACATTTACTAAACTTTGCATACAACTGTTTATCTCGCAGAGTCTGTAGCACTATTCTTAAATGCTTGACATGTTCAGTTTCATCTCGTGAATAAATCAGTATGTCATCAATGAATACAACCACAAATTTATCTAAATACGATCTGAAAATTCTATTCATCAAAACCATAAAAATAGCAGGTGCATTCGTTAATCCAAAAGGCATAACTAAAAATTCATAATGCTCGTACCTTGTTCTAAAAGTAATATTTCGAAATATCAGAATCCTTTACTCGCAATTGGTAGTAACCTGATCTTAGATCTATCTTAGAAAACACAGTAGCACCTTTCAACTGATTGAATAAATCATCAAATCCAGCAGAGGGTATTTGTTTTTTACAGTCACTTTATTAAGTTGACAGTAATCAATACACATTCTCATTGTGCCATCTTTCTTTTTCAAAAACAGAACAGGAGCATCCCAAAGTGAGAAACTCGATCTAGCAAATCCTCGATCGGTCAATTCTTGCAACTGAGATTTTAATTCTTTCAACTTGGTCGGAGCCATTCTATACGGAGCTATTGAAATCGGAGTAGTACCAGGTACTAATTCAATGCCAAACTTAACTTCTTGAATCGGAGGCAAACCAGGTAGTTCTTCAGTAAACACATTAGAGAATTCACAGACAACATGCACTGATTCAACTTTCTTATCATTCATTTTTGAATCTAACACGTAAGCTAATAGGCTTCATAACCTTTCTTTACATATTTCTGTTTTCATTGCAGATATCATAGTTGGTAGTGCATTTAGATCACTAGACTCAATTCGAATTATCTCATCAGTCTTACACCTTAAATCAATAACTTTTTGTTTGCAATTCACAATAGCAAACAGATATCTCGTGCAAATTCAACCATTCTATTCCCAGAATTATATCAAATTCATCAAAAGGAAAAAGTATCAGATCAGCAGGAAAACAGATATCTCGAATCAATAACGGGCAATTCTTGCAGACTTTATCAACCAAAACACTTTTGCCTAAGGGGTTCGATACTCTAATTATGAATTCAGTAGACTCTATAGGTAAAGTCTTACTGTACACTAAATTCATAAAAATATAAGAATACGTTGATCCAGGATCTATCAATGCAATCACAGAAGTATCATAGAGAGTAAAAGTACCAGTAATCACGTTTGGTGACGAAGCTTCCTCACGAGCTTGGATAGTATAGGCTCTAGCAGGTGCTCTGGCCTCAGATCTAACAGCAGTATCCCTAGTAGCTCTTTGACCACCACTTGCATTTCTTGAATCTCTAGAAGGTCTACCTCTAGTTGAGGTGTTACTTGGTCTCGAATTTTGTACATTCTCTTGCTCAGCAGGTTTAGAACAATCTCTTACAAAATGATCCAGAGATCCACATTGAAAACAGGCTCGGTCATTCAATCTACAATTTCCCGGATGTCTTTTACCATAGTGTTTACATTCAGGTTTCTCAGATCGGACATTTCCAACACTTGCAACAGATGTAACAGGAGCTCTGGAATTCGGATGCAATCTAGCTCGATCTCGGTTCGAATATCTTACATCAGTCTTTGAATAGTTTCGATCATCTCAGAATTTCTTTGACTTAGATTGAAATGCTCTACCCGAAGATCTCTTTCTAACATCTCTAGCTTCAAAATTAGCTTTTCTTTTTTCTTTACTTAATTCTTCAGCTTTACAAACTCGCTCAACGAGTATTACCATTTCTTTAATCTCCAAAATTCCAGCTAACAGATGGATTTCTTCGTTTAGTCCATCTTCAAACCTTTTGCACATTATTGCTTCATGATACACATTCCCAAGCATACTGGCTCAATCTCACAAATTCACGTTCGTATTCAGTAACAGACATACAGCCCTATTTAAGCTCGAGAAACTCTTTACATTTCTGATCAATGAATCTCTGACTGATATATTTCTTCTGGAATTCAGATTGGAAGAAATCCCAAGTAACTCGTTCATTGGGAACCACAGATATTAAAGTTTTCCACCAATGATACGTTGTATCTCTCAGAAGCGAAACGACACATTTAACACATTCCTTAGGATTCAGAGACATTTCATCAAACACTCGTATTGTATTCTCTAACCAGAATTTGGCTCTTTTAGCATCATCATTCGTTGTAGCTCGGAACTCTTCAGCCCCATACTTTCTAATCTTATCAACTGATGGTCTACTCAACGGTACCAGATTCAGTCATGGCATATCAGGAGTTTGAGAAGGATTAACTGGGGGTGGAGGTTGTTGTACAGTCGGATTGGTTCTAATGTATTGGGTGAACCATTCATTCATCAACTGATAGAAGGCTTGCTTAGCCTCACTATCACGACTACTTATAGCCGGTCGTGAATCATCTTGCACCGTCCCTTGCATGGGGGTAGACGCATTGCTTTCAACATCAACAACTACGGCTCTCTTGAGATCCATTACTATATAAAAGCACATTTCAATGTCAGGATTCATCACACTATCACAGTTTCAGATATATGGCATGTATAGCTAGATTCACATACGCTGTGGTAGTCCTAGAATCGACTAAACCATAGCTCTGATACCAATAAAATGTAGCACCCCTAACCAGTAACCGTCATCGGATTAAGGTTACGAGGCATTACCAGACAGACAGAACATTTCGCACCAATTTAGAATCACAGATATCATATATCAATAATACAGAAGCGTTCAACACCAATTCATTCATCAAAGTGGTCTACGTACATTTAACGAAAGGTCGAAACTAAATCGAACCTATTCAAAATTTTCAAAACTTAACCAATTCTTCCAAATTGTTAAAGTCACACGCCCGTGTGAGTAGGCCATGTGACATAAACGACACTAGACACGCCCATATAAGCCAACTGTGCCAAAAATAGGTCCTATACTGACTTTTTCATGTGGCCAATAGGCACGCCCATGTACTACGACCGTGTGATACTTAGCTAGCTACTGACTTTAGCCCACTGCCATATGACATGCCTATGTGTCAAGATAGTGTAATTTTTTAGGTGAATACTATTTTTCTTACACGGCCACAAGGCATGCTTGTAAACCCTGACCGTGTTTGCCACCCCTTTTTGGGTCCAATCCTACAAGCAATAATATATAACATTCATACCAAAATTTCCAACCAATTCTATGCTTAAGAAAGACCAAAACACATTAGAACTTAGCACATTACAAACATACACCAAAACTATACACAACTCATCATGCTTAGCCAACTCCCATGGCATAATATATACACATCAAAACTTATATACATAGACTTTCTAGTTTATACATGCCATACTTTAAAATATTTACACTTTTAAAAGTACCAAAATGTGATCGATAGTGTGGTGACAATCCTCTACTATCCCTGAGCCTTCAGTAGCTACGATAATTGTAAAACAGACAGTAAACACACAAAGTAAGCTACAAAGAGCTTAGTAAGCCAAATACAATTGGTATAATTACTAAAACATATATGTACCATTCAACCATATAGATTCTTAACCGTTTCATAGAATAGTTCATAAACTTAACAATGCTCCTTTGTTTGCATATATGTCATGCTTCATTTCCATACATATTTCACAGAGACAGAGTTTTTCATATTTAGAAATTTAGTACGATACAAACGTACCTTCATAAATTATATATTTCATATACTCAATCTCAGATTTCATATGCCATCATCAGACGGGTCAAAAACGATTACAGAAGCTCATAAACAAGTACAATGTCGACGTTCCAGACGTGGTCTTACAGGTAATTCAATATTGATGCCTCTGTTCCAGACAGGGTTTTACACGAAATTAGATACGATGCCGATGTCCCAAACATAGTCTTATACGTAAATTTCAATCGAGGCCTGTGTCCCAGACACGGTCTTACACGACGTCTCAGACATATGTCAATTTTGCTTAGGAACATACAGAGTTTTTCAGATATTAACATATTATCATACTTTACTCCAAAGATATACATCAGTCACTCAAGGCCATCCAATACAGATTGCAGTTTATATGTTCAGAATTTATTTCAATTAAACGTAATTGTAATTTGACTTAACTCGTACGAATTTTAGATAGAACGAGTCGACTATTCAACTATTTTGGACTTCCCTCGATTTAAGCCCTATTTTCTTTGTTCTTGATCTAGTCAATACAAATTCAGCCATTCAATCATTCATTTCATTCAAAATAATCCATGAACACATATTTAGGGCACTTTGCCTTTTAGCCCTTACATTTTCACATTTTGACAATTAAGTCCATTTTTCACAAAATCACAAATATGCAAAATTCACCAAGACTATAGCTTGGCTAAATATACATAGCTTCCATACAAGTCCAAATAACATAATTAATTCATAATTTAGTCTTTCAAAACCCCAGTTTCACAAATTTGTCCAAATGACTCTATTATGAACACATTTCATGGTTTATTTTTATTATAATATACATTAATATACATTTTCCAATTTTGCCCTTTAATTAACAAATAAAAATTTCATCCACTAGTGTCCATACTTGTCCATGCATTAGAACAATGGTCGAATTGACATGCAAGGACCTTTATTTTAAAATCCAAGCCAAATAGGTGCTTTAGCATCTAGCACTCAACTTTTACACTTTACGCGATTTAATCCTTTTTCATAATTAAGCACAGAAACAGACAAATTTAATCACAAAAATTTTGTAGATATAAATTAACATTTCACAGACACAGAAAATAATATTAAAATATTTTTCAGACTCAAATTTGTGGTCCCGAAACCACTATTCTGACTAGGGTCAAAATCAGACTGTTACATCATCTGTCGAAGCTCGCCACTTCTTTCTCCAATTTGTGGCAACCCCGGGAGGATTTATACCAGCTCCATCGTGTATGACCATTAGCCTAGGCCGTTTCATTGATTGGGCTGTGTTGGAGTAGGTCCAATTAGCTGATGACGTGCACGCCATTATCGTCACAGCTCCATGGGATTGATTCTTCGACATCATCGAGCCTACATACGCGGAGCTTAACTTAGAGTTTTCTGCTACATTTTCGATATAGCAGGTCATGATGGTTCATGATGAGCCAGGCACCATCACTTTTTGCCTGTGTGGTTTGATGCGACATATGAGCGGCCCAGAATTCGGTGCTACTATAGGACTCTACACAAAGGAGTTCATGAGCCCCAAGGACTTCCTTCAGCTTCATCGGCACATCCATCACTCACCATCGCATTGTTGGACCGATCTTATAGCTAGCCAGACACCTTATGATGCTAGTCGCTCGAAGGTGACTTCTCTCTCTCCGGGCTTACGGTACATTCACGTACTCTTAGCTCACACTTTGACAGGTTAGAGAGAGAGCACTAGAGTCATTAGCCCTAACGATGCATACTTCCTATGGAGCATGGCCCACGTCCATATTATTTATTTGGCGTACTTCATCGCTTTATCTTTCAGCTATCAGATTGACCGCTACAGGAAGGGCCTCACCTGTCTAAGCCTTTATATCTCGTCTTGCTCTACACTTTGGTCTCCTTGACACACCGGAGCAGTCCTTTACCTTTACACTAGTTAGCCAGATGTCCCCTCAAGGCATCTCGAGCATGATATACACGAGGTTGATCGAGCGATGTCATGGAATAGATCCTCTTCAGTACCGATTGTTTCATTCTGATACTCAAAATGAACCTGAAGACTTCCTTGATGATATTCCTCCCTATCACTAGAACCCACCACATCCTCCACCTTCGAGTCATTGACCTGTTCCTTCTGCTGCTAGCTTCCGAGGAGTATCCACTGAGGAGTTTGCTAGTTTCTGTCAGTATTGTGTTCAGAGGTTTGACAGTATTGATGCGACTTTGCAGTAGATTTGTTAACATTTCCATATTTCTCCTCCAGCGCCGATGACTCACGATGCTGATGCGTTTGATGATGAGGGCTTTTGAGTCCATTTATTTTTATTATTAGTTTTTATTTTTATTTTGTTTATTTTTATTTTTATAGACTTTTTTGCTTTACTATTTTGAACTATATTTTATTTATTATGGTTGTTTCTAATCGAGTAACCCTTTAATCTTCATCATCTTTGTGTTTACTTTCTTATCAGTTGTTCAGAATCATGCCCTACATCTACATTTATCTACAATTCTACTTTTCACTATTTTAGGGATTTCATCCAATATTTAGGGCAGTTTCAATTTTCTCCCGCTCTTATGATATTTTTGTTTCTACTATGATTATCTGTTTTTTTACATTGAGGACAATGTACATCTTAAGTGTAGGGAGGTTATTTATATGATTAATAGAAAATCTCTGAATTATATCTTGTGTTCTATTACTATTAGAATGAATTCTTATGATTTATAATTTTTATTGATATGTTTTAGATTAAATTCATAGGTAATTGTGCATTAATTGTTTAAACTTTAAGGCATGAGAGAACCAAGCATGATGAGTCTATGTTCAGAATTAAAAATTGCTAGGTTGTTTCCCTAAATTGAGGTATTACTTTGAAGTTTGAGATTTGTAAGATTGATATCAAAAACCATAATTTTTGTGAGATTTTGAGCCTTTAGAGCATACATTTTTCTTGCTCACTTTATTATTGGTTATGAGTATGTCAATACTGATTGGTTATTCCAGAACTTGCTTCGATTATTCATGTCGAGACTACACCTTTGATTTGATATACTGAGATGATAAAGTCACCTAGGTTTTAACCCACTTATCCCAAAAAGCCTACCTTCATAATTAACCCTTAGTGAATCCCTTTGATCTTAATAAACTGTTTCTTGATCTATTCTTAATATTAACCCATAACTCATTCTTTTTGATTAATTGAGAATTTTTCCTATTTTGTTGACTCCCTTTTTGTCGAGATTTTATTTGGTTTGTTGCCTAACTATATTCTTTCGTTCAATTGTTAAATTATCTCCTATTATCTTTATTCTCAAAAAATTTGAAAGAAAAAATTATTATATTCATTTACATTTATATTATTGACTATTACGTAGTTATATGTCAATTAAGCTTGAACAGTTATATTCATATTTTGGGAAGAGGCTCGTGTTATTATTGATACGTTTTCAATTGATGTAATTATTTAGTATTAGTTTATTTTTTTCTAGTTTGGCAATTTATCAACTTGATCTCGATTCTAACCCCTTTTTTTCAGCCTTTATCCACACCCTTAACTAAGCCTCATTTCAACCTGTTAAAGACCTTTTTATTTGTACATATCTAATTTTATAGTGGTGGAGATTTGATTTTCACGCAAGCCTATGGTAATGACTTTTTATATTTGATTGTTGAGGGCTTATTTTTGATCCTTAAATGCCTTGAGTGATTTGAGAGAATCTTTAGTGAGGATGTCAATTCTTGTCGATTTTGAATTAAAGGTAATTACTTAGATTGTGACAACCCGAATTAGGGCCTAATCGGAATAGTGGTTTCGTGACCACAAATCCAATATAGAACTAATTGTTTTATAATTATTTAGATGTTTATAATATGATATCATGATTGAGTGAAAATTTCGTGATGAAATTCTATGCATTAAGCGCTTAAGTTGAGATTAGGGATTAAATTGAATAATTTGCAAAACTTGTGTTCTAGAAGTTTTTAGTATGAAATTGCTTTGGAATATTAATTAGGAGGTCTTAAATAGCAATTTGACCAATTTCTAAGTTTATGGAAAAAAATTGGACATGGATGAAATTTTTGGAAAGTTTAGTAGTAAGGGCATTTTGGTTATTTGTATATTAAATGAAATAAAATGGGAAACATAACACAAAAAATGGTCATCTTCTCAATTAGTTGCTGCCGAATTTCGCTCTCCTCCATAGCTTGGGTTTCTTAAATTTTCAAGCTTCATAATCAAGAAAGACGTGGAATCGATCGTGATCGGGGAAAAGAAAAGCTTTCGGACTAAATTAAAACATTTCTAAAGTTTGCACCGAGGTAAGTTCGTACATGAATAATTTATCAATTTTTTTATGTTATTTTATGTTGATGAATTGGTGACTGTCCATAGAATGATTAAATGATGGAAACTTGCAAATTTAATTAGATTATGAATAAGTGCTTACGGTGAAAAAGGAAAGATTTTTCAGTTGAACCTTCGGAACAGGAACAATACGAATGACCCATTGAGAATACACATGTGTAATACTAAGTGCAGGCTACTACGTGTACCATACTGTTAACTCGCATGTGTAGTACTAAGTGCAGGCTACTATGCGTACTCAATGACTTCGATCACGTGTGTAGTACTAAGTGCAGGCTACTACGTGTATCAGATGGTGAGGTCACATGTGTAGTACTAAGTGCAGGCTACTGTGCGTATCAGATAGCTATAGCTATAAGTGTGGAAAGGGGAAATATGTGCAAACAATGGTATATTTGTTATTTTTCCATTGAGTTCAACGGGGAAAATCAATAAAGTGGTAGTATGTGAAAGTTATTATAGGGTGGATATGTGCAAATTTATGTTTATGAAAAGTTAGGAGCTATGTGCTCGATAATTGAGTGAATTCTGGTATAACAAAAAGGACTAGGTGAAATTATGCAAGAGTGAATGTTAGAAATAAAACAGTGTTGGATAGCAGCAGTTACATGATTTTAAAAATTTACAAAAAATCGTGGAAGTTGAATAAAAATGCAAACAATATATGAAAACAAATATTAATGAGTCTATTTTCACATAAAAGAAACAGAGGAGCAAAAGAATTCTATATTGTGTGACATTTGAATTCTTGTGAAATAGGGTCTGAATGAATTTGAGATCCCCTATTTTGAGTTTATAAATTCAACATAAATTGTAAAAAAATTATTAAGAGTCATACTTTACATTCATGGATTTCTTATTGAGTCTATTTTTGAGGGAAACAAACGGCATGGTCGTTGAAATTCTGTACAGGGAGAAATTTGGTTTGTAGTGCACAGGGGTTAGAGTAGTGGTACCCTGAAATAGGGAAGAATTTAACTAATAAATTGTACTAATTGACCCAACCAAAAATTCTAGAAAAAAATTAGTAAGTATACATATGAGTCTAGTTTCAGGAAAAATTTTATGGAATTTGATTTTGAATTTTTTAGCTCGAGATATGATTTTTTGTATACCGGGACTCCAGAAAATAGCTTGTCCTGAATATGTGATTATATACTAGTATGATTGTTTTACTTTGATAAATTGAATATAAATTTCGTACTTACTTACTAAGCAATATACTTACCTTCTTTTCTTTTTTCTTATCTTATAGAATTACTAAGCTAGCTTAAGATTTGGAGATCGTTGGAGACTCATCCACACTATCAATACTTTTTGGTATTTTGTAAACACTATTTTGGAATTATGGCATGTATAGAGGGCTGAATCATTTTGTTATGTGTCATAATTAATTCGTTTTAAAATATTACTTTTCAAAATTTAATATTTTACTTGTACTTATGTATATCTATTGATGTTATCTATTTTTGTTCAAGCTAGAGGAATTAATTACGTAAGATCAGGTAAATGTGTGAATTCATGTTTTCGTGATCAGTAATATTCCGTACCTTATTCCGGCTTAGAACATGAGTAAGGGGTGTTACATTTATTGGTATCAGAGCTGAGGATTAGGTGGTTCTCGGATTTACGTATTGTGTGTGGAAGTCTATCTATACATGCCATAATTTTATTATGATAGTGTGATGACTCCTGACCATTTAAATCGTGTTTTTATATAGTAAATGGATCCCGATAGAGCTGTAGCTGATGATGTAGAAAGTAATGCACCGGCTCCCGTACAAGGGACTGTGCCAATTGAGAATAGGCATGAGACACATGATCAGGGAGATGGGGCCCGGGAAGCCTTTCTCCATATGATAAGTAATTGGTACACAGAATTTGTTCAGGCAAATCTGAATGCTCAGCCTCCTCCACCCCCTCCTATTCCTCAACTAATTCCCGTGGTTCCTCAAGGTGCCGAAATGGTAAGATTGAGAAAAATCCCAATTGATAAAATTCGAAAGCAAGGGGTTGAAAAATTTAGGGCTAATAAAAATGATGATCTTGAGAAAGCAAAGTTCTGGCTTGAAAATTCTATCAAGGTATTCGATGAGCTTTCTTGCACTCCCGAAGAATGTTTGAAATGTGCTATATCTTTACTAAGGGATTTAGCATATCATTGGTGGAAGACATTGGTATCTGTGGTTCCGAAAGAAAGGGTTACATGGGATTCTTCCAAGAGGAGTTTAGAAAGAAGTATATAAGCCAACGGTTTATTGATAAAAAATAGAAAGAGTTCCTTGAGCTGAAACAAGGTAGAATGTCTGTGGCAGAATATGAATGCGAATTTGTCAGACTCAGCAAGTATGCCCAGGAGTGTGTGTCCACCGAAGCTGTTATGTGTAAGATTTTTGAGGATGTGCTAAATGAATACATCAAGCTACAAGTTGGGATTTTAGAGTTGAAAGAGTTTGTGGTATTGGTCGATCGAGCTTGTAAAGCTGAAGAACTGAGTAACGAGAAGAGGAAAGCTGTGAATGCAGCCAGTGACGCAAGAAAGAGGCCAATGAGTAAGTCATTCCAATCTCAGTGAAAGAAGTCTAAAGAAATGAATCCTCGATTGACTGTTTCAACTGGACACTCGTATCGGGATCGTGGGAGATCATATTAGGGTTTTAAAGCTCAAGCTACTTCAATGGCCAATGTCGATAATGTGAGATCAAATAGACCCGAGTGTCAGTACCGTGGTAAACAACATATCAGGGAGTGTTGGACGATTATCCGGGCTTGTTTCAAATGTGGTTTCCGAGAACATTATATTAAGGATTTCCCAAAAAGGGTTGAAGAAGAAAAATTTCAGAGTGCCAGACAAACTAGTGCTGCTAATAGAGGTAGACCTCCGAGAAATACTGGAAGTGGAGCTAGCAGTTGAAGTGTGACAAAGGAGTCAACCGGGAGACCGGAAGCTAGAGTACCTGCTAGAGCTTATGCCATACGTGCTCGGGAAGAGGCGTCATCCCCTGATGTGATCACTGGTACATTTTCTCTTTATGATACTATTGTCATTGCATTGATTGATCTCGGATCTACTCATTCTTATGTTTGTGTGAATTTGGTATCTAGCAAGAGCTTGCTTGTAGAATCTACTGAATTTTTGATTAAAGTGTCAAACCTTTTAGGCAAATATGTGTTAGTAGATAAGGTTTGCAAAAATTGCCCTTTGATGATTCAAGGTCACTGTTTTCCGGCTAATCTAATGTTGCTATGATTTGACGAGTTTGATGTCATTTTGGGTATGGATTGGTTGATACTACATGATGCCAGAGTAAATTGTAGACAGAAAACTCTTGAGTTGAAATGTGAAAATGGTGAAATTCTTCGGGTGGAAACAAATGAATCAAATAAATTACCTATGGTGATTTCGTATATGTCTGCTCCGCGATATATGCGAAAACGGTGTGAAGCTTATCTTTCTTATGTATTAAATACTAAAATGTCTGAACCGAAGCTTGAATCAGTACAGGTAGCCTGCGAGTTCCCGGATGTATTTCCAGAAGAATTGCTGGGGTTGCCTCTGATTAGAGAGGTTGAGTATGCTATTGATTTATTACCTGGAACTGTACCAATTTCGATCTCTCCATACAGAATGACTATGACTGAATTGAAAGAATTAAAAGCTTTGTTGCAGGAGTTAACAGATAAGGGGTTTGTGAGACCGAGTTTCTTTTCCTGTGGTGCCCCCATGTTGTTTGTAAAGAAAAAAGATGGATCCATGAGACTTTGTATTGACTATCGACAGCTCAACAAGGTGACCATAAAGAACAGGAATCCGTTGCTGAGAGTCGATTATTTGTTTGACCAGTTAAAAGGGGCGACAGTGTTTTCAAAGATTGATTTGAGATTCGGTTACTATCAGTTGAGAGTTAAAGATTTGGATGTGCCAAAAACCTCTTTCAGAACGAGGTATAGACACTACGAATTCCTTGTGATGCCTTTCGGTTTAACCAATGCTCCGGCTATCTTTATGGATTTGATGAATCGAATCTTTCGGCCATACTTGGATAGGTTTGTGGTTGTATTCATAGATGATATCATGATTTATTCTCGAAACGAGTCCGAGCATGCTGAACATTTAAGAATGGTATTACAAATTTTAAGAGAAAAGAAATTGTTTGCTAAATTTAGTAAAAGTGAATTTTGGCTTCATGAAGTCAGATTTTCGGGACATGTAGTTTCGGGTGATGGTATTCGGGTCGATCCGAGCAAAGTTTCGGCAATTGTTAATTGGAAACCGCCGAAGGATGTATCTGAGGTTAGAAGCTTTTTGGGCTTAGCTGGATATTATCGATGCTTTGTCGAGGGATTTTCGATGATCGCCTCTCCTATGACTAAGCTGTTGCAAAAGAATGTTAAGTTTAATTGGACTGAAGAGTGTCAACAAAGTTTTGAGAAGTTGAAAAAGCTGTTGACTAAAGCACCAGTGTTAGTGCAACCCGAGTCGGGGAAAGAATTTGTGATCTATAGTGACGCGTCATCAATTGGTCTTGGTTGTGTTTTAATGCAAGAAGGTAAAGTAGTAGCTTATGCCTCAAGACAGTTGAAATCGCACGAGAAGAATTACCCGACACATGATTTAGAGTTGGCCATCATTGTCTTTGCTTTGAAGATTTGGCGCCATTATTTATATGGTGAGAAATGCCGAATCTTTATTGATTGCAAAAGTTTGAAATATTTGATGAATCAAAAAGATTTGAATTTACGACAACGGAGATAGCTTGAACTATTAAAGGATTATGAATTAATAATTGATTATCATCCTGGGAAAGTGAATGTAGTCGCAGATGCCCTAAGTAGAAAATCTTTGTTTGCTTTGAGGGCTATGGGTACAGATTTGGCTATGTCTGATAATGATTTGATTTTGGCTCAGTTAACAGTTAGGCCGCTATTTCTTCAGCAAATTTGTGAAGCTCAAAAGAATGACAGTGAATTGCGAGCCAAGCGAGCTCAGTTTGAATTGGATTGTAACTTAGAATTTCGAATCGGACCAGAGGATTGCTTAATGTTCCGTGATCGAGTATGTGTACTGAAAAATACTGAGTTGATTCAGAAGATTTTACATGAGGCACATAGTGGTTGTTTGCAAGTTAATCCTGGTAGTACAAAAATGTACAACGACCTGAAGAAAATATATTGGTGGAATGGTATGAAGAGAGATATCTCCGAGTTTGTCGCAAAATGCTTGATTTTCCAGCAAGTGAAAGCTGAACACCAAGTACCTTCAGGTTTACTTCAACCAGTGATGATTCCTGAGTGGAAATGGGACAGAATTACGATGGATTTTGTGACAGGGTTGCCTCTAACTCTAAAAAAGAAAAATGTCATCTGGGTAATAGTTGACAGACTGCCTAAATCAGCTCATTTTATTCCGGTACGTATGGATTATTCTCTTGATAAGTTGGCTGAATTATATATTTCTGAAATTGTGAAATTACACGAAGTACTTATGTCTATTATTTCGGATAGAGATCCGAGATTTAGTTATAGGTTTTGGAAAAAGTTGCAAGAAGCTTTGGGAACGAAATTGAATTTCAGTACCGCATTTCATCCACAAACTGACTGTCAATCCGAAAGAGTAATTTAGGTACTCGAGGATATGCTCCAATGTTGTGTTTTAGAATTTCAGGGCAGTTGGGAGAAATATTTACCCATGGTCAAATTTGCCTACAACAACAGTTTTCAATCGAGCATATAGATGGCACCGTACGAAGCATTGTATGGTCGCAAGTGTCGGACTCCCTTGTATTGGACCGAGCTCAGTGAGAAACAGATTCACGGAGTTGACTTGATTAGAGAAACTGAAGAGAAAGTGAAATTGATTCGTGATTGTCTGAAAGCTACTTCAAATCAACAAAAGTCATATGCGGATTGGAAGAGAAAAGAGATCGAGTTCCAAGTGGGTGATAAAGTTTTTCTAAAGGTATCTCCGTGGAAGAAAATTTTAAGGTTTGGCTGAAAAGACAAGTTGAGTCCGCGTTTCATTGGGCCTTATAAGGTTATTGAAAGAGTTGGACGAGTGGCTTATCGGCTAGCCTTGCCAACCGAGTTGGAAAAAATCCATAATGTGTTTCATGTGTCGATGCTGCGACGTTACCGTTCTGATCATTCACATGTGATTCCTCTAACAGAAATTGAAATTCGACCGGATATGACCTATGAGGAGGAACCAATAAAGATTTTGGCTCGAGAAATTAAAGAGTTGAGAAATAAAAGAATAGCCTTAGTGAAAGTATTGTGGCACAGACATGGAATAGAAGAGACTACGTGGGAACCTGAGGAAGCTATGAGGAAACAGTACCCGAACCTCTTTACCGGTAAGATTTTCGGGGACGAAAATCCCTAAAGGGGGGAGAATTGTGAAAACCCGAATTAGGGCCTAATCGGAATAGTAGTTTCGTGACCACAAATCCAAGATAGAAATAATTGTTTTATAATTATTTTGAGGTTTATGATATGATTTCATGATTGAGTGAAAATTTCGTGATGAAATTCTATAGATTAAGCACTTAAGTTGAGATTAGGGACTAAATCGAATAATTTGCAAAACTTGTGTTCTAGAAGTTTTTAGTATGAAATTGCTTTGGAATATTAATTAGGAGGTCTTAAATAGCAATTTGACCAATTTCTAAGTTTATGGACAAAAATTGGACATGGATGAAATTTTTGGAAAGTTTAGTAGTAAGGGCATTTTGGTCATTTGCATATTAAATGAAATAAAATGGGAAAAATAACACTAAAAATGGTCATCTTCTCAATTAGTTGCTGCCGAATTTTGCTCTCCTCCATAGCTAGGGTTTCTTCAATTTTCAAGCTTCATAATCACGAAAGACTTGGAATTGATCGTGATCGGGGAAAAGAAAAGCTGTTGGACTAAATTATAACATTTCTAAAGTTTGCACCGAGGTAAGTTTGTACATGAATAATTTATCGATTTTTTTATGTTATTTTATGATTTTATCATTTGAATTGGTGACTGTGCATAGAATGATTAAATGATGGAAACTTGCAAATTTAATTAGATTATGAATAAGTGCTAATGGTGAAAAAGGAAAGATTTTCTGGTTGAACCTTCGGAATAGGAACAATACGAATGAACCATTGTGAATACACGTGTGTAGTACTAAGTGCAGGCTACTACGTGTACCATACTGTTAACTCGCATGTGTAGTACTAAGTGCTGGCTACTATGCGTACTCAATAGCTTCGATCACGTGTGTAGTACTAAGTGTAGGCTACTACGTGTATCAGATGGTGAGGTCACATGTGTAGTACTAAGTGCAGGCTACTACGTGTACCAGATTTTTGATCGCATGTGTAGTACTAAGTGTAGGCTACTATGCGTATAAGATAGCTTCAGCTATAAGTGTGGAAAGGGGAAATATGTGTAAACAATGGTATATTTGTTATTTTTCCGTTGAGTTCAACGGGAAAAATCGATAAAGTGGTAGTATGTGAAAGTTATTATAAGGTGGATATGTGCAAATTTATGTTTATGAAAAGTTAGGAGCTATTTGCTTGATAATTGAGTGAATTCTGGTATAACAAAAAGGACTAGGTGAAATTATGCAAGAGTGAATGTTAGAAATAAAATAGTGTTGGACAGCAGCAGTTACATGATTTTAAAATTTTACCAAAAATCATGGAAGTTGAATAAAAATACAAATGATATATGAAAATAAATCTTAATGAGTCTATTTTCACATAAAAGAAACAAGGGAAGCAAAATAATTCTATATTGTGTGACATTTGAATTCTTGTGAAATAGGGTCTGAATGAATTTGAGATCCCCTATTTTGAATTTAGAAATTCACCATAAATTTTAAAAAAATTATTAAGAATCATACTTTACATGCATGGATTCCTTATTGAGTCTATTTTTAATGGAAACAAATGTCATGGTCGTTGGAATTCTGTACAGGGAGAAAGTTGGTTTGTAGTGCACAGGGGTCAGAGTAGTCATACCCTGAAATAGGGGAGACTTTATCTAATAAACTATACTAATTGACCAGACCAAAAATTCTAGAAAAATATTAGTATGTAGACATATGAGTGTAGTTTCAAGGAAAATTTACGAAATTAGATTTCTAATTTTGTAGCTCAAGATATGATTTTTTTTAACCGGGACTCCAGAAAACAACCTGTCCTGAATATGTGATTATATACTAGTATGATTGTTTTACTTTGATAAATTGAATATCAATTTCGTACTTACTTACTAAGCTATATGCTTACCTTCTTTTATTTTTTCTTGTCTTATAGAATTACTAAGCCAGCTCAAGATTTGGAGATCGTCGGAGACCCATCCACACTATCAATACATTTTGGTATTTTGTAAACACTATTTTGGAATTATGACATGTATAGAGGGTTGAATCATTTTGTTATGTGTCATAAGTAATTTGTTTTAAAATATTACTTTTCAAAATTTAATATTTTACTTGTACATATGTATATCTATTAATTTTATCTATTTTTGTTCAAGCTAGAGGAATTAATTACGTAAGATCAGGTAAATGTGTGAATTCATGTTTTCGTGATCTGTAATATTCCGTACCTTGTTCTGGCTTAGAGCATGGGTAAGGGGTGTTACATAGATAAGGGGAGATACCTATGTTTTCACGCTTTAAAAATATATGACTTGAATTGTTTGAATCCGTAGTGCTCTTTTAGTTGAATTGTTAATGTATGATTATTTGTGAATTATGACAAAACATTATTTGATGAAAATTTTGAATTGAGAAAGTTTAATTTTAATTGTGAGTTGAGGATTTTGCTTGAGGACAAGCAAACGCATAAGTGTGGGGATATTTGATAAGTCATAAAAGATACATGTTTTAATCCCATTCTTGATGCGTTTTTGGATGATTTATTATATAATTTAGTGAATTTGATGCTCCTAATCCTTTAATTTCATGTTTCTATACTTAGGAGAGCATAGGGGAGAAAAAGGAGCAGAAAATGAGCCAAAATCGGACAAAACGAGTCACTTTCAGGATCTACACGGCTTGGCCATTCCCACACGGGCTGAGCACACACCCGTGTGAGCCACACGGGCTGGCCATACGCCCATGTGCTAGCCGTGTCGATTTCGAACCCTGTTTCCCTAATACACAAAAAGCTAATTTTTAGGGTTTCTGAGCATTCTAAAGTTTATAAATACATATTAGAAGAGGACCTAAAGGAGCACGTAGAGTTGAACGAAGAAAAGACTTGAAGAACGCCAATGGATTCAACTCAGAAGTAGAATCTCCTTCAAGACTGAAGATCTCCATTCAATTTCTCGAAGTTTTTGGGGATTACCTGGACAGTTAAGACAGAAAGAGGTGAGTTTATGTAAACTCAATTTGTAATCCCCGCAGAAAACATGCACACATTCAAATAACAGTTTCAGTCAAATGCAGTCCGGCCTAAGCCCATTTCAGTTTCAGTAGTAGATATACATTAATTACTAAATAGATTCCTACCCAACTAGCCTTTACACACTATCTTAGTCTATCCCTACACTCCATGCGGGGTTTAAAACACCCACCCATCCCTACATTCCAAGTAGCACCGGATGCGACACATAATCAGTAAATTGCTACTGAGCTGCCAGTTAATAGGCTTAAGAGCCTTTCAGTACACTTCCTCCAAATATCAACATTCCAACCCAATTCAATACAACATACATTATATGACATGCTAAGACATGAATATTAGTTATACACACAGTTCAGTAGTCATTCATACAATCATCATACTTAGTATATACATCATACATACAGTTCATGCATTTAAGGGTCTAATTAGTGCTTATTGACCCTGCAGTAGGTTCACAGTTGACTTAGGCGACCTGTGAAACCTTAGAACACATTTCAGTTAAGTTGGCTCACACGCCCATGTGTCTTGCCCGTGCGGATCCGCACACCAGCGTGGCCTATGCGGCCCAATTTGGCCTTGGCGTGTAGATCACACGGCTTGGCCCAGAATCCCACAGGGCCCAAAATAGTCTAGCTCGTGGTCACACACGGCCTACCTGGCCATCACACGGTCGTGTCTTGCATGCACGGCTTGGCCTCATCAATCACATGCCCGTGTTATGGCACACGGCCCACCACACGGTCTACCACATGGCCATGTGGCGTCTATAGAATGGTTTTCGACTTTTGTCGAAAACAATTTTTCTTGCGATTCGGGTACATATCTGGTTTGTTTTCGATGCTGAACTCTTCTAAAATCACAAGAACCTAAAAACCATCATAAGAAACCCTAAAATCAACCCTAATTCACAATTGAATAGAAATTGGGAAACCGACAGCAACGCTTTTAAGGTGTTCAACGCTTTTAAGATTTTAACATAAGTTAGGGATTTCTACGGGTCAAGACAAGTGAACAATTCGTTTAATTTAGATTTAGAATAATAAGTGAAGTCTAGGTGGATTCTTTAAATATTTTCCTACTTCATTCTCTGTTTCATCTTAATAATTAGGTTAGTTAAGATTAGGTTAAAATAAATTCCTTCAATTTATTCGGCTAGATAATGAAAAGATAGTAACTACTAGTACTTTTAGTCCTCGTGGATACGATATTCCCGGCTCACCAGCTATACTATTATTCGATAGGTGCGCTTGCCTTTGTCGTGATTTTAGTTTGTTAAGTGAATCATCATCATCCTTAGGATCGGAAAATGAAATTTATGCAATTTACTCCCCATTCCAAGTCTAACCAAAATTTCACTATAAAATTTACAGCACATACATTCTATAAAATCCAGAATTTCTCTTCAATTTTCACAACTTTACATTTTAGTCCCTAAATCATGTTTTCTCACTTTGTAAAAGTCGTTTATCTATCAACAACCTTTCATTTTCTACCATAAATTTCAAATTTTCAGCATATTTATCCATGACATAATTTCCACACTTTGATAACTTTTCAAATTGATCCTTAAAATAGATAGGTTAAGCTATCCCGGTTTCAAAAATATCAAAATTACTAAAAACGAGACAAGAAAACTTTCCCAATTAAGCCAAGAAAGTTTCTTCTCTCTCTCCTAGGGTTTTCATGTATTTTGGGGATGAAGATGACATAAAATAAGATGATATTTCTTTTATAATCTTTTAATTAATTAAATTAATTCAATATTCAATTTAGTCCTTACCCTTTTCCTAAATTTCCATGGATGAGTTACAAAAAATATCTACATACTTTTCTTGAATGGTCTAATTACCATATAAGGACCTCAAGTTTTGAATTCCATAGCTATTTAATCCTTCTAGTTACCAGAATTTAACTTTTGCATTTTTTGCGATTTGATCCTTCTCGTAATTAAACACATAATTAGTAAAATTTTATTTTTAGAATTTTCACATGACATTTCTAAGATAATACGAACCATGTAATAAAATTAAAATAAATTTTATTTTTGACTCGGATTTGTGGTCCCGAAACCACTGTTCCGATTTCATTGAAATTGGGCTGTTACATTTCTAATAAGAATGATGTCTCATCTTTGATTTGATGATATTCTTTTTGTCCTGATGTGGTTGCTTCCATGTTGCGTCCTTTTTGTCTTGACATAGAAGTGGTTACTTCCACATTGTTTCCTTTTTTGTCTAGATGTAACTGTGGTTTCTTCCATGTAGCTTCCTCTGTCTTTTCTTCTATCATTCTTGGATATTATATAGATTCATTTCTTCAATTTCATCTAGATTTAATGAATCAATTGACAATCTTGTGAGTTCCAAATTTCCCATGTATTTTTTTTTATTTCTTCAATTATATGATATGGGAAATCGTTAATCTCCATGTCAGCTATTTTTTTTTAATAATTGAACAGATTCTTTACTTCTATCATCTTGACGTTATCTAGCTCTAGCATGATATGCCAATATTCTCAGTCCATCAGTCCAAAAGCAATAAGATTTTTTTCGAAGTAGATATTGGGCTTTGGTCATTGAATCTATTCCTGCTTATATTTGATAACAACTGGTATTATTGTAACACTTGTCAATATTTTTTGTCAAGTATTCTTTCTCCTTTGTAGTTGCTTAGAGGTTGGGTCCTCCGAACATTTTTTAATGGTCCATATTTGATATGGCTGATAAAATTTTTCTTTTTCAGTTATACCAATAAGGCTACTAATTTCAAGATGAAATTAATAATAGAAATCATCTTCATAAACCTAACACAACCCCATTCGATACTGCTTATATCAAATGGTTCATGATCGAGTCTAAACTTAATAGTAGAGAATTTTTCATCTAAACCATTTGTAAAAACATAAGCTTGTAGAAAATATTTAGAAAAAGATTTTTGAAGTTGAGCTTGCTGGTTGCAAATGGCTCCATTTATTTTGTAAATATTTCTATAGGTAAGATATTCCTAGCCTTATTATATAAACATAATCCAAACATTTTATTTATAACTGAATTATTTGTTCCCTTGTTAATAAAATACTGAAACATATCAAAAAGATTGTTTATCTCCTTAATATCTAAAAAACTAATTTCTAGTTCCCAATCTCGATAGAAAATAGATTTTAATAATAAATCATGAGTTTCTTGTTGTTTAGTTGTTTTTTCAACTATAAATTGTGAAAGCTTAGTAAGAGCTCTTTTGAAGTTAGCTCTTTGCTCGGTAAAATGAGTTTTCCACATTTCATTAATAAAATTATATAATTCTAATGGTGAGCCTAGATGATAAAAATATTTTATTTCCTGAATTTATTGTGGTTTCAACAAATTTCTATTGCACAAAACTTTTCTGCTCCATTTATAATTTTAGCATAACTAGCTTGGTATGCTGAATTTGGATCTTGCGACCAAGGTAGTTGACTTACCGATTGTGGTGTGAATGATAATTTAATTGGAATTCCAATTAGTTGTCTTACAATCTGATATGGAATATAATATCCTTGGTTAGAATAAAGTGATACTTGAGAAGGCATTTTCATAAATCCTTTATGAGGATTTTTTGATTTGAAGGTATTCCCTTTTTTATGAATAGTAGTCCATTCACCGGCTGTTTCTAGAGGTTACATCTATCCATAAGGCCTGCTAAGATAATCAACAATAATAATATTTGTACCTTTGACATATAAAACTTCGAAATTAAAAGTGCATAATTCATTATGCCATCTTATTCTTCTAGGTACAGTTTCCATGCTTTTATTAATAAGGAAATGTTTAACTGCTTGATTATCAGTTTTTATGATAAACCTTGTAGGTGCTAAATATATAAGAAAATTTTTATTCATTTCTTTATAGCTAGTAATTATTTTTCATATATGACATAATTAATTTCATTCAGTTTTCTCGAACTATATCCACATATTAATTCTTCATTATTTATTGTTTTAGCTTTCAAAATACAACCTCAATGATTTTGTGAGGCATCTATTTCTAAGATTAATTTACCACATTGTTTAGGTAAATAAACTTTTGGAATATGATTGATTTGATTTTAAATTTTTATAATTTTCGAGTTTGGTATATGTATTTTTGACTATATAAAGGGTTCATCCTTTTTAATTTTTCATATATCATACCTATTTTTTCAGATAATTTAGGAAATCAATTTCTTCCATAATCTATAATTCCTAGAAATTGTTGAAGCTACTTTTTTCTTCAATTTTTCAGAAATTCTTTTATTGTTACTATAATATGATCTTGTATTTTAAGACCATTTGCGATAATTTTAATTCTAAATATTTTATTTTTGTTTTTCTAGCTCTATTTTCTTAGGGCTTAGTATGATTCCATGTTTTATGAATTCTTGAGAAATGATGTTTAAATGTTTTCTATGTAATTCTAATGTATTTGAAAATATCAAAATATCCTCTATATAAACTACATAATTTTTTTATATTTATTAAATATAGAATCCATCCATTTTGGAGGATTTGTGGTGCATTACATAATCCAAATGACATTACTTTTCATTGGTAATATCCATTAGGTGCACTAAAGGCTGCCAAAGGTTTGGACTCTTCTGTTAGCACAATTTACCAAAATCCCGATTTACGGTCAAATTTACTAAAATATTTCGCTTGTTTAGCTTTATTAATTAAAACATTCTTTTTTTGGAATGAAATAACCATCAAAAATAATATTTTGATTTAACCTTTTATAATTAATGACCATTTTAGCTTTTCTTCTTTTTATTTTAGCATTATTTTTAACCATAAAGGCTGGAGTAGAATGTGGACTATTAGTTTTTTTTTATTAATCCTTTTTCTAATAATTCATTAATTTGCATGTTAAATTCTTCTATATCTTGTTTAGAATAATTCATATGTCAAATGCTCATAATTTGAGGAGTTAAAGTGTAAATATGGAAAAGTTAAAAGGCCAATAGCGCAAATATTTTAAGGGTGGAAGGATCTAGAAACTAAGGAAAATGTATGAATTAGGACCAAATTGAATAAGTGAAAAAAGTATGAGGGGTTCAACAGAATTTTACTAAAATGAGTAATAATTCAATGGAGGAACTTTGAAGGATCATAAGAGCCAGAATGATTATTAGCAAGAAAGATAATTTTGAAGAGTAATGATGATATTGGTGATATTTTTAATTTATTAATTAGATAAATATTATTTAAATAATAATTTATTAAAATTTTTAGTAATATTTTACTATTAAATGATTTATTTAAAAGGGAGGTAAGTTTTGCTTCCAACATGAGAAAAAGAAGAAAGAAAGAAATTTTTTTTCTTTACAATTTGGTCCTTTAACCAAAAATCCACCATTTCACTTCGAAATCAAAAGAATTTCCATAGCCACCAAAAGAGAAAAATGATAAGAAGACTATGGGGAGCTAGAATATCAAGTTAGATTTAAGAAAATAGAAGTTGTAGGAGAGAGGAAGTCGAGTTAAAGTTTGGTTTCAGGAGAATAAGGTATGGATGTTAAGGTTTTATGTTATTTTCAAGTTTAGAAGTGATAGAAAAGCATAAATATGATGTTAAAGTAAAGATTTCTCATGAGTAAATATTGATTTTTTGACATGTTGATGAAGAAAGAAGTTGAGAAAGTGAATCAAGGGGTAGGAGAAAAGAAAAACTAGAGATTTTGATAGAAAATAGGTAAGTACCCATAAACTTCCTTGTTATTTAAGAATTAAAATGTGAAATTTGTAAACTAAGTGGTAATTAAGTAAAATATAGAGTGGAATAAGTTAGTATGTTAAGTAGGAAATTATTACAAAAGCATAATAGTTGAGTTATGTGATAGTGAAAAATACACAAAGTATTGAATAAGTGAAATTATGGAAAAATATAAAATTTTATGGAAATATAGGCTAAATTGAAAGACTTGAGAAAAATATGTGGGGAAATAATATAAGTGAAATACATAGAAATTTGATGTTTAAACAGGATAGTGGGATTAGTTATGTGAATTAAGTGAGATGAGAAAGAAAAATTATTTAATAGTGAATAGAGGATTTTTATGTCAAAAAGTGATTAAAATGGAAAGTTATAAAAGTTTACAAGAAAATATTGAAAAATAAAAATATAGAAAAAATATAAGAATATATGAATATTGTAGTCTAAACTACAATTATTTTATAAGTTGTGAAAATTAGAGGCTATATCTTGAATTTGGGAAATTTATGTTAGAAATAGTAAAAGTGAAATACATAACACTTAACATGTGAAAGTAGATATTTTGGTGAATTATGGAAATATTAATAAGTATTCAAATATGCTATATGTCTTATTAAAAGGAAAATATATTGTTACATGAAATATTGTGATGAAGACTAAATTGTAAAGTATGTAAAAGTGTTATGTGAAATGTATAATAAGAATTATTAGTGAGTTATGAAAATTAAGTATGGAGGCAAGTTACATGTGTTATTGAGAGTGGAAGATATAATTATACTAAATATTGTTACAAGAAATAAATTGTGAAAAGTGTAAAAGTAATATGTGTGAATTGACACCCCAAACCCAGCCTAGACGTTATGGCTGAATCTGACGATGTCACATGGTAGTGCGTTTCGAAAAAATACATCGTTGTTAAATCCTCTTTTCTATTTATCCTTTTCCATTATCTTATGTTAGTTTCACATCGTGTCGTTCGTTTTCAAAACACTGTTCATTTACAAATCGATATTCAATTTCCAAAATGTTTTCATTGCGAAAGCTTTTAAGTAGTTTGTATAGTCATAGTATTTTTGATAAAACATTAATTTTGAAAACCCAAGTTTTACCTAACACTAGAAGATTAAACCATCAAACCGTATAAAATCCGAATTTAAACCAAAATTCGTAAAGGCCATAATTACAGCAGAATACACCGAATTAAAAGTAAAATCATAAATAGGTAATACTCGGTGTAAAAGAAGTCGTGTGACCACCATTGAGACCTGCACTAACCGCCTATATCTAGGTGCAAATTAAACAGAAGAGGTGAGTTTACGCAAACGCAGTGTGTGATCCCCATACACATGAACAGACTGTAAAAAGATAATCACAGTCTGGGCCTAAGCCCTTTCAATATCAGTATCAGTCCAGTTTGGGCCTTAGCTTGTCTGAGTACAAAAACAGTTATGCAGTAGGGCTTCAGCCCATCACCATATCAGTAGCAGTAATAGATATGCAGTCACAAAAATCCTACCCATCCAGCCTCTACACACCATCTCCGTCCAACCCTACACTCTATGTGGGGATATAATCAACCCACCCATCCTTACATTCCAAGTAGCATCAGATGCGACATTAGACAGTAGTTTGCAGCTGAGCTGCTAGTAAGTTAGGCTCGAAGCCTTTCAGCACACTTCCTCCGAACAATATCAACCCCCAACCCAATGTAATGCAATATACAGTTATGACATGCTATAACATGGTAACAGCACATACAATATCAGTTCAGTGAAACACCATCATGCTCGATAACATGTATTTATATAAATCAGTCATACAGACATTTCATTCAATTAGGGGTCTAGGTAAGCTTACCAACCCTACAGTTGGTTAACAATCGTCTTAGACGACCCGCGCAACCTTCGCAACATACCAGTGAAAATGGGCTCACATGCCCGTGTTGTCTGCCAGTGTGGGCCTACACTTCCGTGTGGCCTACACGACTCAAATAAGCCTTGGCCGTGTGGATCACATGGCTTGGCCCAAAATCCTCACGCCCGTGTGGCTTACCCGTTGGGGCCCACATGCCCTTTTGGCCTACACGGCCCAAATCGGTCGAGCCCGTGTGCTGCATACGGCCTACCTAGCCATCACACGGCCGTGTCTGGTGCACACGGCCTGGCCTCGTCGATCACACACCTGTGTTAGGGCACATAGCCTACCACATAGCCTACCACACGGCCGTGTGGCGTTGATAGAAAGGTTCTCAGCTTTTGTCGGAACCTCATTTTTTGCATTTTTGGGTACACAGCTGTATCGATTTCACTGCTAACTCAAACCCAAGCACTCCAGAACCTAAAATCGACAATTCTAAGTACATAATTAGTCTTACTTTATGATTAATTAAAATTTTGAAACCAAAAATATTAATCCATAAAGCGACGAACACTTACTGTGAAACTTCGAATCGATTCCCTACGAAACAGTACGAAGGAAGCCTTAAACCCCACGATTTGCTGTTGTCAAAACTCGAAAATCAGTCCAAACGACAAAGAAATAGATTACCAAAGTATAAAACTCCACTTATCGAACAACAAATATAGGAAGTGCGCACAAAGGATGCGAATTGAAATTAGAAAATCCAACAAATAAGAAGAAAGAGGGCAGAATTTCGGCAGTGAAGAAAGAAAAAGAAAGGAACACAGAGAGAAAAGAAAAAAAATGTCAGTTTGGGAAAAAATTTGGAAAAAGAATTCAACTGGCAGAATCAGTAATCCCGTAACCACCCTATTTTTCTTCTCATTAAACCACTTACTCACAATCGCCCAGGTATTCCAGCTCCACCGAAACTTTGTCTGAAACCCGAACAAAAAATTAAACTCCCTTGCTCTCGCAGGAATTTGAACACAAGATCATCAGTAAGCCAACATACAGCTTAACCACCAGACCAGCAAACCCGTTCTGACATGATATTACCAGTAACCAAATATAAACAATAGAGCTAGGGCTTAATTCAGAAAAAGAATACCAAAATTTGCCAAAGCTAAGGCTTGAACTTATACACCCATACCACTTAACCACTGAAGCAGATACACAGTTGTGTCAATTATTCGCAAAAGCAAGAATATAAATTTTGGGGCGTTACAACTCTACCCTCTAAAAGAATATTTCAGCCTCGAAATTTACCTGGTCAGAAAAAATGAGGATACTCTTGACGTATCGCATCCTCAGGCTCCCACGTAGCCTCCTCAGTGCTATGATTCTGCCACAGCACCTTCACTAAAGGAATGGATTTCCTTCGAAGGACCTTTACATTGCAATCCAAAATCTAAACCGGCTCCTCCTCGAAGGTCAGATCTATCTGAACCTCAATCTCCTCCACAGGGACGATGTGCGTGGGATCAGAGTGGTAGCACCTCAATATTGATACGTGGAACACATCGTGAATATGGTCTAAATTTGGATGTAACTCCAACTAGTAAGCAACCGGTCCCACTCGTTTTTGTATGCGATAGGGTCTAATAAACAACCTAGGGCTCAACTTGCCCTTACGACCAAATCTTAGTACCTTCTTCCATGGCGAGACCTTAAGAAAAATGAAGTCTCCCAAAGAATGTTCAACCTCGCGTCGCTACAAGTTTGCATAAGATTTCTTCCATCGTGTTATTCATTTTCAAAACACTATTCATTACAAATCGATATTCAATTTCCAGAATGTTTTCATTGCGGAAGCTTTTAAACAGTTTGTATAGTTGTAGTATTTTTGATAAAACATTAATTTTTAAAACTCGAGTTTTACCTAACACTAGTAGATTTAAATCATCAAATCATACAAAATCTGAATTTAAACCAAAATTTGTAAAGGCCATAATTACAACAAAATACTCCCAATTAAAAGTAAAATCATAAATAGGTAATAACTAGTGTAAAAGAAGTCATGTGAACACCATTGAGTCCTCACCGAGTCGCCTATATCTGGGGAATACTTGTACATATTAAACAGAAGGGGTGAGTTTACGTAAACTCAGTGCGTGATCCCCATAAACATGAACAGACATCAAACATATAAGCACAGTTTGGGCTTAAGCCCTTTCAGTACCAGTATCAGTCCAGTTTGGGCCTTAGCCTGTCTTAATACAAAAACAGTCATGCAGTAGGGCTTCAGCCCATCACCGTATTAGCAGCAGTAATAGATATGCAGTCACAAAAATCCTACCCATCCAGCCTCTACACACCATCTCTGTCTAACCCTACACTCCATGTGAGGATATAATCAACCCACCCATCCTTATACTCCAAATAGCATCGGATACGGCACTAGACAGTAGTTTGCAGTTGAGCTACTAGTAAGGTAGGCTCGAAGCCTTTCAGCACACTTCCTCCGCACAATATCAACCCCAACCCAATGCATGCAATATACAGTTATGACATGCTATAACATGGTAACAACATATACAATATCAGTTCAGTGAAACACCATCATGCTCGATAACATCTATTCATATAAATTAGTCATATAGTAATTTCATTCAATTAGGGGTCTAGATAAGCTTACCATCCCTACAGTAGGTTCACAGTCGTCTTAAATGACTCACGCAACCTTGGCAACATATCAGTGAAAATGGCTTCACACGCTCGTGTGGTCCCATACGGCTCAAATTAGACTTGGCCGTGTGGATCACACGGCTTGGCCCAGAATTCACACGCCCATGTGGCTTACTAGTGGGGGACCACATGCTCGTGTGGCCCAGACGGCCCAAATCAGTCTAGCTCGCGTGTTACACATAGCCTACTTGGCCATCACACGGCCGTGTTTGGTGCGCACGACCTGGCCTTGTCGATCACACGTCTGTGTTAGGGCACATGGCCTATCACACGGTCATGTGGCGTCGGCAAAAAGGTTTTCAGCTTTCACCAAAACCTCATTTTTTACGTTTTCAGGTACACACCTGTATTGATTTCACTACTAACCCAACCCCAAACACTGCAGAACCTAAAATCGACAATTTCAAGTCCATAATTAGTCTTACTTTGTGATTAATTAAAATCCTGAAACCATAAATATTCATCCATAAAGTGACGAAACAGTACGATTTGCTACTGTCAAAACTCAAGAATCAGTCCAAACGGCAAAGAAACAAATTATCAAAGTATTAAACTCCACTTATCGGACAACAAATACAGGAAGTGCGCATAAAGGATACGAATTGAAATAAGAAAATCCAACAAATAAGAAGAAAAAGGGCAGGATTTCGATAGTGAAGAAAGAAAGAGAAAGGAACACAGAGAGAAAAGAAAAAAAATGTCAATTTGGAAAAAATTTGGAAAAAGAATTCAACTGACAGAAACAGAAATCCTGTAACCACCCTAATTTTCCTCCCACTAAACCACTTACTCACAATTGCCTAGTATTCCAGCTCCACCGAAACTCTGTCAGAAACCCAAACAAAAAATTAAACTCGCTTGCTCTCGCAAGAATTCGAACACAAGATCATCAGCAAGCCAACACACAACTTAACCACCAGACCAGCAGGCCCATTTTGACATGATATTACTAGTAACCAAATATAAACAATAGAGCTAGGGCTTAATTTAGAAAAATACCAAAATTTTCCAAAGCTAGGGCTTGAACTTGGGATCTCACACACACACCCAGAACACTTAACCATTGAAGCAGATACACAGTTGTGTCAATTATTCGCAAAAGCGAGAATAAAATTTTTGGGGCGTTACATGAATGATATAATTTTCCCAAATAGACAAGATTAGAACTATTGGGATATAGATGGCATGCCACTAAGGAAATTTTAGCGTGTTGATCGTCTTGTGCTTTTGCGGTTACTGTTTCACACTTCAGTGCTTAGTGATTTGCACTTCAGTGCCTATTGTTCTATTAGTGCACCTCTGTATTAGTTTCATATATCCTAAGTATTCTATTTAGTTTACTGGGCTTCTGTTAAAAGGGTAAACAATTTTCATTATGAGGTAAAAGTTCTTTTTTGACTATTGATCGAAGATAAGTGAAGACATAAGTAAATTGAATGTATTTTAGGAATTATAAGAAAGAAAAGGACTAGTAAGTTAAATGTGTAAAGATAAATTATGAATGAAATGATAAAGATTAAAGATGAAATTACGAAAATTAGATGTGTTAAAAAGAATAGTAAATTTAATGGGTTGAATTAAGGACTTAAGGACTAAATTCTAAAATAAGCAAAAAGTGGCAAATGAGTATGATAATAAGAAATTGAGATGTAATATGATAAATAAACAAAGAAATGAAATATTTGAAATTAAGGAATTTAATAGATTTTGAGTATCATGGGTACTTACTAAGCCTTCATAGACCTAACGCGTTGTTTTCTCACACGTAGGTATAAAATATATAGCGAGCATTGGATTGGAAAATTGACCTCAGTTCATATCTTCACATCCACCAAGCTTGTAAAAGAGTAAGATGCAATTATTTTGGTTTAGATGTGGCATGTACATAGGCTTAATAAGCTATAAATAAAGTTAAGTGCTGGAAGGACTAAAATGTAAGACTTTACAAATTTTATTGGTTCTGTGAACTTATTAGAAATTAAAGCATCCTCATGCTAAGATAGATAAGACTTATATTCAAGTTAGTTGGTATACTTAAGTGATGAATTTTAATGGGTTTGAGGTGAATTAAACTAGTTTTAAAGTGTTGGACTGTTTTGAATCAATGCATGGGGTTTTGAATAAATTTTCAAAATATTTTTTAGCAAAAATTGCCCAAAGTATCGATACCAGTGGATCATGTATCAATACCTATACTTACACTAGTGTAAATAGCAAGTCATAATGCATTTTTGGCATCGGTAATATTTCTGGTATCAATAGTGAAGACAGTATAGATACCTCATGTTTTAGTATCGATACTTTACCCCTGTATTGATAAAAAATCATATTTAATTCATTTCTAAACATACTGAGTTAGCTAGTAATGTCCCTAAACTTCTAAAATAATACTATTGGATTGATTAAATGAAAATTTCATCGTTTAATATTCAAACTACCTAGTGCTTACTCAAAATCGCTTTGGCACCAAATGTAATATTCCTATATTGGATTCCGAGGATCAAATTGAGTATAGGGGTGTTACAAAAAGAACTCAAAAACATAAACTCATTCTTTCGATAATTTTTAAGTAATCAATATAGAATTGCAAATGAATCATTTCCTTCTTGGAAACCTACATTCATTTCCAAAAGATTCCATTTTTCCATTTTGGAAAAAACCATATTCATTATTAAATGTTTCCCATTTCTCCTTTCCTATTCATTCCGTTCATTTTTTTTCAAACACGCAATTCATTTATGGTTTCAATGAGATAGCAGAGGGACCGATTAGACGTATGTAATTAGGGCTCAAATGATTTATAATTAAGTTTCAATTTTTTGCATATTAATTATAAACTTATTTACGAGGTCATTCCATTATAGTATCGTGAATGAGCTCTCTCAACGATATACCATTATGAAAATAACTACTCAATGTTCATCCAATGACATTGTCTTAAGTGTGTTACTCTTGCAAGGTATCCTTAATCTCTTTGGGATAATATCCATTCACCTAATATGATCATATTTTATATCGTGGTAACCATTACATATTTCTTCATTAAAAGTCAACTACTATTGAATAGTAATTAAGTCGTTCATCACAAAGAAGAAAGACTCATGGCCATGTTTACTTTTTATCATCTATGTAATGCTAACAAGAGGATATCATATACCCAGGTCTTGGGCGATGAATTCCACTATTGTGAATGACGCTACGTACTAAAAAAGTCATACACCTAACGCACCAAGTTTCGGCTCCTTATCTATTCAAACTTAGGCTTTTATTGACATTAAACTGTATGAGTCACGCATAAATAGTCTGCCATCCACTCAAGATTTAGGTGTGCCACACTATGAACGTTACAAGTGAATAAATCAATAAACAGATTCATGATCTAATTTATTTGGGTCCAATTTAATGTACTACCAGTCTAGTCAGTCACATCTATATCTCTATAATATGGGAGTCATCCACTTCGATGCCTAAGAGAAGACATCTCTCTAAATGAGTTTGGTAGACGATATATTAGTCTTTCAATCGGTTTTCTCATTTTCATTTTGACTAAGGACATGTTTAGGTTCATCTACTAATACAAGCTGTCTTTTCATATTACGATCCGGTCACATAATATCACTTAGTATTTGTTAAACATTACACAACCAATTAGCAACATTTGTTTCTATTTTTCTTTGCGTGAAAAAACCATTTGAGGACTGTAACACCCTACACCCGACTCGATCGCTGAGTCCGAGCTATAAAATGTCACATTCATTGTCAAAGTAACTATGATAAATTTTATTCAAATTTAAACCATTGTAAGAGTTAATTCAATCAAACAGACATTAATCACAATAACCAACCATTTACGAGATTTATACAAGCTTACAAAAGGTCCAAGAACAAATCTGAGTTTGAATAAGGACCAAACATCCATTATACGATACCAAGTTCAATAGGAGCATTCACTTAAGAACAAACCAAACTAGACTCAACTAGGTACATGCCAAATTAGAATAAAAATAGAATATAAAAACATTGATGAGTTTGGGATTGTTAATTGGATGCTAAAGTCGTAGTTCAAGTCTCCTTAATTATACCTAACCTGCACACGGAAAAGAAACTGTATGTTGGGCAATGGAACTCAGTATTATTAACTTGTCTTAGACACGAATGAACACACAAATCCAATCAACACCTTAATTTAGCACCCAGTGTCTCATCAGACTATTTCCAAAGAAATTAGATTGTGCCTAGCACTCATTGGTATGACCGACGTAAAAATTGTGCTCATCACTTATCGACACGTAGTTGAAGTAACCATTTGGAACCCAGTGTCTCATCGGAACGTCCGAAGTAATTAGTTTGTGCCTAAAGCTCATTGGTATAATCGAAGTAAATTTTTTGCCCAACACTCAATCGAAACGTCTGAAGTAAAATGCGCCCAACGCTCATCGACATATAGTCGAAGTAATTTCGCCAGAGTAGTTAATAGGGTAATCTTTTATCCAATTCCCTTATAAGTTCAATTCTCATTCTATCAATATAAATATCTTCAATTCACCCATGATATCATTTCATACATAACATAGCATACCGTCTCAATTCCAAACCAATTTCACCATTTCATTTATTTTTAATATTTTCACTTTATTCACTTTAATCTTCTATCTTAATAATTAATTAAATTCACACCAATATAATTTGATCAGTCATAGTTAACTATTGATTCATTTTATAACTCTTCTATTTTTTTCCTCTTCCTTTTCTCCATTCCACTTCCTTTTTTTACAAGCATTTACACAAGAATCTTTAGCCTTAGTATGACTTGCTTTCATGTAACACGAATTATCCTTTTGCTATTTATAAATACACTTTTAACAAAGTTGTCTTCTTGAGTAGTAGTCACTAATTTATTTATATCTGGACCTATAGAAATTAATATTTTCTTTTTTCTTTTAAAACTAGACTCAATAAATTTTTACAATAAAAGTTTTAGAATTTATTTCAAAGTAGATTAATACCAGTCTTTTTTGAAATCCTCCCGATTCTCAATTGTTAGGCAGATTTCACTCTTCTTCACTAAAAATTAAATATCTTTGAGTACAAGTCTCATATTATGTTATTGTTTGTTTCCTTTGAAAATAGACTTATTAAGATTTTAGGCATGTAAATTTCATATCCTAAACATATTTTTACAATTTATAATGATTTTTCAAAGTTAGAAGAAGGAAACTCAAAATCATTATGATATTGTCTCATAAAAAGTATTGTATCTCATAATCTAAAATTTCATTACTTTCATTGTTATTTTTATGCAAAACCAGACTCAATAATATTTAATTTCATATTAGATTCAACCTCTAACTTGATTCCTACAAAAGTTTTTTGTGAATTTTCAAAGTTGTACTACCATTGCTGTGCATAAACTGTTTAGTGAAACATTTTTCTCTTCCATGATTTGATTAAGTAAGTTTTGCTAATTTTGTTATATAACATGCTACATTCCAACCAAATTCAATGTAAAAACATCTAATTACTAAGTTACACAAATTCTCATTTCGGTTCAAATTAGTCATCTAGTTCGATAATCGATCTCAAATATAGCATTTTAAACTCAAATAATCATTTTCAATTTACATTCGTATCATACTTTGCAAAACAAAATAAATATGTACGAATATAATGATTCAATTTATAGAAATACATTCATAACATGAATTAACTTAGTAAGTTTCATTGATTTTACCTAGCAAAATAGCAACCAAATGAGATTTAAAGGACTACGCGAAAAATTTTTCATTTTCACGACTAGCCTCGTTTTCGTTCAAATCTTGATTTATAAAATAATTCAGTTCAATTTATCAATTCCATATAACAACTCATTTGCAGTGATGTCAGAAACAGTGATTTCAGAACCACATTTTTTATGAGTGAGCCAACATTGTAATATTTATTTAATGTCTATATGGTTACATTAAAGTCGTATTAACTTTTCAATTAGAAATATTGAAGTTCAGATGGTTAATGAAGTGAAAATGATTAAATTGAAGAAAAAAGAGCAAAAGTTGGTTTCTCTTTGTTAAATGGATCAATTAGCTTTTAAAAGGTAAACTAATGGACTTTAGTAGTAATTATATCATTTGACATGTTAGAGGAGGTTTATGGATAGGTTTTAATGTATTTATAATTATTTTAAAGGTTATTTTTGTAAGTTAATAATTAGAGTAATATTTAAATAAAAAATTAGAAAAAAAAGGGAAGTGTCTCATCTTCCTTATTTTTCTTTACCAAAACTGAAATGCCATTGTTGTAAGAAGGGGGAGTTTTGGTTAAGCAAAATTGGAGTGCATGATATGTGTTTGAACTTTATTTTTTGATGATTTTTACACTTTTGAGTTCATTTCACTTACTTAGCCTAAGGATTATATTGTTAAGTTGTTAAAAGATTAGAGACTTGCCATGTTAGGGTTTGAATGTGATTTGAATTTTAAAATATACATATTTATGATGAGTTGTTAAATATATAAGTTTTATTAAGTAATTTTTAGTAGTTATGTGATTTAGGAACTTATTTATGAAATAGTAAAAATTTTATAATAACTTATTTATAATAACATAGTAAAATTAGGATTATATTGATGATTTTTATAATAAATTGTTAAGGATTTAATCTTTTAGTTCTATTTTGTATTGTTATTAAATTTTGAATCGTAATATATATTCAAATTGGGTGTTATTCAGGCTTAGTGCCTAGTAGGCCCAGTGCCAGTGTTATTCAGGCTTAGCGCTTAGTAGACTCAGTGCCGGTGTTATTCAGGCTTAGCGCCTAGTAGGCTTTGTGCCGATGAATCAAGTTTTTTAGTCTATTAATGTTTTATTAAACTTTGAATTGAGCTGTAAAGCATTTAGGTAAATTTCCCGAACTTACTAAGCTATGTTAAGCTTACTAGGTTGATTTCGTTTTGTAGGTCTCCTGGAATTGTGTCATCGGTTGGATTGTTCAAGAGTTCACACACTATCATCCATTGGTAGTTATTTTGTGTTTCGTTTTGAAGTTGGTTAAAAGTGGCATGTAATTAAAAATGGTCTTGTGGTATTAGGATATAATGTAATTGATCTAGTAAGTTGAAAATGGTCAGTTTGATGTTGGTATGGTATGTTTGATATTTTGATGTTTATACATGTAAATATGATATGTTATGCATATATAATTTGAAATAGTTGATATATTGAATTTATTGATGTTTGGGTTGATTGAATATTTACATGTGGTACCAATGAGGGTACATTGGTTGGTTGATGGAAGTAGGTTGTGTATATGTGATTTTGACATGTTTTGGTCTTGTTTATGTAAGCATTGAATAGGTTTATAGGTTGGTTAATGGTATGGTTGTTGCACAAGAAAATATATTTGGTAAACTTGATTTTTAAGGTACATTTTGGTACACACGACTTGAGACACAGACTGTCCCATGGTCGTATGTCACACACAGTCTATTCACACTGCCGTGTGTCTTTTAAGTTTTAGGTGCAGGTTTCACAGAGTCTGGCACACGGCCTACGGCACGGCCGTGTGTCCCAAAATAGTGAGTTACAAGGTTTGGGAACACAAGCGTGTGAATTTTCCACATGGGCATGTGTGTTAGACACACAACCATATTTTGGCCACACGGGTTGGCCTGAGTCACATGGCCGTGTGACCATTTTTTCAAAAATTTTCAACTTTTTCCTAACTTTTTCGATTTGTTTCAGATTGATCCCAAAATGTTTCCAAATTATGGTTAGGGCCTAGTAAGCTCGGTTTAGGGCCTGTAAAAGCATGTTTGACTTAAATTGAATGTGAATTGTTATTAATATTTACATAGAAATATAAATTGTATGTAAGGTTAACTATTGGTAAATTCTTTGTAATACTCAGTAATCCAAATCCGGTGTTGTGAGTCAAGGGTTTTACATTCCAAGCATCTTATATCATCCTATTATAAGCATGAATTAGTTCAATTGCATTTTTTAAGAATGTCCCCTAAACTTTTACATTTTTTTCAATTTATTCTCCTAAAATGAAATAGTCATATCTTTCAAATTTGAGCTTCGTTGTACAATCCAATTTCAATTTCATCCTCTACAAACCCTCTACTATTTATTTTTTATCGAAATCAAACCCTCAACTATCTATTTTTATCAAAATCTCATAACGGGTTTATAAATAATTCTCTTTAGTCCTTATATGGAAATACTAACAATTTTTACCTCACAAATTAGTCCTTTTTTCATATCTAAACTTAAAATCTATCTATTTAACACCAAAAGCTTCAAGAATTATCAATTATAATTTTCTAAAACTGTAATATTTTCAAAAATTAACACACGGGTTAACTAAATTAAGCTTTCGAAATTTCAAAAAATATAAAAATTATAAGAAAATTATTAAATTACACTAACCGATTAAAAGCATGAAGTTTTGGAACCCTAAGCTAAAATCTCTCAAATAGGAAAGTGGTTTCAGTTTTTCTTTTTGGGGAAAAGGACAAGAAAATGTTTTCTCTCCCTTCCCACTTATGTTTTATCATATATAATATAAAATTTAAATATTATAAAACTTTATGATTAGACATAAAGCTTTCCACCACCGTCCACTATAATTTTATTGTGGTATAATTACCACATTGGCCTCTAGTTTAAGTTTTCAATAAAGAATCTATAGTAATTTTAACTTTGATCACTTTTGCAAGTTAGTTCTTGTACCTTAGTTAACCAGTAATTTGATAAAATTACTCATCCAAAATTCAATTCACCTATAATATAACTCTGTAAATATTTAAAAAAGATATTTATAGATTCGGTTTAAGGGAACAAGGTCCCAAAATCGCATTTTTATACCACTGCCTTTAGGACCATTACATTTGTACCTTGAATAACTATCAATTAAACAAACTCACTAGACCTACTTTAATATAATTCAATAGTAGTCTTATAAATATTAAATAATAAAATTTATGAACACGATCTACTAAAATGACATTTCAAAACCGTAATTTTTGACACCATTGGAAACCATGTCATTACAATTCTCCCCCTTGAGAAATTTCGTCCCTAAAATTTACTTGGAAAGAAGTGGGGGTATTGGATTTCGTTTCCATATCAATTAATTAGTTTACTATCCTTTTTTTATTAGTTGTTAAACTCATCTAACTAAATTGCATAGTCTTTCGCATGCTATTGATATTCATATATAAGAATTTACATTTGAATTATCAAATCACGATTTCAATTAAGTTCATATTTCATTTAACCTATTCATATGTTATAATCTTATTAATCTCTCTCGGACTCGAGCTAGATACATAGATCAACCAACTTGTATCTCAATCTAGAATTGCAATGCATCATCGGATAAAACTGAAGCAATCATATTGACACATAAGTGCTTTATTGACTAAACTAAAGTAATTACTAAACTAATGTAATTACTTTAACACAGTCAATGCATCATTGGATAATATGAAGGAGATATACTGGTACACGTAGTGCATCATTGGATAAACTGAGGGAAATTTACTGACACATGTAGTGCATCACTGTATTAATCAAAGCAATTTTACTGGCATATACAGTTCATCATCAAATAAACTAAACCATATGTACTGTAATAGCTCGTTTTTAGTGAAATCAAAACAGTAGTTTTGAGACCACAAATATGAAGTCGATATTTATTTTATTATTATTTTTAATGCTACAGTATGATTAAATGATTGTGTGAAAGTTTCATTAAGAAATTTTATCATTTGAATGCTTAATTCAGTAAAAAGGACTAAATCGCGTAAAATGTAAAATACATATTCTATTAGTTAAAAGTGTTTATTAGCTATGAAATTAAATATTTTATGGGTTTATGTTGCAATTATCCCATTATAATAATAAGTGGACTTTCATGGACATGGTTTATGTGTTTTAATGGTTTTATATTAAGGTTAATTTGGTAATTAGTATATATAAGTTAATTAAACAAAACAAATAAAATTTTTATGCTATCATCTTCATCACTTGCTAAAATTTAAAGTAGGGAGAAGCCATTTTAGGGTTTGAAGCATTCGACACTTGTAAGAAAAATTGTAAGTCCATTTTTGCTCGGTTTTTTATGATTTCTATATTTTTGTGATTGTTGCATCTAGTACTAGCTAGCCCAAGGACTATTTTGCAAAATTGTTAAAGATTTTGAAAGATTCAATTGAAGAATATGTATGAGTTTTGATGTTTTATGATAGATTATGAATATTTGATGTTTGTTAAACAAGTTTTGTTAAGTGATTTTTAGTGAAAATGCAAAATAAGGATTAAATTGAGAAATGTGTAAATTCAGTGGTTAAAATATGAAATAAATGAAAAATATGGGCTTATAGGGGCATAATAGTAATTCGGCTAGCATGGGTATGTTTGGAATTTCATTAATTTGTGATTTTATGAAGTAAGGACTAAATTGTAAAAATTGTGAAAGTTTAGGCGCAAATGTATAAAATATCCCTAATGTATATTTTGGATTGAATTGAATTAATAGTTGATTAAATGATTTAATTTTGAATATATTTAGATCAAGAAAAATAGAATTCGGATCAGGACTGGGGAAAACAAAAGTTATTGACTAAACGGCTTATTTCACCGTTTTAACATCCGAGGTAAGTTCGTCTGTAACAAGCATTGTTATAAATATGTTTTAAATGCTTTGATATTGTATAAATTGTGTATACAAGACTACAATCATATTTGTTGACAATTCGGCTAAGTAAGGCACTTAGTGTGCGATTCAAGATAGCTTCGGCTATATATGGCACTTAGTGTGTGGTTCAAGATAGCTTCAGCTATATATGGAACTTAGTGTGTGATTCAAGATAGCTTCGGCTATGTATGGAACTTAGTGTGCATTTCAAAATAGTTTCGGCTATTATGACACCTAGCGTGCGATTCAGGATAGCTTTGGCTATGTATGGCACTTCGTGTGCAAGGTTAAAATAGCTTCGGCTATTTTTTGGCACTTAGTGTGCGATAATTCGAGTATTCGATATTTTCCATTTGGATATGAGTTTGTCACGGATTGGTAGAAGTATGTACGAAATAATATTCGAATATTGAAATAATCGAGTTGATGAATTCTTTGGTAAGTTATGTGAATGATGTATTGATAGCTTTGAGGCTTAATTGAATTGTTGTTCATTGATTTCAAATATTTGATTGGTAAACAATTAATGAGATTTGCTTATCATTTTTCATATGAACTTATTCAGCTGTTTAGCTTGCAATGTTTTTTTTATGATGTTTTATAGTGATTCAAGGCTAACTCGGATTCGTGGATCCTCGGAGGCTCTGTCACACTATCTACTATTACTTTGGTACTTTTGAAACTATATTTTGAGTATACGGCATGTAGAGGGACTTTGAGTCAATTTTGGATAAATGATGTAGCTATTTGAGTTGGCTTATAAATACCTATTTTTAGTTTGTATTTAGCCAAAGAAGTTGGCATATTTTTGTTGTGTTTATAATTGTGAAAATGCTTATATTATGAACTGATAATTGTGATGTTTGTTGATGATAGGCATTATGGAAGTTAAATTGATGATTTATGGATGTTGGTATGCTAGTGGAAGTAGGCCAAATAATGCATATTTGTAAATGGTCATTTTGTTGATTTGAGAAAATAAGAATTGGTATGAATTTGAGATAGCATATTGTGGTATGCATGTGTCTTGAATTGGTTAGTATTGAAACGCTAGGATTTAGTTTTGATTTGGTTATTTTGGTTTGCATATTATGTTTTATTTTGGTGCCATATGATTAAGTGAAGGTTTTTACCAATTGGGGTGGCTAAATGGCTTGGTAAATAGCCTATTTTTGTCCAAACGGGCAGAGTCATGGGTGTGTGTCTTAGCCGTGTGTGACACACGGTTGTATTACATAACCATGTGTCCCTTGCTGTTGAAATTGAAATCAAGTCAGTATGCTCCATACAGCCCCACACACAGGCATGTGACTTGACCATATGGCATAAGTTAGTATACCCTATAGGATTGACACGACCTAGCACATGGCCTGGCACAAAGGCATTTGTGGCCATTTTTAGGGCACACGGGCTAGCCGTACGGGCGTGTGTTTTGGCCGTGTGACCCAAGTCATAGAGTTACATGGGGCAGGAAATGGGGTGGGACACAACCATGTGCTCCCATTTCAAATGTCCACATGGCATTGTGACACGGGTGTGTCTAGTGGCCGTGTGAGACAATGGCCTGGTCACATAGGCATGTGTCCCCTATTTTGAGAAAAATTTTCCAAGTTCGTGAAAGTTTTTTAAGTTTTCAGTTTAGTCCCGAAGCACTCTCAAAGTATGTTTACGGCCTCGTAGGCTCGTATTAGGGACAAATTGATTGAGTTTGAATGATGAATGTATGAAATGATGTTATGTATGCTAAATGGTTGTTTAATTGTTTCGTAAGTTCGGTAATGCTCTGTAACCCTATTCAGGTGTTGAATACGGCTAAGGGGTGTTACATGTACTGGCACATAAAGTACATCATCAGATAAACTAAAGCATCTATACTCTCACACATAGTGTATCATCAAATAAACTGAAGCATCTATACTCGCACACATAGTATATCATCGGATAATCTGAAGTATTTATACTGACACACATAGTACATTATGGGATAAATTGAAGCAATTATACGGCACACATAGTGCATCGTTGGATAAAATGAAGCATATACAATGGCACACACAGTGCAACATCGGATAAAATGAAGCATTTATATTAGCATACACTGTTCTTCATCGATAAACTGAAGTATAACTTATAACAAATTTCCAATTTTGTTCTAAGTTTTATTCACATTCTTTCAATTTTCAATCTCTATTCATCATTCCAATACCGTCTATAACACACTATTCTTTTCTTTTTCTTTTTCTTTTAAACTCAATTTTAACACCAAGTACCGCATATTAATTAAATCGTGCTACTTTTTATTTTGTAATACCCCAAACCCAACCTAGACGTTATGACCGAATTACATTAGTTTGATTAAAACCCTAAAATTTTAAATCCAGATTTAGAACTCGTGTGCTTAGAAAATATTGTTTTTGGCAAAACACTTACAAGTTCTTTAGAAAATCTCGCTCAGAATTTATTTATTTTTTAGAAAAAAGTTTAATTTGATACTTAGACTTTCAGCAAAAATTCTGGAGTAGCAAAAATGAAAAATTGTGAATTAGATTTGAGAAAATGTATGTTTATTATTTGTGCATACTCTGAAATTTTCGTTGTTAACTTACTTATAGCTTATTTCAAAATTTGCAGCGGAAAAATCGACATTTGTTTAATTTTAAAAACCAACCCTTCCTTCAACTTAACAGAAAACATGTAGAAAACTTAAAACAAATAACAAAACAAAAAACCAAAAAAAAAAAAACTTAGTCCAAAACCAAAAAGTTTAGAAAACTTAACTGAAAATAATCAAACAATTTTAAGCGAGAAATCAATCTGAGTTCCCGTGCCCCATTCGGTCCTAAATTTACTAATTACCTGAGTGGAAAACAAACAAAGAGTAAGCTTACGAGCTCAGTGTGTAACACATCCCAAGAAACAAATTAGGTACACATAATCAAACATTTACGTTTTTAGATACAGATTCAAACATATTCTAATATACAGAATCATATGTATTTTCATAATCAGATACAGATGCATATTTAGATTCAGATACAAATGCAGTCATAGATCCTTCCCCCATTCACTACACACTAACTCCGTCCATCCAATCACACCAATTAGGACTACAAGAGTCCATCCATACAATCACATCGGGTTGTGGTGGTGTGCCACTTATAAAGGTGTAGTTGAGCTGCCAGACAGATATTGCAATTTTACCGCAAAAGTTGCAGTAATACTGTTAGAATACACTTCCTCCATCACAAATCAAACTCTCCCCGATGCACATTCATAAATAAACTAACACATGCATTCCATAAACAGATGTCACGCATGCTTTTCATAAGTATTTATGCTTTCAAAGTTATCATAATAGAGAGCGTACAAGTAATTTTCAAATACCTTGCCTATATCACTTATAGACACATATCAATAGATGTTACATTTAAAGTCTTATTTAAGCCAAATAGACCCCATGGGAGGTCTTATTACAAATTTTAGAATCAAATGGGCCAAGGTGGAAATTTTAAAAAAAATGGGCCTACACGGCCCAACTAGCCATCCCATGTGGTCCATACATCTTGACACATGGCTTGACTCACTCGTGTGACACACACAGGCTGCCACATAACTATGTGATCCACATGGTCATGTGACGTCGACAGAATGCTTTTTAGCTTTGCGCCATTTGCTATTTTTCAGATTTTTTGTTACACACCTGGTCATTTCTCGGTGTGAACGCAATTGTCACTTCAAACTTCTACCCGATACCAGTAGCAAAAATAATTCCCTTGCTTACATAGGGACTCGAACACAGGACTTTTAGCAAGCTAACACTCCACTTAACCATCAGACTAGCAGGCCCATTCTAATATCAAACAGTAACAAATAAAATTAAGCCCACTGAACAAGTATAAGGCTTAAGTAAGAAAAATACCAAAAATTACCAAAGGTAAGGCTTGAACTTGGGACCTCACACACATACCCAGACACTTAACCACTGAAGCAAACACACATTTGTGTCACATTTTCACCAAAACAGAAATAAGAATTTTTGGGGTGCTACGTTTTTTTAAGTAAATATACCTTAATTTTCGCAGCTTTAGTAGTCATAGGAGATCCATCTTTCTTTCTATGTGAAATGTCAAACAGCTGAAGGCGTCTAACTGTTTGACCAGACGACAGTTTCTAGAATATAGTAGGAAAAATATTATTTAGTAGAAAGTAACTAATAATTGACACCATTAATAAATTTAAAATACCTCGTCGTCAGCTACACAAGCAAAATTTTTCGACCCAGCTGTGTGCGTGATTTTTTATTTTTGCCTACTTGTAGTTCCAACTCACTCACGATACTATATTATGAAATTATTATTATGTATATAGTAAATACTATAAACTGAAATAATTATAAGAGTTTGGAAGTACGTAACACCTCTCCTTTCTTTGAATTCTAAAAGCAAACTGCATCTTCCAACTGGTACCTCAGCATTCCCGATGGGACATTTCGTAATTTCTCTTCGAGGCTTATATTTTTCTTAAAATATTCCTTCTTTAAAGTACTTTTTATGGTCTCTCCATTTCTTTCCTAATTTTATCTTCACATAATTATCTGAGACCTCTAAAGAAAATCTCTCCTGCAAATAACACAAGTTTAGAAAGTAAATATAAATGAAACTTAAACCAAAGTATTATAAATTACATTCATGTTATTACCTTAGTATTATCGAGAGCTTGATTTTTATTACTATTAGGCATATGATGCCATGACTCGTAGTTGGTGGGCAATAGATTGGCATTTCATGCTATAATGCCCAAGTATCCTGCTAAAAGTTGAGCTTCTGATCCAATAGGCTGACCATGACTATTTCTAGATACTTTGACATGCTCCACAGAATTTAGATCGTATAAATCCTTTAATAGCGTATGCCCTTGAGTTTTGCGCCTCCCACCACTTTTAGCTAAAAAAATGCTACATGATAATATAAGAATTTGAAACAAAAATCAATAATAAAAGTCAACATGCATGTAAATTAAAGTTAACATTAGTTTGAATTTCTACAGGTTCGTCAACTGTATTTGGAACATTCGAAGATCCAATAGCAATCTTTTGATCACTTTTGTTTCTTTCGAATTTGGAGGATAATGAATTATAATTTGTGTAACACCCTAAACCTGACTTAGAAGTTTATATCGAACCCCAGGTATTACATTGATCACCGAAGTGATCGTAAAAAATTTTTACAACATGAGTTATCTTAAATTTCATTACAAACTTATCCATCTTTTTACGAACCAAAAACATTTATCCATTTAGTCTTTAATTAGAAAAATTGAAGCTAGGTTTAATTTATAAACAAAATAGGGTTCGCGATATAAATCCAAAAACAGAACTTGTACCACAGTGTTTACAAAACCATACAGTTCAAAAACGTAATAACAAAATAGAAACTGAAAATACAAACTGATAGTTTACTTTTCACCGAGATTGTCCGAGACCTTCGCATACCGAATCCATGTCAAAATTCAAAAAAGCACCTGAAAGGGGAAACACTAAGGGGCTGAGCTACTTGAGCTCAGAGTGAGTTCGAATCAAGACTAAAAATAGAATCACAAAGTTCAATTCAATAGCGCAACAAATTTACATGAAACAACCCGTTTTTAGTCAAATCAGAATAGTGGTTTCAGAACAACAAATCTGAGGTCAAAATATTTATTTTATTATTATTTTAATATTTACAGCATGATAATGTGATTGTGTAAAAATTTCATGAAGAAATTTCATCTTTTAAATGGTTAATTTAGTAAAAAGGACTAAATCGCGTAAAGTGTAAAATTTGTGTTATATTAGATAAAAGTGTCAAATAGCTTTAGAACCTTGAAGTTAAGGTCCTTAAGTGTTAATTAGGCCATTATTATGATAGTGTATGATAATGGCATGGAATAATTGAAAATTTGAATTAATAATAAGGTTAATTATGTCATTTAGTAATTAAGGTTAATTATAATAAAACAAAGATTAAAATCATCATCTTCAAAGTTTCTTCGACATAAATTTTAAGCCATTGTTAGGTTTCATTCAACCATTGCTTTCCTAGCTCATTAAGATATGATTTTTGTCCTGTTTTTAATGATTTCTATGTTTTTGATATCGTTGCAGCTAGTACTAGCTAGACCAAGGACTAATTTGAAAAACTATTAAAAACTTTGAATGTTTCCATTGATGAATATATATGATTTTTGATAATTGATGATAGATTTTGAATGGTTTTGATAGTTAAACAAGTTTTGTTAAATGATTTTTAGTGAAAATGAAAAATAGGGATTAAATTGAGAAATACGTAAATTTTGTGGCAAAAATGTGAAATAAATGAGAAATATGGGCTAATATGATTACTAGAGAAATTTGGCTAGTCTGGGTTTGTATTAAATTGCATGAATTTGCAATTTTATGTGATAAGGACTAAAATGTGAAAAAAGGTGAAAGTTTAAGGGTAAAAGTATAAATGTGCCTTAAAGAGTGTTTTGGACTATATTGAATGAATAGATGATTAAATAAGTTAATTTTGAATATATTTAGATCAAGAAAAGTGAAATACGGACTTGGATCGGGGAAAAGATAAAGTTATCGACTAATCGACTCGATTTGCTATTTTATCATCTGAGGTAAGTTCGTATGTGATAAGCATTGTTACAATTATGCTTTAAATTTTTTGATATTACATAAATTGTGTTTATGAACTTATAGTCATGTTTAAAGACAATTCAGATATATATATATATATATATATACATATATATATATATATATATATATGGCACTTAGTGTGCGATTCAAGAAAGCTTTGGCTATATATGACACTTATTGTGCGATCCGGAATAGATTTAGATATATATGGCACTTAGTGTGTTAGACCAAGATAGCTTTAGCTATGTAATGTGACAGCCTTAAAACGACCCTAGTCGAAATGTGGTTTCGGGACCACAAAACCAAGGCATAAAAATAATTTAATATTTATTTTATTGCCTATAATGTGTGTTAACTCATGTGTGATATTTTTTATGCTTTGATTTAGAATTATAGATGTGAATTTCACTAGAAAGGACCTAGTAATAAACTTTGAAAGTATGAGGGGAAATGTGTGATGACTAATTAAAGGATGCATGCAAAACAATGGACTTGCATGTCAAATTTCCCCATAGCTAGTGGCCGGCCATGACAAGGATTTATGGGCAAAAATCATGTCATGAAACATGTTTGGTAAATGGGTTATGATGGAAAGAATAAAATAAGGGGTATGGAATAAACAATTAATGTTAGTAGATGAGAAACAAAAAAAAAGTGTCCATCTTCCTCCATAGCTTGGCCGAATGTCCTAAAGGAAGAAAGAAAAAAATTTTGTTCATCTCTTTTCACTCTCTTGTTGGCCGAAAATACTAAGGTTAAGGAAGGAGTTTTGCTTCATACTTGGTTTGGAAGAGGATTAGGAAGAGGTTGGCTAAACTTGCATCAAGATTAAGGTATGTTTGAGGTTCATGCATGTTTTAGTTGCTAGCTTAATGTTCTTGTTAGCCCATGGTTCAAATCCTTGTTATGTCATGGGAATGAAATTCGGCCAAAGTGAATGTGGTGTTAATGCCATTGCATGTTAAATGACAAGCTTGAAAGTGATACATGTGATGGAGGATTGAAGATTCTTAGATTTTCTTTTAGCATTTTTTTTTTGAATGAGATACTAAGTTCTTTGTTTCACCATGACCAAATTGAAATGGTGTGGTGTTGTGGTATTCGGCCATGATATATCCATAAGTATAATTCATGCATGTTGCATGGTAAGTAAGATTTAAGCTTTGGAAATGTGTATATATTTGGATATAAGCCATTTGAGAATTCGGCCCTTGCACCTACATGAATATATGTTTGCACATGATGGATTGGTATGACATATATACTAATTCAAAGTGTATATTTGCTTGTGATGATGTGTTGATTATGAAGTAAATAAGAGATGTGCAATGAATTACGATATGTAATGTGTTAGTAGTAAAATGTATGCTGTTTTTTGTGTGGTATTAAGTGTATATTCGCCACATGAGGGGTAATTAGTGTGCATGCATTCGGTTTGAGGCAAGCATATTGATGCCTATTCTTGGCTTAGAAAATTCGGCTAAGAGGAATATTAACTAATGTGTTGAGTTCGATTTATGATTTCGTACATATGCAACTTTGATGCCTAATGTATATAAGGGCCAAGTACTTTGAACTTCACGTTGATGTTTGAATGTATTGAATTGCTTGTTGTGATGTAAAATGTGCATGACCATTGTGTATTTGAGCTAAAGGATGGCCATATGACCATTTACACTCCTTGTCATATTCGCCATAAGCTATCATGATGAGATTTTAATAAGTTAAATTTGTGTGAATTAGCTCAAGAGCAAAGGGAGCTAAATCCGATAAAGGGAAGGAAAAAGTAGTTGAATAGTCCGTTAAATCGCCGACAACATCCAAGGTAAGTCTTCGAGTGATGACCCTACTGGAATTATATCAAAATTATGCTCCTTGTTTGTGTGGCCATTGAGCCGAAATAGTAAAGGTTGATAAATATTTTGTGTTAGAGCTTTAGTAACGAAAATGAACTATGGACGTGTCTTGAATATTGATATATGTGTAAGTGAACATTGAAAATATATCCGGCTAAGACCCAAGGCATTCGTATGCGAGTTGATATATCCGGGCTAAGACCAAGGCATTCGTGCGAAGTTGATATATCCGGCTAAGACCAAGGCCTTTGTGCAAGTCACCAAATCCGGTTATGACCAAGGCAATCGTATGAGTCGCTATATCCGGTTAAATCCGAAAGTATGTGATTCGAAGTGAGCAATCTTGCTGTGAAAATTTCAGCTTATACACTTGTGAAAATTCCAGCAATGAGGTATGTTTGTATGTACTTGTACTAATTGAATTCTTACAAGTAAGTATGCGCTAAGTTGATAAACGAGCTACCGCCTTGGGCTAAGTTGTTCTTTTGTGTATGAACATAAGGGTCGGTGATGTGAAATAAGTATGAGTATGGGAATGTGAATTAGTAAAGTGGTTTAATTAGCCATGTGAATAAAATACCTTAGTCAAAGCTGATTTCATTGCTTGAGACTTACTAAGCATTAAAATGCTTACCCGCTGCTTTGGCTCTCTGTTTTATAGGTTTATTTCGTTAGCTATCGGATTCGGGATCAAAGAAGTCAAGTCATCCACACTATCGAAGCCCCATTTTGGTACAAATTTTGGTTGAACTTTGAAATGGCATGTATAGGACCATCCTTTGTTGAAGGTCATGTACCTTCCGGTTTGTGTAAACTTGGATAGCCATGCGAAAATGGCTTATATACGTTTTAGCATAGAACTATAATCGTTTGTATGTTGACCCTTATGAGGTATGGAATTATTTTGAAACGATTAGCCATTGGAATGGTTAATCATGATCACGCTTTGTGCTATGTATGTAAAAAGGGCCAATTGAATCATGGAAAGTATGAAATAGGTAAAGCCTACTAAAGGCAGATGCTGACAGCAGCAGTGACGTGGATGTGAAAAATCACTAAAAATAGTAGGAATGGTATTAAATAGCAAATAAATTATGTAAGTGTACCTTGATGAATCTACCTTCATATGGAAGAAACGAAATGGTCATATGAGTTATAAGTTAACAGATTTTAAAGTTCTTGTGAAATAGGGCCAGAACGGTTTCTGGATCCCCTGTTCCAACTTTGGAAAATCATTGTAAATTAACCAGAGATAATTAGGAGTCATTCCATATGTGTAGATTCCTCTCTGAGTCTAGTTTCTATAGAAACAAACGGAATTAGTATTGAAGCCCTGTACAGGAGATATCCAATTCGTAACGCACAAAGGTCAGTGTAGTCGATCCCTACAACAGGCGAGACTTTAACTAATAAACTGTACTAATTGGCTCGACCAAAATTCTAGAAAAAATATGTAGATGGACATATGAGTCTAGTTTCAGGAAAAATTTACGGACTGATTTTCGAGTTGTAAAACTCAAGTTATGAATTTTGGAGCGACTAGTACTCAGATTGGCAGCTTGTCTGAAAATTGTCAATAAGTGGTTGAAGTCGTTAACACCTCGCGCTCGACTCCATGACGGTCTCGGTTCGGGTGTTACAATTTTATTGGTATCAGAGCTACGGTTTAGTCGATTCTAGGACTACCGTAATGCGTTTGGGTCTAGCTATACATGCCATTTTATGTGATTATATGATAGTGTGGTGATTTCGACGCTTGAACTTGTGTTTATTTATAGTAATGGATCCCGATCCCAACCGAGCGATAGCTGATGATGTGGAGAGTGTGGCGCTCTGGGACAGCCGGCGGACTCTCAACCTGTTGCTAGCAATCCGAATGACGAGGCTAGACAAGCCTTTTATAGCGTGATGAATGATTGGTTCAACCAATACATTCGAACTAATACTACTGTTCCACAACCTCCATTCCCAACAAACACATTTCAAGACCTACAATGCCTCCAGTAATTGACCAAATATAGGTCGAATAAGCCCCAGTTGATAGAATCCAAAACATGGGGCTACTGAATTTAAAGCTACGGATAGTGATGATGCCGAGCAAGTCGAATTTTGGTTGGACAACACGATCCGCACTCGATGAGCTATCTTGTACACCGATGAATGCCTAAAGTGTACCATCTCCTTGCTACGTGATTTCGCCTACTATTGGTGGAGTACTCGACTTGTTGCCCCGCGAACAAGTAACTTGGGAGTTCTTCCAAACCGAGTTTCGAAAAAGTATATCACCGAGATTTATGGACCAAAACGAAAGGAATTTCTCGAACTTAAACAAGGTTCCATGTCTACATCGACTATGAACGAAAATTCGTGAGGCTTAGCCAGACGCAGCGAGAATGCATTTCTTCGTAAGTCGTGATGTAAACGCTCAAGATGGACCTGAATGATGAGATAAAGTCGTATGTTGGCATTTTGGAAACCGAGAGTTTGTGACTCTCGTCGAGCGAGCGTGCAAAGCCGAGGAGTTTAGTATGGAGAAAAGGAAAGCGGAAGCGGGAGCAAGGGAGTTTCAGAAGAGGTATTCGGGAAGCCCTTCCAACAATCATCAAAGAAACTTAGAGATGGCTTAGGCCGATCTAGAGACACTTCGGGCTTTTCTAGACGAGATCGCGATCGACCCCTGTGACCACACGAATCACTTCGATCGCCGAGAGTGGGAATGATCGACGAGAGAGGACGAGTGCCGATTGTGGCAAATGGCATTTTGAAGTCGTAGATTCCGTGACCGCTCTGTTACAAGTGTGGATCAGTTGACCACTTCATTAAAGATTGCCCGAGGTTGTGCGAGCAGAATGTAGATCGGAGTGGGAAACCGGTACTACCACCGCCGAGGTAGACCATCCGGAAATACGGCAAGGCTAGTGGTGGTCGAGAGGATCTAGAGATGTCTGCGACCAGATCCGAGGCTCGCGCCCAGCTAGGACTTATGCTATACGCTGGACGCCGAGGATGCCTCCTCGCCGGATGTTATTACGGTACTTTCACTCTCTTTGATACTAATGTGATTGCTTTGATTGACCCCGGTTCTACTCATTCTTATATATGCGAAACCTTAGCATCCAAGAAGACTTTGCCTATTGAGTCTCATCGAGTTCGTAATTCGGTGTCAAATCCTTTGGGTCGTTATGTGCTGGTCGACAAAGTGTGTAAGAAATGCCCCTAGTAATTCGAGGTAATTGTTTTCCGGCGGACTTGATGCTTTTGCCGCTCGATGAATTTGACGTTATTCTTGGGTTGGATTGGTTGACCGTGCATGATGCGGTTGTGAATTGCAAAAGCAAGACTATTGATTTGAGATGCATAAACAACGAGATGATCCGAGTTGAGTCTACGAACTTGAAGGGGTTGCCACCGTAATATCATCAATGTTGGCCCGTAAATATGTAAGAAAAGGGTGTGAAGCGTACCTTGCGTATGTACTTGATGATAAGGAGTTAGAATAGAACCCAAATCTGGCTTGGGTGGTTTGTGAATACCCGGACGTTTTCCCAAGAATTGCGGGTTTGCCACTGTTCGGAGATAGAGTTTGGCATTGAGCTTGTACCAGGACCACACCGATTTCGATAGCTCCATATCGTATGGCACCAACGGAATTAAAGGAGTTGAAAGCTCGATTGCAAGAGTTGATGGATAGAGGTTTTGCTCGCCTCGAAGTTTTTCACCTTGGGGTGCACCGGTGTTGTTTGTGAAAAGAAGGACGGAACCATGAGGTTGTGCATCGACTATCGCCGCCTTAATAAAGTGACAATAAAGAACAAGTATCCGCTACCACGATCGATGATTTGTTCGATCAACTGAAGGAGCCTCGGTGTTCTCAAAAATAGATTTGAGATCGGGCTATTATCGCCATGAATCCGAGATTCGGACATACCCAAAACCGCCTTCGAAGCGAGATATGGTCACTACGAGTTCTTAGTGATGCCGTTTGGGCTCACTAATGCCCTGCGGTATTTATGGATTTGATGAATCGGATCTTGGATCATATTTGGATCGGTTCAGTAGTTGTGTTCATCGACGACATCTTGGTCTATTCAAGAGATGAGACCGAACATGCGAGCACCCGAGATTAGTGTTGCAAATTTTACGGGATAAGCAGTTATATGCTAAGTTTAGCAAGTGTGAGTTCGGTTAGAGAGGTTAGCTTCTTGGGTCACGTGGTATCTCAGATCGGGTATTCGAGTCGACCAAGCAAAATTTCAGCCATACTTAATCGAAACCTCCAAGAAATATTACCGAGGTTCGGAGCTTTTTGGGACTTGCGGTTACTACCGACGGTTTGTAAAAGGATTCTCGATGATAGCCACACCCATGACTTAAACCGCTTGTAAAGATGTCAAGTTTGAATGGACGGAAAAGTGTCGAAAAGTTTTGACCAATTGAAAACTCATTTGACTGAAGCTCCGATTACTAGTACAAACCGAATCGCAAAGAGTTTGTCATCTATAGTGACGCCTCCCTACTTGGGTTAGGTTGCGTATTGATGCAAGAAGGTCGAGTTGTGGCCTATGCGTCGAGACAATTAAAGCCACATGAGAAAATTATCCCACCCATGATCTCGAATTGGTCGCCATCGATTCGCTTTAAAGATATGGCGACATTACTTATTTGGTGAGAAGTGCCATGTGTATTCGGATCACAAAAGTCTCAAATATTTGATGACTCAAAGAGACTTAAATCTGCGACAAAGACGTTGGCTCGAGTGTTAAAGGATTATGAGCTGGTCATTGACTATCACCGGAAAGGCTAATGTGGTTGCGGATGCCTTAAGCCGAAATCACTGCTTGCTTTTACGACGATGAATGTACACTTGTTCATCCTACCCGACAATGTGTTAGTAGCCGAATTAAAGGCCAAACCATTGTTGACTCATCAAATTCGTGAAGCTCGTAAAGTTGATGAGGAGTTGCGTGCAAAACGGGTGAGTGTGTTCGAACAAGGAATCGGAGTTTCAAATTGATGATGACGATTGTTTGAGGTTCGAAGTCGTTTGTGTGTTCCAAAGAATTGAACTTATTTCGATAATTCGAACGAAGCTCATTGTAGCCGAATGGCAATCCACCCGGGAGTACGAAGATGTACAATGAGTTGAAACGTCGGTTTTGGTGGCATGGTATGAAACGAGACATCTCCGACTTTGTTGCAAGATGTTTAATATGTCAACAAGTGAAAGCGAGCATCAAGTGCCTTCGTGGTTACTTCACCGATCACGATACCCGAGTGGAAATGGGATCGAGTCACAATGGACTTTGTGTCCGGACCGCCGTTGTCGACAAGTAAGAAGGATGCAATTTGGGTTATTATTGATAGACTAACTAAGTCGGCTCACTTTATCCCTCGTGCGTATGGATTTTTCATTGGATAAACTAGCTGAATTGTACGTTTCTCGATTGTGAGATTACACGGGTACCGATTTTGTTGTGTCGGATAGAGATCCGAGGTTCACCTCGCGATTTTGGAAGAAATTACAAGAAGCATTGGGCACCAAGTTGCATTTCAAAGACCGCCTTTCACCCCCAAACCGATGGTCAATCCGAGCGATAATTCAGATACTTGAGGATATGTTGAGATGTTGCATCCTCGAGTTCGTGGTTCGTGGGAACGGTACCTACCTTTGATTGAATTCGCCACAACAATAGTTTTCAATCAAGTATTAAGATGGCGCTTACGAGGCTTTGTACGGGCGTAAATGCCGTACACCATTGTTTTGGACCGAGCTCGGTGAGAACAAAATTTTGGAGTGGATTTGATTAAAGATGCTGAATGAAAGTAAAAGTAATCCGTGAAAATCAAGATAGCCTCCGATCGTCGTAAATCGTATGCGGATTTGAAACGAAAGGACATTGAGTATCGTGGGAGATAAAGTGTTTCTTAAAGTTTCGCCGTGGAAAAAGATACTCAGATTCTACCGTAAGGGCAAGTTGAGCCGAGATTCATTGGGCCGTCGAAATCTCGAACGAGTTGGCCCGGGCCATGATCGCTTGATCTTGCCCCTGAACTTGAAAAGATTCACAACGTCTTCCATGTTTCAATGCTTGACGCTATAGATCTGATCCGTCGCACGTAATTAGTCCATCGAGGTTGAAATTCAAGCCGATATGAGTTATGAAGAAGAACCGATTCGTATCCTAGCTCGTGAAATGAAAGAGTTGCGAAACAAAAGGGTTCCGCTAGTGAAAGTGTTATGGCTCAAACACGGGATAGAAGAAGCTACTTGGGAACCCGAGAACTCTATGAAAGAGCAATATCCAAACCTATTTACGGTAAGATTTTGGGGACGAAAATTTCTAAAGTGGGGAGAGTTGTGATGCCTTTAAAACGACCCTAGTCGAAATGTGGTTTCGGGACCACAAAACCAAGGCATAAAAATAATTTAATATTTATTTTATTGCCTATAATGTGTGTTAACTCATGTGTGATATTTTTATGCTTTGATTTAGAATTATAGATGTGAATTTCACTAGAAAGGACCTAGTAATAAACTTTGAAAGTATGAGGGAAATGTGTGATGACTAATTAAAGGATGCATGCAAAACAATGGACTTGCATGTCAAATTTCCCCCATAGCTAGTGGCCGCCATGACAAGGATTTATGGGCAAAAATCATGTCATGAAACATGTTTGGTAAATGGGTTATGATGGAAAGAATAAAATAAGGGGTATGGAATAAACAATTAATGTTAGTAGATGAGAAACAAAAAAAAAAGTGTCCATCTTCCTCCATAGCTTGGCCGAATGTCCTAAAGGAAGAAAGAAAAAATTTTGTTCATCTCTTTTCACTCTCTTGTTGGCCGAAAATACTAAGGTTAAGGAAGGAGTTTTGCTTCATACTTGGTTTGGAAGAGGATTAGGAAGAGGTTGGCTAAACTTGCATCAAGATTAAGGTATGTTTGAGGTTCATGCATGTTTTAGTTGCTAGCTTAATGTTCTTGTTAGCCCATGGTTCAAATCCTTGTTATGTCATGGGAATGAAATTCGGCCAAAGTGAATGTGGTGTTAATGCCATTGCATGTTAAATGACAAGCTTGAAAGTGATACATGTGATGGAGGATTGAAGATTCTTAGATTTTCTTTTAGCATTTTTTTTTTTGAATGAGATACTAAGTTCTTTGTTTCACCATGACCAAATTGAAATGGTGTGGTGTTGTGGTATTCGGCCATGATATATCCATAAGTATAATTCATGCATGTTGCATGGTAAGTAAGATTTAAGCTTTGGAAATGTGTATATATTTGGAAATAAGCCATTTGAGAATTCGCCCTTGCACCTACATGAATATATGTTTGCACATGATGGATTGGTATGACATATATACTAATTCAAAGTGTATATTTGCTTGTGATGATATGTTGATTATGAAGTAAATAAGAGATGTGCAATGAATTACGATATGTAATGTGTTAGTAGTAAAATGTATGCTGTTTTTTTGTGTGGTATTAAGTGTATATTCGCCACATGAGGGGTAATTAGTGTGCATGCATTCGGTTTGAGGCAAGCATATTGATGCCTATTCTTGGCTTAGAAAATTCGCTAAGAGGAATATTAACTAATGTGTTGAGTTCGATTTATGATTTCGTACATATGCAACTTTGATGCCTAATGTATATAAGGGCCAAGTACTTTGAACTTCACGTTGATGTTTGAATGTATTGAATTGCTTGTTGTGATGTAAAATGTGCATGACCATTGTGTATTTGAGCTAAAGGATGGCCATATGACCATTTACACTCCTTGTCATATTCGCCATAAGCTATCATGATGAGATTTTAATAAGTTAAATTTGTGTGAATTAGCTCAAGAGCAAAGGGAGCTAAATCCGATAAAGGGAAGGAAAAGTAGTTGAATAGCCGTCGAAATCGCCGACAACATCCAAGGTAAGTCTTCGAGTGATGACCCTACTGGAATTATATCAAAATTATGCTCCTTGTTTGTGTGGCCATTGAGCCGAAATAGTAAAGGTTGATAAATATTTTGTGTTAGAGCTTTAGTAACGAAAATGAACTATGGACGTGTCTTGAATATTGATATATGTGTAAGTGAACATTGAAAATATATCCGGGCTAAGACCAAGGCATTCGTGCGAAGTTGATATATCCGGGCTAAGACCAAGGCATTCGTGCGAGTTGATATATCCGGGCTAAGACCAAGGCATTCGTGCGAAGTTGATATATCCGGGCTAAGACCAAGGCCTTTGTGCAAGTCACCAAACCGGGTTATGACCAAGGCAATCGTCTGAAGTCGCTATATCCGGTTAAATCCGAAAGTATGTGATTCGAAGTGAGCAATCTTGCTGTGAAAATTTCAGCTTATACACTTGTGAAAATTCCAGCAATGAGGTATGTTTGTATGTACTTGTACTAATTGAATTCTTACAAGTAAGTATGCGCTAAGTTGATAAACGAGCTACCGCCTTGGGCTAAGTTGTTCTTTTGTGTATGAACATAAGGGTCGGTGATGTGAAATAAGTATGAGTATGGGAATGTGAATTAGTAAAGTGGTTTAATTAGCCATGTGAATAAAATACCTTAGTCAAAGCTGATTTCATTGCTTGAGACTTACTAAGCATTAAAATGCTTACCCGTTGCTTTGGCTCTCTGTTTTATAGGTTTCGCCGTTAGCTATCGGATTCGGGATCAAAGAAGTCAAGTCATCCACACTATCGAAGCCCCATTTTGGTACAAATTTTGGTTGAACTTTGAAATGGCATGTATAGGACCATCCTTTGTTGAAGGTCATGTACCTTCCGGTTTGTGTAAACTTGGATAGCCATGCGAAAATGGCTTATATCGTTTTAGCATAGAACTATAATCGTTTGTATGTTGACCCTTATGAGGTATGGAATTATTTTGAAACGATTAGCCATTGGAATGGTTAATCATGATCACGCTTTGTGCTATGTATGTAAAAAGGGCCAATTGAATCATGGAAAGTATGAAATAGGTAAAGCCTACTAAAGGCAGATGCTGACAGCAGCAGTGACGTGGATGTGAAAAATCACTAAAAATAGTAGGAATGGTATTAAATAGCAAATAAATTATGTAAGTGTACCTTGATGAATCTACCTTCATATGGAAGAAACGAAATGGTCATATGAGTTATAAGTTAACAGATTTTAAAGTTCTTGTGAAATAGGGCCAGAACGGTTTCTGGATCCCCTGTTCCAACTTTGGAAAATCATTGTAAATTAACCAGAGATAATTAGGAGTCATTCCATATATGTGTAGATTCCTCTCTGAGTCTAGTTTCTATAGAAACAAACGGCATTAGTATTGAAGCCCTGTACAGGGAGATATCCAATTCGTAACGCACAAAGGTCAGTGTAGTCGATCCCTACAACAGGCGAGACTTTAACTAATAAACTGTACTAATTGGCTCGACCAAAATTCTAGAAAAAATATGTAGATGGACATATGAGTCTAGTTTCAGGAAAAATTTACGGGACTGATTTTCGAGTTGTAAAACTCAAGTTATGAATTTTGGAGCGACTAGTACTCAGATTGGCAGCTTGTCTGAAAATTGTCAATAAGTGGGTTGAAGTCTGTTAACACCTCGCGTTCGACTCCGGCGACGGTCTCGGGTTCGGGGTGTTACATGTAAGGTAGCTTCAGCTATGTAAGGCACTAAGTGTGCAAAATTATAATGGCTTCGGCTACGTATTAGCACTTAATGTGCGAGATATCTAGTATTCAACAGTGCTCTGAAAAGGTATGAGTTACTTACGAATTTGTACAGGTATGTATATGTAAAGTATGAGATGCAAGTAGAAGAAGTTATGAATTTGCATATAAGCTTATGATTAAGCATATGGAAGGTTTGTTATTTTCATGAATTATATGTTATATAGTTCAAATTGATGATTTGTTGAGTATATTTTATACGAACTTACTAAGCTTTATAGCTTACTTTGTTTATTTTCTATGTTTTATAGTCTTTTAAAGCTAGCTCAGATTTGGGTATCGGCAGAGACTTCATCGCACTATCGAACATCTATTTTGGTACATTTGAAGTTATTTATATATGGTATATGTCATGTATAGGCTTGAGTCATTTTGAGTATATTTGATAAACATGTATCTATAGGCCATTTGAGTTGGCTTTTCATAATGAATTTGTTAATGTATTAGGTTGTGTAAATGGCTTTGTTTTGAGTTAGGTAATTGACCTATATTGAGTGAATGAAGTTGAATTGATAATGCATGTTGGAATGGTTTAACCATATGAATTATATATGTGAATTATGTCTAGTAAAACAAGTTGAGTTGATAGGTACTTGAATAGGTAAATGACATTGAATTGAGTATTGAAATGGTTGAAATGGGTATAGTATAACTGTGTATTGATTGATGACTTTTGGCTGCATATTTATGTCTTCAAATGGTACCAATTGGGCTTGTATAGGTATGTGCAAATGGGCGGCAAAATGGCTTGGTAAATGGCCTATTTTTGTCCACATGTGGAGAGACACGGGCATGTGTCCCAACCGTGTGTGACACACGGTCATGTTGCATGGTCATGTGTCCTCTAATGTTGAAATTAAAATGAAGTCAGTATGCTCCACACGGTCTCACACACGAGCGTGTGACCGACCGTGTGGTACAAGTCAGTATACCCCTTAATTTGCATACAGCCTAGCACACGGGCGTGTGATTTGGCCATGTTGCATAGGTCAGTATAACCTATAGGTTTGGCACGGCCTAGTACACGGCTTGGCACACAGGCGTGTGTGGCCACTTCATAAGGCACACGGCTAAACACACGGGCATGTGGTTGGTAGTGTGACCCAAGTCAGTATGTACCCCATGTTTTCACATGGCTTGTGACACGAGCGTGTCTGGTGGTCCTGTGAGACACACGGCCTTCCCACACGGGCATGTGTCATCTATTTTGAGAAAAATTTTCAAAGTTTCGTGAATGTTTCTTGATTATCGATTTAATCCTGAACCATTTCCAAAGCATGGTTTGGCCATCGTAGGCTTGTATTAGGGACAAATTGATTGAGTTTGAATGATGAATGTATGAAATGATGTTATGTATGCTGAATGGTTGTTTAATTGTTTTGTAAGTTTGATAATGCTCTGTAACCTTATTCCGACGTTGAATATGGGTGAGGAGTGTTGCATTTATTGGTATCAGAGGTATGGTTTAGATGATTCCAGGACTAACGTAGCGTGTGTGAGAGTCTAGGTATACATGCCATATATTACTTGATAGTGTGATGACTCTTGACGTTTTAAACTGTGTTTTCATATAGTAATGGATCCCAATTGAGCTATAGCCGATGAGGTTGAGAGCAATGCGCCTGCCCCCACACAGGGGACAGCGCCATCTGATTCTAGACTTGTGACGGGTAGCTAGAAAGGAGAAGCTAAAGAAGCCTTCTTCCAAATGATGAATGGATGGTTCATTCAATATATTTGAACAGACCCAGCTGCTCAACAACCTCCACCCCTCTTAATCCCCAATCGATTCTAGTAGCTCCTCAAAGAGTCGAGCTTTTAAGTTTGAATAAGCATCCAGTTGACAAGATCCACAAACACGGGGCTGAAGAGTTTAAGCTAATGTTGATGATGATCCTTAGAGAGTTGAGTTTTGGCTTGAAAATACGACCAGAGTGTTTGATGAACTTTCTAACACACCAGTTGAATGTTTAAAGTGTGGCGTTTCACTATTGAGAGACACAACATATCAATGGTGGAATACCTTAGTTTCTATAGTACCGAGAGAACGAGTGACTTGGGAATTCATTCAGACGGAGTTCCGAAAGAAATATATAAGTTAGCGGTTCTTTGATCAAGAGCATAAAGAGTTTTTAGAGTTGAAATAGGGTTGAATGACCATTACAGAGTATGAAAGAGAATTTGTATGGTTGAGCAAGTATGCTTGGGAATATGTTTCCACTGAAGAAATCATGTGGAAGCGATTTGTAGATGGGATCAGCACTTTTTTTTGCACCCACAAAATTTTAATGGAAGATGAATATAAGTCATGCGTGCAAGCCCAAAGACGACTAAGCCCCAACATAAAGGAAGTTGTTAAAGCTGATGTAATTGAACTCCTAAATGCTGGAATTATTTATCTTATTTTTGACAGTTTTTGGGAAAGTCCAGTACAGGTTGTTGCTAAGAAAGGAGGCTTGACTGTTGTAGCCAATGTGAAGAATGAATTAATCCCAACAAGGACAGTCACAGGTTGGAGAGTTTGCATTGATTATAAGAAGCTAAATGATGCCACAAGAAAAGATCACTTCCCCCTTCCATTCATTGACCAATTGTTGGAAAGATTGTCAGGGCACATGTACTACTGCTTTTTAGACGGACTCTCTGGCTATTTTCAAATCCCAATAGCTCCTAAAGATCAAGAAAAGAGTCATTTACATGTTCATATGGTATGTTTTCTTATCGTATAATGCCTTTTGGATTATGATATGCTCCTGCTACTTTTCAGCACTGCATGATGGCCATTTTTGACGAACTCGTAGAAGATGCCATGGAGGTATTTATGGATGATTTCTCAGTTTTCGGTAACGCTTTCCATCTTTTCCTTAAAAATTTAAAACGAGTGTTAATAAGATGTGAGGAAACAAACCTTGTGCTTAACTGGGAAAAAATGTCACTTTATGGTTTAGGAAGGTATTGTGTTAGGTCATGAAATTTCTGGTAAAGGGATTGAGGTTGATAAATCTAAAATTGAAACCATTGAAAAACTACCTCCCCCTAATTCGATTAAGGCTATTAGAAGCTTTTTAGGACATGCTAGGTTCTATAGAAGATTTATTAAAGACATTTCTAAAATAACTAAGCCTTTAACTAAATTACTAGAAAAAAATGTGCCTTTTAATTTCAATCAAGAATGTTTAAAAGCATTTAATACTTTAAAGGATAAACTGGCTAAAGCTCCAATTTATTTGCACCTGATTGGAATTCACCTTTTGAACTAATGTGAAATGTGAGTGATTTTGCAGTAGGTGCAGTTTTGGGACAGCGAAGAGATAAACATTTTCCACCTATCTATTATGCTAGCAAAACTTTGACAGCCGCACAAGAAAAGTACACCACCATAGAGAAAGAGCTGCTAGCTGTAGTTTTTGCATTTGATAAATTTAGGTCATATCTAATATTGTGTAAAGTTGTTGTTTATACTAACCATTCTGCTTTTCGCTACCTTTTGACTAAAACTGATGCAAAACCTCAACTCATTCGATGGATTCTATTATTGCAGAAATTTGACTTAGAGATTAGGAGCTGAAAATCTCACGGCCGACCATCTCTCCAGGCTTGAAAATTCAAGTACCAAGAGCTAGATGACGTTGACATAAATGATTCATTTCTTGAAGAATAATTTTTTGCTATATCTGATTTTGAGGTACCTTGGTTTGCAGACATTGCAAATTTTTTAGCCGCTTATATTATCCTAAAAGGGTTGACAGATCAACAAAAGAAGTGATTCTTTACTGATGTGAAAAACTACTTTTGGGAAGACCCTTTTCTTTTCCGTATATGTACAGATCAAGTCATTAGGAGATGCGTTACAAGGACAGAAGCATTGATGTTCTTGGAACATTGCCACTCAGGATCGATGGAGGACATTATAGTGGAAATAAGACTGCACATAAAATCCTCGAATCAGGTTTTTATTGGCCTACTCTATTCAAAGACGCCAATATGTATGTTTCTTCTTGTGACAAATGCCAACGGACAGGTAATATCTCCAAACATGATGAAATACCTCAGACATATATGCTTTCATGTGAAATATTTGACGTTTGGGGTATCGACTTCATGGGTCCATTCCTTAGTTCATTTGGGAATAAGTACATCTTAGTAGCTGTTGATTACATGTCCAAATGGGTTGACGCCCAAGCTTTACCTACTAATGATGCTAGAGTAGTAGTACGATTCCTTAAGAAACTTTTCTCTCGATTTGGAACACCTAGAGCAATTATCAGTGATAGGGGTACTCATTTTTGTAATGCCCAATTTGACAAGACCCTTAAGAAATACGGTGTTCACCACAGAACAGCCACCCCTTACCACCCTCAAACTAGTGGCCAAGTCGAAGTAGCAAACTGAGAGCTTAAACGTATCCTAGAAAAGACAGTAGAGTTAAACAGGAAGGATTGGGCAATAAAAGTAGATGATGCTTTTGGGCTTATAGAACCGCTTTTAAGACTCCCATAGGAACATCACCTTATAGACTTGTTTATGGAAAAAGTTGTCATCTACCATTTGAGTTAGAACACAAGGCATTCTGGGATATAAAATTTCTAAACTTCGATCCCAAACTTATAGGTGAAAATAGGTTGATGTAGTTGAACGAGTTAGATGAGTGGCAGACCAATGCATATGAGAATTCACGCCTATACAAGGAAGCAACGAAGCACCGCCACAACACTCGTTTAAATAATGCAAGCAATTTAAAGTAGGAGATCTCGTCCTATTGTATAACTCGAGGCTCAAATTGTTCCCAGGGAAGCTTAAATCACGATAGTCAGATCCTTTCGTAGTCCAAAATGTCTTTCCATATGGCACAATAGAGGTAAGTCACCCATCACAAGGCACTTTCAAAGTAAATAGACATCACCTAAAATTTTACAACGGTGAAAATTTCAAAGACGATAGAGAGGAGCTACGACTCCACGAACTCCCCTAAATATACCCACAAGGTAAAGTTGAACTTAGACTCTAAATAAGCAGTTCTTGGGAGGCAACCCAAGCACTAACCTCACTAAATAGGATTTAATTTTTCTTTAACTATTCATAGATTAACTGCAGGTAATGTTGGCATTTGATAAGGAAAAACACGGCCTAACCCACGGGCGTGCCTTAGGCCGTGCTTATACCACGGGCAGAGACACGACTGTGCGATATGGCCGTGTGAAAGTAGAAAAAAATGTTTCCTAAAACACAAGATTCAATACATTGCCACGGCCGTGCGACATGGCCGTGGGCAATCTTACCAAATCAACATGGGCGTACAACACGCCCGTGTTTATAAACCATGGTCGAAACTGAAAAATTAGCACAGGTGTGAGAGAAGCGAAAGAATTAACACGGGAAGTCGGCACGCCCATGCCCACCTCCCGTGGATAAAATTGAGAAATTAACACGGGCGTGCAACACACCTGTGACCACCACTCGTGGTTGAAACTGTCAAAATGAGATGGCCATGTGCACCAACACACCCCGAGGAACACGGGCGTGCATGTTTTACTATTATTTTTATTTTTATCTTTGTTTCTATTTTTATTCCATTGTCTCTTATTTACTTTTGAAGACCTTTGTCTTATATTCTACATACCTTTATGGTTATCATCGAATTGTTCCCTTAATTCTCCTTTTCAGTAGTGTCCTCTCATTTATCCCTTAGAATCATGCCTTTCTTTCAGCTTTTTCTTCAATTCTCGCTCTCGCTAATCCAAGGATATCGTCTACTATTTTAGGGCAGTTTAACTTCTCTCTCTCTTTTGATATTATCTTTATATTACTATTATACATCTTTGTACATTGAGGACAATGTACATCTTAAGTGTGAAGGGTCATTTATATCATTATAAAAAAAATCCCTAAATTTTGTCTTGTTATCATATGATCTTCTCATATCATTATGAGAATGAATTTTGATTAATTTATGATTTTTATTGATATGTCCTGATTTAAAACATAGGCATTTATGCATTGACTGTTTAAACTTTAAAGGAATTAAGGAATCAAGCATGAAAATTTGTTTCTTGAGAATTAAAAATTTTTAGGTTGTCTCCACAAGTTTAGGTATTACCTTGAGTTGAAATTCATAGGTTAAAAATCAAAAAGCCATAATTTTTGTAAGATCTTGAGCCTTTAGAGCATATATTATTTCTTTCATGCCCACTTTTATTGTTGCTTTGAGTGTGTCAAAATCAAATCGTTATTCTAGAACTTGCTTGATTATGCATGTCAAGACGACACCATTGATTTGATATGTCGAGATGATAAAGTGTAACACCCCAGACCCGGCCTGGACGTTATGACCGGATCTAATGCGCCACATTGATGCGTTCAAAACATTCCGTATTACTTAGTTTGGAAAAGCTGAGTTGGTGTTGTAAAAGACACTTTTAAAGGTAGGTTAAAGTGAATAGAAGCTGTGCACCAGGTAGGAAACCAGGAAAAAGAGGAGGTGAGTCCGTCGGACTGCTTAAGTACCAAGCTCTTCCCGGATCCAATCCTAGACATGCACACCACCATTGCCACACTCTAACATCTCGTATAATTTTGAGAAAATCGTTTGATTATGTCCGTCTTAAGAAAATGTTTAAGTTGAAAACGTTTGTTTAAAATATTTATTTCCTTGGAAAAACATTTACTTTGCGGAAACTTTACGCGTCATCGTGATCTTTTAAAAATCAAGTAGTTTTTATAAAACGAACCCTAGTGCTAACCAGTTTAATAATCCCCAAAATAAAAATAATTAAAAAGAGCGGCCTTATTACAACTTTAAACATAATAAAAATAAAATAATCCAAATTAAATGCTAAACTTATTTAAAATTGGCAATCCATCTTCATGGCCACTCTGAATCCCGCCTTGACTCCAAGTCCACCAACTAGGGCTCACCGCAAGGAGGGAAGAGGAAGGGGTGAGTTTGGAAAACTCGGTGTATACAAAACCCATCCAAAGCCCAATTCAGCTCGAGCCCATTGGGCCTAAGCCCTATTCAGATAACAAGACATAGTAGGTCAAGCCCTTTTCGAATCTGAGAAAGGCCTTAGCCCTTTTTACATAACAGTGTGGCCCATAGGCCCGTTCAAGAACATGAGTAACAACAAGTAACAATGAATGCAAGCCCATCTAGGGAGACTACTCAACCCACCAACCGCTACACTTGCCTGCATGCACCAGCCCTACACACCTTGTGGGAATATCTCAACCCACCCAAATTTACACACACCACAGTCAAAGAACGCCGCTCAAATTCAGTCGATTGAGGCAAAGCCTCCAAGATGTGGATGAACCACTTTCAAGATTTCCTCCATTAATACCCCAACCCCATGCAGCAGATATTAATAAAAGCATATCATGTAAAATACAACATTGATCAATCATGCGTTCACCAATTTAAAACCCTAGAGGTATATCGGTAATTTTGCTCTTTAGGGTAATTTCGATAATTACGCTCTTTAGGGTAATTTCGTGATCTACGCCATCGCAAGCTAATTCATAATTTTTATCAGTTTTATGCAATTTGATTCCACCATCTACCTAACGAGCTAATTTGCCCATCTCTTACCCATATTGGTCCAGTAAGCCCATTGGGCCCAGATTTTGGCCCATCAAGCCCCTTTTTCGAAATACGCTAAAGCATCACGCTGAACGTGCTTACCACCTTGCGGTGCGGATCTAACAATTCCTCTATGACTTGAGAGCATTCACATACTTACATGACCATGAAATGTGGAATTTGGCATTTCGCTTTTGCCGAATTGAACTAAGAAAGGGTGTTAGGTACACACCGATTCACGACAACGCTTCGAGATCCCTTTCGATGTCCTACAATTTATTAGCACAGTTCTTATTTACAAACCATAATCACTAAACCCCAAAACTTACTTATCCATGATCGAACCATATCCCTAAAACCTTTGAAACCTTACCTTTTGCCAAAATCGATAGTTAGCTCCGAATCCGATTGCTCCAATGAACCACACCTTAGATTCAACGCTAAGAAGACTCTAGTCACCGAAAGAAAACATCGTTAAAGACTCTTAGAGCCATATGCCCAAATCGATGACCTCCCTAATTTTAGGGACTTGACTTTTCTTAACTTTGCAAAATAAGAACAGATCCGAGATGATACGTACTTACCCCTTACTCCCACTTGATTTCCACGCAATCTAGTGTAGATTTATCTATCAAACGACTCAGAGAACTCAATTCCCCAAAGTCTTGAAGTTTCGCTATAAGCCCCAAATCTATGGTTTTTGGCTTTTGTGTGATGAAGAAGATGATAATGTGGCGCTACAACCTTGAAGTAGAATTGCGATCGAGATCTAGGATTGAGAAAAGATAATTGCAAATTAATAAAAACAAAAGAACATAGGAGAACCTGGCTTTGAAGAAATCGGCACAAGCAATGATCACAGGATTTCGGCTTTTATGGATTCGCAAAAGTATTGATGAATAGCAGGTATGATGAATAGTTTTGAAGAAGAAGAAAGAAAAATAGAAGAAAAGAATAGGGAGGTGGTAGTTTGGCTAGAGAGGAAAAAGAGAGGAAAAACAACCCTAAGGTGTTAAAGCAGAAGAAAAACGGCACCACTCAATACCCTAAGTGCGAAATACTAACAACATAGCCCCTCGCTGATTTTTCCTCTTCAATTCCCATAATTCGGCCAACTCCTAGCCTCATCAAAATCCTTAAATCTCTCCCTTATCACTCCTTAATCCAAGCATTTAAACCGATTCAACTCTCCTTTAGCAGAATCCACGAACTCCAACACTTACCCTCCCGCACTAAAAAATAAATGCATCTATTTGCCAACACAGGAATCGATCCCTTGCCTTCCCAAAGCTCCACACGCCACTTTTCTAGGAGCCTAGTGGCGTCACCCTTGCCACTTAACCAAGGCTCTTTTGTGATGCAATTTACCCATCACTCCACTTAAGGCCACTTAGCCGTAACCCCTAACTCCTAAGTCTAAAATTCCAAAAATTCAACTGGTTTTGGCCAACTCATGGGCCTTCTATAAGCCCATTTACCTACTCAAAATACTAATTCCACATCCAAATAAAAATTTTAAAAATCTTTACAAAATATTGAAAATCGCGAATAAACCCGAAAATCGGGATATTACAACTCTACCTCCTTAAAGAAATTTCGACCTCGAAATTTTACCTTATCAGAACAGTTGAGGGTATTGTTGTTGCATAGCCTCCTCAGTCTCCCAGGTAGCTTCCTCCTTGCCATGGTTTCTCCAAAGTACTTTCACTAGTGGAATTGATTTCCTTCTCAACATCTTGACGTCACGATCAAGTATTTGCACAGTTCCTCTTGAAGGTTAAATGGTTGTACTTCAATTTCAAAGAATCGGTATGATATGAGTTGGGTCGATCGATACCGCCTCAACATGGATACATGAAAACGTCGTGGATACGATCTGATTCGGTGGCAACTCTAGCTGATAAGCCTTGGTCCAACCCGCTTAACAACTCGGTAAGGCCCAATAAACCGTGGGCTCAGCTTACCCTTCTTACCAAATCTCAAAATTTTCTTCCAAGGGGATACCTTCAAGAAAACCATATCCCCCACAGTGAACTCAATCTCTTTGCGCTTCAAATCCGCATACGACTTCTGTCTATCGGACGCCTCCTTTAACCGACCCCTTATCAGCTTAACCTTGCTTTCAGTGTCTGCCACCAATTCCGGTCCAAGCACTCGTCGTTCACCCAACTCTGTCCAACACGTCGGCGTACGACATCTTCGCCCATAAAGCGCTTCATATGGTGCCATCTGAATACTTGCTTGATAGGCATTGTTATTGTACATAAACTCCGCCAATGGTAAGTAGTCCTCCCAACTTCCACAAAAATCGATGATACAACCTCTCAACATATCTTCCAGAACCTGAATAACCCTTTCTGACTATCCATCATGTCCGTGGGTGAAAAGCGGTGCTAAAATCCAATCGTGTTCCCAACGCTTCTTGCAACTTCCGCCAAAACCGAGACGTAAACCTAGGGTCTCGATCAGAGATTATTGACACTGGCACCCCATGCAGTCGCACTACCTCCGCCACATATAGCTTAGCCAACTTTTGTAGTGAGTAGTCGGTACGAACAGGTATGAAATGAGCAGATTTTGTTAACCTATCCACAACTACCCACACCGAATCTTTCTTGGTGGGTGTCAAAGGTAACCCACTCACAAAGTCCATTGTTACTCTTTCCCACTTCCATAGTGGAATTTTCACTGGTTGTAGTAATCCCGACGGCAGTTGGTGCTCATTTTAACCTCGCCGGGCACGCGGACATTTCCCAACAAATTCGGTCACCTCTCGTTTTAATCCGGGCCACCAAGACACCTTTCGCAAGTCTCGGTATAACTTATTCCTCTAGGATGCATGGCACAGAGTCCACCATGAGCCTCTTTTAGAATTAATCGCCTCAATTCAGATCCTTTGGAATACAAACCCTTCCACGAAAACACGTAACTCCTTCACTGTTCAACCCAAAATCCTCGTTCTCACCACTCTTAACTTGCTGGGAACCAAGAGCTAATGAATCGCCCTTCAACTGCTTTTTCCTTAATCTGTTAGGTCCAAGTAGGCCTTACTTGCGCTTCGCCAACAAGCTTCCATCATCGAATAGACTTAATCGTGCGAACAAGGCTCTCAAATCGTAACAACCCTTCGACTCAATGCATCCGCCACCACATTAGCCTTTCTGGGTGGTACTCTATCGAGCAATCGTAGTCTTTAAGCAATTCCACCCACCTTCGTTGCCTAAGGTTCAACTCCTTCGAGTCAACAAATACTTTAAGCTCTTATGATCGTGTATATGATGCACTTCTCCCCATATAAGTAATGTCTCCAAATTTTTAACGCAAAAATCACCGCCGCTAGCTCCAAATCATGCGTAGGGTAATTCACCTCCACGAGCCTTAAGTCGTCGTGATGCATAGCGATCACCTTGCCCTCTTGCATCAAGACGCAACCTAACCCCACATGCGACGCATCGCTATATACTGTGAAGTCCTTCCTGCACACCGGTTGAATCAACACCGCACTTCGGTCAATACCTTTTTCAACTGATCAAAAGCTTTTTGCTGTTTCTCGGTCCAGACAAATGGTACTCCTTTCCTTATGAGTTTTGTCAAGGGCGCCGCCATTACCGAGAAACCCTCCACAAACCTTCTGTAGTAACCTGCCAACCCTAGGAAACTCCGAATTTCTGATACTGACCTAGGTGGCTTCCATTCCAGAATAGCTTCAATTTTACGAGGATCCACCTTAATCCCTCTAAGAGACCACATGCCCTAGGAAGGTTACCTCTTTCAACCAGAATTCACACTTGCTAAATTTCGCATAGAGCTCCTTCTCCCTTAACACTTGCAGCACAATACGGAGATGCTCATCATGCTTCGCCTCCGTTTCAGAGTATACCAAGATATCGTCGATAAAGACGACTACAAACCGATCCAAGGAAGGTTGGAATACTCGATTCATCAGATCCATAAAAGCTGCAGGTGCGTTCGTTAGCCCAAACGGCATGACCACAAACTCATAATGTCCATATCGAGTTCGAAATCTTTGTCTTATGAATATCCCTTCTTTACCCTTAGTGATGGTATCCGAGCGAAGATCGATTTTGGAGAATACCGAAGCTCCCTAAATTGATCGAACAGTCATCAATCCTTGGTAGTGGATACTTATTCTTAATCGCCGGTTTGTTCAATGGCGATAATCGATGCACATGCGCATCGTTCCGTCCTTCTTCTTTACAAATAGGACCGGTGCTCCCCAAGGAGACACACTAGGCCTAATGAAGCCTCTATCTAATAGCTCTTGAATTTGAGCCTTGAGTTCCACTAACTCCTTGGTGCCATCCTATAGGGTGCAATAGAGACCGGAGTGTCCCTCGGTAACAAATCGATTCCAAACTCAACTTCCCGATTGGGAGGTAATCCAGAAGCTCTTCCGGAAAACATCCCGAATTCCCTAACAGATTCGATGGTCTCCACATCGGATCCTCGGCCACTTGACTTACCAAAGCCAGATATGCCTCGCATCCCTTGCGCATCGCTTTCTCGACCCTCAACGCCGATACTACATTGGATAAGTAATCCTTCGTTCTCCAATGATCATAACCTCTTCATCATTGATGATTCTTAACACCATCCTCTTAGTTGCACAATCCAAAGTTGCCTTATGCTTGGTCAACCAATCCATCCCTAGGATCGATCGAATTCTTCAAGCAGTAACTCCGTCAAATCCCCACGAAAACCTTGCCTTGAATCTCCGTGAGGCACCTCCTTGAAGAGTTTCTCTACCTTAACCGAATGACCTAAAGGACTTATCACGACACTCCACATACGTCTCCTCGAAGTGCACGCCCAATGCCCCGTAAATGTTATATGCCACATACGAATGGCTTGATCCCACATCAATCGAAAGCAAAGATAAGGTACACCATAGATAAAAACGTACAGTTATGACATCAAAAGGCCACCCTCATCGCGCGACAAGCAAAGATACACCAAAGCTGGCCGACGAGCATCTGCGTTATTAATACCCTGCCGGGTGCCCCACGCCCACGGCCATTACCTCCGCGACCTTGTCCACGACCTCTTGGCGCGGTGGTCCATCCTCACTGAGTTGAGCCGGTCGCTCACCCCTTGTTCGCCACTTGAGTGGAGTGGCCCTCCTAGGACAATCCTTAATCCTATGCTCCTTAGACCCACAACGAAAACAAGCCCTTAACGCTTCCAACACTCTCCTTGATGCATTACGCCGCAATCTCCACAAGCTTGCGGTCTACCGTGTTCACCGGAATCGCCGAACCGGTTCCCCATCCTAGCTCTCTTAACATTTCGATTCAAACACCCCGTGGTCCAAAGACCCCTCTGAACCGATTAGGTCCTTATCACGATTCTTCCGCTCGGTTTGCTTCACTTCCTCGACTATCTTAGCCTTTCTACCGGCAGTGAAATCTCACTCCCTCTGGAGCTATGAGCACCCTTAACTCATCTCTAAGGCCATCCTCAAACGTGACGCTGCGCTCATATTCAATGGAAACAATGCCATTAGCATACCGACTCAATCGTAGAAACTCCGCCTCATATTCAAGAATGGTCTTATTTCCCGAGTCGATTCAGAACTCCTTTCTCGTGCATCTACATAGCTAGCTCCAACATATTTCGCCTTAAAGGTCTGTTTGAAGCAGCTCCCATGTTACCCTCTCACCGGGGTACCTTCTCTCACAAGAATCCACCATCGACACGCTTCATCCCGCAAGAACGACATCGCCCCTTTCAACTTCGCTCTCCGAGCGGTCCAGTCGTCCATGATCCGCCTGTGGCTTCTAACCAATACTCACCACATTTGGGGCCACCCAGACACGCCCTAAAAATCTCACTCCGTTGGTTCAAGTCGTTCGAAATGGACCCCTATTCATGGGCCCGACGTTAGCTCCGGCCACCCTTTCCAAAACCCTCAACATGGCACGAGACAAAGCGTCATCCCTGCGCCCGGTCATACGGCCCATTTTCATTAATCGGTGGTGGGCGTACCCGCCACCGGCACGTGTTCGATGACGCCGATCCAGCTTGAGTGCTACCTCGGCCTCGACCACGGCCTCTTCCTCGAGTAGCCCTTGTACTCATAACGATTTATCTGATTACGAATTTTATGACATTAGTTTACTGGTTTCACTGTTTAATACCGAATGTCTTATGAACAGATAAAGTTTTAAAGTTATTTCGCGCAATCATAATTTAGCTATGGTTTTACTCTTGTAGTCCTAATACTACATCATCAATAGCTCTATCTCTAAGGCTCAAGATTATCTATAGTATTATTTACAAGACAAGACAAGATATATATAGAGCGTAAAGATACTTATGAGACTTGGTGCGGGATTGGTGTGCCACTCATTTATCGATCTATTTAAAATTTCAAATACCATGTTTTTGTTTATCAAAATAAAAGATTTTATTTGAAAACACTTTTATTTTAAAACTATTGATTTAACCCGTTTAACAAATAGAAAAAAACTTGAACATCTTCAAAAACTTACCATTTCTAAAACTACCCTTCTTAGGCCCAAATTTTTGAAAAGATTTTGGACCGATCCACACCGAGTTGTTGCAACCTAGGCTCGATACCACTAAATGTAACACCCCAAACCCGGCACGGACGTTATGACCGGATCGATGTGCCACATTGATGCGTTCAAAACATTCTCAGATTACTTAGTTTGGAAAAGCTGAGTTGGTGTTGTAAAAGACACTTTTAAAGGTAGGTTAAAGTGAATAGAAGCATGCACCGGTAGGAAACCAAAAAGAGGAGGTGAGTCCGTTGACCGCTTAAGTACCAAGCTCTTCCGGATCCAATCCTAGACATGCACACCACCATTGCCACACTCTAACATCTCGTATAATTTTGAGAAAATCGTTTGATTATGTCCGTCTTAAGAAAATGTTTAAGTTGAAAACGTTTGTTTAAAATATTTATTTCCTTGGAAAAACATTTACTTTATGGAAACTTTGCGCGTCATCGTGATCTTTTAAAAATCAAGTAGTTTTTATAAAACGAACCCTAGTGCTAACCAGTTTAATAATCCCCAAAATAAAAATAATTAAAAAGAGCGGCCTTATTACAACTTTAAACATAATAAAATAAAATAATCCAAATTAAATGCTAAACTTATTTAAAATTGGCAATCCATCTTCATGGCCACTCTGAATCCCTTGACTCCAAATCCACCAACTAGGGCTCACCGCAAGGAGGGAAGAGGAAGGGGTGAGTTTGGAAAACTCGATGTATAGAAACCCATCCAAAGCCCAATTCACTCGAGCCCATTGGGCCTAAGCCCTATTCAGATAAAGATACGAGAGGTCAAGCCCTTTTCGAATACAAGAGCAAGGCCTTAGCCCTTTTTACATAACAAGTGTGGCCCATAGGCCCGATTCAAGAACATGAGTAACAACAAGAATAATGAATGCAAGCCCATCTGGGAGACTACTCAACCCACCAACCGCTACACCGCCTGCATCGTGCAGCCCTACACACCTTGTGGGGAATATCTCAACCCACCCAAATTACACACACACAGTCAAGAAGAACGCTCAAATTTCATCGATTGAGGCAAAGCCTCCAAGATGTGGATGAACCACTTTCAGTACTTCCTCCATTAATACCCCAACCCCATGCAATGATATTAATAAAAGCATATCATGTAAAATACAACATTAATCAATCATGCGATTCACCAATTTAAAACCCTAGGGGTATATCGGTAATTTTGCTCTTTAGGGTAATTTGGTAATTTTGCTCTTTAGGGTAATTTCGTGATCTACGCTCTTGCACAAGCTAATTCAGTAATTTTATCAGCTTTATGCAATTTGATTCCACCATCTACCTAATGTGCTAATTTGCCCATCTCTTACCCATATTGGTCCTTAAGCCCATTGGGCCCAGCTTTTGGCCCATCAAGCCCCTTTTTCCAAATACGCTAAAGCATCACGCTGAACGTGCTTACCACCTTGCGGTGCCAGATCTAACAATTCCTCTATGACTTGAGAGCATTCACATACTTACATGACCATGAAATGTGGAATTTGGCATTTCGGCTTTTGCCGAATTGAACTAAGAAAGGGTGTTCGTACACACCGATTCATGACGACGCTTTCGAGATCCCTTCGATGTCCTACAATTTATTAGCACAGTTCTTATTTACAAACCATAATCACTAAACCCCAAAACTTACTTATCCATGATCGAACCATATCCCTAAAACCTTTGAAACCTTACCTTTTGCCAAAATCGATAGTTAGCTCGAATCCGATTGCTCCAATGAACCACGCCTTAGATTCAATGCTTAAGAAGACTCTAGTCACCGAAAGAAAACATCGATTAAAGACTCTTAGAGCCATATGCCCAAATTGACAGCCTCCCTAATTTTAGGGACTTGACTTTTCTTAACTTTGCAAAATAAGAACAGATCCGAGATGATACGTACTTACCCTTACTCCCACTTGATTTCCACGCAATCTAGTGTAGATTTATCTATCAAACGACGGTAGAAATCGATTCCCCAAAGTCTTGAAGTTTCGCTATAAGCCCCCAAATCTATGGTTTTTCGCTTTTGTGTGATGAAGAAGATGATAATGTGGCGCTACAACCTTGAAGTAGAATTGCGGTCGAGATCTAGGATTGAGAAAAGATAATTGCAAATTAATAAAACAAAAGAACATAGGAGAACACGGCTTTGAAGAAATCGGCACAAGCAATGATCACGGATTTCGGCTTTTATGGATTCGGTAAAAGTATTGATGAATAGTAGGTATGATGAATAGTTTTGAAGAAGAAGAAAGAAAAATAGAAGAAGAAGAATAGGGAGGTGGTAGTTTCGGCTAGAGAGGAAAAAGAGAGGAAAAACAACCTTAAGGTGTTAAAGCGGAAGAAAAACGGCACCACTCAATACCCTAAGTGCGAAATACTAACAACATAGCCCCCGCTGATTTTTCCTCTTCAATTCCCATAATTCGCCAACTCCTAGCCTCATCCAAATCCTTAAATCTCTCCCTTATCCCTCCTTAATCCAAGCATTTAAACCGATCCAACTCTCCTTTAGCGAATCCACGAACTCCAACACTTACCCCCGCACTAAAAAATAAATGCATCTATTTGCCAACATAGGAATCGATCCCTTGCCTTCCCAAAGCTCCACACGCCACTTTTCTAGGAGCCTAGTGGCGCCACCCTTGCCACTTAACCAAGGCTCTTTTGTGATGCAATTTACCCATCACTCCACTTAAGGCCACTTAGCCGTAACCCCTAACTCCTAAGTCTAAATTTCCAAAAATTCAACTGGGTTTTGGCCAACTCATGGGCCTTCTATAAGCCCATTTACCTACTCAAAATACTAATTCCACATCCAAATACAAAATTTTAAAAATCTTTACAAAATATTGAAAATCGCGAATAAACCCGAAAATCAGGATGTTACATAAAGGCACTTAGGTTTAACCCATTCACTCCATAAAAGCCTACCTTCATAATTAACCTTAGTAAACCCCCTTGAGCCTAATAAGCCATCCATTGATTTACCCTTAATATTAACCCATAACTCATTATTGTTGAAATCCCCTAAATTAATTTGATCCCTATTTTGTCGATATTTGATTTGAATAAATTGCTTAGCTATTTTTATTTTTGATAGTTAGCCTATGTTATTTGAGTTGTTCCTAAAAAAAAAATTATACATACATATATATTAGTAGTAATTCTCTGTCTTTGACCTTAAGTGTTTAATTCCATATTCTAAGAAGAAGCTCATAGTGTTCAATTGACGATTAATTATTTTTCTAGTTAGGTAAATTTTTTTCAATTCAATCTCGATTCTAACCTCGATTTTCAGCTTGTGACACCACCCCTAACCAAAGCCATGTTACAACCCTCTAAAGACCTTTTAATTGATGTTTCATCTCAATTTATAGTGGTGGAGATTTGATTTTCATGCAAGCCTATGGTAATAACTTTTCATATTGACTATTGAGTGCTAAACTTGTTGTCCTTAAACACCTCGAGTGATTTGAGTGAATCCTTAGTGAGGATGTTAAACTCTGTGATATTTTGAATCAAAGGTAATCACTTAGATGAGGGGAGACACCTATGTTTTCATGATAAAATGCTCAACTTGGAATGTTTGAAACTTTGATGTTCTTTCAGTTGAATTCTCAATGTATGATTACTTATGGTTTATTTTGAGATATTGTTGATAGGAATTATAAGTTAAGAAAAATGAATTCTTAATTGTGAGTTAAGGATTTTGCTTGAGTACAAGCAAACGCTTAAGTGTTGGGGTATTTGATAAACTGCAATTTATACATATTTTTATCCCATGCTTAGTACATTTATGGATGATTTCTCCTTGAACACGGGTAGACCACACGCCCGTGTCTATTTAACAGCCTTGAACACAGATTGAAGAAATCGAACACGGGCCACTCTTGAGGGTTTAGAAGCATTCTAAAGCCTATATAACACCCTAGGAGGTACTAAAACTAGACACAAGGAGTAGAAGGCGAGGAATTACTCGAAGAAAGCTGATTTATCCATCTCAGAAGCCGGATTCACCTTCAAGACTAAAGATCTCCCTTCAATTCCCTTCAAGAGTTCTTGGGTTTTCTTTATGTTTTGTTATCATTATTCTTTTGAGATGTTTTCTTTCATAAATATAAACTAAACCTCCTAAATAGCTAAGGGGAATGAAACCTAAGACGGATCTTGTTATTATTATCTAAATTATATGATGAATATTTGACTTGTTCTTAATTATGAATTCTTAATTCTTGCTTTAATATTCCAGGATATTGATTCAAGTATTTATGTGCTTATTCAGAGGAGCAAAAGTCTCTGTATAAGAGTAGATCTAACATAATTAAGCGGAGTTGATTGCACGCCTAGAGATAGGGTGACATAATTTTGCAAATTAGGGTGAAACCTAATAAGGGAATCTATAGATCGAGTTAATGGAACACTAGGGGTTTTAATTAGAAAGAGATTTCAATTAATCAACCTAGGGTTAGATGTTGTTAGTCTCGAGAGAGATAATAATATAACTTAGGGATTTCTACGGATCAAGTCAAGTGAATAAATCGTCTGATTCAGAGTCAAGTAACAAGTGAAGTCTAGGTGTATTTTTTCCTTTGGGTATTGTCCAAATCATTCAGTTTTCCCCAAAGTTATTTCCCCAATTTTTTCCTGTGCATTCTTAGTTTAGTAATTAGTTTAGATAAAACAAACCCCTTTAATTTTAGGCTAGATAATGAAAAGAAAGTTAATACTAGTACTTTTAGTTCCTTTGAGTTTGACATCCCGGTCTTGCCATAAGCTATACTACTGTTCGATAAGGTACATTTGCCTTTGTCATGATAATAGTTAGTTTTCAAGGACAGGTATTCATAAATTATAAAACTTATCACAATTCACATCACATCAACCATATCAATCTTCATCAAAGAAATCGCGGGATTCATATAGTCGTCCAAATGCTTTAGTGGGATATTCAAATAGAGATCGTGGGAAGCAGTACTCAAGTCCTAAAGCTCAAGCTACTTTGATGTCGAGTGTTGGTAGTGTGAGAAATAAGAAACTCGAGTGTCAACAGTATGGACGACGACATTTTAGAGATTGCTGGATGAATAATAAAGCTTGTTTCAAATGTGGTTCGTTAGATCACTTTATCCAAGATTGCCTTGAATTAGCCGAGAAAGATAAATTTTAGATTGCAAGATCGATCAGCACTGCTACTAGAAGGAGGCCACTTAAAAATACGATAAATATGACCAGTGGAAAAGGAGCGATAAACGAACCTGCTATGAGATCTGAGGCTAGAGAACCACCTAGAGCTTACTCTATTCGCGTCCGTGAAGATACGTTGTCACCAGATGTTATCACCGGTAAATTTTCTCTCTATGACACTAATGTAGTTGCATTGATTGATCATGGACTGACTCATTCATATATTTGTGTAAACTTAGTGTCTCGTAAGAGTTTGCCTATTGAGCCTCCTGAGTTTATGATTAAAGTATCGAACCCCTTAGGCAAATATGTTCTAGTTGATAAAGTTTGCCAGAACTATACTCTGGGTTACTGTTTTCTAGAAAATCTGATGTTATTACTGTTTGATGAATTTAATGTAATTCTAGGTATGGATTGGTTAACACTGCATGATGCTGTTGTGAATTGTAGATGAAGACTATTGAATTGAAATGTCAGCATAGTGAAATCCTTCGAATTGAATAAGATGAGTCAAGTGGATTACCGGTTGTGATATCGTCAATGATAGCTCAGAGATATGTGAGGAAATATTACAAAGCTTATCTTGCTTATGTACTGGATACAAAAGTGTCTGAATCAAAGATTGAATCAGTGTCAGTAGTATGTAAATATCTAGATGTATTTCCAGAAGAGTTGCCTAGGTTACCACCGATCGGAGAAGTTGAGTTTGCAATTGAATTAGTATCAGGAACATCACCGATATCTATAGCTCCGTACAGAATGGCTCCAAAAGAAATGAAAGAATTGCAAGCTCAGTTGCAAGAGTTAACAGATAGAGATTTTGCATGACCTAGTTTTTCAACCTGGGGTACACCAGTGTTGTTTGTAAAGAAGAAGGGTCAATGAGATTATGTATTTATTATCGTCAGCTCAATAAGGTTACAGTAAAGAATAGGTATCCTTTACCGAGAATTGATGATTTATTCGATCAGTTGAACGGAGCAACAGTGTTTTCAAAGATCGATTTAAGATCTGGTTATTATCAGTTGCGAGTTAAAGATTCAAACGTGCTGAAAACTACATTCAGAACAAGGTACGGGCATTATGAATTTCTTTTTATTCCTTTTGATTAACTAATGCTCCTGCATTTTTTATGGATTTGATGAATCAGATCTTTAGACCATATTTAGACATATTTGTTGTTATATTTATTGACAACATTTTGATTTATTCCCGTGATGAGTCTGAGCATACTGAACATTTGAGAATTGTGTTACAAACATTGAGGGACAAGCAAATGCGATTTTTGGCTACGAGAGGCTAAATTTTTGGGGCTTATTGTTTCCGCGGAAGGAATACGAGTTGATCCGAGCAAAATTTCAGCATTTGTTGATTGGAAACCACCAAGAAATGTATCCGAAGTCAGAAGATTTCGGGGACTAGTTGGTTATTATCGTTGTTTTGTTAAAAGGATTCTCGATGATTGCTACACCAATGACTAGATTGCTTCAGAAATATGTGAAATTGGAGTGGTCTAAGAAATGTTAGCAGAGTTTTCAACAATTGAAAGCATTGTTAACTGAGGCACCAGTTTTGGTTCAACCTGAGTCGAGTAAAGAGTTTGTAATTTTTAGCGACGCATCATTGAACGGTTTGGGTTGTGTTTTAACGTAAGAGGGTAAAGTGATAGCTTATGCCCTCTAGACAGTTGAAACCACACAAAAAAAATTATCCGATGCACGATTTAGAATTGGTCGCTATTGTTTTCACATTAAAAATTTGGCAAAATAATTTATATACAGAAAAGTGTCATATCTTTACCGATCACAAGAGCTTGAAGTATATAATGACTCAAAAATATTTGAATTTACATCAACGGAGATGGCATGAGCTGCTGAAAGACTATGAGTTAGTGATTGATTATCATCCAGGGAAAGCGAATGTAGTCGCGTATGCTCTGAGTAGAAAACCTTTATTTGCTTTGCGAGCGATGAATACGCAGTTAACTTTGTCTACTGATGGTTTGATTTTAACTGAATTAAAAGCTAAACAATTGTTTCTTCAGCAAATTTGTGAAGCTCAGAAGTATGATAATGAATTGCAAACTAAAAGAGTGTAATGCAAGTTGACTACTGATTTAGACTATCAAATCAGATTTGATGATTGTTTAATGTTCCAAAGTAGAATTTGTGTACCAAAGAATTTCAAGATCATTAAGAAAATTTTAGAAAAAGCACATAGTTGTTGTTTTCCATACATCCCGGAAGTACAAAAATGTATAGTGATTTGAAACAATTGAATTGGTGGTCAGGCTTGAAACGAGACATTTCAGAGTTTGTGTTGAGATGCTTGGTTTGTCAACAATTAAAGCTGAACATCAAATGCCTTCAGGATTATTACAGCCTGTGATGATAGCAGAATGGAAATGGGATAGAGTTACGATGGATTTCGTATCGGGTTTGCCTCTGTCTCCGAGAAAGAAAGATGCTATTTAGGTTGTTGTTGATCGACTGACGAAGTTGTACATTTTATTTCGGTACATACAGACTTTTCACTTGATAGATTAGCTGAGTTGTACATCTTTGAAACTGATAAACCATAATTTATACATATATTTATCCTATGCTTAGCACATTTATGGATGGTTTCTCCTTAAATTTGGTGAATTCGATGCTCCTAATTCTTTAATTTCATGTTTTATACTTAGGTGAGCATAGGAGAGTAAAAAGAGTGAGAAACGGGCCGAAAATGGAGAAAATGGACCCACATGGGAAATCAACACGGCCTGGACTTCCTCACACGGGTAAGCCACACGGCCGTGTCCATTTGGCAGGATCGAAGCATGACTTACACAGGTAGACTACACGCCCGTGCCTATTTAATAGCCTTGACCATGGGCTGGAGCAATCGCACACGGGCGTGTCCCTGTCGAGCCCAAGTATAGTCCTATTCGGAAAAGGCCACTTTCGAGGGCTCTTAGGCATTCTAAAGCCTGTTTAAACACCTAAGGAGGCACTTAGGAGGAGGACATGAGTAGGAGGCAAGGGATTAGTCAAGAGAAGCCGATTGATCCATCTCAAAAGCCGGATTCATCGTCAAGATTGAAGATATCCTTCAATTTCCATTCGTGGATTTTGCATTTTCACGTTTTGTATTCATTATTCTTCCGAGATGTTTTATTTTATAATTATGAACTAAAACCCTAAATACCTAAGGGAATGAAACCTAAGACGGATCTTGTTATTATTATCTGAATTGTATGATAAATATTTGACTTGTTCTTAATTATGTGTTCTTAATTCTTATTTTAATATTCCAGGATATTGATTCAAGTTAATGCGCTTATTTAGAGGAGAAAAGTCATTGTCTAAGAGTAAATTTGTCATAATTAAGCGGAGTTGATTGCACGCCTAGAGATAGAGTGACAAGATTTTACCGGATTAGGGTGCAACCTAATAAGGGGATCCATAGATCGAGTTAATGCAACACTAGGGTATTAATTAGAAATAGATTTCAATTAATCAACCTAGGGTTAGACGTTATTAGTCTCGAGAGAGATAATAATATAACTTAGGGATTTCTATGGATCAAGTCAAATGAATAAATCGTCTGATTCAGAGTCGAATAACAAGTGAAGTCTAGGTGGATTTTAACTGAATTAAAAGCTAAACAATTGTTTCTTCAGCAAATTTGTGAAGCTCAGAAGTATGATAATGAATTGCAAACTAAAAGAGTGTAATGCAAGTTGACTACTGATTTAGACTATCAAATCAGATTTGATGATTGTTTAATGTTCCAAAGTAGAATTTGTGTACCAAAGAATTTCAAGATCATTAAGAAAATTTTAGAAAAAGCACATAGTTGTTGTTTTCCATGCATCCCGGAAGTACAAAAATGTATAGTGATTTGAAACAATTGAATTGGTGGTCAGGCTTGAAACGAGACATTTCAGAGTTTGTGTTGAGATGCTTGGTTTGTCAACAATTAAAGCTGAACATCAAATGCCTTCATGATTATTACGACTGTGATGATAGCAGAATGGAAATGGGATAGAGTTACGATGGATTTCGTATCGGGTTTGCCTCTGTCTCCGAGAAAGAAAGATGCTATTTAGGTTGTTGTTGATCGACTAACGAAGTTGTACATTTTATTTCGGTACATACAGACTTTTCACTTGATAGATTAGCTGAGTTGTACATCTTTGAAACTGATAAACCATAATTTATACATATATTTATCCTATGCTTAGCACATTTATGGATGGTTTCTCCTTAAATTTGGTGAATTCGATGCTCCTAATTCTTTAATTTCATGTTTTATACTTAGGTGAGCATAGGAGAGTAAAAAGAGTGAGAAACGGGCCGAAAATGGAGAAAATGGACCCACATGGGAAATCAACACGGCCTGGACTTCCTCACACGGGTAAGCCACACGGCCGTGTCCATTTGGCAGGATCGAAGCATGACTTACACAGGTAGACTACACGCCCGTGCCTATTTAATAGCCTTGACCATGGGCTGGAGCAATCGCACACGGGCGTGTCCCTGTCGAGCCCAAGTATAGTCCTATTCGGAAAAGGCCACTTTCGAGGGCTCTTAGGCATTCTAAAGCCTGTTTAAACACCTAAGGAGGCACTTAGGAGGAGGACACAGAGTAGGAGGCAAGGGATTAGTCAAGAGAAGCCGATTGATCCATCTCAAAAGCCGGATTCATCGTCAAGATTGAAGATATCCCTTCAATTTCCATTCAGGGATTTTGCATTTTCTTACGTTTTGTATTCATTATTCTTCTGAGATGTTTTATTTTATAATTATGAACTAAAACCCCTAAATACCTAAGGGGAATGAAACCTAAGACGGATCTTGTTATTATTATCTGAATTGTATGATAAATATTTGACTTGTTCTTAATTATGTGTTCTTAATTCTTATTTTAATATTCCAGGATATTGATTCAAGTTAATGCGCTTATTTAGAGGAGAAAAAGTCGCTGTCTAAGAGTAAATTTGTCATAATTAAGCGGAGTTGATTGCACGCCTAGAGATAGAGTGACAAGATTTTACCGGATTAGGTGCAACCTAATAAGGGATCCATAGATCGAGTTAATGCAACACTAGGGTATTAATTAGAAATAGATTTCAATTAATCAACCTAGGGTTAGACGTTATTAGTCTCGAGAGAGATAATAATATAACTTAGGGATTTCTATGGATCAAGTCAAATGAATAAATCGTCGATTGAGTCGAATAACAAGTGAAGTCTAGGTGGATTTTAAGCTGAATTAAAAGCTAAACAATTGTTTCTTCACAAATTTGTGAAGCTCGAAGTATGATAATGAATTGCAAACTAAAAGAGTGTAATGCAAGTTGACTCTCGATTTAGACTATCAAATCGATTTGATGATTGTTTAATGTTCCAAAGTAGAATTTGTGTACCAAAGAATTTCAAGATCATTAAGAAAATTTTAGAAAAAGCACATAGTTGTTGTTTTCCATGCATCCCTAAGTACAAAATGTATAGTGATTTGAAACAATTGAATTGGTGGTCGCTTGAAACGAGACATTTGAGTTTGTGTTGAGATGCTTGGTTTGTCAACAATTAAAGCTGAACATCAAATGCCTTGAGGATTATTACGACTGTGATGATAGCGTAATGGAAATGGGATAGAGTTACGATGGATTTCAGATCGGGTTTGCCTCTGTCTCCAGAAAGAAAGATGCTATTTAGGTTGTTGTTGATCGACTGACGAAGTTGTACATTTTATTTCGGTACATACAGACTTTTCACTTGATAGATTAGCTGAGTTGTACATCTTTGAAACTGATAAACCATAATTTATACATATATTTATCCTATGCTTAGCACATTTATGGATGGTTTCTCCTTAAATTTGGTGAATTCGATGCTCCTAATTCTTTAATTTCATGTTTTATACTTAGGTGAGCATAGGAGAGTAAAAAGAGTGAGAAACGGGCCGAAAATGGAGAAAATGGACCCACATGGGAAATCAACACGGCCTGGACTTCCTCACACGGGTAAGCCACACGGCCGTGTCCATTTAAGCGAGATCAAGCATGACTTACATGTGTAGACTACACGCCGTGCCTATTTAATAGCCTTGACCATGGGTGGAGCAATCGACACAGGCGTGTCCTGTCGAGCCCAAGTATAGTCCTATTCGGAAAAGGCCACTTTCGAGGGCTCTTAGGCATTCTAAAGCTGTTTAAACACCTAAGGAGGCACTTAGGAGGAGGACACAGAGTAGGAGGCAAGGGATTAGTCAAGAGAAGCCGATTGATCCATCTTAAAAGCGGATTCATCGTCAAGATTGAAGATATCCTTCAATTTCCATTCGTGGATTTTGCATTTTCACGTTTTGTATTCATTATTCTTCCGAGATGTTTTATTTTATAATTATGAACTAAAACCCTAAATACCTAAGGGAATGAAACCTAAGACGGATCTTGTTATTATTATCTGAATTGTATGATAAATATTTGACTTGTTCTTAATTATGTGTTCTTAATTCTTATTTTAATATTCCAGGATATTGATTCAAGTTAATGCGCTTATTTAGAGGAGAAAAAGTCGCTGTCTAAGAGTAAATTTGTCATAATTAAGCGGAGTTGATTGCACGCCTAGAGATAGAGTGACAAGATTTTACCGGATTAGGGTGCAACCTAATAAGGGGATCCATAGATCGAGTTAATGCAACACTAGGGTATTAATTAGAAAGAGATTTCAATTAATCAACCTAGGGTTAGACGTTATTAGTCTCGAGAGAGATAATAATATAACTTAGGGATTTCTATGGATCAAGTCAAATGAATAAATCGTCTGATTCAGAGTCGAATAACAAGTGAAGTCTAGGTGGATTTTTCCTTGGGTATTGTCTTAATCAATTGAGTTTTCCCAAAAGCTTTTCCCCAATTTCTCTCTGTGCACTCTTAGTTCAGTTAATTAGTTTAGATAACCAAATCCCTTAATTTTTTGTCTAGATAATAAAAAGAAAGTAATTACTAGTACTCTTGGTTCCTTTGGGTTTGACAATCCAGTTTTGCTAAAGCTATACTACTGTTTGATAGGTACACTTGCCTTTATCGTGATAATAGTTAGTTTCAAGAACGATTAATTATAAATTTTTAAAACCTGTCAGGAATATCACATATCAAGTTTTTGGCACCGTTGCCAGGGAGGTAAGATATTAAGAACACTCGATTTTTATTACTTTAGCCATTTTACCTTATTCGCAATTTAAATTTTTATTTTCTTTTCTAATTTTTTCTTTTATTCGCTCCTGGCATGATTTTATAGTGTATGACTAAAAAAACCGGTCGGGACCATTACTTTTTAACAGTGAGTCGATCGTACAGTTTGCAGAAATCGAAGAGAAATAAGGTGAAGCTTAAGAAACACAGAGGAAGAGCAAGAGGATGATACTTCAACCACAACCGAGGAGATGGCTAAAAACTAGGAAAATTCACTACCTCTTGCGATTGCCGCTGATCCAGTAAATCAGAATCTTGCTCCGCGTACTATGTACGATTATGCTAAACCTTCTTTAACAGGAACTGAATCGAGCATAGTTAGGCCTGCTGTTGTTGCAAATAATTTTGAACTGAAACCTAACACCATTCAAATGATCCAACAGTTTGTTCAGTTTGATGGTTTGTAGGACGAGGACCCAAATGCTCATTTGCCGAATTTCTTAGAGTTTTGCGACACTTTTAAAATCAATGGTGTTTTTTATGATGCCATTCGCCTTTGGTTATTCCCTTTTTCATTGAGGAACAAACCTAAACAGTGGTTGAACTCATTACCACAAGGGTCAATCACTACTTGGAAACAAATGACCGAAAAATTTTTATTAAAATATTTTCTGCCGGCTAAAATAGCCAAATTACATAATGATATCTCCTCTTTTGTCCAGATGGATTTAGAAACACTTTATGATGCATGGGAGAGATACAATGACCTTTTGCGAAAGTGCCCTCACCATGGGTTACCACTCTGGTTATAGGTTCAAACGTTTCACAATAGCCTGAATCCTTCGACTAGACAGATGATTGACGTAGCTGCTGGAGGAACTATCAATAATAAGACACCTGAGCATGCTTATGAATTTATAGAAGAGATGCCACTGAATAATTATCAGTGGCAAGTCATGAGGACAAAACCAACGAAAATAGCCGGCGTTTTTAACGTCGATTCGATCACCATGCTCTATAATTAGGTAGAACTTTTGAATAGAAAAATTGACAGTTTTCTTGGTTCTTCACAGGTTCACCCACTAATGCAGTGCGAAGCAAGTGGAGGTGGATCAAGCAATTCAGAATACCCACTCGATGGCCACAACATAGAGAATGAGTAGTTAAATTACATGGGTAATAATCCTCGATCTCAAAATAATCCTTATAGTAACACTTACAATGCAGGTTGGAGGAACCACCCAAATTTTTCATGGGGAGGCCAAGGAAATCAAAGATCACCACCACCTCCAGGCTTACAACAACCACCCTACCAACAAGAGAAAAAGCCGAACCTTGAGGAGATGCTAACAAAATTCATCTTGGTGTTAGAAACTTGTTTTCAGCATACGGAGACAGCACTTAAGAATCAATAAGCATCGATCCAAGGGCTCGAAACTCAGATAGGACAGCTTGCCAAATTAATATCTAAACAACCACAAGGTAGCTTACCGAGTAACACTGAATCTAACCCAAGGGAGCAGCTCAATGCAATTACCATTCAAGATGAGGAAGGGTTAGTTGCACCTGAACCAGAACCGAGGCAAGAAACTGTGGTAAGTAAAGGTAAAGGTGAGGTGGACCAAAATAACCAAAAACAGGTAAGTAAAAAGTACAAACCATGTGTACCATACTGAAATGCAAGAATGAAAGACCACTCAAACGAAAAATTCAGTAAATTCCTTAAACTTTTAAATAAATTACATATTAACTTACCGATTATTGAAGCTCTTTCGCAGATGTCGAACGTAGTCAAATTTTTAAAGGAGCTTTTAGCAAATAAGCGGAAGTTAGATGAGGCATTGCATGTGGAGTTAGATGTAGTTTGCTCAGCTATACTACAGAATAAGATGGCCAACAAATTGAAGGATCCAAGGAGTTTTACGATTCTTTGTTTAATTGGTAGCTTAAATGTTAATAATGCTTTGGCTGATTTAGGGGCTAGTATCAATGTCATGCCTTATAAAATGTTTAAACAACCAGGTCTTGGGAAACCCAAACAAATTAGGATGAGTATTCAATTGGCCGATAAAATTATCAGCTTTCCTAGGGAATTATTGAAGACGTACGCGTTAAAATTGAAAAATTTATATTCCCAGTTGATTTCGTTGTTCTAGACATAGAGGAGGATAGTAACGTGCCTTTAATTTTAGGAAGGTCCTTTTTAGCAACTGCCAAAACTATAATTGATGTTGGTACAGGTAAACTCACACTTCTTGTGGGAGACGAAACAATCACCCTTCAAGCTCGTAATTTGAATAACACATTGAAAATCGAAGGTGTTCATATAAATCATACTATTAAAATTGACCATGTGGTGCAACCTACTTTGTAGGAAACAGGTTCAGAGAACACACTTAAGCCATGTTCGAGTAACGACAAAGGACCTATCTATGAAGAATGAAGGCTACAAATCGAGGAACTAGATGAATGGCAGACACATAAATCGAGGACACACAATAAACCAAAACCATGCCATGACGAGCTCAATATCTCACGAAATCAACTTAAGGTTGGAGACAAAGTACTACTAGATGTAGCAGACCCTCGTATTGCCACTTCTAAACTTAACGGAGTAATCCCTCTTACGGTACTCAGTATTTTCCCATATAGTACAGTCGAGGTAATTCATCCCAAATTCAGAACTTTTAAGGTAAACAGTATTCGTTTTAAACCTTATGTTGATAAAATTGATAGTAGGGATGAGGAGTGTAAAGTCCTCGCACCACCATGACCATGCAACAGAAAGGTAAGTCGAGCTTAGACTATAAATAAGTGCTTTTGAGGAGGCAACCCGAGCACTAACGATGTTAAATTTTATAAAATTTTAGTTCTTGACATTTAATCACTAACTGAGTCATTGAAACACAAGTTTTCTAATCCACACGGGTGTGCCTTAGGTCGTGCTCACACCACGGGAGAAGACACGGCCGTGTGATATGACTGTGTGAAAACAAGGAAAATTTTTTCCATAACACGAGATACGATAAGTTGCCACGGCCGTGCGACGTGGCTGTGGACAAGTCTATCAAACCAACACGGGCGTGCAACAAGCTCGTGTCTATAAACCGTGGTTGAAACTGAGAATTTAGCACGGGCGTGCGACACGCCCGTGCCCATCAACTGTGTTCAAGACTGATAAAATAACACGGCGTAGACATCCATACATGGAAGTGAAAGAAGCAAACGAAGCAGAACACGGCCGTGCGACACGGCCGTGTGCACCAACACACCCAAAGAGCACGGGCGTGTGCCGAATCTCAAATGCGCCCAAATTTAAAAAATTGCGAAATACACGGGCAAAAATTAAGGCACACGGGCGTGCCCCACAGCCGTGTGTCCCAAAGCCTATATAAACCCCTCATTATTCATCATCCCCTTCCCCAAAATCCCCAACCCTAGCCGTTGCAACTTCACACACCCTACTTGCCACGCCCGTGCGCCGACCATAGCACCACCTTCGACGACCTAAAGCTCTTCCCTCTTGCATTTGTTCATTTTTTTCCCTCTATTCTCTTTATTCTTTTACTTATTTCATGATATTTTGTTTTATTTTAAGTAAATAATCATAGTTATAATGATAGAATACTTATGCTCTTTGTTAAGAAATTTGTCATATTAGTCAATACATTTTGCTGCATTCATCCATTTTTCTTGTTTCCATAGATTTCATGCTTACCCACACCATATTTCATACTTATCAAACCTACATGCATTCATTCACTAGATATTTCCGTTAGCATTACTCTCATAGTCCTATTCATAGTAATGACTTAATATATCTGATTGGGTTATGTTTTTAGCATAGTTGTTCTTTGGTACATGACTTCTATGAAATATCTCCATTAGTTTTACCATGCATATTTTTCCATGCTATTGTTGGCGAGTAATTTTATTTCATCTTGCCATTGCAGGTATACTATGTCAACCTCATGTGGCAAGAAGACTGCAGTCCCCGCTTCGAAGAAAAGGAAATGAGCAATGTCATCCTCGGGTCCTACCGCTGAGATCCGTCACCCTTTCCTCCAATTTCCCTTGGGACCCCAAGAAGAACTATTTCAGATATTACGGGCCCGACCCCTAGGTGTGGGCCGCTGCATTGACTGGGCCGCACTTGAACAAATTCAAATGGCTGACGTGGTCTGAGCCCTCCTGTTGACTAATTAGTGGGGGCTCTTCTTTGAGATCATCGAACCGATGTACCTCAAGCTCACAATGAAACTCCACTCGACCTTCCATCTTTAAGTCATCATGACAAACTTCGACGATCCTGGAATGGTCTAGTTCTGTCTTGGTGGTCTAGTGCGCCAGTTGAGCGAATCGGAGTTTGGAATTGCACTAGAGCTGTACACGGAGGAGTTCATGGATGACAATGAACTCGACACCCTCTATCGCCACATCCACTACTCTCCCTCAAAGTGCTGGAAGGACCTTGTCCCTGCCTCGGCCACCTATGATCCTAGCCACTTTAAGGCATCAGCCCTCGCCCTATCCCTGCGATACCTACACGCCATCTTGGCGTACACTCTAACAGGACAGCGAGAGAGCACCAGCGTCGTCAACACTCACGACGCCTATTACTTGTGGAGAATGGCAAGCGGGCATGACTTCGACCTTGCCTATTTCATTGCCCTCGCCATCCTCCATCAGACAGAGCAACATAGGAGAGGAGTAATCTCTATCGGGCCTTATGTGACTCGATTGGCTCGGCATTTTGGGCTCCTCAACACAACGGCACAATCATCCTCCCTTTCTCTCATCGGCTAGATGTCCCCACAGGGCATCTCGAGCATGTTACATAAGAGGATGATCGAGAAACGACATGGAACCTACCCACCTCAGCACCGCCTCATCCAGTCCACCGAGGAGGAAGACCCAGAGGACATTCCTGATGATGTCCCTCCACGTCATGAGGACCCACCGTCTCAGCCACCACCCATCCATTGTCCAATTCATGCGGCAGCTTCATACTCTGACATCTCTGAGCACCTTACTCGGTTTGAGCAGCAGTGTTTTCAGTGCTTTGATCACATTGATGCCACTCTTCATCAGATTTGTTAGCACCTTCACATCTCATCGCCACCACCACCTCGCAAACCATCCGGTGACGATGATGTTTAAAAACTTTTTATTTATTATTTTTATTTTCACTTTTATATTTATTTATTTTCTCTAAGTACTTTCTATTTTATTTTCCGTTAAAATTATTTTAATTTTAGATTTTATAATTTTTATTGAATAATTTATAGTTTCGACTATTTCATTACGAGTAATTATGCTTCCTTATATTTCCTAAAGAGTTCTTGATTTCATCACAGTTATAAAGAGCTCTAAAGCTCATCATCACTTAAGAACTAAAAACTCGATTGGAAAAGGTTCTCCACAACTACCATGTCCTGTTTGACCACGACCATAGCTACTACCAGATATAATACTCTTTTGGTACAGGACTTATGGACTAACGAACCTCTACCACCACCGGAGTATCCTCCTCCACTCTCACCATTGCCTTGGCTGATTATTCTATATAACTCCAATTCAAGGAGTTCATTCATCATTCAGGAAGTTTCACTTCTGTCCCTATCTTATAATTATATATCTATATTTTTCAATATATCTATCTTTGTACATTGAGGGCAATGTACATCTTAAGTGTGGGGGGTCTTTTATATCATCATCAGAAACCCCTGAATTTTGTCTTACTCTCACGTGAATCACTCATATCACTATTAAAATGAATTTTAATTAATTTATGATTTTTATTGACATGTCTTGGATTAAAACATAGCCATTTATGCATTGATTGTTTAAACTTTAAGACATTAGGGAGTCAAGCATGATAAGTTGATTTTTGAGAATTAAAAACTTTTAGGTTGTTTCCCTAAGTTTAGGTATTATTTTGGGTTGAAATTCACAAGTTTAAACATCAAAAAGCCATAATTTTTGTGAGATCTTGAGCCTTTAGAGCATATTATATTTCTTTCATGCTCACTTTTATTTTGAGTGCGTCAATATTGATTTGTTATTCTAGAACTTGCTTGATTATACATGTCAAGACCATGCCATTTGATTTTATATGTCGAGATGATAAAGGCACTTAGGTTTAACCCACTCACTCCACAAAAGCCTACCTTCATAATTAACCCTTAGTGAACCCCTTTGAGCCTAACCAGCCATCAATTGATTTACCCTCAATATTAACCCATAAACCATTATTGTTGAAATCCCCTAATTTAATCCCTATTTTTGTCGAGATTTGATTTGAATTAACTGCTTAGCTATGTCTTATTCTTTATTGCAATAATTAAGTTCTATGTTATTTGACTTGTTCTTAAAAAAAATCAATACTTACATACATATTAGTAGTAATTCATCGTTTTTGAGCTTGAGTGTTAATTCTATTTTCTAAGAAGAAGCTCACTTGTATTCAACTGATAATTAGTTATTTTTCTAGTTTGGTGATTTTTTTTTCAATTCAATCTCGATTCTAACATTTTCTTTCAGCTTGTGACCACACTCCCTAACCAAAGCCACGTTGCAACCCTCTAAAGACCTTTTGATTGATGTATCATCTCAATATATAGTGGAGGAGATTTGATTTTCAAGCAAGCCTATGGTAATAACTTTTCATATTGACTAATGAGTGCTTTATTTGATGTCCTTAAACACCTCGAGTGATTGGAGTGAATCTTTAGTGAGGATATTAAACTCTGTGATATTTTGATAAAAATGTAATCACTTAAATGAGGGGAGACACCTATGTTTTCGTAATAAAATGCGCAGGTTGGAATGTTTGAAACTTTGATGTACTTTTAGTTGAATTTTCAATGTATGAATACTTATGGATTTTTTTGAGATATTATTGATAGGGATTATAAATTCAGAAGAATTTATTTTGATTGTGAGTTGAAGATTTTGCTTGAGGACAAGAAAACGCTTAAGTGTGGAGGTATTTGATAAACCGTAATTTATACATATTTTTACCCCATCCTTAACACATTTATGGATGGTTCCTCCTTAGATTTGGTGAATTCAATGCTCCTAATTCTTTAATTTCATGTTTTATACTTAGGTGAGCATAGGAGAGTAAAAAAAGCGAGAAATGGGCCAAAAACGGAGAAAATAGACCCACATGGGAAATCAACATGGCCTGGACTTCCTCACAAGGGTAAGCCACACTGCCGTGTCCATTTGGCCGGATTGAAGCACGACTTACACGGGTAGACTACACGCTCATGCCTATTTAACAGCCTTGACCATGGGCTGGAGCAATCTCACACGGGTGTGTCCCTGTCGAGCCCAAGTATAGTCCTATTCGGAAAAGGCCACTTTTGAGGGCTCTTAGGCATTCTAAAGCTTATTTAAACACCTGAGGAGGCACTTAGGAGGAGGACACGGAGTAGGAGGCAAGGAATTACTCAAGGGAAGCTGATTGATCCATCTCAGAAGCCGGATTCATCATCAAGACTGAAAATCTCCCTTCAATTTCCATTTAGGGATTTTAGGTTTTCTTACGTTTTGTATTCATTATTCTTCTGAGATATTTTCTTTTATAATTATGAACTAAAACCCCTAAATACCTAAGGGGAATGAAACCTAAGGCGGATCTTGTTATTATTATCTGAATTGTATGATAAATATTTAACTTGTTCTTAATTATGTGTTCTTAATTCTTGTTTTAATATTCTAGATATTGATTCAAGTTAATGCGCTTATTCAGAGGAGCAAAAGTCCCTATCTAAGAGTAAATTTTTCATTATTAAGCGGAGTTGATTGCACGCCTAGGTGACAAGATTTTGCCAAATTAGGGTGCAACCTAATAAGGGGATCCATAGATCGAGTTAATGCAACACTAGGGCGTTAATTAGAAAGAGATTTCAATTAATCAACCTAGGGTTAGACATTATTAGTCTCTCGAGAGATAATAATATAACTTAGGGATTTCTACGGATCAAGTCAAATGAATAAATTGTCTGATTCAGAGTCAAATAACAAGTGAAGTCTAGGTGGATTTTTTCTTGGGTATTGTCTTAATCAATTGAGTTTTCCCAAAAGCTTTTCCCCAATTTCTCTTTGTGCACTCTTAGTTTAGTTAATTAGTTTAGATAACCAAATCCCTTAATTTTTAGGCTAGATAATAAAAGGAAAGTAATTACTAGTACTCTTGGTTCCTTTGGGTTCGACAATCTGGTCTTGCTAAAGCTATACTACTGTTTGATAGGTACACTTGCTTTCATTGTGATAATAGTTAGTTTCAAGAACGATTAATTAAAAACTTTTAAAACCTATCACGAATATAATGTATCAGAAATCGTTAGATTGGACGCGGTGCCAGTTTCTATTATTTCAGATAGAGACCCGAGGTTTACATTGCGATTTTGGAAGAAATTGCAAGAAGCTTTAGGAATACGGTTGCACTTGAGTACTGCATTTCATCTGTAAATCGATGGTCAGTCTGAGAGAATAATTCAGATTCTCAAAGATATGCTTCGTTTCTGTGTTTTAGAGTTTGATGGAAGCTAAAAGAAATATTTACCATTGGTTGAATTCGCATATAATAGCAATTTTCAATCAAGCATAAACATGGCACCGTATGAAGCTTTATATGGTCCCAAATGTCGAACTCCATCGTACTGGACCAAGCTTAGTGAGAAAAAGATTCACGGGGTTGATTTAATCAGAGACAACAAAGAGAAAGTGAAAGTAATTCGCAACAGTTTGAAAGCAGCTTCAGATCGGCAGAAATTGTATGCAGATTTGAAACATAAAAACATTGAATTTTAGACCGATGATAGAGTATTTCTGAAAGTATCTCTGTGGAAGAAAATCCTTCAATTTGGTCACAAAGGCAAATTGAGTCTGCGTTTTATCGGACTGTATGAGATCAGAAAGAATAGGGCCAATGGCATATCGGCAAGCTTTACTGTCAGAATTAGAAAAGATCCACAATGTATTTCATGTGTCAATGTTACGATGATATCGATCAGACCCATCGCATGTAATCTTTCCAACAGAGGTTGAAATTCAACCTGATATGACATATAATGAAGAACCGATCAATATTTTAGATCGAAAGGTTAAAGAATTGAGAAATAAGAGCATAGCTTTGGTAAAAGTTTTGTGGCAACGTCATGGGGTCGAAGAAGCTACGTGGGAACCTAAGGAAGCTATGAGAAAACAGTACCCTAACCTCTTTTCTGGTAAGATTTTTAGAGACGAAAATTCCTAAGGGGGAGAGTTGTAACAACCCGTTCTTAGTCAAATCAGAATAGTGGTTTTGAAACCATAAATTCAAGGTCAAAATATTTATTTTATTATTATTTTAATGTCTAAAGCATGATTTTATGATTGTGTGAAAATTTCGTTAAAAAATTTTATTGTTTAAGTACTTAATTTAATAAAAAGGACTAAATCGTGTAAAGTGTAAAGCTTGTGTTCTTTTAGCTAAAGGTGTCTAATAGCTATGAAATATTAATGTGAAGGTCCTTATGTAGTAATTAGACCATTGTTAATGTCAGTGGACATTTATGGACATATATTAAGTGATTTTAATGTTTTATAACAAAGGATAATAAGGTAATTTGGTAAATTAAATAAGTAAAATAAAGAAAACAACTTTGTCATCTTCTAATTCATCTTTCTCCATTGAAAATAAGAAAGAAAAACATCTATGGGAGCTTTCTAGGGTTCGACCACTTCATGGTTTAATTGTAAGTTCATTTTTGTTCTGTTTTTAATGATTTATATGTTTTTGATATCGTTGCAACTTATTCTAACTAGCCCAGAGACTAATTTGAAAAATTGTTAAAGGTTTAGGGTTTTTCCATTGATGAAATAGCTTATGTTTTGATGTTTAATGGTATAAAATGTATGCTTGTTGTTAGATAAGCAACATTTGTAAAGTATTTTTTGACAAAATTATCATTTAGGGATTAAATTGATAAATGTTGAAATTTTATGGTTAATTGTGAAATAAATGAAAAATATGAGCTGCTATGAACTTAATTGAAATTCGGCTAGCATGGGTATAACTTGAATTTCATGAATTTGTATTTTTATGAGATAAAGACTAAATTGTAAAAATGTTAGGGGCAAAAGTGTAAAGTTGCCTTAATGTGTATTTTGGATTAAATTGGATAGAATGATAAGTAAATAAGTTAATTTTAATTACATTTAGATCAAGAAAAGTGAAATTTGAATTAAGATCGGGGGAAAAACAAAGTATCGGACTAATAGACTTATTTCGCCATTTTTGCAATCGAGGTAAGTTCGTATGTAATAATCAATGTTATAATTATGTTTTCAATACTTTGATATTGCATAAATTGTGAGTACAACCTTGCGGATACATTCGACGATGATTCAAAAAATTTAAAATCTCGATTGAACCTTAGGAATAGATTAGGATACGAATGACATGTCATTAGGGATTATGTGATTTAGGTGCTAGTCTGTACGTCCGACTAATGGCTGAGTTATCTGGTATCTGTTGATGATACTCATCAGCTTGTGTGAGCAGCACCGTGTAGTTTCGTCATAACCATCAGCTTGTGTTAGCAGTGCCGTGTAGATTCATCATGACCATCAGCTTGTGTTAGTGGACCCATTGATAGCTCGAGAGTGAGCATTATATGTGATATGAGATTAAGATAGCTTCGGCTATATATGTGGCACTTAAGGTGTTAGTTTCCCGAGTATCCGATAGTATTCCAAATAGTTCAACAGGAATATCGAAGATATGAAATGGTGAGAAATAGACAATTATCAGTTCAGGTATGTACGGAAACTATGTAAGCATCGAATTCATGGAAGTTATGAATTTATAGTTAATTATGTGATTGAATATATGTTAACTTTGTGGTTAAATGTTTTATAGTATGTTATGTTCATATTATGAATGGTAATTGAATAGTGACCTTTGCTTATTATTTTTATACGAGCTTACTAAGCTTTATAGCTTACCTTATTTATTTTTCCGTGTTTTATAGTGAAATCAAAGCTAGTTCGGATTCGAGAATCGTCGGAGACCTCATCACACTATCAAGCTATCATTTTGGTACTTTTGAATCTATGTTTTGGGATATATGGCATGTATAGGAACTTTGGTCATTTTAGTATCTATTTTGGTAATGAATTTAGCTATTTGAATTGGCTTGTAAATGATATGTGTTTGATTTTGTTTATAGCCATGTGAATTGGCTTATTTTGTCATGCTTGGTGATGTATACATGTGATTGGTATTTGCTATTTAAATGCTTGTGGTGAAAGGTTGAATTCTGAGATATGGAATGTTTGTGGTAATAGCCAAGTAATATATGTTTGAAGTGACCATACAGATGTTTTGTCAACATGCACTTGATATGAAATTGAATGCCAAATAATGATACTTGTGTGACTTGTGGATGATGGTATAGAATTGGCTTGAATTAAGCTTGGTTGAGATTGTTTTCAATGTTTATATATGCCATGTTTTGTGCCAATTGGGTTAGTATGGTGTGTGCAAATTTAGGTGGCAAGATGGCTTGTTAAATAGCCTATTTTTGTCCACACGGGTAGAGACAAGGGCTTGTTTCTCAGCCTTGTGTGACACACGGTCAGGTTACACGGTCGTGTGTCCCCTAGTGTTGAATTAGAAATCAAGTCAGTATGCTCCACACGGCCCAACACACTGGCATGTGACTTGGTCGTGTGGCATAAGTCAGTATACCCTACAGGTTTGGTATGGCCTAGCACATGGCCTGACACACAGGCGTGTGTAGCCATTTCGAAGGGCTCACGTGCTGGTCACACGAGCGTGTAGTTGGCCGTGTGACCCAAGTCAGAGAGTTGCACAGGGTTGGACATGTGCTGGGACATGGCCATGTGATCCCATTTCGAATGTCCACACGACCTGAGACATAGGCGTGTCTTTAACCGTGTAAGAAACACAGCTAGGCCACACGGTATGTGTCCCTTGTAGTTTGAAAATTTTTCTAAGTTTTATAAAAATTTCTTGAGTTATCGGTTTAGTCTCGAACCACCCTGAATGCATGTTTTGGGTCTCGTAGGCTCGTATTAGGGACATTATGAATGTATGTACATGTTTTATATTTGAATTGGAAAAATATATGAGAAATGTATGTTTAATTGTGTTATAAGTTAGGTAATGCTCCGTAACCCTATTCCAACAATGAATACGAGTGAGGGGTGTTACAGAATCATTCTCCCTTCTCTTTACCGTCCCACCCAAAAATTTACTTTATGCAGGTGTATATATTCATTCAATCCCATAGAAATAATGAAAATGTCAATCAATAATCAGACAGAAGCAAATATGCACACACACCAAACCGATTAGTTTCAGAATCAAACCTCTCACACGATAGTCACAGATAACACATAAGCTGAAGCCCAAATCAGAATTCTAATGACCTTCACTAAAGACTAGCCAAGGTTCAAAACACACAGAATCATATTTAGAACAAAACATACACTAAAACCAAAATTAGTGACTTAGAACCACACGACTGTGTGAAAAAACCTAGGCCGTGTGAGGGTCAAAACGCCCGTGTGGAGGGAGGCACATGGCCATGTGGTAGAGGCATACGCCCGTGTAAACAAGGGACATGGCTGTGTGAACTAGCTGTGTAACTCACTGTCCAATTAGGCTAAAACAAGGTACAGGGGAAGACACGGCCGTGTGAGGGTCTCACACAAAACCTGTCAAAAAACCCTAATTCCTAAAAGCACACAGCAGTGTGAACCAGCACACGCCCGTTTAGCCACCCACGTGGTCATGAAACCACCCTAAAATAACTTGAAAATCGACTTTTCTGGTCACTAAATCGACCCTCAACTGACAAGACTCAGAATCACACTATCTAGAGTGGATTTCCATGTCATTCAACAGTACTATTGAACTTCGACAACCAATTTCTGAAAGACACCAAGATTGCCACATTTTATCAAAAACAAATTTACAAATCTCAAATAAAATAGAAAAGTTTCAAAATCCACACCTATTTCATGAATGAAAACGTTTAGACACTGACTTAACGATGGGAAAGCGACTCTCCAAAATCCACAAGCAAACCTGTTTGAAGATTAAAAAAAATGAAGAACAAAAGAAATGAAAACAAGAAAAAGGAGAAAACGTCCAACAAAAAGAATTTCTGAAAATAATAGCAATAATTAACAAAAGAAAATAAATATAAATGGTTATAAATTTAACTTGAAACAAACTACTATCCAACAAAACAAAATTTAAAATATTTCTCACAAAATGCACCCACAAGGACTCGAACCTAGAACCCAGAGACCAATTAACACACAACAAACCACCAGACCAGCAGGCCCATTCTGACATCTAAACGCTCAACTAAACACAATAGCGTAACCTTTTTTCTAACACTAATCACAAAACTGAAAACTTCTAACTCAAAAATTCGGGGTGTTACACTTTGATCTCGCAATCTTCTTCTAGGCATATTATCTGCAATACACATAAAATAGTTGAAATATTAGTAACTAATTAAAACAATAATAGTACATATAAAATAGTTGAAATATTTAACAAGATTAAGGTTTAAATTATAATATTACATATAATTAAAAAAATCGTAAAATCTTACTACATTATGGTTCATAAATATCTTCATCCACATCCTGACGAACCCATTGAAATTGTGTACTAGTACTAGGGATAGTTTCATTTAAGTTTTGTTCTGGAAAAGGAAAAATTTCTTATCTTTCGTCGATGTCATCTCTACTTCCATTACCCATGTCAAACAAGTCTCTAGGAGTGTTTTGGAGTACAACGTACCAACCCTCATCAGTTGGATCTTTTGAGTAAAAAAAATGTTTGACTTGAGAAGAAAATACATACAGCTCGTATATCAATTGTTGTCCAGTATGAATTAATAGAGAGAAGTTCACCATTGTAAAACCAAATTGATCTTTTTTTAATTTCGCGAGCAATATTAAAATTAGCCCAATCACATCGAAATAAGACAACCTTTCGTTTGCCATAGTAATTCAACTTAATAATGTCCGTAAGAACTCTATAATACTCCACATTTTCCTCAACAGGATTACTGTCCCTAGGACTAGCATAACTTGTAATTAAAGAATTAAAAATTATTTCACAATTTTGAGTCCTCCTCAATCTTTCACAAGATTTTGTAAGAAACCTAAATCCATTAATAAGGAAGGCTTTAAATCTTTTTACTACTCTATTTGGACCTTAAGAAAGCCGTTTAACTTCTTCATTGATGTCCTTTCCACTCCAAACCTATTGAATTGAAAGTAAATTGATTAATTATAACATTATACGAAAACATTACTATTTGCCATTGGAAGCTTTAGTTGCATATCGTCTGCTCTAACCATTCATGAAAAGATTCTGTGATAACTTATGAATCTCTCGATGTTGTAATCTTCGGCAGCGGTAACGAGATCTCAAGACTTATTTAAACTACTATGTTAAAAAGTGGATTACTTGGTTAGAAAATAAACAAATGAAAAAAATGAATATTTATCAAATTCTAAAACTTACTTGCGTAATGGTTCAATTGAATCATGGTGAAAAACAACATATCAATGTGCTTGTACTTAAGATCTATCATCTAAGTGTGTAATTTCAACTTTACTGATTGGTTGTCCATAACTTCAAAATAGATAAATTTCAGCTAAGTTATTATTAGTGAGCTTAGCATTTCTACTTGGTCTATTCAGTCTTGTTTCAACATCTTCTAAATATCTAGAGCAGAAAGTCATCCACTCCTCTGCTAAGTAACCTTCAGCAATTGATCCTTCTAGATAACGCTTATTATGACAATTAGACTTCAATTTGCATAGGAACCTAAACATGATATATAACATTATCAAAAGTCGTAATGAAATTAAAGGTATATTCATAAATGAATGAAAACTTTGCAAATAAATTAGCACCTCTCTATAGGATACATCCACCGATAGAAAACTGGTCCATCAAGTTTTGCTTTATGAGGGAGATGGATTAGCAAGTGCACCATAATAGTGAAGAACGAAGGTGGAAAGATCTTCTCCAAGTTGCATAAAGTCAAGATGGCTCGATCTTGTACTTTCTCAAGTTCTTCAACAATCAAAACTTTGCCACAAATAGCTTTCATTATATTGGATAGTTCAATTATACATGACGTCATCTTTTTTGACATACAACACCATAAAGCAACTAACAGTAAATTTTGCATCAAGATGTGACAATCATGTGATTTTAGGGAATATAGTCTTCGATCTTTAAGACTCACACATCGAGATATATTTGATGCATACGCATCTGGGACCTTTATATCATTCAACACCGTGTAGAACACTTCTTTTTCTTTCTTCGATATTGCAAAAATAGAAGGCGACAATCAAGATTTTCCATTAAGAAGTAATTAGGAATGAAGATCACACCAAATTCCCATGTTAACTAGATCAAGTGGACTTTTAAGATTATCTTTCGATTTTCTATCGGCATTGAGAATTGTCCCGATGATGTTCTCACAAACATTCTTTTCAATATACATGACATCAAGATTGTGTCACAAAATATGATGCTCCCAATAAGGCAACTAAAAAAATACTTCTTTTTTTTCCACAAGTCTACCTCATTAGGATCATCCACTTCATTAGATTCATCATTACTTTACTGGTCAACATCACCAACATACACCTCCCTTGGTCTTCTCTTTGTTTTCCTGTTGGGTGGTTGATTCATCTTTTCATAACTGAAATTGATATCTTTTAACATGAACAAGATTTTAAATCCAATGGTTTGCTCAGGAACTCCTCTGAACTCTTCAGGACCATCAAATAGAGTCTTCTGAAATCTAAATCCATGATTTCCATCTAACCACCAACGATGCCCCATATAAGAGAACTTCTTCCCATTATATAACCACTTCAAACATGTTTGCACAGCACAACAAGGACAAGCATAACGTCCTTTGGTACTTCAACCAGATAAATTGGCATAAGCAGAAAAATCATTAATAGTCCACAACAAAGCTACACGTAGATAAAAGTTCTCCTTTCTCAAGACACCTGTGTTTTCAACACCGGCCTATAACTATTTTAACTATTCAATAAGTTGCTGCATATAAATGTCAATATCATTCTCAGGACTTTTCTCTTCAAGGAAAATCACATATAAGATAAAAGAAGATTGCTTCGTGCAAATCCATGGAGACAAATTGTAAGGAACAAGTACTACAGTCCAAGTACTGTACGAAGTACTCATGATTTTAAAAGGATTAAATCCATCAGATGTTAACTCAAGCTTCACATTCTGAGGATCGCTTGCAAAGCTTGGAAATTGATTGCCAAATGATTTCCAAGATAAAGAATCTGCAAGATGTCTTAATAATCCATCGATTTGCTGATCATGATGCCACCTCACAGACTCGGCTGTCTTTGACAACATGAAAAGCCTTTGACGCCTTGGCATTAGTGGAAAATATCGCAAAATCTTTATTGGCTTCTTTCTTAACTGTGACTCACCTTCATCCTCATACACATCTTCTACATTCTTATTCATCCAACGAGATTTACCGAAAACATGAAAAGATTGTTGGTTTTTTCAATGACCTCAATACAACATGCAGTCATTTGGGCAACTACGAATTTTGTCGTACCAAAGGCCTAAATCCTTTATCAGATTCTTCATATCTTTACATGAATAAAAGATTTTTGCAAACGGAAACATATCTCTCAAAAACTCTAATAGTAGTGTAAAAGAGTTTTCGATCCACCTTCCTAAACATTTTAATTGAAAAAGACGAATGCAGAAGGATAGTTTTGAAAATTTCGATCCCTCATAAAGTTTTTCATTCATTTCATTAAGTAACTTGTAGAATTTCGCCGCTTCTTCATTTGGCTCTTCATCAGGTGCACTTCTTCCCATTTCGGTAAAAGCATTTCCACCAATATCAAAATCATCAGATGCAATAATTTTAGGTGGAAACGACTGCAAACCATGACTGTGCATCAGCAACATACCTTCCATGTCATCTTCTCTAACAGACTAATGGTAACCATAATGAGGATAAGTCGGATTAATCGTTGAAGAGGTTCTATGATGTGTACACTCCCCATGAAAAATCCATTTTTTATACCCTCAAATAAAGCCATCAACAATTAGATATTTGTAGACAACTTCATGAATATACCAATTGATGTTGCCACACTTCTTACACGGGCAAAGAATCATATTCTCTTGACTTGCATTTTGAAATGCAAAATTTTAAAAAGTTTGTACTCTATTTCGATAATCGTTGCTTACCCTTAACAAATTCATCCAACTCTTATCCATTTCGTGGTTCTTGAAGTCTAAAATTGACAATAAATTAATGAGCAATTTTCTAACATGGAATTGGAGTGGCAGATAGGTTTTTAAGGTTAAAGATGCAATAAAGAACACCATGCATAAAGAAAACTTTGTACATGTCTAATTACCAATACAACTATATACCATTTAGACAAAACTAATGATGGAATAAAGAAAGTTCTTTCTTCTTGACAAATTAGTGTCCTTTGTATTCAGCCATTGCATAGTTAATGTCCTTTATATTTAACCACACTGGTGTGGTTACTACGAAATGACACAGTTTCCTTTTTCTTTTATTTGTTATGAAAAATAAGCAATTAACTGTATATACAAAATAAATATTTTATGATTATTATGAAATATGATTATTTAATTAAATAATAAAAAATAATTAATTAATTATTATGAAATATAATTATTTATTTAATTAATCAAAAATTAATTAATTAATTAATTTAAAATATTATTATTTATTTAATTTTATTCACCACAACTTCCTTTCGATTTTAATACTAGTTTTAATACTAGTTTAGAACTGGTTTAGTAAATCATTTAAAATCAACTATTGTTTAATTATATAATTAATACTATTACTGTTTATGTGTTTCTTTTATTTATTTATAATCTGTTTATTACTATTTATGTTTGTTTATTTATATCTTAAAAAATAAAAATAAAAACATGTTACTTATATAATTAAATGAACACATTTAACCTAAATTAGTAATATCACAAGGAGATATGTAAGATATTATGCCTTAATTCAAATCACTAACATGGATTTCTCATGTCAAAATGTTGTATTAAATTAAAACATGTAAGTAATACAAGGTACTTACAAATACAATTAAGGGAGCTTAAAATGAATTTGTTTGATTAGACAATTCAAATGAGCCTATCGGATACTTCTTTTACCCAATTCACTTTCTTAATAAAAAACATAACAAAAAATGATAAGATAAATTGGCATTAATATATATTAATCCATGTTATTTAAATTTATTGAATCCCAAGTAGTTAGATGCATATGCAAAATTGCAAATTAGTGAATGCATAGTGGAATTAAGTCTTTTATTTTATACCTACAACTTAGATTAAATTATATATTTTTAAAAATTAATAAAATAAATAATTGATCTAACACATTTTATATATAATTAAAAGATTATTTTAGTTTTCAATTAATTAATTTAATGAGTCGATTATCAAAATTTTAAAATAAGACTCGTATTATAAAAATTTAATTTAATTGAAAAAATTGTTCATTTTAAAGAAAAGGTCCCACCAATATAGTCAAAATTAATTAACACAATTATTTAATTTTGTACTATTTTATCAAAAAAGTTATTTTATTATAGCCCTAGTTAATTCATCTCACAATTTTATTTCTTTTTAAAAATTTAAGTATACTCATTCTAGACACATAATCATATTGAACACTTATCATCAGTTTGAGTGACATAGCTAGTTAATCATTTTAAATACCTCTTAATATAATATTACAAATTAAAACTTTAGGAATATTTAGTAGTTTAAATAAATTTATTTCATTCAACCAACAAAATTTTACTTTTAAACCACATTATCCCAGTGTCTTACTAATGGACCTTCTCTGCCATCTTCTATTGCGTAAAATCTCATTAGTTGTAAAATTATTACAAAATAATATATTACAACTTCAAAAACCTAATAAAAGCAGATTCATGCTTCTCTTTTTAAGCAAACGCAGAATCAATATCAAATGCAGATTCATGCTTCTTCGCCGTTGACTTAATAACAAATCTCTCTGTCACCAAGTGTATGAGCTTGATTTTATCTTTAATGATATGAGGCCAATTGAATAGCTCACTAACTTTTAGAATCAATATCAAATTTGAAGAATAAAACTCAATCAAACTTAGCCCTATTTTAAGTTTTTCCGAGTCAAGTTTAAACATTTAACTCTGTTGATCAACTTGGTTAGAATATACCACTAACAGTAAAATGACAAATGCTTCAACTTTTTGAAAAATTACAATTCAATGATAACATATCAATAAAAGAACTTACATTCACAATGTGGTCACAGTGAGCTTTTCTTCCTTGTCCTTTTGGAATAACCTATATAAACATAGTTAAAGAAATGAGCAGATCTGACGGCCTCGTTATTAACTATCCAGTATCTATCCCCCCCTTTATTTTTCTAATAAATGCATAAATACATACACATTTATAAATAAGACAACAAAGCAACAGAAAACTTTCATGAACTACTTACAATAGAATAAAGGGAATATGAATTCATACCTTTATAAGACTTGTTTACACAAGGTCTCCACTGCCCCCCCTTTATAGGGATTTTTCCATACAGTCGAAATCTACAATAAATTCAATAAATAAGGCAGATATAATAACAAATCAGCATCTGATGTAAATCTCCAAAATCAATTTAAAATGCAGCAAGTCTTAACATGCAGATATTTCAGGAAAATAATAACAATACACGTTGAATGGATAAAAACTTTCACATGATATAATTAGAGAGTATCATTGTATTACAATTCATATTGCTCTTAAGAAAACCAATGAGAGAAGCTGTAAAACAAAAAGTGAAATTTCAGATACAATACAAGGCATTTGATCATGTAATCGAATTATAAGATGATATCATGGCAACTGTTTCAATGTTTTTCAGACCCATATTAGATCCGAAAGATTGCTACTGTTGGAAATGGGCATGCACAACAAGACACAAGGGTTTACTGCCTGAGAAAACAATGGTGAAAAATAAAAAAGAGAGAGAACAATGATACAAAATTGTTTCTTTGATTAAAACATTCTGTTTTGTTTAATTTGGCATTAAAAAATATATATCCAACCTCCTACCCTTTCAATAATTTTTAGAATGATAGAAAATAACACAACAAAAAACCAACGGAAAAAATAAAAACTAGCAACATTGTCTTAGTTCCCAAAATTCAATCAAGATCAAACCTAGAAGGAAAAATAGATCAGATAACAAAAAACTCAAATTTTGAAATGATCAACAAACAAAACCAATAGAATAGACAACCATATAAAAAGTCGAACCGCAAGCGCAAAATCTAAAAATTCACCAAATAGATTAAAAGGAGCAAATTAGATACCAGTGACTCACCGAGTTATCAGAGGAATTACCAGATTAATGGCACAGATTGGGGAGAATTTTTGTAGAAAGCGAAGAGAATGGTGTGTCAATTTACTGCTTTCTCTTTTTTTTTTGTCTCGCCTGACTCTCTCTTTCACGTTGTTGTTTCTGGTTAAGCGAAAAAGGGTTAGTATTTGAAAGATGATAAAATAAATTAACAAAAAAACAAAATAATTTTGGGAAAATTGCAGCGGACGATGGCGATGCAGTGTTGGGGAAATATCTAATCAATTTGGGGAAAATGAATTGAGGGAATAAAGGTTTGGGGGTCAGCTATCAAAACGGTATCGTTTCAATAAAAATATTTTCAGTGTTTATAGGAAAAATGCCGTTATTGCTTTACCTTTAGCGGAGTTTAAACGCAACAATTGTTTTAACCTTTTGCGGCGTTTATGCAAAAACGCTGCTTTTGCTTTACCTTTAGAAGCGTTTATGGGAAAAACACCGCTATCGTTTTAACCTTTTGCAGTGTTTATGCAAAAACACTACTAACGCTACTAATGGTAGAACCTTTGGGACTCTTTTGATCCAAACGACACTAAAAATGGCGCTAAAAGCTTAATTTGTTGTAGTGCGTGTGTAACATCCTGAATTAGGGACTAGTCAAAATAGTGGTTTCAGGACCACAAATCTGACATTAAAATAATTATTTTATGATCATTATGAGGTTTTCGGCATAATATCGTATCTTGGGTTTCTTTGTTCTGGGTTTTTCTATCTTAGATTTCTTTATTCAGTTTTCTTGTAAGCATGTGTTAAAGTTTCATAAAGAAATTCTATGTGCAATGTCACAAATTGGGAATTAGGGACCAATTTGAATAAATTGCAAAACTTGGGTTCTAGAAGCAATTTGTATGAAATTGCTTTGGAATATTAATTAGACGTCCTTAAAGAGAAATTTACCCAATTTCTAATTTTTTGACAAAAATGTGCATGCATGGAAAATTTTAGAAGTTTAGTAAGGAAGGACATTTTGGTCTTTTGGTAATAAACTAAATAAAAAGGAAAAAATCAAGCTAAAATCAGCTCATTTTCTTCTCCATGCTTCCAAAATTCTAAGGGTCTCCATTGCTAGGATTTTCCAACATTTCAAGCTTGATAGTAAGTCAACCCTAGCCCTGTTTTTAATGTTCTTCGTATTTTTGAGATCCTCGTAACATGCTCTTTCTATTTCTATCCGTATCTCATGCTAGGGTTCATGTTTAGAAAATTACCCATGCATGATATGTTTGTGTTTTGATGATTTATGAAATGGGAGTTTAAAAGATGGTAAGCAACTTTTACTAAGTGGTTTTTCATTGAAATGGCTTAAAGGACTAAATTGTAAAAGTTGTGAAAATGGGTAGAAAAATATAGAATGTAGGAAAACATGGGCTGCTATAAGTGTGAATAACATTTGGCTAGGCTTAAGTAGCCAATAAATTACATGCATTTCATTATACGAGCCTTAATACTAAATTGTAAATATTATGAAAGGTTAAGGGTAAAATGGTCATTTTTCCTGGGGCTGATTTTTAATCCTAAAATGAAAAAAATGATGTATTAATAGTCTAATTTTATTGATATAGACCCTGAGGAACCAATTCCGGATGTCGACTGTGGAAAATGAAAGGTTTCAGAATAACTAAGACACGAATCCGAAACGACTACCAGGTAACCCGAAGTAAACTCTTAATATACTTAAAAATGCGTGTTCTTAAATTTATGATAATTAGATATTCATTGCATGATAATCTATAAGACATGCTAGTGTAAATCAAAAGATGATAAATGTCTCGGTTGAAATAAAAAGGGAAATCCGATGGTTAAATTATAGTTTACATGACTTGAGATCCTACATGTGTTGTTGAGAAGGATTTAGCCGGACGGGTAATCCGCTGATCTCAATGTAGAAAGGATCTGGCCCAGACGGGTGTTCCTTGAGTAATCGAGCCTCTAGAAGAATATGGGTGCAATAAGGATTTAGCCTGGATGGGTAATCTGTTTGAGGACTAAATTTAGCTTAGACTGGCAATTCAGATCCAAGTTTATGAAAGCAATTGTTGTTGAAAGAGATTTAGCCTGGACTAGCAATTCAGATCCAAGTTTATGATAGCAATTGTCGTTGAAAGAGATTTAGCCTGGACTGGTAATCCTGACAATGCTTTATAAGTTGATACTACGAGGGATTTAGCCTGGACTGGTATGTAAGGTTTGCTAGAGTGCGTACTTGAGATGATCACTTCTATGACTTGACGGTAATTGGGCTATCCATTGAGATTTCTGAGAAATTCAACGGGATTAACATGAGAAATAAAGAATGGAAATATTGAGTTGATGAGCTCATCTAAGACTAATGTTATAATGTATCTATATGAGACTAACCTGATGATTGAGTACATGTGATAGGGAAATTATACTATGACATGTGATAGGGAAATTATACTATGCATGTTGGCATGAATATGTATTATGGTGGTACTCTAAATAACTAGTAAGTTTACTTTCCCATTATTCGGACTTACTAAGAGTGTTAATGCTTACCCCCTCTCTTCTCCCTTGTCTTACAGAGCTCGCTGACTCGTAAAGATTGGAAGACGGTTGGAGCATTGTCAACACTATCAACTTGTTTTGCTTGGGAATATAGAAACTTTTATTTTTTTATAATAGCATGTATAGGATTCTTGGTCATTCTATTATATGTGTCTTTTGGCTAGCCAATGTAAGGGCTTGAATGATATGCTTATTCATTTTGTATATGGCCATGGGATATGGCTCATATCGGTATAGGTTGTAAACCTACTAATTTTGCATGTTTATGCTCGAATGTTTCACGAGTGGAAGACAGTACTGCATACCACTGGTGGAAGACGGTATCCTCAGTGGTACTAAAGGAAGATATTACATGGGAGTTCTTCCAAGCTGAGTTTAAAAAAAATACATCAGTCAAAGGTTTTTAGACTCGAAGCGAAAGGAGTTCCTGGAACTCAAACAAGGAAATAAGACTGTGTCAGAGTACGAAAGGGAATTTGTAAGGTTAAGTCAGTATGCAATGGAGTAGGTTCAATCAGAGATAGAAATGTGTAAGAGCTTTGAGGAAGGCTTGAATAAGGAAATTAAATTACTGATAGGGATCCTTGAGATACGAGAATTTGCCGCATTAACTGATCTGCCCAAGAAGGCTGAAGAGCTAAATAATGAAAAGAAGCAAGCTAAGAGAGAAGCTCGAGTTTCGAGTAAGAGGTCTAGCGACAGAGCACACTCCTTCCCCACAAAGAACTCAAGAAGTCAACAAGAACGCTCCACTTCGTCTGTAGGATATTCGAGTAGAGTAAGAAGCTCTAAACGACAAAACCCGAAGTCTCCTTTTCCTATGGTAACTAGTGTGGGAAGTGTAGATGAACAAAAGTCAAAGTGTAAAAGCTGTAACAAATTTCACTTTGGAGAGTGTCGAATGAAGAGCGGTGCGTGTTTTAGATGTGGGTCTCTTGACCATTTTCTCAGAGACTGCCCGGTGTGACCTAATAAAAAGGTTAAATTGGCCCCGCAGCTGAAAGCTCTTATTTTTCGAGGTAGACCCCCAAGACATCTAGGAAGTACAAGTGGCGGTTGAACTATTGCTAAGGATGCTACTGCAAAATCAGAGGCTCGAGCCCTAACAAGAACTTATGCAATATGCGCTCGAGAGGAAGCCTTTACTCCCGGTGTCATCATGGGTATATTTTCTATCTATAATACTGTGCCATTGCCTTAATTGATCCAGGATCAACCTATTCATACATTTGCATGAAATTGGTGTCTAGCATGAACATGTCTGTAGAACCTACTGAATTTGTGATTAAGGTGTCAAACCATCTAGGCAAGTCAGTCCTAGTTGATAAAGTCTGTAAGAACTGTCCCTTAACGATTCAAGGTCATTGTTTTCCGGCTAACCTTATGTTATTGCCATTCGATGAGTTTGATGTAATACTTGGCATGGATTGGTTAGTTGTGTATGATATGATTGTAAATTGTGGTAGCAAGTATATCGAATTGAAATATTCAGATAGTGAGATTCACTGGATTGATTCAAGTGAGTTGGATACTCCGCCGATTGTGATTACCTCAATGATGGCTCAAAGGTATATGAGAAAAGGATATGAAGCTTACCTAGCTTTCGTGTTGAACACTAAAGAATCTGAGTTGAAGTTGGAATCGGTACCAATAGTATGCGAGTATCTAGATGTGTTTCCAAAAGAGCTAGCCGAATTACCTCCCATTAGAGAAGTAGAGGTTGATATTGAGTTGGTGCTTGGGACAGCTCCTATTTCTATTGCTCCGTATAGGATGGCACCAACCGAACTGAAAGAGTTGAAAGCACAGTTGCAAGAACTGACAGATAAAGGTTTTGCAAGACTGAGCTTTTCACCTTGGGGTGCTCCAGTATTATTTTTATAGAAGAAAGATGGTTTGATAAGGCTATGTATAGACTACCCACAACTTAACAAGGTAACCATCAAGAAAAAGTATCCGTTGCCGAGGATTGATGATCTGTTTGATCAATTGAGAGGAGCTACTGTATTTTCAAAAATAGATCTGAGATCTGGTTACTACTAGTTATGAGTTAAAGAGTCGGATGTGCCTAAGACTGCTTTCAAGATGAGGTATGGTCATTTCGAGTTCTTGGTCATGCCTTTTGGTCTAACGAATGCCCCAGCTGCATTTATGGACTTAATGAATCGTGTTTTTTGACCATACTTGGACAAGTTTGTTGTGGTATTCATTGAAGATATTTTGATCTATTCCCGTAATGAGTCCGAGCATACTGAACAATTGAAAACTGTTTTACAAACTTTGAAAGACAAGAAATTGTATACTAAGTTCAACAAAAGCGAGTTCTTCCTTTGAGAGGTCAGGTTCTTGGGTCACATTGTGTTAGGTGATGGCATCTAAGTAGATCTAAACAAAATTTCTACCATTGTCAAGTGGAAGCCGCCGAAGAACGTAATCGAGGTTAGAAGCTTCTTGGGCTTAGATGGTTACTATCGACACTTTGTGAAAGGATTTTTGATGATTTCAACTCCTTTGACGAGGTTGCTACAAAAAGATATTAAGTTTGAATGGTCAGAAAAGTGTTAGCAGAGCTTTGAGAAGTTAAAGATGTTGTTAACGAAACTCCAGTTTTAATGCAGCCTGAACCGGGAAAAGAATTCGTGGTCTACAGTGATGCATCCTTAAATGGACTAGGTTACATGATAATGCAAGAAATCAAAGTGATAGCCTATGCTTTGAGGCAATTGAAGCCACACGAGAAAAATTATCCAACATATGACTTGGAGTTTGCCCTGAAGATTTGGAGACACCATTTGTATGGTGAGACATGCCGTGAATTCACTGATCACAAGAGTTTGAAATATTTGATGACTCAAAAAGAATTGAATCTGAGACAACGGAGATTGTTAGAGTTGATTAAAGATTATGAATTGATCATTGACTACCACCCGGGAAAGGCGAACGTGGTCATAGATGCACTAAGCAGAAAATCCTTGTTTACTTTGAGAGCCTTGAACACGTAGTTGGACTTGTTAGATGATGGTTCAATGTTGGCAGAGTTAAGAGCCAGACCAACATTTCTACAAGAAATTTGTGCATCCCAGGTCAATGATAGTGATTTGTAGGCCAAGAGAACTCAATACAAGTCAGGCACTGAATCAGATTTTCAGATTGGTTCCGACAGTTGCTTGAAGTTCAGAGATAGGATCTGTGTACCGAGAGACGATGAGCTTATTTGGAAAACTCTACAAGAGGCACATGATAGTTGTTTTTCTATTCATCCGGGAAGTACCAAGATGTATAATGATTTGAAGAAAATGTACTTGTGGAATGGCATGAAAAGAGACATCTCCAAGTTCGAAATGCTCAATATGTCAACAAGTCAAGGCTAAACACCAAGTACCTTCAGGTTTGTTACAGCCTGTGATGGTCCCCAAATGGAAGTGGGACAGAATTACTATGGATTTCGTGACTGGATTACCATTGACATTAAAAAAGAAAGATGTTGTTTGGGTTGTGATTGATAGACTGACGACGTCAGCTCACTTCATTCTGGTACGCACAGATTATTCTCTCGAAAAATTGGCCGACTTGTATGTATCTGAAATTGTGAGATTACATGGCGTACCGATATCAATTATCTCATGCAGGGACTTGAGATTTACTTCAAGATTTTGCAAGAAGCTGAAAGAAGCCTTGGGTACAAAGTTGAATTTTAGTATGGCTTTTCACCCACAAACTGATGGTCAATCTGAGTGAATGATTTAGATTCTTGAGGACATGTTGCGGTGTTACGTCATTGGATTTCAAGGTAGTTGGGAAAAATTCTTACCATTGGTGGAATTCGCCTACAACAATAGTTTCCAGATGAGTTTGAAAATGGCATCCTATGAGGCCTTGTATGGCAGGAAGTGTCAAACTCCACTGTATTAGACAGAACTCAAGGAAAGTCAGATCCATGGAGTTGATTTACTCAAGGAAATTGAAGAAAAGGTTAAAGTGATACAGGATTGCTTGAAAATGGCATCAGATAGGTAGAAGTCGTATGTTGATTTGAAAAGGAAAGAGATCGAGTTTCAAATTAGAGATAAAGTACTTTTGAAAGTGTCTCAATGGAAAAAGGTATTGAGATTTGGCCAGAAAGACAAACTGAGTCCGCGATTTATCAAACCATATGAGATCACTGAAAAATTTGGACCATTAGCCTATCATTTAGCATTGCCACCCGAATTGGAAAAGGTTCATGATGTATTCCATGTATCTATGTTGCAACGATATCGATCAGACCCCTCCCATGTGATTTCACCTACGGAAGTTGAAATTAGACCGGACATGACTTATGGTGAAGAACCAATAAAGATTTTGGCTCGAGAAGTCAAACAGTTGAGGAATAAGAATATAGCCTTGGTGAAAGTTTTATGGTATCGACACAGAGTGGAAAAGGCTACATGGAAGCCCGAAGAAACCATGAGAAGTCAATATCCGAACCTATTTACTAGTAAGACTTTCAAGGATGAAAGTCTCTAAGGGGGGAGAAATGTAACATCCCGAATTAGGGCCTAGTCAGAATAGTAGTTTCGGGACCAAAAATTCGACATTAAAATAATTATTTTATGATCATTATGAGGTTTAGGATATGAGAATAAGCATTTGTTAAAGTTTCATTAAGAAATTCTATGTGCAAGGTGTCCAATTAGAAATTAGGGACCAAATTTGAATAAATTGCAAAACTTGTGCTCTAGAAGAAATTTGTATGAAATTGCTTTGGAATATTAATTAAAGGTCTTTAAAGATTAATTTACCCAATTTCTAATTTTTTGGACAAAAATGGGCATGCATGGAAAATTTTAGAAGTTTAGTAAGGAAGGGTATTTTGGTCATTTGGTAATAAACTAAATAAAAAGGGAAAAATCAAGCTAAAATCAACTCATTTTCTTCTCCATGCTACCGAAATTCTAAGGGTATCCATTGCTAGGGTTTTCCAACATTTCAAGCTTGATAGTAAGTCAATCCTAGCCCCATTTTTAATGTTCTTCGTATTTTTGAGATCCTCGTAACATGCTATTTCTATTTCTACATATATCTCATGCTAGGGCTCATGTTTAGAAAATTAACCATGCATGAGATGTTTGTGTTTTGATTATTTATGAAGGAATATGGGAGTTTAAAGGATGGTAAACAACTTTTACTAAATGGTTTTTTCATGGAAATGGCTTAAAGGACTAAATTGTAAAAGTTGTGAAAATGGGTAGAAAAAATATAGAATAAAGGAAAAACATAGAATGGGTAGAAAATGGGTACAAATCTAACTCCGAAATACTTAACAGGCACAATTGTCACAGATTAATTGGCAAAGAGGCCAAAAATTGAGAATGATAGGAACAAGAAAGAAGATCAAAGAAAGAAACCAAATGAAATAGGGAGGGCGACAGAAGAAGAAATCAACAGAAGAAAAAAAGAGAGGAAAAAACATGAAATTGATACAAAAAAAATGTGAGGAGTGAAGGGAGAGTGGAGATGGACGGTTGAGGGAGTAAATTTAGGAGAAAATTCCTCACCAGTATTTTTTTACAACTACTCCACTAACTCCTATCATTACCCACATCAGATTTTTCAGAGTTTTAAAACAAAAACAATTTTCCTCTTTGTAAACACAGGGATTCGAACACAAGATCAAAGAGTAAGCTAAAACCTTACCACTGAACCAACAAGCTAATTCTCGCCAAAACTTGCATAGGAATTAAATTTAAGCCAAATATACAAAGATAGAGGTAAGAAAAAAATAATAAAAATTCCAAAGAGAGAGATTAGAACACAGGACCTCAAGCACACATCTAGAGTACTTATCCACTGAAATAGATCAATTTACTAGACAACATTTTCACAATCCTAACTCAAAATCAAGATGTAACCACTCTTGGCTTTACTAACCTAATTTTTGGGATGTGACAACTCTCCCCTCTTTAAAATTTCCTACTGTCACGTTACAGTCACGCTACCACTGCACAACTTTGATTTCGATGCAATCCAAACAATATTCCACTCCCTTTTTGGACAACATTTCTAGTGAACTTTCTATTCACTAACTCAGATTATCTCATGAAACTCTTTATAGAAAAATCACAACTATTCCACAATCCCAAAATCTCAGAAACTCTAATGACAATCAAGCACTTAAAGTACAACCAAACACTTAATCAATGCAAGGTATGATTGACATAGATCGCAAATGTACATGTATTGCTGCTAGATGCATATCGATCCTCTCAACACCTAGTTGCACAAACTAGCTTTCGATTCTCTCTCTAGGCTAAAGCTTGCATTCAACTAAGAGAATGTCGTGAACAATCTCTAACACAATGCTCAACGGATCCACATATAAAACATGCTCCCATTTATAGAAATCCAACATTCCCCTGAATGGCACCTATCACAGTAAGCACAAATCAGAACCTGACCTATGCTCACAATTGGCTCAACCAGCTGAGGCCTAACTATTCTGACCTATTTCCTAGGTCATGGATTCAAATAAATAGGACCAGAACTCCTCTTATTCCGTATCTTATTCATTTCCTTTTCCTTGCTTTGTAAGTTATTAATCTCTTCCACTAACTTAGTATTATTCGACTAAAGTCGCTTGATTACTGACCCTCGAATCGTAGATACAGATTAGACCTTAACGGCTCTTTGTAGATCTTGAAACATATCCTAGGACATAGCATTATCTCCAGTTTCTTGATTATCACCCTAAAAAATGGGTGTCTCAACAATATCGCTAATTTTTAAATTGGGCATGCTACCCGAAGAAGAGGACTTGGTGTGAACCATTCAAAAATGTCTGCCATGTCCTCGTACACCACGATCACATATACCACAGAAACTGATCTACTTTTTTATAGTTCAGAAGTCCCAAAGTTTAGCTTAGATTTAATGGAAAAACCCATATTTGTTTAATTTTAAAAACAAAGCTTTCCTTTAAATTAATAGAAAACATGCAGAAAATTTAAAACAAAGAACAAAACCCAAAACCAAAATCAAATCCAAAAACTTAGTCTAAAATAAAAAAGTCTCAAAAACTTAATTAAAGATAATCAAACCATCTTAAGCAAGAAATCAATCCAAGTTCTTTTGTGCCGTTCAATCTTAAATTTGTTTATTTCCTGAGAGGAAAACAAACAAAGAGTGAGCTTACGAGCTCAGTGTATAACACATCCCATGCAACAAGTCAGATACACAAATAAAAATATACGTTTTCAGATACAGGTTCAAACATATTCTCACATACAAAATCAAATGAATTTTCATAGTCAGATACAGAAGCATATTTAGATTTAGATATAAATGCAGACAAAGATCCTACCCCCTTCCGTTACATAGCAACTCCGTCCAACAAATCACATCAATTAAGACTACAAGAGTCCATCCATCCAATCAGATCTAGTTGTGGTGGTATGCCACTTATAAAGGTGCAGCTAAGCTGCTAGACAAATATTGCAGTTTTACCACCAAAATTGTAGTAATAATACTAGAATACACTTCCTCCATCACAAATCAAACATGTATCCCATAAACAGATGTCATGCATGCTTTTCATATGTAATCATGCTTTTAGGGTTGTTAGAACACAAACACACAAGTATTTTTCACATACCTTACCTATATCATATATATATATATACATATCTAAAGATGTCACATTTGAAGCCTTTTTTAAGCCAAACGAACCCTACGGGGGTCTAATTATGAATTTTAGAGTCAAACAAGCATAGGTGGAATTTTTTAAAAACTGGCCAACAAATTAGCCTATGTGGTCCACATTGCAAATATACGAAGAGTTACCCATGGTGAACTTACAAATCTAACTCCGAAATACTTACCATCCATAGTTGTCACAGATTAATTGGCAAAGAGGCTACAAAATCGAGAATGATAGGAACAATAAGGACGATTAAAGGAAGAAACCAAATGAAATGGGGAAGGCTACATAAGAAGAAATCAACAGAAAAAAAAGGGGGAAAAGACATGAAATTGATACAAAACAAAAAAAATGTAAGGAGTGAAGGGAGAGTGGAGTGATGGACAATTAAGGGAGAAAATTAAGGAGAAAATCCCTCACCACTATTTTTTTTACAACTACCCCACTAACTCCTATCATTTTCCACATCAGATTTTTCTCGGAGATTTAAAATAAAAATAATTTTCCACTTTACATATGTAGGGATTCAAACATAGGACCAAAGGGTAAATGAAACCTTACCACTAAACCAACAAGCTCATTCTTGGCAAAACTTGTGCGGGAATTAAATTTAAGCCAAAAAATGCAAAGATGGAGATATGGATAAAAATAACAAAAATTTTGCAGAGAGAGACTTGAACACAAGACCTCAAGCACGCATCCAGAGCACTTATCCTTTGAAAGAAATCAATTTGCTTGACAACATTTTCACAACCCTAACTCAAAATCAAGATGTAACCACTCTTGGTTTCAGTAACCTAGTTTCTTCTAACTTGATTTTTGGGATGTGACAATTTTATTCAATTCAGTTTGATTCCCAATATTTAGTACCCATAATCGCAATTTAATTCATATGATAATTATAAACTTATCTTGATCCATAACCATACAAACAAATAGATTCGTAAACGAAATAGTTATCTTTCAAATTTGAGTTTCATTTTCCAATATGATTTCAATCTCATCCTCTATAAACCCTCTACTATCTATTTTTTATCAAAATCTTAAAACGAGTTATAAATCTCTTTAGTCCTTATATGGAACAACTAACAATTTTCACATTACAAATCAGTCCTTTTTCTTATTTAAACTTAAAATCTAACTATTTAACACCAAATGCTTCAAGGAATCATCAATGGTAATTTTCTAAAACTTTAATAGTTTTGAAAATTAACACATGGGTCAACCAAATTAAGCTTCTAGGACTTCAAAAACATAAAAATTACAAGAAAATGGTTAAATTACACTAACTGATTAAAAACATGAAGTTTTGGAGCCCTAAGTCAAAAGCTCTCAAATAAGAAAGTGGTTTCAGTTTTTCTTTTTGGGGAAGAAGACTAGAAAATGCTTTCTCTCCCTTCCCACTTATGTTTTATCGTATATAATATAAATTTTAAATATTATAAAACTTTATGATTAGATATAAAGCTTTCCACCACCATCCACTATAATTTTAATGTGGCATAATTACCACATTGGTCCCTAGTTTAAGTTTCCAATTAAGAATCTATAGTAATTTTAAATTTGATCACTTTTACAATTAGTCCTTGTACCTTAGTTAACCACTAATTTAATAAAATTACCCATCCAAAATTTAATTCACCTATAATATAAATCCATAAAATATTTACAAATTCGGTTTATAGGAACAGGGTCCCAAAGCCGTATTTTTCATACCACTGGCTTTAGGATCATTACATTTGTACCATGAATAACTATCAATGAAACGAACTTAGTAGACCTAATTTAATATGATTTAATACTAGCCTCATAAAAATTAAATAATAATATTTACAAACACAGTCTACAAAAATGACATTTTAGAACAGTAATTTTTTATGCCACTGGAAACCAGGTCATTGCAATTACCCCTACTTGAGAAATTTTGTCTTTGAAATTTAACTGGAAAGAGGTGGGAGTATTGGATTTTGATTCCATATCAATTAATTAGTATACTATCCTTTTTTATCAATCTTCAAACTTGTCTAAGTGTATCGCATAATCTTTCACATGCTATTGATATTCATATATAAGATTTAATATTTAACCTATTCATATGTTATAATATTATTAATCTCGCACAGACTCAAGCAAGATATATAGATCAACTAACTTGTATCCCAATCTAGCATCGTAAAGCATCACTGGATAAAACTAAGGCAATCATACTGACACATAAGTGTTTTATCAACTAAATTGAAGCAATTACCTGGCCCACTTAGTGCATCACCAAATAATTTGTAGGAAATATACTGGTACATGTAGTGCATCGTTGGATAAACGGAAGGAAATATACTAGCACATGTAGTGCATCACCAAATTAATCGAAGCAATTTTACTGGCATATACAATTCATCATCGGATAAACTGAATCATATATACTGGAACACATAATGCATCATCAGATAAACCGAAGCATCTATACTGGCACACATAGTGCATCATCAGATAAATTGAAGCATCTGTATTGGTACACACTATGTATCATCTGATAAATCAAAGCAACTATACTGGCACACACATTGCATCATCGATTAAACCAAAGCATAGTTACTGGCACACACACTGCATCATCAGATAAACTGAAGAATCTATATTGGCACACAAAGTTCATCATTGGATAAATCGAAGTATAACCTACAAATTTAATAGGCAACAAATTTCCAACTTTGATCTAAGTTGTAACACCCCCAACCCGGCCTAGACTTACGGTCGAATCCGACAATGTCACATGAGAGTGTTTTTGAAAAACCGTTTCAATACATAAAAAAAACTGTTCCAATTGTTATCCTTTACTTAGTTCAGAAAAGCCATTTATTTATTAATTGGCTTGAAAACATTTCTTAATACGCAGAAGCTTTAAAATCCCAACCACTCTTGGTACCATTTTACTTACGAAAACCTTAGTTAAATTTTAGAAAATCATGCTTAGCTGTTGTGGGTTATATTCTAAAATTACAGTTCAAAAACCCAAATTCAAACCAAAAGTCCAAGTCCATAATTACAACAAATATCCCCAAAATAGTAATAAAATAACATGGTAGATTATTTAAATATAAACCCATGAATAGGTGGTCGTGGTTACCGTCGAGTCCTCTGCTACACCGATTCGCCTATTGTTGGGGATTACCTGAACAGGCTAAACAAATAAAGGGTGAGCTTTCGCAACTCACTGTGTACATCCCCATAGTTCAGCATGCATACAATCAGATAACAGAATACAGTTACAATTTGGGCATAAGCCCTTCACATAATCGGTGTGGGCCTTGGCCCACTCAGAAACAGAATCAGTTACTACTTAAGGCCTTAGCTCATCTCAGATATAACATGCATAACAGATCAGAATAACAGAAACATGCCAATCAACGCTGCACACCAACTCCGTCCAACCCAACGCACCATGTGGGGATAAAATCGACCAACCCATCCCTACACAAATATGGGGATCAAATCAACCCATCCAACCCTACACACCATAGAGTACCGTAATTCAGCACATGTCATAAATATGCAAATTAGCTGCCAAATAACAGGCTTATGAAGCCTTTTAGTAGCTTCTTTTACTTCATCAAACCCACCCCGACGCAATGCATCATACAAGACTGGCATGCTATAATGCAGAGTAACAGACATATACTCATAATCAGAACAGAACATATATACATACTAAGTGTAACATGTTATCACATACATCACAATATCATATCATACAACAGGGGTCCAAGTAATGCTAATGACAGGTCACAGTCGTCTTGGGCAACCCGTGCAACCTTTCAGAACATTTCAAAAAAATGGCTCACACGCCTATGTGGCCTGCCCGTGTAGGCCTATAGGCCCGTATGGCCCACACGACCCAAATTGGCCTTGGCCGTGTGGATCACACAGCCTGACCAAAATTTTTACACGTCTGTGTGGTTCACCCGTGTGGGCCTACACGCTCGTATGGCCTACACGACCCAATTGGCCGAGCCCGTGTCTCGAACACGGCCTTACCAGCCATCACACGACTGTGTCTATCACACCCATAATGTGCGCGCACGATTTGGGTCATCGATCACACACCCATGTTCTGCCACACGAGCGACCACACCCCCGTGTGGCGTCAACAGAATCGTTCTTGGCTTTCGCCGATTCTCATTTTCTACGCAGTCGGAGTACACACCAAGTATCGATTCGAGGCTAACGCAACCAAGAGAACTCTAGAACCTAATATCAAATAGTCTGCCACTTAGTTAGTCACTTAAACCAAGTTACTAAGGACAAGCAAATCCCGAATGTTAACGATGACCTTACCTCTAATGAAAAACTGTAGTTCCTTGCTGATTAGAGTGTCGTTTTAGCAGTCCACAGCACCTTGACCATCTCCTAAATAGAAAACAGTCTCTTAACAACCCAACAATGAAAAAAATAAGACAAAATGCACCCCTACACTTACCGAATTTGAGCCAAACATAGAGATAAGTAGTGATGATGGAAAAGGACCAAAAACTAATGGTAAAAAGAAGTAAAATCGACAGAAAAAAGGGGATTTTTGGCTAGAAGAACGAAAGAAAATAAATATTTTGAAGGGGAAAATTTCAGAGAAATTCGACAGAGAGGGAGACTAGTGTATTTGGGTAACTCCCAAATCCCTTTTTTTTATTCCCATTAAGCCTCAACTGTTGCACATATTCAGTATCCCAAGCCAACACAAACACTCCCATGGCATTAGCAGCAAAGTTACTGCCTCTGTTCAGACTCAACCTAATACCTCTCTCATACCAGCACTCCACTTATCCACCAGACCAGCAGGCCCATTCTTGCATATGTTAATGAACAAATACTTATACGCCTTTTAACTAAAGGTAAGGCTTTATTCCAATAAAAACCAAAATTTTTTCCTAGCTAAGGCTTGAACTTGGGACCTCTCACACACACATTTAGAACACTTAACCACTAAAGCAGGTACACACTTGTATTAAATAATTACGAAAACAAATCTATAAAATTTGGGGCATTACAACTCTACCCCCTAAAAGAGAATTTCGGCCTCAAAATTTTGCCTGATCCGAAAAGGTGAGAATACTGCTGACGTATCGAATCCTCTGGTTCCCAATTGGCCTCCTTAGTGCTATGATTCCACCACATTACCTTCACGAAAAGGATAGATGTCCTACACAAAACCTTACCATCACTATCTAGGATCTGAATCGGCTCCTTCTCAAATGTTAGATCTAGTCTAACCTCAATCTCCTCCATAGGTACAATATGCATGGGATCAAAGCGATAGCGACTTAACATTGAGATGTGGAACACATCATGTATGCGGTCTAACTCTGGAAGTAGCTCCAACTGATATGTAGCTGGCCCAACTCGCTTCAGAATCCAGTACACCCTAATAAACCGAGGGCTCAGCTTGCCCTTGCAACCGAACCTCAAAACCTTCTTCTATGGCGAGACCTTAAGAAAAACCATGTCCCTCATAGAAAACTCAATATCCTCCCTCTTCAAATCAGCATAGGACTTCTGTCTACCAGAAGTCGCTTTTAGTCGATCTCGAACCAAGCAGACTTTATCCTCAGTCTCTGATACCAACTCTGGACCCAAAACACGTCTCTCACCCAATTCAGTCCAGCACAAGGGAGTGCGACACTTACGACGATACAATGCCTCTTAAGGTGCCATCTGTATACTAGACTGATAGCTATTGTTGTAAGTGAACTCTGGTAATGGCAAATACTCCTCCCAACTGCCTCAGAAATCTATAATGCAACCCCTCAACATGTCCTCCAATATCTGAATCACTCTCTCCTACTGATCATCAGTCTGAGGATGGAAAGCAGCACGGAAGTCTAATCTCGAATCCAAAGCCTCATGAAGCTTCTGCCAAAATTGAGATGTAAAATGAGGATCCCTATTAGAAATTATAACACCCCTTACTCGAGACCGTCGCTGGAGTCGAGCATGAGGCGTTACCAGACTTATCTTACCTGTTCGGGACATAAAAAAAATTTACTTTTTAAGAAAATATTAATTCACTCATATTCATCCAATAAATCCCTAAAAAGGGCCCACAAGGCCCTAAAACGTGCAATTGGAACGGTTCGAGACCAAACTGAGAACATTAAAAATTTTTCGATTACTTACACAAATCAAAACAATTTATTTCACTATTCATAATAAAACTGTCCATCTGCGTAAGAGTCACTAAAGTAATTATAATTCGAGTTATGAAGCTCAAAATTTAAATATGTAAAATTTTCCTGAAACTAAACTCATATATCTTCTTACCATAATTTTTCCAGAATTTTTGGTTTGACCAATTTGTAAAGTTTATTCATTAAAATTTCCCCTGTTTCATAGTTCAGCGGAACTGACCTCTCTTCACTAAAAATCGATTATCTCATTATACAGAAATTGGATAACATTTTCGTTTCTTTCTAATGAAAATAAAGTCACAAGGAATCTAAAAATATAAACTTTGACTTATAATTATTTGTTTACATTTTCTAGTGATTTTCCAAAGTTGGAATAGGGGATCACAAAGTCATTCTGAACCAGTCTTACAGAAATTTAAATATCTCAGAATATAGACTTCCTTTGCTTGCTCTATTTCTTTCTTATGAACATAGACTCAATAAGATTTAATTCTATATCTCATTCACCATTTATTTCCATTTCTAAAATTTTTAGTAATTTTTCAAAACCACGTCACTATTACTGTTTGCTAACTATTCCATGGTCAACTCTTACTCTTTCATAGTTTCTTTGCACCAAACCTCATTTAGCCATACATAATACCAAATCATGTTCTTATTTAGTTATATCATAAGCTAATCATTACCAAGTATTCACATTCCATTCTTTAATCATATCATAAGGACATACACACAAAATAGCCAAGTCCCCATACATGTCATAACTTAAAGTATTTCTAGTCACAAAATACCGAGATAACTCGTTGATAGTGTAAGGCGATCTCCGATGTCCTTACGATTTTCCGAGTTGGCTTTGCTATACTATAAAAAAGAGAGAAAATAAAGGGATTAAGCATAAAGCTTAGTAAATTTGCATGTAAATAAATAACAACATTCTAAATGAATTATCAAGATAACCTGAACCTTTGAACATGGACTTATCTTACCTTCCCTTTGGTACACTCTTTGAATTTTCCGTTGAACCATTTGGAATACTAAGTATACACGGGTACCTTTCCTTTTTAAACTTGCCATTTCCATGTCTTGACGTGGTCTTACGTGGCATCCTTGCCTTATGAACTCACCATTGCTATGACTTGACATGGTCTTACATGGGATCTTTGTCTTATAGTAGTTTATCACTGCCATGTTTTGACATGGTCTTACATGATATCCTTGTCTTGTAGAACTTATCAATGCCATGCCTTGGCATGGTCTTACTTGGTATCCGTAAACCCTAATGCCATGACATTTGTATCCTACACATTTCTAAGGTTCAATCGGGACTTTTAAGTATCATTTCTCCGTCAATTCTTGCTTGAATCATCAATGAATAAATTTACAAAATAAATATATAGATGCTGAAAAATAACATCATTAATTATAAATAATAAAACATTGCATTTATTTATCGCAAACTTACCTCTAAAAATATGATCAAATATTTTGATTTAGTCCTCAACCTTTTTCTTTCCTCGGTCTAACCTCGAATTTCATTCTTCTTGATTATGAAGATCCCTTGAAATTTCTGTCTAATAAAGAAGATGGGCACATTTTGCCATCTTTTTCCCTTTTTTAATCTTTTAATTATCAAATGACTAAAATACCCTTCATTAAAACTAGTTATATTTATCTATTATGTCCATTTTTTGTCCATGTAAACTTAATGGTCTAATTACCATTTAAGGACCTCTACTTCAATTATATTATTCAATTTAATCCTTTAGCATCTAAAACTCATATTTATCAACTTTTGCAATTAAGCCCTAGTAGGCAAATTAGGCATGCTATCTATAAAATTTTCCATCAATACTCTAACACATGCATCTAATCACTCGGTAAATTCTAAAAATTAATCGGAATAAACTTTTCTATCTCGGATTCGTGGTTTCGTAACCACTGTTCTGTTTAGGCCCTATTTTGGGATGTTATATTTCTCTCCTTAGAGATTTTCGTCCTCAAAAATCTTTTCATATAACCTCTTCAGACTCCTATGTAGCCTCGTTTACCCTATGCCTATTCAATAATACTTTCACAAGTGCAATACTTTTGTTCCTTAGTTGCTTGACCTCTCGAGCTAAAATTTTGACCGGTTCATCACCATAAGTCATATCTTGCTGAATCTCAACCTGTGTTTGTGAAATCACATGTGAAGGATTAGAATGGTAACGACGTAACATGGACACATGGAACGCATCATGAATTTTCTCTAACTCTGGAGGCAAAGCTAACCGATTTGCTAATGGTCCAACTCTTTCAGTCACCTCAAACGGTCCAATAAAACGTGGACTTAATTTGCCTTTCTTGCCAAATCTAAAGAATTTTTCCACGGGAATACTTTCAAGAACACTTTGTCACCAACTTGATACTCAATTTTTTTTCTTTTCAAGTTTGCATAAGACTTCTGTCTATCTGAAGCTGCTTTCATGCAATCTCTGATAACTTTCACTTTCTCTTTAGTTTCTTTAATTAAGTCAACCCCGTAAATCTAATTTTCTTTAAGCTTTGTCCAATACAAAGGTGTGCGAAATTTACGTCCATACAAAGCTTCATAAGGTGCCATTTTCAAACTTGACTGGTAGCTATTATTAGAAGCAAGCTCTACCAATGACAAATATTTCTCCCAACTACCTTGAAATTTTAAGACATAACATCTGAACATATCCTCAAGTATCTGAATAACTCTCTCTAACTGACCATTGGTTTGAGAATGGAAAGTTGTACTAAAACTCAAATTTGTGCCCAAAGCTTCCTTAACTTCTTCCAAAATCGCAAAGTGTATCTTGGGTCTCTATCTGAAATAATCGATAATGGTACTCCATGTAGTCTGACTATATCTGAAATATATAACTCGGCCAACTTGTCAAGTGAATAATCCATACGAACTTGAATAAAATGAGCTGACTTCGTTAGCTTATCAATCACAACCGATACTGCATATTTCTTTCTCAGCGTCAATGGTAATCCTGTCACAAAATCCATGGCAACTCGGTCCCATTTCCACTCAGGAACTAACACAAGCTGCAATAAACCTGAAGGTACCTGATGTTCGGCTTTTACCTACTGACAGATCAAGCATTTAGAAACAAACTCTGAGATATCTTTCTTCATTCCTACCCACTATTACATTTTCTTCAAATCATTATACATCTTTGTACTACCTGGATGAATAGACAAAGAACTGCTATGTGCTTCCTCTAAATCCTTTCGAAAAGCTCATCATTCTTTGGTACACATATCTGATTTCTAAACATTAAACAATCGTCAGAACTGATCTAAACATCTGACTCTATACACGACTCACACTGAGCTCTTTTGGCTTGCAACTCACTGTCATATTTCTAAACTTCACAAATTTCTTCAAGAGACATTGGCTTAGCTATTAATTTGGCTAAGATATAACCATCATTCGATAAGGTTGAACTAGCGTTCAAAGCTTTAATGCAAATAAAGATTTTCTACTTAAAGCATTGCAACTATGTTTGCCTTACCCAGGTGATAATCGATCACTAGTTCATAATCTTTAATCAACTCTAGCCATCTTCTTTGCCTCAAGCTCAAATCTTTCTGAGTCATCAAGTATTTCAAACTTTCATGATCAGTAAATATTCGGTACTTCTCACCATACAAGTGATGTCTCTAGATTTTCAATGCAAATACAATGGCAGCTAGTTCTAAATCATGTATCGGATAATTTTTCTCGTGTGGCTTTAGCTGTCTAAAGGCATAAGCAGTTACCTTTCCTTCCTGTATAAGTACATAGCCTAGTCCATTCAAGGATGCATAACTATAAATCACAAACTCTTTACCCGGTTCTGGTTGTACTAAGATAGGAGCTTCAGTCAACAATGCCTTTAACTTGTCAAAACTCTGCTGACACTTTTCAATCCATTCAAACTTGACATCTTTCTGTAGCAATCTTGTCAGTGGAGGAGCTATCATGGAAAATCCCTCTACAAATCATCTAAATAACTGATGAAACCAAGAAAACTTTTGACCTCTGATACATTCCTTGGAGGCTTCCAATCAACGATGGCTGAAATCTTGCTCGGATCAACTCTAATACCTTCACCTGAGACTATATGTCCAAGAAAACCAACTTTCTGTAACCAGAACTCACTTTTGCTAAACTTGGCATAAAGCTGATTATCTATCAAAGTTTGTAAAACTGTTCTCAAATGCTCTGAGTGCTTAGTCTTATCATGAGAATAAATTAATGTATCATCAATGAACACAACTACAAATTTATCCAAGTAAGGTCTGAAAATTCAATTCATTAAGTACATGAAAATGGCAGGAGCATTAGTCAAGCCAAATGGCATCACAAGGAACTCATAATGGCCATACCTAGTCCGAAAAGCAGTCTCCGGGACATTTGACTCTTTAACTCGCAACTGATAATATCCAGATCTCAAATCTATCTTGGAGAGCACAGTAGCTCCCTTCAATTGATCAAACAAATCATCAATTCTGGGAAATGGATACTTGTTCTTAATAGTCACCTTGTTAAGCTGCCAATAATCTATGCACAATCTCATCGAACCATATTTCTTTTTCACAAAGAGTACTGGTGCACCCCATGGTGAACAACTAGGTCTTGCAAAGCCTTTCTCTATTAGTTCCTGCAACTGAACTTTCAATTCTCTCAATTCTATTGGAGCCATTCTATAATTATCAATAGAAATGGGTGTTGTACCCGGAACAAATTCAATACGAAACTCAACTTCTCTGATAGGAGGCAAACCTGGTAGTTCTTCCGGAAACACATCAGGAAACTCACATACCACAAGCACTGATTCAATTTTCAACTCTGGATCTTTAGTATTCAACACAAAAGCAAGATAAGGTTCATATCCTTTTCTCAACCATTTCTGAGCAGACATAACAGAAATCATGGCAATTGAACTATTTGATTCATCTGAATTAACCTGAAGAATTTCACCATTTTTGCATTTCAACTCAATAAATTTCTTTCCAAAATTGACTATCACGTCATGCACAGTCAACCAATCCATACCAAGAATCACATCAAACTCATCAAATGACAATATCATGAGATCGGCCGAAAAATAGTAACCTTTAATCATCAAAGGGAAATTTTTACATACTTTGTCTACTAATACATACTGACCCAATGGATTTGATACTTTAATCAAAAATCCCATAGACTCTATAAACATGTTCATACTAGGCATCAATTTCATGCAAACATAGGAATAGGTCAAACCCGAATCAATCAAAGCAATAACATTAACATCATGAAGAGAAAATGTACCCGTAATTACATCGGGAGAGGATGCCTCTTTACGAGCACGGATAGCATAGATCCTTGCAGGTACTCTAACATCGGGGCTTACTGCTGACTCTTTAGATGCACCTCTACCTGCCCCTATTCCCGAACTTCTTTGAGGTCTGCCTCTAACAGGGGCATTACCTTATCTTACACTCGGTATTACTTCTCTTTTAACCATCTCAGGACACTCTCGAATGAAATGATCTGATGCACTACATCGGAAACAACCAGTCTCAGTTGCTCGACATTGACCTAGATGACGTCGACCACATTGATAACACTTGGGTCTATCAGGTGAATACTACCAGCACTCACAATTGAAGCGGTCTGAGCTGTCTGACCAATAAATCTTCTACCTCTGTTTCGGCTAGAATACCCTGCTGAAAAATTAGATCTCGTAGAGAACTCTCTAGGCCTCTTGGATATAGACTGAAATGGCTTGCTCATATGTCTTTTCTTCGTATCTTGCATCTCAATTTTAGCTTTACCCTTTCCTTTCAGCAACTCCTCTACCTTACAAGCTCTTACAACTAAAATGGTAAACTCTTTTATTTCTAAAACACCGAATGACAGTCAAATATCATCATTGAGCCAATCTTTAAATCTCTTGCAAATAATAGCTTCAGTAGACACACACTCTCGAGCATAATTACTGAGTCTGAAAAATTCATGTTCATACTCAGTCACTGTCATCTTACCCTACTTTAGTTCAAGGAATTCTTTTTTTTTCTGGTCGATGAACCTCTTACTAATGTATTTCTTACGGAACTCCTCCTAAAAGAAATCCCAAGTAACCCTCTCTTTCGGTACTACTGACACAAGTGTCTTCCACCAATGGTAGGCTGAGTCTCGTAAAAGTGATACAACACACTTCATGCACTCTTCAAGTGTGCAGGATAACTCATCAAAGACCCTAATAGTATTCTCGAGCCAAAATTTAGCTTTCTCTGCATCGTCATCTTTAGTAGCCCGAAACTCTGCAACCCCTTGTTTTCTAATTTTATCAACTGGTGGCTCCTCTCTTCTGACTGTATCTGTGACTGGGGAAGCTACATGGGTAGTCTGAGGATCATGAAGGAGTAGAGGTCTAACGACCAGATTCGTACGAATGAACTCGGCAAACCATTCATTCATAGCTTGGAAGAAGGCTTCTCGAGCCCCTCCTCCCTAACTAACTGTAACAAGCCTTTCATTACTATCTGGTGGCACCGTCCCTTCTATGGGAGCAGGCGCGTTACTTTCTACATCATCTGGACCAATTCGTTTGGGATCCATAAGTATAAAAGAAAAACATTTTAAAATCGTCAGGAGTCATCACACTATCAAAATATAAGTATGGCATGTATAGCTAGACTCTTATTCATACTGAATATTTTGAGAACTAACTAAACTCTTACTCTGATACCAATAAATGTAACACCCCTTACTCGAGACAGTCGCCGGATTCGAGCATGAGGCGTTACCAGACTTATCTTACCTGATCGAGGCATAAAAAAATTACTTTTAAAAAAATATTAATTCGCTCACATTTATCCAATAAATCCCTAAAAAGGGCCCTCAAGGCCCTAAAACGTGCAATTGGAATGGTTTGAGACCAAACCGAGAACATTATAAATTTTTTGATTACTTACACAAATTAAAACAATTTATTTCACTATTCATAATAAAACTGTTCATCTGCGTAACAGTTACTAAATTAATTATAATTTGAGTTACGAAACTCAAAATTTAAATCCATAAACTTTCCCTGAAACTAGATTTATATGTCTTCTTACCATAATTTTTCTAGAATTTTTGGTTTGGCCAATTTGTACAGTTTATTCATTAAAGGTTCCCCTGTTTCCTAGTTCAGCAGACCTAATCTCTCTTCACTAAAAATCAATTATCTCATTATACAGAAATCAGATAATGTTTCCATTTGTTTCTAATAAAAAATAGACTCAATAAGGAATATAGAAATATGAAATTTGACTAATAATTATTTTTGTACAATTTCTAGTGATTTTCCAAATTTGGAATAGGGGATCATGAAGTCACTCTAAACCAGTCTTACAGAAATTTAAATATCTCAGAATATAGACTTCCTTTGCTTGCGCTATTTCTTTTTTATGAAAGTAGACTCAATAAGCTTTAATTCTATATCTTATTCACCATTTAATTCCATTTCTAAAATTTTTAGTAATGTTTCAAAACCACGTCACTGCTACTGTTTCCTATCTGTTCCATGGCCAACTCTTACTCTTTCATAGTTTCTTTGCATCAAACCTCATTTAGGAATATATAATACCAAAACATGTTCTTATTTAGCTATATCATAAGCTAATCACTACCAAGTATTCACATGCCATCCTTTAATCATATCATAAGGACATACACACAAAATAGCCAAGTATATATACATGTCATAACTTAAAGTATTTCTAGTCACAAAATACCGAGATAACTCGTTGATAGTGTGAGGCGATCTCCGACATCCTTACGATTTTTCGAGTTGGCTTTACGATACTATAAAAAAGAGAGAAAAGAAAGGGAGTAAGCATAAAGCTTAGTAAGTTTGCATGTAAATAAATAACAACATTCTAAATGAATTATCAAGTTACCTGAACATTTCAAACATGGATTTATCTTACCTTCCCTTTGGTACATCTTTGATTTTCCATTGAACCATTTGGAATACTAAGGATACATGGGTACCTTTCCTTTTTAAAATTATCATTTCCATGTCTTGACATGGTCTTACATGGTATCCTTGCCTTATGAACTCACCATTGCCATGACTTGGCATGGTCTTACATGGGATCTTTGCCTTATAGTAGTCTATCAATGCCATGTCTTGACATGGTCTTACATGATTTCCTTGCCTTGTACAACTTACCAATGCCATGCCTTAGCATGGTCTTACTTGGTATCCTTAAACCCTAATGTCATGACATTTGTATCCTACACATTCCTAAGGTTCAACCTGGACTTTTAAGTATCATTTCTCTGTCAATTCTTGCTTGAATCATCAAGGGATAAATTTACAAAATAAATATATAGATGCTGAAAAATAACATCATTAATTATAAATAATAAAACATTGCATTTATTTATCACAAACTTACCTTGATACAAAATACGATCAAATATTTTGATTTAGTCTTCAACATTTTTCTTTCTTCGGTCTAACCTCGAACTTCGTTCTTCTTGATTATGAAGCTTGGAAGCTTGACAAAACCCTAGCTATGAAGAACCCTTAAAATTTCGACCTAATGAAGAAAATGGGCACATTTTGCCATCTTTTTCCCTTTTTTAATCTTTTAATTACCAAATAACTAAAATACCCTTCATTAAAACTTTAGTTATTTTTATCTATTATGTCCAATTTTGTCCATGAAAACCTAATGGTCTAATTACCATTTAAGGACCTCTACTTCAACTATACTCTTCAATTTAATCCTTTAGCATCTAAAACTCATATTTATCAACTTTTGCAATTAAGCCCTAGTAGGCAAATTAAGCATGCTATCTATAAAATTTTTCATCGATACTCTAACACATGCATCTAATCACTCCATAAGTTATAAAAATTAATTAGAATAAACTTTTCTATCTCGGATTAGTGGTTTCGCAACCACTGTTTTATTTAGGCCATATTTTGGGATGTTACAGAAATGATCGAAACAGGTACCCCATGTAGCCTCACTATCTCAGAAATGTAAAGTTTAGTCAATTTTTGTAGGGACGGGAATGAAATGCGCGGTCTTGGTTAATCAATCAACGATGACCTAAATAGAATCCTTCTTAGTGGGTGTTAGGGGCAACCCACTGACGAAGTCCATTGTCACTCGCTCCCATTTACACATCGGTATCTTAACCGACTACAACAACCCCTAAGGTAACTGATGCTTAGCCTTAACCCGCTGACAAGTCAAACAGCGAGCAATAAAATTGGTAACTTTACCTTCAACCCTGGCCACCAGTACAACTCTTGGAGATCTCGATTCAACTTGTTCCCACCAGGATGCATAGCATAAGGGCTACTATGTGCCTCCCTCAGAATCGACTGTCTTAGATTCTCATCATTCGGTACACAGATCCGTCCTCGAAAACACAATACCCCATCATCATTAATCCCAAAATCCGTAGTAACCCCATTCTCAATTTGACAGAAACGCTACTCCAGAGACTTATTCCTCTTCTATTTCAGCCTGATCTGATCAATCCATGTCGGTCTTACTTGCAGCTCAGACAATAGACCCCCATCATCGAGTAGACTGAGTCGAGTGAACATCGCTCTCAAATTGGTCTTAGCCCTATGACTTAACACATCAACCACCACATTGGCCTTACTAGGATGGTACTTGATATTGTAGTCATAATCCTTAAGCAGTTCAACCCATCGATGCTGCCTAAGGTTCAAGTCCTTCTGAGTGAGGAGATGTTTGAGGCTCTTGTGGTCAGTTTAGATGGTACACTTCTCACCGTACAGATAGTGCCTCCAAATCTTAAGTGCAAAGACTACTGCTGCTAACTCCAAATTGTGCGTCGGATAATTAGCCTCATGAGTTTAAGCTGGCAAGATGTATAAGCAACAACTTTACCGTCTTGCATTAGAACACAATCCAGACCCATATGTGACGCATCATTGTATACCATGAAGTTTTTACCGGGTTCAGGCTGAATCAGAACAAGTGCCTGAGTTAACACAATCTTGATCTTTTCAAAGCTCTCCTACTGTGCATCAATCCACATGAAAGAAACTCCCTTACGTAGAAGCTTAATCATCGAAGCTGCGATCAAAGAGAACCCCTCTACAAATCGTCGATAATATCCTGCCAGTCCCAGAAAACTGCTAATTTTTGACATATTCCTCGCTTGTTTCCACTTCAACACAGCCTTAATCTTTTAAGGATCCACACGAATCCCCTTAGTAGAAACCACATGCCCCAAAAAGGTTACCTCTCGAAGCCAGAACTCACATTTCGTGAACTTTGCTTACAACTGTTTCTCACAAATAATCTGTAGAACCGCTCTTAGATGCTCATCGTGCTCAACCTCTGTCTTAGAATATACCATAATATCATCGATGAACTCTACCACGAATCGGTCCAGATAAGGCTGGAACACTCGATTCACCAAGTCTATGAACGCCGCTGGAGCCTTAGTCAACCCAAAGGGCATAATTAGGAACTCGTAATGTCCATAATGAGTCCTAAATGTCGTCTTATGCATATTGGCCTCCTTTACTCTCAATTGATGGTAACCCGATTGCAGATCGATCTTAGAGAACATTGAAGCCCCTCTAAATTGATCGAATAAGTCGTCTATCCTTGGAAGTGGATACTTAATCTTGATCGTCAACTTGTTCAACTAACGGTAGTCGATACACATCCTCATAGTATCGTCCTTCTTCTTTACAAACAGAATAGGTGCTCCCCATGGAGACACATTGGGACAAATAAACCCACGATCTAACAGTTCTTGGATTTGAGCCTTAAGTTTCGTTAGCTCTTTTAGTGCCATTCGATAGGGGGTGATAGACACTGGAGCTGTACCAGGAATCAATTCGATACCAAACTCTACCTCATGACTCGGAGGCAATCCCGGTAGTTCCTCTGGAAAAATATTTGGAAAGTCCCTTACAGTTCGAATGTCCTTAACCAAAGAGTACACAGAGTCAGCAACACTGATGTAAGCCAAGAATGCCTTACACTCCTTCCTTACTAACTTCTCTACCCTCAATGCAAATATCATATTAGTCAAATAGTCTCAGCGTTCCCCAATCACGACCACCTCATTATCCCCCTTAGTCCTCAGAAAAATCCTTTTCATAGCACAGCCCAGACTCACTCGATGTTTAACTAACTAGTCCATACCCCAAAATAAATCGAACTCCCCAAATGAAAGTTCCATTAAATCTGCTAAAAACACTGTCCCTTGAACCTCTAGCAGAACATCTCCATACAACTTATCCACTCGACCAGGCTGCCCCAAAGGACTTATCACAGTCAACTAACTATCAGTATTCTCGACCGGAATCTCTAGAGTCCCAGACACATTATTAGCTATATATGAGTGGGTAGAGCCTAAGTCTATTAATTCCAGATAAGGTACATTAAAAATTAAGAATGTACCCGTAATGATGTCCGGAGCATTTCGGTCCTCACGGTGACTTGCAGCATAAACCAAAGCAGGCTGCCTCGCCTCAGTCGGTCCAACACCTCTGCCCGGTGCTCTCTGTCCTCAGCCTCTAGGTGGCTGTGTAGTCTTAATAGTCGAAGCTTGCATCTGATTAGTCCTCAATGGATAGTCCTTAACACGGTGCTTAGTAGAACCACACCTCAAACAAGCTCTAGTAGCCCTCCAACACTCGCCTGGATGGAGTCTATTACAGTGTTGACATATGGTCACCCCAGTTGGCCCAACTCCTACGAGCCCATCAGACCTGGCCTTTTTCCTAGGCCTCGTTGTAGAATTCGAAGGCTCTGCATCCCTCTTAGCCTTCCCTCTGTCTCAGTTTTGGTGCTCAGTGCGCTTTACTTCCTCAGCGATCTTCTCCTTTTTAAACAGTACAGAGAAATCCCGCTCCCTCTGAGGAGCTATTAGAACCCATAAGCTGTCCGAAGACCATCTTCAAATCGAACACAACACTCATACTTTGGCCCCACCATGCCCCTCGTATAATGGGTCAATCTTAGAAACTCGACCTCATAGTAGACCACTAAACGATCTCCCTGAGTAAGATTAAGGAACTCTTGCCTCCGAGCGTCGATATGACTAGCCCCTACATATTTGCTCTTGAAAGTCGTCTTAAATAGATCCCATGTCAACCAGTCAGCCTGAGTGCCCTCCTTAACCATCAACCACCACTGATATGCTTCATCGCGAAGCAGTGAAACAGCCCCCTTGAGCTTCTGTTCAGCAGTAAAATCCAGATCGTCCATAATGCGTTTCGTGGCCTCCATCCAGTACTCGACCACAGTAGGAGCAAATCCAGCGATGCCTCTAAATAACTCTACCCCATTAGACCAGAGTCATTCCGTGACCGACCCACGGCCCCCAGAAACAGTGTTGGGCCCAGCAACCCTCTCCGAAATTTGTAGCATTGCTTGGGACAGTGCGTCGTCCCTAGTCGCACGATCATGAGACCCAGTCCCAGATCCAGTCTCAGTGATAGGGGACACTGGTGTCTCACTAGTGTCTAGATTCAAAATCATATCAGATGCGAAGGACTCAGCTCGAACCCCTCTACGGTCCCTACCTCAGCCTTTAGTACCCCATCCACGAGTACTACGTGTGCTTATCATAATTTTGAATTAATTTGTATTAACAATTTTATGCAGATTAGTATACAGTTTCAATATTTATTAACAAATATTTTATGCAGTAAACTTATCAGAGTGTTCAGAGTCTGTTATCGTAAGTCGCAATTTACTATAGTTTTCAGTTTGCACTACCTAGAGTGTTTCAAAAGAGCTCACTACCTACAGTAGTTTCGTAGCATACAACGATATTTCCAAACAGACCTAAACTGGATTTCAGTATATTCTAAGCATGCTTCCAAACAATTTTAAATAGAGTTTCAGAAACTTACAGGATCGTTGCCGGAGACTCGGTGTACCACAGTTTATAAAAAATGTTTCAAATCATTTTACACATTATTTCTCAAAAACCATTCTCTTACAACCCAAATCTACAGTCAAGTTTTACAACCTGGCTCTGATACCACTAAACGTAACACCCTGAACTCAGCCTAGATGTTACGATCGAATCCGACAATGTCACATGAGAGTGTTTTTGGAAAATCGTTTTAATAAATAAAAAAAATCGTTTCAATTATTATCCTTTACTTAGTTCAGGAAAACCATATATTTATTAATTAGCTAAAAAAAATTTCTTAATACGCGAAAGTTTTAAAATTACCACTCTTGGTACCGTTTTACTTACGAAAACCTTAGTGAAATTTTAGAAAAACATGCTTAGTCGTTACGGGTTATATTCTACAATCACAGTTCAAAAACCCAAATTAAAACCAAAAGTATAAGTCCATAATTACAACAAATATCCCCAAAATAGTAATAAAATAACGTGGTAGAGTATTTAGACATAAACCCATGAGTAGGTGGCCGTGGCCACTGCCGAGTCCTCCACTACACCTATCTGCCTACTGCTGGGGATTACCTGAATAGATTAAACAAATAAAGGGTGAGTTTTCGCAACTTAGTATGTACATCCCCACAGTTCAGCATGCATACGATCAGATAACAGAATACAGTTACAATTCGGGCCTGAGCCCTTTACAGAATCTGTTGGGACTTGGCCCACTCAGAAATAGAATCAGTTACAACTTAAGGCCTTAGTCATCTCAGATATAGCATGCATAACAGATCAAAATAACAGAAACATGCCCACCAACCCTGCATACCAACTCCTTCCAACCCAACACAGCATGTGGGGATAAAATCGACCCACCCATCCCTGCGACCAAAATATGGGGATAAAATCAACCCATCCAACCCTACATACCATAGAGTACTGTAATGCGACACATGCCATAAATATGCAGCTTAGCTGCCAAAAAACAGGCTTATGAAACCTTTCAGTAACTTCTTTCACTTCATCAACCCCACCCCGATGCAATGCATCATACAAGAATGGCATGCTATAATGCAGATTAACAGACATATACAAATAATCAGAACAGAACATATATACATACTAAGTGTAACATGTTATCACATACACCACAATATAATATCATAGAATAGCGGTCCAAATAATGCTTACCAACCCTACGACAGGTCACAGTTGTCTTGGGCGACTCGTGCAATCTTTCAGACCATTTCAGAAAAATGGCTCAAACGCCCATGTGGCCTACCCCTGTGGGCCTATAGGCCCGTGTGGCCTACATGGCCCAAATTGGCCTTGGCCTTGTAGATCACATGGCCTGACCCAAATTCCCACACGCTTGTGTGGCTTAACCATGTGGGCCCACATGCCTGTATGGCCTACACTACCCAATTGGTCGAGCCTGTGTCTCAAACACGACCTCACCAACCATCGCACCGCCTGGTTTGTCGATTGCACGCCAGTGTTATGCCACACGGCCTACCGCAAGGGCGACCACACGACCGTTTAGTGTTGACAGAATCATTTTCGGCTTTCATCGTTCTCGTTTTCTACGCAGTTGAAGTACGCACCTGGTATCGATTCGAGGCTAACGCATCCACGAGCACTCCAGAACCTAATATCGAACAGTATACCACTTAGTTAGTCACCTAAACCAAGTTACTAAGGACAAGCAAATCCCAAAAGTTAATGACGACCTTACCTCTAATGAAAAACGACAGTTCCTCACTGGTTAGAGCGTCGCTTTAGTAGTCCACAGCACCTTGACTGTCTCCTAAATAGAAAATAGTCTCTTAACAACCCAACCATCATAAAAACGAGACAAAACTCACCTCTACACTTACCGAATTCATGCCAAATGCAGAGATAAGTAGTGATAATGGAAAAGGACCAAAAACTAATAATAAAAAGAAGTAAAATCGGTAGCAAATAGGGGATTTTCGACTGGCAGAATGAAAGAAAATAAATATAGAGAAGGGGAAAATTTCAGAGAAATTCAGCAGAGAGGGAGAGCAAAGTATTTAGGTAACTCCCAAATCCCTTGTTTTACTCCCATTAAGCCTCAATTGTTGCAAATACTCAGTATCTCAAGCCAATTGAAACACTCCCACGGAATTAGAAGCAAAATTACTACCTCCGTTCAGACTCAAACCCAATACCTCCCTCACACCAGCACTCCACTTATCTACTAGACTAGCAGGCCCATTCTTTACATATTTTAATGAACAAATACTTATAAGCCTATTAACCAAAGGTAAGGCTTTATTCCAATAAAAACCAAAATTTTTCCCAAGCTAAGGCTTGAACCTGGGACCTCTCACACACACTCAGAACACTTGACCACTGAAGCAGATACACACTTGTGTCAAATAATTATGGAAACAAATCTATAAAATTTGGGGCATTACATAAGTTCTATTCAAATTCTTTCAGTCTCTATTCATCATTCCACTACCATTTGTAACACTCTATTCTTTTCTTTTCTTTTTTAAATTCAATTTTAACACCAAATACCACATATCAATTAAATCATGCTACTTTATATTTTATTCAATTTAGTGTGATTCCCAATATTTAGGTCCCATAATCACAATTTGATTCATAAGATAATTATAAACTCATCTTGATTCATAACCATACAAACAACATAAATTCGTTAACATGTAAATTTATCTTAAATATTAAAAATAATACATACACAGTCTTTATGCTACTGATTCACAAATAATAATTCCTTGACTCATTAGATATGTTCAAATATAAGACCAAATAATTAACAATCAGCATCTGAATCCCGACTTAGACTCGGCTTAACCTTGGCATGTACTTCTAAACTCAATTTTGTGTTCGATTTAACCCAAGAATAGGCTAAACCTATAGCTGAGGCGACTACGATCAATTTGATTCTACTTTAAACCATTGTAAGGTTTAAATCAATCAAACGAACATTAATCGTAAGAACCAACCATTTACAGGATTTGTACGAGCTTACAAAAGCTCTAAGAGCAAATTTGAGGTTGAATAAGGACTATACGTCCATCATATGATACCAAATTCAATAGGAGCGTTCACTTAAGAACAATCCAAACTAGACTCAACTAGGTACATTCCAAATTAGAGTAAAAATGGAATATAAAAACATTAATGAGTTCGGGATTGTTGTCTGGATGCTGAAGTCGTAGTTCAAATATCTTGAATTATACATAACCTGCGTGTGGAAAATAAACCGTATGCTGTGCAATGAAACTCAGTAGTATTTCTATAATTCAAATAAGAAAATTCCAAGTTAAGAAAATTGTAACATGCAACTATTATGTCATTCATACCAAGTGGAAAACCAATTCATTTAGCATTGCAATAGAAGTGGTCACTTCCATTTACATGTCAACACCTATCGTAAAGGCTTTTCTAAAATTCAATTCCAATCATGAGTCAAACATTTATATCTTTAACATTATAACAATTAATTTCAAGATCATTTCACAATCATAAACCATTAAAGTCTCTTTCTGAATTCGGTCAACTCATTCATATTCAATTCAAACTCCCCCAGTGGTCATTTCCAATTTATTCACATAGAAGTTCACGTATTTCCTTTATCATGATTCACATATATATATGCACAATTGATGCCATGACATTATACTATTTCATTTCGATATCTTTTATCGAGTCGCAAACTCATACCAATTTCACATAACTTATTTCATTACATTATTTTATTGTCAATTTATTTCATTTTATTTTTAAGTTGTCAATTCCAATTATAATATCACGCCTGACAGAACCATTCATTTTTCAGATAGCATATCCTGTAATTATTTTCAATTACATATCATACCCTGATTTCGATCGTATTTCCATACTCGTATCCTGTACACTGTTCTTATCATATGACAATGATTTCATTACAATTCAAACTAATATATATTCACATTCAATTTCAGAATCACAACTCAATTTATCATTAACACAATATCTCATGATAAATGTGTCTTATGAATTATCTTAAATATGAACAAATTACTTGTTAGGAATATATCATATTATCATGTCATTTCCCAAACTGAATCATTGAATTTGTCATAATTTCATACCAATCATTCGGGCTTATAAATCCAGTTTCAAAATTTCTTTCACATTAATAATTCTTTTCATTATCATTATAATTTTTTACATATTAAATCCTTATGAACTTGACTCAGAGACCAACAGACACACAAATCCAATCAACACCGCAATTTAACACCTGGTGCCATCTTGGACAATTTCTGAAAAAAATAGATTGCGCTTAGCGCTCATTGGTATGACCGAAGTAAAAATTGTGCTTTACACTTATCTACACGTAGTTGAAGTAACCATTTGGCGTCTAATGTCTCATTGGAACATCCGAAGTAAATGTTCTGTCCAACACTCATTAGAATGTCCAAAGTAAAATGCGCCCAGCGCTCATCGACATATAGTCAAAATGACTCCGCCCGAGTAGTTAATATGATAATCATTTATCCAATTCCCTTATAAGTTTAATTCTCATTCTATCAATCTTAATATCATCAATTCATCACCCATGATATCATTTCATACATAACATAGCATACCGTCTTAAATCCAAACCAATTTCACCATTTCATTTAGTTTTAATATTTTCACTTTTATTCACTTTAATCTTCTATCTCAATAATCAATTAAATTCACACCAATATAATTCGATCAGTCATAATTAAATATTGATTCATTTTATAACTCTTGTATTATTTTTTTCCTTCTCCACCTCTCCATTCCACTTACATTATTTATAAGTATTTATACAAGAATTTTTAGCCTTAGTTTGACATGCTTTCATGTAACACGAATTATCCTTTTCATTATTTATACATATACTTTTGATAAAGTTGTCTTCTTGAGTAGTATTCACTAATTTATTTATATCTGAAGCTACAAAATTCAAAATTAAGATCCGCTTTTTGTTTTTGAAACTTGAATCAATGAAATTATTACCATAAAAATTTCATAATTTATTTCAAAGTATAGTAATACCAGTTTTTTTTTAAACTTCCCTTGTTCTGCTACTAGGCAGCTTCGACTATTCTTTACTAAAAAATAAATATATTTCAGTACAAGTCTCATATTATGTTGTAGCTTGTTTCCTTTGAAAATAGACTGATTAAGATTTTAGGCATGTAAATCTAATCTCCTAAACATATTTTTTTCAATTTATAATGATTTTTAAAATTAGAACAAGGGAACCCAAAATCATTCTGATATTGTCTCATAAAAAGTATTATATCTCATAATCTACAATTCCATTGCTTTCACCGTTGCTGTTATGCAAAACCAAACTAAATAATATTTAATTTCATATTTGATTCAAACTCTAACGCAATTCCTTCAATTTTTTTTTTATTTTCAAAGTTGTATTACCACTGTTGTCCATAAAGTGTTTAGTGAAACATTTTGCTCTTCCATGATTTGATTAAGTAAGCTTTTCTCATTTCATTATATAACACACGACATTTCAACCAAATTCAATGTCAAAACATATAATCACTAAGTTACACAAATTCTTATTTCTGTTCAAATTAGTCCTCTAGTTTGATAATCAATCTCAAACATAGCATTTTAAACTCAAATAATCATTTTCATTTTGCCTCGGTATTATATTTTACAAAACAAAATAAATATGTAACGAATATAATGATTCAATTTATAGAAATCCAACCATAATATGAATTAACTTAGTAGGTTCCATATGAACTTATCTGGCAAAACAACAACCAAATGAACTTTTAAGGACTATTCAACAAATTTTACTTTTCTGGGAGTAGCCTCAATTTGGTTAAATTCTTTATCTATAAAATAATTTAGTTCAATTTATCAATTCCAAACATCTTATATCATCCTATTATAAGTATGTATTAGTTCAATTTCATTTTTTGAATGTCCCCTAAACTTATGCATTTTATTAAATTTAGTCCTCTAAAACGAAATAGTCATATCTTTCAAATTTGAGCTTTATTTGACAATCCGATTTCAATCTCATCCTCTATAAACCTACTACTATCTACTTTTTATCAAAATCTCATAATGGGTTTACAAATAAATCTCTTTAGCCCTTATATGGAACAACTAACAATTTTCACCTTACAAATCAGTCCTTTTTCATATCTAAATTGTAAATCCAACTATTTAACACCAAAAGCTTCAAGGAATCATCAATGGTAATTTTCTAAAACTTTAATAGTTTCAAAAATTAACATGCAGATTAACTAAATTAATCTTCCGGGGTTTCAAAAATAAAAAAAATTACAAGAAAATTATTAAATTACACTAACCGATTAAAAGCATGAAGTTTTGAAGCCCTAAGCCAAAAGCTCTCAAATAGGAAAGTGGTTTTAGTTTTTCTTTTTGGGGAAGAAGATGAGAAAATGCTTTCTCTCCCTTCCCACTTATGTTTTATCACATATAATATAAATTTTAAATATTATAAAACTTTACGATTAGACGTAAAGCTTTACACCAATGTAGACTATAATTTCAATGTGGTATAATTACAACATTGGTCCCTAGTTCAAGTTTCCAATTAAGAATCTATAGTAATTTTAACTTTTATCACTTTTACAATTTAGTCCCTATACCTTAGTTAACCATTAATTTGATAAAATTACCCACCCAAAATTCAATTCACCTATTTTATAGATCTGTAAAATATTTCAGGTTTTGTTTACAGGAACAAGGTCCCGAAACTGCATTTTTCATACCATTGGCATTAGGATCATTACATTTGTACTTTGAATAGCAATCAATTAAACAAGCTTACTAGACCTAATTTAATATAATTCAATACTATCCTCATAAATATTAAATAATAAAATTTATGAACACAATTTACGAAAATGACATGTTAGAATCGTAATTTTTGACACCATTGGAAACTAGGTTGTTACGTGGATAATAATACAGAGTATTAATGTAATTCATGAATAATATTATTAACTAATCTATTCAAAAAAATCACAAGTGTTCTTAAATGAAAATACTGTAACACCCCGAACCCGAGACCGTCGCCGGTGTCAGACACGAGGGGTTAACAAGCCAAGTTCACATGTTTTGCCCACCAATTTGACATTTCCAGTCAGGCTGGAAAACTGCGTCACCGTCGCCTTAAAAATCATATCTCGAGTTTCAAAACTCAGAAACTGGTTTTGTAAATTTTCCCTGAATTTAGACTCATATATCCATCCATGGATTTATTTCTAGAATTTTTGGTCGGGCCAATTGGTACAGTTTATTAGTTAAAGTCACCCATGTTACAGGGATCGACTGCTCTGACCTTCGCGCGTTATAACTTGAATATCTCTCTGTACAGGGCTTTAATACTGGTGCCGTTTGTTTCTAATGAAACTATACTCAAAATGGAATCTGTACATATAAGGCATGACTCCTAATTCTTTCTGGATAATTTATAGTAAATTTTTAAAGTTGCGACAGGGGACCCAGAAACCGTTCTGGCCCTGTCTCACAATAGCTTTAATATCTCTTAACATGTAACTCCTATGACCATTTCGTTTCTTCCATATGAAAATAGACTCATCAAGGTTCATTTACATAGCTTATTCACTAATTAATACCATTCCTACAAATTTTGGTGATTTTTCACATTCACGTCACTGCAGCTGGCAGCATCTGTTTTTAAGGTAGGTCTTACCTATTTTGTAGTCTCCATGAACCAACTAGTCTTGCCATACATAGGTTCATATATGATCATTTTAACCATACCAATGGCTGATCATGTGACCAACACTCCCATTTCCAATCCATAATCACATCATGACACCATATATATACATATAAACCACAAATAGTCTAAGTTCATGCTTCCTTTTACGAGCCATTTTCGCATGGCCGTATACATATACATCACCACATTTTTAAACCAACAAGGGGTAGTCCTATACATGCCATTTCAAAGTTCAACCAAAAATTTATACCAAAATAGAGGCGTTGATAGTGTGGATGACTTCGACTTTATTGATCCCGAATCCGATTGCTATCGAGCGAAATCTATAAAACAGAGAGCCAAAGTAACGGGGTAAGCATTTTTATGCTTAGTAAGTCTCAAGGAATATAATCAACTCTAATTACAGCAATACATTCACATAGCCAAATGCATCATTTCATTAATACACATTCTTACTTCACACTTCATCATTATATACTTTCACAAAGTATCAATCAATTCAATAACTGAAATTCATTAGTCGATTGAGCGAATGTTGCTCAAACATGTCGACTTTCCGATGCACATATAAACGTACCTTATTCTTTGGGCTTTTCGAGTGTACTAATTGAATTTGTTACAGCAACCAACACTCACCTCCAGCCCAAGATTCTTCGGAATATAACCGGATATAACCATGTGCACAAATGCCTTCGGGTCTTAGCCCGGATAGAATGACTCGCACGAATGCCTTCGGGTCTTAGCCCGGATATAGCCACTAGCACAATTGCCTTCGGGTCTTAACCCGGATATAATTTCCAGCATAATTGTCTTCGGGGCTTAGCCCGGATATCATTCAATTTCCAATGCACACATACATCAATAATCATTGGACATACATATTTCATTTTCGTTACTAAGGCTCAAACACAATTATAATCACTAGCATAATCGCCTTCGGGACTTAGCCCGGGTATTATTCGAATACTCATACACACATAAATCAATAATCAATACATCCATATTTCATTCCACATAATTCAAGTAAGGTCACTTCTTGAGGACTTACCTCGGATGTTGTCGAACGGCTTTTACGGCTATTCGATCACTTTTTCCTTCCCCTTGTCCAATTGTGGCCCTCTTAGCTCTTGAGCTAATTCAAACAAATTCAATTTATTAAAACCTCATTGTGCTAGCTTATGGCCGAATATGACAAGGAGTTTAAATGGTCATATGGCCACTCTTTAGCTTGAATACACAATGGTCATGCACATTTTATACTACATCAAGCAATTCAATACAATTTATTCGAGCATCAAGGAAAAGCTAAGGCCTTCAATAGGCTACCCAAGGCGAATATTCATGTACATGTTGAGGCCAATTATGCACTTAATACCTCACAAAAACAGCATGCATTTTACTAGTTAATGCTTTGCATATTGTAGCTCAAACTTATAATATAGCATCAAGCACTCATATGTGTGCTAGGCAATGTGCTTGCAATTTCACAATCATTCTTCAACATCTTCTTCTTTAAACAAACATATTCATCACTTAGTTCATAACCAAAACATCATGTGCAAACATATATATACATATATGAGCATGGCGAATTTCAAGGTGTCCATAGCCATCCAAAACACAAATTTTAACTAACATGCAAGAAGCATGAACCATGCTCATGAATGCATCATGGCGAATATGACAATCATGCCCATTTTTAACTTCAATCATGATTAAACAAAAAGAAAACTCAAAATCTTACTCAAGAGTAGACAATCCATCATTGCATGCATCATCATCAAGCTTCACACTTAGCATGCAATGGCTTTATCACCATAACAACTTTGCCCAAATACCATTTCCATGGCATAACAAAGATTTGAGCCATGGCTAACATGCACATCAAGTTAGCAACCAAAACATGCATGAAACTCCTAACACAACCTCATACATACCTTAATCTTGATGCAAACTTAGCCAAATCTCCTTCTAGATCTCTTCCAAACCAAGCATGAAGCAAAAATCCTCCCCCTTTTTCCTTAGTATTTTCGGCCAAGAAGTGAAAATAGATGAACAAATTTTTTCTTTTCTTTCTTTAGGATATTCGCCAAGGGCTATGGAGAAAGATGAACACCTTTTTTTTGTTTCTCATCCTACTAACATTAATTTTTTTTTCCATACTCTTATTTTATTATTTCTAACATCCACCACTAGCAAAACATGTTTAAGACATGTTTTCTTTTGCCCATATTCATCACCATGGCTGGCCACTTCCCTCTCTTTGGGTAAATTGACATGCAAAACCATTCTTTTGCATGCATGTACTATTAGACCTTTGAAGATTGGCCTATCACCTTTCAACAATGTTTCATATAAGTCCATCTAAATAAATTCACATGGAAATGATCAAATTAATGCATGCAACTTTCACACATGCATTTGCTAACATCATAAACATAGAATATAACTTCTAATTACTTATAAGACTCGGTTTAATGGTCCCGACACCACTTCCCGACTAGGGTCAAATTAGGGACGTCACAAATACTACACTTAGGGCACCAGATCCAACAGTCTCTCACTTGCCCTAGTGAAGTAGATGAGTTATGTGTCGTATACCTATGCCCCTCAATATGTTTCTCAATGAGCTTTCTATCTAGAAAAGTCTTGGAAAAACAAATCCATAGGGTTTATCCTCAAATGCGATATTTGTCTACATCCATTATTTTGTCAAACACTACTATCTCCCTTAATGCATTTTTGTTCTTATGTGGTTTCTTTTAGGTTTATCTATGCCCGTGCTGTTATAATGCAATAGCTTTTTCATACCTCATATTTGACCTTCCATAGTGAAGTTAGCTATGTAACACTGCTTGACACTTATTCACAATATGAACCCACTATTTAGGACAAAAGCAAAATCCAATGTTTATTTCCTCGAATCCTGACACGTTTAGAAGTCAGAATCAATATATCCAGTAGGAGTAGGATCTCTTCCGGAATACACAAGCATATAATCTCTCGTTCTCCATAAAACTTGAGTATATGCTTAACTACTTACTAGTATCTTGGTCCTTGATTTGCCTAATATCAACTCACCATCTACAATGCAAAATAGATATTTGAAACACATATTAAGCATGTTGTATTACTAAAATTGTAATGAAGAGCATGGCATTCTCATTGATAGTATGATATATTGCATTTTCATAGGGTAGGTTTTATGGTTGATGGAGGAGTTTCGTAGAGTACCGATGACATTTAAAGTTCCCATATTGAGTTAGTTTATTGTACTTGGAGTACTGATACCCTAGTGTATGCGATGCTACAGAAGAAACAAATATACATTTGCATTTGGATTTATCATAGTATGCTTGAATGTGTGCGAGATCAAACAAAGGGAACATTCTTCCCACATTTAATAATAGAGCTATGTAAGAAAGAAGGAGTCCCCATAGAACCAATGGTAAAATGGGTGAGCCCTTCGAAAAAATTAATAAGGGATAAGACATACAAGTAATTCTTCATACTCCACAATAAACAAATCAAAGAGAAAAAGAAATGAGGATTAGAAGAGGGGGATGGAAGAACTGACCTAACCTCTTCTTAAAAATAATAATAATAAATTTTAAGATCTCAACACAAAGAAAGCACTACATTTTCGAGCTTGAAATGAACAAGGAAGGAAGCACCCACCATAAGATTACGATAATGTCACGATCAATCGGGTAACTTCGTTTGTCGCACCCCTAACTCGTATCTGTCGCCAGATTAGGGTTACAGAGCATTATCAAACAAACAAAACATATAAGCACACATTTCATACATTATCATAAACACATTTAAAACAATCATTCACTTACATATCATCCCTAAATTGAGCCTTCAATGCCCTAAAAATACCTTAGAAACAATTCAGGACTAAATCGAAAAAATTTGGAAAGTTTAAGAAAAATTTATAAACATAAAGTCCCTTATATGTTCCTTCGAGGTCCAAAACATGCATTAGAAATGAGTCAGAACTAAACCAGGTACTCAGAGAATTTTTCACGAAGTCTAAAAAAATTTCCTAGGTGCAAGGGTCACACGCTCGTGTGGTTCACACGGCCAAGGGATGCTCCTGTATCTTAGACTATGTAACTCTCTGTCTTGTGTCACATGGCCAAGTCACACGTCCGTGTACGAGGCCGTGTGTAAGTGTAGGGGTCACAAGACCAAGCCACACACCCGTGTGCCAGACCGTGTGAAAATACTTAGGCATTCTGTTTTGAAATTTTAAAGATGTAGGGGACACACGGCCAGGCCACACGCTCATATGCTAGGCTATGTATCACACACGATTGAGACACACGCCCTTGTCTTTGCCCGTGTGGATGAAAGTAGGCTATTTTCCAAGCCACATTTCTCATCAAACTTGTCTTCCATCTATACCAACTCTTAAACACATTCACAAACCATATCAAAGCATTTAAAACAAGTTCAAATCATTTCTTAAACAAGACATAATATCACATACAACCAATGTATCCTTAGCACCTCAGATGACAATTTATTATCATGTTAATCTATCATTCATACTTACCTATTTACCAAATGCATATATGCATGATCAAATTCATTCTTCAAACATGATAGATCCACTTATAAATATATCAAAAAATATCTCAAACACAAGTCATTCCAATGGCTAATTTCATTCAAAATATTTATATGTCAATATTAGCCAATTAACCTATACAAGCCATTATAACCATAATTGATTTACCCTATATATATTGAAATTGGCTGATGGATAGTGTGAGTGATCTCCGCCAAGCTTCCAATCCAACGAGCTTTCAAATTTGTAATGAGCTGATAGATATTCTAAATTTTTGTTTTTGCGATTGTGTGCCACATCTGTGTATCTGCTTCTATGGTTAAGTGTTCTGGGAGTGCCTGAGAAGTCTTGGGTTCGAGCCCTGACTTTGGCAAATTTTTGGTATTTTTATGAATAAAGTCCAATCTTTAGTTGGTATGCTTTTAAATAAAAGATGGTAAATAGTTAACAGAATCAGCCTGTTGGTCTACTGGTTAATTAGTGTGCTGGCTTGCTGATGATCTTATGTTCGAATCTCTGCGTGAGCAAGGGAGAATATTTTTGCTTGTTTGACTGAAAAAGTTCTAATTTTACTGAAAGATTGAGAGTGGGTGGTTAGGATGTGAATTAGTGGGGAGTTATCTGAGTATCTGAAAAAAAATGAATTTGGGTTTCCCTCTCTGTCGAATTTTTTTCCCAAACTATTTTTACGTTCTTCTTCATCTTTTCCTTCCCTTTCCCTTGTTGTTTCCCTACTCTTTTTCCTCCTTTTATCTTTGATTCCTTATTGCTGGCCATCACGTTTTCGTTTTGTTAACGTTGTTTTCATTACACAATCCGGTAAGTAAAGTTGTGCTTTTCGACATCTCATGCTATTCTAAGGATTGATTGGGGTTATTGTTGTTTTGGGTAGCAACGGATCAGGTAGAACGTGTTTCTCCTCTCGCGAATTTGTAGCTTAAATTATTCGGAATGTTGTGGTAAGTGTGGTTGTACGAATAGAGTTATGGTCGATTTTATGACTTTGCTTTAACAGGATTTTAGGTCTAACTCTGAGTGTTGTTATGCCGATATCTAGGTTTTGGAAGGCTCAGCATAGTTTACACATCGAAACAGAACCAGGTGTGTACCCGAAATGAAGAAAACGAGGTTTGGCGAAAAGCTGAAAAAGCTTATTGTTGACGCCACACGGGCGTGTGGTCGCCCATGGGGTTTGTCGTGTGACGGTACATGAGCGTGTGATCGACGAGCCAGGCCATACGGGCATGACACGACTGTGTGATGGCTAGGCGAGGCCGTGTGTGACACACGGGCTCGACCAATTTGGGCCGTGGGGGCCACACGGGCATGTGGGCCCACACTAACAGACAACATGGGTGTGTGAGCCCATTTTCACTGATTTGTGCCTAAGGTTGCACGGGTCACCCGAGACGACTATGAACCTACTATAGGGTCCGTGAGTTACCTAGACCCCTAATTGTATGAGACGACTGAATGACTGTTGCAGGTATATAAGTGATTGAGCATGATAATATTTCACTGAACTGATATTGAATGAACTGTTACTATGAGATAGCATGACATAATTGTATGTTGCATTGCATCGGGGTTGGGGTTTTGATATTGATCAGAGGAAGTGTATTGAAAGGCTTCGAGCTTAACTTACTAGCAGCTAGGCTGGAAATCACTGTCTAGTACCGCATTCGGTGCTATTTGGAGTTTAGGGATGGGTGGGTTAATTATATCCCCACATAGAGTGTAGGGTTGGACGGAGATAGAGTGTAAAGGCTGGTTGGGTAGGATTTTTGTATATGCATATCTGTTACTGAGATGGGCTAAGGCCAAACTGATACTGACATCGATATTGAATATGGCTTAGGCTCAGATTGTGATTATCTATTTACTGTCTGTTCGTTTGCATAGGGATTACACACTGAGTTTACGTGAACTCACCCCTTTCTGCTTAATCTGTGCAGGTAATCCCCAGACTTGAGGGATTGGTGCAGCAGAGGACTTGACGGTGGCCACATGTATTTAAACTATTTTGATTTCAACTTTGGGTATTTAATTCTTAATTATTTTCTGGGATAATTTTTTATGTAAATTGCCGACTTTCTGGGACTTTTACCTAGTTGGGTAATTATTTATTGTTATGGATTCATAACTTCTAAGACGTTTAAAAACTCGGTTTTCAAAAAGGCAAGTTTTCTCTAAACACACGATTTACTCAAAACAACTTTTAAAAGCTTCCTTAACAAAATGTGTGAAAACGAATGACTAGATTAGTAACGAAGTTAGGGTCAACAAGAGTTAACCAATGGAAATTATTTGATCGTAGCGACTTAGTTTCAAATGCTATCATGTGAATCGCCAGATTTGGCCATAACGTTTGGGCCGGGTTTGGGTTGTTACAGGATTACTATAGAACAGGGAAAATAAAACAGAGTAAGCATGAAATGCTTAGTAAGTTCGTATAACATGGTAATTAACTTACAACTCATTTAAATTCAAGATAAACATGCAAGACACATTCAATCAATTTGATCACGAGCCTTAACACATATCCTCATCACCCTTGATAGTCACATATTTCATATAAATATCAAGAAACATGTATGAGCTCAACAATAATTAGATTTCCGTGTACATATACTTTCCACATCATGTATTCATATAACATTTACAAATCATATCCCTGTAGTTCAAGTAGATTTTCATAATAATTCATCTTAAGTTCAGATTATTTCATGACGGAACTTTGCCCATTAAATCATTTGAAATATCAATGTCACACGGGTAGTATACTCAAGGTGTACAAATTTATAATCATGGATGAACATACTCATCAAACAAATTTCATGTTCATATATCAACAACTCATATTTCCATATATCATGTATCATCATTTTCATGTAATTCAGGCAGATATGTGTATTAATTCATTTCATGTTCATAATTTTCTCATGTTAGGATTTTACCTGTTGAATCATTGAAAACATCAATGGATACACATGTAGTACACTCGAAGTGTACAAATAAAAAATCTATCAATTCATATTTAGGAGTGCTTTTTAAAGCACATAATCAAGAAATCCTCTCTCAAGGCATATAACAGAAAGCTCACAAAGAGCCATTAATCAGGAAGCTTATCCGAGCTATATAACAGGAAGCTCATAAGAGTCATAATCAGGAAGTTCACAAAGAAATTTTAATCAGAAAGCTTATGAAGAGCCTTTAATCAGGAGCTCCGGATAGCCATATATAGGGAAGTTCAAGCGAGCCATATCAGGAAATTTAGAAAGAGTTGCGTTTGTGTCTACAACATATGCAGGATCACAACCAATCATAAAACAGGATGCTCACAAAGAGTTGCGGTATATCCACAACACATGCAGAATCAATATCGATCAGGATGCTTACAGGAACCATGTAACGGGAAGCTCGAGAGGGCTTATAACAGGATGCTGTATGAGTTGTGGTGTATTCGCAACATATGCAAGATTACAACCAATTTAGGAAATCCTGTATCCATCGAATTTCATTATTCAAATAGGATTTAACATTTATTAGGCTCTGTAGGATATGTGATCAATTTCATGTATTCATAGGATTTATACAATTCACATATACACGTTCAATTCAAGCATATAAATATACGCAATTTAGTTACACGAACTTACCTTAACAAATGTTCGTGTATGTAAAATCTACTAATCCAACACTTTCTCTTTTCCTCGTTCTAACTCCTAATTTGGTCTATTCAGATCTATATGAATGAATTTAACATCAATTCATGTTCATTTTAATTCAATTCACATCTTTGGAAAAATTATCGTTTTACCCCTAAACTTTTAATTAATTCCAATTTTGTCCTTAGGCTCGGAAAATGAAATTCATGCAATTTAATCCTTATTCCAAGGCTAACTAAATTTTTCATATAATATATACAGCCCATGTATTTCAAAAATTTCACAAGTTTTCCGTGAATTTTACATATTTACAAATTTAGTCCCTAAATCACAATTTCATCAAAATTCACTTAACAAAAGTTGTTTATCTGTCAACAAGCGTTCATTTTCTACCATAAAACTTCATAATTCATCTATATTCATCCATGGCAAAACCCAAGTACTTTGATATCTTTATAAATTAATCCCCGAGATAGCTAAATTAAGCTATTACGATCATGAAAACATAAAAATTACTAAAAACGAGAAAAGAATACTTACCCAATTGATCAAAATAAGCTTGTTTATCTTCAAGCTAACTAGGGTTTCCAAGGCTTTTTGTTTTGGGAAAGATGATAATATGATGATATTTTTTTATCATTTATCATCTTTTTTATTTCACTTTCCAATTCCATCCTTTTCTTTATTTTATTTTCCATGGATGAATCATCATCCTTAACCGCTAAGCATTTTTAATGGTCTATTCGCTATTTAATCCCTTTAACTATTAGAACTCAACTTTTGCACTTCGTGCAATTTGGTCCTTTATCAAATTAAACATGTAATCGGTAAAATTTCTTTATGAAATTTTTATATTACATTATTATCATACTATAGACCATAAAATAATATAAAAATAATTTTTCGTCTGAAATCGGATTTGTGGTCCTGAAACCACTGTTCTAATTTCACTGAAAATAGACTGTTACACCATGTGCTAGGCTATGTAACTAACTGACTTGCATACAAAGGAACCTATAGGGGACACACATCCATGTTGCCAGGCCATGTGTCATACACAGTTGAGTCACACGCCTATGTCTCAAGCCGTGTGGACATAAATTTGCCCAAAATCAAGCCATTTCCAACACCAACTTAAGCATAAACCTTAAGGCCTTCTGTGCACAAAATCAAGGCATCAAAACCCTATCAAAACATATACAAAATGACCAATTCAAGAGTCCTAAAATCAACTAACCAATATGCCATTCAAGGCACCTTAAATACAAACATCAAGACTTACCTAAACATGTATACTTTACAACGTTTCATTCATCAACTACTAGCTTCAAAAACTTACCAAACATGTCAAAACTTGACCATATTCAAACTACTTCAAAACATACCAAATAAGCCATTCCAAAACACATATCATAAGATAGCTATAACAACATAATTTGGCAAGCATTAAATGGTATCAACCAAGACAACTTATACATACCAAAATTGTCAACTAAAATTCAACTAAATACCATTACAAGTCCACTTATACATGCCATTATAACTTTGGCCAAAACATTAGAAACTACCAATATTTATACTGGATCGTGTGATAGATCTCCGACGAGCTTCCAAATCGATCGAGCTTTCGATAATCTAAAAAAAAACATAGGAAAGAAACTACGTAAGCACATAATGCTTAGGAAGTTCGTAGAATATGAAACATAACTTACCATTTCATTTATATAACATTAAGTATAAGCATAATATAATCCAACCACAAGCTTGGCACAAGCCTATGAATCATCATCAATACACAAGTTAGTGCATTTATACATAATTCACTTGAATTAAACATATGATAATTCATTTCCATATGAACATACACCATTTGCTTCATTCATCATTTTCAAAAGCATATGTATAATTCCATTTGGAAACTTACCATTCCCATCCCTTTTCTTGCCCGTTGAACCAACTAGAATAACATCGGATACTTGGGAAAGCTCACACGAAGTGTGCTTAAACATATAACTAGAAACTTTCCTTTACATCATTGCTCACACGAACTGTGAAATAGGCCTACTCACACGGGCTATGGGTCGAAATGTAAGCTACACAATACTGCTCACACGAGTTGTGGAGTACCCACAATGAATGGAAGACCTCAACCATCAGGATGACATTCAAGACCAGCACTCAAAACATGAAATCCCTAATGACATGTCATTTGTATCCTACAAATTCCTAAGGTTCAACCGGGACTTGATAACCGTCATTGTATTACTTGTACATAAATTGTTCAATTACATGACAAAAAACATATTAACATATAATTTGAAATAGAATTAAAATGATATTCATTCATATGAACTTACCTTGACGACTAAGGCATGGAAACGAAGTCGAACTAATCTGAGGCTTTAGCTTTTCCCCGATCTAAATCCGTACGTGGTCTATCTTGAACTAAATAGACAAATTCAATCCATTTAATATCCCTCGTACTCAATTAAGTCTACTTTTCATATTTATGAAAAATTACTATTTTGCCCCTAACATTTTAACTTTTCACAATTTAGCCCTTAAGCTTATAAATTGAAATTTAAGCATTTTCATCCTCCACTCAAGCTAACCAATTTCAGTAGGGACCTATATCAACCCATACAAACCATCATTTCATTAATTTAACTTGAACTTTTACTATTTTTACAAACAAGTCCTTAAATGTAATTTTCATCAAAAATCACTTTACAAAACTTGTTTATTTATCAACAAGGACTCATAATCTATCATTTAACATCAAGAATCATGTAAGAACATTTTTAAAAATTGACCCCCAGGCTACTAGATTAAGCTTAAACGACCTCAAAAACATATAAATCATTAAAAACGTGGTTCAAAATCACTTACATGCAAGACTTGAACATAGCCGAACCTTCAAAGTGCATAAATGGAGTTTTCCTTCTTTAAATTCGGTGGAGAAATGCATTCAAAAAGATGATACTATATTTTTACCATATTTTTACCTAATTATTAAATTACAATTTTAACCTTACTAATTAACCTTAAAAATCATTTAAATTCTGTCCATAATTGTCCACTAGCTTTATAAATGGTATAATTACCATTTAAATCCATCCGCTTTAGAGTTTCATCTCCATTTGACCCTTTTAACTAATTGAAATCCACTTTTACAATTTAGTCATTTTCACAAATTTCTTAACAAAATTTTAATACAACCCTACTAACATCCCATAGACATTTAAGTTATAATAAAATAATAATTTACTCGTCAGATTTGTGGTCCTAAAACTGCTATTCTGATTTCATTGAAAACAGGCTGTTACATTGTTCCTTATCTACTTAGTGGTTGCACATTATGGACAATGTACTATCTAAAATGTGGGGGAGGTAACATAGGAAGTTTAATTTTTATAATTTTATGATTTTATACTTGGTACTCTAGGTACAGTATATTGACTCAATATGCGAACATTAAATGCTGCTGGTACTTCATGGAACTCTTCTGTCAATCACAAAACCCACTCAATGCAAATGCAATATGTCATACTATCAATGAGAATTTCATGCTCTTCATTATGGTTTCAGTAAAAGAAATGCTTAACATGTGTTTCATTAACAGATTTAGTGTTTTCATTTTACAGTAACAGTGGCATGCAAACATGCTTTCCATTCTGTAACACCCCTAACCCATCTCCATTGCCGGATTAGAGTTATGGAGTATTATGATACACAACGAAACAAATGACATCATAATACCATTCGAATTAATTTGATTATCAAATATTCAAAACCAATCATCATTCATAGCATATATACTAATACGGGTCCTATATTGAGCCTACGGAACCTTAAAATCAATTTAGGAATAAACAAGGACTAATTAGAAATAAAACAACAAAATGTAGAAAATTTTGAAAACTGGGGTCACATAGCCGTGTGGCTAGGCTATGTAACTCACTGTGACTGTGTGAACTAAGCTTTACCCAAAAATCAATAAGACACACAGCCGTGTGTGTGGCACAGGGTCATGTGACAGCCCGTGTGAGCCTAAATAAGCAATTTTAATTACTATTTCTTAAGCAACAAGCCAATCTATTTCCAACCATTTTCACTTTTTCAAAATGCATTTAAACATGCTAAAAACACACCAAATCACTGAACCTATGTATCTAACCAATGTACGTTCATTGGTACCACAATTTAATTATCAAACAAGTTTATATTCAATAATAAAAAATCTATAATTATAAATGTACGAATAATGCCATCTCATTCCTTTCATTCACATTCATTTTACCAAATCAACAACCATTTTCATAAGCCATGAACCAAATAACCAAAAGCATTCATATAGGCATGTATGAGCCAAATTGCTACATATATATACATCAATAAACCTTACTTAAACAAAGTTTAAAACAACACCATTAAACTCAAACTCCTCGTACATGCCACTTATAAACTAAATCAAATAATCATAGTTTATACTGAATCGTTGAACAAATAGTGTGAGCTCTGACTCAAACTTCCAACCGACATAATCTTCCAATGATCTATAAGAAATCAAATACAATGGATGTAAGCAACTCTTTGCTTAGTTAGTTCATATTAAACTTTACTTTAACTTACCGTAGAGGTTATAACTTAAACATTTCATAATTAAATTCATAAGCAAGCTCATTAGTTCATTATTAACCTATACATATCACAAGTATCACAAGGTTAGGGAGTTCACATATACAAAACTTATAACTTTATCATCTCATAAAACAATATAAGTAAACAACACATTTGATATACTATTCATTCAACATCTACTAATTTAACATTCCACATTTCCATTTCAAATGTTCCTTTCAAATATTCTTTTTTACATATCCATGCATATAAACATTTTGTATAAACACTTCATATAATTATTTCCATATAATCGATTCATATAGCCATTCCAAAGTATTAACCTCAACACAACATGATTCAACAGTTCCAAAATAGTAACCATTTAAATGTATGGATTCTCAAAGTTTAGAATTTGTTTACTTCAAAAAAATAATTTTGTATCAAATAACCTTTACTTTTCTGATAGATCTTAGTAAATTATTCAATACATAAGTCCGAAAACAAATGATGCTTGTATGAGCTAATCAGATATAGAATAATTGTATCAAGTTACCCGTCTGTGCTAAACCAATGAAAACATAGAAAAATAGCTTGGTCAGGGCTATATATACATGTAAGGTTACCAGACCATGCAAAACATTTAAAACAACAACAGATTACCAGTCCAGGCTAAATTCGAGTCACATGTATATCTTAGCATCATGAAAATGGGGGAAATGCTTGATTCATAGAAATTTAGTTACAAACTATCAAATGGAAGTGAAATACCTTCTAATTAGGTTAGAATGAATCAAAAATCACTTTGAAAACACAAGTTTACTCAAGATTTTGATATCTGCCATTTTTGAATCCAAACATACTTTAAAAACCTCAAATCTAAATATACTTATTTAAAACTCGTTTTAAATTAACATAACTCTTTATTTAACCATAGAAGGTCAAAATATTACCTTAATTTGATGAAAATGTTGATTTAGAATTCTAATTTGAGATTTGAACTCAAAAAGAACAATGACGAATTTGGGGAAGAAAACACAACTTTTGTTTTAAATTGGGGGTTGTTTCAGTGTTTGAGGAAGTCAATAAATCTGAAGGAATGATTTGAATTTTGAAAAACTTTCTGATTTAGGTTTTGGAAAATTTTGAATGAATTGAGGTTCTAAAAAGAAGGGGAAGATGTGAATGGCTTTATCTAGGAGACCAATTTAAAAAAATTGGGCAATTTGCCTCTTAGGTCACTCCTAATTCTTCCATTTTCCATATAGGTCCTAAATCAATTAAAATCCATTTTTTTTTTCAGATTAGACATCAAAATTGAATTTAGTTTTGAGCAGATAAGAAAATAAAGACCCGAATATGTAACTTTAAATATTTAATTACCTACTTATTACCCTAATTTCTAATACCTAACTCAACCCTCATTTTACTGACCCGATTTTACTAACTCGATTTGCAATGACTCTAAATTTATAGGTATCGCAAAGTGAATTTTTGGGTCTCCGTTTTCAACAAACGGATTCGTAAATATTTATTAAAAATATTTACAAAGTTAATTGTGTGGTTAATTAGGTTTTGGTTAGGTGAATTTGTCTAAATTAAGAGTAATTAGGTATAATGACTAGATTGAATATAGGGTAAAAGTTGAATTATAGAATGGAGAAAAGTCAAGAGCAATTAAACCTAAAATTTTACAAGTGTAGGGTATAGGCAATGACATGTGTAGTATCGATGTACATATACTTGTACTAATTATATACATTACTTATTATTTAAGAATTGTTATTATGTTAATATATTATTAATTATTATAATATAAATTATAACTTAAAATATAAAGTAAATAAAGAATAAATGAAACAAAAAGAATTGAAAAAGAAAAAGAAAAAGGAAAGGAACGAAACAAAGAAGAGAAAGTAAGAAAGAAAAAGGGAAAGAAAAAGAAGGAGAAATTAGGGTTTAAGGTTTAAAGATTTAATTGGTAAGTCAATTTAGCCACTTTTCTTGTAATTTTGATGTTTTTGGAATCCTAGAACAAAATACTACTTGATTTATGTTGAAATTTTAGAAGTGAGTGAATTTTTAGAAGTTGTTCACATTAAATAAATTGATAGAATTTCAAGTTAGAAGTGAAAAAGGGATTGAATTGTAAAATAAATCATAAGTTTTGAGTAATAAGGACTAAATTGAGAGAACTTTGAAATTAGGGTTTATGGTGAAATTTGAAAGTTGAAATTAGTCTAAAGAGAGAATTGAATGAAAATATGGAATTAGTTTTGGGAAAATAAAACTAGTCTCGGTTTAGGGACTAAATTGGAATTTAGGAAAAAGTTGAGTATAAATTGAAATATTCAATGTGAAATTGTGTTGTATTGATGATTTCAATTGTTTTAATTTACGTAGCGAATATTCGAGCCTGAAACCTCAACTAAGAAAGGAAAAGACAAGATTAACGAGTAGTAGCTCGAGAATTACAATTTGTATTTCTATAACCTGAATTTAATAATTGTTATTGTATTTATTATTTAATATGTATGGTAAGTGGAATTGAGGTAAGTATTGGTATTGTGGTAATTAATTGAATTGAATTGAATTGAGTTAAATTATGAGTATATGTGATTATTGAATTGAAATGTATATTGATTGGAAATTGGAAATTAAATTGAAAACCTTATTAACTGTATTAGGCTGAGTCGGATATAGTTGGAAGTGTTCAGGGATACTTCGACCACGAGTTGATGAGACACTAGGTGTGAAATTATTACTTCGGATAAATTCGATGAGGTACTGTAAACTGAAAAATATATAGGATTTTTCCTATGTAATTTATCACTTTTTTACTTAAATTCGTTGTTAAAACTAAGTTATTGTTTAATAAATTAATGAAATATGTGAAAATATGAAATTAGGACATATAAATTATTAAAATGTGATTTTATGTTTTATTATATAGTTTTCATGCATAAAATGGTTTATTTTATACATACTTGAGCATATTATATTTTTAAGACATAAAATGGGCCATGCAATGATTAAATTAAATAATAAAATATAAAATTATATTTAATAATTCATTTTAAAATATTTCATTAATAATTTGGGTTTTAATTATTTATTTAAATTGGTTAAATTTTATTCTTTGGTCCTTTAACGTATTAATTCATTTTGGACACGTCTGATAGCTTTGTTGGATTACAAAACCGTCCAAATTGAAGACCAAGTCAACCCAAATTTGGCTACATATGGCTGTTCTTTTAAGCCAATTTTGGATTTAATTACACAAGGTCCTTGCATTGTTGAAAAAATTAGAGATTTGCCCAAAGATTTATGATTGACTGAGTCTTAGTCCTGAGTTATTATGGCATTTAAATTGTTTAAAAATCAAGCAAAAATCAGCTCAAATTCCACTAATTCTGGCCGGCCATCCAAGGAAGAGATTTAAAGAGACTAAACCTAGCTATTTTTAGCAAACTACCCACCTCTCTTCACCTAAAAATATCACCCCTCCATTCCCTCATTCATCATCCCTCATCATTCATCATTCTCTCTTCTCTCCAAATTCTCTTAGCCTTTTCCATTCCCCACTCCTAGCATCATGTCTTCATAGAGATTTTAGCAATTAAGCCTCTTAAAGAGCCCTTGGTCGGCCACCTTGGAGAGCCATCAGCAAATGAGCAAAGCAAAGAAGCGAATGAGCCTAGTCAGTCAGAGTCTTGGGTGATAGCCACTTTGATTTTGGTTTAATCTTTCCTTTCTTTAATTTAATTTGAAAATGTTTGCTATGTGTTTTTTGTTCTTGTTTACAACAATGTTAGCTTAATTTTATTTAAGCTAGGATGATTGCTTTGATTAAATAATATTTATTTGATTCATGCTTATAATGTTTCTGCATTAATCGATCATGTTTTCACTTAAAATAAAATCTGTATTTCGTTTATACATGATTGAAATGCACGTGAATTAGCTGAGCGGTCCTAACCAGACGGCGGCTAATGGACACATAATTGAAATGTGTATGCTCAATTTAGATTCTAACCCAATTAAATTGCAGGTTGCATAACAACTCTAACCAAGCTCTGTTATCTACATAGGTTTTAGATTTGTGTGATTAACTTGTTTCAAACCTAACACTTCCATGTTACCTGTAACACCCCGAACCCGAGACCATCGCCGGTGTCAGACACGAGGGGTTAACAAGTCAAATCCACATATTTCACCCACCAATTTGACATTTCCAGACAGGCTGGAAATCTGCGTCACTGTCACCTTAAAAATCATATCTCGAGTTTCAAAACTCGGAAACTGATTCTGTAAATTTTCCCTGAATTTAGACTCATATATCCATCCATGGATTTATTTCTAGAATTTTTGGTTGGGCCAATTGGTACAGTTTATTAGTTAAAGTCACCCATGTTACAGGGATTGACTGCTCTGACCTTCATACGTTACAACTTGAATATCTCTCTGTACAGGGCTTTAATACTGGTGCCGTTTGTTTCTAATGAAACTAGACTCAAAATGGAATCTGTACATATAAGTCATGACTCCTAATTATTTCTGGATAATTTATAATAAATTTTGAAAGTTGCGACAGGGGACCCAGAAACCGTTCTGGCCCTATCTCACAATAGCTTTAATATCTCTTAACATGTAACTCCTATGACCATTTCGTTTATTCCACATGAAAGTAGACTCATTAAGGTTCATTTAAATAATTTATTCACTATTTAATACCATTCCTACAAATTTTTGTGATTTTTCAAAACCACACCACTGCTGCTGCCAGCATCTGTTTTCAAAGTAACCATTACCTATTTCATGATTTCCACGATTCAAATGGCCCTTTTGCACACATAGCACAAAGTGTGATTGTGATTAACCATTCAATGGCTAATCCTTTCAAACAATTTCATACCCCATAATGATTATCATACAAACTATTATAGAATCATACTAAAACGTATATAAGCCATTTTCGCATGGCTATCCAAGCTTACACAAAACCGAAAGGTACATGACCTTCAACATTAGGGTAATCCTATACATGCCATTTCAAAGTTCAACCAAAATTATACCAAAATGGAGGCTTTGATAGTGTAGATGACTTCGACTTTAATGATCCCGAATCCGATTGCTACCGAGCAAAATCTATAAAACAGAGAGCCAAAGCAACGGAGTAAGCATTTTTATGCTTAGTAAGTCTCAAGCAATAAAATCAGCTTTAACCAAAGCATTACATTCACATAGCCAAATGAATCATTTCAGTAATACACATTCACATAATCGTACTTATTTCACCATCCCAACTCTTATGTTCATACACAAATAACGGCTTCGTTAAGGCCGATAACTCGTTCCATCATAGGAGCGAATATTCATACGCTCTTACTCCTAGCGCGCAAAGCACACACAACACATACCTTGTTATTGGGAAGTTTCACAAGTGCATTAGCTGAAAATTTTCCAGCAAGCTTATAATTTTCAAATCACATACCTTGAGTTTAACCGGATATAGCTACTGTTCAAACGCCGGGACATAGCCCGGTTATGGTAACCCGCACAAAGGCCTTCGGGACTTAACCCGGATTTCACAATTTGCACAAATGCCTTCGGGTCTTAGCCCAGATGTAGTCACTAGCACAATTGCCTTTGGGTCTTAACCCGTATGTAATTACCAGCATAAATGTCTTCGGGACTTAGCCCGGATATCATTCAATTGCTCATGCACACATATACATCAATAATCATTTCCCATTCATATTTCATTTTCGTTACTAAGGCTCAAACACAAACATATCACTAGCATAATCGCCTTCGGAACTTAGCCCGGGTATCATTCAAATACTCATACACACATAAATCAATAGTCTTTACACATCAATTTTTCATTTCACATAATTCGAGTAGGGTCATTTCTTGAGGACTTACCTCGGATGTTGTCGAACGGCTTTGACGGCTATTCGATCACTTTTTCCTTCCCCTTATCCAATTGTGGCCCTCTAAGCTCTTGAGCTAATTCAAACAAATTCAATTTATTAAAGTCTCGCTTGCTAGCCTTGGCCGAATACACATATCATTGATTCAACATCACATAACTAAGCACTTTAGTCAATTTTCTTTAATTACGCACACATTCGCCTTAGCTCACAACAAGGTAGCCGATTACCTAAGTCAAGAATAGGCATCATTAAGCTTGCCTCTAACCGAATGCATGCACAATAATTCCCCTCATGTGGCCGATTATGCTTAGTCATTCTTGCATAAAATCAAAATAAATTGCAAGATTTTCACATCATATGTGTACTAGGCCGAATGTACATGCAAATTTCACAACATTCTTCAACAAACTTCTTCTTTAAACAACATATTCATCACTTTCTTCATAATCAAAATATCATGTGCAATCATATATACACATATAAGTGCAAGGTCAATTTCAAGGTGTCCATAGCCATCCAAAACACAAATTTTAACTAACATGCAAGAAGCATGAACCATGCTCATGAATGCATCATGGCCGAATACATCACAATCATGCCCTTTCAACTTCAATCATGGTTAAACAAAAAAACTCAATGTCTTACTTAAAATTGGTACAAAGAAGTTTCAAGAGTAGTCAATCCATCATTGCATGCATCATTAGCAAGCTTCACATTTAGCATGCAATGGCTTTAACACAATAACAACTTTGGCCAAATGCCATTTCCATGGCATAACAAGGATTTGAACCATGGCTAACATGCACATCAAGTTAGCAACCAAAACATGCATGAAACTCCTAACACAACCTCATACATACCTTAATCTTGATGCAAATTTAGCCAAATCTCCTTCTAGATCTCTTCTAAACCAAGCATGAAGCAAAAATCCTATCTCCTCCCTTAGTATTTTCGGCCAAAAGGAAAGAACAAGGATGAACAATTTTTTCTTGTTTTTCTTTCTCTTGCACGGCAATGGGGAAAGGATGAGCTATTTTTTGATTTTTTGTTTCTCATCCAACATCATTAATTATTTTATCATTTAATTCATCATGCATTAACAAAACATGTTTCAACATGTTTTCTTTGCCCATAAACCATGTCATGGCGGCCACTAGCTTGTTTTGGGGAAATTTGACATGCAAGTCCATAGTTTTGCATGCATGCTTTAATTAGTCATCACACATTTCCCTATCGTACTTTCAAAGTTCACTACTAAGTCCCTTCTAGTGAAATTCACCTTTATAACACTAAATCAATCATCAAAAATGTCACACATGAGCACACACATATTATAGGCATCAAAATAAATTTTAAATTATTTTTATGCCTCGGTTTTGTGGTCCCGAAACCATATCCCGACTAGGGTCAATTTTGGGCTGTCACATTACCTCACATGAATGCTAAGAAACCCTTAGTAAATAAGGATCAGTAAAATGCATATTTACTAAGTAAAGGATTCCGAAAGGATCTAATGTGGTTTCTAAACTCATGAAAGATTGAGTTGCCATGGAATGTTTTTCTGAATGTTATTAAGCATGTTGATAATAAATTAAATTTAATTAAGTAATTTTCCTAGTTTATTTATGTTATAATTGTTGCAAATTGTGTTTAATTTTGCTAAAATCTATTTCATTCATATATTTTGCATACTTAGGATAATTTGCATTAGGGATCGTTGCATCTAGTTTAATATATTTTAATCATCACTTCTCAACTATATTGTGTTTTTATTTACCAAATTGTTAATATAATTTTACAAATTAGGTGACTTAGCACAAATACAGGCCCAATGGAGACAATAACTCGATACTTACTTATTACTTGATAACGACTGTGTACACTTGCACAAACCAATGCGTTAGACGTTTTTGGCACCGTTGCCAGGGATTGTTAATTGTTGCCATAGTTATTTCTTTTGTGAAATTATTTATTTTCAATTTGATTTAGTTCTAACATTACTAACTTATTCTTTTTTATTTTGTGATTTTCTTTTCAGGTGTTTATGAGCATAGATCGGATTATTGATTTACTCCCTGTAAACCCCAAAATGAGTGAACTTTTAGACAAAGAAGACGTGAACGAATAGCTCAAAGGCAAGTCGAGATGGACCTTGGAAATCAGAATCAAGACCAAGGTAATGAAGCCGATCGTGTATGAAATCCTATCTTCATTGCAGATGATAGGGATCGATGCATCAGATAATATGTTGTGTCACTTTTCAGTGAATTAAATCTAAGAATTAGAAGGCCGGATATTGAGACAACCCAATTCGAATTGAAACTAATGATGTTTCAAATGCTCTAAACGGTGGGCCAACTCAGTGGTATGCCCACGGAAGATCCACATCTCCACCTTCGATTGTTTGTGGAGATGAGTGATTCATTCAAGATAGCCAGTGTGACTGAAGAAGCACTAAGGTTGAAGTTGTTTCTGTGCTCGTTGTGAGATTGAGCACGAGCATGACTCAATTTATTTCCACCAAGTTCTATATCTACATGGCAAGAATTAGCAGAGAGATTTTTGGTTAAGTATTTCTCGCCTAGCAAAAACGCTAAGTTGAGGAATGAGATCACAACTTTCCAACAATTATATGACAAGTCTTTGTATGAAGCTTGGTAGCGATTCAAGGAGTTACTTCGTAAGTGTCCTCATTATGGGATTCCTCATTGTATCCAATTGGAGACATTTTATAATGGTCTCATGCACATACAAGATTGATGGTAGATGCTTCTACGAATGGTGCAATTTTTTCTAAGTCTTAAAATGAGGCTTATGAGATCATCGAGAGGATCACGAGTAATAACTATCAATGGCCAACAAATCGAACAGCTTCAGGAAGAAGTGTAGCTAGAGTTCATGAAGTTGATGCCCTCACTTCATTATCAGCTCAAGTATCGTCTATTTCTTCCATGTTAAAATAGTTTACCGCTAATAGTGCTAATCTTTTTGCAGCTCAGCCACCAAGTCTGTTTGAAGTAGTTTCCTATGTGTACTATAGGGAAGGTCATTCTTTTAAGAATTGTCCATCAAATCCCGAGTCAGTATACTATGTGGCGAAACCAACATCAAAATAGGAGTGGATAAGGACCCCAGTCCAACTTCTACAATCCTTCATGGTGTAATCATCCTAATTTTTCACTTAAAGGACAAGGTTGTATTTTAAGAAAACCAAGACAAAGTTAAAGGTTAAGATTTTTTAAAACCGAAATGTCCCATCTCTTAAAATCCCTACCTTTAACCGAGCCCTATTACAACCTTATAAAAGACCTATTGATTTGATGATTATGTCACCTACATTAGTGGAGAGGAAGTCCTAAGTTCAACATATGAAGATCATAAATAAGCTTTATGATTGTTTGCTTGATTTATAAGAAATTATGTTGAATGAAGAATGTTATCTATGGTTGTGACATACATACAAACTATGATTCATGTTGGCATATTTTGAAACTTAGTATAAAATTCTCAAAATGTTTGCATATGAATTACTTGTTAATACAAAAGATTGATGAGCATGAAGTTATTAATGCATGATTATGAGACAAAGATTGATGCAGCTTACACAATTAGCAATTTTCCCTTAGCAAGACCTTTTGCTATGAATAAACATTACTCGGGACGAGCAATGATTTAAGTTTGGGGGTGTGTAAACTGAAAAATATATAGGATTTTTCCTATGTAATTTATCACCTTTTTACTTAAATTCGTTGTTAAAATTAAGTAATTGTTTAATAAATTAATGAAATATGTGAAAATACGAAATTAGGACATAGAAATTATTAAAATGTGATTTTATGCTTTATTATATAGTTTTCATGCATAAAATAGCTTATTTTATATTTTTTTGAGCATATTATATTTTAAAGACTTAAAATGGGCCATGCAATGATTAAATTAAATAATAAAATATAAAATTATATTTCATAATTCATTTTAAAATATTTCATTAATAATTTAGGTTTTAATTAATTATTTAAATTGGTTAAATTTTATTCTTTGGTCCTTTAATATTAATTTATTTTGGACAGGTCTGATAGCTTTGTTGGATTACAAAACCGTCCAAATTGAAGACCAAGTCAACCCAAATTCGGCTACACATGGCGGTTCTTTTAAGCCACTTTTTGGTTTAATTACACAAGGCCCTTGCATTGTTAAATAAATTAGTGATTTGCCTGAAGATTTACGATTGACTGAGTCTCAGTCCTGAGTTGTTATGGCATTTAATTTGTTTAAAAATCAAGCAAAAATCAGCTCAAGTTCCACTAATTCTAGCTGGCCATCCAAGGAAGAGATTTGAAGAGACTAAACCTAGCTATTTTTAGCAAACTACCCACCTCTCTTCACCTATAAATATCTCCTCTCCATTCCCTCATTCATCATCCCTCATCATTCATCATTCTCTCTTCTCTCCAAATTCTCTTAGCCTTTTCCATTCCCCATGCCTAGCATCATCTCTTCATAGAGATTTTCGCAATTAAGCCTCTTAAAGAGTCCTTGGTCAGCCATCTTGGAGAGCCATTAGCAAAGAAGTAAAACAAATAAGTGAAGGAGCCTAGTTAGTCAGAGTCTTGGGTGACAGCCACTTTGATTAGGGTTTAATCTTTCCTTTCTTTAATTTAATCTAAAAATGTTTGCTATGTGTTCTTTTTTCTTGTTTACAACAATGTTAGCTTAATTTTATTTAAGCTAGGATGATTGCTTTGATTAAATAATATTTATTTGATTCATGCTTATAATGTTTGGGCCTCAATCGATCATGTTTTCGATTAAAATCAAGTCTGTATTTCGTTCATACATGATTGAAATGCACCTGAATTAGCTGAGCGATCATAACCAGATGACAACTAATGGACATATAATTGAAATGTGCGTGCTCAATTTAAATCCTAACCCGATTAAATTGCAAGTTGCATAACAACTCTAACCAAGCTTTGTTATCTGCATAGTTTTTAGATTTGTTTGATTAAATTGTTTCAAACCTAACACGTCCCTGTTACCTCACATGAATGCTTAAAAACCCTTAGTAAATAAGGATCAGTAAAATACGTATTTACTAAGTAAAGGATTCCGAAAGGACCTAATGTGGTTTCTAAACTCATGAAAGATTGAGTTGCCATGGAATGTTTTTCTGAATGTTATTAAGCATGTTGATAATAAATTGAATTTAATTAAGTAATTATCCTAGTTTATTTATGTTATAATTGTTGCAAATTGTGTTTAATTTTGCAAAAATCTATTTCATTCATATAGTTTGCATACTTAGGATAATTTGAATTAGGGGTCATTGCATCTTGTTTAATATATTTTAATCATCACTTCTCATCCATATTGTGTTTTTATTTACCAAATTGTTATTATAATTTTACAAATTAGCTGACTTAGCACAAATACAATCCCTGTGGAGATGATAACTTGATACTTACTTATTACTTGATAACAACTGAGTACACTTGCACAAACCTACGCGTTACAGGTACTGGGTACCAACTTTACTTTGGCATGGCCGATGAGACACTGGGTGTCAATCTATTACTTTGAATTATCCGATGAGGCACTGGGTGTCATACTGGTGTGTTTTGGTTGGATTCGTGTATCTGCCAAAGTCCGAGTCTTTTTAATTGGGGTGAATAAATAAAGTGGCAATATGAATGATATTTAATGATTTTGATCATGAAATTGGAATAGATATTGAATTGAATTGTTCAAATGGAAAACATGGATCATGGATTCATGGAAAGATTATTGATATTGATAGATGGATGTGAGAATCAAGTAAAGAAAAGCTATTAAGATAGCTATTGGTGAAGATTGAATATATGATAATGATTTATCTATGAATTGATTAATTGAATGATTAAGGATTTTAGATGATTAAAATGTTTATGTTTTATCATTTATTTAAAGTTTTCAGATTATAGAAATACCACTGAGTTTATACGCAGTGTATGGTTTATTTTGCATGCGAAGGTTAGGTTGAAGTTTATTTGTCGAATCAACATCCAAAGTCGATCCCGAACTCAAAGTGGTGAAGTAAATTTCTTTTTGGTAATGGTATGTACCTAGGATATTTTAAATTGTCATTTTGATTGTGAATGTAAATGATGTTACAAGATGATATTACTTAGTTAAATATATATAACTTTATGTGTTATATTGAAGTTATAAAAAAATATATATGTTTTGGTTGCAGTTATTAACGAACTTAACATAGGCAAATTTGATTGATATTTGGTATGAAATTAGATTTGATTTAAATGAAGTTAAATGAAATGATTTGGAAATTATGTGTGAAATATCTATAAAAATACATTGATAAGATCATTAGGCTGAATGTTTTTATATGTTTTAGATGTATTTGAATGTGTTTTGGATTGGTTGAACAATTAATATTTGAATTGCTTAGTGCTCTAGGTTTGCAGGGTTTGCATACTTAATGTGTAAGGCTCATTTTGAATCCACACAGCCTGGCACACGGGCGTGCGACTAGACCGTATGAGAGATACAACTTATACACGGGCATATTATTAGGTCATGTGTCCCCTGGAACTTAAAATTTTCAAAAACAAAATGCTCAGGTATTACCACACGAACATGTGTCCTAGCCGTGTGAAAATTGCACTTAATTTTCGATAAATAAATTGACCACATAGCCTATCACATGGGCGTGTGACTAGGCTGTGTGAGTAAGTCAGGGACTTACACGGGGTAGGACACGGCCTGAAGCACGGGCATGTCATAGGGTCACATGGGAGTGTCCCTTGGCCATATGGGCGTGCGTGCCCTGCACCTAGGAAAGATTTTGAAATTTCGCGAAAAATTTTCAGAGATCCCAAATTAGTCCCGATTCATTTCTAGTACATATTTAAGGCTTCAAAGGCCCATAAGAGGGACGATATGAATATTTTATGATGTGTATGTTAAATGGTTTGTTTAATATTCGTATTTGATCTAAAAGGTTCGGTAATGCTCTGGAATCTTGTTCCAGCGACGGATAAGGGTTAGGGGATGTTACATGATTTTCGGGATGTGACAACTCTCCCCCTCTAAAAAGAATTTCGTTATCGAAATTTTCCTGTTGACACATCATTTGCTTAATCACAAAATCTATTATTTCTTCTTTTAAACCAACCACCATGCTTTTACTGTGCTTCTATGATTCCTATTCTCTTTAACTTCCTACGGCTTTTCTTGAAGATCCTATTCACTACCACGGACTGTCCTTTGGTAACTTCACAACAGTTTCCTCAATTCATTACGACACATTCGTCTAAAGAACTCATAAATGATTTTCCTAATTTAATGGTCTCTATTGAGATTCTCCACTTTTTAGCTAAATTAATCAAAATTTATGAAAGCGTAGAACCTAAATCTACCAATAAGAATAAAGTGATTGATTACAAGGCAAAAAAAAGTACAATTTCGTTGATCGGATCTTGATCCTGCGACTCCCTAATAGAGTATACCCAAGATGGTCCTCTGGTCTCAACCTTAGTAGCAACAGTATGAGCTACAACTTGCTGCCCAACTTGTCTCCCTTTACTACCTCTACCTTGGTCACAAACTCTAACAGGCACAAGTGTAGCTGCAAAACTCTAAGTCTGCGAAACCTCGACTCTCTTCTGACAATCCCTTAACGTGTGTTCTTAGAGCTACATTTGAAACATCCTCCTATTAGTTTCTAGCACTCTCAAGGGTGCCTACGCTCACAATTTCCACAAAGCAGCCATATAAAACCTTCCGACGACCCACTGGTACTAATCACAAAGGGTGCTCAGACTGACTCGATCGAAACCCACGTCTAGCACCTCTACCAGAACCCTGAGTATCACAACCTCTTTTAGGCGGTCGTCTAGATGTGCCAGAATTATTAAAGGTTGTTTTCCCTGATTCAGTCACCACTGAGTGCAGTGTTTCAGCTAAAGTCTCCTCAATAGCTTTGGCTTTCTCAACCATCACATTGAACAACTTGATATTTTGGGCCACTAAATAAACTGGATTTCTTGATTAAGCCCAAAACAAAACCTCTTAAATCTCTCATTATAACACCTCTTACCCGTATTCTAAGTCGGAACAGGGTACGAGACATTACCGGAACATAATACAAGCAAACGTACGAAATCATGACATAGAAATTTTTTTTTTAAAACATACATTTCCATGTCCTATAACCTAAACATTATTAGTTAACATCAACGGCCATATACAAAATGAACTATTAAATTTTGAAGACCAACATTTTAGGCCAATTTAATTATGACATATAACAAAAATAACCAAGTCATCTATACATGCCATAGCTACAAAATAATGTTTACAAAATACCAAAAAGTATTGATAGTGCGGATGAATCTCCAACGATCTCCGAATCTCGAGCTGGCCTACTAACACTATAAGACAAGAGAAAGAAAAGAGAGTAAGTGTAAAGCTTAGTAAGTAAGTACGTAAGTGATATACAATTTATCAACATATTTCTCAAAATAAAACAATCATAATAGTACATAATCTCATGTTCAAGTCAAGTTGTTTTCTTGAGTCACTGTCACTAAATCATTTATATCTGGAGTTACAGAACTCCAAATTTAAATCCGTTAATTTTTCCAACAACTAGACTCATATAATTTTGTACCATAAAAATTTCCAAATTTTTTGTTTAGCCAATTAATACAGTTTATTCATTAAAGTTGCCCCTGTTTCACTGTCAAACAGTTCCAACCTCTTCTTACTAAAAATTAAATATCTCATATTACAGAACTTGGATAATGTTTCTGTTTGTTTCTATGAAAATTATACTCATAATATATTCTAGGAATATAATTATAACCCATAATTATTATTCTACATTTTTAACAATTTTTCCAAGTCAGAACAGGGGATCTCGAATTCATTCTGACACTATCTCACAAAAATTAGAATGTCACATAATATAGAACTCTTTTGCTCCCCCTGTTTTTTTATATGAAACTAGACTTATTAAGATTTAGTTCCATAATTTATTTGAATTTTATTCAACTTACACAATTTTTGGTGAATTTTCAAAGTCACGCAACTGCTGCTGTCCAACACTGTTTCACTACTAAAATTCACTCTTACATAATTTCACTTAATCCATTTTGTCTTATCGAAGTTCACTCAAATATCGAGCATATTGCTCAAAATTTTCTTAAACATATACCTGCACTTATTCATCATATAATCATGTTCACATGTATTTTTACTTAATTGATTTTCCCGTTGAACTCTTCAGAATAATAACTGATACTCAATTGCCTGCACATATTTTCACACTTGTAGCCAAAGCTATCTGGTATGCATAATAGCCTGCACTTAGTACTACAAATGCAACCAATTATCTGGTACACGTAGTAGCCTCCACTTAGTACTACACACGTGACCTAACCATCTGATACACGTAGTAGCCTGCACTTAGTACTACACACGTGATCGAAGTTATCGGGTAGCATAGTAGCCTACACTTAGTACTACACATGTGACCAATAATCCAGTACACGCAGTAGTCTGCACTTAGTACTACACATGTGACCTCACAATAGATCATTCGTATCGTTTCTATTCCGAAGGATCAACCGGGAAATTCCTCACTTTCCAACATGTTACAATTTTTTCATAGTCCTTTTTCAATTTGCAATTAACAACAAATAATCATTCTATAGGCAGCCACATTTCATATGATAACAAAATATAATAAAATAAAAAGAATCGATAAATTATTTATGTACAAACTTACCTCGGTGCAAAATATAGAAATGTTGCAATTTAGTCCGAAGTCTTTTCTTTTCCCTGATCAAGGTCGATTCCACGTCTTCCTTGATCTATAATAACACATTTGACTTATTAATGTCTCACATTACTCAAATTACTCCAAAAACATCCTATGGCAAAAATTACAATTTTACCCCTAAAGTTTCACAAAATTACAATTTTGCCCCTAGGCGCGGAAATTAAATTTCATCCTATTTTCTTATGCTTTATGACATGTTGATCATTTTTCCCTTCTATAGCAATGTCAAATTCACACTCTAACATATACTTATGAACATTAGGTATTTTTACCAATTATGTCGTTTTACTCGTTTTCAGGTAAAATCGCTTAGCAAAAGTTGTTTAACACAATTTAAAGCTTCATATTCTACCATAAAACATCAAAATAAACACATTTCACCTATGGATATTTTTCCAAATATAAACCCTAGAATAAATTATTGCTAGAATAAGCTTAATCAAGTTACCGAGACCCAAAAACATAAAGAACATTAAAAACGGGGCTTGGAATCGCTTACTATGGAGCTTGGAAGCTTGAAACAAACCCTAGCTATGGAGAATCCTTGAAATTTCGGCTTAATGAAGAAGATGAGCAAATTTTTTACTTGATTTTTCCCTTTTTAATTCATTTATTAACTAAATGACCAAAATGCCCTTTTTACTAAACTTTCAATTTTTATCCATGTAAGCCCATTTTTGTCCAAAATCATAGAAATTGGTCAAATTTCTATTTAAGGACTTATAATTAATATTATAAAGCAAGTTCATGATAAAAGCTTCTAGAATGCAAGTTTTACAACTTATTCAATTTAGTCCCTAATTTCGAATTGAACACTTTAAGCATAAAATTTCTTCACGAAATTTTCACACAATCATGCAACCACATCATAGGCCTCAAAATAATTATAAAATAATTAGTTCTATCTCAAATTTGTTGTTTGAAAACCACTATTCCGTTTAGGCCTTAAATTGGGTTGTCACAACTCTCCCCCCTTTAGGGATTTTCGTCCCCGAAAATCTTACCAATAAAGAGGTTTGGGTATTATTTCTTCATGGCTTCCTCCGGTTCCCATGTAGCCTCTTCTACTCCGTGTCTATGCCACAATAATTTCACTAAGGCTATACTTCTTTTTCTCAACTGTTTAACTTCCCGAGCCAAAATCTTTATCGGTTCCTCATCATAGGTCATATCTGGTCGAAGCTCAATCTCTGTCAGAGGAATCACATGTGAAGGATCAGAACGGTAATGTTACAGCATCGACACATGAAACACATTATTAATCTTTTCCAACTCAGTTGGCAAAGCTAACCGATATGCCATTGGTCCAATTCTTTCAATAACCTCATACGGCCCAATGAAACGCAGACTTAACTTGCCTTTTCGGCCAAATCTTAGAATTTTCTTCCACGGAGATACTTTCAGAAACACTTTATCACCCACTTGGAACTTGATCTCTTTTCTTTTCAAATCTGCATATAACTTTTGTCGATCTGAAGCAGCTTTCAGATAGTCATGGATTAGTTTCACTTTCTCTTTGGTTTCTCTAATCAAATCAACACCGTGAATCTGTTTCTCACTAAGCTCGGTCCAATACAAAGGAGTCCGACACTTGCGACCATACAATGCTTCGTACGGTGCCATCTGTATACTCGATTGAAAACTGTTGTTATAGGCAAACTCGACCAAAGGTAGATATTTCTCCCAACTTCCCTCAAATTCTAAAACACTACATCGGAGCATATCTTCGAGTACCTGGATTACCCTTTCGGATTGACCGTCAGTTTGTGGATAAAATGAGGTACTAAAGTTCAATTTTGTACCCAAATCTTCTTTCAACTTTTTCCAAAACCTCGAAGTAAATCTCGGAGCTCTATCCGAAATAATAGACATAGGTACTCCGTGTAATCTCACAATTTCAGAAATATATAATTCAGCCAACTTATCAAGTGAGTAATCGGTACATACTGGTATAAAGTGAGTCAATTTTGTTAATCTATAAACCACAACCCAGACGGCATTTTTCTTTTTCAGAGTTAGAGGCAAACCTGTCACAAAATCCATCGTGATTCTGTCCCATTTCCACTTGGGAACCATCACTGGTTGAAGTAAACCTGAAGGTACTTGGTGTTCAGGTTTCACTTGCTGACAGATTAAGCATCTCAATACAAACTCAGAAATATCTCTTTTCATACCATTCCACCAATATACTTTCTTCAAGTCGTTGTACATTTTCATACTACCGGGATGAATTGAAAAACAACCACTATTTTCCTCGTGTAAAATCTTCTAATTCAATTCAGCATCTTTCGGTACATATACTCGTTCACGGGACATTAAGCAATCATCAAGTTTGATTTGAAAATCTGATTTACAACCCGATTCACACTAAGCTCGCTTGGCTTCCAATTCACTATTATTCTTCTGAGCTTTACAAATTTTCTGAAGAAATAACGGCCTAGCCCTCAACTCGGCCAAAATCGAACCATCATCAGACATAGCCAAATTTTTACCCATAGCTCTCAAAGCAACTAAGGATTTTCTACTCAAGGCATCTGCGACTACATTCGCTTTCCCGGGATGATAGTCAATTATTAGTTCATAATCTTTCAATAGCTCAAGCCATCTCCGTTGTCGTAAATTCAAATCCTTTTGATTAATTAGATATTTCCAACTTTTATGATTAGTAAAGATTCAACATTTCTCACCATACAAATAATGACGCCAAATCTTCAGAGCAAAGACAATGGCGGCCATTCCAAATCGTGCGATGGGTAATTCTTCTCATGCAGTTTCAACTGTCTTGAAGCATAAGCTACCACTTTACCTTCTTGCATCAACACACATCCAAGACCAATTGATGGCGCATCACTATAGATGACAAACTCTTTTCCCGACTTGGGTTGCACTAACACTGGTGCTTTAGTCAACCGCGCTTTCAACTTCTCAAAACTTTGTTAACACTCTTCAGTCCAATCGAACTTAAAATTCTTTTGCAGCAACTTAGTCATAAGAGAGGCAATCATTGAAAATCCCTCGACAAAACGTCGATAATATCCAGCTAAGCCTAAAAAGCTTCTAACCTCAAATAAATCCTTTAGCGGTTTCCAATCAACAATCGCTGAAACTTTGCTCAGATCGACTTGAATACCATCACCAGAAACTATATACCCCAAAAATCCGACTTCATGAAGCCAAAATCCACTTTTACTGAATTTAGAAAATAATTTATTTTCTTTTAAAATCTGTAATACTGTTCTTAAGTGCTCAACATGCTCGGACTCATCTCGAGAATAAATCAAAATATCATTTATGAACACAACCACAAACCTATCCAAGTATGGCTGAAAGATTCGGTTCATCAAATCCATAAAGATAGCCGGAGCATTAGTTAAACTGAAAGGCATCACAAGAAATTCATAGTGTCCATACCCCATCCTGAAAGTGATTTTTGGCACATCCAACTCTTTAACTCTTAACTGATAGTAACCGGATCTCAAATCGATCTTTGAAAACACTGTCGCCCCTTTCAACTAGTCGAACAAATCATCAATTCTCGGCAACGGATACTTGTTCTTTTTAGTCACCTTGTTGAGCTGTCGATAGTCAATACAAAGTCTCATAGATCCGTCTTTTTTCTTTACAAACAACACGGGAGCACCCCAATGAGAGAAACTCGATCTCAAAAAACCCTTATCTGTTAAATCTTGCAACTGAGCCTTTAATTCTTTCATTTTAGTCGGAGCCATTCTGTACGGAGAAATTGAAATTGGTGCAGTTCCAGGTAACAAATCAATGGTAAACTCTACCTCTCTGATTGGAGGCAACCCAGGAAATTCTTCTGGAAATACATCCGGGAATTCATAGACTACCGACACTGATTCGAGCTTCGACTCAAAGATCTTGGTATTCAATACATATGCAAGGTAAGCTTCACACCCTTTTTTTATATATCACTGAGCAGATATGTGCGAAATCACCATAGGCAATTTATTTGATTCATCTATTTCAACCCAAAGAATTTCACCATTTTCACATTTCAACTCAAGGGTCTTCTGTTTGCAATTTACTCTGGCATCATGTAATGTCAACCAGTCCATACCCAAAATAACATCAAACTCATCAAATGGTGACAACATCAGATTAGCCAGAAAACAGTGACCTTGAATCATCAAAGGACAATTTTTGCAAACCCTATCTACTAACACATATTTGCCTAAAGGGTTTGACACTTTAATCACAAATTCAGTAAATTCTACAGGCAAGCTCTTACTAGATACTAAATTCGCACAAACATAAGAATGAGTAGATTCAGGATCAATCAATGCAATAACAATAGTATCATAAAGAGAAAATGCACCAGTGATCACATCGGGAGATGACGCCTCTTCACAAGCACGTATAGCATAAGCTCTAGCAGGTGCTCTAGCTTCTGGTCTCCAAGTTGAATCCTTCGTCACACTTCTACTCCTAGTTTCACTTCCAATATTTCTCGGAGGTCTACCTCTATTAGTAGTACTAGTCTGTCTGACACTCTGAAATTTTTCTTCTTCAACCCTTTTTGGTCAATCCTTAATATAATGTTCTCAAGAACCACACTTGAAACAAGCCCGGCTAATCAGCCAACACTCAACAAAATGTTGCTTACCACAATACTGACACTCGGGTCTATTAGATCTCACATACCCACACTTTCCATTGAAGTAGCTTGAGCTTTAGAACCTGAATATGATCTCCCATGATCTAGGTGTGGATATCCAGCTGAAACAGTTAATCGAGGATTCATTTCTTTAGACTTCTTTGATTGGGATTGGAATGACTTACTCATTAGCCTCTTTCTTGCATCTCTGGCTTCACTCACAGCTTTTCTCTTTTCGTTGTTCAGTTCTTCAACTTTACAAGCTCGATCGACCAATACCACAAACTCTTTCAACTCTAAGATCCCAACTAACAGCCTGATGTCTTCATTTAACCCATCCTTGAAACTCTTACACATAATAGCTTCGGTAGACACACACTCCTGGGCATACTTGCTGAGTCTAACAAATTCACGTTCATATTTTGCCATAGACATTTTACCTTGCTTCAGCTCGAGAAACTCTTTCCATTTTTTATCAATGAATCGCTGGCTTATGTATTTCTTTCTAAACTCCTCTTAGAAAAAATCTCATGTAACCCTTTCCTTTCAAAACCACAGATACCAATGTCTTCCACCAATGATATGCTGAATCTCTCAGTAAAGATATAGCACATTTTAAACTTTCTTCGGGAGTGCAAGAGAGCTCATCAAATACCCTGATAGAATTCTCAAGCCAAAACTCTGCTTTCTCGGGATCATCATCTATATTAGCCCTGAATTCTTTAGCCTATTGCTTTCGAATTTTATCATCTGGAGGCTTGCTCAATCTTACCATTTCGGCACCTTGAGGAACTACGGGAACCGGTTGGGGAATAGGAGGGGGTGGAGGAGGCTGAGCATTCGGATTTGCTCGAACAAATTCTGTATACCAATTACTCATCATACAGAGAAAGGCTTCTCGGGCCCCATCTCCCTGATCATGTGTCTTAGGACTACTCTCAGTTGGCACAGTCTCTTGTGCGAGAGCCGGCGCATTACTTTCTACATCATCAGCTACAGCTCGGTCGGGATCTAATTACTATATGAAAACACAATTTAAATTGTCAGAAGTCATCACACTATCACAATATATTTATGACATGTATAGAGAGACTTCCACACATAGTACGTAGATTCGAGAATCGCCTAAACCTTGGCTCTGATACCAATAAAAATGAAACACCCCTTACCCGTGTTCTGAGTCAGAACAGGGTACGAGACATTACCGGAACATAATACATACAAACGTATGAAATCATGACATAGAATTTTTTTTTAAAACATACATTTCCATGTCCTATAACGTAAACATTATTGGTTAACATCAACGGGCATATACAAAATGAACTATCAAATTTTGAATACCAACATTTTAGGCCAATTTAATTATGGCATATAACAAAAATAACCAAGTCATCTATACATGCCATAACTCCAAAATATTGTTTACAAAATACCAAAAAGTATTGATAGTGCGGATAAATCTCTGACGATCTCCGAATCCCGAGATGGCCTAGTGACACTATAAGACAAGAGAAAGAAAAGAGAGTAAGCATAAAGCTTAGTAAGTAAGTGCATAAGTGATATACAATTTATCAACATATTTCTCAAAATAAAACAATCATAATAGTACATAATCTCATGTTCAGGTCAAGTTATTTTCTTGAGTCACTGTCACTAAATCATTTATATCTGGAGTTACAGAACTCCAAATTTAAATCAGTTAATTTTTCCAACAACTAGACTCATATAATTTCGTACCATAAAAATTTCAGAATTTTTGGTTTATCCAATTAGTACAGTTTATTCATTAAAGTTTCCCCTGTTTCAATGTTCGACAGTTCCGACCTCTTCTTACTAAAAATTAAATATCTCATAGTACAGAACTCGGATAATGTTCCTGTTTGTTTCTATTCAAATTAGAATCATAAACTAATCTAGGAATATAAATTATAATCCATAATTATTTTTGTACAATTTTTAACAATTTTTCCAAGTCAAAATAGGAGATCTCGAATTCATTCTGACACTGTCTCACACAAATTAGAATATCACATAAGAACTCTTTTGCTCCCCCTGTTTCTTTTATATGAAAATAGACTCATTAATATTTAATTATATAATTTATTTGAATTTAATTTAACTTACACAATTTTTGGTGAATTTTCAAAGTCACGCAACTGCTGCTGTCCAACATTGTTTTACTAATAAAATTCACTCTTACATAATTTACTCAATCCATTTTGTCTTATCGAAGTTCACTCAAATATCGAGCATATTGCTCAAAATTTTCTTAGACATATACCTTCACTTATTCATCAGATAATCATGTTCACATGTTTTTTTTACTTAATCGATTTTCCCTTTGAACTCTTTGGAATAATAGCTGATACTCAATTGCCTGCACATATTTTCATACCTGTAGCCAAAGCTATCTGGTACGCATAATAGCCTGCACTTAGTACTACACATGCGACTAATTATCCGGTACATGTAGGAGCCTGCACTTAGTACTACACATGTGACCTAACTATCTGATACACGTAGTAGCCTGCACTTAGTACTACACACGTGATCGAAGTTATTGGGTACGCATAGTAGCCTGCACTTAGTACTACACATGCGACCAATAATCCGGTACACATAGTAGCCTGCACTTAGTACTACAGACGTGACCTCACAATAGATCATCTGTATTGTTCCTATTCTGAAGGCTCAACTGGGAAATTCCTCACTTTCCAACATGTTACAATTTTTTCATAGTCCTTTTTCAATTTGCAATTTACAACAAATAATCATTCTATAGGCAGCCACATTTCATATGATAACAAAATATAATAAAATAAAAAGAATCGATAAATTATTTACGTACAAACATACCTCGGTGCAAAATATAGAAATGTTGCAATTTAGTCTAAAATCTTTTCTTTTCCTCGATCAAGGTCGATTCCACGTCTTTCTTGATCTATAACAACACATTTGACTTATTAATGTCTCACATTGCTCAAATTAGTCCAAAAACATCCTATGGCAAAAATTACAATTTTACCCCTAAAGTTTCACAAAATTATGATTTTTCCCCTAGGCTCGGAAATTAAACTTCATCCTATTTCCTTATGTTTTATGACATGTTGATCAGTTTTCCCTTCTATAGCAATATCAAATTCACATTCTAACATATACTTATGAACATTAGGTATTTTTACCGATTATGTCGTTTTACTTGTTTTCAGGTAAAATCGCTTAACAAAAGTTGTTTAACACAATTTAAAGCTTCATATTCTACCATAAAACATCAAAATAAACACATTTCACCTATGGGTATTTTTCCAAATATAAACCCTAGGTTAAATTATTGCTAGAATAAGCTTAATCAAGTTACCGGGACTCCAAAAACGTAAAGAACATTAAAAACGGGGCTTGGAATCACTTACTGTGGAGCTTGGAAGCTTGAAACAAACCCTAGCTATTAGAACCCTTGAAATTTCGACCTAATGAAGAAGATGAGCAAATTTTTGCTTGATTTTTCCCTTTATAATTCATTTATTAACTAAATGACCAAAATGCCCTTTTTACTAAACTTTCAATTTTTATCCATGTAAGCCCATTTTTGTAAAAAATCATAGAAATTGGTCAAATTTCTATTTAGGGAATTATAATTAATATTCTAAAGCAATTTCATGATAAAAGCTTCTAGAATGCAAGTTTTGCAACTTATTCAATTTAGTCCCTAATTTCAAATTGGACACTTTAGGAATAAAATTTATTCACGAAATTTTCACACAATCATGCAACCACATCATAGACCTCAAAATAATTATAAAATAATAAGTTCTATCTTAAATTTGTGGTTTCAAAACCACTATTCCGTTTTGGCCCTAAATCGGGCTGTCACAGTCATTCTCAGTAAGAACCATCTCAAAAGCATACTGACTAAGTCGCACAAATTCCGACTCATACTCAGCCACAATCATACTATCTTGAACCAGGTCTAGAAACTCATGCTTACGAGCTTCTATGTACTGCTTGCCCATAAACTTCATGTTAAACACTTCTAGGAAGTAATCCCAAGTCAAATGGTCTGCAACAGTACCTCTCTTCACATTATTCCACCAACGATGGGCTTCGTCGTCAAGTAGGGACACAATACAACCTAGCTTCTCCTTGTCAGTATAGGTAATCTAATCGAGGATCCTCTGCACACTTTCAAGCTAGTACTCTACTATAGTTGGATTGATTCCTTCCAATCTAGCAAACTCTTTACCACCCAACACTTGCAGACGTTCAAGTGGCAGTCCCTGACTGCTAGGAGCAGGGTTGGCACTAGCAATCCTTTGAAGTGTACCAATCATGGCTTGCATCAGAGTGCCAACACTCTTATCTGATATATTTACTCTACAAGGCGGCACAAGAGGTACAGAGGATGTACGATTGTCTTGAGCATGCACATTCTCATTAACACTTCTACGAGGCATATTGTATCTACTCTAACACACACAAACAAACTAAGAGCGTGTGTAACACCCCTAACCCGGCCTGGAAGTTATGGCCGAATCTGGTGATGTCACATTGGGTGTTTTTCGTAAAGTGTTATATCAATGAAAACTCTTACTATATATTTAACCTCTTTTTGTGCTTCTAAGTTATGTCATTCATTTCAAAACTTGTGTCACTATCCAAAAATTATTTACTTTAAAATCATTATTCATTTCCAAAAATATCATTTTATAGCAGAAGCTTTTTAAAATAGTTGCGTACTTGCGTTTACTTTATAAAAACATTGTTCCTTTTGAAAACTTGAGTTTTCCTATCTCTAGCAGTTTCAAGCCAACACAAATAAAAACCCAATTTTAAGTTAAAATCCATATAGCGGCCTTATTACAAAAACCAAAATTAAATTACTTATAAATTAAAAACCAAATATAGAAACATGAGCGGTTGTGTGGCCACCTTCGAGTCCCTTGCAGCATCGATCTTCCTAAGGATTACTTGCGCGGATAAGCAGAAGGGTGAGTTTATGAAAACTCAGTGTGTAACCCCTTAATAAACAAACAGTCAAACATATAGTGAGCAAATATAGTCTAGGCCTAAGCCCTTTTTAATAACAGCAACAATATTAGTTTGGGCTTTAGCCCATCTCAATACAGAAACAGTCCTATGTTCGAGCCTTGGAATATTGCAGTAACAGTAAATAGTGCAGTAACAGTAATCACTATGTAAGTCTTACCCATCCAGCCTCTACACTCCATCTCCGTCCAACCCTACACTCCATGTGGGGATAAAATCAACCCACCCATCCCTACACTCCAAGTAGCACCGATTGCGGCACTAAATAGTATTTTCAGCAGAGCTACCAGTATAATAGGCTTAGAGCCATCAGTGATTGGCAGCTCTACATAAACTTCCTCCAATCATATAAAAACCCGCCCCCATGCAATGCATCATGCCACATGTCATGTCATGTCATGTCATAATATTATACATGTACTCAACATAGTTACAATAGCATGCTAAAGTATAAACATATGTCATATAGAGGAAAAACAGTCAATTTACTATGTAGGGGCATTTCAGTCATTTTACCACATAAAGGCAAAACAGTCATTTTTCCATATAGGGGCAAAATAATCATTTTACCACCAATTAGGGGTCCAGGCATACTTACCGACCCAACAGTAGGTCCACAGTCATCTCGGGCGACCCATGCATCCTTAATAGTCAAACAGAGAAAATGGGCCCAAGGCCCATATTGCGGGCCCATGTGGGCCCACACGCTCGTGTAGCCTATATAGCCTAGAAATGGCCTTAGCCTTCTGGAATACACATCCTGGCCCAATATTCTCCTTATGTTCATGTGATTTACCCGTGTAGGGCCCTCATACTTGTAGGGCCTACACGGCCCATTTTAGCCCAATGTGGCCCAAAACGGCCTATGCTCATGAAATCGCTCATTGTGGCCTCTACGATCTAACGCCCATGTTTATGCATTTCGGATGACCACACAAGCAAGCGCACGCTCGTGTAGCGTCAATGGTCACATTTTTCGGCTTTTTTCTGAATTACGATTTGGGTAGTGTGTACACACCTGTTTACAGAAACACGCACGTAGCCCTTGAGCACTCCAAACCTTGATCTAATCCACAAACATTCAATTAGTCATGAGGTAAACAAATTAATACTACTCCTTTCCAAAACACTTATCCAAAGATCAATTGTCACATACCTTGATTCGAAACCACAAGCCCTTACACACACCTAAACCATTGATCAAGAATGATTTTCCCTCTTCTTCGGTTATTATCTGTAAACCAATTAGAACCCTCATTAACAACTATTCATAACCATAGTTTGATCTCTAAACGAAAATACACACTTACTGAAATCGCAGAATCATAGAGTAGGAATAGTACACAACATCTGCAAAGAGGGAGAGAGTAGAAAAAAGAATCCGGCACAATGAGGGTAAAAGAAAAAGGGAGGAAATCGATAAATCAAAAGCAACAATCGATACAAACAACAATGAATAGTTGATTGAGGATTGTGGGAAACATGAATCCAAAACAAAATTGAAAACTACCAGTTATGGTTCGGCTAGAGGACCAAGCAAAACACCAATTACACTTCTGCAGTAAAAGATAGTTTGAGAAAAATGAAAGCAATAAAGTGGAAAGGAAGAAAGGAAGAAATAGCAGAGAAGAACACAATCACCAAAATTTCTAGATAAAAAGAAAAAAAAACCAACTAAAGCCGAATTGCCAAAAGAGATTTCAGCTATAGGGGAATAAAGGGGTTTTGCTATTAGAATTCTGGAAAACTGGGAAGAGGATGCCAAAATTTTGAGAAGGCAGAATTCAAGTCCAGCTCAAACACATCCCACTCCCTCATACTCTCCACCAAATTGGCACAACTCTCCCACTAAACTCAAATCCCTTCTCTTTCTCCCCAAAACATGATAACCTCACATATCTCACTCTTTCCTCCTACAAATTCGGTATTACAATTCCCCATTCGACACCAATTCTTCTCCAACCACAAATCCCCACAATTTTCTGCTAAAATCCCTCCATCAATATCTCCTCAATCACCAATTCAAACTCCACTCAGCTTAGCAAAGTTTCGGTCAACCACAACTACTCACATGGCAAGAGCAGCAAAATAAAACACTCCACTGCCTCCACCAAGATTCGAACCTCAGCCCTCTGGCATAGTTAACACGCCACTTACCCCTTAGTTCAGCAGGCTCTTTATGTCATGCTTCATCCACTTTTATTTAAAAGCCTATTGAGTAGAGACAGGGTTTATTCCTTAAACACAAAATTTTTGCCCATACCTAGGCTTGAACCCAAGACTTCTCAAACACTTCCCAAAACACTCAGAAACATAACCACTGAAGCAGATACACAGTTGTGTGTCACTTTCTTGCACAACTAAACATTTATATGCTACCTCCTAACTGTTCTCATGCTCAAAACCTAATACTTCTAGGCCCAAAATTTGGGGAGTTACAGCGTGAGTGGCAAGAAATGATCCAAGGCATGTTCCCAAAAGAAAAACGTTTAAATAAAGGCAATGTGTTTTCAATCCTACCCCAAAATCAAGCGAATTCACACAATTTCAACAAGAGATATTCATGTCAAGCAGTCTAGGTACTATGACAATCTAGGTACATGGGTTATGTAACCCTGGTCCACCCAATGACAACTTAGGTTCGAGTGTTGGAAAACCTAGGCTCTAATACCACCAAATGTAACACTCTTAATCCAATTCGATCGTCGGATCTATGTTACAGGATGATACAACAACTAGATAACTTATACACATGCATACACAAGTTTAAATTAGAGCAACGACTACCACTATCAACCTTTAAAGATGTAATCATGACTAATTAAACATTTAAATAAATATTAGAAATAAAATTATTCAAGAATTAAGGAACATTTGAATATTTTTGAAATCCAGCGTGAGTATCGATACTTTTACCCAAAATGCTAAAAATTCATAAGTTGAAAAGTTTTTCATGCTTAAAACACATTCCTATTCAACATACAAATAATGTCTACTTCAACCAAGTCTACTATCATCTTTTAACCATTCTACATGCCATATTAACACGTATTCATCTAGCAACTAAAGAATGTGTTACTATTATCAATCTTAGGTATCAAAATTTGTCCACATCCAAAGTCAAATACAAAATCAACAGTTCATAAGTCTATTCCCAAAATAATGATGATAATAATAATAACTATAAACTATAACCCACATTGCATTTTATTTAGTAAGTTCAAAATAATTGTAAATCCAATTCTAGAGAGTTATGCCTTACTTATATCACTTCCTTTGCCACTCCACTCACATCAAAAGTGGCTACTTATCTACAAAAATTTAATGTGGAGTGTGTAAGCTTAAATAAGCTTAGTGAATGTTCTGAATTACCACAAAGCATACACAACATCATAAGTTAAGTAAGAACATACTAAGCCACATTCACAATCATATTTTCATCAAGTCAAAATAACATATTCATACTTCATTATCTCACAAGTCTAGCTTATATACTCACATGCATTTACACATAACATTTCTCATATCTATAATTTAAATAATGATAATTTGATAGATTGAGATTATGAAACGTAAAAAGTAGACTTTATCACCACACATTGGATAAACGAATCTCCATCACACCAATGACTCAAAGAGTCTAACATGTCCCATAAGTGTAGCATAAAGCTAAACACTCTGCAACACACCAACATGTCCCAATGAATGGAGCTTAGCTCGACATTCCCTTATCTCTCCAACCTATCTCTGAGTCTCAACGTCCAAATCACAAAACAAAAAGGTAAGTACTCACAATCCTATGGAATGCCAATTATATCTAACGGTTTCAAGAGATCACAAGGCCAAAATATCCATAATTACACATATTTAATTTCTATTTTAATACACATAATCTTTGTTCATATTCATTAGTTAACATCATAAGCTCATATACAATGCATGCTTATGGGATTCATATTTAATTCCACTTTAAGTGCCACAAGAATGCTCATTAACCAATCATATATTAGACCACATATGTGTGTATTAAAATCAATTTATCACATGTCACATATAACTATTTACCCAGATTACCTGTCATAATAGCCTCACATTCTCGACATACATTAGGCATAATTACATAACAAGGCAAAAGTATAAACAAGGCTTACACTCAAAACATAGGATAAAGTTTTAGGCTATTCCTAAGCTCCTAATTAATGCTACAAATCATGCATACCAGCAGCGACTTTTGACATTCACCATTCATGCTTCTACTTATTAGCCGAAAACTCTTACTAGCTTTTCCTTGCCTTTTGACTTGCTCGAAATGTTGGGAAATGTGACACTATTGTATTAAACATGTAACTGATTTTTATTTATTTGAACGATGAATAATAAATAAAGTTAATTTCACATTTCACTATTATGTCTTTTGTATTTATGTCTTTTATATTTTGCATGCATAGTGAAATTGTGACAAGCAAATATTAGCTCTTTGATTGAATAAAGCTCAAATTGAAGATAAGTGGCTTTGTAAAATACGTTTACATTGCGAGAAAGATGACTTACTTCAGTAGATAATTTAAAAGAGTCCGTAATCCCATAAAAGAATCAAAGTAAACATTTGATTCAAATATTGAGAATGATTATTATGTCGTCCACAATTCCAATTGGGGAGATAGCTAGTCTTGGCTATCGGAGCAGTTGACAAGTAGAGACATAGATGTATTCATTAGTAAAATGATACATTGGGCTGGACCCAAGACGAATTAATTCTGAATCCATTTGTGAATTATTTCACTTGTGACGTTCATGGTGTGATTTACCTAAATCCTGAGTTAGTCACTTATCATGTGTATGCAACTCATGTGCTTTGATATAAGTGGAGGCTTATGCTCTAAAAATGATCGATTCCATAACCAGTATGTTGGGTACATGACTTGTATATGGCATGGCTTTATTAGCAATAGTGGAATTCATAGCTAAATTAAAGAGTTAATGATATCCTCTCATTGGCATTGTGTGGATTGATAAATATAGAAAATTATCACAGTCATTTTTTGACACTGATTATATTAATCATTAAGAAGACGCAGTGATGAAAATGAGATAAAATTGGATTGTATTGAGTGAACGGATTTAATTCAAATGAATCAAGGATATCATATGAGGGTAACAGACACATGACGAGGTCGTTGGATAAATTAGTTGGATGAATTGCTTTCGTAAATAGTATACAATAAGGAGTTTTCAATCATAACACTTCTTGTGGACAAACTCCATGATTAACTAATTGCAAAGTATCGGAATGATGCTTCTGGTCATAATTGCAATCACTAGAGTTTAATTGTATATGTCTGATTGGTCCCTTTGCTAGCTCAACAAAAGCTCGATCAGATTACACTTGAATCAAAAGAAAATTCTACAATTTTGCTAATAATTTAATTAATTCGATTTATTCGATGTGGAATTAAATTAGGTGGTCGTAAGAATTGTTCAACTAGAGATTTTGATTAAAGAATTTTCTTGAAAAATTAAATTGAATAATCTAAGTGATTTTTGAAAAAATTAATTTTGATCAAGTAAAATTAAATTAATCAAATTAATTAAAATTAATATGATATTTTTGGAAATTAATTTTCAAGTTAGACAATTGGCCCAATGGGTAATTGAACTTGAAAATTGGGCCTAGGAGCCTATAACCGAGACCAAGACCCAAAAACTGGTCGAATTAGGCCGGATATGTGAAACTGGGCTGACGGTCCAACTAGTGGTTAGACCGAACCGATTAGGTCGTCATTGACCTGGACCATATGGGCAATAGCCAAACCAGCTCGGGGTGTCGTAAGGGTGTCACACCTGCATCACTAGACATGGCGGTTCCAGTGGCTGCGACTGTGACGTCTTGGTGGCCGACGATGTTTGGCCATCGGTGGTTGGGCAGTGGAAGAGTTACACTCCTACTGGACTCTACCAAAGAATTTGATTTCAGATTAGTTATTCCAAAAATAATATTATTTTAATAGTTTAATATTAAATTTAATTTAATACTTATCTTAATAGTATTTTAATAATTTAATATTAAAATGATTATCTTAATATTAAATTAAATTAAATTTAATGTTTATGTTGTAGATAAACATTCTATTATTTTAATAACATTTAATATTAAATTAATATGATATTTATCAAGATAAATATTAGATTAATTTAATATTAAAGTGATTAAATTTAATTATAATTGAACTCTCTAAACTCTCCATGTATAAAGAGAGCCTTGGGTTATTATTTTCATTCACTTAAATTTAAGAGAAAGTTGTAAAAAGAAAATTCTTTGAAGAGATTATTCCAGAAAATTTCTAGAGATATTTTTCTAGTTTACAACTTGACCCAAAAGTTTAGACAAATTACAAAATTACCCCACTGGTAATTTTTGTAAATATATTTCTGATTCGAAGCGAGCACACACTCTTAAGACGTGAGCTTGAGGATAGTGGAGAAGACTACTAGGTCAAAGTGCACATCCTAGACGAATCAAAAAGGTAGAATTTTGATTAATTGTTGTTTTAGGAAAAAAATTTAAAACTTTGGTTTTTTCCCAAAATTTATTTTCTGTTGCGTTTTCAAAACTTGATTTTTCCAACAATTGGTATCATGAGCCAAATTGTGTTCTATCTATAAGTATAATTAGATAATCAAAAATAAGTTTCTCTTCTCCTTGAACGATTTGATTACATAAAAAGTGACATTCTTTAAATCTTATGTATGTTTTGATTTATATATAGGAATGGATGCGATATTATATATTTGTTATATACTTGTTTTTTGCTGAGGTTGTGGTTATTATGAAATAAACCATGGACTATCATTTCCATGTAGGGCTATTATTTTTTAAATTCATAGAATTCTTGTGAGTCAAAAACGAATATAGGATTTAAATGTAATTTATCCAAAAGGAGCCCATGACGATGAAAAGATGTGATGGCGGTTGAAGACCCGAGGAATGTCTTGTGGTGAAAATTTATGTAATTTTAATTTTCCATTTATTTTCTAGAAATAGAACCATGGAAACCTTGGTGACAATTTTATTTTATATACCTATCACATTATATATTTGTTTTATAATTGTTTGTAATATTTATGTTATGTAATTTTATAATTGTGATATATATATGAGATGATCTATAGTTGATCGATTAAAAATAAGAATAGTGATAATGAGAAAATACATGTGCTGTATTGTTCTATTCACTTCTTTAGGTTATTCGATAATTGTGAGAAGTTTGGTAATGAAAAGGTGCATGTCAAGGATTGGCTCGGATAGGAAAGGCTTGATTTTTAGGCGGGAAAATTTGACTGACCTCCCTTTCCTACGACCCTACCTGGTGTACGATTCACATTCACTTCTTCAATTTTTACCTTAAAAGAAAAATTGTGGAGAATCAAAATTGTTTGTTGATTGATTTGTGAATGGATATTATTGCCATAGCAAGCCACGCATATATTGGAAGCATGTCATTTAGATTAGGTAAAAATGCCACTAGGACTATTGTATTATCATTCTTGAAATTTGGGATAAAAAACCGTGCATATTTTTAAAATATTCACTGCGAGAAGGTCCTTCAACAAGATCCATGGCCTTTATTGATGGTTCCTAAGTGATAGCATGATAAAGTTCAAGTCGGTTCCTACCTTGGCCGTACCCTAAGGTAAACTTTGCCATGTGGGTTCACTAGATGAGATTTCCTTTTAAGGACAACTAGTCATGCATGACTTTCAAAGAGATTTTCTCAAGATGACTCACAAATGAAAGCATGTCCATGATAGGTGTTGATTCAATGGTTACACAGTCATGATCATCTCTTATTAAATAGTTTCCCAAGAAATGATATTTAAGCTAGAGATGATGGCCAAATGTTAAAACAGTCGTTAGTTCGTGTGGAGTCTTGAAAATTAAGATTTACGAAATGATTGGATGTAATCCATATTATTTCTAGTTAATCATGGGACCCCAATGCGACATGGCTGATTGGTGTGAGAATGATCGTAGCAACGAATTTTTATTTTTCAAGGTTTTAATACAAGACGCATGCATTATACTACATTCTTGATATGTTGCTGAAATAAAAAATATTTTAGTAATACAAAGATAATAATTAATGAAATATTTATTTTTTCAGTTCAAATATGTCTCCTACTCCTCTTATTAGAATTCTTACTGAGAATAAATTAAATAGGGATAACTTTCAAGAATGGAAACAGAACTTGCTAATAGTTCCCAGTTGTGAGAAACAAAACTTTGTTCTTGATGAAACATGCCCTCCTAAAGCTCAACCCAAAGCGAGAAATCACTGGAGAGATTTTAACTCGATTGCTCGATGTTATGTGTTAGCGAGCATGAGTAGTGTGATGCAAAAGCAACACGAGAATTTTCATACTACCGAAGAGATCATGACAAATTTGGAGGATTTGCTCAGAGGCTAAGTCGCATTGGCTCGACAATCCATTATTACAAATTTGATAAATTCTCAACAGAATACTGGCATTCTATTCAAAGAACATATGTTCAAGCTTATGGGATTATTTGCGGAAGCGGAGGACAAAAGGGCTGAAGTAAACGTGAACACTCAAATTGAAATAGTGTTTAAATCCTTAACCAAGGAGTTTTCTAGTTTTCGGGCCACTTGGAGAGCAATGCACTTACCTTGACTCAGCTCATGAAGGAATTACAATCCTATGAGTTTATGTTGAATGGTGGTAAGCTGGTTCAAGAGAAACATGAGGTAAACTTAGCTGTGGGCCTCTCGTCCTCTAAAGGGAAATTGAAAGCTAAAAGAAAGAAGAAGCTGACTAAGTCTTTGGTTCCACCTCGTGTCGATAGAAAGAAGACTAAGAAGTCAAAAGATCCTATAAATATCAAATGTCTATTCTACAATAAAAAAAGGCATTTCAAATTAAACCGCAGGGAGGATTTGGATTACCTAGCTAAAAAGGGCAAAGGTTTGGAACTTTTTGTGGTTGAAGCTTTCTTAGTGGAAGAATCAATTGACAATTGGGTTATTAATTCTGGAGCCACTAACCATGTGTGTGTTTCTCTACAGGGGTTCAGCAAAACGAAAAGTCTGTATGATAGGAGCCTCTCGTTACGGATCGAAAATGGGAGCTATGTTTTTAGCCGAAGCAGTGGGAAAAGTTATTTTACACTTTGATAATTTTAGGAAGATTGTTTTAAAGAGTGTGTTTTATGTACTTCAATTTAAAAGGAATTTAATGTTTGCAGCATGTTTATTTTATGACAGTTATATCGTGACATTCAATAAAGGGATTGCTATTCACATAAATCATTATTTAATCTGTAATGGATGGATGAAAAAGAATCTCTAGTTTATCAATCCAAATAAGTACTCAATGCTTAAAACTAAAATAGTAAATAAAAAACTTAAAATTCTCACTCTAATGAGGGGTACCTATAGCATTTAAGACTTGGTCATATTAACCAAGAAAGAATCAGTAGACTCGTGAAAAACTATCCCTTAAGTATGGTGAAGGAATTTAGTCTTCCACAATGTGAATCTTGCTTAAAAGGTAAAATGACTAAGAGGTCTTTTATTTTGAAAGATACAAGGGCCAACCAACCTTTAGAACTTGTGCACACTAATGTATGTGGTCCCATGAGCATCAGTGCCTAAGGAAGTTACAATTATTATGTGACTTTTGTTGATGACTATTCTTGATATAGATATGTGTATCTAATGCACTGTAAAAAAAAAGCTTTGATAAATTTTGAAAGTTTCATGTGGAAGTGGAAAATGAATTAGATTTATACATAAAGAATCTTTGGCCTGACTGAGGTAGGGAATTTTGTCCAATAAGTTCTTAGGATATCTCATAGAGAATGAGATTTTATCCTAATTGACTGTGTCGGGCACTCCATAACAGAATGGCATAGCTGAAAGAAGGAATAGAACCTTGCTTGACATGGTTCGTTCAATGTTAAGCTATTCACAACTTCCTACTTTCTTCTGGGGATATGCAATACAAACGGTTTACTATATTCTAAATGATGTGTCAACCAAGTCTTCTTGTAAGACACCTTATCAACTGTGGCATGGAAAGAAACCTGCTCTAAATCACTTTAGAATATGGGGTGTTCTAGTACACGTTATGGATAAGGATGTAAAGAAGTTGGATGCATGGACAGAATTGTGCAAGTTTGAAGGATATCCCAAAGGAATAAAAGAAGGATTATTATACAATCTAAAAGATAATACGATTAAATTTTCTACTCATGCTACTTTTCTCAAGGAAAGTGACACAGATAACTTTAAGCTTAGAAGTAAAGTGGTACTCGATGAACTTTCAGGAGTGGTAAAACAATCACCAAGTTCAATTATTGAGAATGTTGTAGAAAGATCTACAAACGATCAACAAAGTGGGAGAGTTTCTAAGAAACCAGATTTCTTCATCTATAATGGTAGTATTTATAATACGAAAGTTAATCATGAGGATGATAATCCACTCACTTACGATGAGGCTATGCAGGTTATTTATTCCAAGCTCTGGAAATAGGCCATGGATGCCGAGATGGATTCTATGAAATCTAATACAGTGTGGGAACTTGTAGACTTATCGGTTGGGATTAAACCCATAGGATGTAAGTGGATCTACAATAAAAAGAGAAATGTGGAAGGAAAAGTGGAAACACACAAAGCTAGACTTGCAGGGAAAAGCTACACATAAAAAAAGGGCATCGATTACGATGAGACATTTTCTCTGGTAGCCATGCTCGAGTCCATCCGCATACTCTTATCCATTGGTATTGCTATCAATTATGAGATCTGGAAAATGGATGTCAAGACAACATTCTTGAATGGATATATTGATGAGTCCATTTACATGGCTCAACCCATTGGCTATGTTGTCAAAGGAAAGAGTAGAAAGTTTGCAAACTACTAAGATCCATTTATGGACTTAAGCATGTGTCCCGCTCATGGAATAAACGATTTGTTCAAACGATCAAGACTTTTGGATTCGAGAAAAATGTTAATGAACCTTGTGTTTATAAATGTATAAAGTACAAAAATATGGTATTCTTCAGTTTGTATTTTGATGATATTCTACTTATCGAAAATGATGTAAGAGAATTATCATCTGTTAAACTATGGTTAGCTCAACAATTTATGTAACACCCCAAACCCAGCCTAGACGTTACGACCGAATCCGGTGTGTCACATTGAAGTGTTTTTCAAAAACCATGTTTTCATTGAAAACCCTTCTTGATGTTTAGAAACTTTTACCGTTTAAACTTGAATAAAACCTTAGCCTTATTTTTTTTCCAAAACGTGATTCATTGTAATAATCAAAGCATTGTTAACAACCTTGTAAAATCTTATGGGAAACTTTGAAAACTTGTAAACCTTTGTAGTGGCAGAAACATGTTATTTTAAAAAAACAGTTAAGTATCGAAAAAATCAAACCTTCTTTGTCATGGCTTAAAGTGAATGGATACTACGCACCAGGTAGGATTCAAGAAAAGAGGAGGTGAGTCAATTAGACTGCTTAAGTACCTAGCTCTTCTATGATCCAATCCTAGACATGCACACATCCATTGCCACACTTTAAGCTTATTACTTGTCCAAGAACAACAAATTAAGTTTAAGTCTATTTAAAATATTTATTTCCTTTGAAAACATTTACGTTGCAGAAGCTTTGCTCGGTTATCGTGATATTTTAAAAATAAGTAACTTTTATAAAACGTGCCCTAGAGCTAACCAATTTAATAACCCAAAATATTAAAAATAATAAAAAAAGCGGCCTTATTACAACTTTAACCAGAATAAAAATAATCAAAATAATAAATGCGAAACTTATTTTAAAGAAAACAAAACTTAATCTTCGTGGCCACTCTGAATCCCGCCCAGTTCCAAGTCCATCGATCTAAGGCTCACCTGCAAAGATGGAAAAAGGGGGGGTGAGTTTGGAAAACTCAGTGTGTAAAGTATCCCAACCAGAGCCCAAATCAATTCAAGCTTTACTGGGCCTAAGCCCTATTCAGAAATCAAAGTTAACTGGGCCTTAGCCCATATCAATATTAATCTGGGTCATAGCCCCTTACAGTATCAGAGTAAATTGGGCCTAGCCTATATCAGTATCAATCTGGGCCGTAGCCCTATTACAAGTCGAGATATATTGGGCCTTGCCCATATTGACACAGTTGGGCCCATTCTAATACAGTTGGCCCATAATAAAACAGTCTCATATGATTAATGCATGATAACCCCATCCAACCCCTCACTTCCCTCCGTCCATACCTACACTTCCTGTGGGGAATAAATCACCCACGCCATCCCTACACTTACAGTGTTAGCACCGGTTGCGGCACTAATTATAATCCGTAGTAAGTCGCTTATATCGAATATGTGGCACGACCACCGAACAGGTTCTTCCTCCATAACAAAACCCAACCCCATGCAACAGATATACATGTTATGGCATACAACAAACATAATCAGAATATCATGCATTTCAGTCAAAATTAACCCCAGGGGTATGACGGTCATTTTGCACTTAGAGGTAAAACGATAATTTTCCTACTTAAGGGTATTCTAGTAATTTAAATATTTTAGGGTTTACATACATATTCTAACCATTAACACATTAACAGAAGCACTTACCGAGCGTTTTTACCGAATTGGGCCGTTGGCCCACTAACTGCTTTTTACCATTAAGCCCAATATACCGAAGTGCGAAATTGTGCACTCTGTAATCATACTGCTTGTGATTACCAAAATTAACAACCAAACCGCCTCACAAGCGCTCGCACGCTCGCAAGTTCACAAATGTCGGCTTTTCGGCTTTTCGGCTTTTGCCGATCTAGTCTATGAGTGGGTGTCATTTACACACCTGTTTTATGATGATTCACTAACGAGATCTCCCCCACGATTAACCTTGTTGATCTTACTAGCCTCCGAATAGATCTTGATCGCTAGCCTTCGATGCGCACATATAAAAAAACCGAATGAAAAATACTTAATTTTAATCTTGGCAAAAATCGATAGTCTCCCTAAAGTATTTAGGGGTTTTCAGCTTATCCTCGAATTACTAAATAAAAAAATAAGATTTGAATGCTTACCACCAAAGACGTTCTTGTCAGAAGCGTTTCCAACACTTTTCAAATCTTAAATCCACTGTGAATCTATCTTAATCGCAAGTAGGAAATAGATCTAAAAATTAATTCCCGAATCACTAAAGTATGGATGTTTCAGATTTTAGTATAATGAAAAAGAGAAAATAGAAAAATAGAAAAGAGGAGATGACAGTATAGATTTAGCTTGTTGGAAAAGAAAATCAAAGGAATAAATAAATTAAGAATAAGGGAGAAGATTTTGTGAAAAGTGAATGAGCAAAATAAAAATCAATTGAAAATAAAAAGAAACAGATTCGGCTAAGAATATAATCCCAATTTAAATCTCGTGCCTATCTCCTTCTTTATAGCCAACAACATAGTTTGAATTTAATCCAAACTCTCCTTGCGCAAACAGCAGTAGGAGTCCTCCACTTGGCTGACTCACCTTGCACCTTGCTGCTGGGGGGAGTTTAAATCCAGACGTCCCTTTTCGTATGCCGCACATCAAAAAGAAGCACCTCCACGCACGCCGCTCGAATACGGACCTCTAGGGTGCCCAACACACCGCCGACCACGGGACGGGTCTCCTTCTTTGATATAATAGCGTCGCGTTTACCTTTAAACCTTACCTGCTGACGTCCTGAGTTCTTTTAAAATAAAATGTAACATACATGCGCCTGGACTCAAACCCAAGCCACCCCGGTACTCCTAACGATCTTGCATTGCGCTACAAACCTTTTAGTGGCATAACTCGGTCGCAACTATACTTAAGTTTTACCTTAGCTCGACATGGCTTCTAAAATAAAAAGCAACTTATGCGCGCACCATGCCTTGAACCCAAGCACTCCTCCGCCCTCCTACCACACTTAGCCACTAGGCCAGATGCTTGCTTCGACATGAATTAGCTCGAACAATTAATAAGGCCTACTCATGACCCTTGGTTTTTCTAAAATAAAACCCACATTTGTGCACGCAGGAATTGAACCCCTGCTCCATTCCTATCGCTAACACGCCTAACCACTAGGCCGACTCCTCCTTATGTCCAATTTTAGCCCAACTTATTAATAAACCTTAATGCCCAGATCCCTAAAGGAGCAAAAATAATAATTTTGCTAGAGTTTTGGACCTAATCTTTCCCACACTTTAAATACTTCTAAATTTATTTAAAACTAAAATAATAATAATAATAACCATAATAATGAAAATTTCAAATACGATAATATATATATTTTTTCCTAATAATAATTATAATTTCCATAAATCAATAAAAATAGATACAAAGAAAATTTTCAAATAATAATTTAATTTAAACACTAAATTAACAACAATAATTTTATAAATATATTTGTATCTAATAATTATAATGATAATAATTTTCATAAAAATTAAAATATTAGTAATAACATAAATATTTTATCAATATATTTTTTTAAACACTAGTAATATTTAAAACTTCTCAATATTCAGGTTTTCTTCTATCCGAATCCCAGACTCAAAGCCCAACTCTTCTAGGCCCAATTTTTGGGGCGTTACAGTTTAGCATAAAGGACTTGGGTGAAGCTAATTATATTCTTGGAATTCAAATCCTTAGGGACCGAAATAATAAAATGATATATTTATCTAAAGCTTCATACATTAATAAGGTACTGGAACATTTTACAATGACCGATGCAAAACCAGATGTTCAGCCGATTGCATCAGGTTTTCATCTTTTTGTAGACGATTGTCTTAAAACAGTAGAAGAAAGAGAGCATATGAGTAAGGTTCCATATGTTTCGGCAGTTGGAAGCCTTATGTATGCGATGTTTTGCACATGTCCATATATTTGTTTCACAGTAGGAATGGTTACTTGATATCAGAAAAATCCAGGTTTCAGGAATTGGCAACTTGTAAAGCATATATTAAGGTATCTTAAAAGAACCAGAGATTATATGCTTGTGTATTCTAGGGAGGACCTTACTCCGATTAGATACATAGACTAAGACTTCCAAACTTCTAAAGATTCTAGGAAATCGACATCTAGCAATGTATTCATTTTAGGCTGTGGAGCCATACTATGGAGAAGTGTAAAAAAAAAACTTGCACTCCTGGCTCTACTATGGAGGCTGAGTATGTTGCTTCTTCTGAGCCAACGAAAGTTCTTAATCGAACTTGAAGTTATTCTTGGTATCGAAAAAGCTATAACACTGTATTGTGATAACGGTGTTGCAATAACAAATACCAAAGAAAAGAGAAATCAAAAGAGGACAAAACACAATGATCAGAAGTATTGCTTGATACGAGAGGTAGTAGCCGAATGAATATGAATTATAGATGCGAAGAAAGTACCTTCTGAAAATAACATTGCGAATCCGTTTACTAAGACTCTTGTAACTTGGAGTTTTAAAAAATACGTCGAGGATATGGGAATGTGAAACATGACACATTTACTTCACTAGGGCAAGTGGGAGATCATTGGGAAATGTTCCTATTTGTAGTAAACATGTAACTATTTTCTACTTATTTGAATGATGAATAAATAAATAAATAAAGTTAATTTCACATTTCTCTATTATGTCTTTTATATTTTGCATGCATAGCAAAATTGTGACAAGCAAAAATCAGCTTATTGATTGTCTAAAGTTCAAAATGAAGATAAGTGGCATTGTAAAGAACATTTACATTGCAAGAAAAAAAACTTACTTCTGTAAATAGTCTAAATGAGTTCGTAATCCCGTAAAAGAATCAAAGTGAGCATTTGATTCAAATATTGAGAAGGATTATCATGTCGTCTACAATTCCAATTTGGGAGATGGCTAGTCTTGACTATCGAAGCAGTTGACTCCATGAGTAGAGACATAGATGTATTCATTGGTAGAATGATACATTGGACTAGACCAAAGATGAATTAATTCTGAATCTGTTTGTGAATTAATTCACTTGTGACGTTCATGGTGTGATTTACCTAAATCTTGAGTTAGTCGCTGACCATGTGTATGCAACTCATGTGCTTTAATATAAGTGAAAGCTTTTGCTCTAAAGATGATCGAGCCAATAACCGGTATGTTGGGTATATGACTTGTGTATGGCATGACTTTATTAGCAGTAGTGGAATTCATAGCTCAATTAAAGAGTTAATAATATTCTCTCATTGGCATTGTGTGGATTAATAAATATGGAACGTGGCAACGGTTTGCTTGTTCTCGAACGAGCAATTTATCATAGTCATTTGTTGATAATGATCATATTAATCATTAAGAAGATGCAATGGTGACAATGAGATAAAATAGGATTGTATTGAGGGAACGAATTTAACTGAAAGGAATCAAGAATATTATATGAGGGTAGCACACACATGATAAGGTCATTGGATAAAGCAGTTGGATGAATAGCTTTCATAAAGAGTATGCAATAAAGAGTTTTCGATCATTATGCTTCTTGTAGACTGACTCAATGATTAAGTAATTGTGAATTATCAGAACAATGCTTCTGGACATAATTGTAATCATTAGAGCCTAATTGTGTATGTCTGACTAGTCCCTTCATTAGCTCAACAAAAGCTCGATCAAACCGCATTTGAATCAAAAGAAAATTCTACAACTTTGGGAATAATGTAATTGAGTCGATTTACTCGATGTGGAATTAAATTAGGTGGTAGTAAGAATTGTTCAACTAGAGAATTTGATTAAAAATTTTTCTTGAAAATTTATTTTGGAAAATCTAAGTGATTTTTGGAGAAATTAATTTTGATCAAGTAAAATTAAATTAATCAAATTAATTAAAATTAATATGATATTTTTGGAAATTAATTTTCAAGTCAGACAATTGGCCCAATGGGTAATTGAACTTGAAAATTAGACCTGAGATTGTAAATTGGGTCCGGAAGCCTAAAACCGAGAATAAGATCCAAAAACTAGTCAAACCAGGCCGACGGTCCAACTGGTGGCTAGACTGGACCGGTCAAGTCGTCATTGACCAAGACCGAACGGGCAACAGCTGAACCGGCTTGGGTTGTCGCACCTGCATCACTAGACACAACGATGACGGTGGCTACAACAGTTGCGTCTTGGTGGCCTACGGTGGTTGGTCGTCGGTGGTTGAATAGTGAAAGAGTTACACAGTATTCAGGCTCTACCAGAAAATTTAATTTCAGATTAATTATTTAAAAAATAATATTATTTTAAAAGTTTAATATTAAATTTAATTTAATATTATCTTAATAGTATTTTATTAATTTAATATTAAAGTGATTATCTTAATATTTAATTATATTTAATGTTTATCTTGAAGATAAACATTATATTATTTTAATAAGATTTAATATTAAATTTAATCTAATATTTATCATTATATTAATTTAATATTAAAGTGATTAAGTTTAATCATGATTGAACTCTCTAAACTCTCCATATACAAAGAGAGCCTTGGGTCATTATTTTCACACACTTAAATTTAAGAGAAAGTTGGAAAGAGAAAATTTTCTAAAGAGATTATTCCAAAAAATTTCTAGAGGCATTTTTCTGATTTTTAATTTAACCCAAAAGTTTAGAGAAATTGCAAAATTACCCCACTGGTAATTGTTGTGAAACTTTTTCTGATTCGAAGCGAGCCCACATTCGGCAGATGTGAGCTTGAGGATAGTAGAGAAAACCACTCGGTCGAAGCACTCATCCTAGACGAATCAAAAATGTACAATTTTGATTAAGTGTTTATTATTTTAGATATCACAAACAAGATCTTGTTTTGGAAAATTTTTTAAAACTCTGGTCTTTCCTTGAATTTATTATCTGTTACGTTTTCCAAACCCATTTTTCCAACATGAAAAGGCTCTTACTTGATCTGAAACTTTGCACACACACACTAAAAACATTGCAAATTCATTAAAAACAACATTGAGCACAACCAAAACAGCAAGAAAACACAATCCAAGCCTCTCATTTCATCATTATCGAAAACTAGCTAGTTTTGCCAAAATTGAAGTTTCGACATCCTAATCTCATTTCTAATCCCCCATTTCGATTTCAAACATCCTAAATTAAATTTAATTTCACATCAAGCCATTAATTTCACGTAAATTCGTGGTCCTAAAATTTCCAAAAAATTGAAGTTTTTAAGAACATGAAAAAGGGGAAAATGCTTAATTCATAGAAATTCGGTTATGAACTATCAAATTGAAGTTAAATACCTTCTAATTAGGTTAGAATGAATCAAAAATCACTTTGAAAACACAAGTTTACTCAAGATTTCGAGATCTGCAATTTTTGAATCCAAGTATACTTTAAAAACATCAAATCTAAATATACTTGTTTAAAACTAGTTTTAAATTAACAATACTCGTTTTAAATTAACAAAACTCTTTATTTAACCATAGAAAGTCAAAATATTACCTTAATCTGATGAAAACGACGATCTAGAATTCTAATTTGATATTTAAACTCAAGAAGAACAATGATGAATTTGGGGAAAAAACACGACTTTCGTTTGAAATTGAGGGTTATTTTGGTGTTTGAGGAAGTCAATAAATATGATGGAATGATTTGATCTTGGAAATTCCCTGATTTTAGGTTTTGGAAATTCCCTGATTTTAGGTTTTGGAAAATTTTGAATGAATTGGGCTTTTGAATAGAAGCGGAGAATGTGAATGGCTTTATTAGGAGACCAATTTTAAAAAATTGGGCAACTTACACTTCAGGTCACTTCTAATTCTGTCATTTTCCATATAAGTCCTTAATCAATTAAAATCCATTTTTTTAAGATTAGACCTCAAAATTGATTTTTTTTAGCTAATTAATAAAATAAAAATTCGAATATGTATCTTTAATTCTTTAATTACCCGATTCGACCCTAATTTTCGATACCTAACTTAACCTTCAGTTTACTAACTTTGATTCTACTAACTCGATTTTCAGGATGTGACAATAATATTATATCAAATACTATAATAGTAGAGTAATACATAATATATTTTATTATCATATATTATTGTTTATTTTACTAGTTGAAATATGCTCTAAGTCCTTATACTATTCCTATATTTGAAAGGTAGCCCACCTACTATATTATATAATGCTATATCATATCATATGGTGTTATAATATATTAATAATTTATATATGCACTAATAATTAAACGTTATAATATCATGTAATATTGTATATTTTATTAAAATCTACAATATAATTATAGTTATATATAATAGTAGTACATTGTATATTAATTATTATAATATATTATTGTTTGTTATTATATTGGTTGAAATATGCTCTAAGCTCCTATATTTTTCGTACATTTGGAAGTTAACCTCCTACTATTTTGTTTAACACTATATCATATAATATAATATATTAATAGTTTATATATATGGATCAATGATTAAACATTACAATATCATTTAATATTATATCTTTTATTATAATCTTTATTATAATAATACTTGTATTAATGTCTTTGGTAATAGTTATATATTGTAGTATTATTTTATGCATTAGTAATAAACTGATTTAGTATATCGATTTAAATTCAGGTTAGGTAATCAGTTTTGTAATAGCTATATAATATTATTATATTATAATTAAAGTTTAATTTTATAGATTTTAATAATTAATAACTATATATATTTATTTACATATATAATTATGGTATTAAAATTATTTTGTAACACCCTATATCCGGTCCAGTCATCAGACCCGAGCTATAGGATGCTACAACAGTAAACCAAAAAATTCATAAGCAATTTATTCAATAATACTCAATAATCAATAAATACAAACTAATTCCATGTTAAACATGCATTACAATAAAAAAGTCTTAATTTGGCTTACGAAAGCCTTTGAGCAAATTCGAAACCAAATCGGGACCAATCTAAAACATTTACAAATTATCGGGCATAAATGCAAAATAGGGGTCACACGGCCTTGTGGCCAGGCCGTTTAACAGCCTAAGGCTATGTGGTGCAAGGCTACACGCTTGTGTCCTCAAACTGTGTAATAACCTAATGCTGTGTAATATAGTGTCACACGGCTATGTCGCCAGGCCGTGTAACAACCTGTGGCTGTGTGAACTAAAAATCACCTTAATGTGTAGCACACACGACCATGTCAACCACCCGTGTGTGACACACGGCCGCATGGTAGCCCGTATGCAGTAAAAATAACCTATTTGGCAAGTTTTAAACCATCCAAGCTAATTGCCGATAATACCAATTTATGCCATTCAAATCAACACAAAAAATAATACATTTCAAAGCTAGAACACCAATTCACATAATCATTAAAACATACAACCAATATGCCCTCATTGACACCACATTTCAATAAACCGAAATCAAATACAATTCATACTAAAGCTTTAACCCCAAAACATTCAACTACTTTATACCTCAAGCTAAGTCACATAAATATCACAATTTAAGGTTGTCTTTCACATTTCTCAATACCATTTAACATTCACTTAAGCTACCATTTGTGCATGCTTATATACTAAAACTCAACAATGTAAAAAAAAAACAAACACTTAGTAGTTCATATGCATAATATCATTCAAAGTAGTTGATATGCATAATATCATTCAAACTTTTCCATTTCATGCCACCATCTAAATCATATGCATATTGCCATACTAAACCCCAAACTTGACATTTACCATAATCAAAAATCAAACCCCAAACATAAAATTATATACAAAGCTACTATACCAAAGTTCACACTATTTTACATAAACTAATCCAACCTATGTATATGCCATAAAAAACCAAATTCGAAATGACAACAGTCTACTAAATCGAAAGACAAAAGGTATGTGCTTCTCACTAATCCGATCAACACGTTCCAGACATCCAAAATCTACAGAAAAGTAGTAACATGATAAGTATTATAAAATACTTAGTAAATTCATACAATATAAACAAATTGCTTACCTTAATCATTTAACAACTACATGAATTAATATGAAACAATTTCACCTATCATAACATCCAAAAATAACATCAATCAAGTGAGATTTAAACCAAATTCACATATATAAACTCAAATAGCAAAACACCGCATTCAACTTAAAATACAACGTGAATTCATATTCTAATTTATCACCTTGCTCCCATTCATTATTTAATTTTCACCATATATCCTTATCAAGATTCAAACAACATCATTAAATATATAAGGTTTTGAGCTTAATCACATAAACAACCACAATTGTTTACATTTTCATTTCAAGCCATCTTATATCTTATATCATATACATTACTTTATAAACATTTGATATATCATCACCTTTTCATTTACAATTCTACCCAATGAAACCGATGAAACTTTGTAAAAGAACTAGATACACAGGTGCAAAATAACGTCTAATGCTCATTTGAGCTAATCATATATATTAGTGTCAAGTTACTTGTCTAAGCTAAACCTTTAACGACACAATAAATGGCCTGACTAGGGCTGTATTGTAACACCCCAAACTTAGCCCAGACATTATGGCTAAATTTGGCGAGGTCACATGAAAGTGCTTTCGAAAACTAAGTCGTTGATAAACCTTTTCCCCCGTCTAAACCAGTTTTGTTATCTTATATTATCTCTAAAATCAAGTTATTTGTTTCCAAAAATTTACCATTTATTTACAAGTTGTTATAATTTGCGGAAGCTTTTAAAACGATTTACGTAGTGGTGAATGTTTTGAAAAAAAACATTTGTAACTTTTGAAAACCCATGTTTCCCTACCACTAGTGATTACGAATCATAAGCAACGATAAATAATCCCAAATTAAGGTAAAAATTCATAGAGGCCTTATTACAGTAAAAATACCCCAAATAATAATACTTATAATCATAATCAAATACGATAACATATGCGGTTGTGTGGCCACCTTTGAGTCCCTCGTTGCACCGATCTACCTATGTCTAGGGACTACCTACATAGTAAAACAAAAAGGATGAGTTTACGAAAATTCAGTGTGTAATCCCTATGCACAAAAATAGATAGCATACAGAAAATCACAGTCTAGGCATAAGCCCTTTTTCAGTAACAATGTCAGTCTAGTTTGGGCCTTAGCCCATCTCAGTACAGTAACAGTCACATATATGCAACTACATGAATCCTACCCAACCAGCCTCTACACACCATCTTCGTCCAAACTTACACTCCATGTAGGGATATAATCAACCCACCCAACCCTACACTCCAAGTAGTAACGAATGCGGCACTATACAGTAATATGCAGCTGAGCTGCTAGTAAATCAGGCTCTAGGCCTTTCAGTGCACTTCCTCCGAATAATATAACCCCCAACCCAATGCAATGCAATATACAACATGTCACGCCAATTAATAGTATTATACATGCATTCAGTACAGTTTTAGTAGTATGCCTAATATACAGTTACATAGATGTTTATATCATATAAGGGTATAACAGTCATTTTAGTCAATTAAGGGTCTAAGTACACTTACCGACCCTACAGTAGGGTCACAGTTGTTTTGGGCGACCTGTGCAACCTTAGCAGTTTAATAGTGAAAATGGGCCCACAAGCCCATGTTGTTTGCCCATGTGGCCCACACGTCTATGTGGCCCAAACGACCCTAAATGGCCTTGGCCGTGTGGATTACACGGCCTAGCCCCAAATTTCCCCCACACGCCTATGTGGTTCACCTATGTGGGGTCCACGAGCCCGTGTGGCCCACACGGTCCAAATCGGACTGGCCCGTATACCACACACGGCCAGCCTCGTCGATTACACGCACGTGTTCGAACACATGGCCTACCACATAGGCAGCCACATGCCCGTGTCGCGTTGATGATTCACATTTTTGGCATTTTGCCGATTTCAGTTTGCACACATCGTTCTTGAGCACTCCAAACCTTGTTTGAACAACTGAAGCCTTGCACACTTAAACCGTTGATAAAGACTGTTACTTATCTCCACGGTTAGTACCGAAAACACAAATCCAAGTATAGGGGAATTAAATTATCGGCCTACAATAAAAAATAAGGCCAAAAGCACAATGACTCGACTGGGAAAAAAGGTAAAACAATCGTACCCCTAGCAATAATCGGTAACTTAACCATAATAAATAGATAAGAAGAAAGAAACCGAAGATAGTGATTGTAGGTAGCAAAATCGGCAGCAAAAGGGAGGTGCTTGGTGAAGCAACCACTACAGCAGAGAGAGTAAGGAAACACCCATTGCGCACCAAAAACTGATTGGTCAAAGAACAAAAAGAGAACAATGAGAAGAGGCAGGTTTCGGCTACAAGAAAGGAAGTCAGCAGCCAGAAAAATAAAGGGTGAAAATTGGTAGGAAAGCAAACAAGATGAAAAGAGAGAAAATTGCCAAAATCGACAGAATTGTGAGAGTGAGAGGAAGAGTGTTCGGCCAAAGAAAGCAATAAGAGGACATTTACTAGAGGAGTAGAAGAATAAGAGAAAATCGATAAGCAAGGGGGAGGAACGATTGCCATAGGGAAGAACAAAGTCAGAATAGAAGAAAAAGAAAGATACTCATATGAACCCTTAGCAATATTCGGCCTCCAAGAAGTGAAAATAGTCAACAGAAATAGAAATAGAGAGAAAGTACAATCCAAAGCTGAAATCTTGAGAAGCAAGAGTTCAAGTTCGGCACCAACTCTCCCACTATCCTCAAATTCCCATATTTTCCTCCCCAAATCCCTCAAAACTGTCCACCCCTCCCTCAACCACCTAATTCAAATTCCACTACAACTTTTCAGTAGTTTGGTTAGACTAAAACACCCACACGACACTAGTAGCAAAATAAAACACTCCATTGTGCATGCCAAGACTCAAACTCAAATCCACCAGCACTTTGCCACTCTACTTAACCACCAAACCAACAAGCCCATTCTAACATATTATACCCATATTTATTTATAAACCTACTGACTAGAGACAAAGGTTTATTCATTTAAAACAAAAATTTTACACAAGCCAAGGCTTGAACCCAAGACTTCTCAGACACTTTCTCAGAACACTTAACCACTGAAGCAGATACACACTTGTTTGTCACAAACATACAAAAATAAATATTAAGGATTTTTGGGGCGTTACATGTATATACATGTAAAGTTACCAGTCCTGACTAATCCTGTAAAACAACACCAGTTCAGGCTAAATTTGTGTCACATGTATCTTCGAGTCCACAACAAATATTGGAGCTCAGTACCATCGAAAATCAACATATACCTTTGCGTACAGGACTTTTACTAAGTTAATTGGGAATTAACCTTAACATTTATATTTTAATTAAATTAAATCCTCGATTTATATAACAATTCATATACAATTCAAACTATTAATAGAGCATTAATATACATTCAAATATAATTCAAAACAAATTAAACTTATTTATATGGTATGAACTTAATTGACAAGACCGTAGCTGTCTAGCTAACAGTGACTATTCAACAATTTATCATTTCTAGCCTAAGTCAACAACTTGATCCATATAATATTAAAGAATCAAAATATCAATACTAATATTACAATAATTCTCAAATTCATGCTTATAATCTTTTAATTTCATTTGACAAAATTTTCCTAAATTTTTACTTTTTATTCAATTTATCCTAAAATCAAACTTATCATAAATTTCAAATTTGGACTTCAAACTTTAAATCAATTTCAAATACATTCAATTACAACCACCTACTATAAAAATCACAAAATTACATATCAATTTTAAGATATTAACAATTTAGTCCCTAAATGCAAAATTAATAAAATTTACTTAATCAAATAGTTCTTAAATATTTCATAGCTTCCAAATCTACCAATTTTCGTAAAAAAAACATCTAAGATTCATCAATGGAAAGTTCTAATATCTTTAATAGTTTTGAAAATTGAGATATGGGTTAGCTGGAACTAGTTGTAACGATCTCAAAAACATAAAAAGTAAAAAAAAAAAAACCAATTAAAATGAGTTACCAAATTTGAAAGGAAGCTTGGCCGAAAGCTTAGGTTCTCATTCCATGGAGAAACGGCAGTGAGAAGTTGAAGATGAAAAGAAAATAAATAAAATGGTTCTTGAATTTATTTTATGTTTTTACTTTAATAATATTAAAATTAGTTTAAATGATAAAATAACTTATAATTTGCTAAGTAACCTATGCTTTTACTTTCCACCATAATCAATAGTGTTTAATTGCCCTTTACATCCTTTTATAATCAATTTTAAGTCATATAACTAATAATAATATAAAGTGATTAAGTTTTATGATTTTTAAAATTTAGTTTTATACTTAAATTAGTCATTTGATCACTAAAATTTTCAGATCAAAATTTAATACATCTATATAACAATTCTATGAATATTTAATAAAAATATTTACAAGCTCGGTTTATGAAAATGAGATCCCAATATTTTATTTTCCGTAATCACTTGATTCTAGGGACAACTCACTTGTACTTATCTAATTATCCATTTAAATAAAATTATCAAATAAAAATTAACTATATCATAATACTTGACTTGTAAATATTAAATAATAATATTTACGTACTCACTCGTCGGAGTTGTGGTCCCAAAACCAATATTTTCGACACCACTAAAAAATAGACAGTTACATATTTTTATTAAATTAATATTTTGAAAATTTATTTCTATAACATACGAAAAATTAGGGGGTTAAAATATATAAAATTAGAATGAATTAAGCCTTAGTATTAGTGGTTAAGGCTTAGTAAAACCTCTAGAGAACTAAGGTTTAAAGCCCACTTTTTTTTGTATTTTTCTCTTTATTTTTCAGCAATTAAGGATGAAAATCAAGATAGTAAAAAAAAAAATTATGGTACAAAATAACCAAGAAATGAGCAATAATTTAATGGCCAAGCATCATTCCATCCTTCTTAAAGTTCAAAGTTCTATCCATGCCAATTTTTTCCTCTTTTACTAAATTTTGACAACTTGGGTAATTTACCAAATCAACCCCTAAAGTTTACTTAATCTAACCATTTAGTCTCTTTCCTAATCATAATAGGATTTTTGTTACCTTTTCAAACCTCATTAGAATTTCTTTTTCTCTTTTATTTAAATACTTCTTTTTCATAAAAATTTTCATTTTTTCTGGAAATTTTATATTTAAATCTCGACCCAAAATCAACTTTACTTTTCATGTTGAGTTCGCAAAATGTCGTCAAATTCGTGCCTAAAAGATCCAAGATTGGTAAGAAATCTTATTTCTAATTCTGTAGAACCCTAGGATTCTAAAATAAGACCGGTCTTGATAATTTTTCAAATTGATTTCGAATCTTTTTCGAGTTTTCTAGAAAATCCTGGTAAAATTCGATAAATCTTGAAGGTAGATATAAATTCTTGTGTTTTTGTTGATCGAAAGACCCGTGTAGGTGACTCGGATTAGATTTGAACTTGAGGATCATCGTACGAGACCTCAGAAGTTTGGTGTGTGTTCTTTTACAAGAAAATTGAGGCAAAATCAAACCCAACCCAGACCGCACGGCCTGGACCCTTCCACACGACCATGTGACCCACACGGCTTGAGCCATCACATAAGGCCTGGACACACGGTCATGTTCCCTTGTTTCTTAAGTTTTACAGTTTTGACCCACAATTTTATGCTTTTAATAGATTAGTACCTAGATAGGTGTCAAATTATTTTTAGTGAACTAAATTATGCAATTAGGTCCCTGATTATTCGAGGCATGCTAGAATCTATGAATAATCGAGTTAATATGATAATTATTTGTGATTTTGAATCTGTGCATGAACTTCGTAAAGTATATATGTAAAACCCCAAACTCGGCCTAGATGATATGGTCGAATCTGGCGATGTCACATGATAGGGTGCTTGAAAACTAAGTTTCTAGTATAAATCCTTTTCTGTTTCATTACTCTTGTCGACTCCAAAATCACTTACTTATTTACTTAATTGTTTTAAAACTCAATTCATTGCGGAAGCTTTAAAAATCATTTAATTTATGAAAAACCAAGTTAATTAGGTAAATCCGTCCATCTTAAAAAAAAAAACTTTTGTTTTAGTGAAAACTATTTGTTCGTTGAGTTTGTGCAGTTATCAAATCCACGAAAACAGTCTAAAATCTGAAATAAAAGCAAACTATCCAATTTACATAAAAAATAACCCGGAAAATAATTAAGAAATAAATACCAAAACTGAAATTAAAACAATATAAAATACGTGTGGCCACCGCTGAGTCCTCCGCAGCACCGATCCATCAAGTCTGGGGATTACCTGTGCACATTAAATAGAGAGGGTGAGTTTACGTAAACTTAGTGTGTAATCCCATAGAAAACAAACAACAGCAAATCATAGTGCACAGTTAAAACAGTCCTCGGCCTATGCCCTTTTTTAGTACCACTAACAGTTTGGGCCTTAGCCCATTTCAGTACAGTATTAAGTATGCAGTAGAGCCTTAGCCCATCATAGTACCAGTAACAGTCATAAATATTCAGTAGCAAAGTCCTACCCAACCAGCCTCTACACACTAACTTCGTCCAACCCTGCACTCTATGTGGGGATTAAATCAACCCACCCATCCCTAAACTCCAGATAGTACTGAATGCGGTACATAAACAGTAATTTGCAACTGAGCTGCCAAATATTAGGCTTAAAGCCTTTTAGTACACTTCCTCCAAATATCATCATCCCAACCCAATGCAATGCAAACATACAATATGTCATGCTTTTATGCAACCATCAGTCATACGTATACATACATATATCAGTAATCATGCATAATTTATCATGCATCACATACACTCAGATCATACATTTACGTCAGGTAACACTTACTGACCCTACAGTAGATTCACAGTCGACTTGGGTGACCCGTGCAACCCTAGGAATCATTTCAGATAAATGGGCTCACACACCCATATGGCTTCCGGCGTAGGGTGTTACATTATCTATGCAAATAATACCTGAGGTCATTCTTAGACATTTCAACGAACAAAAGTTAATGATATGCTTCTATTCAAAACATGTGAATGACATCAATCTTAAGCAATTATATAAGCAACCATCTATACATCTACTCATCATATGGTACAAAGTCAAACATTTCTACATATGGTAGTTAGCTTTAAACTATTATACAATTTAAATAAGTGAACTAATTAATTTAACCTTAAAAGAATAGAACCATTCCACCATGATACAAAATTTACATGTTAACGAAAAATTCACAGCCCAAATTTGCCTTGGTCGTATGGATCACATAGCTTGGCCCAAAATCCCACACGCCCGTGTGGTTTACTCTTGTGGGCCCACACGGCCCAAATCAGACTAGCCTGTGTGTTGCACACGGCCTACCTGGTCATCACACGGCCGTGTCTTATGCGCACGACCTGGTCTCGTCGATCACACGCCTGTGTTATGTCACATAGCCTACCACAAGGGCGACCGCGCGCCCGTGTGGCGTCAACAGTAAGGTTTTCGGCTTTCGTCGAAACCTCATTTTCTATGTAATCAAGTACACACCTAGTTTGTTTTCAATGCTATTGCAACCATGAGCATTCCAAAACCTAAACATCGGTATTCCAAGCCTAATTTTAGTGACACCAAATAAACTTGATCGAAAATCCAACGAGATGATCAACTTCCAACTAACAAAAACCTTACCTTTGACCGAGAACAACATTTCTATAGCATTTCAATACTGATCGAAAAACTTCAGCCCTTAACCTTCTCCAAAAACAAAACGAAACCCATCAATCAATATCTCAAAATCAAAATAACTACACTTACTACTCTTACCGAAACTTACCAAATCCGCGTGTGTACAATCAACGTTGCAAATACAAAAGAAAGGAATGGATTCGGAAGAATGAAGCAAAATGAAGAGGGGAAGAGGCTGCTGAATTTTTGCAAAAAGATAATCAAAAGGAACTTCTGAAAACTCTATATCCCAACTCCCTTATTTTTCTCCAGCAAACTACCCACTACTCAGAATTCCTATTTGACCGAAACTCTCTCGGTCAAACAAGCAAAAATAGACTCCCACACTCGTGTAAGGATTCAAACTCCAGGCCTCCAACACACCAACACACATCTTAACCACTAGACCAGCAGACCCATTCTGATATGGTTTTACAAATACTTAAATATAGGCCCACTGCTCAAGTATAAGGCTTAATTCGGAAAAAAATATCAAAATTTGCCAAAGCTAAGGCTTGAACTTGGGACCTCTCACACACACCCAGAACATTTAACCATTGAAGCAGATACTCATTTGTGTCACATTTTCATAATAACAAGAATAAGAATTTTGGGGCGTTACAATATATATAACATACCGTAGGAATATTTATTTGTTGTGACCGTATGAGTGGTATCATGCTTCCTACTTGAATTTCCATGTGTTATAACATTAAATGCTTCGATATGTGATTGCAATTAATCGATTAAATTATGCATGGGTTGGGTTGATATGTATAAAGGAAGAATTGGTAGAATTTCTGCATTTAAACGTTCGTTGTGTACCCATAGTCATAGAAGATTCCAATTGCAACGGTATCATTGTGTACCCAAAGCCATAGTAGATTCCAATTATGATATTTTACTGTGCATTCACAACCCTCTTATGATTTATATGGGAAATTTTGAATATTTAATTATCTTGAAATCTGTGATTGTGCGTTCTAATGCTTAAATAAGTGGTAGTATCAAAATACCATATTTTGAACTTGTAACACCCCGAACCCGAGACCATCGCCGGTGTCGGACACGAGGGGTTAACGAGACAAATCCTCTTAAAGTGCCGACCAATTTGGCCTTTCCAGACAGGCTGGAAAACTGCATCACTGTCGCCTTAAAAATCGTATCTCGAGTTTCAAAACTCGGAAACTGATTCCGTAAATTTTCCATGAATTTAGACTCATATATCCATCCATGGATTTATTTCTAGAATTTTTGGTCGGGCCAATTGGTACAGTTTATTAGTTAAAGTCACCCATGTTACAGGGGTCGACTACACTGACCTTTGCGCGTTACAACTTGAATATCCTCTGTACAGGGCTTTAATACTGGTCCCGTTTGTTTCTAATAAAACTAGACTCAAAATGGAATCTGCACATATAAGGCATGACTTCTAATTATTTCTGGATAATTTATAGTAAATTTTCAAAGTAGCGACAGGGGACCCAGAAACAGTCCTGGCCCTGTCTCACGAGAACTTTAATATCTCTCGGTATACTGTTCATATGATCGTTTCGTTACTTTCATATGAAAATAGACTCGTCAAGGTTCGTTTACATAACTTATTCACTATTTAATACCAATCCTACAAATTTTGGCGATTTTTCAAATCCGCACCACTGCTGCTGCCAGCATCTATTTTCAAGGTAAACTTTACCTATCTTGTGGTTTCCATGGGCCAACTAAAATTTTGACATACATAGGCCCACATATGATCATATTTAGCCATTCCAATGGCTGATCATGTGACCAACACTCTCATTCCAAACCATAATCACATCATGAAATCAAATATAATTACAAAGCACAAATGGTCAAATTCCATCCTCCACTTTTACGAACCATTTTCGCATGGCCGTACACATATACATCACAAAGAACTTAAAAACAATCGAGGGTAGTCCTATACATGCCATATCCAAAGTTCAACCAAAAGAGTACCAAAAAGGGGGTTTGATAGTGTGGATGACTTCACTTCAATGATCCCGAATCCGATCGCTAACGAGCAAAATCTATAAAACAGAGAAACAAAGGAACGGAGTAAGCAATTTATGCTTAGTAAGTTTCGAGCCATAATTTACACACAACCAAAGCATAGCATTCAAGTAGCTAAACAATAATTCATATGCACAATTTCTCAATGACATGCTTACTTCACAATCCCAACTCTTATATTCATACACAAATAACGGCTTAGTTAAGGCCGATAACTCGTTTATCATTGGAGCAAATATTCATACGCACTTACTCCTAGTGTGCAAAGCACACACAACACATACCTTGTTGTTGGGAATTTCACAAGTGCATTAACTGAAAATTTTCCAGCAAGCTTATAATTTTCAAATCACATACCTTCGAGTTTAACCGGATATAGCTACTCGTTCAAACGCCGGACATAGCCGGTTATGGTAACCCGCACAAATGCCTTCGGGACTTAACTCGGATATCACAACTCGCACAATTGCCTTCGGGCTTAGCCCGGATATCATAGCTCGCACCATTGCCTTCGGGCTTAGCCCGGATATCACAACTCGCACAATTGCCTTTGGGCTTAGCCCGGATATCACAATTCGCACATTCATACACATCTTTGTTTCAATTTCATAACAAACTTTTATGCACAATTTACTTAATCAAGAATATCATTTCGCTCAATGGCCACATACAACGGCACAATTTCGATTGCTTATTACTTCGCTCAATCGAATCAAAATCTAAGTTTCGATACTCAAAACTTACCTTGAGATTATCGAGCGCTTCCAACGGCTATTCAATCACCTTTTCTTTTCCTTTATTGGAGCTAGTTCCCTTTGCTCTTGAGCTTAATGTTAACAAATAAATTGATTTAATTGTTTTGAATATCAAAAGGGAATCCAAGGTACTTAGCCCTTATAAGGCCGCGCACACACTTACATCCACATACTTAAGCTCAATAATTATAACATAGCATCAAGCACTCATATGGCCGATTATACTTAGTCATACTTGCACAAATCAACAATAAATTTTGAGATTTTCACACCATATAAGTACTAGGCCGAATATACATGCAAGTTTCACAAACATTCTTCAACCATTTCTTCTTTAAACAAACATATTTATCATTTACTTCATAACCAAATCATCATGTGCAAACATATATACACATATAGGTGCAAGGCCGAATTTCAAGGTGTTCATAACCATCCAAAACACAAATTTTAACTAACATGCAAGAAACATAAACCATGCTCATGAGCATGCCATGGCCGAATACCTCACACACCATACTCCTTTTAAATTTTTGGTCATGGTTAAACAAAGGACTCAATGCCCTACTCAAGAATACTAAAAAGAAATTTCAAGAGTAGTCAATCCATCATTACATGCATCATTAGCAAGCTTCACATTTAGCATGCAATGGCTTAAATTGTAACACCCCTAACTCGTGACCGACGCCGGTGTCGGACACGAGGGGTTAACGAGACAAATCCTCTTAAAGTACCGACCAATTTGGCATTTCTGGACAGGCTGGAAAACTGCGTCACCGTCGCCTTAAAAATCATATTTCGAGTTCCAAAACTCGGAAACTGGTTTCGTAAATTTTCCCTGAATTTAGACTCATATACCCATCCATGGATTTATTTTTAGAATTTTTGGTTGGGCTAATTGGTACAGTTTATTAGTTAAAGTCACCCATGTTACAGGGATCGACTGCTCTGACCTCCGCGCGTTACAACTTGAATATCTTTCTGTACAGGGCTTTAATACTGGTGCCGTTTGTTTCTAATGAAACTAGACTCAAAATGGAATCTGTACATCTAATGCATGACTCCTAATTATTTCTGGATAATTTATGGTAAATTTTCAAAGTCGCAACAGGGGACCCAGAAATCGTTCTGGCCCTGTCTCACGAGAACTTTAATATTTCCCAGTATACTGCTCATATGGTCGTTTCGTTTCGTCCATATAAAAATAGATTCATCAAGGATCAGTTCCATAATTTACTCACTATTTAATTCTACTTCTACTATTTTTAGTGATTTTTCAATCTCATCTCACTGCTGCTGTCCGCAACAGTTACTGCAGTAGACTATGCCAATTTCATGAATTTTTCCTTGGCCTTAATCATCCATCATACATGACACAAATTATGGCCACCTTAACAAAATTTGAGTTTCTAAGACTCGTGGCTATAGGTTCTAGCATCCCACTCGACGACCACATAGGCCATTTTCACATGGCTTAAAGTTTACAACCCACAATTCGACAAAATATAATAGCCTATACATGCCAAATGTTCTTCAACAACAAAAAACAATACCACAAGATTTCAGCCGGTGTGATGACTTCAACGACGGTTCCGAGCACGCAACAATACGAGTCCAAGAGACCTAAAATGGGTGACAAGAAAACACCGAGTGAGTTTACAACTCAGTAAGTCATAAGCATTCGTCAATCCACTGATAAAGTTACTACTACATGTACAACAAATGAGGCTAGGTACTCGTCCATATCGAATCTATACCATAATACCTCGGACCTTTCGGTCCAATCTCGCACCAATTCATACATCCACATTTCATATTCTACACAACAAGATAATCAAGCATTTTTACACATTAACTCAATTTCCAGCACAACCATACAATTTCAATCATCACATAGATTTAAGGCTTACCAAATTCAACCCCAAGCATGAACGTGTTCTCTATTCGTCATGAGCTCGAGGTACTTACCCGATTCGCTGTCCGGGATTAACTCGATAATGTCGCACACTCAATGCCAATTGTAATACAAGAGCATATAGTGAATCCGCACACTTAGTGCTATATATTTTCAGCTCGCACACTTAGTGCTATAGAATCAAACTCGCACACTTAGTGCTGTACAATTTTAAACCCGCACACTTAGTGCCAATCTTGTCACCGTGTCCATTTATACCCGCACACTTAGTGCCGTGACCAATACCTTATGCATTTTGCTGCCTTCATACATTCAACAATGGCATCATTCCATACACATACATTTTCATTTACACATCAATTCATTAAACACAATTGCATATATATTATGATCATTTAAACCAACACCAAATATATGCTTAGTGACTTACCTTGTGTTAGGTAAAATAGTTCCAAGTCGGCTACTCGATGACCTTCGATTTCCCCTTGTTGGACGCCTCTCCTTTAAGATCTTGAGCTTAATTTCCAGCTCAAGGTGGCTGAATTTCTTCCTCTTTTTCCTCTTCTACACGGCTAAGAAGAACCAAAGTATGAAGCCTTTTCCTTCTCCCCTTTTTTTTTTTCGGTCATGCATGAGAATGATGGACACATTTTTTTTTCTTTGTTTTCTTCCTTTAATTTTTCATTAGTTTATTTCCCATGCTTTTTTTTTATTCCTCCTTACATAATCCATTAGCTAGACATGTTTGAAACATGTTTCCCTTGCCCATAACTTGTCATGGTCGGCCACTTATCCAAAATAAATGGAGTATTTGACATGCAACTCCATTTATTTTACTTCATTCTTTATTAACCTCTTAAAATAGCCACATATATTTAAATCCTTCACATGAGTCCTTTTCTTTCAATTCACAATCAAATTAACTAAATCAAAGAATTCAAAATTCACATGTATTTTCACATATTCTAGACAATAAATATTACGTTTGAACATGTCGGTGACTCGGTTTAGCGGTCCCAAACCACTTCCCGACTAGGGTTAAATTAGGGATGTCACAACTCTCCCCACTTAAGAAATTTTTGTCCCGAAAATCTTACCGTAAATAGGCTCGGGTATCGCTCTTTCATAGAGTCCTCAAGTTCCCAAGTGGCTTCTTCCATCCCGTGTTTATGCCACAACACCTTCACTAATGGAATTTTCTTGTTTCAGTAGCTCTTTTACTTCACGCATCGAATGCGAACCGCTCTTCTTCATAGCTCAAATTAGGGTGAACCTCGACCTCGGATGGAGTAATTACGTGTCGGGTCGACCTATATCGTCAAGCATCGAAACATGGAAAACGTTGTGAATCTTTTCGAGCTCGGGGTAATATTAATCGATGCGCCATCGCCCAACTCGTTCAGATACTTCAGATGGACCGATGAACCTCGGACTCAATTTGCCCTTACGGCCAAATCTAAGCACCTTCTTCCGTGGTGAAACTTTGAGAAAGACCTTGTCTCCAACCCGATATTCAACATCTTTTCTTTTCAAATCCGCATACGACTTTTGGCGATCCGGCGACTTTCAAACTTTCACGAATTACTCGAACTTTTGCTCGGCATCCTTAACCAAGTCAACCTCAAGAATTTACCTTCACTAAGTTCACCAGAATAATGGGGTACGGCATTTACGATCGTATAAAGCCTCGTAAGGCGCCATCTTAATACTTGATTGAAAGCTATTGTTGTAGGCGAATTCAATCAAAGGTAAATACCGTTCCCATGAACCACTAAACTCAAGGATGCAACATCTCAACATATCCTCGAGTATTTGAATTATCCGCTCGGATTGACCATCGGTTTGGGGATGAAAAGCGGTGCTAAAATGCGCTTGGTACCCAGAGCATCTTGCAATTTCTTCCAAAATCGCGACGTAAATCTTGGGTCTCTATCCGACACGATAGAAATAGGCACCCCGTGTAATCTCACAACCGAGAAACGTATAATTCCGCTAATTTGTCCATTGAAAATCCGTGACGACGGGGATAAAGTGAGCCGACTTAGTTAGTCTATCGACAACGACCCAAATCGCATCCTTCTTACTCCGACAATGGCGGTCCGGATACAAAGTCCATTGTGACTCGATCCCATTTCCATTCGGGTATCATGATCGGTCAAGTAATCCCGATGGCACTTGATGTTCCGCTTTCACTTGTTGACATATCGGACACCTTGAAACAAATTCGAAATGTCCCGTTTCATACCGGCCACCAAAATTGGCGTTTGTGTCATTGTACATTTTAGTACTACCGGGTGGATTGACATTCGACTACAATGGGCTTCATTTAGAATTATCGAAATAAGTTCGAATTCTTTGGAACACACAGACGACTTCGAACCTCAAACAATCGTCATCATCAATTTGAAACTCGATTCCTTGTTCGTAACACACTCACCCGTTTTGCAAGCAACTCCTCATCAACTTTTCGAGCTTCCCGAATTTGATGAGCCAACAATGGTTTGGCCTTTAATTCGCTACTAACACATTGTCGGGTAGAATAGACAAGTGTACATTCATCGTCAGAAAGCAAACAAAGTGATTTCGACTTAAGGCATCCGCAACCACATTGGCCTTTCCCGGTGATAATCAATAACGAGTTCATAATCTTTTAACAACTCGAGCCATCGTCTTTGTCGCAGATTTAAGTCTCTTTGAGTCATCAAATATTTGAGACTTTTGTGATCCGAATACACTTGGCACTTCTCACCAAATAAGTAATGTCGCCATATCTTTAAGGCGAATACGATGGCGACCAATTCGAGGTCATGGGTTGGATAATTTTTCTCATGTGGCTTTAATTGTCTCGACGATAGGCCACAACTCGACCTTCTTGCATCAATACGCAACCTAACCCAAGTAGGGAGGCATCACTATAGATGACAAACTCTTTGCCGATTCGGCTGTACTAGAACTGGAGCTTTCGTCAAATGGGTTTTCAATTGGTCGAAACTTTTCGACACTTTTCCGTCCATTCAAATTTGACATCTTTCAAGCGCGTTTTGTTATGGGTGTGGCTATCATCGAGAATCCTTTCACAAACCGTCGGTAGTAACCGCAAGCCCTAAAAGCTCCTAACTTCGGTAACATTCCTTGAGGTTTCCAATTGACTATGGTCAAATTTTGTTCAGTCCACCGACACCGATGCGGACACCACGTGCCCCAAAAAGCTAACCTCTTTCAACCAAAATTCACATTTCTTGAACTTTGCGATAAGCTCGCTTATCTCGTAAGATTTGCAACACTAGCCTCGTGTTCAAGATGTTCGGTTTCATCTTCGAATAGACCAAAATGTCATCGATAAATACAACTACGAACCGATCCAAGTATGGCCTGAAAATTCTATTCATTAAATCCATAAACACCGTAGGGCATTAGTGAGCCCAAACGGCATCACCAAGAATTCATAGTGACCGTACCTCGCTCTAAAAGCGGTTTTGGGTATGTCCGATTCTCGGACCCTCAACCGATAGTACCCGACCTCAAATCTATCTTTGAAAACACCGAGGCTCCTTTAATTGATCAAACAAATCGTCAATTCGTGGCAATGGATATTTATTCTTTATCGTCACTCTATTGAGTTGACGATAGTCGATGCACAACCTCATGGTTCCGTCCTTCTTCTTCACAAACAATACAAAGCGCCCATGGAGAAAAACTCGGTCGAGCGAAACCTCTATCCGTCAATTCTTGCAATTGAACCTTCAATTCCTTTAATTCGTTAATGCCATACGATACGGGCTATTGAAATCGGCGTAGTACCGGTACAACCGATGTCAATTCCACTTCTCGAACCAGTGGCAATCCCGTAACTCCTCAGAAAAACATCGAATACTCACAAACCACAGGTACCGATTCGAGTTTCCTTTCCATCTCTTTACTTCCAAACACATACGCAAGGTATGTTTCACACCCCTTTTTCACATACCTTCGAGCGGTCATAGAAGATATTATTGCTGGCACTCCTTTTAAATCAGTAGACTCGACTCGGACTACCTCATTATTTGCACTCCTCAAATCAATGGTTTTCCTTTTGCAGTCCACCACTTGCATCATGCACGGCAGCCAATCCATACCAAGAATAACATCGAATTCATGAAATGGTAGAAGCATCGATCTTGAAAACAGATTCTCGAATTATTAGGGGCATCTCTTGCACACTTTATCAACAAGCACGTATTGACCCAAAGGGTTTGACACTGAATTACGAACTCAAGAGACTCAACGGTAGAGTCTTATCGATGCTAAGGTTTCACATACATATGAGTGAGTAGAGCCGGGTCAATCAATGTAATCACAATAGTATCAAAGAGAGTAAAAGTACCAGTGATAACGTCGGGGAGGATGCCTCCTCTCGTGCGCGGATGGCATATGCTCTAGCAGAGTACGGGTCTCGGATCGGACAGCAGATTAGAGGCTCCTCTTTGATTACCACCCCTACCTCCAGAGATTCTCGGGGCCTACCTCCACCGTCGCTCCACTAGGTCTTGCACCTTGCGTCTTATTCCTCTCATCTAGCTCGTGCAATCTCTAATGAAGTGGTCCTTCGAACCGCATCCATAACAGCCCTATTACAGACTTACCCCAACATTCACCTAGGTGTCGTCTTCCACATTGGGGGCATTCAGTCTCTCTTGACGATTATTGCCCACACTAGCTATCAAGTAGCTCGGAGTCCGTCAATGGTCGGGCTCTAATGGAAATTCCCGCAGTCGTCCTCGACTTACTGGTGTCCTCCCTGAACCTCTTTACAGCCGAGAACGGAGCTTTACTCGTCGATCTTTTACGGTAATCTCTTGCTTCAAATTCAGCCTTCTTCTTCTCCTTCCCAAGTTCTTCCGCTTGCAGCTCGCTCGACTAGTGTCACGAACTCCTTTATCTCCAAAATTCCACTAGTAACTTTAACTCTTCATTCAATCCTTCTTCAAATCTTTTGCACATCGCAACCTCATCAGCCACACACTCCGAGCATACCGACTAAGTCTTACGAACTCATGTTCAGATCTGATACTGATCATCCGCCTTGCTTGAGTTCCAAGAATTCCTTACGCTTCGATCGATGAACTGTTGACTAATGTATTTCTTTCGAAATTGGATTGGAAGAAATCCCAAGTAACTCGCTCATTTGGGACTATGGAAATTAAAGTCCTCCACCAATAGTAAGTCGAGTCTCTAACAAGGATATAGCACACTTAAGACATTCGTCGGTGTGCATGACACTCATCTAACACTCTAATGGTGTTATCGAGCGTAACTCGGCCTTTTCGGCATCATCAAGAACTATGGCCTTGAACTCCTCGCCCCACGCTTCCTAATCAAGTCCACGTGTGGTTTACTCAGCCTCACAGGATCGAGAATCGGAGGCATTATGGCTCTTGGGGTGGAGTATTTAAATTGGAATGGTCGGACAGCCGGGTTGGTTCGGGCATATTGCGCGACCCACTCATTCATCATAGTGAAGAAGGCTTGTTTCGCCCTTCATTTTGATTATTCGCGGATGACCGAGGCTCAACAGCGGTGTCCCTTGCACGTGAGCAGCCGCTACACTTTCAACGTCATCCGCCAAGGTCTCTCTACCCCGGTTCCATCGCTAATCAAAACAAAAATTTCAACCGTCAAGTCATCACATTATTAAGCACTATCAATTTGGCATGTATAGCTAGACTCACACGCGCTATGGTAGTCCTAGAACCGACTAAACCATAGCTCTGATACCAATAAAATTGTAACACCCTAACTCGTGACCGACGCCGTGTCGGACACGAGGGGTTAACGAGACAAATCCTCTTAAAGTACCGACCAATTTGGCATTTCTGGACAGGCTGGAAAACTGTGTCACCGTCGCCTTAAAAATCATATCTCGAGTTCCAAAACTCGGAAACTGGTTTTGTAAATTTTCCTGAATTTAGACTCATATACCCATCCATGGATTTATTTTAGAATTTTGGTTGGGCCAATTGGTACAGTTTATTAGTTAAAGTCACCCATGTTACAGGGATCGACTGCTCTGACCTCCGCGCGTTACAACTTGAATATCTTTCTGTACAGGGCTTTAATACTGGTGCCGTTTGTTTCTAATGAAACTAGACTCAAAATGGAATCTGTACATATAAGGCATGACTCCTAATTCTTTCTGGATAATTTATGGTAATTTTCAAAGTCGCGACAGGGGACCCAGAAATCGTTCTGGCCCTGTCTCACGAGAACTTTAATATTTCCCAGTATACTGCTCATATGGTCGTTTCGTTTAATCCATATAAAATAGATTCATCAAGGATCAGTTCCATAATTTACTCACTATTTAATTCTACTTCTACTATTTTTAGTGATTTTTCAATCTCATCTCACTGCTGCTGTCCGCAACAGTTACTGCAGTAGACTATGCCAATTTCATGAATTTTTCCTTGGCCTTAATCATCCATCATACATGACACAAATTATGGCCACCTTAACAAAATTTGAGTTTCTAAGACTCGTGGCTATAGGTTCTAGCATCCCACTCGACGACCACATAGGCCATTTTCACATGGCTTAAAGTTTACAACCCACAATTCGACAAAATATAATAGCCTATACATGCCAAATGTTCTTCAACAACAAAAAACAATACCACAAGATTTCAGCCGGTGTGATGACTTCAACGACGGTTCCGAGCACGCAACAATACGAGTCCAAGAGACCTAAAATGGGTGACAAGAAAACACCGAGTGAGTTTACAACTCAGTAAGTCATAAGCATTCGTCAATCCACTGATAAAGTTACTACTACATGTACAACAAATGAGGCTAGGTACTCGTCCATATCGAATCTATACCATAATACCTCGGACCTTTCGGTCCAATCTCGCACTAATTCATACATCCACATTTCATATTCTACACAACAAGATAATCAAGCATTTTACACATTAACTCAATTTCCAGCACAACCATACAATTTCAATCATCACATAGATTTAAGGCTTACCAAATTCAACCCCAAGCATGAACGTGTTCTCTATTCGTCATGAGCTCGAGGTACGCACCGATTCGCTGTCCGGATTAACTCGATAATGTCGCACACTCAGTGCCAATTGTAATACAAGAGCATATAGTGAATCCGCACACTTAGTGCTATATATTTTCAGCTCGCACACTTAGTGCTATAGAATCAAACTCGCACACTTAGTGCTGTACAATTTTAAACCCGCACACTTAGTGCCAATCTTGTCACCGTGTCCATTTATACCCGCACACTTAGTGCCGTGACCAATACCTTATGCATTTTGCTGCCTTCATACATTCAACAATGGCATCATTCCATACACATACATTTTCATTTACACATCAATTCATTAAACACAATTGCATATATATTATGATCATTTAAACCAACACCAAATATATGCTTAGTGACTTACCTTGTGTTAGGTAAAATAGTTCCAAGTCGGCTACTCGATGACCTTCGATTTCCCCTTGTTGGACGCCTCTCCTTTAAGATCTTGAGCTTAATTTCCAGCTCAAGGTGGCTGAATTTCTTCCTCTTTTTCCTCTTCTACACGGCTAAGAAGAACCAAAGTATGAAGCCTTTTCCTTCTCCCTTTTTTTTTTTCGGTCATGCATGAGAATGATGGACACATTTTTTTCTTTGTTTTCTTCCTTTAATTTTTCATTAGTTTATTTCCCATGCTTCTTTTTTTATTCCTCCTTACATAATCCATTAGCTAGACATGTTTGAAACATGTTTCCCTTGCCCATAACTTGTCATGGCGGCCACTTATCCAAAATAAATGGAGTATTTGACATGCAACTCCATTTATTTTACTTCATTCTTTATTAACCTCTTAAAATAGCCACATATATTTAAATCCTTCACATGAGTCCTTTTCTTTCAATTCACAATCAAATTAACTAAATCAAAGAATTCAAAATTCACACATGTATTTTCACATATTCTAGACAATAAATATTACGTTTGAACATGTCGGTGACTCGGTTTAGCGGTCCCGAAACCACTTCCCGACTAGGGTTAAATTAGGGATGTCACAAACACAATATCAACCTTGGCCAAATACCATTTCTATGGCATAACAAGGATTTGAACCATGGCTAGCATGAACATCAAGTTAGAAACTAAAACATGCATGAATCTCATGACACAACCTCATACATACCTTAATCTTGATGCAAGTATAGCCAAATCTCCTTCTAGATCTCTTCTAAACCAAAAATGGAGCAAAAATCCTCCCTTTTTCCTTAGTATTTTCGCCAAAGAAGTGAAAAATGGATGAACAAATTTTTTTCTTTCTCTACAACTCACGGCAAGGGGGCATCCATGCTCATCTTTTTTTTTTGTTCATTTCTTTAATGCTAATTCTTATTTTATTTCTTCATACATAACTCACTAACCAAACATGTTGGAAACATATTTCCTTGCCCATCAACACCTACCTTGGCCGGCCACTATGCTTCTTTGGGGAAATTTGACATGCAAATCCCTTATTTTTGCATGCATGATCAATTAGTCATCCCACATCTTCCCATCATACTTTCAAAGTTTACTACTAGGCCCTTTCTAGTGAAATTCACATTTATAACACTAAATCAAATCATCAAAATGTCACACACAATTTAACACATATCATAGGCATCAAAATAAATTTTAAATTATTTTTATGCCTCGGTTTTGTGGTCCCGAAACCACATCCCGACTAGGGTCAATTTTGGGTTGTCACAGAACTGATTTGAAAACTATGTGCAATTTTATTTAATGTTTCCTAAACATCTGCTTGTGTTGGTTTTATTGTAATCGAAATCACATTGAGCGTCATAGCTCACCCTTTTTAAATTTTATCTTTTTAGATAATCCTCAAAGTTAGGATGCGGACACGACATTCGGGAGGACTCGGCTTCATTTTATTTTTCTTAATATTTTAAGTTTCATTATTATTCTTTAATTCCATTAAAAGATTGTATTATTTATGAACTATGACATGGGACTTAGTTTACGATTTTTACTTAGACATGCATGACATTTAAATCATTCAGGCTATTATAATACGATTTTTTTTCTAATTATACATGAAACATGGTTTTTATTAAAGTTACGTAAATATCACTTTTTCGCTACTAAATGGTAAATGTTTTTTTATTAAGAAAGTAGTTTGGATTTTCAACTAAGTTTTCAATAGTTTGGATTTTCAACTAAGTTTTCATTAGTAAACACCGTTATAAAGAAGATGTTAAACTTAATCATTTTTTCAAACTCTTGTGTTTTTTTTTTTTTAAAAAAAGAGACTAAACTTTCTTCTAAAATAAACAAATGTTTTAATTAACTATTTTTAAAACTCCAATAATTATGCTAGGTCATTTTGGTGGCCAATGTAACCTCTCGAATCTCAATCTAAAGTCTAGGCCGAGTTGAGAAGGTTACAATTTCACTTTGTAATTTAACATAAAAAAAATTATTAATTACTTTTCTAATTAATAAAATTTTAATATGAATTTGCAATACTTATGAATACATTTAAAAAATAAAGAATTATCATTTATTTATATTTTAAGTAATATCATAAAATTATATTAATTATTAATATATATTATTATTGTTGAATTATATATATAATTAAAACTTTAATTCAATTATTTATGTTTCATAAAAGAATTACATATATTCATGAAAAAAATCTTCCTCTAATATTTTTGAATCAATAAATTTATATTAATAAAAACCTAAAATGACATGCATCAAACAACATTTTTGAGTCGGTAAAATCGAACACCTAATGCACAAGGCACCAGACAAGTCCACCCACATACCAATAACAAATCAAACTTGAAACACAATAATATCATTATTGTCCACGATTAATAATTTCTTAATTTCAATCTAAAAACATGTATATTTATAGTTTATATTTTAAATTACAATTCATCTTGAGATTTATCCGTATAATAATAAAATATCTAAAACTTTCACAATTTCTAGATTTATCTTCCCTAATTTTTGGATGACTAATTAATATTCGCCCAAAGATGACATTGAGTTAGTTTCGATATGCGGTAGGGATGACATTGTATTAGTTTCGCTATGAGGTAGGGATGACATTGAATTAGTTTAAGCCTCAATTCTTGAACTCAGAATCTCAACAAAAATGCAATCAAAGACTTCGGCCGAATTTGACCTTTAACACTACTAATTTTATTTCATAATCTCTAGTTGAGTTTTTAATCCATGCTAATATTAGAAAGGTTCTAACGCCCCAAAATTTTTATTTTGGCTTTTACGAAAATGTGACACAAATGTGTATCTACTTTATTAGTTAAGTGTTCTAGGTGTGTGTGAGAGGTCCCAAGTTTAAGCTCCATTTTTGGCAAATTTTGATATTTTTCTGAGTTAAGCCTTGCGTTTGGAGAGTGGACATATATTTAATTATTTATAAGAATATATTGGAATGGGCTTGCTGGTCTGGTGGTTAGGTGGAGTGTGGGTTTAATTATTTATAGGAATATATTGGTTGTTGTCGATTTTGTAGGCACGAATTGATTGTGTTTTAAGTCTGATTTTGGGTGTTTTTATGTCAATGTTAGGCTTTGAAAGGCTCGGGAGTGGTTTCACAGCGAATCGATACCAGGTGTGTACCTGAAAACGCAGAAAACAGATTCGGTGAAGCCGAAATCTCAAATTGTCTATGCCATACGGGCGTGTGGTCGCCCATGTGGTAGGCCGTGTGCCATAACACCGGCATGTGATCGACGAGGCCAGGTCGTGCGCACAAGACATGGCCTTGTGATAGCCAGGTAAGCTTTGTACGACACACGAGCTAGGCTGATTTGGGCCGTGTAGGCCACACAGGCGTGTAGGTCCACACGGGCGTGTGGGATTCTAGGATCACATAGCCAAGGCCAAATTGGGCTGTATGGGCCACATGGGCATGTGGACCCACACAGGTAGGCCACATGGGCGTGTAAGCCCATTTAACTGAAATGTGTTCTAATGTTGCACGGGTCGCCCAAGTCGACTGTGAACCTACTGTAAGATCGGTAAGCACTACTTAGACCCTTAAATGCGTGAACTGTATGTATGATGTATGTACAGAGCATGATGATTATACGAATGAATACTGAACTGTTTGTATAAATGATATTCATGTATTAGCATGTCATATTCTGTATGTTGCATTGCATTGGGTTGGGATGTTGGTATTTGGAGGAAGTGCACTGAAAGGCTCTTAAGCCTAATATTTAGCAGCTTAGCTGCAATTTACTGATTATGTGTTGCATTCAGTACTACTTGGAGTGTAGGGATGAGTGGGTGTTTTAAACCCCACATAGAGTGTAGGGATGGACGGAGATGGTGTGTAGAGGCTGGTTGGGTAGGACTATGTTTACTAATTAATGCATATCTGATACTGAAATTGAAATGGGCTAAGGCCCGAACTGTTACTGAAACTGAAATGGGTTAGGCCCAGACTACATTTGACTAATGACTGTTGTTTGACTGTATGCATGTCTTCTGTGGGTATTACACACAGAGTTTACATAAACTCACCCCTTTCTGTTTTATCTATTTAGGTAATCCCCAAACTTAGACGGATCGGTGCAGCGGAGGACTCAACGGTGACTACATGTCTATGAACGGTTTTAATTTCATTTATGGTTTTAATTATCTAGTATGGGGGTATTTTTGATGTAATTAGGGACTTTGGACTGTTTACCTTTATTTTGGCTTCTTAATTGTTTTTATAGACTTTTAAACTGTAAAACTCAACGAAAACACGGTTTAATGAAAAACAACGTTTTCTTAAATACAAATGGTTTTCTTCAAATATAATGGTTTTAAAAACTTCTGCTGCAGAATAAGTTTATAAACGAATCAAATTAATAAGAAAATGATTTTGAAATTGATGAGAGATAATTAGAAGCTAATAAACGGAAATAGTTTTAGCTTAATAAATACTATTCTATGCGACACTGCCAGATTCGGTCATAACGTCTAGGATGGGTTTGGGGTGTTACATTTAGTGGTATCAAAGCCATGTTGTAAAACTCAGCTGTAGATTTTGAGTTTTAAAACTTGGTTTCTAAGAACTGATTTTTAAATAATTTGAAACGATTTGATTAAGAATGTGGTACATCAAGTCTTCGGCGTCGATCCTGTAAGTATTTTGATAAACTGCTATGATATTATAGATAGTCTGTTCTGAAAACACTCTATTTAGTGTATACTGAAACTGAAACTGATAGAGACTATACTTACGAAAAACAAACTCTGAATTTATGATACTGCTTTATATAAAACATCAGTTGATAAATACTGCAACCATAACTGATTCCTAAAAATTCGTAATACAGATAAATCTGAATAGACATGAGCGCACGACGTATCTATGGACGGGGTACTAGAGTTTGAGGTAGAGGTCGTAGAGGGGCTCAGGATGAGTCCTCTTCTTTGGGCAGCATGCCGAACCTAGATACGAGTGAGACGCTAGTGTCACCTGTTACTGATACTGGGTCTCAAGATCGTATGGTGGGGGATGTTGCATTGTCCCAGGCTATATTAAGGATACTGGAGAGGGTCGTTGGGCCCAACACTAGATCTGAGGGCCGACGGTCAGTTACGGAACGACTCTGGTCTAATGGAGCCGAACTTTTTAGGGGTGTCACTGGAGTCACCCCTAATCTGGCTGAGTACTGGATAGAGGCTATTGAGAGGATAATGGATGATATAAACTGTACCCTTAAGCAGAATTTGAAGGGTGCAGTCTCGTTGCTTTGCGATGAGGCCTATTAGTGGTAGTTGACTGTTAAGGAGGGCACACAGCCAGATCGCCTGTCTTGAGAGTTCTTTAAATTCAGCTTCCAAGAGAAGTATATGGGAGTAAGTTATATTTATGCTTGTAGGTGTGAGTTTTTAAACCTCACCCAGAGAGACCGATCAGTGGCCGAGTATGAGGTCGAGTTTTTGAGACTGAGCCACTATGCGCAAGGTATGGTGGTGTCTGAATATAAGATATGTGTCCATTTTGAGGACAACCTTAGGGATAATCTGAGGGTACTTATAGCTTCGTAGAGGAAGCGAGAATTCTCCTTTTTGGTAGAGAAAGCGAATATCACTGAAAAGGTTAAGCGCGCTGAGCGCCAAAATGGGGACCGTGAGAGGGGTAAGAACAAGAGGGATTCAGAACCCTCGAGTTCGGTACTGAAGCCTAAGAAAAAGGTTAGATCTGAAGGGCTGGTTAGATTTGGGCCCCCTGTTGCTCCTACTAGATTACAGCCGTGTGGAGATTGTGGTAGACGCCATCAGGGAGAGTGTTGGAGGAGGACTGGGGCATGTTTGAGGTGTAGGTCATTAGAGCACCACATTCGGGAGTGTCTGCTGAGGGCTGATCAGATACAAGCTCTGGGTTCTAGTACTGTGCAGCCATAGAAGGTAGTTCAGTAGCCATCGAAGGGCCGTGGTAAAGCGAGGGGTGGTAACAGTATGAGTCATAGACAAAGAGCACCAAGTAGAGGTGCTAGACAGACTGAGGCAAGGTAGCCTAATCTGGTTTATGCTGTTTGTCACCGAGAGAACAAAGGTGCTCCAAACGTCATTACCTGTACGTTCTTAATTTATGATGTACCTTACTTTGCTTTGATAGACATAGGTTTCAGACATTCCTATGTAGCTAGCACTGTGTCTGGAAACTTAGGGATTTTGGTTGAGAGTACTTCTGGTGAGGTAACTGTACTGAGTCTACTGGGGTAATTGGTTCAGGTTAGCAAACTGTATAGAGATGTTTCGCTAGAGGTTCAAGGGTCGGTATTTCTAACTAATCTGATGAAGCTTCCATTTGAGGAGTTTAACTTGATTCTGGGTATGGACTGGTTGGTCAAACATCGTGTTAGTCTGGATTGTGCGACTAAGAAGGCCATCTTGAGAACTAAAGGGAAAAATAAGGCAGTTATGATTGGAGAATGTCGAAATTATTTGGCTAATGTGGTATCTGTACTGATGGCAGAGAAACTTATTCGTAAGGGATGTGAGGTGTTCTTGGCCTATATTAGTGTTTCCATTTCTAGAGACTGTACTGTGAAGGACATCAGAACTGTAAGGGATTTTTTGGATGTCTTTCCTGAGGAGCTACCAAGTTTACCTCCAAATCAGGAAGTGAAATTTGGGATTGAGCGTCTTTCTGGTATAGCTCCGGTGTCTATCGCCCACTATCGCATGGCACCGAAGGAGCTTACTTAGCTTAAGGCTGAACTTCAGAAGTTGTTGGATCGTGGGTTCATCCATCCCAGTATGTCTCCGAGGGGAGCACTTGTGCTGTTTGTTAAGAAGAAGGATGGGTCTATGAGAATATGTATCGACTACCGAGAACTAAACAAGTTGACTATTAAGAACAAGTATCCTCTTTCAAGGATTGATGATTTGTTTGATAAGTTTTAAGGGGCTTCTATGTTCTCCAAGATTGATCTGCATTCAGGGTATCACCAGTTGAGGGTTAAGGAGGTGGATGTGCATAAGACGACATTTAAGACTCGTTATGGACATTACAAGCTCCTAGTTATGCCTTTTGGTCTGACCAATGCACTGGCCGTATTTATGGATTTGATTAGCTGAGTATTCTAGCCTTATCTGGATCAGTTTGTCATGGTATTCATCAATAACATTTTGGTATACTCTAAGACTGAGGATAAGCACGACGAGCATATTAAAGTTGTGATTTAGATTCTACGTGAGAAATAGCTCTACGCTAAATTTAGTAAGTATGAGTTCTGGCTTCATGAAGTCACTTTTCTAGGGCACGTAGTTTCTGCTGAGGGGATTCGAGTTGATCCTCGTAAGATTGAACCTGTACTAGATTGGAAACAGCCTAATAATATGTCAGAGATCTGCAGCTTTCTGGGTTTGACAGGTTATTATCGGCTGTTTGTGGAAGATTTCTCACTGATTGCAACGCCCTTAACTAAGTTGCTACGTAAGAGTGTCCCTTTTTTCTAGACTGATGTACAGTAAAAGAGCTTTGAGAAGCTCAAGTCTGTTTTGACTCAAGCTCCTATTCAGATACAGCCTGAGTTTAGAAAGGAGTTTATAGTATACCACGATGCATCGTATATGGGTCTGGGTTGTGTGCTGATTAGGATGGTAAGGTTGTGGCATATGTGTCTCGTCAACTCAAACCGAATGAGGCAAACTATCCGATGCATGATTTGGACTTGGCCGCCATAGACTTTGCCTTAAAAATTTTGAGGCATTATCTGTTCGATGAAAAGTGCATTATCTACACTGATCACAAAAGCCTTAAGTACCTTCTGACTCAAAAGGAGTTGAATTTTAGGCAGCGTATATGGATTGAGTTACTTAAGGACTATGACTGTACTATTGAGTACCATCCTGGCAAGGCCAATGTGGTGTCTGATGCGTTGAGCCATAGGGTGATGACTGATCTGAGAGTGATGTTCACTTGACTTAGTTTGTTTGATGACAGAAGTTTGTTGGCTTAGCTTCAAGTTAAACTGACTTGGATAGGATAGATTCGGGATAGGCAGTTAAAGAATGAATCATTGGCTCTTCGATTCTGTCAGGTTGAGAGTGGCAGTACTACAGACTTTGGGCTTTATAATGATGGGGTACTCTATTTCTATGGTCGGATTTGTGAATCAAATGATGCTAATCTGAGGCAATCTATTCTGAAGAGGCACATAGTAGCCTTTATGCTATTCATCCCAGTGGGAATAAGATGTACTGAGATCTTCGAGAACTGTACTGGTGGCTAGGTTTGAAGCGTGAGATTACTGATTTTGTGGCACGATGTCTGACATGCCAGCAGGTTAAGGCTGAGTTAAGATTCCACTATGGAAGTGAGAGAGAGTGACGATGGACTTCGTTAGTGGGTTGCCTTTGACACCCACTAAAAAGGATTCTGTTTGGGTCATCGTAGATCGATTGACCAAGTCTGCACACTTCATTCCAGTTAGGACCCACTATTCTCTTTAGAAGTTGGAGAAGCTCTATATTTCTGAGATAGTGAGACTGCATGTAGTACCGGTCTCAATCATTTCTATTAGGGATCCTCTTACGTCTCGATTCTAAAAAAAGTTACGCAAGGCTCTAGGTTCGAGATTGGACTTCAGTACTGCATTCCATCCTTAGACCGATGGTCTGGCTGAGAGGGTAATTCAGATACTGAAGGATATGTTGAAGAGTTGTGTTATTGATTTCTAAGGTAGTTGGGAGGGTTATCTGCCACTAGCGGAGTTAGCCTATAATAATAGCTTCTAGTCTAACATTCAGATGGCACCTTACGAAGCTTTGTATGGACGTAAGTGTTGCACTCCCCTATGTTGAACTGAGTTGGGTAAATGATGGGTTCTGGGTCCTAAGTTGGTTTCTGAGATGGAGGATAAGGTTCGATTGATCAGGGATCTTCTGAAGGCGGCTTCTGATAGACAGAAGTCCTATATTGATCTGAAGAGACGTGAGATTGATTATTCTGTAAGGGACTTCATGTTTCTTAAAGACTCGCCATGGAAGAAGGTTCTGAGGTTCAATCGTAAGGGCAAGTTAGGCCCTAGGTTTATCTCGCATATTGGATTCTGAAGTGAGTGGGACTAATCGCTTATCAGTTGGAGTTACCTCTAGAGTTAGACCGTATTCATGACGTATTTCACGTCTCGATGTTGAGGCGTTACCGCTTTGATCCTGTAACACCCCTATCCCGTAACCGTCGCCAGAATAGGTAAGGGGCATTACCGGACTTGTAACTCACGTCAGAACAGTAAAATTTTGAACTTTTCTTGAATTAAAGATCGCTCATTTAAATAAGTACTAAGCATGACCAAAGGTAAAATTTAAACTTCATAAGTAAACATTCAAAAGATGTCATTTTCGCATGGCTTATATACATTAACCAAAAATATTCTCCCGCCACTAGTCTATTCTATACATGCCATAAAATAGTTCTAAACATAGCAGTAACAAGCGGTGGATAGTGATAGTGTGACTAGTTGCTGACGATCCTCGAGCCTGTAGCTTCGCAATGAGACCTATAAGACAGAGGAAACAGAGTAAACAGAGTAAGCATTACAATGTTTAGTAAGTTTTAAGCAGTGTCAACAGATAACAATCAAATTATAACATAGTTGTTCGTATTTTTATTTCACTCTTCCTTCGGGCATACCATTTCTTTACTGAATATGCACATCTCATCACATACAATAGGCAGATAAACTCTCACATAAAAGTGAGCTCATATGACATAGATATATCGTATGATTTAACATAACCTCTCACACTAATCCGATGTCACATAATCATAGGAATAGTCCCATAGATTGCTCTCGTATGCATCATATATAAACTTGGAGTACATACCTGTTTAACCTTTCTCATTGAATATATTTATAAGCAATTCTTATTACGAAGTCTTACCCGGACATAATCTCCACACGTAGTCATCGGGTCTTACCCGGACATAATCTCCACACGTAGTCATCGGGTCTTACCCGGACATAATCTCCACACGTAGTCATCAGGTCTCACCCGGAATATATTTCCAAGTTTCATGTACATTTAATCACATGTTACAACATTCACATTAGCCATTCGGCTTTACCACATATACATATCACACATATATTTCACATTAGCCATTCGGCTTTACCACATATACATATCTCATATATATTTCACATTAGCCATTCGGCTTTACCACATATACATATCACACATATATTTCACATTAGCCATTCGGCTTTACCACATATACATATCTTATATATATTTCACATTAGCCATTCGGCTTTACCACATATACATATCTCATATATATTTCACATTAGCCATTCGGCTTTACCACATATACATATCACACATATATTTCACATTAGCCATTCGGCTTTACCACATATACATATCTTATATATATTTCACATTAGCCATTCGGCTTTACCACATATACCTATCTCATACATATTTCACATTCGCCATTCGGCTTTACCACATCTACATATCACACATATATTTCACATTAGCCATTCGGCTTTACCACATATACGTATCTCATACATATTTCACATTCGCCATTCGGCTTTACCACATCTACATATCACACATATATTTCACATTAGCCATTCGGCTTTACCACATATACATATCACACATATATATATATTTATCTTGTACATCAATTTCAGCCATAGCTTATAAGCAACTCAAATAGTTTGATCAATGTTTACAACAAATTCACATATTCACCACAAGCTGTTTTCCTGAGCGATACTCACTAAATTATTTATAACTGGAGCTACAAAACTCAAAATCAATTGCCATTAATTTTCCCTGAATATAGACTCATATATCTTCCATCCATAAAATTTTCAGAATTTTAGGTTTGGCCAATCAATACCAGATTTTTCTTAAAGTTTCCCCTGTTTCACTGTTTGACTAATCTGACCACTCTTCACTACGAATCAAATTTTTCATTGTACAGAATTCATAATGTGTTCTATTTGATTTCATTTGAAACTAGACTCATTAAGGAGTCTAAGCATATAAATATTATCTTATAACCATTTTTGTACAAATTATAATGATTTTCCAAAAACAGAATAGGGGATTTCGGAGTCATTCTGACACTGTCCCACACAACTTTAAATATCTCTTTATAGGAAATTTCTTTGCTTCCACGGTCTCTTTTATAAGAAACTAGACCAACTAAGATTTGATTACACATTTTACTCAGCCTATAATTCCACACCAACAATTTATAGTGATTTTCTAAAATCACATTACTGCTGCTGTCCAAGCAAATTATTACAATTTGCTCTTAAATTTCCAAGTCCAAACACTTATGAACTTACCATTTGAGTTTAAGACATATCATGGCCACATCATATCTTATTAAATCAACTCATTATGTCCTATTATGATTGAATTTACTCAACATTTAATCGCTTAAAACTTACCTCGAAGTGGTCGACGATTAGATGTCCACGGCTATTCGTTTACTTTCTCTTTTCCCCTATCCGATTTTGATCCTCTTTGCTCTTAAGCTTAAGTAAAACAATAGATTTGCTTAAGTACTTAACTAATATTATTCACTTAACAATCACACATCATTTAATCTTTGATTGACCAATTTAACACATACCAAAATCCAATCATACATCTAACCTTTATCTCAATACCAAACCGAGTTATAAGATCATACATTATACTAAGCATATCATTAAACATACCTATTCAATTTAGCTAATTGCATAGCCGATTAATCACCTTACCCAACATTACTCAATGCCGAATATTAACCCAACATCACAAGCATAATCACCATGAAACTTACCTTAATACACATTTTATCCCATTGCCGAATATATGTATATATATATATCATCAAACAAATCAACTAGTTTAGCATTCAAATTCTTCTAACCATTCCTCAATCATTTACTCAATGAACAACAATCCAAGCACATCAAAGCATAGTCGAATGCATCATTCTTCTTAAATTCAAAAATAAATGCATGGGCTAACTTCAAAATCTATTTAACAACTCAACTTTATAAACACATATTCGGCTAGGAAGAAAGATTGATAATTTAACAACCTTAGCTTAACATATAATTTGTTGTGACACATCTTTAAGCATTCTTTTATTCCATCAACTCAAAACACATTCATCCCTCTCAATAACTAAACTCATATTCGGCAATGGCCTCCAATATAGTGGCCGATTCTTCTAAACTAGCAACTAGTGTACACACATGAGCATTTGTTTGATTCAAGCACCTATCCACCAAAAACTCATCCAAATTAACAAGAACAACAACCACATTCTTTGTTATCTACCATGACTGAAACCCATATTCATTCACCAAATATCAAAAATTTATCATCAATTTGACATATAAGGACATAACCAAATGTTTCTTACAACACAAACTCAAAAATTAACACATGGATCATGTTATGAGCACCAAAACAAACTCAACTTCACAAAAATTCCAAAAGAATCACATGATATCATACCTTAATTCCCCCCACACAAGATGGCCGAATGCCTTAGGTGTGCTTTCTTCCGTTTCTTGGTTAATTTCGGCTTGAGAGAGGTAGGAGAAGAAGATGAACATTTTTTTTCTTTTCTTTTGTTTTCTTTCTTCCATTCACGGCAATTGGGGGGGGCAACCATACACATTTTTTTTTGTCATCATTACCTTCCCATTATTGTTTTATCATTTCTAACATAAACCATTTACACAACATGTTTTATGACATGTTTTGCCCATCACCCTTTGTCATGGCCGGCCACTAGTAATTAAATGGGGAAAATTGACATGCAAGTCCACCCCTTTGATTACATGCACTAATAGATCCTTATAGATTAACCTATCACATTTCAAAAGTGTCACACATAAGTCCTATTGGCTAAATTCACATACAATTTACTAAATCAAGCTTAAAACTTTCACACATTCATAATCACATATTTTAGACAATAAATATCATATTCAAATAATTTGGTGACTCGGTTTAGCGGTCCCGAAACCGCTTCCGACTAGGGTCACTTTAGGGCTGTCACAACTCTCCTCACTTAAGAAATTTTCGTCCTCAAAATTTCTACCGATGCATAGTTTAGGATAACGTCCTCTTATTGAATTATATTCATATAAACATTAGCTCATCGATAGCAATTGTAATTCATTATTGATTTCACATCGATCTATAAAATCATTTTCTTATCTTAAAACAAATACATAAACATTTCTACAAGTATGCACATATATCTCATTTCCTTGATTTCATAAGCAATAATCACTTAATTTAATTCACAATTGCATTTCAAACACATATCAAGCACATATTAACATGTATAATTCACATCATCAACCCACATATTTGTAACCCACATTTTCATCCATGTATAAGTCAGAACTCGATCGAAAGTACACATATACTCAAACATCCCATAGACTAAATCCAGTAACACATTTATAACATGAATTCATTTCTTAACAACATATCCACCATCTTTTACGTATTCACTTACTTAGTATACATAACATAATATAATATGAACTCACAAATTTTTACTTTCATTTGATTTTCACATACCTTCCGTACATACCCGTATCACTTATTCGATCTTACTTTATTTATCATCTTAAATATACCCGTTGAATCATTCAAATCATTACGGTACTCATTAAGCACATATAGCTTTACAATGCCATATCCTAGATATGGTCTTACATATTCTCACATATCGAGCCGATGCCATGTCCTGACATGGTCTTACACACTATCTCAAATTAATGCCTTCGTCCTGCACGAGGTCTTACATGAATTCCACTTCACACACTTAGTGCCCACTGACCGATCTCGCACTCATAGTGCTCGGTTAAAGGAATTCGCACACACATAGTGCCTTTAATCATTCACACACATAGTGCTCTTATTCATTCATTATTACACATTGAAATGACTTAACCAAGTCGATAAACATCATGTATGTACACTTTTAAACATATCATCTCATTTAAATTTGAATTCGTATAGTAATGAATGCTTAAACTTTGCTCAAATTACCGGCACGAAGCCTACTAGGCACGAAGGCCCGAATACACTTCACCAGCATGATTGCTCTTCGGGACCTAGCCCGGATACATCACTAGCACGAATGCTCTTCGGGACTTAGTCTTAGTCCGGATACATCACTAGCACGAATGCTCTTCGAAACTTAGTCCGGATACATCACTAGCACGAATGCTCTTTGGAACTTAGTCTGGATACATCACTAGCACGAATGCTCTTTGGAACTTAGTCTGGATACATCACTAGCACGAATGCTCTTTGGAATTTAGCCCGGATATATCACTCTCAATTCTCATGTACATATACACATATAGCAATACACATTAGTACATCATTTACATTACTTGAATACAAACACAACATGCTTATCGACCATTCAACTTCCAATTCCATAGCCACGTACAAAAATCACATTTATAGTCATAACACTCTTTCAAAATTGCATCACTTATACCCTTATAATTCAATCCAAATCGAAATTCAAATACGAGTACATGATCGTGCACTGATCAACTTAATAATTTAGACATATCTAAGTGAAGTTATATCGCAAATTCTCATAGTCGAAGCTTGCTACAACTCGATCGGGATCAAGATTCATTACAATACAAGAACCACATTTTAATAGTCAAAATCATCACACTATCATTTTATCACTTTATGGCATGTATAAATAGACTCACGCGTGCTACGTTAGTCCTAGAATCGACTAAACCGTAGCTCGATACCAATAAAATGTAACACCCTATCCCGTAACCGCCGCTGAATAGGTAAGGGCATTACCGGACTTGTAACTCACGTCAGAGCAGTAAAATTTTGAACTTTTTCTTGAATTAAAGATCGTTCATTTAAATAAGTACTAAGCACAGCCAAAGGTAAAATTTAAACTTCAGTAAGTAAACATTCAAAAGATGTCATTTTCGCATGGCTTATATACATTAACCAAAAATATTCTCCCGCCACTAGTCTATTCTATACATGCCATAAAATAGTTCTAAACATAGTAGTAACAAGCGGTGGATAGTGATAGTGTGACTAGTTGCTGACGATCCCCGAGCCTGTAGCTTCGCAATGAGACCTATAAGACAGAGGAAACAGAGTAAATGGAGTAAGCATTACAATGCTTAGTAAGTTTTAAGCAGTGTCAACAGATAACAATCAAATTATAACATAGTTGTTCGTATTTTTATTTCACTCTTCCTTCGGGCATACCATCCCTTTACCAAATATGCACATCTCATCATATACAATAGGCAGATAAACTCTCACATAAAAGTGAGCTCATGTGACATAGATATATCGTATGATTTCACATAACCTCTCACACTAATCCGATGTCACATAATCATAGGAATAGTCCCATAGATTGCTCTCGTATGCATCATATATAAACTTGGAGTACATACCTGTTTAACCTTTCGTATTGAATATATTTATAAGCAATTCTTATTACGAAGTCTTACCCGGATATAATCTCCACACCACATGTAGTCATCGGGTCTTACCCGGACATAATCTCCACACGTAGTCATCGGGTCTCACCCGGAATATATTTCCAAGTTTCATGTACATTTAATCACATGTTACAACATTCACATTAGCCATTCGGCTTTACCACATATACATATCACACATATATTTCACATTAGCCATTCGGCTTTACCACATATACATATCTCATATATATTTCACATTAGCCATTCGGCTTTACCACATATACATATCACACATATATTTTACATTAGCCATTCGGCTTTACCACATATACATATCTCATATATATTTCACATTCGCCATTCGGCTTTACCACATCTACATATCACACATATATTTCACATTAGCCATTCGGCTTTACCACATTTACATATCTCATATATATTTCACATTAGCCATTCGGCTTTACCACATATACATATCACACATATATTTCACATTAGCCATTCTACTTTACCACATATACATATCTTATATATATTTCATATTAGCCATTCTACTTTACCACATATACATATCTCATACATATTTCACATTCGCCATTCGGCTTTACCACATCTACATATCACACATATATTTCACATTAGCCATTCGGCTTTACCACATATACATATCTCATATATATTTCACATTAGCCATTCGGCTTTACCACATATACATATCACACATATATTTCACATTAGCCATTCGGCTTTACCACATATACATATCTTATATATATTTCACATTAGCCATTCGGCTTTACCACATATACATATCTCATACATATTTCACATTCGCCATTCGGCTTTACCACATCTACATATCACACATATATTTCATATTAGCCATTCGGCTTTACCACATATACGTATCTCATACATATTTCACATTCGCCATTCGGCTTTACCACATCTACATATCACACATATATTTCACATTAGCCATTCGACTTTACCACATATACATATCACACATATATATATTTATCTTGTACATCAATTTCAGCCATAGCTTATAAGCAACTCAAATAGTTTGATCAATGTTTACAACAAATTCACATATTCACCACAAGCTGTTTTCCTGAGCGATACTCACTAAATTATTTATAACTGGAGCTACAAAACTCAAAATCAATTGCCATTAATTTTCCCTGAATATAAACTCATATATCTTCTATCCATAAAATTTTCAGAATTTTAGGTTTGTCCAATCAATACCAGATTTTTCTTAAAGTTTCCCTTGTTTTACTGTTTGACTAATCTGACCACTCTTCACTACGAATCAAATTTTTCATTGTACAGAATTCATAATGTGTTCTATTTGATTTCATTTGAAACTAGACTCATTAAGGAGTCTAAGCATATAAATCTTATCTTATAACCATTTTTGTACAAATTATAATGATTTTCCAAAAACAGAATAGGGGATTTCGGAGTCATTCTAACACTGTCCCACACAACTTTAAATATCTCTTTATAGGAAATTTCTTTGTTCCACGGTCTCTTTTATAAGAAACTAGACCAACTAAGCTTTGATTACACATTTTACTCAGCCTATAATTCCACACCAACAATTTATAGTGATTTTCTAAAGTCACATTACTGCTGCTGTCTAAGCAAATTATTACAATTTGCTCTTAAATTTCCAAGTCCAAACACTTATGAACTTACCATTTGAGTTTAAGACATATCATGGCCACATCATATCTTATTAAATCAACTCATTATGTCCTATTATGATTGAATTTACTCAACATTTAATCGCTTAAAACTTACCTCGGAAGTGGTCGACGATTAGATGTCCACGGCTATTCGTTTACTTTCTCTTTTCCCCTATCCGACTTTGATCCTCTTTGCTCTTAAGCTTAAGTAAAACAATAGATTTGCTTAAGTACTTAACTAATATTATTCACTTAACAATCACACATCATTTAATCTTTGATTGACCAATTTAACACATACCAAAATCCAATCATACATCTAACCTTTATCTCAATACCAAACCGAGTTATAAGATCATACATTATACTAAGCATATCATTAAACATACCTATTCAATTTAGCTAATTTCATAGCCGATTAATCACCTTACCCCACATTACTCAATGCCGAATATTAACCCAACATCACAAGCATAATCACCATGAAACTTACCTTAATACACATTTTATCCCTTTGCCGAATATATGTATATATATATCATCAAACAAATCAACTAGTTTAGCATTCAAATTCTTCTAACCATTCCTCAATCATTTACTCAATGAACAACAATCCAAGCACCTCAAAGCATAGTCGAATGTATGATTCTTCTTAAATTCAAAAATAAATGCATGGGCTAACTTCAAAATCTATTTAACAACTCAACTTTATAAACACATATTCGGCTAGGAAGAAAGATTGATAATTTAACAACCTTAGCTTAACATATAATTTGTTGTGACACATCTTTAAGCATTCTTTTATTCCATCAACTCAAAACACATTCATCCCTCTCAATAACTAAACTCATATTCGGCAATGGCCTCCAATATGGTGACCGATTCTTCTCAACTAGCACCTAGTGTACACACATGATCATTTGTTTGATTCAAGCACCTATCCACCAAAAATTCATCCAAATTAACAAGAACAACAACCACATTCTTTGTTATCTACCATGACTGAAACCCATATTCATTCACCAAATATCAAAAATTTATCATCAATTTGACATATAAGGACATAACCAAATGTTTCTTGCAACACAAACTCAAAAATTAACACATGGGTCATGTTATGAGCACCAAAACAAACTCAACTTCACAAAAATTCCAAAAGAATCACATGATATCATACCTTAATTCCCCCCACACAAGATGGCCGAATGCCTTAGGTGTGCTTTCTTCCATTTCTTGGTTAATTTTGGCTTGAGAGAGGTAGGAGAAGAAGATGAACATTTTTTTTTCTTTTCTTTTATTTTCTTTCTTCCATTCACGGCAATGGGGGGGGCAACCACATACATTTTTTTTTGTCATCATTACCTTCCCATTATTATTTTATCATTTCTAACATAAACCATTTACACAACATATTTTATGACATGTTTTGCCCATCACCCTTTGTCATGGCCGGCCACTAGTAATTAAATGGGGAAAATTGACATACAAGTCTACCCCTTTGATTACATGCACTAATAGTTCCTTATAGATTAACCTATCACATTTCAAAAGTGTCACACATAAGTCCTATTGGCTAAATTCACATACAATTTACTAAATCGAAGCTTAAAACTTTCTCACATTCATAATCACATATTTTAGACAATAAATATCATATTCAAATAATTTGGTGACTCGGTTTAGCGGTCCCGAAACCGCTTTCCGACTAGGGTCACTTTAGGGCTGTCACAGATCCTACTCATATTGTTCCTGTTGAGGAGATTGAGGTTAGGCCAGATTTGACCTTCGAGGAGGAGCCAGTTCAGATTCTGGAACGCGATGTAAAAGTTCTTCAGAAAAATTCTATCCCTTTAATGAATGTGTTATGGTGTAATCATATCACTAAGGAGGCCATGTGGGAGCTTGAGGATGTGATGCGTCAGAAGTATCCTCATCTATTCTGATCAGGTAAAGTTCATGGTCGAAATTTCTTTTAAGGGGTAAAGTTGTAACGCCCCAAAATTTTTATTTTGGCTTTTGCAAAAATGTGACACAAATGTGTATCTGCTTCAGTGGTTAAGTGTTCTAGGTGTGTGTGAGAGGTCTCAAGTTCAAGCCTCATCTTTGGCAAATTTTGATATTTTTCTGAGTTAAGCCTTGCATTTGGAAAGTGGGCTTATATTTAATTATTTGTATAAATATATCAAAATGGGCCTGCTATCCTTGTGGTTAGGTGAAGTGTGGGTTTGCTGGAGGTCTTGTGTTCGAATCCTTGCTCAAGTAGGATTGGTAATATTTTTGCTTAGTTCCTTGTTAGAGTCTTGAAAGAGTGGGATTCTAAGTAGTGGATGTAGTGGTTAAGTGGGATAGTGAATTAAGGAATTAGTGGGTTAATCTTTTTATTTTACTTTATTTCTTTTCTTTTTGAAAATTCCCAAAAAGTTTACGTTCTCTTTTTTTTTTTGTCTGGAAAACAAATACTTTTGTTATCTCGTGTCCAAAATACTGTAAAATTCGTTAAACAATTCTAGATTTTCAATCTTACCGTGTAATTGGGCGTTTTGGTAAGTATAAGGCAAGATACTCGCGAGGATTGGAGTGTTTGTTCTTTAGCTTGTACAAATCGTTCTACTTATTCATTTCGATGACTGACTCTAAGTTTTTACAGTAGTGAATCAGGGAGAACGGGGTTCTTCTTTTGCAGAATCCTAGTTGATAACATTCGGTGTGTTTGGGTAAGTGCTAATCGTACAAATTGAGTTGTTGTCGATTTTGTAGTCATGAATTGATTTTGTTTTAAGTCTGATTTCGGGTGTTGTTATGTCGATGTTAGGCTTTGAAAGGCTCGAGAGTGTTTTCACAGCAAATCGATACCTAGTATGTACCCGAAAATACAGAAAACGTGATTTGGTGAAAGCCAAAATCGCAAACTGTCGATTCTACATGAGCATGTGGTCGCCCGTGTGATAGGTCGTGTGCTATAACACGGGCATGTGATCTACGAGGCCAGGCTGTGCGCACAAGACACGACCATGTGATGGCTAGGTAGGCTGTGTGCGACATACGAGCTAGACTGATTTGGGCCATGTGGGCCACAAGGGCATGTGGGTCCACACGGGTAGTCCACATAGGCGTGTGGGATTCTGGGCCAAGATGTGTGATCCACACGGCCAAGGCCAAATTGGGTCGTATGGGCCACAGGGTGTGTGGGCCCACACGGGTAGGCCACATGAGCATGTGAGCCCATTTAACTAAAATGTGTTCTAAGGTCGCACGGGTCACCCAAGTCGAATGTGAACCTATTGTAGGATCGGTAAGCACTACTTAGACCCTTAAATGCGTGAACTATATTATGATGTATAGATTGAGCATGATGATTATATGAATGAATACTGAACTATTTGTATAACTGATATTCATGTATTAGCATGTCATATACTGTATGTTGCATTGCATTGGGTTGGGATATTAGTATTTGGAGGAAGTGTACTGAAAGGCTCTTAAGCCTATTATCTGGTAGCTCAACTGCAATTTACTGATTATGTGCCGCATTCGGTACTACTTGGAGTGTAAGGATGATGTGTGTTTTAAACCCCACATGTAGTGTAGGGATGGACGGAGATGGTATGTAGAGGCTGGTTGGGTAGGACTCTGTTTACTGATTGATGCATACCTGATACTGAAACTGAATGCGCTAAGGCCCAAACTGCTACTAAAACTGAAATGGGCTTAGGCCCAGACTACATTTGACTGATGACTATTGTTTGATTGTATGCATGTCTTCTGTGGTGATTACACACAGAGTTTATGTAAACTCACCCCTTTCTATTTTATCTGTTCAGGTAATCCCCAGACTTAGACGGATCGGTGCGGCGGAGGACTCAATGGTAACCACATGTCTACTGAACGGTTTTAATTTCATTTATGTTTTTCATTATCTAGTATGGGGCTATTTTTAATGTAATTAGGGACTTTGTACTATTTACCTTTATTTTGGCATCTTAACTATTTTCATAGACTTTTAAAATGCAAAACTCAATGAAAACACGGTTTAATGAAAAATAACGTTTTCTTAAATGCAAACGGTTTTATTTAAATATCATGGTTTTAAAAACTTCCGCTGCAGAATACGTTTATAAATGAATCAAATTAACAAGAAAATGATTTTGAAATTGACGAGGGATAATTAGAAGTTAATAAACAGAAACGGTTTCAGCTTAATAAATTCTTTTCCATGCGACATATTCAGATTCAGCCATAACGTCTAGGTCTGGTTTGAGGTGTTACAAAGGTTGACCAAATACATTAAATAAAATATTTTCTGTTTTTAATTGAGCCTTAGCTCGATTGATATGGATATTGTTACCAATGCACGAGGACGTGAGTTCAAATGCACTGAAGCGCATTATCTTCCTATTTATGGATGAGGGAGGGACTATGGGTAGTTCTAAGTATTGTGTTAAAAGATCAAATATGATTAGAATCTATAATAAGATGATTAAAGAAAAAGTAATCAAATATTGATTCAAGAGTTTTGTATCAAGATTAAAGATATTTTTCAATCTTATAAAGTTATCAGAATTAAATAAAAGGCATAATAATAAATTCAGCTTTTTAATGTTTACAATTATTTATCCTTTTTTATGTTAAACTTTACCATTAACTTTTTAACGAATATCATGACCAAAACATTAATTTTTTAATAATGTTGGTTTGCAATTCATGTCATGTTAATATGACACTATTTTAAAAATATTCTTGTCCTTTTATATTTTATATAAAATGTTTAAAAATACATAAAATGAAATTTGAACCAAAATATCACAATTTTCATTTTTTTTTTCATTTTCAACATTTTAACCAAAAAATTGTTTATTTTTTACATCATTTTTTAAAAATATAAAGCCTAAAAGAAATCAAGTTCATTTTGTTGCCAACTAGGATTAGAACCGATCATGGGTCGATCCAACGATCCAGGCTCAAAGGCTCGCTTGAAAAGTAGAAATGTTTGGGCAAATAGGCCTGTCTGAATTTTATAGCTTTTAATTTAAAAATCTTGAAAAAAATCAAATATGATCTAAATGTTAAATATTGTTATAGGTGTATAACATCTGTCTCTATGTAACATCTAAATTTTTTGTCAGACAAGTAAGGCTATTATGGAAATGAGTGATTGTTTTCAGACTCAATTTAATTTCTTTTTATGTTTTTAATCCACTTTACTCCATTTTTTTTGGTAAACTACAATTAATGCCACTAAATTATTAGTAAGTTTACATTTAGGTCACTCAACTTCAAAAAGTTACAAAATAGTCACTAAATTATTTAAAAGTTTCATTTAAGTCACTAAGCTTTTAAAATCTTTGCTATATGACACTTTCTGTTCGCATCACTTACATCAATTGAAAACTCTATTTCACATTCTCTTTTACAATTTAGTTTTTTTCATTAAACAACTTTGAACGTCAAGAACTTGTAAACTAAAATCCAAACAATTTTATTCTTTAATATTCGACACTGATCGTCAAATCAACTTGGATCTAAGATATATTTTTTTACTCGTTGATGAGTATTGATTTACTATATTGATCAACGAATATTAGCTTAGAGTTTGCTAACCAAACTCTTTTTAAAAATAAAAAACACTTAACAACCTAATGATTTAAATAAAATTTTTTGAATAGTTCAATGATTTAAATAAAAATTTTTGAATAATTCAAAACTAATTTATAACTTTTGAAATTGAATGACCATAATGAAAGCTTAGTAGTTTAATGATTTAATGTAGTTGATTTTTTTAAAAATTTAAGTACTAAATTTCTATTATTTATTGCATACCGAATTATTTATTTATCTTTGACTAAAATCTAATTTACGTTCAAAGGTGGTTAGAACTGAACAGATGCCATGCGACGACCACCAATTTGGGTTTACTGAGGACACGGTTGAGTTGGTTCCCACTCCATTTTTTTATTTGAGCCTACTTTTTATTTCATTTTAAAATAAATTTTTATATTGATATTTTTATTTATAACTAAACCTAGATAAACAAATAATTTTCTAATAAAAGAAATTTAAATAAGACGAAATTGAATCGACCTAAAATACAAAATAACTTGATAAAATATTGCCTACTCTAATAATCCAATCTAATAACAAACCTAATTTTAGAATTCAACTGGCTAGCTTTCAGTTAGATTAATTTTGACGTGACTATATTTATGAGCCAACGACGCATGCATGCATAAATACATCTCAATTATTATTATTATTATTATTATTATTATTATAAGATGTATTTATTATTAGATTGTTTAATCATAAATTACGGTTTAAACGTTAAACTGTAATGGAAAAGATCGAATACAATTATTGCTGATCATTGTCTGAACCAAATGTTAAAATCTAGATGTTGTAACACAACTGACAAGCGCGTCAAACAACCGACGAGGACGTCGAATTTAGCTACACAAAAATACAAAATTCGCTAAAGTCTTCTAAGCACTCGAAAATCTCACTAGATAAAATTATTTTTTTTATTTTTGACACTTAAAGACATTATACTTGGGAACATTTATAGTGATGGCTACTTGTCAAAAACCACCAAAACATGTACTACTATTACACATATAAGATGTAGAAGTTGGGCACCAAAACTTTCAGAAAAAGTGGGAAGTATTCCCACGAATGCATGTCTTACTTGGGCATTATTGGAAGCTATTATTTAACTTAACTTTGATAAATATCTTGACCGTCCACAAACTCTAAGGTGATCCAAGTTCAGACAAGCTCCATAGCAATTCAAAACTTACAATATATTGAAGAAATAAGCAAATCTCAAACTTATTTCTCAATGGCACCAACATCCCAATCCTTGAATGAAGAGAAACGTCGATCCGCTAACTATCATCCCAGTATTTGGGATCCCACCGCCATCCAATCCTTTACCGCTCCATACACTGTAAGTTGTTTTGCATGCTAGGCTTGTGATAAATGTTATTATATATATGTTGCATGTAACAACCCTTTTTCTTTTGAATTTTAGTACGAACTCTATGCTACACAATTGGAGGATCTGGAACAAACGGTTAGTAAATTGCTTGCCTCAACGAATGACACGGCTGCCTTGTTGAAGCTAATAGATTCGATGAAGAGGCTTGGAGTGGCCTACCATTTTCAGGAACAGATTCAACAGCCTTTGAATCAATTGAATTTGGATCTAAATCTTGTCTCCAATAATCTTTCCACAGTCGCATTGCATTTTCGACTCCTACTAGAGGATTGCTATCCTATTACTGAAGGTTGGTTTATTTCTGGATGCTTTCAAAGTTGTTAGCTTATTAAGCACAGTCACCTTACAAACAAATTATATTTTGTTAAATATGACTCATATTTTCAGTCAAATTTGAAAAATAATCTTTCAAGTAAACTCTGTTTACTTGTTTCAATCAAATACTGATTAGTTTAGATTATTTTATTATTATTTGACCTGTGAATTTAGCCTATAAATAGGCTCTTTTACAACCTTAGAAAGATGACACCCATTAGAGATTAAAACTCATAACACATTTAGAGAATTTTGTATTTACATTTTTCGAGTTTTTTGTTTTCTGGTTTTCGAGGTTTAGTCTTTTTCTCCATCTTTTGTACTCTTCGTTCTTTTGCCATTATAGTAAAATTATCTTTGCCCGTGGTTTTTTATCCTCTTTGGAGGGATTTTTCCACGTTAAATTTGTGTGTTTATTTCTCAATTTATTCCGCTATTTTTCTTGTTCGTTGTTTAATCGGGTCGATCCTAACAAGTGGTATCAGAGATAGTTCAATTTTCATAGATCAGCTCATTTAGAGATGACAACAACAAGGTTTGAAATTAAGAAGCTCGATGGTGAGACAAATTTCAATCTGTGGCAAGTTCAAATGATGGTCATTCTAGTTCAATCCGGTTTGAAAAAGGTTGTTACTGGGAAAAAGCCTGAGAATCTAAATAAAACAGAATGGGAAGAGCTTGATGAAAAGGCCTTGTCTGCAATCCTGTTGTGCCTCGCAAATACAGTATTGCAGAAGGTATTGATGGGGAAGACCTCATCTGCCTTGTGGAAAAGGTTAGAAACTCTTTATGCGATTAAGTCTCTAGCTAACCGTTTAGTGTTGAAGCAAAGTCTATTTACGTTTCGCATGAACGAAGAGGAGCTTCTTAGAAATCACATCAGTCAATTCATTACTCTTTTAAATGATTTAAAGAACGTTGAGGTTCATATTGATGATGAAGATCAAGCTATGCTATTGTGCTCTTTACCTCCTTCAAACAAGTCTTTCAGGGAGACCCTGATTTATGGCAAAGACAAACTCTCGTTCGAAGATGTGAAGGGTCATTTGTTGAGTAGAGACAAACTCGACAATGAGCTTTATTTGGATAGCAAGAAAGATAGGCAAGCTTCTGTTTTGGTAGCATTAAAGAAAAGAGACAAAATGTGTCGCTATTGTAAAAAGTTAGGTCACGTCAAAGTAGATTGTTATAAACTGTGAAATAAAAGAGCTGCTGAAAGTAACGAGGAAGATGTAGCTGATGCTAATTTGGCCGATGAAAATGGTGATGATTTCTTGTTAGTGTCAACAAGCAATAACTCCAAACTCACTTCCGAGTGGATCCTAGATTCAGGATGTTCTTTCCACATGTGTCCCAATAGAGAATGGTTCTCCACATACAGTTCGGTTGAAGGTGGAGTTGTGCGCATGAGAAACGATTCATCTAGTAAGGTAATTAGTATTGGTACTGTTAAAATTAAGATGCACGATGGGATGATTAGGACACTCTCAGATGTCAGATATATACCTAATTTACAAAAGAATCTCATCTCCATGAGTATTTTAGACTTGAAAGGATGCAGGATTAACATCGAGTCGAGGGGCATTAAAGTATCTCGTGGAGCTCTCATTTTGTTAAAAGGTAAAAGAACCAGCAGTCTTTATATTCTAGAAGGTTCTACAGTGATCGGTGAAATCGGACGTCCCTCGTTCGTTACGGAGTTGAAGTCAACTCATTTGGAGCGGAGGCAACTTGGTCATAGGAGGGAAAACGGTATGACCGTTTCGTTGAAGAGAGGTTCTCTTTTGGATGCAGGTTTTGAAAAGTTAGAGCATTGTGTTCATGAAAATCAGACCCGGGTTAGTTTTGATTTACAGTGTACAAGTCGAAGGCTAGAAGTCTTCTAGTTTCTAAGCACAAACTCGACTCAGTTAATTCCTTGCATAGTTCAAGATAGGCTCGTGGCGGACTTTGGCAAAGATGGCGTTGTGAAAATATGAGTCAAAGTGGAGATTTGTTAAATATGACTCCCATTTTCAGCCAAATTTGAAAAATAATCTTTCAGTTAAACTCTGTTTACTTGTTTCAATCAAACACTGATTCGTTTAGATTATTTTATTATTATTTGACCTATGAATTTAGCCTATAAATAGGCTCTTTTACAATCTTAGAAAGATGACACCCATTAGAGATTAGAACTCATAACACATTTAGAGAATTTTGTGTTTACGTTTTTTGGGTTCTTTGTTTTCGAGTTTTCAGGGTTTAGTCTTCATCTCCATCTTTATACTCTTCGTTCTTTTGCCATTATATTAAAATTATCTTTACCCGTGGTTTTTTATCCTCTTTGGAGGGGTTTTTCCACGTTAAATTTGTGTGTTTAATTTCTCAATTTATTCCGCTATTTTTCTTGTTCGTTGTTTAATCGGTCCGATCCTAACATATTCTTTTCTTTTTAACTATTATGGTAAAATTAAACAGAAATGTTCGGGAAATTTAAAGGTGGTGATGGGCGGTTCATGGGGAGCTTATGTGGGGATGTTGAAGGGCTTTTGAGCTTGAATGAAGCTTCATTCATGGCAATATAAGGCGAAAAAATCCTTGAAGAAGCTAAGGGTTTTAGCAGTGAAAATCTTAAGAATGTAATAGGGAAACTAGAGAAAGTTAAGGCTAAGCAAGTTCAGCGGTCATTGGAAGTTCCACTTTACTGGAGGATGGAAAGGATTGAAGCACGAAACTTCATTGATTCCTACGCCATGGATGATTCAAACAACTCAGTTTTGCTTGACCTGGCTAAGTTAGACTACAATCTTATCCAGCCAATTTACCAACAAGAACTGAAACAACTTGCAGAGTAAGATTAATTTACTTATAATATATGGTTTCTATTTTTCGAAATTGAATTTTTATTTATTGGATGAAAAATAGGTGGTGGAGGGAATTGAACTTCAAGGAAAAGCTTAGGTTCAGCCGAGACCGACTGATGGAAATATATTTCTGGGCTACTGGTTTGAGATTTGATCCCCAATATGCCAAATGCAGGATTTGCTTTACTAAGTATGCATTCTTAGCAACTGTAGTTGACGACATCTATGATATATATGGATCACTTGAAGAACTCGAATGTTTCACCAAAGCAGTCACCGGGTAATATATAGTCTTTCTTTTATAATATTTTTATAGCAGCCAAAATTGGCGTATTGATTATACGGATTTGCAATAGGTGGGATGTGAAGGCCGTCCAAGAACTTCCAGAATACATGAGAGTAATGTTCTCAGCCATTTCAGACTTTACTAATGAATTAGCCCAACAGACCTTGAAAGACCATGGCCTTGACGTTCTGCCCTACATCAAAGAACAGGTAACATGGAGAACCTGAGAATTAACATTTCATAGAATTGGCTCTGATTTGCTGTTGTTATTTGCCAATTGCAGTGGGTTGTACTTTCCAGAGCTCACATCACGGAAGCCAGATGGTTTTATGGGAGGTCAAACTCCCACTTTTGATGAATATATTAAGAACGCATGGATTTCAATTGGAAGTCTTGGAGGGTTGGTTCTTCTCTGTTTTGTGGAGGCAGACTCCATTGTTCATCAATTTCCAAATTGTCTTAAGGATTTTTCTCAATTATTTTACTGATCATCTCTCATTACTCGACTCAGTGATGATCTGGGTACTTCCAAGGTAATATCTTCATTTGCAATACATAATTTGCTAGTCACTAAATTCTAGATGTGCTAAATTTTTTTCATTTTGAAGGCTGAGATGGAGAGAGGAGACATACCGAAAGCAGTGCAGTGTTACATGATTGAAAAAGGAGTATCAGAAGAAAAAGCACGAAATCATGTAAAAGAACTGATAAGCAATTCATGGAAGAAGATCAATGAAGAAATTTTGGATAATCGTTTCCCTCGAGTTATTATGAATTTATCTAAGAACATGGCTCGAACTGCTCAATGCATGTACTAGCATGGCGACGGAGTTGGGACATCAACCGGTGTCACTAAAGGTTATATTGTTTCATCAGTTCTTAGGCCTATTCCAATATAGATGACAAATACTTGCTCTCATTTTTAGTTTTTCAATTTGAGTATTTAAGTTGATAAATGCATGTAATGGATAAAGAGTTAATGTTATCAAATCTTTGTATTACTTTAAATTAATTTTATACTTTCTTATATCTGTAATATTCTTAAATTGAATAATAGGTATTTTTTCTAAGAGTATTAATTGCACATTTAGAATTTGAATTTATACACTTATAAATAAATTATTTGATTTTTAAATATAATATTTCATAAAATAAAATTCTGTTTTTCATTCTTTACGTGCAATAAGTGCAAGGAATGAAACAATATTACTTAAAAGTTTGAATTAAAAACATATGATATTTCTCTTTGTAATTGTAACATCCCTTGCCGGATCTGATAGTCAGGTCTGAACTATGGGATGCTACAGTCGTTGCCGGAGCAACTATTAAAAAATTCACAATAAAATCATTATTCATGCAATCAACAACAATACAACATTCTATATCATAAACATTCTTTTCTGGGTCTTATATGATCATACGGATGCCTTAAAGTCAACCCGAGATCAAATAGGGACATTTTTGAAATATTTTTAAAATTACAGACCAAATACACCATAAATTAATCATTCAAATATTCAATCATGTCATAAACACCTAGATATTATGATACACAATTAAATTCGAGCCTTAATCGAGCTTACGGAAGCTCTTTTGTAGACTCAAGCATGAAATAGGACCAGATTGCAACATTTTCAAAGTTTTCAGAATAGGTATTGATACCATTTTGAGCTTTGAATTTTTTAAAAAATTGAATTTAAAAGGAAGGTATCGATACCAGGCATAAAGTATTGATATCTTTGGTAAGGTATCAGTACCTTATCTCTGTATCAATACCAGTTTTAGGTTCAATATTTGAAATTTTGAGAAAAATCATTGTTGCCCTTTGAAACCTCATATTTTCTCTTTGTGAAAAATAGAACGTTGATAATGACAATGTATCGCAAAGAAAAGAGAAAGAAAAATAAAGAACACGCAGATTTTTACATAGAAACCCTTTCAGGAAAAAAAACACGGGCAGAAGAGAAGATAATTCACTATGTCAAATTTGAATGATTACAAGAGGAATAGACTATATCTATTTATAGGCTTGTAAAACCATTCTAATAAGAGGACTGTAGTAAGGTTGAAACAGCTTATTCTAAAATAAAATAAAAGAACTGCAGTTCTATATGGGTTTATTTTTATTTTATTTTACCACTGTATTTTATTTTAATAAGGATTTGAGTCACTCAATTCTAACACTCTTCCATTGCCATTACCCCTTTGTTTCTCCCCTCCTCTCTTTTTCTCTCATTGTTTTGCTGTCGAAACCACCATTCATCTTTGGCCTAATCTTATTTATCCTTTACAAGTGATCAATCAGTTTGTGATTATCCGTTATCACAAATCTGATATCCAAGAAGTGTAGGTTGATTATCAATCAGATCTAATTACATATTTCTTTTTTGTTTCTTGTATAATGGTCGAATCTATCAAGATTCCATGGTCGATTCTCACACGTATTTTTCTTATCTTTTTGTGTTTTTTTATTGAAGGTTTAGATCCGAATAGCTCAGATCACTAGTGACATTAGAGATTATCTGTATCTCCATTTTAAGCTGAACTAGTGTAAGCGGTGATTCCGAAAATAAGATCTTAATGGCTATTATTTCTCTCTGATCTTGCCGAACCTATGTGGTGATCTAAAGGTTGGTTTTTGACTCGTGTTTTGTGTATGTTATGTACAGATCTAATCAAGATCTAGTCAAATCTAAATATAGAAGTTGCGTATTTAAGTTTAGTGCTTCGGATTTGCATTATTCAAGTGTAGGTTCCCTAACCTTCTATGTTTGGTGAATGCTGAAAGTATGTAAGTACTTTATTGTATTGGCTAAATATGTAATGACTGTACAAGGTTGGCCGAATGTTCTAGGGCTTTAAAGCTTAATTAACCAAATGTGTAAGCCCTACAAGGGTTAACCGATTTTATGCCTATTGTTATTGATTGATTGGCTGATTGCATGTTATTACATGTCTTGTACTGTTGAGCATGCTGATTGTTATTGTATAATTGATTGCATATATTGCATGCCACTAATTGTTACGTTGTTTGTTACTTGTATGTAAAAAAACATGAAATTGATTGTTATTGTTACTACTAAATGCATGAAAAGCATGCCACCAATAATGATAAATTGAATGCATGTTAAGCATGCCATCGTTACTGAAATTGATATTGGTAAGTAGATATGCAATACGACTAATTTGACATATTGCATTGCATAAGGATTGGGACTGATTGGTGAAAGAGTTCCGTCGAGTACTGTCGGTTTATCCATAATTTTATACTGGTAGTTAACCTACAACCCTGGAGTATTGTTTGGAGCACTGGAGGATTATCTGCAAATTACTGGTTGTCTAATTGCAAATTGTTATTGGTGGTTTATCCATATTGAGCTACGACTCTTTGATGTTCAGATGATAAGTTCTAGGGAACTTATGGTGTGTAGCGGATGGATGGGTGGGAAATATGCGCTGTTTTTATATTAGCATGCCCATGCATATGTATATATATACTGTATATTTATGATGGCATGCTCTGCTGTGATCTCAGGAGTGTTGTTGGCTGTTGGCTTTACTGTAACACGATTGTCTATATGTATATACATTTTTTTTTCTGTTTAAGACTCACACTGAGCTTTTAAATATCACCCCCATAGTTTTACTTCTTACAAATAACCCACAAGATTAGGGTCAAACACGACATTCAGAGGAAGCACCTTGGAAATTTTTAAATTATGCACTTTTAGACTAAATTTTATTATTGATTTTGGGGACTGTAATGGTTATTTTGGACTTTGGAATGAGTTTTTTTTTAATTGGGATTTTGCGTGCATGGAACTTTGCAAAAGTCTAGCAATCCTAATAATTGGCTTAAAATTACATAAGACTCGATTTTTCTTATAAAATTAAAGGCTTCACTTTTTTCGATGTGTAGCAATGAAATTGGAGTTTTAACAAGGCAAACTGATGAAATCAACTAAGTTTTTTTCTAAATTTTCACGACACTTATTAAATCAAACTCTTAAATTAACTCGACTTAAGAATCTGACGTTTTGATAATCCTAAGGTAATTACATTAAGTTTTCTAAAAGTTAGTCAAAAAGAACGTTTTCAAAATTTATTGGTTTTACTAGGCCTTTTCGGTGACCGATGTAGCATTCAGAATTTGACCATAACATTTGGCCTGAGTTAGGGAAGTAAAATAACATCTCAATGCATGGTGATGATTCCGCCCATTTTGACTATTTAGAAGGGTTAATGTGCACCTTAAAAAAAAGGTTAATGTGTTTGTTTGTTAGGGTATCTTTCTGTCTCTTTTTTTTTCTACTCCTATGTTTTAACTTGCTTGTTTGTATGTCCTTATTTAAACCTTTTGTGAAATTTGTTAATATAAAATCCATCTTCTAATTTGACCAAAATAAATATTTATTTGTTTTCCTTTTAAAGTGTTTCTTATTATATATGTATATAATAAAGATTAATTAATTTGAGTAAATTTAAGAGTGTTTGAATCAATTTGTTTTTAATATTATATTAAAACTATATAATTATCAACAAATATGTTGACAATTGTTTAGAGTAAAAAATGGTGAAAGGGTGCTTAATTGTGTTTGTGTAAAATCTTTTGCCGAGATTATAGCGGAAGGGCCTATAGAAGATCTTCTAGTTTTATGGTTATGTTATAGGCACATTTATCCCAGAAAATAAAATTGAAGAACGAGAGAATATTTAACTTTGTGAGGCTTTCCAACATCATTAATGAAAAAAGAGTGATTATCAGACTAAACAATTTTGGTATTTTCAACTACCATGTTAGATTTAACTAGAAAGATTCAAAAGTAGATATGCTTATTGGAGGAGGGTTACAAGTGTTTCGACTGAGATGAGAATATGCTTGAGATTATAATCTTGGTGTATTGTAGTATGAAAGTAACATCCTCTAATCTGAGCGTAACCTCCACAACTCAGTCTAGATGTTAGACTCAAATTCGAGAGATTACTTCAACCAATAAGATGGCTTAGTAGAGTTATCGAAATTTTTGAAAAAAAATGGTTATTTTAAAACCTTAATTTAACTTAATAGAAAACTTAGTTTAAATATTGTTTTAATATTCCTCAATATTTTAATTATTATTTAGCAGCGGAAAAAATGGTTTTTACTTATGTTATTAATGAAAACATGGTTTCATGCGTAATTAAATATATCAAGTTAATAACCTAATTAAAAGTTAAAACTAGATGTCATGCAAAAATAATTGAACCTAGGTCCTAAATCCCATGCCTTAGTTTAAAAATAAAGTATTACAGTCCTTGAATAATAAAATAAATCAAAATATTAAGCCTTAATAAATAAAAAAGATTGTGTTAAGACCCTCTAGATTTCGTGTTAAGGCAGCCATTCAAGAGAGAAATAAGGTCAGGGATAGGGAACGAAACAAGTGTGGAGCTTTCGACACGGTTTCTAACATTGGGTTCAAAAGTCCCAGAGATGTAAAATGCCCCAGTGAGGGAGTCACAGAATATAGGTTTCCAACAAGAGCGAAGTGGACACCAAGCCACTTCTATATCCAGCATTGGAGGATCTAGAGAATGAAGGTTATCATTTATAATAATTATGGGAAAAACCATACTGGAATATATTGGAGGGCTACTGGCGGATGTTACAAATGTGGAGCCCAAGACCATTACAAGAAGGACTTCCCATAAGAGGAGGAGGAAATACTGAACACTCTGTTCAGGTCGCTAGGCAGACTCAGCCTAAAGTGAAAATTGGGACTGTGGCGAAGTTAGGGTTAGTGCAGGGAGCTTCGAGAAGAAACATAGCTATGCCTGGCCCAAAAGCCTCAGCTAGAGTTTATGTAGTACAGGCAAAGGAGGATGTTGAAACCCTCGACGTCATTACGGGTAAATTCTTTTTATTTGACCTTGGCATACACGTATCGATATACCCTAGGTCTACTGATTCATACATTTATGATAAGTTTTTGGATGGAAGGATTCTTAGAGTTGTCCCCACTGAGGTTAGCATGATAGTCACTAATCCATTAGGATAAAGTATTGTATTAAATAGGGTGGTACAGGACTGCTCGTTGAATTTTGGCAAGCATGTCTTTTTGGAAAACTTAATGCTGTTAAGTTTCCACAAGTTTGACGCCATAATGGGATTGGATTGGCTAATGAGACGAAGCACAGTAGTTGAGTGCAAGTCCGAAGGTGTATGGTTACTGTCTGCAGATGTGATAAGGTGTTTTCTTTAGGGGTGAAACAGGATATCAAAAACAATTTAGTTTCAATTGTTACAACTCAGAAAATGATTACAAAGGGTGGAGATGCTTAATTAGATTATATCTTGGACTTTAAGATGGTGAGGGAAAACTTCGGGCAAGTACCAATTGTAAATGAATTTTTAGATGTCTTTCCAAAAGAACTATCAGTAATTCCGCCAAACAGAGATGTGGAGTTCTCTATTGGTATGACGTCAGAAACTGCTCTTATATCAAGTGCATCTTATAGAATGGCTCCAATAGAGCTAAGGGAATTGAAAGCTCAGCTGTAAGAACTATTAGATAAAGGGTTTGTGACAGCCCTAAATTGACCCTAGTTGGAAAGTGGTTTCGGGACCACAAAACCAAGTCATAAAAATAATTTACAGTCATGTTTGATGCTCATTATATATGAATATGCATGTGTGAAAAATTCATGCTTAAATTATGTGTATATGGTGCGAAATTTATTAAATAGGACTTGTGTGAGAAAATTTAGAAATGTGCTAGGCAAATGTTAAAGTGGCCTATTAATGCATGTTAGAAAATGCTTGTACTTGCATGTCAAATTAGCCAAATTCTAGATGGTGGCGGCCATGTTATGGACTAAAACATATTATAATTATTTTATGTTAATATTTTATGTTAAAAATAAAAATATGGATAATAAAAAATGTTGATTTGTGGGAGGAGAAACCAAAGTTTCTCCATCTTTGCTCCTCATTGCCGTAACTAGAAGAAAAAGCTTTGAGAAATTCGGCTATGGTGGTTAGCTAAATTAAGGTAAGTTCAATGATGATTCTTGGATTTTTTAACATTTTGAGTTAGTCATTAAGTTCTTTGCTCAACCCATGACCAATTTGGAATGGTGTGGTGTCTTGAGCATTCGGCCATGGTAGAAAATGGAAGAGATATATGGTTGTTTTCATGTTTAATGAATAAGTTACAAATGGTTGTTAATTGTGATAGTTTAAGGTAATTTTAAGTAGTTTGAATAAATGAACAATAATAATAATAAATCATCTAGTGAATTGGTGTAATTGCCGAATTTGAACTAGGAAGTTATTGAGTAATGTTTGTACTTTAAGTGATAGAATAGAGTGAATGCTTGGAATGTGATATGTATGAATTATAAGTTGGATTAAAGGCTGTTATATTGCCTTATCATTTTCGGAAATGTGCTTTGTCAAAGAAATTGAGGGTTGATGTTTAAGTGATGTAAGTATAGGTATATTCGGCTTGTAGTTTTATAGATGTAATATGAGTGTTAGGTCGGAATGATGTTTAAGTACGAATGTATTTGGATGGATGTGCTTATAAGTATAACTTGAGATAAAATGGTGTTTAGTCATTATAAATAACCATATTTGTAGAATGTGTTAAATTATATATATTCGGCCTTAACATAGATATGCATATATCAATAAAGTTGTTAATGCCTAAGTAAGATGTTGGGTTGTGCATTACTAGAGAATATATATATATACATATATATGCTATGGTGTTTGATAGTTAACCATTAAGTCATATGTACCTCAACCTTATAATATACATGTATTATATTAAATCGCCTATTTGATTTGAAATTAAATGAATTCAATTGTTTTAAATTAATCTCAAGAGCAAAGAGGATCTAGATCTGATAAGGGAAAGGAAAAAGTAATTGAATAGCCATTGAAGTCGTTCGACAACATCCGAGGTAAGTCTTTGAGTAATGGAACTTAGTTTATGATTTGATTAAGTCATGACACATAAGCATAACAAATAAACGGTGATATAATGATTCTACTTGAATTATATATCGAGGTAATTAGTTATACTTATGACTGGTAGCCGAATGTGTATAGAGATCATGTTACAAAGCCAATCAAAATCATGCTCTTTGTATGTGGCTATTGAGCCGAAAATGGTAAAGGTTGATAAGTGTCTTGTGTTTGAGTTCTAGTAATGAAAATGAAATATAAATGTGTTTTGATTTATTGATATATGTGCATGATTATTCAGATGATAACCGGACTAAGATCCGAAGGCATTTGTGCTAGTTACTATATCCGGGCTAAGTCGCGAAGGCATTTGTGCTAGTGACTATATCCGGGCTAAGTCCCGAAGGCGTTTGTGCTAGTGACTATATCCGGGCTAAGTCCCGAAGGCATTTGTGCGAGTTGCTATATCCGGCTAAATTCCGAAGGTACTTGGGTTTGGAAATGAGCGATCTTGCTGTAATAACTTCAATTAATACGCTCATAAATCCAAACGATAAGGTATGTTTCAGATATGCATTGGAAAGGTTGATTCCTTTTAAATAGTATTCGCTCAATTGATTAACAAGCTTAGGCCTTTAGTCGGGTTTGATCTCGAGTGTATGAATATAATGGTTGAAGCGTGAAGTAAACATGATTTTGGGAATATGCGTATATGCAATTGTTCATTTAGTCATCTGAACGCTATACCTTAGTTGTAAATAATTTCATTACTTAAAACTTACTAAGCATCAAAATGCTTATTCGTTGCTTTAATTCTCTGTTTTATAGATTTTGTTCGTCACCATCGGACTCGGAGTGTCAAAGTCAAGTCGTCCACACTATCTAAGCCCCTTTGGTACTCTTTTAGTTGAATTTTGATAATGCCATGTATAGGGCTGACCCTTGTTGTTAATTAAGTATCTTTTGGTAATGTATATTCAGATAGCCATGCGAAAATGGCTTGTATATTTTGAGTATAACATTATGGTCATTTTGTATATATGGTCTTATGATATGGTTATTAAGTGGTGTGGAAATTTTGGTAATGATTAGCCATTGGAATGGCCAATCATGGTCCTATTGGTGCTACGTACGACATGGCTAATCGTGATTATACTTGAAAATGATGTATGTCAATTTACTAATTGATTCATGGAAAATTATAAAATAGGTAAAATTTACCTTAGAATAGATGCTGACAGCAGCAGTGATGTGAATTTTAAAAATCACTAAAAATAGTAGGAATGGAATTAAATAGTGAATAAATTATGTAATCGATTGATGAGTCTATTTTCATATGAAAGAAACGAAACGACCATATGAGCCGTATTTTATGAGATGTTTAAGTTTTCGTGAAACAGGGCCAGAGCGTTTTCTGGATCCCCTGTTCTGATTTTGGAAATTCACCATAAATTAACCAGAGATAATTAGAAGTCATGCTTTATATGTACAGATTCCTTTTTGAGTCTAGTTTCATTAGAAACAAACGGAATAAGTATTGAAGCTCTGTACAGGGAGATATCTAAGTCGTAATGCATGAAGGTCAGAGTAGTCGAACCCTGAAATAGGGGAGACTTTAACTAATAAACTGTACTAATTGGCCATACCAAAAATTCTAGAAAAATATTTGTAGATGGATATATGAGTCTAGTTTCAGGAAAAATTTACGAAATCAGTTTCTGAGTTTTGGAACTCGAGATATGATTTTTAAAGTGGCTGTGATGCAGTTAGCCAGCTTGCCTGGAAATTTCGAAATGAACTGTGTAAGTAAATGAATTAAGTCCATTAACACCTCGTGTTCGACTCCAGCAACGGTCTCGGGTACGGGGCATTACAGGGTTCATCAACCAAGTGTTTCACCTTGGGGTGCACCAATATTGTTTGAAAAGGAAAAGGATGTGATCCTTCGATTGTGTATTGATTATAGGTAGTTGAACAAGTTGACCATTAAGAATAAGTATTCATTGGCTAGGATTGAGGGCGTGTTTGATCAGCTAAGTGGAGCTAGAGTATTTCCAAATATTGATCTACAGTCAGGGAATTATAAAGTTAAAATTAAAGGAGATGATATCCCTAAGACTTTATTTTGCACTCGCTACGGGCATAATGAATTCCTGGTGATGCCTTTTGGCTTGACGAATTTGCCAACACTATTCATGGATTTGATGAGCAGAGTATTCCAACCTTACCTTGATTGTTGTGTGGTTCTCTTCATTGATGATATTTTGGTTTACTCGAAGAGTGGGGCAGAGCATGAGGAACACTTGCAAATAGTTTTGAATGTTCTCTGAGAAAACAAACTGTACGCCAAATTCAGCAAGTGAGAGTTTTGGCTTAAGGAAGTTCACTTCTTGGGCCATGTTATTTCCATGGATGGGATTAAGATAGATCTTGAGAAAATTTAAGCTGTACTAGAATTGAATCCTCAAAAGAGCGTCACAGAGGTATGTAGTTTCCTTAGTTTAGTGGGGGTACTATAGAAGGTTTGTGAAAGGTTTCTCCATGATTGCGATGCCATTGACATAGTTGTTGAGGAAAGATAAAAAGTTTTATTGGTCTTGTAACACCCCTATACCTGACCCGACTACCAAGTCGGATATAAAAATGCTACAATTGAGTGCCAGAGAAGCCATGGCTAATTCATTTATTTCAAACCCTTATCCAGACATACATAAAACTTATTAGTGGGTTACTATCATGATTCAAAATTATGGAATCAATCCGGGTAATTTTTTTTAGTAAAAGCCTGTTCCAAGGGCTTATTTTACACAAAACAAAGCCCATGTATCGATATCATACCTAAGGTATCAATACTATGGCTTAGGTATCGATACCCTATGATGTATCGGTACTGTTTTGAGCTTCGAAGTCCAAAAATTCAAGAAAAATATCCAAGGTATCGATAGTTTACTCAAAGTATCTATACTTTGCTAAAAGTATCTATACTTTGGCTAGTTATTTATACTTTATTCAAAGTATCGATACTTTACCCTTGGTATTTGTAACACCCCTAACCCGTATCTGTCTCCAGAATAGGGTTACGAGGCATTATCGGATAATATACATAATTCACAAACATTTATGCATTCATAATCTAAATCCATTCAAATCATTCACACTGTCCCCTATAAGGCTCTACGAGACCTTAAAACATGCTTAGAATTGGTTCGGGACTAAACCAATAACATTTGTAAACTTTAAAAACTTATAGAATTTTTCAACATTTAAGTCACACGCCTGTGTGAACAGGCCGTGTGCCTCACACAGCCACCAGACACATCCGTGTCGCAGGCTGTATGAAAACAGGACATACATACTGACTTGTACTACACGGTCGAGGACACGCCCGTGAGCTAAGCCGTGTAAAATCTAGAGGGATTACAGACTTGGTCACACGGCCGGCCATATGCCCATATACTAGCCCGTGTGCCACACACGACTAATAAACACGCCCGTGTGTCTTGGCCGTCCAAACCTGCAAGGTATATTGACTTAATTTCGAAGGGCTACCCTAGGGGACACAGGGCCGTGTACAAAGGCCATATGTCACACACGATCGAGCCACACGTCTATGTGCTCAACCATTTGGAGTGAAAATAGGCTTGGTTTAAGCCACATTTCTCACCCTTCTCATGCATACCTAAAACACAACATTTTTGCACCATTTCAATACATTAATAGTCAGTTAAAACATGTTATTTTATGTACCAAACATGTTATACCAATTCCCTCCATTTCATCAACTCAAATCATGACTATTTCTTGTACAAAACACATACCAAAACTAGCATGATTCATTTCTCATTTCACACCTATTCCATCATATACCAAAACACATATCACATTCATTAATTCTACCTATTTCAAATATGTATTTTATCAACATCAAACACAATCAAAGCTTAACTTATAAACCATCTATTAACCATTCATTTATTAAGTCCAAATTCATGCTTTTCATAAGTAAATACTTAACATATACCAAGTGACCGAATGTTCATCTTGAAAATCACCAACCATACTAAATTATGCCATTACACAAGACAAATTACACATCAAACATAAGTCATTATTAAGCCATATAAAATGACCAAATACATTACCAAAACCTTTATCAAAAGAACTCAAGCCTATATATGCCATAAAACTAAGCCACAAGGCGTAAAATACCAAAAATCAATAGCAGGATAGTGTGATGCGATCTCCATTGACTCTCAATCGGAGTGAACTTTTGAGACACTATAAAACATAGAAAAATAAAACAAAGTAAGCTTCATAGCTTAGTAAGCTTGTATGTGAGCCTAAAATGATCACAATATTCATATATCAATCCGAAATATATAAATCATTAACATTAAAAGCTTCAATTCATGAGCTAACATCAAATTATTGATGTCCTCATTCACAAGTTCTCAACTTCATATAACTCGATACTTTAGTAGTTTTTTTATACATACCTATACCGATACCTTTCTATTTATAACCCATACTCTTATCAAACCTCTCTGATTTATAAGTGCTTATGATACAAATTCATTGACTTTCTGATGCCATAGTCCAACAGTGGTCTTACACATACATTGCCAAGGCCTTGCAATGGTCTTTCTTTCACATGCCATAACCCAATTATGGTCTTATTGGTCGATTGTCATATGTATATTCAGTTAACACAACTATAATTCATATCTCACATAACATCCAATACATACTTCATTATAGTCAAATAAACACATTTTGACATGAAACATACTTATACACAATTCTTTCTTATTTAATATACATAATACAATATGAACTCACCAATTTACTTTCATTCGATTCTCACATAGGCTCTGTACGTACCTGTATTACTTATTCTGACCGTACTTTAATTCTCGTCTTGACTATGCCCATTTAACCATTCAGAATCGTTTAGGATACTCAGCAATCACATATAGCTCGTACAATGCCATATCCCAGATATGGTCTTACATGTTATCACATATCGATGCTATTGTCCCAGACGGGGTCTTACACGAAATCAATTAACGATACCAATGTCCCAGACATGGTCTTACACGTAATCACAATACAATACCAATGTCCCAGAAATGGTCTTACATGTAATCACATCTTAGTAACCTAATGTCATGACGTTTTTATCCTATACTATTCCTAAAGTTCATACGGGACTTTCAGATGTCGTAACTTTATCGATTTTTGCTCGTAGTTTCTTATTTAACATTCATAGCAGTTAAATGACAATTAAACATATATAATTAAATCCAATTCAATAATAAATAAGCATTTATAACACAATTTAAATACATTTATTAGCATACGAACTTACCTCGATTGTCAAAACGTTAAAATGGATCGACTAGTCTGGAACTTTATTTTTCCCTCCATATAGACTCGTACAAGGCTTAAATTGATCTAATCAATCAAATTCAGATATATCAATTCATATTCTATTCATTTTAATCCAATTTCATATTTTGGTAAAATTACTATTTTACCCCTACAATTTTGACCTTTTTACAAATTAGTCCCTAAGCTCATAAAATGCAAATTTAATTAATTTCATCATAACCCAAGCTAGCCAAATTTCATACATGCTCATAACAACCCATATTTTTCATTTATTCACACTTTTACCACACAATTTATCATATTTCACAATTTAGTCCAAAATTGACATTTTTACTAAAATTCACTTAACAAAACTCATTAATCTAACGTCAAAGATTTATTTTCTATCATTAAAAATCAAGATACTCAAACATTCAACAATGGAATCATCAAAATACTTTAAAATTTTTGAAATCAGAGATATGGGCTAGCTAGATTACGAAGCAACGATCTCAAAAACGTAGAAATTATTAAAAACAGATCAAAATCCATATCTAAAAGAGCAAAAAAAATGTTGGTCGAACCTAGCTCTTCCATGGCTGCCATTCTTTTCAAATTTTGTTGGAAGGGATGACAAAAATAAGGATTTTGGCTTTTGTTTTATTAATATTAATCTTTATTAACTATTTACTTAATTAACCTTTAAAAACATTAGTAATTACACCAATTTCCACTCCACTATCATCCTCCATCTCTGAAATGGGCTATTTTCCACATAAGGACCTATATATTTAAGTTCTATAGCTATTTGACACTTTTAGCTTATAGAAGCAACTTTTACACTTTATGCGATTTAGTCCTTTTTACCGAATTAAGCCTTTAAATGGTAAAATTTCTTTATGAAATTTTTACACAATAATTCTGTCATGCTGTAAACCTTAATAAAAAATTAAAATAAATGTTTTAACTTTGGATTGTGGTCCCAAAACTACTGTTCTGATTAACCCTAAAAACGGGCTATTACAGTATTTGTACTAAAATGCCAATCTAGAACTCATTTTAAGCTTAGGTAAATTTACCACTCTAGTCCTTATTGTACCCTTTTTAAGTATGTTTAATACTTGATTATAACCTTATTAATTCACCATTTAAACATACAAATCCACTTGTATTATCAATCTTTATCTAGCTTATCTTAAGCATGCTTTAATTTCAAATAATTCATATAACCAATAAAATATGTAAAATCTTACATTTTAGTCCTTCCAACATTTATCTAAGCCCTTGCAACTCGGGATTCCCGAGATAAAAAAATCCCTTTACACGTTTTCATCCCTTATATAAATGCATGCTCGCATCCCCTAATTTAGTATCCTAAAATGTTTTTTCTTCTTTCTTCCTGTAACACCCCAAACCCGGCCTAGACGTTATGCCTGAATCTGGCGATGTCACATGAGATAGAAGTCAAAAACTAGTTTGTCAAGTTAAAATAGTTCCAAATTAAATTATCTTTTATCTTAGTTCAAGGTAAAACACATGTTATTCGTTATGTCTGGAATCTTATCTTTTAAGCAGAAGCTTTGGAAAACACTTATTTTGAAAAGTACCATACGTTCTTAGCGAAAACCGAGTTTTATTATGCTTAGCAGTAATAAATCATAAAACAAATAAAAAGCCACAAACTTAAAACCAGATAGTCCAGAGTCCATAGGTTACATAAAAATCCCAAATAAGAAATAAAATTTGAAAGTTTGCGAAAAACATTCTAAATTTACGTATGGTCACCGTCAAGTCCTCCGCTACGTTGATTCGTCAAGTCTTGGGATTACTTGTATAGATTAAATAAAAAGGGTGAGTTTTTACAAACTCAGTGTGTAATCCCCCCAGAAAACATGCATATAGAACACATCAGAATACAATAAAATATAGGTTGGGCCCGAGCCCATTACAGATTTAGTGTGGGCCTTTGCCCAATCGGATACAGTTTTACAATTATATTTAGGGCCCTAGCCCATACCAGATACATAATGCAAACACAGTAAATCAGAATCCTACCCACTAGCCTCTATACACCATCTCCATCCAGCCCTACACACCATGTGGGGATTAAATCCACCCATCCATCCATACACACGTACTGTACCGAGATACGACACATAATCAGAAGGTTGCAGCTGAGCTGCCAGATAACAGGCTTAAAAGCCTTTTAGATACTTCCTCTGAATACCATCAACCCACCCCAATGCAATGCAACATACCGTAAATGACATGCAAATATGCTAATAACGGAACATTCATTCAGTTCAGTATAGATATCATGCTCAGTAGACATCCTACAATCAGATCACATAGTTAGGGGTCGAAGTAAAGCTTATCGACCCTACAGTAGGTCCAGAGTCAACTAGGGTGACCCGTGCAATGATACAAAATATTTCAGAAAAATGGGCTCACACGCTCATGTGGCCTGCCCGTGGGCCCACAAGCTCATGTGGCCCACACGGCCCAAATTGGCACACGGCCTGGCCCAGAATCCCACACGCCTGTGTGGTTTTACCCATGTGGCCCACACGGCCCAAATCAGTGTAGCCCGTGTCTTGCACGCAGCCTTCTTGGCCATCACACGACCGTGTCATGCCTGCACAACCTAGCTCTTTGATCACACGCTCGTGTTCCATCACGTGGCCTACCACACAAGTGACTACACGCCTGTGTGACGTCGACAGTAAGCTTTTTTGACTTTTCATTGAATCTCGTTTTCTGCGTTTTGGGTACACACCTGGTTCGTTTTTGCAGCAAAAGCAACTCCCAAGTCACCAGGACCTAAAGCTGAGAAATATCATACAACTCTCAATAGCGATGATTTTCTCAATACAACTAGAATGCCAAATTGCCACAGCAGCTCCTCGTGCTCCTCCTAAATACCATTAACTTCTCGTTAGACGAAGAACCATTACTCAAACCCAAAATTGCAATAATCTACACTTACCAGCAACACCCGAAAGAAAAGACGGAGACAATGGAGACTAGAGATTGGTAACAAAAAGAAAATAGAAATGGGACTACAGCAAAAAGAAAAATGGCGTGGGAGAAAGAAGAGAGGAAAAAAAAAGGCAGGAGGGAATTTGGGGAACAGAAACTACCAAATTAGAATTCTGATTACCCCCTAACTTTACTCTCACAATCCCACTAACTCACAACTTCCTCGGTCTTTTAACTTCACCTAAACTTTGTCTATCAACTGAGCAAAAATAAATTCCCTCGCTCACGTAAGGATTCGAACATAAGACCTTCAGCAATCTAACACCCTGCTTAACCAGTAGACCAGCAGGCGTATTCTGATATGGTTCTACCAATAATTAAACTTAAGCCTATGGAACAGGGTTAAAGCTTTATTTAGAAAAATACCAAAATTTTTCCCAAGACAAGGCTTGAACTTGAGACCTTTCACACACACCCAGAACACTTAACCACTAAAGCAGATGCAAATTTGTGTCACAATTTAACAGAAACAAAAATATAATTTTTAGGGCATTACACTTGCATGTACAAATTCTTGGGTTTGAAGATTTATTTCTCTTTCGCTTTAGGGAGACATAGTCATAGTTTTAAGTTGCGTTTGGGTTCATGATAATGTCATGGAGCTCGGTAACCTACAAAATTCATCTACCATGTGAGTATGGCGCCGTCACCCAAGAAATTGGGATCACTTTACAACTAGATGTCCAAGTTGGCGGTGAATATACCGTCTCGGGTTAAGTGTAACTATAGCTTCAAGGTTACAAAGGTTATGCTATCAAAGAATTGAGCATAACTGAAGCCCTAGTTGACGGTGCTGATGCGGGCATGACAACCAATTTCACCTCATCAAAGAAGCATGCTCTATAAAACCCATATAGAAGTGTAAGGAAGCAAAACACAAGGGGCCTCCTAGTATAACCAAATATTCATATTGTCCATCTCCACCAAAGGCAGTGACCCTATCAGTAAAGCATGTTAGTAACACCTTAATAACCGGTCTGACCATATGGACCTGGTATAAGACTATTACATTTAGTGCCAAACTGGTTTTGGCAAGACACTGTATAATTTAAACATTTTTCCATAGTGTATTAACTTATTTAAGCAAAAAAATTTTAATATAAACATCTGGGTCATTAATTGATGATTGATTGCATTTGGAAATGACTTAAAATTTGTTTTCACTCAAAACAAGGGCAAAGTATCAATACTTAAACGAAAGGTATCTATATCACTACACAAAATCGATACCAAAATAGCATTCTGGAACTCCAAAAATTCAAATTTTGACGAAGGTATCGATACCTAGGCTTCAATACCGACACGGATGTCAAAAATGATACCAAAATCACATTCTGTTTTGGAAATTTTTAGGTTTAAAGCCTAGGTATCGATACCTATACCCTTGGTATCGAAACCATGAGTAAATTTTGTTAAAACTCAGTTGAAAATTTGCTTAAAAACCCCCTGCACTATTTACAAACCATTTCAAAATTTAAAACCAGTCTAGAATAGTCCAAATCAGTCACAATAAACAATTTATCATCCATTTATGCATGCATCCATTAGTTCTTTAATAATTCATTTCAATTATCTTTAAATTTATTCACAAAACATCAAAATGAGTAAAGTTATTATAACTTACATTCTAATTCCTATTACTAAAATCTACTTGTTAAGCATATGTACATCCCATACTATCATTAAAATATAAAACATGCTCTCATTCAAATTGGAGATGTGTTGGAACGAGCAGGTCTCGAACCACTTCTAGCTTTCCTTTTCTAGTTCAACCTATGCGTTAAAATAAAACGCATTAAGATAAAATAGTTTAGTAAGTACTACAAGAATTTAATCATAAAAAAAATTATCATATTGCAAAATTAATACTTAACTATAAATATTCTTAACTTAAATTGTGCTTATTCAAAATTAAACTTACCACCTCATATTTCATTCACAAGGCCCAAATTAGACAAATTAGAACAATTAGGACATACTGAATAGAACTGAACATCACTGGAGTGAATATCTAAACGCTGCTAAAGCATATATCTGAACACTACCGAAGTGGATAACTGAACACCGCCGAAGCGGATAAGGGTCTGTTTGTTTACATGTAAAAGGTTTTACGAAAAAAAATTTCTACATTTTTGACCATACAGTCCAACATAAAGAAGTGCAACACTTATGACCATACAATGCCTCGTAAGGTGCCATCTGGATGCTAGACTGAAAGCTATTATTATAGGCGAACTCGGCTAATAGTAGCCAACTGCCTCGAAAATCAATCACGTAGCTCCTCAACATATCCTCTAGTATTTGAACCACCCTCTTAGATTGACCATCGGTCTGAGGATGGAACGCAGTATTGAAGTCCAATTTAGATCCCAAAGCCTTATGTAACTTTTCACAAAACTGAGATGTGAAGTCGGAATCCCTATCATAGACGATCGCAATCGGTACCCCATACAGTCTCATTATCTCAAAAATATAAAGCTTCACCAGCTTCTGCAGAAAATAATTAGTACGAACCGGTATAAAATGCACTGACTTGGTCAATCAGTCCACGATGACCCAAATAGAATCCTTCTTAGTAGGTGTCAAGGGTAACCCGTAACCCACTAGCAAAGTCTATCATCACACATTCCCACTTCCAAAGAGGAATCTTAATCGGCTATAGCAAAACTGAGGGCAACTGATGCTCAGCCTTAACCTGCTGGCATGTCAGACATCTAGCCACAAAATCAGAAATCTCTCACTTCAATCTTGGACACCAATACAACTCCCGAAGATCTCAATACATCTTATTCCCACCAGAGTGCATAGTATAAGGGCTACTATGTGCCTCTCTTAGTATAGACTGCCTCAAATCAGAATCATTCGACACACATATCTGGCATCAGAAACCTAGCACACCCTCGGAGTTCAACCCAAAATCCTTAGTGCTACCACTCTCAATCTGTCAGAACCGAAGACCCAAAGACTCCTCCTCCAACTGTTTACCCTTACTGCTCTGTAACGCCCTAAGTTTTTAAATATGTTTCTGTAATTCACTGACACAAATCTGCATCTTCTTTAGTGGTTAAGTGTTCTGGCTGTGTGTGAGAGGTCCCAAGTTCAAGCCTTAGTTTGGGAAAATTTTGGCTTTTTAATGAATAGAGCCTCACTCTAGTTCAGTAGGTTTATAGCTAAAGGTTGGTAAAATTTTACCAGAATGGGCCTGCTGGTCTGGTGGTTTAGTAGAGTGTTTGATTGCATGAGGTCTTGAGTTCAATTCCTGGCTTTGGCTTTATTTTTGTATGATTATGGGGAGGAGTTTGAGTGGCGATAGAATTCTGAGTAGTAAGGGTTTGGTAGAAAGAATTAAGGGGGAAAAGATTAGGGGGTTATCAGAATATCCTATTTTTTTCTTTTTGGGAAAATTCGGTAAAAAACTCTGCTCTACCTTTTCTCTATTCTGCAGAAACTTTGCTCTTCTCTTATCTCTTTCTTCTTTCATCCTTTTCCTTTCGATTCCCTTGTGTATCGTGGCTGCATGTTTTGGTAAGTAAGTTTTGTGCTTTGTAAGTTGAAATACTAAGTGTTTGATTGGGGAAATTATAGACGTTTTGACAATAGCATATTGTAAGATTCGAGGTTCTTTCCGTGCTAATTTGTAATCGACTGATTCAAGGTGTTGGGGGTAAGTTTTCGTCGCTTTATGGATGGGTATACCAATTCAAGTTTGATTTTAAGTTTAATTATTAAGTGATTAATGTAGTGAAATTGGTCAATTATAAGTTCTAGAGTGCTCAGGGATCATTTTAACATCAATCGACGCCACACGGACGTGTGGTCGCCCATATGGTAGGCTGTGTAGTAGTACACGGGCGTGTAATCGACGAGCCAGGCCGTGCACATAAGACATGGGCGCATAACACAGCCCTGTCATAACCGGTGAGGTCGTGTGGGCTACACGAGTGAACCACGCGGGCTTGTGGAGTTCTTGGCAAGGTAATGTGATCCACACTGCCAAGGCCAATTTGGGCAGTGTGGGCCACACAAGCGTCTGGGCCCACACGGACAGGCCACATGAGCGTGTGAGCCCAATTTTTTAAAATAGTCTGTAAGGTTGCATGGGTCACCCAAGTTGAATGTGACCTACCGTAGGGTCGGTAAGCATTATTTAGACCCCTGATTCTATGATCTGTCTATGAGATGTATGTATCAAGCATGTTACTCTTAGCATGTGTAACTAACTAATTGTATGATCTGTTAAGTTGCATTATAGCATGCCATATTTGTATGATGTATAGCATCGGGGTGGGGTTGGTGTTATGATGGAGGAAGTATTCTGAAAAGCCCTTAAGCTTGTTATTTGGCAGCTCAGCTACAATTATCTGATTATGTGTTGCAATTCGGTACAGCACGGTGTGTTGGGATGAGTGGGTCGATTTTATCCCCACATGGTGTGTTAGGTTGGACAGAGTTGGTGTGCAGGGCTAGTGGGCATGATTTCTGTTACTCTGCCTAGTTTGTATCTAATTCTGCATCTGAGTGGACTAAGGTCCACACCGATTCTGTAAAGGGCTCAGGCCCAAATTATATGTTATTTGGTTATATGACTGATTTTTGCTACTATGTATATTTTATTGTTGGGATTACATACTGAGTTTGCAAAAACTCACCATTTTCTATTTAATTTGTGTAGATAATCCTCTGACTTGACGGATTGGTGTAGTGGAGGCCTCAACGGTGACCACCACTATTGAACTGCTTATTTATAGTATTTGCGGTTACATCGCTTATTTCTTGTTGGTATTTTATGTATAATGGATTTTTGGATTGTTTGGTTTTAATTTTGGATTTTGAACTATTGATTATGGATTTATGATCTGCAACACAACAAAGTATTGTTTTCCTAAAATAAACTAAGATTTTCATAAAAGAAATAGTTTCCAAAAATTATTTGGGTTTCAAAAGCTTCCGCGTAAAAGAAATGTTTTAAATCAAATCAATTAGAATACGATTTCCCAAACTAAGTAAAAGTTAATAATTTGAAACGATTTGAAGGTCAATGCATTTTCAAAAATACTTTCATGTGACATTGTCATATTTGGCCATAATGTCCAAGCTGGGTTTGGGGTGTTACATTTAGTGGTATCAGAGCCAAGTTACAAAACTTGGCTGTGGATTTAAGTTTTAAAGATTGGTTTTAAAGAAATGATTTGTAAATAATTTGAAATATTTTTGGAACAAGTATGTGGTGCACTAAGTCTTCGACGCCTATCATATAAGTTTTTGAAACTCTGTTAGAATTATGTGAAAGTATGATTATAATATACTAAAACTACTTTAGGTAGAATATTACACTGAAAACACTCTAGGTAGTGTAAACTTAAAACTGTAGTGAGACTAGTACTCGCGATAACTGACTCTGGACATTTTGATACTATACTACATAAAATATCTGTTAATAAAATATCAAAATTGTTAACTAATGCAAAAAACTGTTAATACAGATAAATTCTAAAATTTACGATAAATGCACATGGTACTCGTGGACGGGGTACTAGAAGCCGTGGCAAAGGCCGTAGAGGGGCTTAAGCGGGGTCCTCATCATCTGGGAGTCTGCCTAATTTGGACACTAGCGAGACGCCGATGTCGCCTGTTACAAAGACTGGGTCTGAGTCTTTGACGCACTGTCCCAAGCCATGGTACGAATTTTGGAGAGGGTTGATAGCCACCACTGGTATGCCTTGTCACGGAGCAGAGAAATAGCCCTCTTAAGCTTTTGCTCAGCAGTGAAGTCCAAGTCGTCCATAATTCTTTCCATAGCCTCCATCCAATACTTGGCCACATTAGGGGAAACTTGAATAATTCGGATTGATTAGATCAGAGATAAAAAAAATAGGGGATAAGTCTCTTGAGTTGCATTTCCCTCAGGTTGAGAGTGGTACTACTACGAAATTTGGGATTAATAAGGATGGGGTATTGTGTTTCCACGGTCGAATTTGTGTACTGAATGATGAGGACTTGAGACAGTCGATTCTGAGGGAAGTGCATAGTAGCCGTATGCTATACATCCCAGTGGAAATAAAATGTATCGAGGTCTGCGAGAGTTATACTGGTGGCCAGTGTTGAAACAAGAGGTTACCGACTTCGTGGCTTGCTGTTTGACTTGTTAGCAGGTTAAGGCTAAGCATCAGTTACCTTCAGGTTTGCTGCAACCGGTTAAGATACCGATGTGGAAATGGGAACGAGTAATGATGGACATCGTTAGTAGGTTGCCTCTAACACCTAGTATGAAGGATTCTGTCTGGGTCATCGTGGATCGATTGACCAAGTCCGCACACTTCATCCCGGTCAGGGCAAACTTTTCTCTGCAAAAATTGGCCAAGCTTTATATTTCTAAAATAGTGTGGTTGCATGGGGTACCTATCTCGATCATCTCTGATAGGGATCCTCATTTCACGTCCCGGTTCTGGAAGAAGGTTCATGAGGCTCTAGGTTAAAGATTAAACTTCATTACTGCTTTCTATCCTCAGAAAGATGGTCAGTCGGAGAGGGTGATTCAAGTATTAGAGGATATGTTAAGGAGCTGTCTTATAGATTTCCGAGGCAATTGGGAGGAGTACTTGTAGCAGAGTTTGCTTACAATAACATTTACCAGTCTAATATATAGACGGACCCTTACGAGGCCCTGTATGGTTATAAATATCACACTCCCTAATGCTGGACTGAGTTGGGTAAGCGACGTATTCTGGGTCCAAAATTGGTTTCAGAAACTGAGGACAAGGTCCATTTGATCCGAGAACGACTAAAAGCTGCTTTTGATAGGAAAAAGTCCTATACAGATCTGAAGCGTCGAGAGATTGAGTATGCTGTGGAGGACTTCATGTTTCCAAAGGTCTTTCCATGGAAGAAGATTCTAAGGCTCGGTCGCAAGGGCAAGCTTAGCCCTCGATTTATTGGGCCGTGCCAGATTCTGGAGCGAGTAGGGCCAATCGTATATCAATTGAAACTACCTCCAGAGTTGGATCGAATTCATGATGATTTCCATGTCTCGATGTTAAGACGTTACCATTCTAATCCCATGCACATTGTTCTGATGGAGGAGATTGAGGTTAGGCCAGATCTAACGTTTGAGGAGGAGCTGGATCAAATTTTAGATCGTGATGTTAAGGCTCTGCGAAGAAAGTCTATCCCCTTAATGAAGGTGTTGTGTCGAAATCATAGAACTGAGGAAGCCACTTGGGAGCCAGAGGATTCGGTGCGGCAGCAGTATCCTCACCTTTTTTGATCAGGTAAAAATTCGAGGTCAAAATTTTCTTTTAGGGGGTAGAGTTGTAATGCCCCAAGTTTTTAAAAATGTTTCTATAATTCACTGATACAAATCTGTATTGCTTCAGTAGTTAAGTGTTCTGGGTGTGTGTGAGAGGTCTCAAGTTCAAGCCTTAGTTTGGGAAACTTTTGGCTTTTTAATGAATAGCGCCTCACTCTAGTTCAATAGGTTTATAACTAAAGGTTGGTAAATTTTTACCAGAATGGCCCTGCTGGTCTGGTGGTTTAGTAGCGTGTTTCATTACATGAGTTCTTGAGTTCAATTCTCGATTTTTTTCATTTTTGCACGATTATGGGGAGGAGTTTAAGTGGCGATAGAATTCTGAGTAGTGGGCGTATGGTAGAGAGAATTAAGGGGGAAAAGATTAAGGGGTTATCAGGATATTCCATTTTTTTTCTTTTTGGGAAAATTCGTAAAGAACTCTGCTCTCCCTTTTCTCCATTCTGCTGAAACTCTACTCTTCTCTTATCTCTTTCTTCTTTCATCCTTTTCTTTTTGATTCCCTTGTGCATCGTAGGCTACCTTTTGGTAGAAAAGTTTTGTGTTTTGTAAGTTGTAAATACTAAGTGTTTGATTGGGGGAAATTATGGGCGTTTTGATAGCAACATATTGCGATAATTGAGGTCCTTTCCGTGCTAATTTGTAATCGACTGATTCAAGGTGTTGGGGGTAAGTTTTCGTCGCTTTATGGATGGGTATCCCAATTCGGGTTCGATTTTAAGTTCAATGATTAAGTGATTAATGTAGTGAAATTGGTCAATTATAGGTTCTGGAGTGCTCAGGGATCGTTTTAGCATCAATCGATACCAAGTGTGTACCCAAAAACACAGAAAAAGAGAATCGACGAAAGCCAAAAAATGATTCTGTCGACACCACTTAGATGTGTGGTTGCCCGTGTTGTAAGCTGTGTGGCAGTACACGGGCGTGTGATCGACGAGCCAGGTCGTGCGCGCAAGACATAGGCACATGACACCGCCGTGTGACAGCCGGTGAGGCCGTGCGCGAGACACGAGCTCAACCAATTGGGCCATGTGGGCCACACAGGAAAGTGGGTGCACATGGGTGTGTGAAGTTGTGTGCCAAGCCATGTGAAACACCCAGCCAAAGCCAATTTGGGCCGTATGGCCACACAGCCAGGCCACATGGGCATGTGAGCCCAATTTTTTGCAATAATTTGTAAGGTTGCACGGTTGACCAAGTCAACTGTGACCTACCGTAGTGTGAGTAAGCATTACTTCGACCCCTGATTCTGTGATCTGTCTATGAGATGTATGTATCAAGCATGTTACTCTTAGCATGTGTATCTGACTGATTGTATGATCTGTTAAGTTGCATTATAGCATGCCATATTTGTATGATGCATTGCATCGGGGTGGGGTTGGTGTTATGATGGAGGAAGTATTTTGAGAGGCTCTTAAGCCTGTTATCTGGCGGCTCAGCTACAATTATCTGATTATATGCTGCAATTCGGTACAACACTGTGCGTTGGGATGGGTGGGTCGACTTTATCCCCACATGGTGTGTTGGGTTGGATGGAGTTGGTGTTCAGGGTTGGTGGGCATGATTTCTGTTACTCTGCACTGTTATGCATGTTAAATCTGAGATAGGCTACGGCCCAGTTCGTATCTGATTCTGTATCTGAGTGGACTAAGGTCCACACCGATTCTATAAAGGGCTCAGGCCTGAATTATCTATTATTTGGATATGTGACTGATTTTTACTACTGGGTATATTTTTCTGTGGGGATTACACACTGAGTTTACGAAAACTCACCCTTTTCTGTTTAGTCTGTGTAGTCCCAAAACTTGACGAATCGATGCAGCGAAGGGCTCAATGGTGACCACCTCTATCGAATTGCTTGTTTATAATATTTGTGGTTACATTTCTTATTTCTTATTAGTATTTTATGTATGATGGATTTTGGGATGGTTTGGTTTTAATTTGGGACTTTGAACTATTGATTATGGATTTATGAACTACAACGCAACAAAGTATGGTTTTCCTAAAATAAATTAAGATTTTCATAAAAGAAATGGTTTCCAAAAATTATTTGGGTTTCAAAAGCTTCCACGTAAAAGAAATGTTTTAAATCAAATCAATTCTAACACGGTTTCTCGAACTAAGTAAAAGTTAATAATTTGAAACGATTTGAAGGTCAATGCGTTTTCAAAAACACTCTCATGTGACATTGCCAGATTTGACCATAACGTCTAGGCCAGGTTTGGGGTGTTACATGTTCAATCCATGTCGGCTTAACCTGAAGCTCAGCTAATAAGCTACCATCATCAAATAAGCTTAAGCGAGTAAACATCTCCCTCAAATAAGTCAGCTCTATGGCTCAGAGCATCAGCCACCATATTGGCGTTGCCAGAATGATACTCGATGGTGCAATTGTAATCCTTAAGAAGCTCGATCCATCTATGCTACCTGAGGTTTACTTCCTTCTGCGTGAGGAGGTACTTGAGGCTTTTGTGATCAGTGTAATATAATACACTTCTCATTATACAGATAATGCCTCCAGATTTTTAGTGCAAACACCACAGCGGCCAACTCTAAATCATGCGTTGGTTAATTTGCCTTATGAGTCTTAATCTGACAAGACGCATATGCAACCACCTTACCATCCTGCACCAGCACCCAACCCAAACCAACATGTGATGCATCACTATAAATGGTGAACTCTTTTCCAGACTCCGGCTATATCAGAACAGGAGCCTCAATCAGTACAGTCTTAAGCTTTTCAAAGCTCTCTTGCTGTGCATCAGTCCACACAAAAGGAACTCCTTTGCGCGGAAGCTTTGTCAACGGAGCTGTGATCAAGGAGAACCCTTCTACAAAATGCCAATAGTAACCCGCCAATCCCAAAAAATTGTGGATCTCAGACACATTCTTTGGCTGTTTCCAATCCAACACCACCTCAATCTTTTTAGGATCGACTTGTATCCCCTCAACAGAAACTACATGTCCCAAAAATGTTACTTCCCAGAGCCAGAACTCACACTTGCTGAACTTTGCATACAGCTATTTCTCACAAAGAATCTGTAGTACTATTCTTAGATGCTCATCGTGCTCGTCTTCAGACATAGAATACACCAAGATATCATTGATGAAAACCACCACAAATCGATCCAGGTAGGGCTGGAACACCCAGTTCATCAAGTCCATAAATGCCAATGGTGCATTAGTCAATCCAAAGAGCATCACTAGAAACTCGTAATAACCAAAACGAGTCCTAAATATTGTCTTATACACATCAGTCTCTTTAACCTTTAATTGATGATAAATAGAATGTAGATCAATTTCAAAAAACACTTAAGCCCCCCTGAACTGGTCGAACAAATCATCAATTCTCGGAAGCGGGTATTTATTCTTAATGTTAGCTTGTTCAGCTGCCGGTAGTCGATACACATCCTCATTGTCCCATTTTTCTTTTTCACAAACAACACAGGTGCTCCTCACAGAGACACACCGAGACGAATGAATCCACGATCCAATAACTCTTGAATCTGAGCCTCGATCTTTGTAAGCTTCTTCGGTGCCATTCGGTATGAGGCGATAGACACAAGAGCTGTGCTTAGAATAAGCTCGATCCTAAATTCCACCTCTCGGCTCGGAGTTAAACCTGGTAGTTCCTCAGGAAAGACATTTGGAAAATCCCTCACAGTTCTGATGTCCTTTACAAAACAATGCCCAGAATCAGTAACACTTACATAGGCCAAATAATCCTCACATCCTTTCCGGACTAACTTCTCTACCACCAACGCCGAAATCATATTAGTAAAAAAATCTCGATGTTCCCTAATCACAACTACCTTGGTGTCCTCCTCGGTTCTGAAAACAACCCTCTTAGTCGTACAGTTTAGACTTACTCGATGCTTAACCAACCAGTCCATCCCTAAAATTAAGTCGAAATCCCCAAACGGGAGCTCCATCAAATCAGCCAGAAATACTGTCTCTTGAACCTCTAACAGAACGTTTCTATACAATTTAATAACTTGGATAGATTGCCCCAAAGGACTCACAATAGTCACCTCACCAAAAGTATCCTCAACTGGAAATCCCTAAAGTTTCAGATACAATACTAGCTACATAGGAGTGTGTAGAGCCTATGTTTATCAATGCAAGATAAGGTACATTATAAATTAAGAACATACCAGTGATGACGTCTAAGCATCTTTGTCCTCTCATCGACGAGCAACATAAACAAGAGTAGGCTACCTCGCCTCAGCATGTTCAGCACCTTTGCCTGGTGCTCTCTGTCCATAGCCCATGCCGTTACCACCCTTAGCCTGACCACAACCCCTAGATGGCTGCCAGACTACCCTCGACGGCTACACAGTACCAAAACTCAGAGCTCGCATCTGATCAGCCCTCAGCAGACACTCTCGAATGCAGGGTCAATAGACCCACATCTCAAACATGCCCCAGTCATCCTCCAACATTCATCCGGATGGCGTCTACCACAATGCCCACAAGGCCTGATTCCTATAACACCCCAAACCTGGCCCAGACGTTATGGTCGGATCCGATATGCCACATCGAAGCGTTCAAAATATTTTATATTGTTGATCCAAAAAAACCTACTTAGTGTTTTAAAAGATAATTTTATTATAGGTTAAAGTGAATGGAAGCTGTGCACCAGGTAGGAAACCGAAAAAGAGGAGGTGAGTCTATCGGACTACTTAAGTACCAAGCTCCCTTCGGATCCAATCCTAGACATGCACACCGCCATTGCCACACCTTAACGTCATGTATATTTCTAGGAAACCAATTTGATTAAGTCATTTTTAGGAAAAGTGATTAATTTTGGGAAATACTTTCATTGCGGAAGCTTTGCTTGTTGTCGTGTTATTTTGAAATCAATTGTTGTTGTTTTTTTTAAAACGCGCCCTAAAGCTATCCAATTTCAACAGTTAAAATAAGTAATACCTATCTTAGTAATACATATTAAAACCATCAAAAATAATTAATCAGCCTTATTACATTTAAAACCCAAAACTTCAAACGTAAATAAAAGGATGTCCATTCACGGAAGAAAATCAAACTTTCGAGCGGGTGGCGCTCAATTCCCTCACGCTCCAAGCCCACTATGGTTGGGGATTTCTTGCGTGGATGAAAATAAAAGGGTGAGTTTGGGAAACTCGGTGTGTAAGGAAAACCCATTCAAAGCCCAAGTCACTCAAGCCTATTGGGCCTAAGCCCATTAAGGTAACGATGGTCTTGGGCGAGTCCTTTCAGATTACAATAAACTAGGCCTTAGCCCTTATTCAGATAACGATATGGCCCATAGGCCCATTTCAAAATACATGCAACATCAGTAAACATATGCAAGCCCATTTGGGAGACTACTCAACCCACCAACCACTACAGTCCACCATTACCGACCATACACTCCATGTGGGAATAGCTCAACCCACCCATTAACACTCCACGATTTTGACCTTTGTCGCTCGATTAACGAAGAATTGAGGCAAGCCTCCAAGACGTGGACAAGCCACTTTCAGTACTTCCTCCGTCAATATCCCAGTCTCATGCATCAGATAATAACAACATGGCATGCAGTAAATAACAACAGTCAAACATGCATTTAGGTCAATTTAACCCTAGGGGTAAAACTGTAAATTTTCCACTTTTAAAGGTATTTCAGTAATTTATCTATTTTAGGGTTTTTCATGCATATTCCTACCTTTCACGTACTAACAGAATCACTACCGAGGGTTCTTACCGAATTGGGCCCGTTGGCCCATCATTCCAATTTTGGCCCTTTAAGCCCAAAAATATCGAGGGCACAGAAATCATGCACTTTGCAGTCCAAACATTGCATCTTACCTAAAACATTAATCGATTTACCTCACGAGCATTCGCACACTCGTAAATCTACAAAATACCGGTTTTCAGCATTTCGGCTTTTCGACTTTTGCCGATCTAGACTAAGAAAGAGGGTGTTAGTTACACACCTGTTTACGATGATATGCTGACGAGATCCACACACGAACTGCCTACAATTGGATTACTAACACGTTAATCTAACTATTCAAATATGAACTACGTATTAACCCCTTACAATATTCGGCCAACCATACCTACAGATCATAGTAAGCTTATAAGAAATTAATAAGCAACTCATTAACAATTTTTTTGTCAATGTTTACCACATAATCAAAATTTCACTGCAAGCTGTCTTCCTGAGCAACAGTCACTAAATCATTTATAACTGGAGCTACGAAACTCCAAATCAAGTGCCATTAATTTTCCCTGAAAATAGACTCATATATCTTCTATCCATAAAATTTTCAGAATTTTTGGTTTAGCCAATCAATACCAGATTTTTCTCAAAGTTTCCCATGTTTCACTGTTTAACTAATCTGACCACTCTTCATTACGAATCAAATTTCTCATTGTACAGAATTCAAAATATGTTCTCGTTTATTCCATTTGAAACTAGACTCATTAAGATTTAATTACATAATTTATGTAGCTTCTAAATCATCTCCCACAATTTATGGTGATTTTCCAAATTCGCGTTACTGCTGCTGTCCCAAGCAGATTTATTACCAAATCACTCTTTCACACCTAACTTGCATGCTTGTTATTTAAACATGTATATCACCAATCAATCATCACATATCTATGATTTTACTTAAGTATAATCTCCATTTCATCATTTTAAAGCACAACATGTTAGCCGATTTTTCCCCTTAGCATCTAAGGCACATGCATGCTCATTTGTTTGGCTTAACTTCACCTATCTTCCATTTTTCATCAAAAGAACATGAAACAACAACCATTTCCTTCATTTTAATTCATGACTAAATGCTCACAACACAACTAAAAACCAAAATATGCTTCAAGAGTTAAGGTAGAATCAAGAAGAACTAATGAACCTCAAAATAGAAGCAAGGTACCAAAAACTTACCTTCAATTTTCTTCCCCAAGTGACCGAACATTCAAGAGCTTTCTCCTCTCCTTTCTCTTCTCTAACTTTAGGCTATGATGAACAAAGATGGACAAAAATTTGTTCTTTTCACCCCTTTTTTTTAATAAAATTTCATATTTCATCCATTTAATTCTTTAATACAAAAGACATGAAATGCCCATCATGGAACATTTACCTAACCCATTATCATGGAACATTTACCTAACCCATTATCATGGAATATTTATCTAATCCATTATCATGGAACATTTACCTAACCCATTATCAATTTGTACCATGAATTATGCATATCAAGTGCTCATATTGTCTACAACAACATGATGGCTGGCCACTTCATGTAAAATGGGAGGTTTGTCATGCAAATCCTCCTATTTTGCACTCCTATTTATTTGGCCACTTCAATTTAGCCTATAGCATTTTCAAACATTTTCATATAGGTTCTATTTCATAATTTCACCCCCTTTTTCTTATGGAACAAAAATTAACTAAAATTGCCAAGTTCTATCTTAAGCTTGGGCCTTCTAGAGGCCCACTAATATAATTAAACCTATGCCAACATTCACAGAATTCCTGAAAATTGGGGCGTTACAATTCCAATAGGTGTAAGAAGAGGCCCTACTCTAATTGGCCCATCAGATCTGGCATTTTTCTTAGGCCTCATCGCAGAACTCGAGGGCTCTGAATCCCTCTTATTCTTGCCCCTCTCTCTATCTCTATTTTGACGCTCAGTGGGTTTTACCTCTTCAGCGATCTTTGCCTTCTCAACCAATATAGAGAACTCATGCTCCCTCTACAGTGTAATCAATACCCTCAAACTGTCTGTGAGTCCATCCTTGAAGTGAACGCAACGCTCATATTCAATCGCCACCATGCCTTGAGCATAGCAACTCAATCTCAAAAACTCAGCCTCATACTCGGCCACTGTATGATCCCCTTACATGAGATTCAAAAACTCACGTCTCCTAGCATCGATGTAGCTTTCCCCCACATATTTACCTTGAAAAGCAGACATATATATGCCCCATGTTAGTAGTTCGGGCTGAGTGCCCTCCTTAACAGTCAGCCACCATTGGTATGCTTCATCGCGAAGCAAGGAAACAGTCCCTTTTAGTTTCTGCTCAAGTGTAAAATCCAAGTCATCCATAATTTCTTGTACTAGGCCACGTTAGGGGCGACTCCAGTGACACCCCTGAATAGCTTAGCGTCACAGATCAGAGTCGTTCCGTAACCAACCCTTGGCCCCCAGATCCAGTATTGGGCCTTGTGACCGTCTCTCATATCCTCATAAGAGCCTAGGACAATGCTTCATCCTCGACCATATGATCATGAGACCCAGCCTCTGTAGCAGGTGAAACCAACATCTCGCTCGTATCCAAATTCGGCATGCTGCCTAACGATGAGGACTTAACTCGAACCCCTCTACGGCCTCTACCTCGGCCTATAGTAATCCATTTGCAAATACCTCGTACGCTCATATCTAATCGAATTATCTGTATTAAGAATTTTATGAATCAGTTATAATTCAATAATTATTAGCAGATGTTTTATGCAAGCAGTTTTAGAGTGATTTTCATAATTCACAGTCTCAGTTTACAATAACTAAAGTGTTTTCAGAATAGTCTATATCAATGTTTTTCAGAGTAAACTATCAGTAGTTTTTAATTAGTTTATCAGAGTATAGAAAAATTACAAGATTAGCGTCGAAGACTTGGTGTACTACATACTTAGTCAAAAATATTTCAAACCATTTTAAAAGCATTTCTTTAAAACCAAGTTTTTTAAACCCAAATCCACAGTTGAGTTTTGCAACCTGGTCTAATACCACTAAATGTAACACCCCAAACCCAGCCTAGATGTTATGGCCGAATCTGGTGATTTCACATGAGATGGAAGTCAAAAACTAGTTTGTCGAGTTAAAACAATTCCAATTGAATTAGCCTTTATCTTTGTTCGAGGTAAAACACATGTTATTCATTACGTTTGGCCCAGAATCCCACACGCTCGTGTGGTTTTACCCATGTGGGCCCACACTCCCGTATAGCTCATACGACCCAAATCAGTATAGCCCGTGTCTCGCACACGGCCTACTTGGCCATTACACGATCGTCTCATTCATGCACGACCTCGTTCGTTGATCACACGCCCGTGTTCCATCACACGACCTACCACACAAGTGACTACATGCTCGTGTGACGTTGATAGTAAGCTTTTTCGGCTTTTCGTCGAATCTTATTTTCTGAGTTTTGGGTACACATCTGGTTCGTTTTCGCAGCAAACGCAACTCCCAAGTCACCAGAATGTAAAGCTGAGAAATATCATTCAGTCACTTAAATCAATTCTTATACGCGAACACAAAAATACGGGCAACTACTAAACTATCGAAATTTGTTACCTCTCAATAGCGATGATTCTCTCAATACAACTAGAATGCCAAACTGCGACCAGCAGCACCTCGTGCTCCTCCTAAATACCATTAACTTTTCGTTAGGCTAAGAACCATTACCCAAACCCAAAAATGCAGTAACCTACACTTACCAGCAACACCCGAAAGGAAAGACGGAGACAGTGGAGACTAGAGATTGGTAACAAAAAGAAAATAGAGACAGGATTAGAGCAAAAAGAAAAACGGCGTGGGAGAAGGAAGAGAGGAAAGGAAAATGGCAGGAGGGAATTTGAGGAACAGAAACTACCAAATCAGAATTCTAATTACCCCCTTAACTTTACTCTCACAATCCCACTAACTTATAACTTCCTCGGTCTTTTAACTCCACCAAAACTCTGTCCATCAGCCGAGCAAAAATAAACTCCCTCGCTCATGCAAGGATTCGAACACAAGACCTTCAGCAATCCAACACACTGCTTAACCACTAGACTAGCAGACCTATTTTGATATGGTTCTACCAATAATTAAATTTAAGCCTACAGAACAGGGCTAAGGCTTTATTTAGAAAAATACCAAATTTTTTCCCAAGACAAAGCTTGAACTTGGAACCTCTCACACACACCCAGAACAGTTAACCACTGAAGCAGATATAGATTTGTGTCACAATTTAACAAACACAAAAATATAATTTTTAGGGCGTTACACTTGCGCGTACAAATTTTTGGGTCTGAAGATTTATTTCTCTCTCGCTTTAAAGGAGACATAGTCATAGTTTTAAGTTGTGTTTGGGTTCATGATGATGTCATGGAGCTCAATAACCTACAAAATTCATCTGCCATGTGAGTATGGCACCATCACCCAAGAAATTGGGATCACTTTACAACTAGATGTCCAAGTTGGCGGTGAATATACCGTCTAGGGTTATGTTTAACTACGGCTTCAAGGTTACAAAGGTTATTTTTTCAAAGGATTGAGCATAACTGGAGCCCTAGTTGACGGTGCTGATGCGGGCATGACAACCAATTTCACCTCGTTAGAGAAGCATGCTCTATAAGACCCATATAGAAGTGTGAGGAAGCAAAACACAAGGGGCCTCCTAATATAATCAAATAATTTATGTTGTCGATCTCCACCAAAGGCAGTGACCCTATTAGTAAAGCATGTTAGTAACACCCTAATACTGACCATATGGACCCGGTAGAAGACTATTACATTTAGTGCCAAAGCGATTTTGGCAAGACAGTGTATAATTTAAACATTTTTTCATAGTGTATTAACTTATTTAACCAAAAAAAATTAATATAAACATATGGGTCATTAATGGATGATTGATTGCATTTGGAAATGACTTAAAAATTGTTTTCACTCAAAACAGGGGCAAAGTATCGATACTTAAACGAAAGGTGTCTACACCACTGCACCAAATTGATACCAAAATAGCATTCTGGAAATCCAAAAATTCAAATTTTGATGAAGGTATCGATACCTTAGGCCTAAGTATCGGTACCTAGGCTTCAATATCGATATGCATGTCAAAAACGATACCAAAATCACATTCTGTTTTGGAAATTTTTAGGTTTAAAGCCTAGGTACTGATACGTATACCCTTGGTATCGAAACCATGAGTAAATTTTGTTAAAACTCAGTTGAAAATTTGCTTAAAAAGCCCGTGCACTATTTACAAACCATTTCAAAATTTAAAACCAGTCCATAATAGTCCAAATCAATCCAATAAACAATTTATCATCCATTTATGCACACATCCATTAGGTCCTTAATAATTCATTTCAATTATCTTTCAATTTCTTCACAAAACATTAAAATGAGCAAAGTTATTATAACTTACATTGTAATTCCTATTACTAAATTCTACTTGTTAAGCATATGTACATCCCATACTATCATCAAAATATAAAACATGCTCTCATTCAAATTGGAGATGTGATGGAACGAGCAGGTCTCGAACCACTTCTAGCTTTCTTTTTCTACTTCAACCTATGCATTAAAATAAAATGTATTAAGCTAAAATAGCTTAGTAAGTACTACAAGAATTTAATCATAAAAAAATTATCATATTGCAAAATTAATACTTAACTATAAATATTCTTAACTTAAATTGTGCTTATTCAAAATTACACTTACCACCTCATATTTCATTCACAAGGCCCAAATTAGACTAATTAGAACAATTAGGACATGCTGAATAGAACTGAACATCACTGAAGCGAATATCTAAACACTGCTAAAGCATATAACTAAACACCGTCAAAGCGGATAAGGGTCCGTCTGTTTACATGTAAAAGGTTTTACGGAAAATGTTTTCTGCATTTTCCGGTGTTTGTTTCATAGAAAATAGTTTGGTCAACTGAAAATGACTTATAGGTCAAGGTAAAATAAACCCTTTTTCCTGTAAAATAACTTACCATTTTGAAAAGCATAAGTCATTTTCCGGAAAAAGCTCACCTATAGATAATTTATTTTTATATAAAATTAACTTAAATCAAGCTTAATATTATGATATTGATAATAATTTTTATTTTTATTTTTAAAATTATTTAAAATATTATATTTTTCAATATTATTGAACATACATATTTAATTATTTATATTTAGTCATATAATAAATTATTAATATAATAAATATAATTTATTATTTTAATAATTATTTAATATTTCAATTTTATTTTAATAATAAATTTGAAAATAATAATTTTAAATAATATTATTCACATATTATTGAAAATATTTAATATTAATATTTTAAAATAAATATTTTTACAATTATAAATATATTAATAATAAATGTTTTGTAGTATAAAGATTAAAATATGTCATAAGTTTATGTACACTTCATGATTTGTAATTTAGTCTTTGTACTTTTATTTTCAAGAATTTAGTCCCTTTACTTTTCAAATTTAAAAATTAAGTCCAATTGTTGACATCGTTTTTTTGTCAATTTTGTTGATATCATATTTTAAATAAAAATACTCACTTAGATTTGAAAATTAAGTCCGATTGTTGACATCGTTTTTTGTCAATTTTGTTGATGTCATATTTTAAATAAAAAATACTCACTTAGTAGTCATGTGATAAAAAATAACGTTGTAATGAATTTGAATTTAACATAATATTTTTACTATATGCAAAAACAATGTAAAATATAAAATTATAGATAAAAGAAAATTTAATTAAATAATGAAAAATAAGAAAATCTTAAATATATGTTGTTTTAATTGAAAACAACTTTTATGAAATATTTTTAAGAAATCTACCAAACAACAGAAAATATTTTACACAAATTCTTCCAAACACTAGAAAATATTAGCTTTTCTAGAAAATTAAATCATTTTCCATAAATCATTTTCCGGAAGTCATTTTCAGTGAAACAAACGGAACCTAAATAATAAGTGCGCAATATATATTTCTTAATGGCATGCCACTAATATCCTAATCAGTCATATTCGTCTACTTGGGCTCACGTTTTCTTTATACGAATTTTTAATCTTTGTAATTTAGTTCTTGAACCTATAATTTCATATATATACATATCACCCAATTATCAATACATTTTATTACACACATATAATAATTTCAATACAAATAATTTATTATATCACTTATAATTTTATTTACAATCTTATAACATATTTTATTAGATTTATGACTTAGTCCCTTTTATACTACTACATATATATATCTAAAATTCAATAACTAATTAACAATTCTTATGGCTAATAAAGAAATATAAATAAATTCTTGTAGTACTTACAACCAAGGCTTGTTTGATGATTCTTCTTACTTCTTCACTTATTGGCTACCCCTTCTCCTTTTACTACAATTTGATCCTCTTTTTTCCTCTCTTTCTCTTGAATCCTTGTTACTACAAACTAGCCCTAACTTTCTTTCTCCTTTCAAGTAACTATTAACTCCTTTCTCATGGGGCTGAAGTAACTACCTTTCTCTACTCTTTATTTGGTTGAGAAATCATGAGAGAAAAATGGAGAAACAAGCTTGAAGGACTCAACAATGGAGGAAAAATGACTTAAATGGAAATTAAGCAAAAGTTTTATTTTGGGAGAAAGGTAAGTGATGATGGGATGTGGAAAAGAAAGATGAAAACTTTCTCATTCTCATCTTTTCTACTTTCTTCTACACTCTTCACAAATAAAAATCTCATGAGTTTTATTAAAATGGTAAATTGCTAACTAATCCTCTCTTCTTCCATCATTACACTATGACCCTAATCATTATCATAAAATATCTTATTTTTATAATTACCATTTTACCCCTTATCATCTATTCAATTTCCATATATGAATCACATCACATTTTAGTGATATTACCTCTCTAGTTCCTCCTTATTTTCCAACAATCTCATGCTACTAACCTAACTTTTTAATTTTCACACTTTTTCTCCACTACTTTTCATTTTCCTACAATTTAGTCATTACCTCAAATCAAATTTTCCTATCCTAAAAATATTTCTAATTTCTATAAACTCTAATTTCTTTCTATACTTTTACTTTAAAATTCCTATTTAATCTATTTCTAATTTTTTTCTAATTTTCCTAACCCGACACATCACTGAACCAAAGCCTCTTTACTTTGAGGATGTTACACACCTAAGGTAGTGACCCTGTTAGTAAACATGTTACACCCCAATTATGTCACAAGTTCTAATAATGAGGTAACCGCTTTTGGTGGACATAAATAAAACAAAATACTTGATTACGCCACTGCATTTTTCTTCTTCATACTTTTTTTGGGGGTTTTATAAACCATCCTTCTTTGACGAAGAAAAACTGGTTGTTGTGCTTACATAACCATTGTCAACTGGGGCCCCATTTATGCTTCATTTTTTGACAACATATCTTTTGTAAACTTGAAGTCAAAGTTACACTTCAACCCCAAATCATATAATCATAGTCAACTAGGACGTATGATGGCTCCATACTCATATGGCAGATGAAATTTGTAGGTCACCCAACTCTATGACACCATTGTAAATTCAAACATTCCTTAAAACAATAATTATGTCTATCTCAAATACAAATAAAATATCTACAAATTTCTAATTTCCAACTGTAAGAAAAAAATGATTTTTACCTAAGTGAAAACACGTCCTACAGGGCATGTTTTCATCTGACACATCAATGAAAATGCGCCATGTAGGATCTGTTTTCAGGAGAGAGAATTAAAAAGCGTCCTATGTGGCACATTTTCACTTATGTGGCAATGAAAGCGCACCCTGTAAAACGCATTTTCCTTTCTCTCCAAAAATATCGTAGATCGGTAAATTTGTAGAATTTCAGCCTAGTTTCTCAAATATCTTTTTAGCATATTCATATAAATTAACAAAAAGAATTAATAGCCAAAATAGGGTGCCTAAAAGGCTAAAGCTTGGGTAGTTTACCCTTTTATTTATCTTTGAGCCTATTAGAGATTGTGTGACGCGAATCCTATACTTGTTGAAGAAATAAATACAGTGGAAAAATAAGGGATATGTGGTGGCGAAACTCCTTTTGTATTATAACAGGGTTTTCAACCCTTAAATAGATGTAGTCGAAACTCTTCTTGTGTCATTCATTTTTCTACGTGAGTGAATTTCTTCTCCTCTACCTGTGGTTTTTTCCCGAAACGGTTTTCACAAAAAATATGTGTGTTCTTATTTTTCTTTTTCTTATTGTTTTGCAATCTTTCTACTGCTATTATCGGCTTTTATTAAAACAAACTAGTATCAGTGCTTTTCGGGTTGCTTGTCTTGATCATAATAATGGCGTCATTAAAGTATGATACTTCGTTGTTGGATCGTAACACCAGATTTGCATTGTGTCAGGTAAAGATGCAAACATTTCTTATGTAGATATATTTGGAGGATACCCTACTAGGGTTAGATAAGATGCCTTCGACATTGAAAACTAAAAAGAAACAACCTAAGGATTGAAAAGCTCTAATGCAATTACATCTGGATCTGTCGAGTGATATTCTACATGACGTCTTGAAGGAGAAGACCGCTGCTGCATTATGGGCAAAGCTGGACCAGCTATGCATGTCGAAAACCCTAACTAGCAAGTTGCAAATGAAGCAATATCTTTTTTCTCATAGTTTGGAAGAAGTCTTTGGTTGAACACGTAACTATGTTTAAAGAAATTGTCTAAAACTTAGAAGCCATGGAGGTGTAGTATGGGAAAATAGGATTTAGGGTTAATTTTACTTTGTTCATTCCTTCCGTCTTATTCAACCTTCAGAGATACGATTTTGTATAGTCGTGAATCTCTCACAGTTAATGAAGTAAGGGTGGATCCACGACTCTGGTTGCACTTTCCATATGAGTCCCAATCGGGATTGGTTTACAATATATGAAATAGTGTTTGAAGGAGTTGTTTTGATGGGAAAGAATGCTTCATGTAGATTTGCATGTATTGGCATGATCATCAATGGAGTCGCCAAAACACTTAGTGACGTACGACATGTGCAAAAATTGAAGAGAAATCTAATTTCATTAAGTACTCTTGATTCAAAAGGGTACAAGTACATAGCTGAAAGTGGGTTCTAAAGATTAGCAAGGGTTCCCTCGTGGTAATGAAAGGGCAAAGAAAGATTGTCACGTTATATGTTTTGCAGGGTTTAATTGTTACTAGTTATGCAACCGTAGCTTCCTTTTCATTACTAGATGATGACGTTACTAGACTTTGGCATATGCATTTGGGGCATATGAGTGAGAATTGTAACAACTTGTTTTTCAGTGGTATTAGAAACTGTGGTTTCGGGGCCACAAATCCAACGAGTAAGTTCGTAAATATCATTATATAATATTTATGAGTCAAATATAATTTTAAAAAGGTTTTTGATATGATAATTTATGTTATATGAATGATTAATTAAGTTTAAGTGGTAAGACCTTAAAGTCAAGTGATTTTAGAAAATTAGGTACCAGGACCTCATTTCTATAAACTAAGCTATAAACATTTTTATAAATATTTACAGAGTGTTATTAAGGTTTTATTAAAGTTTCCTCAATAAACTTTAATGTTTAGATGATTAATTAAGCAAAAAGGAATAAATCATAAAAGTTGAAAAAGTCAGTCGCTATTAGTTTAAAGGTGATAATTTATTATATATTTTTAATTGGATTTCCTTAATGGATAAATAAACCATCCTTAATATAGTGGGACGGTCTAATGCTTTATTTTCTTTTAATTTTAATATATATGCTATTATATTATTAAAAAAAAGGTTAATAAAATAAAGAAAACATAATGCTTTCTTCCCCCATTTGTTTGTTCATCACCGAAAGCTCCATGAAAGCATACTCAAGGTTCGTCCATGGTTAAACCTTATCATGGTAAGTTATTTCTACTCGTTTCTAATAATTTTTATGTTTTTGAGATCGTAGTGACTAGGTCCAGCTAGCCCGTACCTTTGTTTTTGAAACTGTTAAAAGATTTTGAATGATTCGATTTATGAAACTTTCTAATTTAAGATGTTAAATGATGAAATTGGGGTATTATTTGTGATTTATAAGTATTTTGTTAAGTAATTTTGATGAATTTAATGATTAGGGATTAAATTGTTGAAATAGTAAAAATACAAGGACTTGGTGTGAAATTGTTGCAAAAATAGGCTGAAATGGAAGCTATCAATATTCGGATTATATGAATTTACAATAAAAAAATGGTGAAATTGCATGTTTTAGGGTCAGGGACTAAATTAAATAAAAGTAAAATGTTGGGGGCAATTGTGTAAAAATGTCAAAATTGACTAAATTGCATAAAATGAATTGTTTTACTATCTAAATTAATAGATTGAATGAAATTATTAATTTAGATCATGAACAAGTGGAAAATCAAAGAGAAGAGAAAATTACCAAATAACCCATATACTTAGTTATTTTTTCAATTTAGCTAGGTAAGTTCGTACGAACTAAAATCACTTAAATGCTAATTAAATTGAATGTTTACTATGTGTTCTAATGTAAATAAACCAATATATATGATTATATATCGTTTTAATGTTATATATTGATCTATATGTTGATATGTTAATTTTTATGTAACTGAATGGTGTAAATACAACAATGTGGCGACGATTATCGAGCCCCTTTTGAACCTTAGGAATTCATAGGATACAAATGACATGTCATTATGGTTGTAATGTTTCGGGTGCTGGTCTTGAATGTCCTACCGATGGTTGAGGACCTGCATTTGTTGCGGATACTCCACAGCTCGTGTAAGCAGCATCGTGTAGCTTACATTCCGACCCACAGCTCGTGCGAGTAGGTCCATTTCACAGCTCCTGTGGGCAATGATATAAAGGAAAGGAAAGATTACGATTATATGTTTAACACACCCTGCGTATCCGACGATATTCTAAACGTTCAACAGGCATGAAAAGGGAAGGAATGGTAGGTATTCAAATGACTTATGTCATGAATCTATGAAAAGGAACGAAAAGGTAATGTTCAATGAAAGTATGTTTATGTTCATGAAATTTATGATTTCAAATGATGTTGTTCATGTATATGACTTACCTTATGTTATTGTAAGTGATTTATGAGTTGATGCTCTAACATGTGTTGTGGATGATGCTTAGGCTTGTGCCAAGCTTACGATTGGATTATGTCATACTTAATCTTAATGAAATACATTGAAATGGAAAGTGTTCAAATGGATGAATATACCTAGTTAAAGAATAAATATACTAATTAGTGAATTGATGTTGTTATTTAAGCTAAAATAAGTAAATACAATGGAAAGTAAGTAAATGGAAGGGTTCAAAGTCTTATAAAATCTTATTATGTTAGGAATGAAAAATATATGTGATATTGATGAACTTACTCATTTATGATTTGATGGTTATAAAGGTTGATAAACTTTGTGAAACTGGTAAAGATTTATAATTACACCATAAAGTTCATTATTGAAATGAAATGTTATGTTTAAAGTTTATATGAGCTTACTAAGTATTCATTGCTTACATAGTTATTTTTCCTTTACTTATAGATTATCGAAAGCTCGATTGAGTTAGAATTTTGATCATGTTGGAAGCTCATTGGAGATCTATCACACTATCCAGCGATTATATTGGTAGATTTTGATGTTTTGATCAAGGTTATAATGGCATGTATAGGTGGACTTGTGATTTATGGTAGTTGATGGCATGTATATATCATTTTGGTTGATGTAAACTTGGTACTTTTGATGCCTTATTGATGTGTGTTATTTTGACAATGTGTTAATGCATGTTTTAATGGTTAAAGTGATAGGTGATGAATTGACCTCGACATGGTCAAGTTATGGTATGCTTTAGAAATGTTTTGAATAGATGTGCATGATTGAAATATGGTATATATATGTGTTCGTTGTTGGTACCATTTGGAAATGGCTAGACTTGTGTCATTTAGATGGTTTTCATGTATGTGAGAAATAGTCCAAATGGTAAAGTTATTTTGATATGGTATGAAACTAGTATGGTATGGTTGAAATATGTCAATTGTGATATGTTTTGGTGTGGGAATAAGTTAGTTGATGAATGGTTAAACATGCACATGTTTACGTATGTTTGATGTATATTTTTTGTTGCCTAAATGGCATATTGGTTGTATGGATTATTACCATATTGTATAGGTCTTTTTATACAGGCTTTGAGCATATTTTAAAGTTTTGGTCATGTGTGCAAGTGTACTTGAGTATATTCTTGAGATAGGTGAATGAAAGGGGCTTCATTTTTGGTCTATTTCTTGTCCACACAGCCTAAGACACAGGCATGTGTCTCAGCTGTGTGTGACACATAGCCATGCGACACAGTCGTGTGTCCCCTGTAGGCTTTAATGTTGCTTTTCAAAAGTTACACGGCCTAGCACATGGCCTGGCACACAGGCGTTTGAGGCCGTTTTAAGTGTTACATGGCCTGGCACATAGGCATGTGGCTTGGCCGTGGGACCCAAGTCAGAGAGTTACATGGGCATGGATATGGGCTGGGACACGACTGTGTATCCCTATTTTGAATGTTGCACGGCCTTAGACATGGGCGTGTGTCTCAGCCGTGTGAGTCACACGGATGTGTGACCTTGTAGTTTGAATTTTTCTAACTTTTTCCTTAATGTTTTAAATGCTTCTAATTTAGTCCTGAATTATTTCTAAAGTGTTTCTAGGGCCTCAAAGGCTCGATTAAGGGAGGATATGCATGTCTATGAATTGACTTTGCTATACTTTATGAAATGTTTAGAAGTGAATGTTTTTATGTTACAGTTTTATGGTAATGCTCTGTAACCCTATTTTGGTGATGGATACGGGTTAAGGGTGTTAAGAATGACATGATATAATTAAGCAAAAGAGGACTTATTGATGGACAAGCCGTTAGAAAGCTGAAGTTCTATGAGCACCGTATTTTTAGGAAGCAAAAAAGAGTTCGATTCACCAGAAAAATCCATAACATTAAGGGAACACTAGATTATATTCATTCTGATCTTTGGGAACCATCTAGAGTGTTTTCAAAGGGTGGTGCTAATTATATGCTAAAGATCATTGATGATTTTTCTAGAAAACTTTAGGCATTTTTCCTAAAGCAAAAAAATGATGTGCTGCAAATGTTTAAGAATTGGAAGACTATGATTGAAAAGTAGACTGGAAGATAGATAAAACACATTCGCACAAATAATGGCTCAAAATTTTAGTTTGATGAGTTTAATAAATTGTGCAAATTAGAAAGGATCGTGAGACACTTGACAGTTCGCCATACTCCAAAAAAAATAACTTTGTAGAACGAATGAATAGAACAATCATGGAAAATGTTTGATGTATGTTGTCGAATGCTTGTTTACGGAAGTCATTTGAGGTTGAAGCGGCATCTACTGTATGCTTTCTGATTTACAATTGCTATTGAGATATGGTCTGGTACTCTTGTTTATTATTTTGATTTGAATATTTTTGGGTGTCCTGCGTATGCTCATGTTGGTAATGGTAAATTGGAACCTAGATCTATTAAGTGTGTTTGTTTTGGATATAAGGCTAGTGTTAAAGGGTATAAGTTATGGTGTCCTAAAAATAGGAAAGTTGTGATTAGTACAAATGTTATTTTTTATGAAACTACTATATTGCCTAACTTACCTCTTAAAGACTCTTCTGATAAAGACCAACAGAAATCAAACATACATGTGAAGTTGGTGAAGCTTCAGATTGATCCAGGATCTACAACAAAGTTTACTACTCAGGTTAGTACAGAAACTCAGAGTAGAGTTGCTTCTTCACCACAGTCAGCATCACAATATTCTATGACCAAGAACAGACCTAGAAGAGAAACTAAACCTCCAAAGAGGTACGTTGAGGCTGATCTAGTTACTTATGCTTTAAATGTGGTTGAAGAGATAGATGCAAATAAAAAGCCATCTTATTATGAGGCAGATAGATGTGAAACTTCAGGAAAGTGGATAATTGTCATGCAAGAAAAGATGGAATCACTCTATAAGAATAGAACATGGAACCTAGTAAAGCTTCCTACGGGTAAAAAGGTTGTTTATTGTAAATGGGTGTTCAAGAAGAAAGAAGGGACTCCAAGAGTTGAAGAACCCAGGTATAAAGCTATGTTGGTTGCAAAAGGTTATAGTCAAGTTCTAGGTGTAAACTTCATAGATTTGTTTTCTTCAGTTGTTAAGCATAGCTCAATTCGAGCCTTGCTTAGTATTGTGGTCATGTATGATTTGGAGCTTGAGCAGTTAGATGTGGAAACAACATTCTTGCATAGAGAACTTGAGGAAGATATTTACATGCAACTTGGGATTTTTGATGAATTGGAGTATTTTGGGTTAAATTGTGAAAATGAGAAATTGAAGGGCTAAAATATGAAATAAATGAAAGATATGGGCTTATATGAATTCCATGAATATTCGGCCTAACATGTGTAAAAGGAAATTTTGTGTATTTTGTGATTTTATGAATTAGGGCCTAAAGTGTTAAAATGTGAAAATGTAAGGGCTACTTTGTAAAATGTCCTAAATATGTGTATATGGAGTGATTTGAATGAATGTGAGATTGAATAAGTTAAATTTGAATTTATATAGATCAAGAACCAAAGAAAAACGGATTTAGATCAGGGAAAGTCGAAAGTCGTTGAGTAGTCCATTCTGTTCGTTTGAATTCGTACGAGGTAAGTCGATATACAAATAAATATGTTAAATTGAATTATTAATTGCTTATATGATATTTGAATTGTGATGAATGGATTTGAGAGTGAAATATGTGAAATTCGAGAAAGTTCTGATAATGCGACGACGTCCGAAAAGTCCTGTACCAACCATAGGAATAGTTAGGACACATATGTCATGACATAGGATTTTCGATATGTGATTTCGTGTAAGACCACGTCTGGGACATTGGCATCGATTTGAGGTTTACGTATAAGACCATGTCTGGGACATCGGCATCGTATTTGATTTCATGAAAGACCCTGTCTGGGATAGTGGCATCGATATCTGATTACATGTAAGACTACGTCTGGGACGTTAGCGTTGTACGAGCTTTCCGAGCTATCCAAATATCCTTAATGATTCTGAATGGTTCAATGGGTATTTCGAGAAATGAATAACTATATGAATGTATATTTGATTCAGGTACGTTTGAAATGTATATCATGAATGAGAATGAAAAGAAAGTATATGTGCAAGTGATGATATGTGATATAAGTATGTGGTTTGTATTAGTATTTGGATATGGAGTATATGTATTTTATGATGCTTATATGCTTAAAATGATAAGTTATTTGTATATGACTTACTAAGCTTTTGAAAGCTTACTTTGTGTGTGTTTGCATTATGTTTTAGATATCGAAGCTACTGGAGGCTCGGGGATTGTTGAAGATCATCACCACACTATCAAATTTAATTTTGGTACCTTTTGAAAATGTATATATCAAAGTATGGCATGTATAGGCTAGAGAACTTTGAATGTGTTTTGAGATGTGTATATCTAGCCATGTGATATGGCTTGGTTATGGATGAAATTATGAATGAATTTTGGTATATGTTTTATGTTCAAAAATGGTATGTTTTGGTGCACTTTTGAATGACCAAATGAAATGGTCAATTTTGGTAAGTTTCATGATTGATTTGGGAAGTTAATATGATACGAAATGCTATGAATTGAAATGGATTAATATGATGTATGAATCATGTGCTTTTGATATAAAATTTGTAATTTGAATTGGTATGTTTGAGTTGGATTTTTATATAGGAATGAATGATGATATCATGGGTCAATTTGTGCATGATTTAGTATGTTTTTGGCTGCCTTTGGGACATGAAATGTGCTTTGTTTCATGCTTGTGGGGATGGTCCAAAATGGGTGGCAACTTGGCTTTGCAAATAGCCTATTTTTGTCCACACAGGCAGAGACATGGGCGTGTGTCTTAGCCGTGTGCGGCACACAATTATGTTACACGGCCATGTGTCCCCTACGGTACCCTATGATTTTAAGTCAGTATACCCTACAGTTTTGACACGGCCTAGACACACGAGCGTGTCTATCTGTCATGTGTGGCACACGGGCTGGCACAAGGCGTGTGGTCGGCCGTGTGATCCAAGTCAGTAGCTTCCCTAATTTTCACACGGCTTGGAACACGAGCGTATCTTGTGGCCATGTAGACAAGTCAGTATGTATGCCCTATTTTGCCATGGCCTAAACACACGGGCGTGTCTAATGCCGTGTGAGGCACACAGGCGTGTGACCTTTGTAACTTAGAAAAAATGTTTTAAGTTTCAAAAAACTTTGTATGTGTTTGGTTTAGTCCCGACCTCTTTCTAATACATGTTTAAGGTCACGTTGACCTAAGAAAGGGACTTTATGTTGATGTTTGACTACAATGCTATGATGTTTGTGAAGTGAATCCAAAATGTTTTGATATATCCAGTAATGCCTTTTAACCCTAGTCCGGCTACGGATACGGGCTAGGGGTGTTACAATCTCATATCTCATATCTGCTCGCTCTCAAGCCCTTAACTGGCCTACTCACACAAACTATCAATCGAGACGTAACTATACGATGCTTCTCACACAAGATGTCAAGTAACCGCAACATATGCCAGTATAGTCAGCCACCGGTAGGACGTACAAGACCAGCACCTGGATCACATAACACAAAACCCTAGTGACATGTCACTTGTATGCTAATCTATTCCTAAGGTTCAATTGGGATTTCTCGCTTGTCAAAACGCCATCAGACGTGTCCATAGAGTCGTTTATACAATTCATGCAATATTAAAGCATTAAAAATACAATTATAATAAAGCTTATTTAACATACGAACTTACCTCGATTACAGAAATGGCTAAAGAGATCTATTCGTCAATTACTTTGTTTTTCCCCCGATCTACACCCGAACTTTGTTTTTCTAGATTTATAATACCACATTAAACTTATTTAATCATCACATTATTCAATTCAACCCAAAAACACATTATGGCAAAATTTACATTTTTTGCCCCTAACTTTTCAATATTTTACAATTTAGTCCCTAGGCTCGTAAAATGAATTTCTTTCAATTTCTTTACAACCCAAGCCTAGCTGAATGTTTTTTGTACTCATAACAGCCCACATTTTTTATTTATTCACACTTTTCTACACATTTTATAAACTTTTACAAATAAGTCCCTATTTGACTTTTTACCAAAAATCACTTTTCAAAAGTCGTTTAACAAAAAACAAACATGCATTTTCTACCATCAGACATAAAAATACAAGCATATTCAACATGGGTAAAATTTTATACTTTAAATTTCTTTCAAATTAGCCCTTGACATAGCTAAATCAAGTTACAACGATCTCAAAAATATAAAAATCGTTAAAACCAGGACAAGAACGGACTTAGAATCAAGCTTGAAAGCTTGGCCAAACCCTAACTATGGTTCCTCTTCAAATTTTCGGCTAAGGGGTGAAATTAAAGAAGATGGAGAGGTTTTATTTAGTAAATTTTGTCTTTATTAACCAATTTACTAAAATAGCCTTAATGCATAACTTCAAAATTTTACCTAGCCATGTCCATTTTTGTCCATCTCAAGGTATAATGGTCTAATTGCCATTTAAGGACCTCTAATTTAAAATTTCATAGCAATTAGAAACCTTGAACATATAGAACTCAAATTTTGCACCTATTGCAATTTAGTCCTTCTAGCTAAATTTTGCAATCAATCGATAAAATTTCTTAACAAAATTTTCATACAATTATTCTATTATGTTGTAAACCTTAAAGAAATAATAAAATAAATATTTCTACTTTGGATTTGTGTCCCCAAAACCACTGTTCCGATTGACCCAAAAACGGCTGTTATAACTCTCCCCCTTTAGGAATTTTCGTCCCCGAAAATCTTACCAGAAAAGAGGTTAGGGTATTGTTTTCTCATAACTTCCTCGGGTTCCCACGTAGCCTCTTCAACCCCGTTTCGTTGCCACAATACTTTCATTAGAGCTATGCTTTTATTTCTCAACTTTTTAACCTTTCGAGCTAACACTTTGATCGGTTCTTCACCATATGTCATATTGGGTTGAATCTCAATCTGTTTTGGGGAAATTACATGCGAAGGAGCTGATCAGTATCGTCAAAACATCGATACATGAAACACGTTGTGGATCCTCTCTAATTCTGATGGCAAAGCTAGTCGATATGCCACTGGTCCTATTCTTTCAATAATCTCATACAGCCTAATGAAACGCGGACTCAACTTACCTTTGCAACCAAATCTAAGAATTTTATTCCACAGTGATACTTTCAGAAACACTTTATCACTGACCTGAAATTCAATATCCTTCCATTTCAAATTCGCGTACGATTTCTGTCGATCCGAACTACTTTTAAACAATCAAGAATTAATTTCACTTTCTCATCAGTTTCTCTAACTAAATCAACCCCGTGAATCTGTTTTTCACTAAGCTCGGTCTAATACAACGGAGTTTGACATTTGCGGCCATACAATGCTTCATACGATGTCATCTTTATACTCAATTGATAACCGTTGTTATAAGAAAATTCGACCAATGGTAGATATTTCTCCCAACTACCTTCGAATTCTAAAACACAACAACGAAGCATATCTTCGAGAATTTGGATCACTCTCTCAGATTGACCATCGGTTTGGGGTGAAATGTGGTACTAAGGCCACGTTTGGTTCAATGTAATGGAATAGGGCTGTAATAGAATAGAACTGTAATGGAATAGAGTTGTAATAGAATAGAACTATAATAGCAATTTAATTGTTTGGTTGAATGGAATGAAATAGAACTGTAATAGTATTATTGTGTTTGGTTGAATGGAATAGAGTTGTAATAGCATAAGAAAAAAAGCTAAAATGACCAAAGTACCCTTAGCGAAATTTTCTTAAAAGGATGATTATTGTTATTAAATTTTCATAGGATTATTATTAAATATAATTTAATAAAAACAATAATACATAATTTGATTCTATTTTAATAAATTTATTATTAAATATAATTTAACCATAATAATATATAATTTAATAATATTCTTAATATAACAATTATTAAAATATGAATTAATAAAATAATATATAATATTACAAAAATAATATACAACCTACTTTATTATTTTTAAAATATAATGCATATTTAATGTGTTCGAATATTATTAGCAAAACAAATAATTTAGCATATATATCATAATCTCTATGTTATTTAAAGAATAATTTAAAAGAGTAATTTAAAGAATATCTTGTCTCAAATATTTTTACGCATAGATGATTTTGAAATACAACAAAAGAACTAATGAGATTGTTATGATGTATATATATATATATATATATATATATATATTTAACATATTTTCATTAATTTATTTATCTTGCTAGACGTGTATAATATAAGAATTTCATGTGAAAGTAAAAATAAATTATATAGATTTAATATTTGTAATCACAAAATCTCATGCAACTTCATTTTTACATGTGCCAAACTTCACAAAGAACATAGATTGAAAGTATCTATTCACAAAGAATAGCATTAAGGCTCCTTTAAAATCTTGACCAAGAGTATTCTATAGAATCAAATATGATAATACAAGGCTATTTTAATATAATATATATTAATGGAATTTTATTGAACATATAAAGCTTCCTTGTATCAATGACTGTATTTTAGAAGCTAGAAAATACAAAGCAAGAATACCAATAGACTAAATATATTTGAATAACATGCAACCATTGGCTCGTCTTCTTCAAAATTTGTAAAGCTTTTGCAGTTGCAATCAATGGAAACTCAGTCTCCCAAGCTACCTATTTGTTAAATCCAATAATTTAGTTACAGCAATAGGAAAAGGACCAACAATGGATACTGCATACACTTCCCTGTAAAAGAAAATAGTGATAATAACAATTCAAGGTCAGATTCAATACAAGCCAATAGAATAACATACAATAGTGAATCAAGGCAGAAAAGTAGTCACTTGAATATCTTTCAAGTAGCCTCTAAAATGAGATAAGATACAAATCAAAACAAAAAAAAAAGAACACATAGAATGAGAAACCAAAAAGTTTTAGAATTCAATCATGGCAGAACAGTATTCACCTTGGCATCTTTCCCCTAATCCGTAATGTAAGATATAACATAAATGTGAATGAAACATAGAATGTTGAATCAATGGTGAAATACATTTGCATTGTTCATTAGATAAACAAAGGCATTAGAATTCAATCATGGCAGAGCGGTATTCATTTCGGCATCTTCCCCCCAAACCGTAACATAAGATATAGATACAAGTTGGAATGAAATATAGAACAAGAATCAATAGCAAAAGGCATTTGCATTGTTCATTAGATGACGTTTGTGAAGCAAAGACACATCCCTTTCACTAATAAGCATATTAAGCAAAAATAGAATGCATAGCAGATATGATACATACAGTTCAGTAACAACTCTATAGTCTCCTTGAGTCGAACATGTTACACCAGACCAAGGCTATAAGTCACCATCACCATAAGGATCATCCCCAATCCATGTATATACAACTCTCCGTCCAAGTGATGCTTTTATCTCATTTAAGGCTTTTACTGCAGTAAAACTAACCAAATATCAACCCATTGCATCAAAACATATTTATGCTCTATTTTAATTTTCTTAATAATGATAGCTTCAATTCTCACAAAATGTGCAGTAACAATAAACATCACATATCCCTGAAAACCAACTTTAAATTTCTAATTGATAAATTTAAGCTGCTCCACAAGAATTCAAGCTAAATGAGTAGTGTGTTAAAAGTTAGCTAAAAAAGATGAAAACACAAGTGAAAAACCAAGTAGAGCACAAGAATTAATCTAAGTTAAAGAACCAAAGATACAAACATTACTGGTAATTCATTCAACCAGAAGCTATGTCAGAAAATGACAACGAAGTAAATGTGCAAATTGTTCAAGTTCCAAAACTGTAGAAATGCTTTGATGGAATAGTTTTATTATGATCCGTAAAAGAGAACCACTTACCATTTTGTCTTAAAATGTTCTAATCATGGACTGCTATTTTATCAATGATTCTCATCTGATTTCATTTTATAGGTATAACATACTATGGATATAATGTGTATACACACAAAACCAAATATTAATTTTGGATCAAGCTCTTTAAAACTTTTTTTTTTGGTGAGAAAAGAAGCTTTAGTTTCATTAAAGGTGTTAGGTAAATAATACATAAAGGATATTCCATATGAATGCAGGCAAAAAAAATGAGAGAGATCTTCAACTTTGGAAGAGAACAACGTGGTCAATAATAGCAAAGGAGCAAAATAACAATTGAGTGAAAAAAAAACAACCTATTCTTTTGATTGCATATATTTTCCTATCAAACTGAAAAATTAACATCAATGAATTGTAAGATATAAAAAAGGGAAGATATTTGGGATTTACATTCTGTAAAATCTACCTGCATATAATTCACAACTGATACAAGACTTGAGTTTAAAAATTCAATTGAGAGAACTTTACTCATTCAAATTGCACCTCTACATGCATGTATCTCCTCACGAGCCGAATAATAGATGAAGTGAATTTGGCCAATACCTGGCATTCCTTGTGTGGCTTGGCTTTTGAAATAACCCTAAAAATAATAATTTTCTTAAGATTTGGGCATCATTTTAGCAGCTCCTCAACCTTCCTCCCTTTTTCTTCTCCTAAAAAATACGAAACGATTTACATATACAAATAAATATCCGGTAGGGGAAAACGTATGCAAAATCGATTAGCTTTGGGTACTGTACCTGAAGAATAATCAAATTGGATGAACTGATTCAATTTGTCTATGATTTTAGTGAAATCTTCAAGAGGAGAAGTTGACTCGAAGAATGAATCGATCTCCTCGTGAACAGTTGCAGAATCCATTTCAATTCCCCTTGGACAAATCATCAGAAACAAAAAAAAAATCAATCAAAATGAAAAACAAACCCTAGTTGAATTGAACTTACAACAAAATCCAGTTGATTTGGCTTTCAAGTTGACTTGCTTCCTTTTAGATTGATTTGAGCTTGAGATTGTCGAATGACCAAACTAAAAAAAAGTTGAAACCGTTGAGAGAAAATTCAGTCTAAGAAAGGGTATTTTCGGAGGGGAAAATAAAAGTCATTCAATGGAGAGGTTGGAATAGCCATTCAGCACCTCCTCCCTCGAATGGCTATTTGACGATTTTTGGAATGAACCTAGAATCCCCATTCGATGTTTTGAGCATTCAACCAACCAAACAACTATTTTCTTGTGGAGTTTTGAACCGTGTCATAATGGAATAGCCATTCCATTGGACCAAACATAGTGTAAAATTTAACTTTGTACCTAACGCTTCTTGCAATTTCTTTCAAATCACGAGGTAAACCTCGAATCTCTATCTGAAATAATAGAAGTAGGCACTTCGTACAATCTAAGAATTTCAACAACGTACAATTCAGCTAGTTTATCAAGTGAATAATCAGTATGTACAGGAATAAAATGAGCTGATTTCGTCAATCTATCAACAACAACCTATATAGCATCTTTCTTCTTCGGAGTCAAAGGTAACCCCGAAACGAAATCTATAGTGACTCTATCCCATTTCCACTTGGGTATAATCACAGGCTGAAGTAAACCCAAAAGCACTTGATGTTCGGCTTTTACTTGTTGACAAATCAAACATCTCGTTACAAACTCTGAAATGTCTCATTTCATGCCTGACCACCAATACAATTCCTTCAAATAATTATACATCTTTGTGCTTCCAGGATGGACAGATAAAAAAATATTATGTGCCTCATGAAGAATTTTTAAAAATCAGTTCAGTATCTCTCAATACACAAATCCTACCTCGGAACCTCAAACAATCATCGGATCCAATCTGATATTCTGAATCACTATTCGTTTCGCATTAAACTCTTTTAGCTTGCAACTCATTATCACATTTTTGAGCTTCACAAATTTACTGAAGAAATACCAGCCTAGCTTTCACCTTGGCTAGAATCGATCCATCATCAGATAAAGTTAACCATGTATTCATCACCCTCAAAGAAAATAAAGTCTTTCTACTTCAAGCATCTGCAACTACATTCGCTTTCCCCAGGTGATAGTCGATCACTAACTCATAATCTTTCAATAGATCGAGCCATCTTTGTTGTCACAAATTCAAATCTTTCTAAGACATAAAATACTTTAAACTCTTATGATCAGTACAGATGTGACACTTCTGGCCAAATAAGTGGTGTCTCCAAATTTTTAAAGCAAACACAATCGCAGCCAATTCCAATTCGTGCGTCAAATAATTCTTTTCGTGTGGTTTCAACTGTCTCGAGGCATAAGCTATCACTTTACCCTCTTGCATTAACAATCAACCAAGACCGTTCAATGACGCGTAGCTGAAAATCATGAACTCTTTTCCCAACTCAAGTTGCACTAACACCGGTGCCTCAGTCAACAACGTTTTCAACTGTTCAAAACTCTTTTGACATTTCTCAGGCCGCTCAAATTTCACATCCTTTTGTAACAATCTAGTCATAGGTGTAGCAATCATCAAAAATCCCTTAACATTGATAATATCCAGCCAAACCCAAAAAGCATCTAACCTTGGATACATTCCTTGGTGGTTTCCAATTAACAACTGCCGAAATTTTACTCGGATCAACCCGTATACCTTCCGCTAAAATAATATGTCCCAAAAATCCGACTTCTCAAAGCCAAAACTCACTTTTGTTGAATTTAGCAAACAATTTCTTATCTCTCAAAGTCTACAATACAATTATTAAATTTTCGGCATGCTCAGACTTATCTCGAGAATAAATCAAAATGTCATCAACAAATACAACCACAAACTTATCTAAATATGGTCGGAAGATTCGATTCATCAAGTCCATAAAAACTACAAGAGCATTAGTTAATCCAAAATGCATAACAAGAAATTCATAATGCCTGTACCTCGTTCTGAACGCGGTCTTCGGCACATTCAACTCTTTAACTCTCAACTGGTAATAGCTTGATCTCAAGTCTATCTTCGAGAACACTGTTGCCTCTTTCAACTGATCGAACAAATTATAAATCCTCAGTAAAGGATACTTGTTCTTTATCGTAACCTTATTAAGCCAACGATAATCAATACAAAGTCTCACAGATCTGTCTTTCTTCTTGACGAATAACACTGGTGCACCCCAGGGTAAAAAAACGGCCTCGCAAAACCCTTATCTGTCAACTCTTGCAACTGAGACTTCAATTCTTTCAATTCAGTCGGAGCCATTCTATACAGAGCTATCGATATAGGTGAAGTTCCCGATACTAAATCAATAGTAAACTCAACCTCTCTGATCGATGGCTCTTCTAGAAACACATCCGGGTATTCACAAACTACCGGTACAGATTCAATCTTCAATTCAGACACTTTACTATTCTATACATACGCAAGATAAGCTTCACAACCTTTTCTTACATACCTTTGAGCCGACATCAACAAAATCACAATAGGCAACTCACCTAACTCATCCGGTTCAATCTGAAGAATTTCATTATTTTGACATTTCAATTCAATAATCTTTCGTCTACAATTCACTATGACATAATGTAAAGTCAACCAATCCATTCCAAGAATTACATTGAACTTATCAAATGGTAAAAGCATTAAGTCAGCCGAAAAATAGTGACCCTGAATCATTAAATGACAACTCTTGCAAACTTTATCAACTAGAACATATTTTCCTAAGGGGTTCGACACGTCAATCACAAACTCAGTAAACTCAACAGGAAAATTCTTACTAGATACCAGATTCATGCAAATATAAGAATAAGTCGATCCAGGATCAATCAATGCAACTGCATTAGTATCATAGAGAGAAAATGTACCATTAATAACATCAAGAGATGACGCATCTCTCGAGTGCAAATAACGTAGGTTCTAGCAGGTGCCTTGACCTCTGATCTCGTAGTTAAAGCTTTTCTTACCCCTCTGCTACTGTCTCGGTAGCCTCCCTCTAGTGGCAGTGTTACTCGGCCTTGCATTCTGAAAATTATCTTTCTCAACCATTTCACAGCAATCTCGAATAAAGTGATCTTGGGAGCCACATCTAAAGCTAGCCCAGTTATTCATCCTACATTCACCGGGATATCATCCACCAAGGTGTTGACATTCAGGTCTATTAGACCTAGGATTACCAAAGTTCGCTATTGACGTAGTTTGGCCCTTAAAACTTGAATATTTCTTCCGATGATCTCTATTGGGATACCCAGCTGACGTATTCAAATGAGTATACAAACCTCTTGATTTCTTTGACGAAGATTGAAATGACTTATTCAGCGGTCTTTTTCTCAAATCTCTAGTCTCAAGCTCAACTTTTCTCTTTTCTTTGCTTAATTCTTCGGCTTTACAAGCTCGGTCAATTAGCATAACAAATTCTTTCAACTCTAAAATCCCAACTAGCAGTCTGATATCTTCATTCAACCCATCTTCGAATCTCTTGCAAATGACAGCCTCAGTGGAAACACATTGCTGAGAATACTTACTGAGCCTAGCAAACTCTTGCTCATATTCAGTCATAGACATATGGCCTTGTTTCAGCTCTAAAAACTCTTTACGTTTTTTATTAATAAACCGTTGACTGATATATTTCTTTCTAAACTCTTCTTGGAAGAAATCCCAAGTAACTTTTTCTTCTGGTACCATAGATTTGTTGAGTCTCTCAGTAGTGATATAGCACAATTCAAGCACTCATCCAATGTGCAAGAAAGCTCATTAAATACCCTAATGGAGTTATCAAGCCAAAACTCTGCTCTCTCAGGATCATCATCAATATTGGCTCTAAATTCTTTAGCCTCTTGTTTCTGAATCTTATCAATTGGAGGCTTGTTTAGTCTTAACAACTCCACACCTTGGGGAGCTAAGAGAGCCAATTGGGAGTTAGGTGGGCTGGAGGATGTTAGGCAGCTAAATTTGTTCGAACAAACTCGGCAAACCACTCATTCATCCTTTGGAAGAAGACCTCTCTAGCCTCTCCTCCCTAACTAACTGTTACTTGACTACTTTCAGATGGCATTGTCCCTTAGGCGGGAGCCGGCGCATTACTTTCAGCATCATCAGCTACCTCTCAGTTGGGATTCATTTACTAGATGAAAACACAATTTAAATTGTTAGGAGTCGTCACACTATCACAAATTATATATAGCATGGATAGCTAGACTTTGACACAAGCTACGTTAGTCTGAGAATCGACTAAATCGTCACTCTGATACCACTAAATATAACACCCCTTACCCGCATTCAATGCAAGAACAGGATACGAGGCATTACTGGACTTACATCGCAAGCAAACATACAATTTCGAGTCATAAATTCCAACCAAATTAAAAACCATTTGTATTCAATCATAAAGTCCCTATTACGAGCCTACGAGGCCCAAAACATACTTTCGTAGTGGTTCGGGACTAAACCAATAACTCAGGAAATTTTTACGAAACTTAGAAAAATTTTGCTATAAACAAGGGTCACACGCCCGTATAGTTTGGAACACGCCCGTATGGGCAGGCCGTGTCATCACACACACCCGTGTCCCTAACCCGTGTAACTCTTTGTTTTCCAAAGCATGAAGAAATTGAGGTCATACGGCCAAGTCGTTGTGTGGTTAATTTAATTTTCATAAAATAGGTGTAAACTTCACACGGTCGGGACACACGCCCATGCCTGAGGTCGTATCCCTTACACAGCTGAGACACACGCCCGTGTCCCTACCCATGTGCCCAATTCTGAGCATTCTGTTTCTCAAAATTAAGGTATAGGGAACACACAGCTAAAACACATGCCTATGGGGCAGACCATGTGTCACACAGCCCTGACATACGCCTGTATGTCTACCTGTGTAGACAAAATAAAGGCTATTTACCAAGCCACTTGCCACCCTCATTTACACCTACACACACACAAGTTCAATGGCATAAATCATAGTATACTTAGGCAACCAAAACATCCAAAATCAAGGTTATAAGATATCATTTCATTATCAACACAACATAATTTCAACATCATATTCTACCAAACCAAATCATACCAAGCTCACATCCACAATTGCCAACCCAAATACTTTCATCATACATAATTCTTCTTAGATTTCCTAGCATACCAATGAACCAATCTCAACCATTCAACAACGAAACCATTAAGTCACTTTTAACCATACACCAAGCATTTATAAACCACATCACACAAAAGATAATTACACATGCTTGCATATATATATATAAGCTTACAACCAATTCAACCAAAATGAGCCAAGTTACATGGCCAAATACCATATCAAGCCTTTGACAATTACAAGCCAATACATTTGGCCAAATTCATAATGACACACACAACAAAATGACCAAGTCCCTATACATGCCATATTCTCAAATGTTAAGATCATCGATACCCAAAATAACTGTTTGATAGTGTGATGCGAACTCCGATAATCTCCAACCTGAGCTAGCTTGGTGACACTATAAAACATGGAAAATAAAACGGAGTAAGCTATATAGCTTAGTAAGCTCGTATGAAAGAAATAAGCTAACCTTACCATACATTAACATGCAAGTAGTATAACATAAGACAATGTAATTTTCCATAATCTTATGATCAAAAATCACTTCCATCACAAACATACCTTAAAATCGTCATTTCACAAATTAATAATCATAAGCTTTAAGTACATACCTGTACCATCTCGAAATAATTTCATACACATTCTCATCTTTTCATACCCAATGAACCGCTCGAAATAATAATATCGGATACTCGGAAAAAACCTTACACACAAGGTGTCACATATGTAGCCATTGCTACTTCTATCTCATATCACTTATATGCTCGCTCTCGAGCCATTAACGGGCCTACTCACACAAGCTGTCAGTCAAGACGTAACTATATGGTGCTGCTCACACATGCTGTCAAGTAATCACAACATATGCCGCTATACATAGCCACCAGTAGGATGTACAGGACCAGCACCCGGATCACATAACATAAAACCCTAGTGACATGTCACTTGTATCCTAATCTATTCCTAAGATTCAATTTGGATTTCTCACTCGTCAAAATGACGTCGGACATTCCCATAAAGTCGTTTATTCAATTCATGCAATATTAAAGTATTAAAAATATAATTATAATAAAGCTTACTTAACATACGAACTTACCTCGATTACAAAAATGGCTAAAGAGATTTATTCGTCAATTACGTTTTTTTCCCTGATCTACACCCGAACTTTATTTTTCTTGATCTATAATATCACATTTAACTTATTTAATCATCACATTATTCAATTTAGCCCAAAAGCACATTATGGAAAAATTTATCTTTTTGCCACTAACTTTTTAACATTTTACAACCCTATCCTCGTAAAATGAATTTCTTTCAATTCCTTTACAACCCAAGCCTAGTAGAATGTTGTTTGTACTCATAAAAGCCCACATTTTTTATTTATTCACACTTTTATATACATTTTATAGACTTTTACAAATAAGTCCCTATTTAACCTTTTTACCGAAAATCACTTTTCAAAAGTCGTTTAACAAACAACAAACATGCAGTTTCTATCATCAAACATCAAAATACAAGCATATTAAACATGGGTAAAATTTTAGACTTTAACTTTCTTTCAAATTAGTCCTTGAAATAGCTAAATCAAGTTACAACGATCTCAAAAATATAAAAATCATTAAAAACAGGGCAACAACGGACTTAAAATCGAGCTTGAAAGCTTGGCCAAACCTTAGCTATGGTTCCTCTTCAAATTTTTGGCTAAAGGATGAAATTGAAAAAGATGGAGAGGTTTTATTTAGTAAATTTTGTCTTTATTAGCCAATTTACTAAAATACCCTTAATGCATAACTTAAAATTTTTACCTAGTCATATCTATTTTTGTCCATCTTAAGGTATAATGGTCTAATTTCCATTTAAGCACCTCCAATTTAAATTTTCATAGCAATTAGACACCTTTAACATATAGAACTCAAATTTTGCACCTATTGCAATTTAGTCCTTCTAGCTAAATTGAGCACTCAATTAATAAAATTTCTTAACAACATTTTCATACAATTATTCTATCATGCTGTTGACCTTAAAGAACTAATAAAATGAATATTTCTCCTTTAGATTTGTGGTCCCAAAACCACTATTCTGAATTGACCCAAAAATGGGCTGTTACAATGTGCTCGTCCGAAAATGTCTCTTGGATGGGTACAAGAGATGAAGTTTCTTCTCCTAGCTCTAATATGGGTAAGTGATCTATTACTTGGTATCTTGAATTTCTAGATCAAATTCTTAAAGTAGAAGTGCCCATCGGATCAATTCGACTTGCCATCTTTCTTGGCAAGTAAATATTTAATTGTTAAATGATCCATATAGACAATCACTTTGGTACCTACAAGATAAGATCGAAACTTTTCAAAAGCAAATACAATAGCAAGTAACTCTTTCTCTATTACCGTACAATTCAACTGAGCTCCTGTTAGAGTCCGACTTGTGTAGTAGATGGGATGAAAAGCTTTGTTCCTTTGCTGGCTTATCACAGCTCCTATCGCAAAGTCACTTGCATCACACATTAACTCAAATGGAAAACCCTAATCCAGTATGACAATAATGGGTGTCGAAACTAACCGATTCTTCAAAATATTAAACATTTTTAAGTATTCTTCATCAAATTCAAATACCGTGTCCTTCTCCAATAATTTGTATAAGAGTTTAGAAATTTTGGAAAAGTCCTTGATGGATCTTTGATAGAATCCGACATGTCCCAAAATACTACTAACACCCTTTACAAATGTTGGAGGTGGGAGTTTCTCAATAACATCTACCTTTTCTTTATCTACCTCGATTCCATGTCTTGTTATTCAGTGCCCTAAAATAATACCTTCTCGTACCATAGAAGGGCACTTTTCCCAGTTCAGTACTAGGTTTGTTTATTCACACCGCCTTAGTACCTTGGCTTGATTGGCTAAGCAATCATCATAAGTGTCTCCAAACACTAAAAAATCATCCATGAAAACTTTCAAATACTTCTCAACCATATCAGTGTAAATAGCCATCATACATCTTTGAAATGTAGCAGGTGCATTACATAAACCAAATGGCATGCGTTTAAATGCGAATGTACCGTACAAGCATGTGAATGTTGTTTTGTGTTAATCCTCTGGTGCCATTGTGATTTGATTGTACCCTGAGCACCTATCAAGAAAATAGTAATAGTTTCGCCCCGCGAGTTTATATAGCATTTGATCCAAGAACGGTAAAGTAAAGTGATCTTTCCTAGTTGTCTTGTTCAATTTTTGGTAATCTATGCAAATTCTCCATCCTGTAATCATTTTGGTTGGTATCAAATCATTATTTTCATTCACTATGACTATAATACCTCCTTTTTTGGCACACACTGGACCGGACTTACCCATGAACTGTCTAAGATGGGATATGTAACAGTCCATTTTTAGTCAAATCAAAATAGTGGTTTTGGGACCACAAATCTGAGGTCAAAATATTTATTTTATTATTTTGAGGTCTACAGTATGATAAAATGATTGTGTGAAAATTTCGTTAAGAAATTTTATCATTTAAATGTTTAATTTGATAAAAAGGACTAAATCACTTAAAATGTAAAACTTATGTTCTATTAGCTAAAAGTATTAAATGGCTATGAAATTAAATTGTAAAAGCCCTTATGTAGTAATTAGCCCCTTCTTAATGATAATGGACAAAGATAGACATCTTTTAAATGGTTTTATAAGGTTAATTAAGTAATTATATAATTAAATGGTAAATGAATAAAACAAAAAGGCCATTTTTTTCATTCTCATCTTTCTAATCGAGGTCTAGGTGAAGAAAGCCATTAAAATAGCTTGAAGCATTCGACCACTTCATGGTTTAATTGTAAGTTCGTTTTTGTCCCGTTTTTAATGATTTCTATGTTTTTGAGATCATTGCAGCTTAGCCTAGCTAGCTCATGGACTATTTTGTAAAATTGTTAAAGGTTTAGGTTTTTTCCATTGATGAATATTGGTGTATTTTGATGTTTGATGATAGAAAATACATGCTTGTTGTTAGATAAACAACATTTGAAAAGGGATTTTTGGTAAAATTGCAAATTAGAGATTTAATTGAGAAATGTTGAAATTTGTGGATAAATTGTGAAATAAATGAAAAAATATGGGCTGCTAGAGACTTAATTGAAATTCAGCTAGTATGGGTTTAGGTTGAATTTCATGAATTTGTGTTCTTATGAGATAAGGACTAAATTGTAAAAATGTTGAAATATTAGGGAAAAAGTGTAAAATTTCCTTAATGTGTATTTTGGATTAAATTGAAAAGAGTGATAATTAAATAAGTTAATTTTGATTACATTTAGATCAGGAAAAGTGAAATACGGATTTAGTTCGGGGAAAGAATAATATTTTGGACTAATCGACTTATTTTGTCGTTTTTGCATTCGAGGTAAGTTTGTATGTAATAAGCATTTTTATATTTGTGTTTAAATGCTTTGATATTACATAATTGTGAATACAACCTTGTGGAAATATTCAACGACGATTCAGAAAATAAGAAATCCCGATTGAACCTTAGGAATAGTTTAGGATAAAAATGACATGTCATTAGGGGTTTTGTGATTTGGGTGCTGGTCCGTACATCCTACCGGTAGCTAAGTTATCTGGCATGTGTTGTGGATACTCATCAGCTTGTGTGAGTAGCACCGTGTAGCTTCGTCATGTCCGTCAGCTTGTGTAACCAGACCCGTTGGTAGCTCGAGAGTGAGCATTATATATGATACAAGATTGAGATAGCTTCAGCTACGTATGTGGCACTTAGGGTGCGAGATTCCCGAGTATCTAATAGTATTTCGAGTGGTTCAACAGGTAAATCAGTAATGTGGATGAGTATGTAATTGATACGAGATGGTACAGGTATGTACATAAACCGTACAAACATTGAATCGAAGAAACCTGTGAAATTTATATCTAACCTTGTGAATGAAAATTTTGGTAGGTTGATGGTTTAAAATGAGATATGTCATGATATGTTTTCAATTACTTTAACTGTGCATATTTGGTAAGTTAAGTTTATTGCTATACGAACTTACTAAGTTTTATAGCTTACATTGTTTATGTTTCCGTGTTTTATAGTGGAATCAAAGCTAGCTCGGATTCAGGAATCATCAGAGACTTCATCACACTATCCAACTATCACTTTGTTCTTTTGAATCTATGTTTTTGGGATATATGGCATGTATAGGAGTTTGGTCATTTTTGTACTTATATGATAGTAATGAATTTAGCCATTTGAGTTGGCTTGTAAATGTTTAATGTTTGGTTTTGTATATAGCCATGAGAGTTGGCTTATTTTGGTTGATTTTGTTGTGTATATATATATGCAAATGGCCTTCGTCTTGTGTTGATAATTGCTATATTACTACTTGTGGTGAATGGTTCATATTTGAGAAGTTATATGCTTGTGAGTTTGGTCAGAATGATGCATGTTTGAAAGTGTCTATTTAGTTGAATTGTGAATGTAAATTTGGTATAAATGGAATGGCCTATTTTATGACTTGTGTGTATTATGAATTATGGTTTAAAATTAGCATGAATTAGGCCTGATTTAGTTAATTGAATGCCTATTTTTATGCCATGAATTGTGCCATTTGGTTTGGTGTAGGTGTATGCAAATTGGGTGGAAAAATGGCTTGGTAAATAACCTATTTTTGTCCACACGGGTAAAAACACAGGCGTGTGTCTCAACCGTGTGTGATACACGGTCAGATTACATGGCCGTGTGTCCCCTGGTGTTGAATTAAAAATCAACTCAGTATGCTCCACATGGCCCAGCACACAGGCGTGTGACTTGGCCGTATGGCCTAAGTCAGTATACCCTACAGGTTTGGCACAGCCTAGCACCAGACCTGGCACACGGGCGTGTGAGGGCACATGGGCTAGTTACACAGGCGTGTGGTTGGCCATGTGACCCAAGTCAAGGAGTTACATGGGGTAGGACACAGGCTGGGACACGGCCATGTGATCCCATTTCGAATGTCCACACGGCCTGTGAGACGGACTTGTGTCCCCTGTAGTTTGAAAAATTTTCTAAGTTTTGTAAAAAATTCCTAAGTTATCGGTTTAGTCCCGAACCACTCCTAAAGCATGTTTTGGGCCTCATAGGCTCGTATTAGGGACAATGTGAATGATGTTAAATGATGATTACATGAAATTGAAAAATGTATGTGAAATGTATGTTTAATTGTGTTATAAGTCTGGTAATGCTCTATAACCTTATTTCGGCATTGAATATGGTAAGGGGTGTTATAGGATAAATTATACGCGCATCTAACAACTTGATGATCTCTTTCTTTACCAAGTCCTTCATAATGGGGTTCAATCTCCGTTGTTCATAAATTGTCCTTTTCTTGCCATCTTCTAAGGTGATTTTATGCATAAAAACGAATAGACTAAAACCACAAATATCGACTTTAGTCCATCCAATAGCATTCTTGAATTGTTTCAGCACTAATATAAGTTTCTCTTCCTACTCTTCAATTGGCACTGCTAAAACAATCATAGGCAAAGTCGAAGCGTTACCTAAATAAACATATTTTAAGTGTGGAGGAAGTACCTTAAGTTTTAATTTAGGTGGCTCTTCAATCGATGCTTTTGGTTGAACATAATCTCTATTTTCTAATTCTAAATATTCAAAATGGGATTGCAAATTAAATCCTTTCTGGTTAGCTTCTAGCAAAGCTAAGTTTTCCTCCCACTCTTAATCACTTGGAGGGCCTGACATCAAAACTTGTTCCCATGGGTCCTCAACAGAGTTGAGTTCTCATTCTATAGCTAAATATTCTAACTTAGATACTGTAGAATAATCATCAACAATTTTAGAAATCGCATCAACTTAAAAACATTAAAGGTTACCTAATCGTCCTGAACTCGCATGGTAAGCTCGCCATTCTACATATCAATAAGGATCCTTCCAGTTGCTAGGAAATGCCTTTATAGGATTATTGGCACCTCTTTATCTACTTCAAAGTCTAAAATAATAAAGTCAGCAGGAAAAATAAATTTGTCTACACGTACCAATAATCCTCAATTTTTCCTTCTGGATGTGCTAAGGATCGATCTGCTAACTGAAGTGTAACCATAGTAGGTCTAACTTCACCTATCCCCAATTTTCTAAATATGGACATGGGCATCAAGTTGCTTGCACCCAAATCACATAATGCCTTACCACAATAAGTTGCTCCAAAGTTGCAAGGTATGGTGAAACATCCAAGGTCCTTCATCTTTGAGGGTAGTTTATTTTGAAGGTATGCACTACATTCCTTTGTCATCGCTACCGTTTGAAATTATCCAAGTCACCATTTCTTGGACAGGATATCTTTCATGAATTTGACATAGTTTGACATCTGCTCAAGAGCTTCTACCAACGGAATGCTGATATGAAGCTGTTTTGAGTACGTCTAGGAATTTCTTGAACTTGACTTCCTACTTCTGCTTCTGAGCCTTTAAGGGTAAGGTGCTGGAGGATTCTTAACTTGAACTGGATAATTCATCTTTTGTGGAAATTCTTCTAACAAATTTGTTAGTTTGTTGGAATTAACTGGTCCAAAAGTTACCTTATTGGGTTTTGCATATTTTGGTTCTGGTGAAGCTGGGATTTCAACACTTGGTTGAACTTCAACTTCTCTGTATCACTAGGAAAAGCACCTTGTGGTCAGTTCCTAATTTAGTTGCAAGCTAGCCCATTTGGTTTTCCAAGTTTTTCAATGTGACTACTTGGCTTTGGATTAAGGTATCATTTTTTTTCTATGTATGCCTTCAACAGGATTTCTAAGCCATTAGAAGATTCAGCTTGAGTTGTTTTTGAACTTGTTTACTAAATACAGGTGGTTGGTTGGGTCTAGGTTTTGTTTAAGTGTTACTGGGTCCAACCCTTTGGTTATTCCAAAAGAAATTAGGGTGATTTTTCCAGGATGGGTTGAAAAAATTAGATTGCAGTACTTGCCTTCCTTGGTTCTAGTTTTGGTTACCCATGTAATACACGGATTCTGGGTTTGATGGGCATTCTTCAAACAAGTGTCCTTCCCCATAATAAACAAAAGCTACATTTTTTAATTGATTCGATGGCTGAGCTGCAAAATTATTAAACCTATTAATAGTAAAGTTTTTAAACATTGAGGATATCGAGGATACCTGAGTGCGAGTGAAGTAAGAGCGTCCACTTCATGTACTCCAGTGACTCGTCTTCCTAACACTACTCGATTGGTGGCCATTGATAATTGTTGCTGGAAATCCTCTCGATGATTTCATAAGCCTCATTATAAGAGTTAGAAAGAAGAGCACCATTAGTAGAAGCGTCTACTACCATCCTCGTGTGAGCATTGAGACCGTTATAAAACGTCTCTAATTGGATGCAATAAAGGATACCATGATGGGAGCATCATCATAATAGTTCTTTAAACCTTTCCCATGCCTCATAAAAGGACTCATCATCCATCTGTTGGAAGATAATGATCTTGTTCCTCAACTTAGCATTCTTGTTAGGTGGGAAGTACTTCATAAGGAATCATTCTACTAACTATTGTCATGTGGTAATGGAATTTGGTGGCAATGAGTTCAACCAGGTTCGAGCTTTATCCCTTAATGAATATGGTAACAACTTTAATCATAGTGCATCTTTAGGTACTTTGGCTAATTTGAAAGAATCGCTCACCTCCATAAACAATCTTAAGTTAAGGTGAGGATCTTCTATAGGCATTTCACTGAATTGGTCCACTATCTAAAGCATTTGGAACATGACTGACTTGAGCTCAAATCGTTGTGCCTCAATTTCAGGTCTCTTACTGCCCAGATTAATCTCTTGAAACGCTGGCATAACATACTGTCTTAGAGCTTTATCCTTATCATCAGTAATAAGGATAGGATTTTAAGCATGATTTATTATGTTTCCTTAATTCTGATTTTCAAAGTTCATCTCTTCGGTCCTTCTCTAAACTGCTTGTCTTCTTCTTTGTCGAAAAGTCATTTCAATTTCAAGATCTACATGAAGTAAGTCGATAATTTGATCAACACTCATAAGCACCTGAAAAAATCACAGAAAAATAATGGAATTAAAATTAATCAAAAAAATAAATCAAAATGCAAAATTAACAGTTTCACAAATAGTGTCTTTTAAAACAGTCCCCACCAACGATGTCAAAAACTTGGAAAGACAGAAATTTGCAAGTGTATACAACCGTATCAAGTAATAAAGTGACAAGTAAATGTCAAGTTATCATACCGACAGGGACTGTAAAAGAAAAATATTTATGAAATGTAAATCAAACACTTTGGTGATGGGAAAAATATGATGTTTTAAAGAAATGATTTAAAAACTAAAACTTAACTAAGTAATAAAAATTAAAATTAAAAAATTCCAATGTACGATTTCAAAAAGATGAGTTTTAATCAATTTGACATAATTGTATTAGATAAATTACATTCCTTAACTTAGAATTACTAAAACCATGTTCATGTTGTTACGAATATTTTCACAGCAACTTGGTAATTTGTTAACTACTGCACATACATACTTACTAAATTAACCAATCTCTTGAACACTTTTCAATGTCAATCCAAACAATTAATCAATCTTCATAAACATATATAAGATTAAGTGAGGTGACAATATATTTCTATATTGAAACAGTTTAATCACAATAATCTTACAAGTTATGCAAGGCTAATGTACCGTTTAATATCATCGCTAATTTAACCGTCGGCTACCTTAGAATATTAAACATGCACCAATTAAATATTTTGTCAATTAATTACAATTTCAACACGTTTAATAATTAATTCATTCGTTACCTTACATTTTATAATGCAAGTATAACATAAGTATGATTTTATTTAATTGAACAACTTACCAAGACCTATAACAACATAAACATGATTTTAATAATTTAAGTGGACAAAATGCAATCAATCTAACACGAATTAAATTTAAGTCATTTTAATTAGAACAAGAAAAACAACACCACAATTACTCATATTCATAATCACAACATAAATAAGAAATTTAAAGAGAATAGAACTAGGAAGCACATCTAGTATTTCTTTGAAGCCAAGCTAGTGCGCTCTTCTTCTTCCCTATTCATTTTGTTGAATCGAGCCTTCATGAACAATTGAATGCTGCTATTCCAAGGTGGATGAAAGCTCTTTTTCAAGAGGGAAATCGGCAAGGGAAATGGGAAAACAATGAAAGGAATAGAAGAGAGAAAATAAGTGAAAGAGAGAGATGTGTAGGAACGAATGGTGTTCGAATGAGAAGGGAAAAGCGGTATTTATAGGTGTGAATGGATGCTAAAAATAGAAAAGAAATTTCAGCCATTTTGTGACAGCCCTAAAACGACCCTAGACGGAATGTGGTTTCGGGACCACAAAACCGAGGCATAAAAATAATTTAAAATTTATTTTGATGCCTATAATATGTGTTAATTCATGTGTGACATTTTTGATGTTTCGATTTAGAGTTATAAATGTGAATTTCACTAGAAATGACCTAGTAGTAAACTTTGAAAGTATGATGGGGAAATGTGTGATGACTAGTTGATAATGCATGCAAAAATAAGGATTTGCATGTCAAATTCCCCTAACATGAAGTGGCCGGCCATGACAAGGGAGTATGGGCTAAACATGTCATGAAACATGTTTTGTTGGTGCATTAGGAGAAATAATAAACAAAGGTGTATGGGTAAGAAAAGAATGAAAAAAATGTGTGTGAAGGCTTCTCTCCTCCCTATTGTCGTGAGTGAAAGGAAAACAAAGAAAAAAATTGTTCATCCTTGTTCATCCCTTTTGGCCGAAAATACTAAGAAAAAAGGAAGGAGTTTTGCTTCATACTTGGTTTAGAAGAGAACTAGAAGGAGATTTGGCTATACTTGCATCAAGATTAAGGTATGTTTGAGGTTGTGTCATGAGATTCATGCATGTTTTAGTTGCTAACTTGATGTTCATGTTAGCCATGGTTCAAATCCTTGTTATGCCATGGAAATGGTATTTGGCCAAGGTTGTTATTGTGTTAAAGCCATTGCATGCTAAATGTGAAGCTTGCTAATGATGCATGTAGTGATGGATTGACTACTCTTGAAATTTCTTTGTAGCAATCTTGAGTAAAACATTGAATTCTTTGTTTAACCATGACCGAAGTTGAAAGGGTATGGTTGTGATGTATTCGGCCATGGTGCATTCATGAGCGTGATTTATGCTTGTTACTTGATTGGTAAAAATTTGTGTTTTGGATGGTTATGAACACCTTGAGATTCGGCCTTGCACCTATATGTGTATATATGTTTGCACATGATGTATTGGTATGATATATATATTATCTCAAAGTATGTATTTTCTTGTGATGTTGTTTCGGTTATGAAGTAAATGATAGATGTGTATTGAGCTATAATATGTAAAGCATTAGCTAGTAAAATGTGACAACCCGAATTAGGGCCTAATCGGAATAGTGGTTTCATGACCACAAATCCGAGATAGAAATAATTGTTTTATAATTATTTTGGGGTTATGATATGATTGCATGATTTTGTGAAAATTTCGTGATGAAATTCTATGCCTAAAGTGCTTAAATTGAAAATAGGGACTAAATCGAATAAGTTGCAAAATTTACATCCCGGAAGTTTTAGTATGAAATTGTTTTGGAATATTAATTAGGAGGTCTTAAATAGCAATTTGACCAATTTTAAATTCATGGACAAAATTAGGACATGGAAGGAATTTTGAAAGTTTAGTAAGGAGGGCATTTTGGTCATTTGGATATTAAATGAAATAAAATGGGAAAAATAACACAAAATTGATCATCATCCTCCTTAGTTGCTGCCGAATTCTCCCTCTCTCCATAGCTAGGGTTTCTTCAATTTTCAAGCTCCATAGTAAGTGATTCCAAGCCCGCTTTTAATGTTCTTTACGTTTTGGAATCCGGAAGCTCGATTAAGCTTATGCTAGTAATAATTTAACCTAGGGTTCACATTTGGAAAAATACCCATAGGTGAAATTTGTGTATTTTGATGTTTTATGATAGAATATGAGGTTTTAAATTATGTTAAATAACTTGTGCTACTCGGTTTTAAGTGAAAACGAGTAAAAGCAAGATAATCGGTAAAAATACCTATTGTTCATAACTATATGATAGAGTGAGAATTTGATGTTGTTGTAGAAGAGAAAATGTTCAGCATATCATAAAACATAAGAATAAGGGCTGAAATTAAATTCCGAGCCTAGGGGCAAAATGTAATTTTGTAAAAGTTAGGGGCAAAATGTAATTTTTCCATAATGTGATTTTGGATTGAAATAAATAGTATGAGTATTAAATGAGCTAAATGTGTTATTATAGATCAAGAAAGACGCGAATTGATCTCGAACGGGGGAAGGAAAAAGTTTTGGACTAAATTGCAAAATTTCCATATTTTGCACCAAGGTAAGTTTGTATGTAAATATTACAATAATTTCATGTACATTCTTATATTTCAGCCTATTATATAAACATACTAGCTGATGTTAAAATGTAAATCGACTATTGGAAGAATGGAAATAAACATAGAGAGAGAGATCCGGTTGAACAATCTGAGAGATCGAATGAAATAGAGGGCGTAGCTAGGTCACATGTATGATCTTGAGTGCACATCATGTGTACAAGAAAGCTACGAGACACCCAGTAGTAGCTAGGTCACATGTGTGATACGAGATGTATCCCATGTAGACAAGAGAGCTACGTGAAAGATAAATGTAGCTAGGTCGCATGCGTGATTCCAAGTGAAGGACACCATGTAGACAAGAGAGCTACGAGACAAATCGGTTAGGTCGCATGAGTGGTACTAAGTGTTCACCATGTGTACAAGAGAGCCGAACTAAACGAAGTATGATGGTGGAGCTGTGTCTTGAAACCATTAAATATCGAGGATTGATCCAATTGTTCAACGGGATGGTTTTGTGGTGATATTGTGGTTTGGACCTACACTTATGGTGAATGAAATGTGGTGAAAATGATTTGTGGTATATACATATATAAGATAAAATGAGGTTAGCATAAAGAATGTGTGAAAGAGTGAAACTAGCATTAAAACTGTTTTTAAATGGTATCAGTGACGTGATTTTGAAAAATCACCAAAAATAGGAGGAATATAATTAGAGGTTGAATGAGATGTAAAATTAAAGCTTAATGAGTCTACTTTCATATAAAAGAAACAGAGCAAGCAAAGGAATTCTATATTTTGAGATATTTACAATTGTATGTGACTTGCTCAGGATGAATACGTGATCCCTGTTTCAACTTTGAAAAATCATTAAAAATTGTACAAAGAAAATTAAGAAATATAGTTTACATGCCTAAATTCCTTATTGAGACTAGTTTTAAATGAAACAGACTTCAGGGTTGTTTGAATTGTGTACTGAGAGATATTCAATTCGTAGTGAACAGAGGTCAGATCAGTCGAGCTGTGTAACAGGGAAACTTTAACTAATAAACTGTACTAATCGGCTGAACCAAAATTATAGAAAAAATTAGCAAAAAGCTTTATGAGTCTAGATTCAGGAAATTTTACGGATTTGAATTTCGAGTTTTGTAACCCGAGTTATGATTTATTTAGTGAATATGATGCAGTAGAGACAGCTAAATCAAAGTGGAATGAATAGTGAAGTTAAAGTAGATAAACTTGAATTGTTGTGTAAATATGTTAGATTCTTTAATTAGTATTTACATACTTACTTACTAAGCTATAAGCTTACTTTGTTTCTCTCTTTTGTCTTATAGTGTTCTTCGGCTTGCTCAGGAGTTAAGGATCGTGAAGATCTACCCGCACTATCATACTTTAGGGTATTTGAACTAAACGTTTTGAATTATGGCATGTATAGTAGGCTTAATTATTTTGTTACGTGTCATATTTGTCTAGGTTAAAATATTAGTTACAAGATTACTCGACCAGATACTTTGTACAAGCCATTAAAGTGGGCTAATATTGTTCAAGACATATGTTATACGATGCACTATCAAATTGGATGACATATTTATATCTCGATTATGTTTAATGGTATGTGTTATGTTCGGTAATACCTTATATCTGCTTAAATGACAGTAACGGGTAAGGGTGTTACATTTAGTGGTATCGAGCTATGGTTTAGTCGGTTCTCGGACTAATAAAGTGTGTGTAAAGGTCTAGCTATACATGCCATAAAAATATTGTGATAGTGTGGTGACTCTGATTATTCTAAAGCTGTGTTTTGTTTTAATATAGTAATGGATCCCGAAAGGCTACGGTGATGATCTTTGCTTAGTAATGCCGGTTCTGCACAAGGACCGCTTTGTGGAAAGTAGACTGAGACATTGAGACAAGGAGATGAGGCTCGGGATGCCTTTCTCCAAATGATGAACAATTGGTATCTTGAATTTATTCGAGCAAATCCAAATGCTCAACCTCCTCCACCCCTCCTATACCTCGCGATTCTCTGAGCTGCTCAAGGTATAGATTTGGTAAGAATGAACAAGCCTCCGGTTGACAAGATTCGAAAACAAGGGGCGAAGAGTTTAGAGCAAAGGTCGATGATGATCCCGAGAAAGCGGAATTCGGCTTGAAAATTCTACCCGTGTATTTGATGAGCTCTCATGTACACCGAGGAATGCTTAAAGTGTGTCAGTATCACTTTTGAGAGATTCGACTTACCAACGGTGGAAGACTTTGGTTGCATGGTGCCAAAAGAAAAAGTTACTTGGGATTTCTTCCGGAAGAATTTAGAAAGAAATACATAAGTCAGCGATTTATTGATCAAAACGGAAGGAGTTCCTTGAATTGAAGCAGGGAAAATGTCTAGCGAGTATGAACGCGAATTTGTAAGACTCAGCAAGTATGCTCAGGAATGTGTGTCTACCGAGGCAATTATGTGTAGAAGATTTGAAGATGGACTGAATGAGGACATTAAAATGCTTGTAGGAATTTTGGAGTTGAAAGAATTTGTAGTATTGGTTGATCGAGCTCTTAAAGCCGAAGAATTGAACAAAGAAAGAAGAAAAGCTGCTATTGAGGCTCGAGACGTCGAAAAAGACAGATAAGCAAGCCATTTCAATCTCAACCAAAGAGGTCCAAAGAGACAAACCCTCGAATGACAGTTTCAATTGGGGATTCACAGAGATCGTGGTAGAGCATATTCGGGTCTAAAGCTCAAGCTACTTGATGGCAAGTGTGGGTAATGTGCGACCTAGAAAGCCCGAGTGTCAAGAATGTGGCGAGCAACATTATGGTGAGTGTTGGGGACCGAGCGAGCTTGTTTCAAAAGGTTCTCGTGAGCATTTTATTAGAGATTGTCCGGAGAAAATTAAAGAAGAAAGATTTGAGTGCTAGACGAATACCACCGCTAGTAGAGGTAGACCACCGAGAAATCTTGGAGGTGGGACTAGTAGTAAAGCTGTGATGAAAGATTTAACGGCAAGATCGAAGCTAGAGCACTGCTAGAGCTTATGCTATACGTGTTCGAGAAGATGCATCATCTCCGATGTCATTCTTGGTACATTTTCTCTATGATACTATTGTTATTGCATTGATTGATCCCGGTCCACTCATTCCTATATTTGCATGAATTTAGTATCCAATAAAAAGTTGCTGTTGAATTCTTGAGTTTACGATTAAAGTGTCGAACCCTTAGGCCAATATGTGCTAGTTGACAAGGTTTGCAAGAATTGCCCATTAATGATTCAAGGTCACTGTTTTTACCAACTTGATGTTGTTACCATTTGGTGAGTTTGACGTTATCTTGGGAATGGACCGTTAACATTGTATGATGCTAAGGTAGATTGTAAACAAAAGACACTAGAGTTGAAATGTGAAAATGGAGAAATTCGTGGGTTGAAACAGATGAATCAAATAAATTGCCTATGGTGATTTCGCACATGTCCGCACGAAATACATGAGAAAAGGGTGTGAAGCTTATCCGCTTATGTAATGAATATTGAGTTGCCCTAACTGAAATTTGAATCGATCCGATAGTCCGTGAGTTTCGGATGTATTTCGGAGGAATTGCAGGTTGCCTCCGAATAGAGAGATAGATTTTGCTATTGATTTGTTGCCAGCACCGCACCGATCTCGATTGCTCCATATAGAATGGCTCATTGAATTAAAAGAATTGAAGGCTCGATTGCAGGAGTTAATGGACAAGGGATTTGTGAGACCGAGTTTCTCTCCCGGGTGCTCTGTATTATTCTTAAAGAAGAAGGATGGTTCAATGAGACTTTGCATTGATTACCGTCGACAATAAGGTGACTATAAAGAACAAGTACCCATTGCCGAGGATTGATGATTTATTCGATCGGTTAAAGGGGCCACAGTGTTTTCAAAGATTGATTTGAGGTCCGGTTACTACCGGTGAGAGTTAAGGAGTCGATGTGTAAAAGCGCCTTTAGGACAAGGTATGGACATTATGAGTTTCTTGTGATGCCTTTCACAACAAATGCTCCAGCTATATTTATGGACTTAATGAATCGGATCTTAGGCCATATTTGGATAAGTTTGTAGTAGTGTTTATAGATGACATTTTAATTTATTCTCGAGATGAGTCTGAACATGCCGAACACTTGAGAACTATATTGCAAATCTTGAGAGAAAAGAAACTGCTTGCCAAGTTTAGTAAAAGTGAGTTCGCTTCGTGAAGTCGGATTTTGGGGCATATAGTCTCGGTGATGGTATTGGGTGGATCCAAGTAAGATTTCGCGATCGTTGATTGGAAACCGCCAAGAATGTATCCGAGGTTAGAAGCTTTTTAGGCTTAGCGGGTATTATAGACGTTTTGTTGAAGGATTTTCGATGATTGCCTCTCCTATGACTAAGTTGTTGCAAAAGAATGTTAAGTTTGAATGGACTGATAAATGTCAACAAAGTTTTGAAAAGTTGAAAGCACGATTGATGAAGCACCAATTTTAGTACTGACTGAGTCGGAAAGGAGTTCGTAATTTATAGTGATGCATCATTGATGTGCCTTGGATGTGTGTTGATGCAAGAGGGTAAAGTGGTAGCTTATGCTTGAGACAGCTTAAAACCGCATGAGAAGAACTATCCTACACATGATTTGGGCGGCATTGTTGTTTTTGCCTTGAAGATTTAGCGACATTATTTGTACGGTGAAAATGCGAATTTTTACCGATCACAAAAGTTTGAAGTACTTGATGAATCAAAGGATCCGAATCTGCGGCAATGAAGATGGCTTGAATTATTAAAGGATTATGATCTAGTGATTGATTATCATCCGGAAAAGCAAATGTAGTTCTTGACGCCTTGAGCGTAAAATTTCTTTTTACTTTGAGAGCCATGAACACGGGTTAGCATTGTCGATGATGGGTCAATCTTAGCGAAATGAGAGCTAAACCGTTATTTCTCCAGTTGATTTGTGATGCTCAAAAGAATGATAGTGAGTTGCGGATCAAGAGAACTCAATGCGAATCGAGTTACGACTCGATTTTCAAGTTGGACCGGATGATTGTTTGATGTTTCGAGACGAGGATATGTGTGCGAAAAACGATAAATTGATTCGAAAATATTACATGAGGGGCACAATGGTGTTTATCGTTCATCCCGTAGCACAAAATGTATAATGATTTAAAGAAGTCAGTATTGGTGGCGGTATGAAAAGGACATTTCGAATTTGTAACCAAGTGTTTGATCTGTCAACAAGTAAAAGTGAACATCAAGTGCCTTGAGATTACTTCAACCGTAATGGTGCTCGAGTGGAAATGGGACAAGATTACCATGGATTTTGTAACCGGTTTGCCTTTAACTCCTAAAAAGAAGGATCTTTGTTTGGGTAGTGGTTGATAGATTAACAAAGTCAGCCCACTTTATACCAAAGATGCGTACCAATTACTCACTTGATAAATTAGCCGAATTATATGTTGCTGAAATTGTGAAGTTGCACGGAGTACCTATGTCTATAATATCAGATAGAGATCCAAGATTTACCTCGAGATTTTGGAAAAAGTTACAAGAAGCTTTGGGTACAAAATTGAACTTTAGTACCGCATTTCATCCACAAACAGATGGTCAAACAGAAAGAGTAATCCAGGTACTCGAAGATATGCTTAGATGCTGTGTTTTAGAATTTGGAGGTAGTTGGGAGAAATATCTATCTTTGATTGAGTTTGCCTACAATAACAGTTATCAATCAAGTATACAAATGGCACCGTACGAAGCCTTGTATGGTCGTAAGTGTCGGACTCCTTTGTATTGGACCGAGCTTAGTGAGAAACAGATTCATGGAGTTGATCTAGTTAAAGAAACCAAGAGAAAATAAAAGTAATTGAATTGCTTAAAAGTCGCTTCAGATCGACAAAAGTCATATCTGATTTAAAAAGAAAAGAGATTGAATTTCGTGGGTGATAAAGTGTTCTTGAAGGTGTCACCATGGAAAAGATTCGAGATTTAGTCGAAAAGGCAAGTTGAGTCCGCGTTTTATTGGGCCGCACGAGATTCTTGAGAGAATTGGACCGATGGCATATCGGTTGGCCTTACCGGCGAATTAGAAAGAATTCATAACGTGCTTCATGTATCAATGTTGCGACGTTATCGTTCGATCCTTCACATGTGATTTCTCCAATGAAATTGAGATTCGATCGGATATGACCTATGAGGAGGAACCAATAAAGATTTTGGCTCGAGAGGTTAAACAGTTAAGAAATAAAAGTATAGCTTTAGTGAAAGTATTGTGGCACGGACATGGGATAGAAGAGGCTACGTGGGAACTGAAGAAGCTATGAGGAAACAAGATCAAACCTCTTTACGGTAAGATTTTCGAGGACGAAAATCTCAAAAGGGGGAGAATTGTGACAACCCGAATTAGGGCCTAATCGAATAGTGGTTTCATGACCACAAACCGAGATAGAAATAATTGTTTTATAATTATTTTGGGGTTATGATATGATTGCATGATTTTGTGAAAATTTCGTGATGAAATTCTATGCCTAAAGTGCTTAAATTGAAAATAGGACTAAATCGAATAAGTTGCAAAATTTACATCCCGGAAGTTTTTAGTATGAAATTGTTTTGGAATATTAATTAGGAGGTCTTAAATAGCAATTTGACCAATTTTAAATTCATGGACAAAATTAGGACATGGAAGGAATTTTTGAAAGTTTAGTAAGGAGGGCATTTTGGTCATTTGGATATTAAATGAAATAAAATGGGAAAAATAACACAAAATTGATCATCATCCTCCTTAGTTGCTGCCGAATTCTCCTCTCTCCATAGCTAGGGTTTCTTCAATTTTCAAGCTCCATAGTAAGTGATTCCAAGCCCGCTTTTAATGTTCTTTACGTTTTGGAATCCCTAAGCTCGATTAAGCTTATGCTAGTAATAATTTAACCTAGGGTTCACATTTGGAAAAATACCCATAGGTGAAATTTGTGTATTTTGATGTTTTATGATAGAATATGAGGTTTTAAATTATGTTAAATAACTTGTGCTACTCGGTTTTAAGTGAAAACGAGTAAAAGCAAGATAATCGGTAAAAATACCTATTGTTCATAACTATATGATAGAGTGAGAATTTGATGTTGTTGTAGAAGAGAAAATGTTCAGCATATCATAAAACATAAGAATAAGGGCTGAAATTAAATTCCGAGCCTAGGGGCAAAAATGTAATTTTGTAAAAGTTAGGGGCAAAATGTAATTTTTCCATAATGTGATTTTGGATTGAAATAAATAGTATGAGTATTAAATGAGCTAAATGTGTTATTATAGATCAAGAAAGACGCGAATTGATCTCGAAGCAGGGAAGGAAAAAGTTTTGGACTAAATTGCAAAATTTCCATATTTTGCACCAAGGTAAGTTGTATGTAAATATTACAATAATTTCATGTACATTCTTATATTTCAGCCTATTATATAAACATACTAGCTGATGTTAAAATGTAAATTGACTATTGGAAGAATGGAAATAAACATAGAGAGAGAGATCCGGTTGAACAATCGGAGAGATCGAATGAAATAGAGGATCAGTAGCTAGGTCACATGTATGATGCTTTGAGTGCACATCATGTGTACAAGAAAGCTACGAGACACCCAGTAGTAGCTAGGTCACATGTGTGATACGAGATGTATCCCATGTAGACAAGAGAGCTACGTGAAAGATAAATGTAGCTAGGTCGCATGCGTGATTCCAAGTGAAGGACACCATGTAGACAAGAGAGCTCTGAGACAAATCGGTTAGGTCGCATGAGTGGTACTAAGTGTTCACCATGTGTACAAGAGAGCCGAACTAAACGAAGTATGATGGTGGAGCTGTGTCTTTGAAACCATTAAATATCGAGGATTGATCCGAATTGTTCAACGGGATGGTTTTGTGGTGATATTGTGGTTTGGACCTACACTTATGGTGAATGAAATGTGGTGAAAATGATTTGTGGTATATACATATATAAGATAAAATGAGGTTAGCATAAAGAATGTGTGAAAGAGTGAAACTAGCATTAAAACTGTTTTTAAATGGTATCGATGGACGTGATTTTGAAAAATCACCAAAAATAGGAGGAATATAATTAGAGGTTGAATGAGATGTAAAATTAAAGCTTAATGGTCTACTTTCATATAAAAGAAACAGAGCAAGCAAAGGAATTCTATATTTTGAGATATTTACAATTGTATGTGACTTGCTCAGATGAATACGTGATCCCCTGTTTCAACTTTGAAAAATCATTAAAAATTGTACAAAGAAAATTAAGAAATATAGTTTACATGCCTAAATTCCTTATTGAGACTAGTTTTAAATGAAACAGACTTCAGGGTTGTTTGAATTGTGTACTGAGAGATATTCAATTCGTAGTGAACAGAGGTCAGATCAGTCGAGCTGTGTAACAGGGAAAATTTAACTAATAAACTGTACTAATCGGCTGAACCAAAAATTATAGAAAAAAATTAGCAAAAAGCTTTATGAGTCTAGATTCAGGGAAATTTTACGGATTTGAATTTCGAGTTTTGTAACCCGAGTTATGATTTATTTAGTGAATATGATGCAGTAGAGACAGCTAAATCAAAGTGGAATGAATAGTGAAGTTAAAGTAGATAAACTTGAATTGTTGTGTAAATATGTTAGATTCTTTAATTAGTATTTACATACTTACTTACTAAGCTATAAGCTTACTTTGTTTCTCTCTTTTGTCTTATAGTGTTCTTCGACTTGCTCAGGAGTTAAGGATCGTGAAGATCTACCCGCACTATCATACTTTAGGGTATTTGAACTAAACGTTTTGAATTATGGCATGTATAGTAGGCTTAATTATTTTGTTACGTGTCATATTTGTCTAGGTTAAAATATTAGTTATAGTACTCGACCAGATACTTTGTACAAGCCATTAAAGTGGGCTAATATTGTTCAAGACATATGTTATACGATGCACTATCAAATTGGATGACATATTTATATCTCGATTATGTTTAATGGTATGTGTTATGTTCTGGTAATACCTTATATCCTGTTCCGGCGACGGTAACGGGTAAGGGGTGTTACATAAAATGTGTGCCATTCATGAGTGGTATTAACCATGTAGTTGGCCTCAACATCAACATGCATAATCGGCCCATGAATGAGTACCTAAGATGTTGTATATATTCGGCCATTAAAGTGAGTATGTAGGTGATGTTGAATCAAGTTTTTGGTGCATATTCGGTTATGTGTATAATCGACCAAATGGGTGATTAGTAAGAATAGTTGCCGAATATACAAACATACATATGCATGTGTAATTGAATTGTAAATGTTTAGCAAGATGATTAAACTAGTTGATTTATTAATCAAGCTCAAGGAGTTAAAGGAGGAGAATCAAGCAAGGGAAAGGCGAAGGTCATCGAGTAGCCGACTTGGAACTATTTTACCCAACACAAGGTAAGTCATTAAGCATATATTTGATATTGCTTAAATGATTGTAAAATCTATGCAATTGTGTTTAATGAGATGAAAAATATATACAATTGTACGTGTATGAAAAGATGATATTGTTGAATGTAAAAGAGATAGTGAAATGTGTAGAAAGTTTGCTTTCGGCACTAAGTGTGCGAGAAGTAAATGTGTACGGTGACGAGATTGGCACTGAGTGTGCGAGCTTGAAATGTATGGCACTAAGTGTGCGAGTTTGAACTATATGGCACTATGTGTGCGGGCTTAAATCACATGGCACTAAGTGTGCGTGATCGAGTATTAAGCACTATGTGTGCGAACTCTATATATATACTTCTGATTGAATATTTATACGGAAGGGTGACTTTATCGAGTTGAGTACGGACAGCGGAAAAAGTAAGTACCTTGAGTTCATGGCTAATAGATGCTATGTTCATGCTCGGGGTTGAGTTGGTAAGTTTTAAATCTATGTGATGATTTCAATTGCATTCCCGTAAATAAGTATCGTGGAATAGATGAAAGTTCATTTGATTGCATGATTATTGCGGAAATGAGATGATGTATGGCAATGCCTCTATTATTCTATTGAACAATATATAAAATGTCATTGGCTGAATTGGTATGAGAATGAACCGAAAGGTCCGAGGAACTATGGTATATTTTCGATATGGATGGAGTACCTAGCCTCGTACATTATTTCATGTTGTGATAATTTTATTGATGGATGATTGTCGAATGCTTAGGTCTTACTGAGTTATAAACTCACTCGGTGTTTTTCTTGTCACCCATTTTACGTCTCTTGGACTCGTCTATTTTGTGTGCTCGGAGCCGTCAACGAAGTCATCACACCAGCGAGCAATTTTGGTATTGTCTTCTTAGTCAACCTAGGAGAACATTTGGCATGTATGGGCTATTTTGTTTTGTCAAATTTTGGGTTGTAAACTTTAAGCCATGTGAAAATGGCCTATGTGGTCGTTTGAGTGGGATGATAGAACCTATAGCCATGGGTCTTAGAAACCTTAATTTTGATAAGGTGGCCATAGTTGTGCCATGTATGATGAATGATTAGTAAGGCCAAGGAAAGATTCATGAAATTGGCATAGTCTACTGCAGTAACTGTTGCGGACAGCAGCAGTGATATGAGATCGAAAAATCACCAAAAATAGTAGAAGTGGAATTAATTGCTAAGAAAATTATGTACTCGAATCTTGATGGGTCTATTTTCATATGGATGAAACGAAACGACCATATGAGCTGTATTTTGAGAGATATTCAAGATTTTGTGAGACAGGGCCAGAACAGTTTCTGGATCTTCTATTTTGACTTTGAAAATTTACCATAAATTATCCAGAAACAATTAGAAGTCATTCCTTATATGCATAGATTCCCCTTTGAGTCTAGTTTCATAGAAAAAAACGGCATGATCATTAGAGCTCTGTACGAGATGATATCCAAGTCGTAATGCGCAAAGGTCAGTGTAGTCGAACCCTGAAACAGGGGTGACTTTAACTAATAAACTGTACCAATTGGCCAGACCAAAAATTCTAGAAATAAATCCATGGATGGATATATGAGTCTAAATTCGGGGAAAATTTACGGATTTTGTTTTCGAGTTCTGGAACTCGAGATATGATTTTTAAGGTTGCAGTGATGCAGTTAACTAGCCTGCCTAGAACAGAAAAAGGAAAACAAAAAATTTTCCAAGAGAGGAATAAGTAAAGTAAGCCCGGTAACACCTCGTGGTCAAATCCGGTGACGGTCACGGGTTTGGGGTGTTACATTTAATTGGTATCAGAGCTATGGTTTAGTCGGTTCTAGGACTACCATAGCACGTGTGAGTCTAGCTATACATGCCAAATTGTTAGTGCTTAATAATGTGATGACTTCTGACGGTTGAAATTTTTGTTTTGATTAGCAATGGAACCCGGGGTAGAGAGACCCTTGGAGGATGACGTTGAAAGTGTAGCGGCTGCTCCGCGCAAGGGACACCGCTGTTGAGCCTCATCATCCGTGAATAATCAAAATGAAGGGCGAAACAAGCCTTCTTCACCATGATGAATGAGTGGGTCGCATAATATGCCCGAACCAACCCGCTGTCCAACCATTCCCTAATTCAAATACTCCGCCCCAAGAGCCCGCAATGCCTCCGCATCGATCCCGTGAGGTGAGTAAACCACCGTGGACTTGATTAGGAAGCGCGGGGCCGAGGAGTTCAAGGCCCTAGTTACTAATGATGCCGAAAGGGCCGAGTTCTGGCTTGATAACACCATTCGAGTGTTTGATGAACTATCATGCACACCCGATGAATGTCTTAAGTGTGCTATATCCTTGTTGCGAGACTCAGCTTACTATTGGTGGAGGACTTTAATTTCCATAGTCCCAAACGAACGCGTTACTTGGGATTTCTTTCAATCAGAATTTCGAAAGAAATACATTAGTCAACGGTTCATCGATCAGAAGCGTAAGGAATTCTTGGAACTCAAGCAAGGCCGTATGACAGTATCTGAATACGAACATGAGTTCGTAAGACTCAGTCGGTATGCTCGGGAGTGTGTGGCTGATGAGGTTGCTATGTGCAAAAGATTTGAAGAAGGATTGAATGAAGAGTTAAAGCTACTAGTGGGTATTTTAGAGATAAAGGAGTTCGTAACACTAGTCGAACGAGCCTGCAAGGCGGAAGAACTTGGAAAGGAGAAGAAGAAGGCTGAATTTGAAGCAAGAGATTATCGTAAAAGATCGACGAGTAAAGCTCCGTTCTCGGCTGTAAAGAAGTTCAGAGAGGACACAAATAAGTCGAGGGCGACTGCGGGGATTTCCATTAGAGCACGACCATTGATGGACTCACGAGCTACTTCGGTTGCTAGTGTGGGCAATAATCGTCAAGAAAAGCCTGAATGCCCCCAGTGTGGAAGACGACACCTAGGTGAATGTTGGGGTAAGTCTGTTAATAGGGCCTGTTATGGATACGGTTCGAAGGACCACTTCATTAGAGATTGCACGGAGCTAGATGAGAAGAATAAGATGCAAGGTGCAAGACCTAGTGGAACGACGGCCAGAGGTAGGCCCCAAGAATTTTCGGAGGTAGGGGTGGTAATCGAGAGGAGCCTCGATACGGCTGTCCGATCCGAGACCCGTGCTCCCGCTAGAGCCTATGCCATCAACGTACGAGAGGAGGCATCCTCCCCTGACGTTATCACTGGTACTATTACTCTCTTTGATACTAGTGTGATTGCATTGATTGACCCCGGCTCTACTCATTCATATGTATGTGAAACCTTAGCATCCAAGAAGACTCTACCTGTTGAGTCTATTGAGTTCGTAATTGAGTGTCAAACCCTTTGGGTCAATACGTATCGTTGATAAAGTGTGCAAGAGATGCCCCTAATAATTCGAGAATCTGTTTTTGGCCGATCGATGCTTCTACCATTTGATAAATTCGATGTTATTCTTGGTATGGATTGGTGACCAGTACATGATGCATGGTGGATCGCAAAAGGAAAACCATTGATTTGAAGAGTGCAAATAATGAGGTAGTCCGAGTCGAGTCTCTCGATTTAAAAGGAGTGCGATAGTATCTTCTATGACCGCCGGAGGTATGTGAAAAGGGTGTGAAACATACCTTGCGTATGTGTTTGAAAGTAAAGAGACGGAAAGGAAACTCGAATCGGTACCAGTGGTTTGTGAGTATTCGGATGTTTTTCCGAGGAGTTACCGGATTGCCACCGGTTCGAGAAGTGGAATTCGCATCGGTTGTACCGGTACTACGCCGATCTCAATAGCCCCGTATCGTATGGCATTAATGTAATTAAAGGAATTGAAGGTTCAATTGCAAGAATTGACGGATAGAGGTTTCGCTCGACCGAGTTTTTCTCCATGGAGCGCACCAAGATTGTTTGTGAAGAAGAAGGATGGAACTATGAGATTGTGCATCGACTATCGCCGTTGAATAAAGTGACGATAAAGAACAAATATCCGTTGCCACGAATTGACGATTTGTTTGATCAATTAAAGGGAGCCTCGGTGTTTTCAAAGATAGATTTGAGGTCGGGTACTATCGGTTGAGGGTCCGAGAATCGGACATACCCAAGACGCTTTTAGAACGAGGTACGGTCACTACGTAATTCTTAGTGATGCCGTTTGGGCTCACTAATGCCCTATGTATTTATGGATTTAATGAATAGAATTTTCAGGCCATACTTGGATCGGTTCGTAGTTGTATTTATCGATGACATTTTGGTCTATTCGAGAGATGAAAGCGAACATCTTGAACACCGAGGCTAGTGTTGCAAATCTTACGAGATAAGCGATTATACGCAAAGTTCAAGAATGTGAATTTTGGTTGAGAGAGGTTAGCTTTTGGGGCACGTGGTGTCCGTGATCGGTGTCGGTGGACCCGAACAAAATTTCGACCATAGTCGATTGAAACCTCAAGGAATGTTACCGAAGTTAGGAGCTTTTTGGGGCTTGCGGATACTATCGATGATTTGTGAAAGGTTTTTCGATGATAGCTGCACCGATGACGAAACTACTCCAAAAAGATGTTAAGTTCGAGTGGTCGGAACACTGTCAAGAAAGTTTCGATCGACTAAAAACCTGTTTAACCGAGGCCCCAGTGCTAGTACAGCCGGAGTCCGGCAAAGAGTTTGTCATTTATAGTGACGCATCATTTCTTGGGTTAGGTTTTGTGTTGATGCAAGAAGGTCGAGTTGTGGCTTACGCGTCGAGACAACTAAAGCCGCATGAGAGAAACTATCCGACCCATGACCTTGAACTAGCAGCCATAGTGTTCGCCTTGAAGATATGGCGGCATTACTTGTTTGGAGAAAGGTGTCATATTTATTCGGACCACAAGAGTCTAAAATATTTGATGACTCAGAGAGATTTAAACCTGCGACAAAGGCGTTGGCTTGAGTTGTTGAAAGACTATGAACTCATCATTGACTATCACCCGGGAAAGGCCAACGTGGTGGCCGATGCTTTAAGTCGCAAGGCACTGTTTGCTTTGAGAGCGATGGATGCTCACCTATCCGTTTCACCCGATGAGGTGCTAGTAGTCGAATTAGAGGCCAAACCGTTATTGATTCATCAAATACTTGAATCTCAGAAGGTCGACGCTGAATCGGTCGCTAAACGATTCAAATGTGTTTCGAATGAGGAATCAGAATTTCAGATTGACGACAATGATTGCTTGACATTCAAGGATCGATTATGTATTCCAAGGGGTTCAGAACTTGTTTCGAAGATTCTGGACGAGGCTCACCGTAGTCGAATGTCAGTCCACCCGAGTAGTACTAAAATGTACAATGATCTGAAACGCCAATTTTGGTGGCCCGATATGAAACGAGACATTTTTGAATTTGTTTCAAGGTGTCTGATATGTCAACAAGTGAAAGCGGAACATCAAGTGCCATGGGATTACTTCAGCCAATCATGATACCTAAATGGAAATGGGATCGAGTCACCATAGACTTTGTATCCGGACTGCCATTGTCAGCGAGTAAGAAGGATGCGATTTGGGTTGTTGTTGATAGATTGACTAAGTCGGCTCATTTTATCCCTGTCCGCACGGATTTTTTGCTCGATAAATTGGCAGAATTATACATCTCCCAAATTGTTCGATTGCATGGGGTACCTACTTCTATCGTGTCGGATAGAGACCCAAGATTTACGTCGCGATTTTGGAAGAAATTGCAAGAAGCTTTGGGTACCAAGCTGCATTTTAGCACTGCTTTTCATCCCCAAACCGATGGTCAATCCGATCAGATAATTCAAATACTCGAGGATATGTTGAGATGTTGCATCCTTGAGTTTAGTGGTTCATGGGAACGGTATTTACCTTTGATTGAATTCGCTTACAACAATAGTTTTCAATCAAGTATTAAGATGGCGCCTTACGAGGCTTTATACGGTTGTAAATGCCGTACCCCATTATTCTGGACTGAACTTAGTGAAAGTAAAATCTTCGGGGTTGATTTGATTAAGGATGCCGAGCAGAAAGTTCGAGTAATTCGTGAAAGTTTGAAAGCTGCTTCGGATCGCCAAAAGTCGTATGCGGATTTGAGAAGAAAAGACATTGAATATCAGGTTGGAGACAAGGTATTTCTCAAAGTCTCACCCTGGAAGAAGGTGCTTAGATTTGGCCGTAAGGGCAAATTGAGTCCGAGGTTCATCGGTCCGTATGAAGTATCCGAACGAGTTGGGCCAGTAGCGTACCGATTAATTTTACCCCCTGAGCTTGAAAAGATTCACAACGTTTTCCATGTCTCGATGCTTCGACGATATAGGTCTGACCCGACACACGTAATTACTCCATCTGAGGTCGAGGTTCAGCCTAATTTGAGTTATGAAGAAGAGCCGGTTCGCATTCTGATGCGCGAAGTAAAAGAGTTGCGCAATAAGAAAATCCCATTAGTGAAGGTGTTGTGGCATAAACACGGAATTGAAGAAGCCACTTGGGAACTTGAGGACTCTATGAAAGAGCGATACCCGAGCCTATTTACCGGTAAGATTTTCGGGACGAAAATTTCTTAAGTGGGGGAGAGTTGTGACAGCCCTAAAACGACCCTAGACGGAATATGGTTTCGGGACCACAAAACCGAGGCATAAAAATAATTTAAATTTTATTTTGATGCCTATAATATGTGTTAATTCATGTGTGACATTTTTGATGTTTCGATTTAGAGTTATAAATGTGAATTTCACTAGAAAGGACCTAGTAGTAAACTTTGAAAATATGATGGGGAAATGTGTGATGACTAGTTGATAATGCATGCAAAAATAAGGATTTGCATGTCAAATTCCCCTAACATGAAGTGGCCGCCATGACAAGGAGTATGGGCTAAACATGTCATGAAACATGTTTTGTTGGTGCATTAGGAGAAATAATAAACAAAGGTGTATGGGTAAGAAAAGAATGAAAAAAAGTGTGTGTGAAGGCTTCTCTCCTCCCTATTGCCGTGAGTGAAAGGAAAACAAAGAAAAAAATTGTTCATCCTTGTTCATCCCTTTTGGCCGAAAATACTAAGAAAAAAGGAAGGAGTTTTGCTTCATACTTGGTTTAGAAGAGAACTAGAAGGAGATTTGGCTATACTTGCATCAAGATTAAGGTATGTTTGAGGTTGTGTTATGAGATTCATGCATGTTTTAGTTGCTAACTTGATGTTCATGTTAGCCATGGTTCAAATCCTTGTTATGCCATGGAAATGGTATTTGGCCAAGGTTGTTATTGTGTTAAAGCCATTGCATGCTAAATGTGAAGCTTGCTAATGATGCATGTAGTGATGGATTGACTACTCTTGAAATTTCTTTGTAGCAATCTTGAGTAAAACATTGAATTCTTTGTTTAACCATGACCGAAGTTGAAAGGGTATGGTTGTGATGTATTCGGCCATGGTGCATTCATGAGCATGATTTATGCTTGTTACTTGATTGGTAAAAATTTGTGTTTTGGATGGTTATGAACACCTTGAGATTCGGCCTTGCACCTATATGTGTATATATGTTTGCACATGATGTATTGGTATGATATATATATTATCTCAAAGTATGTATTTTCTTGTGATGTTGTTTCGGTTATGAAGTAAATGATAGATGTGTATTGAGCTACAATATGTAAAGCATTAGCTAGTAAAATGTGTGCCATTCATGAGTGGTATTAACCATGTAGTTGGCCTCAACATCAACATGCATAATCGGCCCATGAATGAGTACCTAAGATGTTGTATATATTCGGCCATTAAAGTGAGTATGTAGGTGATGTTGAATCAAGTTTTTGGTGCATATTCGGTTATGTGTATAATCGACCAAATGGGTGATTAGTAAGAATAGTTGCCGAATATACAAACATACATATGCATGTGTAATTGAATTGTAAATGTTTAGCAAGATGATTAAACTAGTTGATTTATTAATCAAGCTCAAGGAGTTAAAGGAGGAGAATCAAGCAAGGGAAAGGCGAAGGTCATCGAGTAGCCGACTTGGAACTATTTTACCCAACACAAGGTAAGTCATTAAGCATATATTTGATATTGCTTAAATGATTGTAAAATCTATGCAATTGTGTTTAATGAGATGAAAAATATATACAATTGTACGTGTATGAAAAGATGATATTGTTGAATGTAAAAGAGATAGTGAAATGTGTAGAAAGTTTGCTTTCGGCGCTAAGTGTGCGAGAAGTAAATGTGTACGGTGACGAGATTGGCACTGAGTGTGCGAGCTTGAAATGTATGGCACTAAGTGTGCGAGTTTGAACTATATGGCACTATGTGTGTGGGCTTAAATCACATGGCACTAAGTGTGCGTGATCGAGTATTAAGCACTATGTGTGCGAACTCTATATATATACTTCCGATTGAATATTTATACGGAAGGGTGACTTTATCGAGTTGAGTACGGACAGCGGAAAAAGTAAGTACCTTGAGTTCATGGATAATAGATGCTATGTTCATGCTCGGGGTTGAGTTGGTAAGTTTTAAATCTATGTGATGATTTCAATTGCATTCCCGTAAATAAGTATCGTGGAATAGATGAAAGTTCATTTGATTGCATGATTATTGCGGAAATGAGATGATGTATGGCAATGCCTCTATTATTCTATTGAACAATATATAAAATGTCATTGGCTGAATTGGTATGAGAATGAACCGAAAGGTCCGAGGAACTATGGTATATTTTCGATATGGATGGAGTACCTAGCCTCGTACATTATTTCATGTTGTGATAATTTGATTGATGGATGATTGTCGAATGCTTAGGACTTACTGAGTTTTAAACTCCTCGGTGTTTTTCTTGTCACCCATTTTACGTCTCTTGGACTCGTCTATTTTGTGTGCTCGGATCCGTCAACGAAGTCATCACACCGGCGAGCAATTTTGGTATTGTCTTCTTAGTCAACCTAGGAGAACATTTGGCATGTATGGGCTATTTTGTTTTGTCAAATTTTGGGTTGTAAACTTTAAGCCATGTGAAAATGGCCTATGTGGTCGTTTGAGTGGGATGCTAGAACCTATAGCCACGGGTGTTAAAAACCTTAATTTTGATAAGGTGGCCATAGTTGTGCCATGTATGATGAATGATTAGTAAGGCCAAGGAAAGATTCATGAAATTGGCATAGTCTACTGCAGTAACTGTTGCGGACAGCAGCAGTGATATGAGATCAAAAAATCACCAAAAATAGTAGAAGTGGAATTAATTGCTAAGAAAATTATGTACTCGAAGCTTGATGGGTCTATTTTCATATGGACAAAACTAAACGACCATATGAGCTGTATTTTGAGAGATATTCAAGATTTCGTGAGACAGGGCCAGAACAGTTTCTGGATCCTCTGTTTCGACTTTGAAAATTTACCATAAATTATCCAGAAACAATTAGAAGTCATGCCTTATATACATAGATTCCCCTTTGAGTCTAGTTTCATTAGAAACAAATGGCATGAGCATTAGAGCTCTGTACGAGATGATATCCAGGTCGTAATGCGCAAAGGTCAGTGTAGTCGAACCCTGAAACAGGGGTGAATTTAACTAATAAACTGTACCAATTGGACCTAAAAAAAATTCTAGAAATAAATCCATGGATGGATATATGAGTCTAAATTCGGGGAAAATTTACGGATTTGGTTTTCGAGTTCTGGAACTCTAGATATGATTTTTAAGGTGGCAGTGACGCAGTTAACTAGCCTGCCTGGAACAGAAAAAGGAAAACAAAAAAATTTTCCAAGAGAGGAATAAGTAAAGTAAGCCCGGTAACACCTCGTGGTCAAATCCGGTGACGGTCACGGGTTTGGGGTGTTGCACATTCACTCTCCCTTGGCCAACCACACATGGTGCAAATTTTGAATGTTTCAACTTTGCTATATTTAACTTGGGGCAAAGAGATAAAGGCACAGAAAATGGAGGGGTTTGAATAGCATTCCGGAGAAGCTCAAGGACTATTTTGAAAGAAGAAAAATTAGCTAAAATTAGCTGATTGGATCAGCTATAGGGACGGTTTTAGGCTACCAATTTGCTTGTGGATCAGTCTTTTATACTTAGCATATTGGGTCACTTTCTCCTTCAAGCTTTATATTAATTTTTAACCCAATTAATTTTGGATAAAATTTAAATATAAAGTAAGAAAAATAATCATTATTTGGACCATACTTGGCTGGAAAAAAAATTAGTCTTGCTCTTGGTGCACTTGATGCAAAAATTACTCCAACGATTCAAGTCTTTCGAGGTATCTGTCGAGCCAATTTTCACCTTTTGTGCAAGAATATCGAAAATAAACCAAACTTGTGTAAATTTATTATAGAAATGATTAAAATTAAATATTTTAATAATTTAAGGGAAACTTAATTATTTTATAATTAAAGTATGAATTTCAACAAAAATTACTACAAAACTACATGAATTATAGCTCAAAAGGTACTGAAAAAGTCTATATTTTTGTGTTTCCTGTAACATAAGTTAACATCCAAATCAACTCAAACTAAATGTCTTAAATTCATGCTCTAAACTTACATAGATACATTTACAAGCCAACATCAAGGCATATAGGCAAATAAATTTAAACCACATCACATTGTCAAATAGCATAAACAAAGTCCTAGTACATTCCATAATTTATAACCATTAACCAAAAAAAAAAAAAACAAAACTACCAATATGACAAATGGATAGTGTGATGGTGCTTTAATGAGATACCAACTGGTTGAGCTTTCGATGATCTACAAGTAGAGAAAAATAACTATGTAAGCAACTAATGCTCAGTAAATTCGTATAAAGGAAACTTAACTTACTGAACATTTTAAGTTAAACAACCAAGCATAATTTCCTTATGTCATAAGTCAACTTTCCTTTCCTCCTCATAAGGTTAGTTGGTGTAACATTTCATATATAATTTCAATCAAAACATAGTATAAAACATATCTAACATTTCACTTTCAAAATTCACCACTCATACATATATACTAAACCATCTTTTCCTTTCAATTACACATTTCATCATAATCCATATCATTATTCAAAAATCATAATTCATTTCATGTAATCACATACCATTAAAGTTTCATTTACCCGTTGAACCAATGAAACAACCTTGAATACTCGGAAAATACTCATATAACTATTTAAATCTCTAAACACACCACAAACGTAACTAGATAAGATAATTATAAACATATGAAACATATAATTACACCAAGGCATTAAAATTCATTATAAAACTATACTAATCAAAACATTCATCTCATATAATTCAATATACACGATATCTCAAATCAAAACTATTCATGTTTTCATACATATTTACAAATATATATATCCAAACAAGTCTTATACATAATTTTAATTCATGGAATGACTTTCCATTTAATCATAGAGTTTCATGGCCCCGTTGAACTATAGCAAATTGACTTGGATACTCGGGCTTCCTCCAAAACACACCAGAAAGCATTGAAATGCTAACAGAGGCACTGTAGTGCAAATACAGAGGCACCGAAGTGCAAATAGAGGCACCAAAGCGCAATCCCGTACAAGCACGCATACTAACCCTATTGGCATGCCAATCGTATCCTAATCATTTACTACGTTCAACCGGACATTATAATTAAATTCACAATATTGATAAACCAATCATTCAGAGGAAATTCATATTTTCATACACATACCATAAGTCCTTTATATTCATTTCAATTTTGTGAAATCACAAAATTCATCACTTAGAATATTCATTTATCATTTGTACTCAATCACAACATTTAATAACTTATAAGTAAATAATAAAATTTCACATTAAATAAAATTATCCAGCAAACATAAATACAAATATAAATAAATATTCATATACACATACTTACACTATGAACTTACCTAATATATACTAACGGTCAACTCATAGGGACTAATCTGAAATTTTTTCTTTTCCCCGGTTATCAAATCTTGACCTATCATAATTAAATTCAATCTTATCAAATTCAAATACACATCCCAACTCAATTTTATACATATCACCTTAAGTTTTTATTTTTTACACATTTTCCCTAAGCTTTTACATTTCTCTCAATTTAATCCTTAAACCCTAAATTTCAAATTTATCAAAATTTCATAATTTCCCATGTTAACCAAATTTTCAATTGTACAACTACAGCCCATAATTATTCAAAATTCACAAGGATTTCCTATCAATTTAATATTTTATCACATTAGTCCTTTAACTAAAAACTATCAAAATTACTTTACAAACTAATCCTAATCAACAACTAATACTTCAAATCCATAATTTAACATAAAAAATAACAAATATTCATCAATGGAAAAATCGAAAATCCTTAACATTTTCAAAAACAATGATACGGATTAGTTAGACCTAATTGTAAAGATCTCAAAAACATAAAAATTACAACAAACAGATCAAAGCTACATAGCATACAAAAGAAAACAGAAGACTGAAGCTTTGAAGGTTCCTTCCATGGGGTTTTCAATTTTCAAAATATGAGAATAAAGATGATGATAAATTTTTTTATCCTTTTACTTTTATTATTATGTTTTATTACTTTTAAATTTTAAATAATAATAATAACATTCATTTTAAACCAAAAACAAAGCATTCACTATCCAAACTAATTAAAAATGGCCTATTTTCCGTATAATTCCTCCTCAATCACTGATTTAACCATTTAATCACTCAAAGTCAATAGTGATTAAATTTTGTAACTTTTACGATTTAGTCCTTTTTACTTAATTAACTATCTAAACGTTAAAAGTTCTGAGCTAAATTTCAATACACATGTATAATCACTCTGTAAATACTTAAAACATATTTACTGGCTCAGTTTATAGAAACGAGGTCTTGAAACCTCATTTTCCAAAACCACTTGACTTTAAGGACAAACCACTTGAACTTAACTATTCATTCAAATAACAAAAATTATCCAATCAAAATTTATTATAATACTATATTTGACTCGTAAATATTAAATAATAATATTTATGAACCGTAACATCCTGGAATCTGGGGTTAGAAGTTTTCAGGTTTGTGGTTAAGGTCGATGAGTGGGTTGAACTTTTGGGTTCAATTTCGTAATTTAATGTTGGAATGGGCCTACTGGTCTAGTGATTAGTTTTGTGTTAGTGTGTCTCTAGGTCTCGTGTTTGAATCCCTGTAAGTGTTTTTTATATTTATTTATTTTTACGTCATTTTATTTTACTTTAAAAAGAGGAAGTTACTTTTAAAGAGAAAAATAAAGTTTAGGTTCTTCATCTTTTATTTTTTATTTTTTCTTCCTCATCGTTCCTTTTTCTGTTCTTACCATATTTCAATTTTGTTTGTTTCTTGCTTCTTCCGTTTTATACACATTACGTGTTGTCTGTCAAGACTGATCGTCCTTTGTATGTTTCGTTTTATCGGAGGTGAAGCTGGTAAGTTTTGTTCATGAGGGTTTATGATAGAATTGCTTCTGTTTCTATTATTTCTTAATGGAAGTTCTTATAGTTTAAGTTTATGTGTGAAATGAAGGTTTTCGAATAGTTGGTGAGGGCAAATCGATTGATCTTTGCTGCTTGATATCGCGTTCTAAGGTGTGTGTTCTGAAATGGTTTAACTTCAGTATTGAATTGCGGTGAAATTTGATAATGTTTCATGTTTTTATGAGATTGATTATTTGAAGTATCATGTTGTTTCTAAAGTGGATGAAATTCTGCATATTCTGCATATTTCAGCATGTTTCCAGATTCCAAAGGGATTGACATCGTTTTGGTGTCAAAAACATAAATTTATGGCTATTTTGGTGTGGTTTCGTACCACACGGGTGGCCACATGGCTGTGTGAAATTGGGAATTAGGGTTTTTGGCTGAATTTTGATGCCACATAGCCTGGCCACACGAACATGTGTACCCACACGGGCGTGTGAGATCTCCACACAACCATGTCTCTTCTACTCTTTATTTTTGGCATTTTTGGATAGTGAGTTACACGGGCACCTCCACACGGACGTGTGTTGCCTTCACATGAGTGTGTAGACACCCATACGACCTAGGCACTTCCACACGGCCGGGGCACATGGCCATGTGGCCCTATTTTACAGAATTTCTATTTTGAGTCATAAACTGTCTGTTTTATGTTTCTGTGTAATCCAACCCTCGGTCAAGCCTTGGTAAGCTTGTTTGGGACTCAATTTAGTTTGGTTCTTGTATATATGTACGTTTATGGGCTTTAATTTTATTACTGATTTATGTATTAAATAATTATGAGTTTATTATTGTTGTTATAACTGATTATTAGAATACAAGTGCAATCAAATCTGAATCTGTTCAATTGGAACTGTTAATGTTTGTTTCTGTATAATGTCTGCATAATGTGTGTATTGTTGCACAGCATGAAAATTTTGGGTTCTGGTTATGAAGAGAAGGAAGACACACTTAGCAGTTTTAACTGCGATACTTTTGTACAGCGGTTTACCACATTGTCCTATACGTGTATCAACTCAGCTGTATACAGTTACTCAAGTGGCATTGTTCCACATTGTGGTGTGTTGGGTGGATGAACCTATTATGGTTCTATGTGGTGTGCATGATGGACGGGTCTACCATAGCCCTTATATGGTGTGTTAAGTGGTCAGAGTGGTGTTTGGTTGGTGGGGTGGGATTTTGAATTGTGCATCTGTTCGCATCTGAATAATGTCTATGTGTCAGAACATTCTATCTGTTTGTGTGACCTTTTGGTTATGGACAATATAGTTAGCGTCATGTGATAGGTTCTGATTATTGCGTATGAATGGATCATCATTTCTATGGTACGATATTGTATTTGACATACCGATTGAGACTTTCGTAAGTGATATTTTTATGCGCTTGCTTGTTTGAAGTATTTATTGTGTCACTCTGTCTGTTGTCATCTGTTTATGTTTCGGAATCATACTGAGCTCGCATAGCTCATCTCTGTGGTGCCTTTCCTTTCAAGTACTTTTCGTGTTTTGAAGCTGGACTCAGTATACCGAAAATCTCAAAAAGTTACAATTTGTTTAGATTTCAGTAAAATCTCAAAAGTTTTATACGGTAAATTTTAAGTCGGTTTGTAAAACGATTATACAAACTGTGGACTGAACTTTAGAAACTGTGGATTTATTTCTAAATGTTTGGCGTCAGTTTAATATTGTTTCAAACATAATGAACAAAAAGGTTTTCTTGGTTTAAATTAAATTTTTTCTTGGTTTAAATTAAATTTTTTATTTCCGCCACTTTTAATGGAAAATGTAACCTGCAGGATTCAGTTTAAACTTCTAGGCTAGGTTTTGAGGCGTTACATGAACTCACTCATTAGATTTGTGGCCTCAAAATCATCATTTGTGATACCACTGAAAACAAGTTGTTATAGAAAAAGTCCATTTAGGGTCTGAAACAGTCGCCTAGGTAGTGTACAAGAGGTATGATTCATTTATGACTACTCATGATTTCAAAAAAAGCAATTTTGACAGTTTTTTTTTATTTTGAGAAAATTATGATGGTTCATCTATATATCTACTCCTTTTTGTTGATGACATGTTGACAGCAGTCAAAGATAAAGTAAAAGGTAAGAAAGGTCAAAGCACAACTTAGTAAAGAATTTGAGATGAAAGATTTGGGAACAGCAAAGAAAATACTCGAGATGGAAATTCTCAGAGATAGAAAAACATGTAAATTGTACCTAAGTTGGAAAGGGTACATTAAGAAATTTCTTTGCAGGTTAAATATGCAAAGTGTCAAGCCTGTTAGTACTCCATTAGTAGTCCATTTCAAACTTTCATCAGCTTTGTCTCCATAATTAGATGATAAGATTGATTACATGACACGTGTCCATATTCTAGTGCAATGAGATCTCTCATGTTTGTTATAGTTTGCTCACGTCCAGATTTATCATATACAATTAGCGCAGTTAGTAGATACATGGTGAATCTCGGTAAAAAAAACTGGAAAGCATTTTAGTGGATTTTTAGATACTTACGAGGTACTACTGATGTTTTCTTACAATTTAGAAGAACTAGAGATGGAGTCATTGAGTATGTTGATTTTAATTTTGCTGGAGACCTTGATAAAAGAAGGTCACTCGCAGGGTATGTCTTTATTATTAGGGATTGCTCCATCAACTGGAAAGCCACTTTGCAGACTATAGTTGTTTTGTCTACTACTGAAGCTGAGTTCATGGCGATTACTGAGGCTTGTAAAGAAGCTATTTTGTTAAAGTGGCTATTTGGTGAATTCAATAAAGACCTTCAGATCAATACAGTATTTTGTGATAGTTAAAGTGTTATCTTCCTTACGAAGGATCAAATGTTTCATGAGAGAACGAAGCACATTGATGTTTGATATCATTTTGTGCATGATATTATTGCTCGTGGTGATATTGTTGTGAGAAAAGTTAGTACTCAAGATAATCCTGCGAAAACGATAACTAAGTCACTTTCTATAATTGAGTTTGAGCATTACTTGGACTTGGTTGGTGTTCATTATTGAAGAATACTCTTTTAGGGGTTTTCTAAAATAGACGGAGAACTTGTTCATTGAGAATTCATGTCAAAGTGGAGATAGTTAGAGATTGTGTGACCCGAATCTCATCACTTGTTGAAGAAATAAACACAATGACAAAATAAGGGGATCTGTGGGGCTGAAAGGCCAAGGGCCGTAGGACCATATTGCACAAGTTGAGTTCATATATAACTATACTTTTACTATTTGAATTTGATTAAAACAGTGTTTTTCAACCCTTAAATAGATGTAGTTGAAACTCCTCTTATATCATTCATTTTTCAACATTAGTGAATTTATTTTCCTCTGCCCATGGTTTATTTCTCAAAAGGGTTTCCACGTAAAATCTATGTGTTCTTTTTTTTTCTTTTCTTATTGCTTTGCGATCATTCTACCACCATTATCGACGTTTATTATAACAGAGCCACCCATAAAATACCATTTTTGTCATTTGTAAGCCCCCATCTTGCTATGATCCATACCCTTTTCAACCATCTCAATTTCACCATCTCTCATACTTAACCATTCATTGCAACCAACATTGGAAACCAAAAAAGAAAAAAGATGAAGATGAAATAGATTTAAATTTTAATTTTTTATTCTAGTGAAAACTGAGTAGCCTTGACACAAGATCAATTGCTGTAAGGATATTTTTGATCAAATATCTAAATTTTAGGTTTATATGAAAAATATGTACCTAAATTATGCAATTTTTTTTAATTTAGGTACTTATAATTATTTTTTTGTCAAAGTAGGTACCTAAAGTTTTATTTCATTACCACTTTAGGTATCAACCTTTAACTCTGACTAATAAAAACCTCTAAACCAATCAAATAATGGGATGTGGCATTTAGAATTAAATAAGGGTAATCTACAAAAATAGTCACTTTTTTTTTGCCTCAGGTTACATTTTAATCACTTATGTTTAAAATGTTACGTTTTAGTCACTTATGTTATTATTTTGTTACGAAGTGATCACTCTATCGTTAAGTTCTGTTATCTCTCTAACGGTAATCCTACGTAGCAGTCCAACTAGATTTTAAGTGCCAACTTGGATTTCTAAATGAAATGAAAATAGATTTTTAATTAAAAATTTTAATTAATTAAAATTTTTAATTATTCTTTCTTATTGTTGATTTCAACTATTTTGATCTTAATAATAGTTTTTCCAGTCAAATGAGAAAAAAAAACCATTGGAAAAAAGAAGAGATGGAAGAAAAATTAAAAAGAGGATATGAACAGTTTTTTTAGTTAAGGTTTAGGTTTAAAAATTTTAATTAATTAAATTTTTTTAATTAAAATTCTATTTTATCCCGTTTAGAAATCTAAGTTGGCACTTAAAATCTAGTTGGATTGCCACGTAGGATTACCGTTAGAGAGATAACGGAACTTAACAGTAGAGTGATCACTTCGTAACAAAATAATAACATAAGTGATTAAAATGTAACATTTCAAACATAAGTGACTAAAATGTAACCTGAGGCAAACAAAAGTGACTATTTTTTGTAGATTACCCATTAAATAAAAATATTTAATCAAAGTTAACGTTTTAAATATTTTTATTTAATTAAAACTGTTATGTGTCATAATTTGATTGGCTCATAGGTATTTTAACCGGAGTTAGTGGTTGATACCAAAAGTGACAACAAAATAAAACTTTAAGTACATACTCTAATAAAAAAAAAAGCTTTAGATACCTAAATGAGAAAACTTGCATAGTTTGGGTACCTACTTTTCATATTATCCTAAAATTTATAACTTAAAAGTAAAATTTCCCCTTTTATTGTACAACGTAGAAGACAATCCAATAAGCAATATATAATTAAAGAAAAGTTTGGTTTAGGTTTTACAAATCAAAGAAAAGAGTGAAAAAAGTCAATAAGCAATATATAATTAAAGAAAAGTTTAGTGTAGGTTTTACAAATCAAAGAAAAGAGTGAAAAAAAGTTGTTTTTTAGTGAAAATAATAAATGAGTTTTGAATCAAATGAAAATGGAATCAAAATTAGGTATTTAAAAGGTGAAAGAAGTTCACTCAAATCTGGATTTTATCGTTGGAAATTGACTTTGAATGAATTTTCGACCAATTCTTAATTTTTTTTTCGTCTAAGGAGTTCCTGAGGTGAAAAGCAAATAAGAGAAAAATGTTTTTATTTTTTTATTTTTTTTTTTGTAAAAGTTAAAAGGAGTCTTTGAAATTTTTATTAAAAATATGATGACTCATATTATTATTGATAGAAATTCTTGTAAGGTGAAAATGGTTAGAGTCATTATTGTAACAGAATAATAATTTAAATATATTTTAATAAATAAAATTTAATTAAGTAAATAAAAATTTATAATTTGGACAACAAATGTTTAATACGGGAAGGCAGGGTTGGGTGTATCATGGGAAAAGTTGGTCGGTGTGGTAAGCACTTAACTTTTGGCACATGAATCTCGTTTGAATTTATGTGGCTTTACAAACTTAAGTTAGGACAATCGGTTAAATTTTTATTTATATCTCAAATTCTATTTTTTCTTATAACAGTAGTTAAGATTTTAATTATTATAAAAGGTAGTTATTATACACTTATAACAATATGCTATTATAAAAGGATAATTATTGTCAATCTAAAAGGGTAATTATTGTAAATCTATCATAAAATTTAAATTATAAATTTCTATCAAATAAAGAAAACGAGAATCATCTTCAAAAAAAAGTGAGAATCAAATAAAAAACGTATAACAAGTGCAAGCAGTATTGTTTTTATGTATATTATATTTTGTAGTCTTTCAAATTATTGATTATGAAGTTTATAAATTTAAAAATTTAATTAATCAAGATGAGTTATTAAATTAAATTAATTAATTTATCATAAGTTATTAAATTTAAGTAATCAATTTATAAGTTTATGATGTTCAAATCCATAATAAAATATTTAATTAAGGAACTGAATAATTTTTGAATTGATATTTTAACTCCACTCATTGAAGATTATTTCTATTTAATAAAATAAGGTTAATAGATTTTTAATGTGAAATTTTAAAATTTTATTGAAATAATATTTTAATTAAAATAATTTTATTTAATAAAGTATAATTAGTAAGTGTGCTTATACAAAGCAACTATAATTTTACTTCAAAATTTTTGTTATAAAAATTTATTTAATAAAGAATATATTTCATAACGATGAATTTATTATTATAAGTGAAAAGTTAATATAAAAATTAAAATAAAATATAAAAGAAAATTCTATTAAAAATTTAATTATTATAATGAAATGTTATTATAGAGAGTAAATAATAAACAGCAAACTCAAATTAAATGCATAACATAGAATTTAAATAACCCAACCATGCATTTGCATTTTGCAACTTTGGACCACCACTATCATCACACATAATTTAAAACTGAAAAGACATCCTCCTAATTTACTACTTGTTTGATAATATAAATGTAAACATAATAAAAATATTTTAAATGTGGATATAATAGTTAATTTTATAAGTGAATTGAATATTAATTTAATTGAGTAATAATAATAATATTTTAATCATACAAACTAAATTATATTTGTTTGAGAATATTTTTTATTTTATATTTTTCCATAGAAAAATAAAATATATACACATCCTAACATTAGAATCGAAATATTTATAGTTGTCAATATTTATACTTTATTATTCAAAATTTTATTGATCATTTATATCAATTTAACAGGCCAAAAAGCATATCAATTTTTAATAAAGTTATTTTATTTTTCACTATAATCCAATGAGTAATTACATTTAAATGTATGGTATCGTATGGTATTTGATAATCAAATATGCCATTGAGTCTGTCGGCAAAGCTTAAAAGGAAGGTTGCATTTCTACCCACATCCAAGGACACGTATCTGTCCCACCCTCATCTGACGTATCGTGACGAACGTGGGAATTTCTAAAACCTCAATCTACTTCACCTCATATTTTTGTAAAATTCCACTCATTAAAATGTTAATAATTCAATTTATTTTTGTTAATTTTTTTATTAAATAAAAACTATATTTTTATTACTCTCAAAATTAAATTGAATTTATTTTAATACAATTTTATTTTAACTTTATCATATAATTTCTGAATTCGTCCTTTGAACTAAAGTACCATAAATAGCTCTCTCCCCACCTACTAGTGGTGTAAACCACCTCTCCATCTATGCAGACCTTTTCAACTCTCTCCTTTCACCAATCTTCCAACTATATTTGCAACACCTCTTGACCCCCAATAATTTGTTTATCTATCTATACTTAATATGATTAAATTAGTGTTACAAGTCAACCGAATATAAATTCAATTTAAAATTATTAAGATATCCTTACTTTTACTAAGTAACAAATATTAATATAAAAATATTTTATTTTTTCATGTTTTAGTAAAATAATACTATAATAGAATTTGAATGGGGAGGATATAAATTTTAAACTCTTAACTTAACCATTTTTATCAAGATATCACTTTATTTTAATATAATTTTTATAAATATATTTTTACATAGATTTTTTCACCCATTTTGTGCTATAGAACTAGTTTTCATTATACTATTTTTGTATAATTATATGTTGGAAAAAATATAATTTTAGAAATTTTGAGGCATATTCTCAATTGGTAAAGGTGGAGAGTTGAATCATAAAATTATAGTTTTATATTCTACTCTATCAGACCTTTACAACGGTATATCATATGTTCAAAATGGTTGAGTGATGAATGAAAAATTGATGCTCAAAGTAAACTACTTGTAAATTATGTTGATGCATGTGAAAAGCATTAGTCCCACATTGATTGAGAATTATGTAAACCAAAGCTTATTGATTGATTAAATTAATGTTCTCCCTTGTGTGCAAGGGGGGTTAGGGGCACATTTGCCCAACATGGGCGATGTTAAATGTTTGAATTGGTTGAGCCCTTTTAGGCTTGCAAATATTTTAAGCCCATAATTTTTGTTTTTTCTCAACAGAAATTATACAGAATCTATTTTAAAAGGACAAATATCTCAATTTGATTTGATTCTAATCAAATTGATCTATAGCCTCCTTTAGTGCAGATTTGTATCTTTATTCATGAAAATTTCTAAAATTCTTCCATGTTGAATACCTATAAAAGCCTAAAGAATGCTGCAAAATTCTTTAGAGACATACAACTAATTTTTCACTCTCGAAAAATTCTTTTCTTTTTCTCTCCAATTTTTCAAACGTTTCGGTGATAGAAGAAGGCAAGGTCTGTTCGTTGATTACTGCAGAGGTGCTACTGCTTCAATCATCTTGTTATTGTATCTTGGGAGACAGTCAATCAATATTTCTCCAAGTACTATAGGAGCAGTCGAATCTGTCTTAAGGAAATTGTAAAACAAGCCCTAACATCTGGTAAAACTTGATTCTCTTATTCGATTTATGGTTTTCATAATTTTATTTATTTAATTGATTTTTTGTATCTAATATTTTTAATATAAATATTTATTTAATTTTTTTATTTAAATCTAATTTTTCCATAAATATAAATATTTATTTATATTTATATTTATATTTATATTTATATTTATATTTATATTTATATTTGTTCGTTAACGTGTTTTGTCCAACATTTTAAACATAATTCATTTTTTATTTGATAGTCATATTGAAACTCAATAATCATGACATCGAACTTTCATTGAACTTGAAATCGAATACTACTTTTGTATTTATTGTAGTTACTATTAGTCCTAATTTTCCGCACTCTTTAATCATAAAAATTATAAAATAATTCTAAATTAGGTGAAAAATATTTATAGTAGAAGTTGGTGGTGTGGTTAATTTGAAGAGATAATATCTTATGCGATGCACAAATCATGTGCATAATTAATGCAACATAATTTATCACATCATTAATGAGCAAAATATTAAAAATATTGAAAGGCTTTCTAATAAATACTTAAAACATAATTATAATTAATTATAATTCTCCTTTATAATTTTCTCATCTTCCTTCTTATGTATAAACATAAAAACAAAAATGCTTTAGGGTTCATTAAATCTTAGAAAATTTATTGAAATTTATATGATTAAAAGTTTGGGTTTGGATTTAAAATTGAATTGGAGTGAAGATTTAACTAAATTAAGATACGTAGTTTAAAGTTTGAGCATAACACTCTCGAATCCACGTCCTCTTACATTGACAATAATGCCCATACAAACTGAATTAAGACTCAATCGATGAAATTATACTTAATTTTAAATAAAATTTTAAGTATTTATTAGAAAGTCCTTCATTTTGTTCATATTTTGCTCATTAATGATGTAGGGAATTGTGGTGCATTGATGGTGTATAAAATTATGCACTGACAATACATCAAATATTATCTTTAATTTGAATATGATATATTAATTTTACTATTTTTGTAGAACAAATTTTCATTGTTTGAAAATTTGAAGTTTTTTAATTTTAAAAACTATGTATAGATTTAAAATGTTTAGTTTGGTTTGCAAATATCTTTGTAATATTAAATGTAATTTTGTATGATGAACGCACTAAAAAACTAATAGTAGGTATACAAAACATAAATTTGATTAGAACATTCAAGAAAGTAATAATACATTCAACTAGAAAACATTATGAAACCTGTTAATCTTCCATAACTTCAATCTCTACCCTGAAAAAACATTCCAAAAATATTTTTATAACTACTAAAACAAAATGAATATATTTTAAATAAATATTAATACAACAACAAAGCAGTTAATCATTTAGAAAATATTTAAAATATTAATTATGTTTTACATATTATTTAAAGAGAAAATATTTGGTATACTATCAATGTTAGGGGTTGACAAGTATCCAATAAAAGTATAATAAATTATTAAAAATAAATAAATATTTTAAAAGAGATGACACATGATAACTTTTTAAGGTTGTTTGTGGAATAAAAAAAGTAAATTACCAGTGTGATAAATACTAACCCTTATTTAAATATATATTCTTATTCGAAAAAATTTAAAGTTTTATTATAAGAATTATAAAAGCTTAAAATTTTAATAATAGAAATTTAAGTAAATTATACGCATAAATTAGACGGTGTAAATTTCAATATTGGTTTAATTAAAAAAATTCAATATTGGTAAACTACTAGTGTTTTTAAAATGTAAAATTGTTTTTTTTTGTTGTGAAATTAGTTTAAGAATAATTTTAATGAGCATGAATTAAAGCATTATTTATATTAATGTGTAGATATTGGGAATGTACTACAATATTTTAAATGGGAAGCAATTTATGCAAATGCATTTGAATATTTTTTAATAGAAATAATCAATTTTTTGAATAAAAATATTATAAGAGATTACTTAAAGATATGTCCAAAACCCTATAGGGGCGTTTCAAATAATAGAAGTCCTCCTTTGTTACCAATAATGATTTTAGTTAGACTATCGACCTCTCTATTATCTTCTCTAGAAACATAATGAATTGATCAATGCGCAACTTTAATTGGTGAATGTTGGATTCTCCTAACCAAAGCGGAATTTGAGACCTATTCAAAACCATCTTGTATAGCTCGAACTGCCTCCAGACTGTCTGATAAAATAATCATACTGTCAAAGCCTCTATCAAGTGCAATCCCCAAACCCTCCAAAATAGTCCATAATTCAGCATTCAAAATAGAGCATATTCCCACAAACTGATTATATCCAAAAGTCCAACTCCCATTATTGTCACGTATTACACTTCCAATCGTGACAATACTGGAACTCTCTGTTATTGCATCATCAGTGTTCAATTGAATCCAATTCTCGAGCAAGGTTGGAACCAAAGTTGAAACTTGCGATTTAAACAAATTTATTGTAAGGTATATCGTTTAGCCCAAATTGTAAGAGACATTGATGAAAGAAATAATCAATTTAAATGTTACTATTTTGCAAGTATTGGTAGAAGTTTGCAAATCACTTTAAACCATTTTAGTCCTCTTAAGTAACAATTATACTTTAGGTATTTACGCAATATTAATTAAATTAAGGTAACGTTTGGGAATCAAGATTTTAGAATTTGAATTTTAAAATTAATGTAAATTGAGTAGTAAACTATTTAGAAATATAGTGCTCATGATAATTTCTCAAATCCATGAATTTATTAAATGCATATTCAGTAATGAATTTGAAAATTTTAAAATATTTTACTAATAGTTAAAAAAAACTTGGAAAATTAAAGATGCTGAATATGGATTTTGAGCTTGTAAAGTTAAAGTAGAATATAAGCTATAGATAGATGTAGTCTACTCCTCTTGTCATCTTTCGAATTCGACATAGTGAATTATTTTCTTCTTTGTCCGTGTTTTTCTTCCCGAAAGGGTTTCCACGTAAAAATCTGTGTGTTCTTTATTTTTATTTCTTTTTTCTTTACGATACATTGTCATTATCGACGTTCTATTTTTCACAAATTGGTATCAAAGCTTCTAGGTTGTTCATCTCAATCGCGGTAATGGCATCTTTGAAGTATGAAATTTTGTTGTCGGATCGCAACACCGAATTCGTGTTGTGGTAGATAAAGATGCAGACAATTCTTGCGCAAATGGACTTAAAAGATGCCCTACTATAGGGAGATAAGATGCCTTCGACATTGACGGAGGAAAAGAAGAGGCGTAAAAATCGAAAAGCGTTAACACAATTACATCTGCATTTCTCTAACGAAATTTTATAGGATGTGATGAAGGAGAAGACCGTCGTTGCATTATGGAAGAGGTTGGAAGAAATATGTATATCAAAAACTCTAACCAGCAAGCTGCATACGAAGCAGCGTCTTTATGCTCATCGTTTAGAGGAAGGTGGTCTATACACGAACACTTAATAGTGTCTAAAGAAATTCTCTTAGACTTGGAGGCCATGGAGGCTTAGTATGATAAGGAAGATCTAGGGTTGATTCTACTTTATTTGTTGCCCCTGTCTTATTCAACTTTTAGAAACATGATTTTATATAGCCGCGAAAGGCTCATAGTTGATGAGGTTTATGATTTTTTGACCTCGTATGATAAGATGAAACATCTTATGGTTAAACTCAACTCTCAAGAAGAGGGTCTCATTTTTTGTAGAGATAAGATCGAAATGCTGATGATGGTCGTGGAAATATATAGAAGCAGAATCCTCGTGGTAAATCGAAGGGTAGATTGAAGTCTTTAAATAGAGGTAAAACTTGTAACTTCTTCAAGAAGAAAGGGCACATTAAATCTGAGTGCTATAAGCTACAAAATAAGATCAAAAAGGAGGCTGCGAATCAAAAGGGAAAACAACCAGAAAAATCCGGTGAAGCTGATGTTGTAGAAGACTACAGCAATGGTGAACTTCTAGTCGCTTCTATCAACAATTCTAAAGTGAGCGAAGAGTGGATTCTTAATTCGAGCTGCACCTTCCATATAAGTCCTAATCAAGATTGGTTTACAATTTACGAAATAGTGTCTAAAGGTGTTGTTTTGATAGGAAATAATGCTTCATGTAAAATTGCAGGTGTTGGAACGATTAAAGTTAAGATGTTTAATGAAGTTGTCAGAATACTTAGTAACGTGCGATATATTCCAGAATTGAAAAGAAATTTAATTTTGTTGAGTACTTTTGATTTAAAATGGTATAAATACACAGCTGAAAGTGGGGTTTGAAGATTTCCAAAGGTTCCCTCGTTGTGATGAAAGGGCAGAGAAAGACTGCTAAGTTATATGTATTGTAGGATTCTACGATTACTGGTGATGCAGCTATCACTTCCTCTTCCTTATCAGATGATGATGTTACTAGCCTTTGGCATATGCGCCAGGGCATATAAGTGAAAATGACATAGAAGAAATGAGCAAAAGAAGACTTCTTGATGCCAAGGAATTTGCAAACTAAAGTTTTGTGAGCACTATATTTTCGAGAAGAAAAAGAGAGTTTGATTCACCAGAGGAATCCATAACACGAAGGGAATGTTGGAGTATATTCATTTTGATCTATGGAGGCCATCCAGAGTGCCTTCAAGAGGTGGAGCTAATTATATGTTAACACTTATTGATGATTTTACCAGAAAAGCTTGGGCGTTTTTCCTGAAACAGAAAAGTGATATGTTTTTTGCATTTAAGTCTTGGAAAACTATGATTGAAAAACAAATAGAAAAAAATAAAACATCTCTACACAGACAATAGCTTAGAGTTCTATTCTGATGAGTTTAATGAACTGTGCAAGTTAGAAGGGATCGTGAGACACTTGACAGTTTGTCATACTCCACAGCAAAACAGTGTTGCAGAATGAATGAACAGAACGATCATAGAGAAGGTTCGATACATGTTGTCAAATGACAACTTACCAAAATCATTTTGGGCCAAAGCAGCCCCTGCTGTAATTTTTTTGATCAATCGAACTTCATCTGTTGCCATTAAGAAAAAGACTCCACAAGAGGTATAATCTGGTAATCCTGCTGATTATTCTGATTTAAAGATCTTTGGGTGTCCTGCGTATGCTCATGTCGATAATGGAAAATTGGAACCGAGATCTATTAAATGTGTTTTTCTTGGTTATAAAGCTAGTGTAAAAAAGTATAAGTTATGGTGTCTTAAAAATAGAAAAGTTGTGGTTAGTAGATATGTTTTTTTTAATGAATTGTTATGCTACCTAACTTATCTCTTAAAGACTCTTCCAATAAAGAACAACAAAAGTAGGTGGAGCATCAGATTAATCAAAAATCTACAACAGCGTCGACTCCTTAAGCCAGTACAGAAATTCAGAATAGAGTTGCTTCTCCTGTAACACCCCGAACCCGAGACCATCGCCGGTGTCGGACACGAGGGGTTAGCAAGCCAAGTTCACTTGTTTTGCCCATCCATTGGACATTTCCAGTCAGGCTGGAAAAACTGCGTCACTGTCGCCTTAAAAATCATATCTCGAGTTTCAAAACTCGGAAACTGGTTTCGTAAATTTTTCCTGAATTTAGACTCATATATCCATCCATGGATTTATTTCTAGAATTTTTGGTCGGGCCAATTGGTACAGTTTATTAGTTAAAGTCACCCATGTTACAGGGATCGACTGCTCTGACCTTCGCGCGGTATAACTTGAATATCTCTCTGTACAGGGCTTTAATGCTGGTGACGTTTGTTTCTAATGAAACTAGACTCAAAATGGAATCTGTACATATAAGGTATGTCTCCTAATTCTTTCTGGATAATTTATAGTAAATTTTAAAGTTGCGACAGGGAACCCAGAAACCGTTCTGGCCCTGTCTCACAATAGCTTTAATATCTCTTAACATGTAACTCCTATGACCATTTCGTTTCTTCCATATGAAAATAGACTCATCAATGTTCATTTACATAGCTGATTCACTATTTAATACCATTCCTACAAATTTTGGTGATTTTTCACATTCACGTTACTGTAGCTGGCAGCATCTGTTTTAAGGTAGGTCTTACCTATTTTGTAGTCTCCATGAACCAACTAGTCTTGCCTTACATAGGTCCACATATGATCATTTTAACCATGCCAATGGCTGATCATGTGACCAACATTCCCATTTCCAATTCATAGTCACATCATGACACCATATATATATATACAAACCGCAAATAGTTTAAGTTGATACTTCACTATTACGAGCCATTTTCGCATGGCCGTACACATATGCATCATAACATATTTAAACCAACAAGGGTAGTCCTATACATGCCATTTCAAGTTCAACCAAGAATTTATACCAAAATGGGGGCTTGATAGTGTGGATGACTTGACTTCAACGATCCCGAATCCGATTGCTATCGAGCTAAATCTAGAAAACCGAGAGCCAAAGCGTTGGAGTAAGCATTTTATGCTTAGTAAGTCTCAAGGAATATAATCAACTCTAATTACAGCAATACATTCACATAGTTAAATGCATCATTTCATTAATGCACATTCACATAATCATACTTACTTCACCATCCCAACTCTTATGTTCATACACAAATAACGGCTTCATTAAGGCCGATAACTCGTTCCATCATAGGAGCGGATATTCACACGCTCTTACTCCTAGCGCGCAAAGCACACCGCACTTACCTTGTCATTGGGAAATTTCACAAGTGCATTAGCTGAAATTTTCCAGCAAGCTTATAATTTTCAAATCACATACCTTCGGAGTTTAACCGGATGTCGCTACTCGATCAATCGCCTTCGGGACATAGCCCGGTTATGGTAACCCGCACCAAGGCCTACGGACTTAACCCGGATATCACGATTTGCACAAATGCCTTGGTCTTAGCCGGATAGAATGACTCGCACGAATGCCTTCGGTCTTAGCCGGATGTAGCCACTAGCACAATTGCCTTCGGTCTTAACCCGGTTATAATTTCCAGCATAATTGTCTTCGGGCTTAGCCCGGATATCATTCAATTTCTCATGCACACATACATCAATAATCATTGGACATACATATTTATTTTCGTTACTAAGGCTCAAACGCAATTATAATCACTAACATAATCGCCTTGGGACTTAGCCCGGGTATCATTCAATACTCATACACACATAAATCAATAATCAATACATCCATATTTCATTCCATATAATTCAAGTAAGGTCACTTCTTGAGGACTTACCTCGGATGTTGTCGAACGGCTTTTACGGCTATTCGATTACTTTTTCCTTCCCCTTGTCCAATTGTGGCCCTCTTAGCTCTTGAGCTAATTCAAACAAATTCAATTTATCAAAATCTCATTGTGCTAGCTTATGGCGAATATGACAAGGAATTTAAATGGTCATATGGCCACCCTTTAGCTTGAATACACAATGGTCATGCACATTTTATACTACATCAAGCAATTCAATACAATTTATTCGAGCATCAAGGAAAAGCTAAGGCCTTTAATAGGCTACCCAAGGTCGAATATACTTGTCCATGTTGAGGCCAATTATGCACTTAATACCACACAAAAACAGCATGCATTTTACTAGTTAATGCTTTGCATATTGTAGCTCAAAACTTACAATATAGCATCAAGCACTCATATGTGTGCTAGGCGAATGTGCTTACAATTTCACAATTATTCTTCAACATCTTCTTCTTTAAACAAACTTATTCATCACTTCCTTCATAACCAAAACATCATGTGCAAACATATATATACATATATGAGCATGGCCGAATTTCAAGGTGTCCATAGCCATCCAAAACACAAATTTTAACTAACATGCAAGAAGCATGAACCATGCTCATGAATGCATCATGGCGAATATGACAATCATGCTCCTTTTCAACTTCAATCATGATAAAACAAAAGAAAGCTCAAAATCTTACTCAAGAGTAGACAATCCATCATTGCATGCATCATCATCAAGCTTCACACTTAGCATGCAATGGCTTTATCACCATAACAACTTTGGCCAAATACCATTTCCATGGCTTAACAAAGATTTGAGCCATGGCTAACATGCACATCAAGTTAGCAACCAAAACATGCATGAAACTCCTAACACAACCTCATACATACCTTAATCTTGATGCAAACTTAGCCAAATCTCCTTCTAGATCTCTTCCAAACCAAGCATGAAGCAAAAATCCTCCTTCTTCCTTAGTTTTGGCTCAAGAAAGGATGAACAAAATTTTTCTTTCCTTCTCTACAACTCACGGCAATGGGGGATTACCACACTCACACACATTTTTTTTTTCATTTTTTATCACCCATACACCTTTGTTTATTATTTCACCCTAATGCACCAACAAAACATGTTTCATGACATGTTTAGCCCATCCTCCCTTGTCATGGCCGCCACCACCTATAAAAGGGGAATTTGACATGCAAGTCCATTATTTTGCATGCATGCTTTAATTAGTCATCACACATTTCCTATCATACTTTCAAAGTTCATTACTAAGTCCTTTCTTGTGGAATTCACCCTTATAACACTAAATCAATCATCATAAAATGTCATACATGAGCACACATATTATAGGCATCAAAATAAATTTTTAATTATTTTTATGCCTCGATTTTGTGGTCCCGAGACCACCTTCCGACTAGGGTCAATTTTGGGTGTCACAACTCTCCCCACTTAAGAAATTTTCGTCCCGAAAATCTTACCGTAAATAGGTTTGGATATCGCTCTTTCATAGAGTTCTCGGTCTCCCAAGTAGCTTCTTCTATCCCGTGCTTGAGCCATAACACTTTTACTAGCGGAACCCGCTTGTTTCACAACTCTTTCACTTCTCGTGATAGGATACGAATCGGTTCTTCCTCATAACTCATATTAGCTTGAATTTCAATTTCGATGGACTAATCACGTGCGATGGATCGGATCTATAGCGTCGAAGCATCAAACGTGAAAGACATCGTGAACCTTTTCGAGTTCGGGGCAAAATCAAACGATATGCCACCGGATCGACTCGCTCGGATATCTCATATGGCCCAACGAACCTCGGGCTCAACTTGCCCTTACTACCGAATCGAGCATCTTTTTCCAAGGCGATACCTTGAGAAATACTTTATCACCCACCGATACTCGATATCCTTACGCTTCAGTCCGCGTCACGACTTTCGACGATCGGAGGCTATCTTCAAACTTTCACGGATTACTTTCACTTTCATTCAAAGATCCCTAATCAAATCCACCCGAAAATCTTGCTTTCATCGAGCTCGGTCCAAAACAATGGTGTACGGCATTTACGACCGTACAAGGCCTCGTAGGGTGCCATCTTAATACTTGATTGAAAGTCGTTGTTGTAAGCGAATTCAATCAACGGCAAATACCGCTCCCATAAACCACTAAACTCGAGGACGCAACATCTTAACATATCCTCAAGTATCCGAATTATCCGCTCGAATTGACCATCGGTTTGGGGTGAAAGGCGGTCTGAAATGCAACTTGGTACCCAAAGCTTCTTGCAACTTTTTCCAAAATCGCGAGGTAAATCTCGGATCTCTATCCGACACGATGGAAATAGGCACCCGTGTAATCTCACAATCGAGAAACGTACCATTCAAAGCTAATTTGTCAATTGAAAAATCCGACGACGGGGACAAAGTGGGCCGACTTAGTCAATCGATCTACCACGACCCAAACCGCATCCTTCTTACTTGTCGACAATGGCGGTCCGGATACAAAGTCCATTGTGACTCGATCCCATTTCCACTCGGGTATCGTGATTGGTCAAGTAATCTCAAGGCACCGATGTTCCGCTTTCACTTGTTGACATATTAAACATCTCAAACAAAGTCGGAGATGTCTCGCTTCATACCATGCCACCAAAACCGACATTTCAAATCATTGTACATCTTCGTACTCCGGGTGGATTGCCATTCGGCTACAATGGGCTTCATTCAGAATTATCGAAATGAGTTCAATTCTTTGGAACACAGACGACTTTTGAACCTCAAACAATCGTCATCATCGATTTGAAACTCGAATCCTTGTTCAAACACACTCACCCGCTTTGCGACCAACTTGTCGTCGACTTTCTCGAGCTTCTCGAATTTGATGTATCAATAGTGGTTTGGCTTTCAATTCAGCTACTAACACACTATCGGATCAAACAGACAAGTGCACGCTCATCGCTCAGAAAGCGAATAATGATTTACGACTCAAGGCATCCGCAACCACATTCGCCTTTCCCGGTGATAGTCAATGACCAGCTCGTAATCCTTTAATGTACTCGAGCCAACGCCTTTGTCGCAGATTTAAGTCTCTTTGGATCATCAAACATTTGAGACTTTTGTGATCCGAGTATACATGGCACCTTTCACCAAATAAGTAATGTCGCCAAATCTTTAAGGCGAATACGATGGCGCCAATTCGAGATCATGAGTCGGATAATTTTTCTCATGTGGCTTTAATTGCCTCGACGATAGGCCACAACTCGACCTTCTTGCATTAATACGCAACCTAACCCAAGTAGAGCGTCGCTATAGATGACAAACTCTTTGCGGATTCGGGTTGCACTAGAATTGGGGCTTCATCAAATAAGTTTTCATTGATCGAAACTTTTTGGCATTTCTCCGTCCATTCAACTTAACACCCTTTTGGAGTAAGCCGTCATCGGCGTGGCTATCGTTGAGAAGCCTTTACAAATCGTCGGTAATAACCTAAGAAGCCCCAAAAAGCTCGAACCTCAAGAATATTTCTGAGGCTTCCAATTAAGTATGGCTGAAATTTTATTCGAGTCGACTCGAATACCCGATCTGAATACCACATGACCCAAGAAGCTAACCTCTCTTAACCGTAACTCACACTTGCTTGAACTTAGCATATAATTGCTTATCCCGTAAAATTTGCAAAGACTAACCGCAGGTGTTCAGTGTTCGGTCTTATTTCTTGAATAGACCAAGATGTCATCAATGAACACGACTACTGAATCGATCCAAATATGGTCTAAAGATCCGATTCATTAAATCCATAAATACCGCAGGGCATTAGTGAGCCCAAACGACATCACTAGGAACTCATAGTGACCATATCTCGCTCAAGGCGGTCTTGGGTACGTCCGAATCTCGGATTCGCAATTGATAATAGCCCGATCTCAAATCTATTTTCGAGAACACCGAGGCTCCCTTTAGTTGATCGAACAAGTCATCGATACGTGGCAACGGATATTTGTTCTTTATTGTCGCTTTATTAAGTCGACGATAATCGATGCACGTACCGCATGGTTCCATCCTTCTTTTCACGAACAACACCGGCGCATCCCAAGGCGAAAAACTCAGGCGAGCAAAACCTCTATCCACCAATTCTTGCAACCGAGCTTCCAACTCCTTTAATTCCGTTGGTGCCATACGATACGGAGCTATCGAAATTGAGTGGTACCGGTACCAATTCGATGCCAATTTCTATTTCCGAACAGTGGTAAACCCGGCAGTTCTTCAGGAAAACATCCGGTATTCACAAACCACGGGCACGATTCGGTTTCTTTTCGATTCCTCGTCATCGAGCACGTACGCAAGGTACGCTTCGCACTCTTTTCTTACATATTTTCGGGCCAACATTGCGATATTACGGTGGCAACCCTTTAAGTCCGTAGAATTAACCCGAATTATCTCGTTATTCGCGCACCTCAAATCGATAGTCTTGCTTTTGCAATTTACGACCGCATCGTGCATGGTCAACCCATCCAAACCAAGAATAACATCGAATTCATCGAACGGCAAAAGCATCAAGTCCGCCGGAAACAAGAACCTCGAACACTAGGGACTTTTCTTGCACACTTTGTTGACAAGCACGTAATGACCCAAGGGTTTGACACCAATTACAAACTCGAAGAGACTCAATAGGCAAAGTCTTCTTGGATGCTAAGGTTTCACATATATAAGATTGAGTAGAACCGTGGTCAATCAAAGCAATCACATTAGTATTGAAAAGAGTGAAAGCACCGTAATGACATCCGGAGAGGCAAGATCCTCGCGTGCGGCGATGGCATAAGTCCTCGCAGGAGCACGAGCCTCGAGATCGATGGTAGCATCTCTAGATCCTCTCGACCGCCAATCGACATTGCCCATATTTCTAGGTGGCCTACCTCGAGCAAATGGTAGCACCCGAGTTTCCACTCGACTCACATTCTGCTCAAGCATCCTCGGGCAATCCTTCCTAAAGTGGTCGGCCGATCCACACTTATAGCAGGAGCGATCACGAAACCAACAGCTCCCGAATGCCATTTGCCACAATGTTGACACTCCGCCTCTCGGCGATCATTTCTACCATGGCGATCAAGTGACTCGTGTGGTCACAGGGGTCGATCGCGTCCTCGTCTAGAAAAGCCCAAAGCGCCTCTAGATCGGTTCACATCATCTCAAAATCTCTTGATTGCTGTTGAAGAGACTTTCCGAGGACCTCTTCGAATTCTCCAGTTCCCACATCAGCTTTTTGTTTCTCCTTTCTAAGCTCTTCGACTTTACAAGCTCGCTCAACAAGTACTACGATCTCGTATTTCGAGAATGCCAACGAACATCCTTATATCATCATTCAGCCCATCCTCAAGCGTTTACACATAATAGCTTCGGACGAAATGCATTCTCGCGTGTATCGGCTAAGCCTCACAAATTTTCGTTCATAGTCGGTAACCGACATAGAACCTTTCTTAAGATCAAGAAATTCCTTCGCTTTTGGTCGATGAATCTCGATCGATATACTTTACTTTTTTTTTTTTTGAACTTGGTTTGAAAGAATTCCCAAGTCACTTGCTCTCTAGGTACCACGAAGTCGAGTACTCCACCAATAGTAGGTGGAATCACGTAGCAAGGAGATGGTACACTTTAAGCACTCATCGGTGTACAAGATAGCTCATCGAGCACCGGATAGTGTTGTCCAACCAAAATTCAGCTCGTTCGGCATCATCATCATCCGTAGCTTTAAATTCAGTGGCCCCATGTTTTCGAATCCTATTGATCTGGGGCTTACTTGACCTTATTTGGTCGATTTACGGAGGTATTGTAGGTGGGGTTGCATTTGTCGGGAATGGAGGTTGTGGGACAGCCGTGTTAGTTCGAATGTATTGATTAAACCATTCGTTCATCACACTATAAAAGGCTTGCCTAGCCTCATCATTCGGATTGTTGGCCATAGGTTGAGAGTCCGCCGGCGCTGTCCCTTGTGCGGGAGCAGGCGCCACACTCTCCACATCATCAGCTATTGCTCGGTTGGGATCGGGATCCATTGCTATAAACAAACTCAAAGTCAAATTGTCAGAAATCACCACACTATCGATTCATCATTTAATGGCATGTATAGCTAGACCCCAAACACCTCACGGTAGTCCTAGAATCGACTAAACCGTGGCTCTGATACCAATAAAATTGTAACACCCCGAACCCGAGACCATCGCCGGTGTCGGACACGAGGGGTTAGCAAGCCAAGTTCACTTGTTTTGCCCATCCATTGGACATTTCCAGTCAGGCTGGAAAAACTGCGTCACTGTCGCCTTAAAATCATATCTCGAGTTTCAAAACTCGGAAACTGGTTTCGTAAATTTTTCTGAATTTAGACTCATATATCCATCCATGGATTTATTTCTAGAATTTTGGTCGGGCCAATTGGTACAGTTTATTAGTTAAAGTCACCCATGTTACAGGGATCGACTGCTCTGACCTTCGCGCGGTATAACTTGAATATCTCTCTTTACAGGGCTTTAATGTTGGTTCCGTTTGTTTCTAATGAAACTAGACTCAAAATGGAATCTGTACATATAAGGTATGTCTCCTAATTCTTTCTGGATAATTTATAGTAAATTTTAAAGTTGCGACAGGGAACCCAGAAACCGTTCTGGCCCTGTCTCACAATAGCTTTAATATCTCTTAACATGTAACTCCTATGACCATTTCGTTTCTTCCATATGAAAATAGACTCATCAATGTTCATTTACATAGCTGATTCACTATTTAATACCATTCCTACAAATTTTGGTGATTTTTCACATTCACGTTACTGTAGCTGGCAGCATCTGTTTTTAAGGTAGGTCTTACCTATTTTGTAGTCTCCATGAACCAACTAGTCTTGCCTTACATAGGTCCACATATGATCATTTTAACCATGCCAATGGCTGATCATGTGACCAACATTCCCATTTCCAATTCATAGTCACATCATGACACCATATATATATATACAAACCGCAAATAGTTTAAGTTGATACTTCACTATTACGAGCCATTTTCGCATGGCCGTACACATATGCATCATAACATATTTAAACCAACAAGGGTAGTCCTATACATGCCATTTCAAGTTCAACCAAGAATTTATACCAAAATGGGGCTTGATAGTGTGGATGACTTCGACTTCAACGATCCCGAATCCGATTGCTATCGAGCGAAATCTAGAAAGCGAGAGCCAAAGCAATGAGTAAGCATTTTTATGCTTAGTAAGTCTCAAGGAATATAATCAACTCTAATTACAGCAATACATTCACATAGTTAAATGCATCATTTCATTAATGCACATTCACATAATCATACTTACTTCACCATCCCAACTCTTATGTTCATACACAAATAACGGCTTCATTAAGGCCGATAACTCGTTCCATCATAGGAGCGGATATTCACACGCTCTTACTCCTAGCGCGTAAAGCACACACCGCACTTACCTTGTCATTGGGAAATTTCACAAGTGCATTAGCTGAAATTTTCCAGCAAGCTTATAATTTTCAAATCACATACCTTCGAGTTTAACCGGATGTCGCTACTCGATCAATCGCCTTGGGACATAGCCCGCTTATGGTAACCCGCACCAAGGCCTCACGGACTTAACCCGGATATCACGATTTGCACAAATGCCTTTGGTCTTAGCCCGGATAGAATGACTCATACGAATGCCTTGGTCTTAGCCGGATGTAGCCACTAGCACAATTGCCTTCGGTCTTAACCCGGTTATAATTTCCAGCATAATTGTCTTCGGGCTTAGCCGGATATCATTCAATTTCTCATGCACACATACATCAATAATCATTGGACATACATATTTATTTTCGTTACTAAGGCTCAAACGCAATTATAATCACTAACATAATCGCCTTCGGGACTTAGCCCGGTATCATTCAATACTCATACACACATAAATCAATAATCAATACATCCATATTTCATTCCATATAATTCAAGTAAGGTCACTTCTTGAGGACTTACCTCGGATGTTGTCGAGCGGCTTTTACGGCTATTCGATTACTTTTTCCTTCCCTTGTCCAATTGTGGCCCTCTTAGCTCTTGAGCTAATTCAAACAAATTCAATTTATCAAAACCTCATTGTGCTAGCTTATGGCGAATATGACAAGGAATTTAAATGGTCATATGGCCACCCTTTAGCTTGAATACACAATGGTCATGCACATTTTATACTACATCAAGCAATTCAATACAATTTATTCGAGCATCAAGGAAAAGCTAAGGCCTTTAATAGGCTACCCAAGGCCGAATATACTTGTCCATGTTGAGGCCAATTATGCACTTAATACCACACAAAACAGCATGCATTTTACTAGTTAATGCTTTGCATATTGTAGCTCAAAACTTACAATATAGCATCAAGCACTCATATGTGTGCTAGGCAGAATGTGCTTACAATTTCACAATTATTCTTCAACATCTTCTTCTTTAAACAAACTTATTCATCACTTCCTTCATAACCAAAACATCATGTGCAAACATATATATACATATATGAGCATGGCGAATTTCAAGGTGTCCATAGCCATCCAAAACACAAATTTTAACTAACATGCAAGAAGCATGAACCATGCTCATGAATGCATCATGGCGAATATGACAATCATGCTCCTTTTCAACTTCAATCATGATAAAACAAAAGAAAGCTCAAAATCTTACTCAAGAGTAGACAATCCATCATTGCATGCATCATCATCAAGCTTCACACTTAGCATGCAATGGCTTTATCACCATAACAACTTTGGCCAAATACCATTTCCATGGCTTAACAAAGATTTGAGCCATGGCTAACATGCACATCAAGTTAGCAACCAAAACATGCATGAAACTCCTAACACAACCTCATACATACCTTAATCTTGATGCAAACTTAGCCAAATCTCCTTCTAGATCTCTTCCAAACCAAGCATGAAGCAAAATCCTCCTTCTTCCTTAGTTTTGGCTCAAGAAAGGATGAACAAAATTTTTTCTTTCCTTCTCTACAACTCACGGCAATGGGGGATTACCACACTCACACACATTTTTTTTTTCATTTTTATCACCCATACACCTTTGTTTATTATTTCACCCTAATGCACCAACAAAACATGTTTCATGACATGTTTAGCCCATCCTCCTTGTCATGGCCGCCACCACCTATAAAAGGGGGAATTTGACATGCAAGTCCATTATTTTGCATGCATGCTTTAATTAGTCATCACACATTTCCCTATCATACTTTCAAAGTTCATTACTAAGTCCTTTCTTGTGGAATTCACCCTTATAACACTAAATCAATCATCATAAAATGTCATACATGAGCACACACATATTATAGGCATCAAAATAAATTTTTAATTATTTTTATGCCTCGGTTTTGTGGTCCCGAGACCACCTTCCGACTAGGGTCAATTTTGGGCTGTCACATCTCCACCACAATACTCTATCGTAAAAAAAAAATAGAACTAGAATAGAGACTAAACCTCCAAAGAAGTATGCCGAGACTGATCTAGTTACTTATGCTTTACATGTGACTGAAGATATATATGCAAACCAAGAGCCATCTAATTATTCTAAGGCGATTAGCTGTGAAGACTCAGAAAAGTGGATGTTTGCTATTCAAAAGGAGATGAAATCACTCTACAAAAACAAAACATAAGATTTTGTGAAACTTTCTAAAGGCAAAAAGGTTGTTCATTGTAAATGGGTGTTTAAAAAAAAAGAAGGGACTTAAGGAATTGAAGAAACTATATATAAAGCAAGGCTTGTTGCAAAGGGTTATAGTCAAATTCCAAGAGTGGACTTCACAGATGTGTTCTCCCCAGTTGTGAAGCATAGTTTGATTCGAGCTTTGCTTGGTAGTGACCATACATTATTTGGAGCTTGAGCAGTTAGATTTAAAAATTGCATTTTTGCATAGAGAACTTGAGGGGGATATTTATATGCAACAACCAGAGGGTTTTAAAATCTTAGAAAAAGAAGACTATGTTTACTTGCTAAAAAAGTTTCTTTACAATTTGAAACAGTCACCAAGACAGTGGTACAAAAGGTTTGATTCCTTTATGACTTCTCATGCTTTCAAAAGAAGTAGTTTTGATAGTTGTGTTTACTTTAAGAAAAGCAATTATGGTTCTTTTATGTATCTACTCCTCTATGTTGATGACATGCTGATAACAACAAAAGATAAATGAGAGATAAGAAAGATCAAAGCCCAGCTTAGTGAAGAATTTGAGATGAAAGATTTGGGACCAGCAAAGAAAATACTTGGTATAGAGATTCTCAGAAATAGAAAAACAAGTAAATTGTACCTAATTCAAAAGGGTACACTGAGAAAGTTCTTTGCAGGTTCAAAATACAAAGTGCTAAGCCTGTTAGTACTCCTTTAGTAGTCTATTTCAGACTTTCATCAGCTTTGTCTCCACAATCAAATGATGAGATTGATTACATGTCACATGTTCCATATTCTAGTGCAATGGGATCTTTCATGTATGCTATGGTTTGTTTATGTCCAGATATATAATATGCAGTCAGTGCAGTTAGCAGATACATGGCGAATCCCGATAAAGAATATTAGAAAGTAGTTTAGTTGATTTTAAGATACTTACGAGGTACTACTAATGTTTGCTTACAGTTTGAAAGAACTAGAGATGGAGTCATTGGGTATGTTGATGTTGATTTTGCTGGAGCCTTCGATAGAAGAAGATCTCTCACATGTTATGTCTTTATAATCAAAGGTTATGCAATCAGTTGGAAAGCCACTTTGCAAACCACAATCGTTTTGTCTACCATTGAAGCTGAGTACATGGCGATTACTGAGGCTTGTAAGGAAGCCATTTGGTTGAAGGGACTCTTTAGTGAACTCAAGAAAGACCTTCAAATCAGTACAGTATTTTGTGACAGTGAAAGTGTCATATTCCTTATGAAAGATCAAATGTTTCATGAGAGAACAAAACACATTGATGTTCAGTATCATTTTATTCGTGATATTATTGCCCGTGGTGATATTTTTGTGAGAAAAATTAGTACTCATGAAATTCCTACAGATGTGATGACTAAGTCACTTCCTATAACCAAGTTTAAACATTGCTTAGACTTGGTTGGTGTTCATTGTTGAAAAATACCCTTTAAGGGGTTCCATGGAAGAGTTGGAGAACTTGTTCGTTGAGAGTTCGTGGTGAAGAACTTATTCATTGAGAATTCGTGTCAATGTGGAGATTGTTAGAATTGAATGACTTGAATCCTTGTTAAAATAAAAAACAGTGGTAAAATAAAATAAAAGTAAAATCTATAAAGAACTACACATCTTTTCTTTTACTTCAGAATAAGGTTTTTCAACCTTATTACACTTCATCTATTTGATATTGATTAGAATAAGGTGTTTCAACCTTACTACACTCATATTAGAATATGGTTTTACAAACGTATAAATAGACATAGTTTACTCCTCTTATAATAATTTGAATTCGACATAGTGAATTATCTTCTCCTCTGCCCGTGGTTTTTTTCTCAAAAGAGTTTCCACATAAAAATCTGTATGTTCTTTATATTTTTTCTCTTTTCTTTGCTATACATTTTCATTATCAACGTTCTATTTTTCATAAAGTCCTTGCTGTCATTTAATAGGTCAAGTTGGAGGGTTTGCTGTCATTTTAACAGTCCTATTAAAAAACCCTAGCTGGGTAGAAGAAGAAGAAATGGAGATGTTGAATGTGATTCTGGTGTGCTATTTTGGAAACCCAAACAATTTAAAGACTTTTTGGTCCAATGATAACCCCGATAGGAGGTTTTTTTGGTGTAAAAAGTATGTTAGTGAGTTTCAAAATCCATTCCATTTTTCCACCTAGTTTGATCTACCATTGACACCCCATTCATTATTTTAGTGTTGAGAATGGTGGGAAATTTTACAATTTGTTCTTAGAGTATGCTAATAAAGGAAGGTTGGTCGATCACCTTCAGCAAAATGATAGGAAATTGATGGAATCCAATGTTAAAAGATTAGCAAGATCGATGTTGAAACGGTTAAATTTCTTTCATTCCCAAGGGTTTTTTCATTGTGATATTAAGCTTCGAAATATTATTTTGTTTGGTAATAGGGATGTGAAGATAGGTGATTTTGGATTGGCAAAGAGAAAGGGTGAAAAATAGAGGAGGTTTGAAATCAAGGGAACAACTTTGAATATGCCCTTTGAGTCTATCAATGAAAACATTTATGATTCGAAGGTGGATATTTGGGCACTTGGATGCGCTGTTGTTGAGATGTTTATTGAAAAACCAGCTTGGAGCTTGGAACTTGAAACTAGGAGCCAACATGGCGAATTTGTTGATTAAAATTAGGGCCAACGATGAATTGCCTGGAATTCCAAGGGAGTTATCTGGGGAATGAAAAGATTTTCTGGGGAAGTGTTTTTCTAAGGATCCAAATAAGAGATGGACAGCTGAGATGCTCCTGCAACTTCCTTTCATGGTTGGCGATCATACAACTATTCCATCAATGTCTTCACGAGGTTTTGTTGAAGAAATCGCAATATCCCTAAGATGTACTTTGGATTTTCCAGATTGGGTTTCGACTCAATCGATTTTAGGGGAAAATTCAAGCATGTTTTCATCGGCTTGGGATCGAATTCGTGAATTGGCATGTGATGAGGCACCTAAGTAGGGTGTTAGCAAGAGCTAGATGAGGTTGATATAAAATAAAATCATGGAAAATGTTAGTCCTAAGGGATTTTCTTTTCTTATCCTTAATCTCAATCCATCCTTTCTCCTTTTTTTTTCATTAATTCTAATTCATCTTTTCTTTTCTCTAAATCTATCAAAACCTTAGACCCTTCGGTTCCTCGTCCAATGTGGTAAGTTAACTGGTCATGTCATCTATCTCGTTAGGCTTGTAATGGAAAATATTAATGGGTGACTGATTTGTCACTTTTCGATAATGTTAGTGATTGATTTGTTATTTTTTAAAAGTTGAATAGCTGAATTAAAAGTTGGTTGACTATTTTGTTATTAAAATCAAAGTTGAGTGATTGTTTTCGATAATGGAAAAGTGAATTTATTACAAAATTAAAAAGTTAATTTAAGGCAAAAGTTTAGGCGTTGATATTCCTATAGTATTGGAAAGTGATAGGTAATTTTAGTCAAAACTATTAAGTATTTAATTAATTAATTTTCCTATTGTTGATTCTTAAGTATTTAATTTATTCATTTTACATAAAGATATTATATATGTATGGGAAATCTTTTAAACAATCAATATGAATTTGTACTTTAGTTTTTTTATACATGTGTCTAATTTATAATTTTAGATTTATGAAATTGAATAAAGACATTTCACAATTATTGTATTGCTATATTTATACAAAATCACCATATGTATATAATTTATTTTTCTTTTAAATAATCATGTAGTTATTATAATTTATAAAAAAATTGTAAAGTATCCATAATGAATTTTAATATTGTATGGGTCACTTTCCTATAAATACAAAAATATTCAATAAATCTTTTCCCTACAATTGTACGAAATCATTCAAAAATACCATAAAAGTTATTACAAATTATGATTAAATTTACCTGCCATTGAGAGTATTAAAGTGGCACTCACGGAAGTTAAATTTTAAACATTGCTATATGTAATCTATTTATGCTGCCAGAGAATCACTCAGCACTAAAAATTACAATAACGACAAAGAAGCCTGCTATTAGATTTCAGTTCCAATTATATATAGGATTAGGATTTTCCTTTTTCCGATACTTAGGCTTCGTTTAGAGCGGCGATACGGTGTGGTGCAGTGTGTTTAACTTACTTTTTATCTCACGTTACAGTATTATTATAGTATCTGATCTTACCGCCACCGCTACTTTTACACTAACAACAAGTCAAGAGGAGGAGGCAAAAATAGCCGGTTTAATCAATACATAAGAACTAACCCTGTAGTGCAGCAAGTTTAAGCTCCCCTTTTGACTTCTCCACCTGTTTCTGAAATCCTACAAGATACAGTCCAAACTCACCCTTAATCCTTTTCATTTTTCTCAAAATCAATTTTCTGCTTTTTTATCTCTCGTTTCATTGTTCCAGAATTTTTAATACAAAAGGTAACATTTTAATGGGTTTGGGTTGGATTTTCAAGAGAAAAAAGAAGCAAAATTCCACGTCGAATACCCCAACTTCAACGGCTTCTCCATCTACAAGAAGCTCAAGCCAAACCCAGCTGCAGGAACTGGAACAAGTCTTCAAGAAATTGGACGTCAACGGCGACGGGAAGATCTCATTATCGGAACTGGGTTCAATCATGGGTTCCCTCGCCCAAAAGCACCAGTCGAAAGAAGAACTCCAAAAGATGATGAAAGAATTCAACGCCGACTATGGTGATGGGTTCATGAATTTCGACCAATTTGTGGAGCTGAACACGAATGGGGTGGAGTCGGAGGAGGTTCTGAAGGACGGATTCTCGGTGTACGACAGAAACGGGAACGGGTGGATATCAGCGGAGGAACTTCAGGAGGTACTGAAAAGCCTGGGGGACGAGTGTTCGATGGAAGAATGTAGGAAGATGATAAGTGGAGTGGATAATGATGGAAATGGGATGATTGATTTTCAAGAGTTTAAGGTTATGATGGTGGCTGCCCACTCCATCCAGCCTTTGAATGGACTCAATCTCTAACCAACACTAGCGTCCACCCCCATTTTCTTCCGATCAATAGTGGAGTGATAAAAGGAAAAATCTTTAGTTAATATTACTTTCGCCTATAATTTCTAAAAAATTCCTTACACTTTTTTATAGCCCTCCATTAAAAATTAGATAAATAGCTAAAGTTAGAATGATGTTTTAGTTAAAAAAGATGTCTTCAATTTATATCTCTTTCTTTTGATAGTTTCATTTCTCTCAATTATCTTTAAGATAAAAGTTTTTTTTTATTGTAATTTGCATGCAATCAAGTTCGACAATGGAGAAGAAATTGAAAATTCATCTTTTAAGCTTTGGTCTTTTTCCGAACATCAATAGATTAGTTTTAGTAATTCTTTGTTTGGGAAGAAACAGAACAGCAGCAGGACTACTCTAAGAATCGACTCTGGTGTAGCCTCAAACATGTGCAAAGTTTCATAGTTCACGCCAGCTATTCGATTATGCTCTCGCCAAATAAATGTCATCTGAACCCGCCACGAACGCGTCGGCAAAGTTATGGATTTGCCACACCTTATATAAGTCATTGTCCGAGGCATCACCCAACGGCAGAGCCTAATAGAGGCTCAGGGGCCATGGCCGTCCAAGGTTTAAATTTTTTACAATTTAATCCTTTGTAAATATAATATGGTCCTCCCAAAAACATATGTAGGTCCCTCCAATATTCTTATAGTATTAAAATAACATTCAAAAAATTATTCTTGATAAAAAGAAAGGAAAAATCGTTTTGAAGAGACTAAATTATTCATGATGACTTTTGAATAATATTTTTATTAAATAGTAATAATTTAATATTTATTTAATATTTTACTTAAAATCATAATATTTTATAAGTAATATAATAATATATATAAAAAGAAAAGAAGAGATGAACATATTTTAATCATCTTTCTTCTTAATTTTTGTGCCTAGCGAGAAAAGAAAAAAAAAATTTCTTTATCATTTTTCCTCTAAATTTTAACTATAAGGTATGTTTTTCTTCAGAATTTTCCTAGATTTCAATCTTTGAAGCTTGTTTTACATATGTATATGAATAGTTATTTTATTTTATCGATTGTATTAAAAGTTGTAATTAAAGGATATTGATAAAAACTTATAAAATTAAGTGAAATGTGTATTTTTTTTTATGAAAAATGATTAGGAGGCGGTTTCTAACTTGTTAGAAGTGTAAAAATGAAACAAAAATAGCTAGATAATGTTATAATAAGTTTTGTCCAAAGTGAAGGGGAGGAAGAAAACCTTGGTCACTTCGTTTAAAATTATGTTAAATGATAGTTTGTGAAGTAGTGAGTATTCCGGTGAAAACAAAATAAAATATGATTAACCGAGTCGAAAATTATATGAATTTCGGATCAGGAAAAGTTGTCAATTTGATAAACCATGTATATTCAAGCTTGCCATAGAGTCTTTACATTTTCTGTAACTTGCTATGCCTTGTTTCTCTTGTTCTAGGTGAAGTCTTCTCATTTTCTAGAATTCTCATTGTTGCAGGATGTTATGGCCATTTTACCTTTTTATAATTTTATAAAATTAATTTTCAAGTGGATTGCAAAAAAAAAAAAAGGTAAAGACAATTGATACTTTGTTTTAGAGGAAAAGTAATGATACTTGTGATGCTAATCGACCAATGATCAATGAAGATTCTCCAACTATTGAAGTTAATACTTCTAAATGTCCAAGACTTGAAAGGGAAGGTTATCCAAAATTTTCTTTTGATATTAATAATCTGGGATTCGAGATTGCATCCTCAAATATGGGAATATCCTGTTAATTAGAAAGATGAAGTTATTCGAGCATATTTAGAAATTGGGTCATATCAATACATTTGTCTGAGTACCCACTTTCTGGTGACAAGCATCCCTGAAGATTTCAGTCTTCTTGGTTTTGCAAATTTCTTTGGTTGGAGTATTCCCCTACTAAAAGTGCAACATATTGTTTCTTATGCTATCTTTTCTCAAAACATATTGTTCATCATGGAACGAATGCATTCACTGTAAATGGTTTTAATAATTGGATAAAAAAGTTAATGATGGAAAAATGTGTTTTTTCTTGAATCATGTTGGCCAAGATCTATGCTCTCCACATAATAATATTGAGAAAAGTTGTCAAGATTTGTTAATTCAACCCCAGACCATTGACGAGGTTATCAATGCACAAAGTTTAGATAAAAAAGAAGGTAACCACTTACGAGTCAAGACTTAAATTGATGTTGTTAGATGGTTAACTTTGCAAGGATGTGCTTTTAGAGGTAATGATGAAACCTCTAATTCAAGAAATTGATGTATTTTTCTTGAATTGTTGCATTGTTAGCTTCCTATAATGATAAAGTTTCCAAAGTTGTTTTGGACAATGCTCCAAGGCATGCTAAATATACTTCTCATATGATCTAAAAGGAGATTTTACATATTCTTGCAAATAAAGTGCGTCATAAGCTTCGTGAAGACATTGGAGATCCTAAATTTTGTATCATTATTGATGAGGCACGTGATGAATCTAAAAGGGAGGAAATGGCTATTGTTTTGAGATATGTTGATGAGGAAAGATTTATAAAAGAGCATTTATTTGATCTTGTACATATCCAAGATATTGTAGCAATAACTTTGAAAGAGGAAATATATGTTTTTCTTTCTCGACATTGTCTTAATATTCAAAATATCCGAGGTCAAGGATATGATGGTGCTAGTAACATGTGGGGTGAATGGAATGGTTTGCAAGATTGTTTTTAAATGATTGTCCATATGCATGTTATGTTTATTGCTTGGCTTATCGACTCCAATTGGCATTAGTTGCTGCTTCTCGAGAGGTAATTCCTATTCATAATTTTTTTCGTTGATTTGAACTTCATTGTTAATATAATTAGTGCCTCTTGCAAACGCCATGATCAATTACAAGCTACCTAAGCAATTGAAATTGCAAATATGTTGGCAAATGATGAACTTGAAAATGGTAAAAGACTTAACCAAATTGGCACTGTGAAACGAGCTAGAGAAACCCATAGAAGCTCTCATTTTAGTTCTGTTTGTAGCTTGATAATGATGGTTGATGCTACTTGTTCTATTCTAGAAAATGTTATTGAAAGTGGCTCTAATTATTCTATCCACAGGGATGCAGCTGCAGTATATAAGAAGATTACATTTTTTTTTATTTTTTTTTATATTACATCTAGTGAAAGAGATAATGAGTATTACAAATATTCTTTTTCAACATCTATAGAAAAAATCCCAAGATATAGTAAATTTTATGTATTTAGTCTCAAGCACCAAAACTTTGATACAAAAATTGAGAGAAGATGGTTGAGATAATTTGTTGGAAGTTGTAAAAGCATTTTTGTGAAAAGCACAATATTAAGGTTCTAGATGTGGATTCTCCATATGTGGTAAAACGTGGTCGTCACCAACAAGTTGATTTCAATATGGAGCACCATTATCGTGTTGAGATATTCAATGCTGCTATAGAGTCTCAACTTCTTGAGCTAAATAGTAGATTTAATGAATAAACAATTGATCTTCTTACCCTTAGCTCCGCTTTGGATCTAAGGATGCTTATAAATTCTTCAATATGGATGATATTTGTTGTATTGTGGAAAAATATTATCCTCTTGATTTCACTGAGCAAGAAAAAGTAATCTTGAAGTATCAGCTGCAGCATTATAAGCAAAATGTTCTAAATCATCCAAAATTGTAGAAATTGTCCACAATTTCTGATCTTTGTTAAGGATTAGTAGAGACACAGATGTCAAAGGTATATTTTCTTGTTAATAGATTAATTTGTCTTCTGTTGACTTTTCCTGTTTCAACTGTGACTACAGAAAAAACATTTTCAACAACGAAAATTGTCAAAATAAGGCTTCGCAACAAAATGAAGAATGAGTTTCTTACAGATAATCTTGTTGTTTACATTGAGAGAGAGATTGCTGAAACTTTTGATTCAGACTCTATATTTTGTGATTTTATTTCCTTGAAAGATGTTGTGCACAATTTGTAATGATATGCTATTTCTTCTTAATTGTTGGGATATTGCTTCTATTGAATCGATTGTTTATATGTTTAAATAGATTGTCTTGTTGGAATACTGCTTCTTTTGAATCAATTTTTTATATGTTCAAATAAAGTTTTATGTTGGAATATTGCTTATTTTGAATCGATTGTTTATATGTCTAATCGATTGTTATGTAGCATGTCTAATTTTAGCTTGCCCCCCAAGAATAACATCCGGGATCCGCCACTGGCACCTCCACTAACAACTTCAATAAGGAGCGCATTGTTGCTTTCTAGTCCAACTCACCTCCTATCCCAAGCAACTGGAGTCCCTCATAGGTACCTTAGGCTTCAACTTGGAAAGCTGACAAACCACCAACCCCATAGAGAAACCAACTATGACAGCCCTATAGTGACCCTAGTCGGAAAGCGGTTTCAGGACCGCTAAACCGAGTCACCAAATTATTTGAATGTGATATTTATGGTCTAAAATATGTGAATATGAATGTGCGAAAATTTTAAGCTTCGATTTAGTTAATTACATGTGAATGTAGTACATAGGACTTGTGTGACACTTTTGAAATATGATAGGCTAATCTACAAGGATCAAATAGTGCATGTAATCAAAAGGGAGGACTTGCATGTCAAATTTTCCCTCCTTAATTACTAGTGGCCGGCCATGACAAAGGGTGATGGGCAAAACATGTCATAGACAGGTTGTGTTGGTGCATCATGGGAGGAAACAATAAAATAAAGTTAGTAGTAAAGAAATGGGAAGAAAAAAAAAAGGTCTCATCCATGCCCCCCTATTGCCGTGAGTTGAAGGAAAGAAAAAAAAAAAGTGTTCATCCTTTGGTTCATCCTTGGCCGAATAGAGGAAAGAAAGGAAGGGGAGGAGCTTGAGAAAATCGGCTATGGTAATTTGCTAGACTAAGGTATGTTTGATGTTGTCCATGAGATGCATGCATGTTTTAGTTGTTAGCTTGAGTTCTACCTAGCCCATGGTCTAAATCTTGCTATGTGATGAAGATGATACTCGGCCATGGGTGTTGTTTTCTTGGTTGGTGTTTGATGTTATGGTGGTTCACTAGATTAAGGGATGTGTTATGTTGCTCGAGGTGTTAGATAAATTTGAACTCATCACCAAGCTCTTTAAGCAACCCAAGTTAAAAGTTTTGATATTGAGGTATCTTGAGCATTCGGCCATGGTAGGAAATAGAAGAGAAATAAGGTTGTTGTTAGATGAAGTAAAGTCTAACAAATAAGCTCGTATGTGCATTAGTTACTAGATGGAGAAGAATCGGCTAGCAAGTTGTGTGCTAAGGCCGAATATAATTTTGTATATTATGGGTAATGCATGTGTTGAATTAATGGAAAGGGAGAGGATGCTTTAATAGTGTATATATGTGTATTAGCCAAGTTTTGAACTTGAAACAAATGGTGTTTAGTCAATACAAGTGACCATACTTGTAGAATGTATTAAGTGTTGCAATCGGCCTTAGCATAGATGTGTATGTTCGGCCACATGAATGAGTCCATGAGTTGATATGTATGTTCGGCCATAGGTAGCCTATTGATGGCTTTAGCTTGACTTAGAAAATTTGGCTAAGGGGAAATATTAGCTAGTATGTTAAATTCGATTCGTGATTTCGTACATATGTGACTCTAATGTCTAATGTATATATGGGCTAAGTACCTTGAGCTTCTCTTTTGATGTTCGAATGAATTGTATTAAATTGCTTGATGTGATTAAAAATGCGTATGATCATTGTGTATTTGAGCTAAAAGGTGGCCATATGACCTATCAAACTCCTTGTCATATTCGGCCATAAGCTAGCAAAATGAGACTTTAATAAGTTAAATTTGTTTGAATTAGCTCAAGAGCTTAGAGGACCACAGTTGGATAAGGGAAAGGAAAAGTGATCGAATAGCCGTTGAAGCCGTTCGACAACATCCGAGGTAAGTTTTCGAGTAATGGAACTTAGATTATGATTTGATTAGATCATGTTTTAAGCAAATCAAAATCATGCTCTTTGTGTGTGGCTATTGAGCCGAAATTGCAAGTGTGAAAAGTGCCTTGTGTTTGAGTTTTGCTAATGAAAATGAAATACGAATGTGTCATGATTTATTGATAAATGTGCATGGTTATTCGAATGATGTCCGGGCTAAGTCTCGAAGGCTTTGTGCTAAGTGACTATATCCGGACTAAGATCCGAAGGCATTCGTGCGAGTTACTAAATCCGGACTAAGATCCGAAGGCATTTGTGCGAGTTACTAAATTCGGGTTAAATCCCGAAGGCATTTGTGCGAGTTACTATAACCGGGCTATGTCCCGAAGGCATTTGAACGAGTAGTTATATCCGGTTAAACTCCGAAGGTACGTGATTCGGGAATAAATGAACTTGCTGTAAAAATTTCAGTTAATACGCTTGTGAAATCCCAACAATGAGGTATGTTTCGTATGTGCTTTGAATTAGTTGAGCCCTTATAAATAAGTATTCGCTCAGTTGATAAATGAGCTACCGGCCTTTGGCTAAGTTGATCTTTGTGTATGAATATAAGGGTTGGTAATGTGAAGTTAGTATGATATTGAGAATTTGTGCATATGAAATTATCTGTTTAGCTACATAAATGCTATACTTTGGTTGTGTCTAAATTCATGACTCAAACTTACTAAGCATTAAATGCTTACTCCGTTTCTTTGATTCTCTGTTTTATAGATTTTGGTTCTTCAGCTATCGGACTCGGATTTTTGAAGTCAAGTCGCCCACACTATCAAAGCTCCTTTTGGTATATTTTTGGTTGAACTTTGAAATGACATGTATAGGACTACCCCTTTTTGTTGTGGGTCATGGACCCCTTTGGATTTGTATAATTTTGGATAGCCATGCGAAAATGGCTTATATATGTTTTGAGCATAATGTTATAATCATATGGTATGGAATGGTTAATCACTATCATAAATTGTGCTATTTATGCAAAAAGGGCTAGATGAATCATGGAAACTATGAAGTAGGTAAAGTCTACCTTAAAGGCAGGTGCTGACAGCAGCAGTGATGTAGATTTGAAAATTCACTAAAAATAGTAGGAATGAAATTAAATAGTGAATAAATTATGTAAACTAATCTTGATGAATCTATTTTCATAGGAAAGTAATGAAACGATCATATGAACAGTATGTTAAGAGATATTTAAGTTTTCGTGAGACAGGGCCAAAACCATTTCTGGAGTCCCTATTCCGACTTTAGAAATTCATTATAAATTGACCAGAGATAATTAGAAGTCATTCCATATATGTACAGATTCCTTTTCGAGTCTAGTTTCTGTAGAAACAAACAGCATCAGTATTGAAGCCCTGTACGGGGATATATAGAAGTTGTAATGTGGAAAGGTCAGTGTAGTCGATCCCTATAACATGGGAGACTTTAACTAATAAACTGTACTAATTAGCTTGGCCAAAAATTCTAGAAAAAAATTTGTTGATGCATATATGAGTCTAGTTTCAGGAAAAAATCACGAAACTGATTTTCGAGTTGTGGAACTCGAGATATGATTTTTAAGGTGACAGTGACACAGTTAGCCAGCTGTCTGGAAATTTTTAAAATGAACTGTGCAAGTAAGTGGATTAAGCCCGTTAACCCCTCGTGTCCGACTCCGGCGACGGTCTTGGGTACGGGGTGTTACAGTTTTATTGGTATCATAGCTACGGTTTAGTCGATTCTAGGACTACCGTAATGCGTTTGGGTCTAGCTATACATGCCATTTTTTGTGATTATTTGATAGTGTGGTGATTTCTGACATTTGCAAATGTGTTTATTTATAGTAATGGATCCCGATCCCGACCGAAGCGGTAGTGATGATCTTGAGAGTGTAGCGCTTGCTCCCAAGACAAGGGACAGGCGGCGGACTCTCAACCTAATGTTAGTAATCCAAATGATGAAGCTAGACAAGCTTTCTATAGCGTGATGAATGATTGGTTCAACCAATATATTCGAACTAATACGGCTGTTCCACAACCTCCATTCCCGACAAATACCACCCCCGCACCTACAATGCCTCCGGTAACTGACCAAATAAGGTCAAATAAGCCCCCAGTTGATAGAATCCGAAAACACGGGGCTACTGAATTTAAGGCTACGGATAGCGATGATGCCGAGCAAGCTGAATTTTGGTTGGACAACACTATTCGGGTACTCGATGAGCTATCTTGCACACCCGATGAGTGCCTAAAGTGTACTATCTCCTTGCTACGTGATTCTGCCTACTGTTGATGGAATATGTTGACTTCTATTGTGCCTAGAGAGCAACTTGGGAGTTCTTCCAAACCGAGTTTTGAAAGAAGTATATCAGTCAGAGATTCATTGACCAAAAACGGAAGGAATTTCTTGAACTCAAACAAGGTTCCATGTCGGTTACCGACTATGAACGAAAATTTGTGAGGCTTAGCCGGTACGCACGAGAATGCATTTCCTCAGAAGCCGTAATGTGTAAACGTTTCGAGGATGGACTAAATGATGATATAAAGCTGTATGTTGGCATCTTGGAAATCCGAGAATTTGTGGTACTTGTTGAGCGAGCTTGCAAGGCCGAGGAGCTCAAGATGGAGAAAAGAAAAGCGAGGTGGGAGCAAGGGAGTTTCAGAAGAGGTCTTGGGAAGCCCTTCCCACAGTCATCGAAGAAATTTAGAGATGGCTTGGGCCGGTCTAGGGACACTTCGGGCTTTTCTAGACGAGATCGCGATCGACCCCCTGTGAGCACACGAGTCACTTCGATCGCCAGTGTTGGAAATGGCCGTCGAGAAAGAGCGGAATGCCAGTATTGTGGTAAATGGCATTCGAGGAGTTGTAGGTTCCATGACCGCTCCTGTTACAAGTGCGGGTCAGCCGACCACTTTATCAAAGATTGCCCAAGATTGTCTGAACAGAATGTAAATCAGAGTGGGAAACCGGGTGCTACCACTGCTCGGGGTAGACCATCTAGGAATACGGACAATGCTAGCAGCGTTCAGAGAGGATCTAGAGATGTTACCACCAGATCTGAGGCCCGTGCTCCTGCTAGGGCTTATGCCATACGCGCACGCGAGGATGCTTCCTTGCCAGATGTTATTATCGATACTTTCACTCTCTTTGATACTAATGTGATTGCTTTGATTGACCCTGGTTCTACTCATTCTTATATATACGAAACCTTAGCATCCAGTAAGACTTTACCTATTGAGTCTACTGAGTTCGTAATTCGGGTGTCAAATCCCTTGGGTCGTTATGTGCTTGTTGACAAAGTGTGTAAGAAATGCCCCCCAGTAATTGAGGTTCTGCTTTCCGGCGGACTTGATGCTTTTGCCGTTCGATGAATTTGATGTTATTCTTGGTTTGGATTGGTTGACCGTGCATGATGCGGTTGTGAATTGCAAAAGCAAGACTATTGATTTGAGGTGCGCAAATAACGAGATAATCCGAGTTGAGTCTACGGACTTAAAGGGGTTGCCAGCTGTAATATCAGCAATGTTGGCCCAGAAATATGTAAGAAAGGGGTGCGAAGCATACCTTGCGTATGTACTTGATGACAAGGAATTGGAAAAGAAACCCGAATCTGTGCCGGTGGTTTGTGAATACCCGGATGTTTTTCCCGAAGAATTACCGGGTTTACCACCTGTTCGGGAAGTAGAGTTTGGTATTGAGCTTGTACCTGGGACTACGCCAATTTCGATAGCTCCGTATCGTATGGCACCAACCGAGTTAAAAGAATTGAAAGCTCAGTTGCAAGAGTTGACGGATAGAGGTTTCGCTCGACCAAGTTTCTCACCTTGGGGCACACAAGATTGTTTGTGAAAAGAAGGACGGAACCATGAGGATGTGCATTGACTATCGTCAATGAATAAAGTGACGATAAAGAATAAATATCCGCTACCGTGTATTGATGATTTGTTTGATCAACTAAAGGGAGCCTCGGTGTTTTCAAAGATAGATTTGAGATCGGGTATTACCGCCATGAATTCGAGATTCGGATATACCCAAAACCGCTTTCGAGCGAGATACGACCACTACGAGTTCTTAGTGATGCCGTTTGGGCTCACTAATGCCCCTACGGTATTTATGGATTTGATGAATCGGATCTTCGCGATGATTTGGACCGGTTCGTAGTTGTGTTCATTGACGACATCTTGGTCTATTCAAGAGATGAGACCAAACATGCTTGAGCACCGAGATTAGTGTTGCAAATTTTACGAGATAAGCAGTTATATGCTAAGTTCAAGAAGTGTGAGTTCGGTTAGAGAGGTTAGCTTCTTGGGTCACGTGGTATCCGTGATCGGGTATTCGAGTTGACCCGAGCAAAATTTTAGCCATACTTAGCGGAAGTCTCCAGAAATATTCTCGAGGTTCGAGCTTTTTGGGACTTACGGTTACTACCGACGGTTTGTAAAGGTTTCTCGATGATAGCCACACCCATGACGAAGCTACTTCAAAAGATGTTAAGTTCGAATGGACGGAAAATGTCGAAAAGTTTTGATCAATGAAAACTTATTTGACGGAAGCTCAATTTTAGTGCGGCCGAATCGGGCAAAGAGTTTGTCATCTATAGTGACGCCTCCCTACTTGGGTTAGGTTGCGTATTGATGCAAGAAGGTCGAGTTGTGGCCTATGCGTCGAGACAATTAAAGCCACATGAGAAAAATTATCCGACCCATGATCTCGAATTAGCTGCCATCGTATTCGCCTTGAAAATATGGCGACATTACTTATTTGGTGAGAAGTGCCATGTATTTTCGGATCACAAAAGTCTCAAATATTTGATGACTCAAAGAGACTTGAATCTGTGACAAAGGCGTTGGCTTGAGTTGTTGAAAGATTATGAGCTGGTCATTGATTATCACCCGGGAAAGGCTAATGTGGTTGCGGACGCCTTAAGCCGAAAATCACTGTTTGCTTTACGAGCAATGAATGTACACTTGTCTGTTCGACCCGACAATGTGTTAGTAGCCGAATTAAAGGCCAAACCATTATTGATTCATCAAATTCGTGAAGCTCAGAAAGTCGACGATGAGTTGGTAGCAAAACGGGCTGAATGTATTCCGAATGTGGAATCGGAGTTTCAAATTGATGATGACGATTGTTTGAGGTACAGAAATCGGTTGTGTGTTCCAAGAAATTCAGAACTCATTTCGATGATTCTGAACGAAGCTCATTGTAGCCGAATGTCAATTCACCCGAGGAGTACGAAAATGTACCACGACCTAAGACGTCAGTTTTGGTGGCATGGTATGAAACGAGACATTTCCGATTTTGTTTCGAAGTGTTTAATATGTCAGCAAGTGAAGGCGGAACGTCAAGTGCCTACGGATTTACTCCAACCGATCATGATTCCTGAATGGAAATGGGATCGAGTAACGATGGATTTTGTATCTGGGCTGCCAGTGTCGGCAAGTAAGAAAGATGCGATCTGGGTCGTAGTTGATAGATTGACTAAGTCGGCTCACTTTATCCCCGTACGCACGGATTTTTCAATGGATAAATTAGCTGAATTGTATGTTTCTCAGATTGTGAGATTACACGGGGTACCTATTTCTATCGTGTCGGATAGAGATCCGAGATTCACCTCACGATTTTGGAAGAAATTGCAAGAAGCTTTGGGTACCAAGCTGCATTTTAGCACCGCCTTTCATCCACAAACAGATGGTCAATCCGAGCGGATAATTCAGATACTTGAGGATATGTTGAGATGTTGCATCCTCGAGTTTAGTGGTTCATGGGAACGGTATTTACCTTTGATTGAATTCGCTTACAACAATAGTTTTCAGTCAAGTATTAAGATGGCACCTTACGAGGCTTTGTACGGTCGAAAATACCGTATGCCATTGTTTTGGACCGAGCTCGGTGAAAGTAAAATTTTCGGAGTGGATTTGATTAAAGATGCTGAGCAGAAAGTAAGAATAATATGTGAAAGTCTGAAGGCAGCATCAGATCGTCAGAAGTTGTACGCGGATTTAAAACGAAGAGATATTGAGTATCAGGTGGGAAACAAAGTGTTTCTTAAGGTGTCGCCTTGGAAAAAGATACTCAGATTTGGCCGTAAGGCCAAATTGAGTCCGAGATTCGTTGGGCCGTATGAGATCTCCGAACGAGTTGGCCCAGTTGCATATAGGTTGCTTTTACCCCCTGAACTCAAAAGGATCCACAACGTTTTTCATGTTTCGATGCTTCGACGTTACAGATCCGATCCTTCACACGTAATAAACCCCTCCGAGGTCGAAATTCAAGCTGATATGAGTTATGAAGAAGAACCGATTCGTATCCTAGCTCGTGAAGTGAAAGAGTTATGAAACAAAAAGGTTCCTTTAGTAAAAGTGTTATGGCTCAAACACGGGATAGAAGAAGCTACTTGGGAACTCGAGAACTCTATGAAAGAGCGATACCCAAACCTATTTACCGGTAAGATTTTCGGGGACGAAAATTTCTTAAGTGGGGGAGAGTTGTGACAGCCCTATAGTGACCCTAGTCGGAAAGCGGTTTCGGGACCGCTAAACCGAGTCACCAAATTATTTGAATGTGATATTTATGGTCTAAAATATGTGAATATGAATGCGTATGATCATTGTGTATTTGAGCTAAAAGGTGGCCATATGACCTATCAAACTCCTTGTCATATTCGGCCATAAGCTAGCAAAATGAGACTTTAATAAGTTAAATTTGTTTGAATTAGCTCAAGAGCTTAGAGGACCACAGTTGAATAAGGGAAAGGAAAAAGTGATCGAATAGCCGTTGAAGCCGTTCGACAACATCCGAGGTAAGTTTTCAAGTAATGGAACTTAGATTATGATTTGATTAGATCATGTTTTAAGCAAATCAAAATCATGCTCTTTGTGTGTGGCTATTGAGCCGAAATTGCAAGTGTGAAAAGTTCCTTGTGTTTGAGTTTGCTAATGAAAATGAAATACGAATGTGTCATGATTTATTGATAAATGTGCATGGTTATTCGAATGATGTCCGGGCTAAGTCCCGAAGGCTTTGTGCTAAGTGACTATATCCGGACTAAGATCCGAAGGCATTCGTGCGAGTTACTAAATCCGGACTAAGATTCGAAGGCATTTGTGCGAGTTACTAAATCCGGGTTAAGTCCCGAAGGCATTTGTGCGAGTTACTATAACCGGGCTATGTCCCGAAGGTATTTGAACGAGTAGCTATATCCGGTTAAACTCCGAAGGTACGTGATTCGGGAATGAATGAACTTGCTGTAAAAATTTCAGTTAATACGCTTGTGAAATCCCAACAATGAGGTATGTTTCGTATGTGCTTTGAATTAGTTGAGCCCTTACAAATAAGTATTCGCTCAGTTGATAAATGAGCTACCAGCCTTTTGCTAAGTTGATCTTTGTGTATGAATATAAGGGTTGGTAATGTGAAGTAAGTATGATATTGAGAATTTGTGCATATGAAATTATTTGTTTAGCTACATAAATGCTATACTTTGGTTGTGTCTAAATTCATGACTCAAACTTACTAAGCATTAAATGCTTACTCGTTTCTTTGATTCTCTGTTTTATAGATTTTGGTTCTTCAGCTATCGGACTCGGGATTTTTGAAGTCGAAGTCGCCCACACTATCAAAGCTCCTTTTGGTATATTTTTGGTTGAACTTTGAAATGGCATGTATAGGACTACCCTTTTTGTTGTGGGTCATGGACCCTTTGGATTTGTATAATTTTGGATAGCCATGCGAAAATGGCTTATATATGTTTTGAGCATAATGTTATAATCATATGGTATGGAATGGTTAATCACTATCATAAATTGTGCTATTTATGCAAAAAGGGCTAGATGAATCATGGAAACTATGAAGTAGGTAAAGTCTACCTTAAAGGCAAGTCTTGACAGCAAAGATGATGTAGATTTTAAAATTCACTAAAAATAGTAGGAATGAAATTAAATAGTGAATAAATTATGTAAACGAATCTTGATGAATCTATTTTCATAGGAAAGTAATGAAACGATCATATGAATAGTATGTTAAGAGATATTTAGGTTTTCGTGAGACAGGGCCAGAACAGTTTCTGGAGTCCCTGTTCCGACTTTAAAAATTCATTATAAATTTACCAGAGATAATTAGAAGTCATGCAATATATGTATAGATTCCTTTTCGGGTATAGTTTCTGTAGAAACAAACGGTATCAGTATTGAAGCCCTGTACAGGGAGATATCCAGGTCGTAATGCGCAAAGGTCAGTGTAATCGATCCCTATAACATGGGAGACTTTAACTAATAAACTGTACTAATTGGCCTGACCAAAAATTCTAGAAAAAAATTTTTAGATGCATATATGAGTATAGTTTCAGGTAAAAATCACGAAACTGATTTTCGAGTTGTGGAACTCAAGATATGATTTTTAAGGTGACAGTGACACAGTTAGCCAGCTGTCTGGAAATTTTTAAAATGAACTGTGCAAGTAAGTGGATTAAGCCCGTTAACCCCTCGTGTCCGACTCCAGCGACAGTCTTGGGTACGGGGTGTTACACCAACCAACCACTCTTCTACCGTATTTCAAACAACCCCTCCCACCAAAGCTACCTAGGTGCTCCCCGAGAACACCCCATCAGTGTTTACCTTGACCAAATCCACATCCAATGGTTGCCAATAGTAATGACTAGCCGTACTACTCAACATAAGTTCATGCATACAAATACTAGTCATGCTACGTACCCATGCAACATTTGACACCAATATTGGAGTTGCAAAAATATACTCATTTTAGCTCTTTTAAATATGCTAAAAAATAATAGAAAACAACACCGACCATTCACCATCCATCCACTCTATGCTACCACTATATCGCAAATTCCACCAAAGCCACCCCTATAACAAGCCAATAAATCGTCCATGACCTAGGGACGATGGAGCTCCACAAAAACTTTTCACAAAAAGGTGGTCTCAAACAACATGTACGGTAGTCTTATTAGCATCCTCACACCAAAGGCAATGTATGTCCGTAGCCATATCTTGACAGACCCTCACCGCCAAACAAACGCTGAGTGGCCGAATAAGAGAATTGACCCCCTGTGGACCATCTCCAACATAGCTGGTCATCCTCAACAATAGGGGATGATGGTAAAGCAGCCTTGATCAACTGAACGATAGACTCAGGCAACAGCAACTGCATCGTTACCGATCTTAATTCCCAACTGCATCGACTATGTCACAAACTCAAGTGGAGTCCACCAACATTAACTGACCATAATTGATGTGCCCTAAGCGGGCCAATGCTCGAAACCCAAACATCATTCCAAATGTAACACCTCTTACCCGTATTCGACACCAGAACAGGGTACGAGGTATTACCGGTCTTAGACTCAAATAAACATTCAAAACTGAGACATGAATTTCGACACAAATTTAAAAATTTTCAAAAATATTCATATCATCCCTTGAACGAGCCTACGAGGCCCAAAACATGCATTAGGAGTGGTTCGAGACTAATCTGAGAACTTTAGAAAATTTCCCCACACTTAGAATTTTTTTTTTCACCAAAACAGGGGTTACACGCCCGTGTGGCTTGGGACATGCCTGTGTTCCTAGCCCGTGTAACTCTCTATTTATGATGTAATGAACAAATTGAGGTCACACGGCCAAGGCACACGCCCGTGTGCTTAGGCTGTGTGGTCGATTAAATTTTCATAAAATAGGTGCAGACTTCACACGGCCAGGGCACACACCCGTGTTAGAGGCCGTGCCGTCCACACGCCCGAATCTCTGCCCGTATGCTCAATTCTGAGAATTCTATTTTGCAACAATTAAGGTGCAAGGGACGCACGACTGGATTACATGCCCATAGGGCAAGCCATGTGTCACACATGGCTTAGACACACGCCCGTGTGTCTACCCATGTGGACAAAAATAAGGCTATTTACCAAGCCTTTTTGCCACCCTTTTATGCACAACCTACACAACAACATATAATACCAATCCAAGCATATACATTCAACTTAATTAGCCTCAAACAAGGCACCCACACATCATTCATATACTATCATCTATCACATATAACCATCACATGCTATTCAACTCAAAACATACAAATTTCTATATCCATGAAAGGCATCTTCATATGCATATGCTTAAACCAATATTGGCCAATTTCAAATGGCCAATTACAAAATGAATTATCAACCAAAATGAGCCACACATTTGACCAAATCAATTATGACATGTAACAAAATGACCAAGTCCTTATACATGCCATAATTCAAAATACTTGAATTCATTGGTACCAAAATAATTGTTGTAGATAGTGTGTATCGATCTTCAATAATTCTCCAATCCCAAACTGGCTTGGTTACACTATAAGATAAAGGAAAAGAAGGGGAGTAAGCTTTATAGCTTAGTAAGTTCACATGCAAATAATAAGCAACATTAAACAACATCAAACATGAATATCATACAATTAGTATAACACAAGTTACATAATTGTCTATCATAGGTTCATAAACATAACTTAATCATTCTTAATCTTACCAAGAGTTCATCACATACCGAGCTCATTCTTGTGAGTTTTTCGTACATACCTGTCCTAACTTGTAACATATCATACTCTTTCTCGTCTTTGACATACCCGTTGAACACTTGCAACATATCACATGGAAAGTCTTGCACATAAGTGCCACATACGTAGTCAATGCTACATCATATCTCATAACACATAGGGGTTCGCTCTCGAGCTAATCACAGGCCTGCTCACACAAGCTGTCAGTTAAGACGTAACTACGCAGTGCTGCTCACACAAGCTGCCAGGCATCCGCAACATATACCGAACTACCCAGCCACTGGTAGACGTACGAGACCAGCACCTGGATCACATAAATCATATATATCACATGGGTTCCTAGTGTCATGTCACTCGTATCTAATCTATTCCTAAGGTTCAAACGGCGTTTCTCACTTGTCATTTCGTTGTCGAACGTAACCACATTGTCAATTATACAATTCATGCATAATAAAACATATAAAAATACAAATATAGCATTTCCTTTATTTACACACAAACTTACCTCGGTAAAAAAATAGTGGAAATGGACCTAATTTTTAAATACTTTGTTTTCCCCCGATCTAGGTCCAAACCTGGTTTCTCTTGATCTATAATAGTAAATTTAACTCATTTATTAACCACATTACTCAATTCAGTCCAAAAATCATACTATGGAAAAATATATTTTTGCCCCTAAACTTTGTCATATTTACATTTTGGTCCCTAGGCTCGTAAAATGAAATGTATTCAATTTTTTGATAACCCAAGCCTAGCCAAACCAATTTCATGCTTATAGCAGCCCCATTTTTCATCAAAACACATTTCTATTACCCATTTTAACAACTTTTACAAATAAGTCCTTTTTATACATTTTCACTAAAAATCACTTAGTAAAAGTTGTTTATCACACCTTAAACATACAATATCTTCCATCAAACATCATAATACATGCATGTCACACATGGGTAAGTTTTTAAACATGAACCCTACTTCAAAATAATGGTAGAAATAGGTAAACCGCGTTACGAGGACTTCAAAAATGTAAATAGCATTAAAAACGGGGCTAGGATGTACTTACAATCAAGCTTGAAAGTTGAAGAAAACCCTAGATATGGTGTCTTGTCTTCAGCCAAGAAGAGAAGATGGACACCAATTTTGGCTTTATTTTCCCTTTTTATTCTTTTATTAACCAAATGACCAAAATGCCCTTCACTTAAAAATTTGAATTTTCACCTAATCATGTCCATTTTTGTCCATAAACTTAACTAATGGTCTAATTATAAGGTTATGGGACTAAATTACAAATATGGTAAAAGTTTAATTATTAAATAATATTTAATTAGACCTAGAATATGATACTTAAGTGGCAATTATACCACTACTTAAATGATAGTGGACTATGGAGAATGGTTAATTTTGGTGCAATGTTATAAATTTTAAATAAATTAAATAATAACTAAAAACATAAAATAAGAATGAAAGTGAGGAGAAAGAGAAAACATTATTGTTTTCATCTTCCTCAATCGAAAATTAAAGAAGGAGAAGAGAGGGACGTATGGTTAGGGTTTTTGAATTTCAAAAGCTTCAATTGTTTTATTCAATTTAGTCATTTTCTTGTAATTTTATGTTTTTTGGAATCTCTGGAACTTAATCTAGTTGACCCGTATGTTAATTTTAGAAACTGTTTAAGTTTTAAAATGATTTTATTGATGAATCTTTGAAGTTTTAAGTACTAAATTGATGGGTTTTAAGCTTAGAAGTGTAAAGGGACTAAATTGTGGAGTTAATTTATAGTTTTGTACAATAGGAACTAAAATGCACCAATTTCAAAATTTGTGGTTGAAATGAGAAATAGAAAGCCCTAATTGGACTATAATGAAAACGGATTGAAAATATGAGTTCTAGATTGAAAGTTATGTTAGTCTCGATTTTACGGACTAAATTGAATAAAATGTAAAAGTGATATAAATTTGCAATTGAGTATAAATTTGATTGTGCATTGATGAATTGTTGTGTTTATGTTAATCCGTAGCTAAAGTCAACTTGAATTCCTCAAAAAAGAAATGAAAAGGCAAAGTTTTCGACAAATAGCTCGAAATTTATAATTTGTATTTCTATAATCCAAGATTACTTCAATTGCTACTATTATGAACTATATTGTATGGTAAGATCACAAGGAGATATGCAAATGAAAAAAATATTTGAATTAAAGTTATTGAGATTAGTTGTTACGATAAGGACTAAATTGAATAATTTTAAAAAAGTTGCATTTTGAGAAAAATATGAAATTGAATCCACGTTGTGAGAAATTGTAATAGCATATGTACGAATTAGTGATTTGATGATGAGATTATATTATGAATTGAGTTATTGACCTATAATTGAGAAATAATTACCTTATTAACTGTTCCGGTAGGGTCGGGTATAATTGGCATGCCATAGGATAGGAAGAGTTCAGGGTTTTTATAGCTACGATTCGAGTAGTACTGGACACACCTATTTTTCAGTTATACTGACTAGTGATGGGTGCAACTTACAGTTTTCGAAATTATACAATAGGCACTAAGTGCCAAATTGGTGTGATTGGTTGGATCTGCGTATCCATCTGAGTCTGAGTCTGAGTCAAGTAAATAGGGAGTTAAAATATAAAAACGGAATACTGAATTGTGAAAGGAATTGGTATAACAATTGACTGTGTTATTCAATATAGAGAGTTCAGAATTGAATGAGAAATGTGGCATTATATTGCTAAAGTATTAACTACGGGATAAAATGTATCAAACGTTGAATATTATTTGAAAATTTATGAAATGGCTTGGTATAATATTGAAATAGCATATTCATCTTATGATCTTAAATTCTTTTTTTTTAGTATGATTTATTATTCAGATTATAAAAATACCACTGAGTTATACTCAGCGTACGGTTTTGTTTTCCTTACTCAGGTTAGGTTCTGATCTTGTACACTCGTCGATATCAGCATCCAACTACGATCCCAGACTCAATAAGTTAGTGATATCTTTTGTTAGTTAATGGCATGTACCTAATGGAGTCTTTTGGTATATAATGTTATATGTTGGATGTTGTTTCAGTAATTCAAATATCTTGTATGTGTATATATATAAGTTGGCAATGATCTTTGCTAAAGGAGTTCTTGATGAGTAGAATAAGCATGTATTTTTATAGCTTAAATGATGGACTCATTGGTATAATTGTGTTGAAATTGAATGTTTGGATGCGCCTAAAGATGAAATAGGTATGCAAGGTAGTAAACAAATGAGGTATATTGAACAATGATTTATAGTGAAATGGTTAAGTAAATAGCACTATTGCTAATATGAATTTGGTAAGAAAATGTTGGTTATGTTAGACATGAAATGGTCATTTGTTGATAGATTGAACATGTATTATGGATGACTAGGTTGAATTTGGTAAAACTTTTGAATGTCATGTTGATTGTTTTGGGGTGCCATTTGAGGCATATTTGTATTTTGAATGAATGTGTTACGAACATGTCTATTTGGTATGTTTTCTATTGAAATTATGCAAGTTTGAGTAGGCATATTGTGTTGTTGATCATAGATTTCGTTTTGAACATGGTTGGGCATGAAGTAGGGACACATTTTGTACCACATGGCCTGGTCACAAGACCATGTGCCACTAAATCATAGGATGAATAAGAAGCACACGGTTCCCGATTGTCACACGGGCTGACCACACGCTCGTGTGCATACTGTAGATTTGGCCATTTAGTTTGCACATGGCCTCAGATTGTTATACGGCCCAGCCACACAACCGTGTGAATTTTTTTAAAATAATTACAAATTTGACCAACACGGCCACAGTGAGTTACACAGTTTGGATACACGGCCGTGTGACTCCAATTCCACATGGCTACAGCTTGCCACACAGCCTGAGCACACGGTAGTGTGACCCCTGTTTTCCACAATTTCCCTTTTTTTTGTACAAGTTTCAAAATGATCTTTGCTTGATGTGGGGTCAATGCTTGAGCTTTCGTAAGCTTTTAAACCTGATTTTGCCGACCATTTTTCAGCCACCATAATGCCGTCGTCGTAACCACTGGCACCCCTAGCTGGTTCAATTTCCGGTTCAGTTTGGGCTACTAATGATTGAACTGATTCAATCTAGCCATAGGTTGGACCGTCGGCCTAGTTTCACATACCAGGCCCGGTTCGACCAATTTATGGATCTTGGTCTTGATTTTGGGCTCCTGGGCCAAATTTACAATCTCAAGTCCAATTTTCAAGTTCAATTACCTATTGGGCCAATTGTCTGTCTTGAAAATTAATTTCCAAAAATATCATATTAACTTTAATTAATTTGATTAATATAATTTTACTTTAGCAAAATTAATTTTCCCAAAAATCACTTAGATTTTTCAAATTAATTTTTCAAGAAAATTCTTTAATCAAATTCTCTAGTTGAACAATACTTACGACCACCCAATTTAATTTCACATCGAATAAATCGACTCAATTAAATTATTTTCAAAGTCATAGAATTTTATTCTAATTTAAAAGCAGTCCGATCAAGCTTTTATTGAGCTAGCAGACGGACCAATCAAATATATACAATTAGGCTCTAGTAATTGCAATTATGTCCAGAAGCATCGTTTCGATAATTCTCAATTACTTAATTATGGAGTCAGTCCACAAGAAGTACCATGATTGAAAACTCTTTATCATATACTCTTTATGAAATAAATTCATCAAATTACTTTGTCCAATGACCTTGTCATGTGTGTGTTACCCTCATATGATTAATATGATCATTGTCAACAAATCCTTGATTCCTTTGAGTTAAATCTGTTTACTTAATACAATCTTATTTTATCTTATTGTCATAATTGTGTCTTCTTAATGATTAATATGATCATTGTCAACAAATCACTATGATAAATTACTCGTTTGAAAAGAAGCAACTCGTGACCACGTTTCATATTTATCAATCCACACAATGTCAACGAGAGGATATCGTTAACTCTTTAATTGAGCTATGACTTCCACTATTCCTAGTAAAGCCATGTCATACACAAGTCATGTACCTAACATACCAGCTATCCACTCGATCATCTTTAGAGCATAAGCCTTTACTTATATCAAAGCACATGAGTTACATAAGCATGGTCAGTGACTAACTCATGATTTAGGTAAATCACACCATGAACGTCACCAATGAATTAATTCACAAATGGTTTCAAAATTAATTCATCTTGTATCCAGTCCACTGTATCATTCTTTCAATCAATACGCCTATGTCACTACCCGTGGAGTCAACTGTTCCAATAGCCAAGACTAGCCATCTCCTCAATTGTAGATGACATAATAATCCTTCTAAATATTTGAATCAAATGTTCACTTTTGATTCTTTTACGGGATTATGGACTCATTTAGATTATCTACTGAATAAGTTATCTTTCTCACAATGTAAATGTTCTTACAATGCCACTTATCATCAGTTTGAACTTAGACAATTAATGAGCTAATATTTGCTTATCACAATTTCGCTATGCATGCAAAATATGAAAGATAAAAATACAAAAGGCATAACAGTGAAATGTTAAATTTATTTGTTCATTGTTCAAAAACATAGAAAACAAGTACATGATTACTAAAATATGGGCACGTTTCCCAACAAAGTCTCCCTTACACCACCTCTACTAGTTCCACTATCATCGGTTTCAATCATCTTTCTTCATCCTTCTTCGATGTCACCTTCTGCAAAATGACCAAGTTACTTATGTATGAAACATCAAATCAAAAAATATTATAAATCTTTACACACACCAAAACTGGTATCAGAAGAGAAGTTAGCATTGCGTAGAAGCAACACATCCAAAAAAAGATCCCTCAAACAAACATTCATAGGTTGAACCTTTTCCATATCCCCATATTTATCCATTATATAAATTCATAATTTCTTTGCTTAGCAATAAATACGCTCGCTCGTACAAAAAGTAAGTAGCATGCACAAGAAAATCATAATAAAGTCTGTCTCAGGTCATGCGTGAGATCCAGCGTCTTTAGAACTTCTACCATAGGAGCTTTCGCCAACTACAACTATCCTTCTCTAAAGTTGTAGTGTTGGTCTTTTTGTTTCTTCAGATTCTTTATGTACTCTGCCTTTTGTTTACTTCTATAATCCCATTTTCACTCAGGACAATGGGCATCTCATAAAAAATCCTTAAGTTCCTGCTACAAACCTAATAAAACATTGCTAACATCCCATATGCCATTGGGCCACACCTTGTTGCATGGTTTGACATCATCCAATAGGTTGCTACCAATTATGTTAAAGTTTGTTTTATCCCATAATATCTAGGCTCCTCCTCATAAGGCAATATTTCCATATATGGTACAAGTTATGAGTGTTTTCCACCTTTATCAGTGAACCTTCGCGTAAGCGTTAATACAAGTGCATCTCCGAATTGGTTTCCAAAATGGGTTTCAATGTATTTTGATCATTACTAAGCTTGTACCAGGAATTGGGAATGGAAATCCATCGCTGCATAATTGTTGAACTTTAATGTAATTTTCTCTCACTAAATGCATATTATTTCAGAGGTCGTCTAGCATCGTTGTCATACCTTTACCAGCTATCAGCATCATAAAGACCTTATGCTAAACTTCACTAGTAGGAGACAATATATACATATGCATAGCTAGAGGGCTAGCAAGGCCCCTCAAAAATGGAAAATTTTCCATTTAGGCCCCCTAAAAATGATAAAATTTTGATTTAATCCTTTAAAAATTATAAAGATATAGGCTATTAAAATGGTGAAATTGTATTTTTACTATCGTATAAATTACAATTTAATTTTGGCCCCCCTAATTTTTTTTTACTTTGCCCCTAAATATATATATATATATATATATATATAAAAGCTCTTCTAAACACATCAACTAAAGGTTCTTTTTCCTTTTGGCGATAATATATATAAAAAAGAGCAAAGAAAGCCAACCAAAAAATCCCCGTCAGTTGACCCCCTGCAACCTCGTAAGAATTTATAACCTACAAAAAGAAAGGATGCAGTGACAAATTAAAACCTACCTCAAATACAATAGTGGTACCAAAAAGTACAGTGAATCATCCTCTTTCAAACCCACTTCGCTTAAACAGTGTTTCCTTTTGGGGATTGAAAACTTGTATTTGAAGTTAGAAAAACATTCCATCTCCCTGCATTCGAGTAGATGCCATATATCCTCCATGGTAGTAGTACATCTGAATTCATCACTTTCAATAGGGACATCATAAGGCCTTTTGTGTGCCATCGTTTTCGAACGATAATTTGAAAAGAATGAAACACAAGCAAAAGAAACTAAAAGATATGGGGAAAATACTACCAACTTCAAAGCTAGATCAATTAAAGGTAAACCTTGAAAAAAATTGTAGAATAGAAAACAAGTGGAACACAAATGCAAACTTAGAAGAAATTACAAAGACTTCAGAAAATATTCAAGTAGAAAAACAAACAGAAAGCCATAAAGCAAAATCAAGTGAAGATAACACCAAACTCTGTCTATTTATAAAGAAAGAGCAACCTTTCATTTGCACTTAATGCGTGACAAAATAAGCAAACATACGCAACACTTGCGGACAATTCTCAACATATTTGACAAACTAGCCATTCCCAAAAAGACACATAATTTTCTTGTATCACCATTACTAATCTTGTATCACCATTATTGATCACCTCGATCACTCAACAGGAGCATCATCATTTTAAATCATGCCTTCATAACTATTTTTACTTATTTAAATTCAAAGTCTACCTTAAATAATAATCCTAAATTTTAAAATCAAAATTTTAAAAATTTCAAATCATAAATTTTATAAGTCATGAGTCCCAAATGTTGCCAGTGAACCTAATTATTTCGCAAGCTTAGAGAACTCACTTTATAACGTCCCTCATCTAAGGGACAATTATTTTGCCACCTCCACGAGCCTTACACATTTCCAAACAAGGCAAACCTCGTAGCCCTACACATGTCCTTGTTAGGCAAATCTTACACCAAGTGGATACTAAATATTAAACAACTCAACAACTCAAAAGACCTTGGCACAAAGCTACTTCCATAAGAACACATGAAACATTGATCTTATAGATTACTTGGTCATCTTAAGGCATTACATCATCAACTTAGAAGGTCACATCGTAGCCCCTACAAGAAGACAAGATTTGATTTTATTGCCAATGGGATCTAGACATGTGGTACCAGAAAAATATTTAAAACATTGTTCCCTCTCTGAACCCTTCCTTTCATCCCTATGTACCACAACACTCCACCCCATCAAGGTGAACTGCCTTCATCTCCATCAATTCCTCGTTGATTCCACACGTTAACAAATACCTAAGTGAAAAGCGCTATAATTTAGGGTATTGTAAGAAATTATTATTCAAGTAAACTGTCATTTTATCACAAATCTTTTAAGATTTTTAAATTTTATGTTTCCGAGTTATATTATATATATATATATGGAGAACTTCTTGTGTTTCAATCTCAACAAATGTTTTGCTTGAAAACAAAGTTTATCACATGGTATAATAATATTGAAAAGAAAGAGATTTACATGACGATTAGAAATATGGCATGCGTAGCGTTATATCCTAAGCAAGTTTCTATCTGCTCAATAACATATTTAAAAGTATATATACAAATAAATTTGGTATAATGATTTAATGGGCATGTCTTGCAAATTTTACAACAATGTGAAAGGCTTTGTAGAATTATGATAGACATACTATTAGCAGTAAAAATCTCGAAAAAACTTTTAGCCTTGGTAATAATCTTTTTTTTTTTTCTTTAAATGGTTGACATGGTAGTAATCTCTATTGAGAACGAGTTATTGGATCGCCCTAACTTCCGATAGCTTCAAATCCCGCTAGCTTGTATCTTGTTAGTTCCATATTGCCCTCGGAATCCCTCAATCTTTACATTCCGCTAGCTGCAAATTTTACTAGCTCTTGCTAGCTTTCATCCCGCTAACCACAGATCTAACTTAGAAGGTAAATAAATATAAAAGCTTTCTTTAGAATAAAAACTATTAAAATGATAATCAACAATCAAATTAACATATAAAATAGACAAGTAGATACCTTCTGCAACCGTATGGCAGAGCCGCATAAATCCTTAATCATGTGGTTGCGCTTATTTTATTCTTATTTAATAAATCGATCGTTATTTAGTTTATCATGACTATACACCCAGAATTCTAGTGAATCAAATTCAACAAGGAAAGAATCCAATCTCACTCTAATACAACTGCAGATCTTAAGGTTAAGTTTTGGGACCTCATAAAATATTTAAATTTCTAAGAGTTTAATAAGAATTTTAAAAAATAAAAAATTTTGAAATTTCGAGATAAATTAAAATTTTCAAAATTTTTAAGGAACTTAATTTTCTTTTTAAAATATAAAATAAGTATGATGAAAATTTTCAAAATTTCTAAAGGACCTAATCAAAATTTTCTAGAAACTCCAAAAGAAAAAAATGAAAATTTCCAGAATTTTTGGAGATTAATTGAAATTTACTAAAAATTTCAAGAGAGCAATAAAAAACTCCCAAAATTTTGAGAAGGCCAAGGCCCCCTAGACCACCATTAATTAGGGTCCGCCTCTGCTCTCGTAAACACAGTTCTATCTACCAATTTCTCTCTCACTAACTATGAAGTTTCTAAGTTCCGCAATCCTTAATTTTTAGTTGTACCAATATTTTCAATCCTCATAATTTCTATTTCGCAGAATTTCTCTCACTAACACTTTTTTAACTTGTTTAACTTCGGGAACTTCTATTGCGAAAACTATGGAAGTTAACCTTAAAACACCATTCCATCTAAAAAAGCATAGCTTGAAAGCTTAAAAGTTAATTTAGCAATGCTTTTCAAAACTGCATTTAGGTCATAAAGCACTTTTGAACAAAAACTAAAATTTTCTACTTCTGCATTTGGCCAAAAAATTTATTTTCCTAAGTATTTTTTTCAAACTCAAAAACAGATTGTTTAACAATCATTTTATCTCAAAAGTGCTTTTTGTCCCAAAAGTACTTCTTGTCCCAAAAGTGCTTCTGAAAAGCAATGCTAAATTGACTCTAAATACAAACAAGTTAGCTTATTAACTTTTCTTTGGAAAACAAATGCTTCTCCTCTCGTTAAACAAAGAACGCATTCACGCGAAGCATCCTTGCCAAAATATGTTGTCTGTGTAACCTCCATATAACAATCACTATATCCACTACCCATATAACTTCTCTCCCATTACCCACGTTCATGTAACCTCTCTTACTTCCACCACCACCTATTATTTACGGCACATTCACCCCTTCTTTAATAATCTCCCTTTCATAACCTCATTGAGAGGGACATAAATGGAGGATAGAAAGTTTCATTTGAGGACTTATTCTAAATTCTCTCTACAATTTTCTTTAAACAATCACCACCACCACCGTAACTTTCACTTTTTCTACCACTGGACTTGTTTTACAGAATCTGCTCCAATCTTCCTCTCCACCATCTCTTGACAACACTCCATTTTACTATATTGTAACATATCCTCACCTTAACAAAAGAACACTCCACAACAACTTACCATGAATCCATCAGTCTTCCAAAAAGAACAATTTGATAGAATGTGAAACGCACCCGCTTATATGCTCAAAAGCCTTTCCTTTTCTATATGATGTAAGATTAATGACACAAACTAAGCTCCAAGTTCCAGATTCAACTAGTTCTTATCACCCTCTGAGCAGATTCAATATCCCTGTACAACTTTCAAGAAAAATGTACAAATTGAGAAACTTCAGAAGCAATAGACAAGATATAGAATCAAATTATGCATCCAATAAAACGGATACATGCATAGTTTCACCAAAAGATCAATTTATTTGTACATTAGCTATTCCATTGTTTTATAGGAGGATGGCTACAAGAAGACAAACAGATTCAAAGGGGGAAAACAAGAGTTGCATTTTAGTAAACTTTATTAAAATTATCTAATTCTAATCCACGTGGTTTTCAATAAAAAAAAAATAACTCAACCACATGGGTATATCATGTTCGTAAAGGGGAAAAAAAGGAAAAAGAATACTTGGAAAACCCCCACACTTATACTTGAAACCAGATTTTCAGCATCCCAAACTCCATGAGGTTTAATATAGAAAACAAACTACTATGGATGTACAATTTTACAAACTATACCATATCTTACCCGAGGATTGTAGTATGATTGAACTTGAATTATCAATTGGCAGTAACGACAGCAATTAAATCTACAATTGCCCCGGCCCTCCCTAGTTGATAATGGAGACTTGTTTGTGCCTAATGTTGAAGGTTGTAAGGGTTCTACTTTGGGCCCTCCTGGATACAAAAGAGTGATGATAAGTTGATATGCATATAGTGGAAAACCATAGAAGTATCAGACAAACTATGCTACTCCGACTCTCTGTTTTCTTTGAAGTATCCATGTCCAGTACATATACAGACAGGTATGGGAGGATGGTCTTCCAACTATATTAAAAAACTTGGAAAACTATGAGCATATTTATATTGGGCATAAACCCGTATCCAATACTCAATTGAACATATCTATGTCAGACACATACTTGTATCTGATGTTCCGCCTTCAAATCAGAGTAACATAGCAGACAAGCTTTTCAAAGGTGAAAAGAGATAATAAGACAAGGTGAAACATAGAGATAATTTGCAGTTATCCCGCTCTTCTTTAACCTAATTGACAACAAATGGCCAGATGTCTAACAAAATAATTAAAATAATGACGCAAGACAATGAAAACAAGACTCCGAACAAGCAGCTTACACACCTTCAAAATTGAAGTGGAACTGTTTCGTGATTGTGCTCGTGATTTTGCAAGCATATGGTGTTGTTGCTGCATTTGCTTAAACTGTTGCAATGAAGCAAAGTTAATTCCACTCTGTAAATTCCCATTATCTTGGTCTATATCACCATCCTCGGTAATTTGTGATCCACTATGATGTAAAATTTGAGAGTGAGGGTTGCCTGAAGCTGCTCGTTTGAGATTGCCACCACCGAAAGAGTATGATGGCACAGTTTTTAAACGTCTTCGCAAAACCTTGAATGCAGAACTTTGCTGCAGTTAAATAAAAAGCTCAGTACAATTTAACAATGGAAAAATAATGCATGTTGTGTGTGTATCAGTCTGTAATGGGTATGAAGGCACACGAGATGTCCCCTTTAAACCATCCAACACTTGACATTGAGAGTAAAAGAAAACATTGACCCGTTTGGATGAAGATAAAGTTTAAACCCATGTTTCTTATAGTAGGATTAGGAGAGGTACCTATAAAGAAAGTAGCAAAGACATACCTGTGGAAGTAGCATCAAAAGACCATATAATGCTTTCAGCAACCATATGTATTGTCTGGGTTCAAGAAGCTGGAAATCAGAAAATATCAGCCACATAACAGGTTTTTTAAATTCCAAAGAGAAACAAGGAAAATGGAAATCTAAACCAAATATGTATTACAAAATTGCAAATACAATGACAAGCAATAAAATAACTAAAGCTCACATATTTTGTCACAGTAAAATGATTAGCAAGGCCTAATTTTCGAGTTCCTGAATATATGCAACTATCATATAGAAGATTGATAACCAGTCACTGAAATTGCGGATGCATAACCTTTTCAAAAAGGAAGGCTTCATAATGCACATCAATGGCATAACATCCCATCATAAAATGGTAGAGGTAAGGAAAAGTTTTAGACATTACCATACAAGTAAACATATATATTATGGCAAACAACATAAAACTGCAATCGATCATGAATAAAAAATACTGCTCAAGACTTGCTGAAATATAAGCAAATATCAAAAGTGAACCAGAAGCTAAAAGAACATATCTGGTGATACAATCCCCAATTAAAGCTATTAAAACAATTGTAAGGCAAGTTGTTAGTATTTGTCTAAGCACCTGCAATCTTAGATAAGCGAAGACTGGAGTTTCGAGCAAGCGAATCAACTTATCAAGCTGGACCAAGAATTTGGCATTAATATCTTCCTCGACCAGGGACTGAATCACAGCACATGCATGTTGGTACGTCTAACATGCAAATAAATAATAGATTAATCATCATGAAAGTATATGGTGCAACACCACGCCTCTTCCCTCAGCCATCACACATGAAAATTGAAAGACTGGCTATCCATGTAAAGGAGTTACGGAATCTTACCTGAGCTAATAAACAGAGACTAATGATTGCCATGGGTGAATGGCACCATGATGCATACAAAGAAACAAATAAATCTTTTCCAGCAGCATTAACAAGTGACTGTTTCAAAAGTTCCCGAAGCTCAGATAGCTCAGAAGAAGTGAGTAGAATTAAATTCAAAGCCTGAATCACAAGCGACGAAAATTTTAAATGACTACCTAATGAAAATACCATTCTACTAAATGAACAAAGATTTGAAAAAAAAAAAAACAGTAACTTCAATGACAATGTCATGGTTATCACATGTTTAAAGTTAATGGAGTTGCTTCATGTTATTACTTATAACCAAAGAGAAAACTATTCCAATAGATAAGCTTTTTAACTATATGACAGAACCTGAACCATAACGCAGGCAAAAACTAGGTCTGCTTCTCCCTCTAGTATGGTGGATAGCTCACGATAAACCCTTTCAGCATCCAGGAGAACACAAAGTCTACGGATTATTAAAGCACCACGCCTAAGAAAACAGGAGGATGATTTGCAAAAGAAAAGGTGAGACATGTATAAAATTAAAATAAGCAAAGCAAGTTGGCCATGTAGTCTACATGAGTGCTCAACTCAGTAAAACAATTCAAAACAATAATAATTTCAAATAAGAAAATTTGGGCCTTGAGGGTCCTAGAATCACCTCTCCAGAAGAGAATGATCAATCCGGAAATTATGCACCAGAAAAACAACAAGTTGGCGGAAATGTAGGGGATCTTGTGCAATGCAAGCATGAATGTCAAGAACCAGGAGCACCACCTGGTGCAGAAATCCAAATGCAAGAAAAAATTAGTATACACGAACAAGAGCAGTTTTAGGTTAACAGTACAAAGAAACATTTTAATAGGCAATGGGAGTAGAAATCCTCTTTGCAAAAGCAAAACTCTTTCTAGGCTCTTGGGAAAATGATAATTAGCAAAGTTAACTAGAAGTTCCAATAACAGTTCTACTCAAGAAATAAGATAATACATAAAGGGCACATCCTACTGTAACTATAATGATGCTAAACAGAATAGCAAAACAAAAATAGAAGTAAAAACCCTTGATGAAACAATCAAATCAGAAACACATAAGCAGGAGCATAACTTTACCTCATCAGAAGAGTCAGATAGAGCTTTCAACAGGGTGTCAAATATATCGTTTAGAAAACACAGGACCTGTTTCAGGTGAAAATTTTAACATCATTTTATTGGAGAAACACTAGCATCAGAAAATTCAACTGAATAACAAGCAACTACAAAAACTAAAAGAACACGAGTGCAAATTTAGACCATGACCTTATACTTTGCATCTACTAGATGCACATAAATTCAAAATAAGTGCTTCCTCACCTCAGCACGATGTCTGGTTAAAAGGGTTGATATCCAGTGCAATGCTTCAATTCTGGTAGCCTCCCACTCACTATCCAGTTGCCTGGTCAAAATCATTGTAAAGTGAACTATTTCAGCAGTATTAGAAAACATCATTTTAAGCACTTTTCCATAGCTCTTCATAATTCAGAAACGCAATATAAGTGCAAACTGCCAGAAACACCATAAACCTAGCATTTTTCCCAGGTAACAAAGACTACACCTCCTCGCAATGGAGAGAATGCCACCCACATCAAAGTTTTCTGTTGGATTAGCCTCAATTGAACGAAGTGCTTCATTGGTTTCACGAGCAACCTAATATGAGAATATTAATACAAACACATAAAATGACAGAAAGAAAACAACTACACATGAGTTTCTACAAGCAATTGTAGATAATTAAGATGAATTAAGGAGACTGCAGAAGAAATAAACTTACCACTCTAATTTTCTCTTCTTTATCAGATATGCAGGGGAGAATGGCTCCCAGTATGTCCGCATAGTAGGGAAAAAGCTGATCTCCACCAAGTTTTACGAACTCATTTATCTGTACAATGACAATCAAATTTGATACTGTCTATGAAAAATGAATGTACCAGATGGAATAGTAAGTCTATGAACAGCAAGAAAGTCAAGATTATCATAGTCTGGACAAACATATTGACAGGGGCAGAATCTGTTTTCAGATTCTTCTCCTCTTTTCTGATAGGGTCCTCCTTTCTAGGGCAAGATTAAGTCCAATTCCACTTACCCAAGTGATGGCTGTTAATCGAGTGAATTCATCAAGCGCGGCTGCCCTTTGCACCAATATTTCAGCCATGCGACCATAATCTACAGACTTCAAGAGTAGCACTGCTCGAGTCAGAAAATTACAAATGAAAAAAACATTTTCTTTTTATGAGAAAATTTTGTAAATGATACACAATAAAGCCATAATTTTCTTTACTAAATAAGTTACCAATCATGTTATTCATATAAACATTTGTAAAAAGGCAATCGTGGCATAAGAAACTTTAAGAAAAGTGCAGTTAAAAGAACAAGTTCTTTGAGGAAGTCTTACTGGAGAGTTCTTAATCTCTAGGAGAAACTCTGAAAGTGCTGAATCAGCTTGCTGCCGTATTTCACGACTAGAATCACTCAACATATTAAACAAACCTGAAAGTTATCAAGAGCTAATTTAATCACTTCTCATAGAGAGTAGCATATTAGTTTAAAAGACCAAAACTTTATTACCATCAAGAAAATCAGGGAGGAAACCCAACATGTCAATATCTGGAACACTATCCAGTACAGTTATCCATCCAACCAAAAACTGACGGACATAGGGGTTTAGGACATTCATGCGCTCTCTCAACAATGGTATAAATTCTTCAATACTGAGGAGAAAACAACCATATGACAACATTATCAAGATGGTTCCCAGAAAATTAAAACGAGACCTCTAAATATAACAACATTCATGGAATGAAACTAGAAGCAAATAAAGCAAACCTGAACTGATCACTTTCAGTAACAATGTCCTGTTTCACATTGTAAAATAGAAGAGCAATAAATTTCCATATTTCACATAATTATTAAGATGCCAACGCTAAGATGAGAGGGCACTTACTAACCTTCACAAGCCTATCTAAAAGGTGAGCAGCACTCTGTACGTTGGCATCTGCATCAGCAGAAAGCTTGCATAAAGCATCAAATATCTTATTAAAGAATATAATAAAATCTCCTCGTACAACCTGTAGGGCAGAAAAAAGCATTTCCAATCCAATATTAGTCAAGAAACAAGAAGTTGTAACCAAAAAAAAAAAAAAAAAAACAAAAGAAACACAATCTCCTTTCACCTTTGCAATGTTATATAGAGCTTCACAAGCATAATAACGAACTCTGCTATCTTGGTCAGAAAAAGAACTAAGCACTGGTGGCACAATTTGCTGGGAGATTGCATAGAAAGCAAATAAATCACTAAACAATAACCAAAGAAAAGGAGAAAAAGAAGTGTTTAAACAACAACAACAACAACAACAGGGAAAAGAACTGCCTTATCTAAAACAGGAAAACATAAACATCGAACATCACAGCAGGCAACAATATTCCATTTTTCCTTTCTATTCTTTTTGGGAAGGAGTATAATCTGAAGTAATGCTAATCCACTCTAACTGCAAAAGCATATAAAATCTCAACCCCTACCAGAGATCAGAGAGGTCAAGAGGTCAAAAATCTAGAGTTCATTAAATCTACAATGGAATATCCGATAGCTTATGTCAGGTAACAGTTAATAAGGCACACCAAATGTATGCCTACAGCAGTTTCTTTCTTATTCATAGACAAAGACATACACACATTAACAATACTAAAACATTGGAAGCATAAAGCACAAATTTTTAAACCTTAAAACAGAAATCTTGGTTCTTAAATGACAAATCCATGGTAAATATTACCCTTAGTAGTTATAAGATTTAAACATGTTAATAGACAGCATTTAAAGACAACTGATTCTTACCTCAAGATGTTGGGCAGCTTCGGAACTCAACCCAACAGTGGCGGCAGCTAAACCTATCAATCCTCCCTGCATATACGCAACAACTTAAACAAAACTAAGCCAAAATTCAAATTGAATAGATAAAAAAAAAAATTCTCATGAAAAGGTTCAAAATTTTGAAAATTATTCATCATCCACCAACCTTACGGTGATTGGCTTGTGGTGAGTCAGTAAATTCAGTAGCTAATAACTTGATCACCGCCGATATCTTCTCGTGATCTCCCGATGAAGCCAGCTGTTTCACAATTCCTTCAATCTACACATGATTATGGTGACAAAAGAGTAAGCAATTCAATCATTCAAAAACAGACCTCGATATCAAATTCGATGAAAATTCAAAAAGTAAAAAAAAAAAGGAGAAATAACCTCTAGGGCCGCATTCTTGCGCTTCTCGTAGAGCTTGTCGGAGAGATTACGAAGGACGGAGGCGGGAATCACGGAGAACGCGTCGGCCATAACAGAAATTAATAAAAAAAACAAAAAGTTTTTCCTTGGATGAAATCAAATTCGTTTCCTGATCTTTTCAAATTCGAACCTGAACATCCCTTTTGGTCTTTTTAGGGTTTGATGTTTTCCTTTCGGGAACGGAAAATGAAAAATCGAGGTAATTAAGATCTGGTGAAATTGAGTAGAAACTAGAAACGAATCGTTTAAAGGAAGAAAAATTACAAAAGTCAATACGATATGATATTCTAATTTCCTTATTAATTTTTTGGTAAAATACGTTTTTTTTCAAGTTTTTTAAAAATTTAAAAGTAAATTCAAGATTAATTTCAACAAAGAATTCCAATCATTTAATTTCCTTTTTAAATTTAAAATTTCACATAATTTTATTTCAAAATTTCACTATAACATAAAAACTATTTATAACCTTTTACAAATATAATCACATTCATATTAAATATTTTTTCTATTATTTATTTTTAACATAAGTATTACTTTTTATAATTATTTTTAATTTATAAAATTTCAATAATTTATTTTTTCTAAAACAATTATTTATCCAAAGTAATTATAAATGCTAACATTTTGAACTACTAAATTCTAATAGGGTTTTAAAATACTAACATTTTAAAATTTTGAAAAATTTTAAAATTTTAATCAAACACATTTTTAATGGTAACTTACCTCTTTCCTCCTTAAATTTTAAATAAGGAAATAACTTATATTAGTATTATTTTAAAAGTGATAGTTTTAAGTATCAATAAAATAGTACCACGTCATTAAATTTTAAAAATAACAAAATATTATTATACACTCATCTATATCTATTATTTTCTCCAACTTAATTTAAATTTAATTAAATTACTTTAAAATTTTAATTTTTAAAATTATAAACAAACCTCTTTCCTTTTTTACAATTTTAATATTTTGTTTTTTCTAAAATTTAATATATTTTTAGTTTTTTGCAACTAATTTTTAAAAATATTGGTTTCATTTTTCTTCTTTTTTTTCATTTTAAATTATTTTCTATTTCATGTTATACATTTTTAAAAGTAAAAATTATATTGCATTACATTTTAAATAATAAGAATTGTGTAAATTTTAAAGTTTTTATGTTATTTATTTTTATTTAAAAAAGTAGAGTTGGAGAGTAGGTTGAATATAAATGGGTGTAATAATAATTTAATATCTTTAAATTTTGATGATATGAGGAAATTTTATTGGTACCTATAAACCTTAATTTTTAGGATTGTCTGAATACAAGTTATTCCCTTCAAGATAAGCAGATAGATAATCAAATTTATCACTTTTTATAAATTACGATATCGATTATATTATATTTTTTGTTAAATTAAAGAATTGACAAAGTATCTCAAGCTAAAAAGGAAGTTAGTCATCTTTAAAATTTTAAAAAAAGTGAGGAGAAAAAGAAGAGAAATAAAATATCTCAATTAGAAAATATTCAGTAAGGTTGTAATATTTTTTAGCTTAATATAATATTTGGTATCCAAATTTGATACTTTTTAATTTAGTACTTAAATTTTTTGGGTCCAAGTTGTATCGAACTTGATTTTTTTCTTAATTTGGTACTTAAGATTTTTTTGTCTAATTTTGTACCTAAACTTATCAAATGTTATACAAATTAATCTACCATACTAATAGTGTTATTTTTATGAGACAACATAAAAAATCAACGTATGACCAACATTTGGCAAATGATATGAACTTTTTTTAATTTTCAATTACTTTTAGTTTAATTTTTTTAATTTTTAAAATTTAACATAATGAATTTATTTTATTTTGGGTTTTTAAAATTCTTGTTTTCTTTTTTAATATCCATTTGTTCTCCAAGCACAATTTTTTAACACGGATTTCCTCTAATATTGACGATATTTTTTGCGGAATTGAAGGCTCTGTGAAGACCAAATCATGCTTTAAGCATGCGATCCCTCTTAAATCAGTCTTACTATTATTAACTCGGTAACTAAAACAGAATAGCCAAAAAGAGGGGTGAATTGGCCCTTTAAAAATTTAATGGAAGCAATGAAAGAACATGAAATAATGAACACAGTGGTTTAAAGTGGTTGGACCCCAATTGCCTATTTCACTATCTTAGCTTTCCACAAGTAAAGATTTTTATAAATTCACTAATTTGATCAACCTTTGAAGATAAAGTTTAACATTACAACTCCCTTAAGATTTCCACCCAAATCTTAAGCCCCAAACCCTCTTAAAGAGGAACAAATAAGTAAACAAATAGATAATCCTTACAAGATAAAAGTGTTTGCCAATTAAGCACAAATACAAAGAAAAACAATTGAGCTATAACACCCATTAACCCTAATCTGTCACCAAAACAGGGTTACGGAGCATTACCAAACATTTCAGATCGAATATGAACAATTAAATAATATTATAACATACACATCATAATTCAATCATAATGTCCCTTTTATTGAGCCCTCGAGTCCCAATTCATGTGTTAGAAACAAATCGGGACTCAATCGGAAACTCAAATAATTTTTTGTGAAATTTCATAATTTTTCTTAAGTACAGGGCTCACACACCCGTGTGGTCAAGGGGCACGCCCCTATGACCCTATGACATGCCCGTGCTTCAGGTTGTGTCCTAACCCTGTGTAACACTCTGACTTCAACAAAAATTAGGTGCAGTTTTCACACGGCCGAAACACATGCCCGTGTGCCTCACGCGGCTAAGACACACGCCCGTGTCTCTACGGGTGTGAAGATTTTTGGGCATTCTGTTTTAAATTTTTGAGATGCAAGGGACACACGACCTAACCACACGCCCATGTGTAAGCTATGTGTCTCACAAGGTCTGGTCGCAAGCCCGTGTGCTAGGCCGTGTAGACTCAAAATGAGCCTTTTTCATCAAGTTTACCAACCTTGCAAATCTTGAATCTCAAGCAACACAAAAACCAATCATTCAACCAATCCAAAACACATTCAAATACATCTAATCATGCCAAAACTATTAATCCAATAACCTATTTAATGTGTATTCATAAGAATTTCATATATATTAATCAAACCGACCATTAAAACACTAATCAAACTAATTCAAACTTTCATACCAAGTTCAACTCAAATTTGCCTATTTCATTTTTTTTGTACCAACACAAACATAATATATTAAACCTCAACTTAACTCTTTAATTTATATAAATAACCTTTATTCTTTTATAACATTATTACATATAATTTTCCAAAGTGATATACGTAACATCCTAGATACATGCCATTACCAAAAAGAAATATACTTTACCGCTTTGAGTTCGAGATCAGCTTTGGATGCTGATTAAACGATTTGTCTTTAATCTAAAATGCACATGGAAACAAACCGTACGCTGAGTATAAACTCAGTGGTATTTCTATAATCCGAATACTTATAAAACAAAAGTTTTCAATATTTATATATCTAAACACACATAATAAAAATCATTCAACAAAAATCAATTTATAACACATCATTCATAACACTTTAAATTCTCATCTCCTACTATTTCAATCTCATAATTGATATTGAAATAACTTTTCTCAATAGGATACACATATTTTTCACCATATCAATAACCATTTCATGAACCCATTGGTTTATACATTTCAATTTCATAACTCAATTCAATATACCAATCCAATTCATATTCAAGATCATCCAATATCATTCACATTGCCAATTTATTTATTTACCCCTATTAATAGGACTCGGACTTTGGCGGATACACGGATCCAACCAGAACACATTAATATGGCACCCAGTGCCTTATCGGATAATTCGAAATAATAGATTGACACCCAGTGTCTCGTTGGCCATGCCGAAATAAGTTGGTACCTAGTACCTCATCGAATTTATCCGAAGGAATAGTTTGACACCTAGTGTCTCATCTACTCGTGGTCAAAGTATCCCTAAACACTTCCAATCCTATTGCATGCCAACTATATCCGACTCAGCCCGATACAGTTAATAGAGTTTCCAAATCATTTTTTAATTTCCAATCAATACACATTTCAATTCAAATAATCACATATATTCATAATTCAATTCAATTCAATACCACAATATCAATACTCACCTCAATTCCACTTACCATACATATTAAATAATAAATATAACAATTAATAACTAGCTTCGGATAATAGAAATACAAATCGTAATTCTCAAGTTACCCTTCGATAATATTGTCTTTTCCTTTCTTAGCTGAGGTCTCCGATTTCACGTTATCTGTGGAAATTGAAACAATTAAAAATTATCAATACAAGATCAATTCACATCAAATATTTCAATTTGTACTAACTTTTACTTAATTTACAATTTAGTCCTTAAATCAAAACTAACTCTTTTTCTTCCAAACTAAATCCATATCTTATTTAATTTCCTCTTTAAACAAATTTCAACTCTCTAATTTCACCATAAAATCCTAATTTTGAAATTCTCTCAATTTAGTCCCTGTTACTTAAAATTTATGATTTATTTTACACTTCAATCCCTTTTTCACTTCTAACTTAAAATTCTATCAATTTAACCCCTAATTCTTCAATTCATTCAACATAAACAACATCTAAAAATTCACTAACTTATAAAATTTCAACATAAATCAAGTAGTATTTTGTTTTAAGATTCTAAAAACATCAAAATTACAAGAAAAGGGATTAAATTAACCTACCACTTAAGGTTGAAACCTTTAAACCCTAATTTTTCTTTTTCTTTTTCTTTCCTCTTTCTTTCTTCCTGTTTCATTTTCTTCTATTCTGTTTATTCTTTCTTTTTCATTCCTTTATGTGTTTTATTTCTTTTATTTTATGTTATTATATTATAATAATTATTACTTAAATAATAAGCGAACACATGTATAAATGTATATGAGACAAGAACCATTTGAGACCTAATCAAAAGAAATGGGAATTTTTGGAATTTTTAGTATATAATGAGAGCTTGAGGTTCCTAGTGAATAAATATGAAATCGAATTTTAATTTGATTGAAAAAGTTGAAAGATATGGAAATTTTAGATATTAAAGTTAAAAAAGGACTTTACAGGAGTGTATGATTATATTTGGTTGTTGAATTTATCTTTATTAAATGAGGAACTAATGTCATTTTCATGATTGAATCTATTTTACGTAGTAAATGATAAGGTTAGAATGTTGAAGGACAAAGGCGAAAACGAGCGATGGACAACAAATTCGACTTATGCTAACTCAATTTGTTTTATTATATTATTTTATTAAATAATTAAGTCAAATGAATCATTGATAATATAAGGTATAACCCTATGTATATATGTGTTATTAGAATGAGTTAATAAGCAATGGGGAAGTTCATTTGAAAGTTGCTATGCTTACTTAATTTGTGCTTTAAAGTATTTTCCTTATGGGTGCAGGGTTCAACAACATCTAAAATATAAAGCTTAATGAAATTGATTTACTAAGTTAATTAATGAACTAAATGAATGAAAGTCATCTTTAATGAGAACAAGTAAAGCATGTTACTTAATGTATTAAATGACTATGTGATGTTATATTAAAATTTGATTATGAATTGAGATGTTAAAATATAGTAAATGATTATAATATGTTAAGGCATGGTATAATCATGATATATGTGATATTTAATGTGAATGCAACATGACATAAATTTATGTGGTCTAAGGATCTTAGTTGAGGTCTTCAACTCATTGATCAACTTTGATATGTAATGAAAGGTGGCTAAGTGAATTACTAAGGATCTAATTATATGTGATTTGGTAATTATGTATTGTATATGAGACACTGACTTGTGAAAATAGGCATGAAATGTGAACTAAGAGATGGAAATAATGATTATATGTCAAGTGATATATTTTGTGAAAAATTGGCTAAGAGATTAACTAATTATATTTTCAAGTATCACATGATGATTATGTGCTTTTGTTCAAGCTATGGCTTATGAACAATGAAATTGAAATGTGACTGACATAATATATGTATAAATGTAAATGAATGATAATTGCCTCTATAAACCATGTACAATGGCTAGGATACAGTTGGGATATTAATAGGGTCATATGTGATTTCTGTACGACATTGATATTTGATTTACGCCATTGGATAAATTGGTATGTATCATCTCTTTTGAGGTATTGGTGTGCTGGAAGGGTGTATATGTCTATGTATATATGTTGGTCACGACCTAAGCACTTATGTGCTTTGGTGTGGTATAATTCATATTCATTCGAGCTATCTTGGTGTGGTGTAGTTTCCTCGCATGTTCGAATCCATTTTTACTAAGGTTACATTAGATGAACAATTGATATGAACGTGTAATAGATTCAATGAAACTGTAAGGGATAAACCCGATTAAACAACGAACAATGTGAAGAAAATAAGAATAAAAAAGATCAAATAAGCCAATTTTACGTGAAAAAACTCCTCAAAAGAGGATAAAAACCCATAGGCAAAAGGAGATTTCACTATAATAAAGGAAAGTACAAAAGATGGTGAGAATTAAAAGAAAACCCGAAGCCCCACAAGAAAATCCCTTTGAAACAAATAACAAAATTCTCTCAATTTAAATATTTTATTGTTATGTAAAACCTAGAGTAACTAAAGCCTATTTATAAGCTGAAATTCATACTATATATGACTACAACAACTTTAGGTTAATTAGAGTTTAAGTGGAAAACTAAAAGCAGAGTTTAACTAGGAGAAGAAAATCCAAAATAAAATTTTGGTCAAAATAAGAGGCATTCTCCCACAAATCACCACCTTCACTTGTATTTGGACCAACTCCTCTCCCGAGCCCTATTATGGGCTTAACTAATTCTTCGTTAGATACTTTCCAAGTCCAAGCACTACTCGAACTTTAAAATTGGAAGGCTCTTTGTCAACATAACGGTCGAATTGTGTTTTGTGCCAATTTTAAGAATCTGAATATCCCCTTAAATGATCACCTCTCGAACAAAATGATAACAAATGTCTATGTGCTTCATTCTCTCATGATGTATTTGCTCTTTGGTGAGATGTATGGTACTTTGGCTATCACAATATATAACAGCTCCTTATTTCTCACTTACCAGTTCACTGAACATGCCCCTTAACCAAATTGCTTCTTTTACTACTTCTATAATTTCTATATATTTTGCTTCAATAGTCGACAAAACCATTGTTATAACACCCCAAAATTTGGGGTTATAACTTTTGAGATTGGTAGAAGGGATAGTGGCTAAATCGGGCAATTGGGTTTGTTGTTATATTTTATGTCAGAATGGGCCTGCTGGTCTGGTGGTTGGTTATGTGTTAGTGTACCTTTGGGTCCCCAGTTCGAGTTCTCAGGTGTGTTTTAAGGGACTATTTTTTACTTAGTTTTGTTTCATTTATAAAATCTAAATATTTTGTTATTATTTTATTTTTATTTATGTTAATTATTTTTATTTTGAAAGAAGCCAAAATTTTCTTAAGTTTCTCTCTTCCATTTTCTTTTGTCAGTTTCTTTTCTCCCTTTTCTTCACGTGAGATTTTTTCATTTTCTTTGGTTCAAATTTTTTTGTTAGGGAAATTTTAGTATTTCCTTCAATACGATCTCGGGACGGTGGGTAATTGAGTTCCAAATTGAAGGTGTGATGCTTTGATCGCAAAATTAGGTATGAGTTTGGAACTTTTCAACTTTATTTGTGAATTGTCTAATTTGGTGTCAAAATGTAGGATTCGGCAAATTCGTGTGTTTTGATAATGGTGCAATTGTAACATTGTTTCGATATTAGATTGCATCAAATTTGATTTATTATTGTATGTTTCTAAATTATTGGAGGTTAGGGAATGTTTAGGGATGAAATCCATGATTTACAGGCTATTTCAAAGTGGTTTCATGACCACACGGGTGGCCACACGGGCATGTGCTGCACACGGATGGTCCACACGGTCTAGTACATTTGGAAATTAGGGTTTTTAGGTAAATTATAGTACCACACAGCTACGTGACTGATTTGAGGATTTTAGTCGATTTTCACACAGGCATGTGTTTTGGACACACGGCTATGTCCCATGGGCACACAAGTGTGTGAGACTTCCATACGGTCATGTCTACCCTGCACTTTATTTTAGCACAAATGGACAGAGAGTTACACGGGCTGTCCATACGGCCATGTTCCTGGGTCACACAGGCTTATAGTCACACGGTCGTGTGCCTCCTTCATATGGGCGTGTTGACCCTCACACGGCCTAGACACTTCTCCACAGTCGTGTGGCCCTGTTTCGCGAATTTTGGTTATAAGTCAGATTATGACTTAATTGTATTCCTGTGTGTTTCGACCCTTGGCTAGGCCTTAGTAAGGGTATTTGAGACTCTATTTTGGCTCAGACTTATGCGTTATATATAATCGTTGCACTAGTTTAATGATTTGTTAATATGATGTTGCTTAATAATTCTGAATCTGGTCGATTGGATATGTGCACCTCTGATTCTGTTTGAGTGTTTGTAAGTTGTGTACACTATTTTTGCAAGCCTGTTTGCATACATGTATTTGCGTAAAATATTTTAGTTTGGTTTTGAAGAGAAAAAAGTTTGATTTGATTTGACAGTTTCAACTGCAATACATTTGTACAGCAGTTTACTGCTTTGTACTATACTTATGTCAGCTGAGCTGTATATTGTCATTTGCATGGCTTAGTTCCACATATGTGGTGTGAAGGGTTGGATGGGCCTTTTGGTTGAGCTTAATTAGCTCATATGTGGTATGCTGGGTAGTCGGAGAGGTGTTTGGCTAGATGGGTAGGTTTTATATTGATGTATTCATTTCACATTCTTTTAAGTCTATTTGTATGATTATGAGACTAATTGTATAGAGAGCGATGTGTTTCTGTACTGATGTGTTTAGGTATAGGAGTGAATGGATTGATAATATCAACGCGTTTAATTTGTTTTTGATAACTATTCGTGTATCGGATTGCAGTTGACATATATTTGGTTGTGACACTTGGTTTTTCATTCTCTGTCGTTTTCGAACTCACACTGAGCTCGTGTAGCTCACCCTCTTAATTTTCCCCTTTCAGGTACTCTTGTATTCTGACGCTGGACTCGGCACATCGGAGGTATCGGAGTGATGTGTTATAAATCAGACTGATAAAATTTTCTTCGAATATTTTAATTTGTAAACTATTTTGAACTGTAAAAATCTATAGGAACTATGGTACATTTCTAATTTGGGTTTTCATAAATTGTTTTCTTTGGACTATAATCTAGAACTTGCAGAACTTTATTTCTGAATGCTTTTGATTTAATTAAAAAAATTTTGTTTTGAATCTTAAAGGGTTAAACAGTTTAGTTCGAATTAATCAAACTGCATTTGAAATGAGATTTCGATAATTCATTTTGTAAGTTGCTTTTAGATCACTTCTGTGATCAATGTAACCTCCGGGATTCGGTCTAAACTTTTAAGCTGAGTTTTGGGGTGTTACATTTAGTAGTATCAGAGTCAAGTTTGCAAAAATTCTGCATGTGGTTTTACGTATCCGTGTGCACAAGTGTTTGTTTTTCAAAAAAATTTACCATAGTGTTTTAAAATAATTGGCATTTTTGGAAATGTTTTAGGAGGATAAAATGTCAACGACTCCAATGCTGGTCTGGATGGAAATTGGAAATTTTTATATTAGAACTGTTCTATTAGATATTTATGTTGTGTTCGCTCTTGGAAATGTAGATTCTTAAGGTTGATTTCGAGGTTCGATATGGATTTTGAATGTAAGCGAGATTGCGAGGATCAGTCTAGTGAGACCCTTGAGGAGTTGACAATTTTTCTAGAACGTGTGTCTATTCAGGAGTCAGAAGTCAATGCGATTCTGCCAACTTAGGGTAGTGACAAACCGGAGGTTAGTACTGAGGCATTGACTCGGGTAGTAAGAGAAGTGTTAGAGAAAGTATTTGAGGCTAGCATAGAAAGATATAAAGAGATAGTTCAAGGTAGGTGTAGATTGTGGGAAGAAAAGAGATCGTTGTCCTTGGAGGTTAGAGCCTCGACCTATGAAATGTGTATGAACACAATAAAGTGTCAATAGCAAAGGTAATTTAAGGGTTCAAGTGGTGGTGCAGGTGTCTCATTTTGTGGGCACTGTAAGAAGCGCCATCCAGGCGACTATTGGAAGAAGTCGGGAGCGTGTCTCAGATACAGGTCTACGAAACATCAAGTTAGGGAGTGTCCTCAGCAACATTGAGACAGGTATAGGTATAGCTCATTGACGTTGTGTGCTATTGTTGTGAATGATTCGTTCGATTGTTGGAGGATAACGTTTGTGTGTGTGATGGATAAATATGTATCTGATTCTCTAGTTAAGTGTTCTGAGTGTGTGTTTAAGGTCTTGGGTTCGAGTATCCGTGTATGTAGGTACGTTAATCCAATTTAGGGGTTAGATGTTCGGGTTATAAGTGTGGGACTTAAATTTTTGGTATAACAGCGCTTCGGGATTAGAGTGCGGAGCAGGAACGTAGTGGTAAGTTTTCTGTTTAGACAATTATTTTGTTAGTGGAAAATTTTGGGGATAAAATTTTTTTAAGGAGGGGTGAGTTGTAACACCCTGAAATTTGGGGTTAGAAGTTTTGAGATTGGAAGGTAAGGTTAGTGCCTAGATCGGGCAATTGGGTTTGTTGTTGTATTTTATGACAGAATGGGCTTGCTGATCTGGTGGTTGGTTGTGTGTTAGTGAACCTTTGGGTCCCCGATTCGAGTTCTCAGGTGTTTTTTGATGGACTATTTTTGACTTAGTTTTGTTTTGTTTATAAAATCTAAATATTTAGTTATTCTTTTATTTTTATTTATGTCAATCATTTTTATTTTGAAAGAGCCAAAATTTTCTTACGTTTCTCTCTTCCATTTTCTTTTGTCAGTTTCTTCTCTCCCTCTTCTTTACGTGAGATTTTTCCATTTTCTTTGGTTCAAAAATTTTTGTTTTTTTTTGTTGGAGAGATTTTAAAATTTCTTTCAATACGATCTCGGGATGGTGGGTAATTGAGTTCCAAATTGAGGGTGCGATGCTTTGATCGCAAAATCAGGTATGAGTTTGGAACTTTTCAACTTTATTTGTGAATTGTCTAATTTGGTGTCGAAATGCAGTAGGATTCGACAAATTCGTGTGTTTTGATAATGGTGCAATCGTAACATTGTTTCGATATTAGATTGCATCAAATTTGATTTATTATTGTATGTTTCTAAATTATTGGAGGTTAGGGAATGTTTGGGGATGAAATCCATGATTTGCAGGCTGTTTCAAGGTGGCTTCATGACCACTGGGTGGCCACACGGGCGTGTGCTGCACACGGGTGGTCCACATGGTCGAGTACATTTGGGAATTAGGATTTTTAGGTAAATTATGATACCACATGGCTGCGTGACTGATTTGAGGATTTTAGTCGATTTTCACACAGGCGTGTGTTTTGGACACATGGCTATATCCCATGGGCACACAAGTGTGTGAGACTTCCATACGGTCATGTCTGCCTTACACCTTATTTTAGCATAAATTGGAGCACACAGCCATGTTCCTAGGTTGCACGGCCACATGCCTCCCTTTACACGGGCGTATACCTCCTTTACATGGGCGTGTTGACCCCTACACAGCCTAGGAACTTCCACACAATTGGGGCATACAGCCCTGTGGCTCTATTTCGCAAATTTTGGTTCTGAGTTGGATTGTGACTTAATTGTATTCTTGTGTGTTCCGACCCTTGGCTAGGCCTTAATAAGGGTAGTTGAAACTCTGTTTTGGCTCAGACTTATGCTTTATATGTAATCATTGCACTAGTTTAATGATTTGTTAATGTTATGTTGCCTAATAATTTAGTATCGGGATATCTGATTCTGAATCTAGTCGATTGGATATGTGCGCCTCAGATTCTGTTTGATTGTTTGTAAGTTGTGTACACTATTTCAGCAAGCCTGTTTGTATACATGCATTTTCATAAAATATTTGGGTTTGGTTGCAAAGAGAAGGAAGTCTGATTTGATTTGGCAGTTTCAATTGTAATACATCTGTACAGCAGTTTACCGCTCTGTACTATACATATGTCAGCGAAGCTGTATATTGTCATTTACGTGGCTTAGTTCCACATATATGGTGTGTAGGGTTGGATGGGCCTTTCGAGGTCTTATGTGGTGTGCATAATTGGTTGAACTTGATTAGTTCATATGTGGTGTGCTGGGCAGTCGGAGAGGTGTTTGGCTAGATGCGTGGGTTTTATATTGATGCATTCATTTCACATTCTGTTAAATCTATCTGTATGATTGCGAGACTAATTGTATAGAGATCGATGAGTTTCTGTACTGATGTATTTGGGTATAAGAGTGTATGGACTGATAACATCAATGCGTTTAATTTGTTTGTGATAACTATTCGTGTATCAGATTGCAGTTTACATATATTTGGTTGTAACATTTGGTTTTTCGTTCTCTATCGTTTTCGAACTCACACTGAGCTTGTATAGCTCACCCGCTTAATTTTCCCCTTTCAGGTACTCTTGTATTCTGATGCTGGACTTGGCACATCTGAGGTCTCGGAGTGATACATTATAAATCAGACTAATAAAATGTTTCTTCGAATATTTTAATTTGTTAACTTTTTTGAACTGTAAATATCTATAAGAACTGTGGTACATTTCTAATTTGGGTTTTCGTAAACTATTTTCTTTGGACTAAAATCTAGAACTTGAGGAACTTTATTTCTGAATGTTTTTTTATGTAATTAAAAATTTTCTATTTTGAATCCTAAAGGGCTAAACGGTTTGGTTCGAATCAAGCAAACTATATTTGAAATGAGATTTCGATAATTCATTTTGTAAACTACTTTTAGACCACTTTGGTGATCAATGTCACATCTAAGATTTGGTCTAAACTTTTAAGTCGAGTTTTGGGGTTTTACAACTGTAGCTTGAAGTGCCGCTTTCAAAATAGTGGCACAATTCTCAAAAGCAAATAGGTAACCTATGAGAGACTTTCTTCAATCTAAGGCTCCTGCATAATTAGAATCAACATATCTGACTAGACCCTTTTGAAGTCTTCCAAACTTTAAGCACATGTTAGAAATACCCCATAAATATCTGAAAATCCACTTAACTGCATGCTAGTGTAACTTACCAGGATTTGCCATGTATCGGCTAACGACACTAACAACATGGAAATATTTGGACGACTGCATACCATTGCATATATCGAACTTCCAACTGTGCTTGAATAAGGTGCTTTTGACATATACCTTTCATCTTCTTTATTCTATAGGAAATCTAAAATTGAGAGTTTAAAGTGTCCAGCTAAAGGAGTACTTATTAGTTTTACATCTTGCTTCTCAAATCACTCAAGGAACTTTGATACGTGATATTCATGACAAGTTTTAAATATTTATAATGAATCGTTCTTGAAACTAACTATTATCACAATGAAGGCAAGTGTAACGTCCAGTTTTGACCCTAGTCAAAATAGTGGTTTCGAGACCACAAATTCGAGTTCGAAAAATATTTTAATATTATTTTCTATGCCTGTGATATGTGAATTTATATCTGCGAAATTTCTGTGATTTAATTTGTCTGTTTCTATGCTTAATTATGAAAAAGGATTAAATCGCGTAAAGTCTAAAAGTTGAATGCTAGATGTTAAAGCACCTATTTGATTTGGTTTAGTAAAGTGGGGGTCTTTGCATGTCAAATTTACCATTTGTTTAAATGATGGACAATTATGGACATTAGTAGGTGAAATTTCACATGTTCTTAGTAAGGGCAAAGTTGGTATATAGCTTATAATGTGTAATAAAATAAAAACAAAACAAAAGATGGCTTTATTTTCATGCATGTTAGCCGAAAATCAGCAAAAGAAAGAAGGGTTTGAAGCTTTTGTATATTCGGCAGTTTGATAGCTAAATTGAGGTATGAAATTTGTTCGGTTTTTTTTATAATTTCTACGTTTCTGTGATCGTTGCTTTGTGTTCTTCAAAACCCATGTCTGAATTTCTATTTTTGTTGAAGATTATGAAATGTGCCATTGATGATTATATGCGCTTTATGATGTTTTTATATGGAATATGAAAGATATGTATGAGATTATTAAGCTTTGTTTTTGAATTTTGATGAAATAGAGCTAATTGAGCTAAATTGTGAATTAAATATGTTATTTGGGCTTGTATGGAAGCCATATATATTCGGCCAAGCTATAATCTTGGTGAATTTTGCATATTGGTGATTTTGTGAAAAATAGACTAAATTGTCAAAGTGTGAAAATGTAAGGGCTAAAATGTAAAGTACCCTAAATATATGTATATGGATTAAATTGAATGAAATGAATGATTGAATGGTTGAATTTGTATTGAATTAGACCAATAATAAAAAAAATTGGACTTAGATAAGGAGAAGTCCAAATAGTTGAATAGTCGACTCGTTTTATCCGAAATTCGTACGAGGTAAGTCAAATTACAATTACGTGTTAAATTGACTAAATTCTGCACATATAAACTATAATCTGTATTGGACGGCCTTGAGAGCCTGATGAATTGTGACAGCCCAAAATTGACCCTAGTCGGGATGTGGTTTCGGGACCACAAAACCGAGGCATAAAAATAATTTAAAATTTATTTTGATGCCTATGATATGTGTTAATTTGTGTGTGACATTTTTGATGTTTCGATTTAGTGTTATAAATGCGAATTTCACTAGAAAGGACCTAGTAGTGAACTTTGAAAGTATGATGGGGAAATGTGTGATGACTAGTTGCTCATGCATGCAAAAATAAGGATTTGCATGTCAAATTTCCCCAACATGAAGTGGTAGGCCATGGCAGAGAGGATGGGCAAAACATGTCATGAAACATGTTTTGTTGGTGCATTAGGGAGAAATAATAAACAAAGGTGTATGGGTAAGAAAAGAATGAAAAAAATGTGTGTGAGTGTGGTATTCCCCCCATTGCCGTGAGTTGTAGAGAAAAAAGAAAATTTTGTTCATCCTTTCTTTGAGCCAAAACTAAGGAAGAAGGAGGATTTTGCTTCATGCTTGGTTTGGAAGAGATCTAGAAGGAGATTTGGCTAAGTTTGCATCAAGATTAAGGTATGTATGAGGTTGTGTTAGGAGTTTCATGCATGTTTTGGTTGCTAACTTGATGTGCATGTTAGCCATGGCTCAAATCTTTGTTATGCCATGGAAATGGTATTTGGCCAAAGTTGTTATGGTGATAAAGCCATTGCATGCTAAGTGTGAAGCTTGATGATGATGCATGCAATGATGGATTGTCTACTTTTGAGTAAGATTTTGAGTTTTCTTTTGTTTAATCATGATTGAAGTTGAAAAGGGCATGATTGTCATATTCGCCATGATGCATTCATGAGCATGGTTCATGCTTCTTGCATGTTAGTTAAAATTTGTGTTTTGGATGGCTATGGACACCTTGAAATTCGCCATGCTCATATATGTATATATATGTTTGCACATGATGTTTTGGTTATGAACTAAGTGATGAATATGGTTGTTTAAAGAAGAAGATGTTGAAGAATGATTGTGAAATTGCAAGCACATTGCCTAGCACACATATGAGTGCTTGATGCTATATTATAAGTTTTGAGCTACAATATGCAAAGCATTAACTAGTAAAATGCATGCTGTTTCGTGAGGTATTAAGTGCATAATTGGCCTCAACATGTACAGGAATATTCGGCCTTGGGTAGCCTATTGAAGGCCTTAGCTTTTCCTTGATGCTCGAATAAATTGTATTGAATTGCTTGATGTAGTATAAAATGTGCATGACCATTGTGTATTCAAGCTAAAGAGTGGCCATATGACCATTTAAACTCCTTGTCATATTCGCCATAAGCTAGCACAATGAGGTTTTAATAAATTGAATTTGTTTGAATTAGCTCAAGAGCTAAGAGGGCCACAATTGGACAAGGGAAGGAAAAAGTGATCGAATAGCCGTAAAAGCCGTTCGACAACATCCGAGGTAAGTCCTCAAGAAGTGACCTTACTTGAATTATGTGGAATGAAATATGGATGTATTGATTATTGATTTATGTGTGTATGAGTATTGAATAATACCCGGGCTAAGTCCCAAGGCGATTATGCTAGTGATTATAATTGTGTTTGAGCCTTAGTAACGAGAATGAAATATGTATGTCCAATGATTATTGATGTATGTGTGCATGAGAAATTGAATGATATCCGGGCTAAGCCGAAGACAATTATGCTGGAAATTATATCCGGTTAAGACCCAAGGCAATTGTGCTAGTGGCTACATCCGGGCTAAGACCGAAGGCATTCGTGCGAGACATTCTATCCGAGCTAAGACCCGAAGGCATTTGTGCACGTGGTTATATCCGGTTATATTCAAGAATCTTGGGCTGGAGGTGAGTGTTGGTTGCTGTAATAAATTCAATTAGTACACTCGAGAAGCCCAAAGAATAAGGTACGTTTATATGTGCATTGGAAAGTCGACATGTTTGAGCAACATTCGCTCAATCGACTAATGAATTTCAGTTATTGAATTGATTGATACTTTGTGAAAGTATATAATGATGAAGTGTGAAGTAAGAATGTGTATTAATGAAATGATGCATTTGGCTATGTGAATGTATTGCTGTAATTAGAGTTGATTATATTCCTTGAGACTTACTAAGCATAAAAATGCTTACCCGTTGCTTTGGCTCTGTTTTATAGATTTCGCTCGATAGCAATCGGATTCGGGATCAATAAAGTCGAAGTCATCCACACTATCAACGTCTCTAATTTTGGTATAAATTTTGGTTGATCTTTGAAATGGCATGTATAGGACTACCCTTGTTGGTTAAATATGTTGTGATGTATTTGTATGCGGCCATGCGAAAATGGCTCGTAAAAGTGAAGTATCGACTTAGACTATTTGCGGTTTGTATATGTATATATTTAGTGTCATGATGTGACCATGGATTGTAAATGGGAATGTTGGTCACATGATCAGCCATTAGCATGGTTAAAATGATCATATATGAACCTATGTATGGCAAGACTAGTTGGTTCATGGAGACTACCAAATAGGTAAGACCTACCTTAAAAACAGATGCTGCCAGCTGCAGTGACGTGAATGTGAAAAATCACCAAAATTTGTAGGAATGGTATTAAATAGTGAATAAGCTATGTAAATGAACCTTGATGAGTCTATTTTCATATGGAAGAAACGAAATGGTCATAGGAGTTACATGTTAAGAGATATTAAAGCTATTGTGAGACAGGGCCAGAACGGTTTCTGGGTCCCCTATCGCAACTTTAAAAATTTTCTATAAATTATCCAGAAAGAATTAGGAGTCATGCCTTATATGTACAGATTCCATTTTGAGTCTAGTTTCATTAGAAACAAACGGCACCAGTATTAAAGTTCTGTACAGTGAGATATTCAAGTTGTAACGCGCGAAGGTCAGAGCAGTCGATCCCTGTAACATGGGTGACTTTAACTAATAAACTGTACCAATTGGCCCGACCAAAAATTCTAGAAATAAATCCATGGATGGATACATGAGTCTAGATTCAGGGAAAATTTACGAAACCAGTTTCCGAGTTTTGAAACTCGAGATATGATTTTTAAGGCGACGGTGATGCAGTTTTCCAGCCTGACTGGAAATGTCAAATTGGTGGGCAAAACAAGTGAACTTGGCTTGTTAACCCCTCGTGTCCGACACCGGCGATGGTCTCGGGTTCGGGGTGTTACATGAATGAACTTTGAGTAGATTATGATAATACGTTAGTATCTGAAAAGTATTGGTATGCTTCCAAAGGAACGTTGACTTCGATCTGAAATATCGTGTAAGACCGTGTCTGGGACACAGGCTTCGATTTAAGATTTACGTGTAAGACCATGTCTGGGATATTGGCATCATATCTGATTTCGTGTAAGACCCTATCTGCGACAGAGGCATCGATATTGAATTACATGTAAGACCACGTCTGAGACATTGGCATTGTACTTGTTTATGAGTATCTGTATCACTTCGAAATCATCTGATGATAGCGTATGAAATATGAGAATGAGTATATGAAATGTATAACCTATGTAGGTACGTTTTTATCGTACTAAATTTCTGAATATGAAAGACTCTGTCTCTGTGAAATATGTATGGAAGTTGGAAATGAAGCATGATATATATGCAATAAAGGAGCATGGTTAAGCTTATGATTTATTCTATGAAATGGTTATGAACCTTTATGGTTAAATTGTACTTGTATGCTTTAGTAATTAGACCAATTGTAATTGGCTTACTAAGCTCTTTGTAGCTTACTCTGTGTGATTATTGTCTGTTTTACAGTTATCGTAGCTACTGAAGGCTCGGGGATAGTCGAGGATCATCACCACACTGTCGATCTCATTTTGGTACTTTTGAAAGTGTAAATACTTTTAAGTATGGCATGTATAGGCTAGAATATCCATGTATTAAGTTTTGAATTGTATATATGTTAAGCCATGAGAGTTGGCTAGAAAATGGTATGTGTGTGTTAAGATTTGGTATGGTTTTGAATGGGTTGTTGAATGATGATGATATAGTTGTAATGAAGCATGTTTTGAGTATGAAATTGGCTAAAAATTTGTTGTACGAATGTTGCTTAGCATTGCTAGTAGGAATGACCCAAAAAGGGGTCGCAAGTTGGCTTAAACCAAGCCTACATTATGCCATACGGTCAGAGGCCATGGGCGTGCCTGGTGGTCGTGTTAGTTTGGCAGTAACTTATTAAAATTTGCATGGTTAGGGAACACGGGCGTGTCATAAGGCCGTGGGCTAAAGTCAGTGGCTAGCTAAGTATCACACGACCATAGTACACTGGTATGCCTATTGGTCGTGTGAAAAAGTCAGTATAGGACCTATTTTTGGCACGGCTGGTTCACATGGGCGTGTCTAATGCCCGTGTGTGACACACGGCCTAGTCACACGGGTGTGTGGATTTGACAGTTTTGAATATTTGGTCAAGTTTTGAAAATTCTGAATAGGTTAGGTTTGGTTCTGACCTTTCCTTAAATGTATGCTTTCGGTCTCGTAGACTACTTTGATGAATGAATTGGTGTTGAATGTTTCTGTATTATTGATATATGATATCTGTGATTCTGAATTGGCCCAAAATATTTTGTCTGTCTGGTAATGCCTCGTAACCCTAATCCGATGACGATTACGGGTTAGGGGTGCTACAGCAAGTGTACCTATCGAACAGTAATATAGCTTTAGCAAGACCAGATTATCGAACCTAAAGGAACTAAAAGTACTAGTATCAATTTTCTTTTTATTATCTAACCTAAAAAATAAAAAGGTTTTGTTTATCTAACTAATTAATTAAACTAAGAAATCACAGAAAAGAAATTTGGGGAAAATACTTTTTGGAAAATTCGATTGATTAAGACAATACCTAAGGAAAAATCCACCTAGACTTCACTTGTTATTTGACTATGAATTGGACAATTTATTCATTCAACTTGTTCCGTAGAGATCCCTAAGTTATATTATTATCTCTCTCGAGACTAACAACGTCTAACCCTAGATTGAATAATTGAAATCTCTTTCTAATTAACGCCCTAGGGTTGCATTAACTCGATCTATGGATCCCCTTACTAGGTTTCACCCTAATCAGGTAAAATCTTGTCACCCTATCTCTAGGCGCGCAACCAACTCCGCTTAATTATGACAAATTTACTCTTAGACAGGGTCTATTCCTCCTCTGAATAAGAGCTTAACTTGAATCAATATCCTGGAATATCAAAACAAGAATTAAGTACACATAATTAAGAACAAGTTAAATATTTATCATACAATTCAGATAATAATAACAATATCCGTCTTAGGTTTCATTCCCCTTAGGTATTTAGGGGTTTTAGTTCATACTAATGAAAGAAAATATCTCAAAAGAATAAAAATAACAAAACATAAGAAAACCTAAAACTCCTGAAGGAATTTGAAGGGAGATCTTCAGTCTTGATGGTGAATTCGGCTTTTGAGATAGATCAATCGGCTTTTCTTGAGCAATTCCTTTCTCCTTCCTGTACGTCCCCCTTTTTTCTCCTACTTTTGGGTGTATTTATAGGCTTTGGAAAGCCTAAAATCCCTCAAAATTGGTCTTTTCCGAATTGGACTATACTTGGGCTCGATAGGGACACACCTGTGTGCCATTACTTCAGGCCGTGGTCAAGCCTGTTAAATAGGCATGGGCGTGTGGTCTACCGTGTGAGTCGTGCTTCAATTCTACCAAATTGACACGGCTGTGTGGTCTGCCCGTGTGAGGAAGTCTAGGCCGTGTTGATTTCGTACGTTGGCCCATTTTCTCTGTTTTTGGCCCGTTTCTCATTCCTTTCATTCTCCTATGCTCACCTAAGTATAAAACATGAAATTAAGGCATTAGGAGCATTGAGTTCACCAAATCTAAGGAAAAAAACATCCATAAAATGTGCTAAGCATGAGATAGAAATATGTATAAATTACGGTTTATCAAATACCCCCACACTTAAGCATTTGTTTGTCCTTAAGCAAAATCCTCAACTCATAATCAAAATAAATTCTTCTCAACTTATAATTTCTATCGATAATATCTCAAAATAATCCATGGGTAATCATACATTGAAAATTCAACTGAAAGAACATCAAAGTTTCAAATATTCCAAGTTGAGCATTTTATCATGAAAACATAGGTGTCTCCCCTCATCTAAGTAATTACCTTTGATTCAAAATATCACAGAGTTTCACATCCTCACTAAAGATTCACTCAAATCACTCGAGGTGTTTAAGGACAATAAATGAAGCACTCAATAGTCAATAATAAAAAGTCATTACCATAGGCTTGCATGAAAATCAAATCTCCACCACTATAAATTAAGATGAAACATCATTCAAAAGGTCTTTAGAGGGTTGTAACGTGGCTTTGGTTAGAGGGTGTGGTCACAAACTGCAAGAAATGGTTAGAATCAAGATTGAATTGAAAAATTGCCAAACTAGAAAAATGACTAGTCATCAATTGCGTACAACAGAGCTTTTTCTCAGAATATAGAATTTAACTTCTTTAGCACAGAAGATCACTACTACTAATATGTATACATGTATATATATATTTTTAAGAACAAGTCAAATTACAAAATAGAATAAAACATAACTAAGCAAAAATAGGGATCAAATTAATTTAGGTGATTTCAACAATAATGAGTTATGGGTTAATATTGAGGGTAAATCAATGAATGGGTTGTTAGGCTTAAGGGGGTTCACTAAGGGTTAATTGTGAAGGTAGGCTTTTTATGGAGTGAGTGGGTTAAACCTAAGTGCCTTTATCATTTGACATATCAAATCAAATGGTGTGGTCTAGACGTGCATAGTCAAGTAAGTTCTAGAATAACAATTCAATACTGACGTACTCATAATGAAAGTGAGCATGAAAGAAATAATAGATGCTCTAAAGGCTCAAGATCTCACAAAAATTCTGGCTTTTTGATGTTTAAACTTGTGAATTCCAACTCAAAATAATACCTAAACTTGGGGAAACAACCTAAAAGTTTTTAATTCTTCAAAAATCAACTTATCATACTTGATTCCCTAATGTCTTAAAGTTTAAACAATCAATGCATAAATGCCTATGTTTTAATTCAAGACATGTCAATAAAAATCATAGACTAATTGGAATTCATTCTAATAATGATATGAGAAGATCGCATGAGAAAAAAACAAAATTCAGGGATTTTTCTGATATAAAAGACCCCCCACACTTAAGATGTACATTGCCCTCAATGTACAAAGGTAGATATATTAAAAAAGATAGATTTATAATCATAAGATAGGGAGAGAAGTGAAACTTCCTGAATGATGAATGAATTCCTTGAACTGGAGTTTTGGAGGATAATCAGCGTGAGAGTGGAGGAGGATACTCCAGTGGTGGTAGAGGTTCATTAGACCATAAGTCTTGCACCTAAAAGAATATTATATCTGGTGGTAGCTATGGTCGTGGTCGAGCAGGACATGGCAGTCGTGGAGAACCTTTCCTGATGGAGTTTTTAGTTCCTATGCGAGGTTGAACTTTGGAGCTCTTTCTGACTGTGATAAAATCAGGAACTCTTTAAGAGGTATACTGAAGCATAATTACTCGTAATGAAATAGCCAGAGAATAGAAATTGTATAAATTCAGGATAAAATAGTATTAAAAGGAAATAAAAAATAATTTCAAAATATAAAGATAAAAATAAAATAAAATAAATAATAGGTGTTTATAGAGAAATTGGGGCACAGTAGTAGCACGCTTGAGTGTGCTCTAAGCTCAGCCCGTGCGTTTCATAATTTTCAAAATTAGGAGCATTGGTGTACACGGCCATGTCAATCTCCGTTCACTTCTCTCACGCCCGTGTATACAGGTGCATGCTCATGTTAAATTGACAGGTTTACCCACGGTTTCAAAACACGGGTGTGTTACACGCCCATGTTATTTTGGTAGTTTCACCCAGAGTTATGTCGCACGGCCGTGACTACTTATCGCATCCCGTGTTGGGGAAGAAATTTTTGGCCTGTTTTCACACGGCCGTATTACACGGCCGTGTTGCATCCCGTAGTAGGTGCACAGCCTACGGCACGCCTGTGTGCCTGATCGTGTGGTTTTGAAAAGCCTGTGTTCAATGATTTGGTTAGTATGTTAGATTTTAAAAACTAAAATTTAAAGAAAGTAATATTGTTAGTGCTCGGGTTGCCTCCCGAGAAGTGCTTATTTAAAGTCTAAGCTAGACTTTACCATGTGAGTATACTTAAAGAGATTTGTGGAGCCGTATCTCCTCCATGTCATCTTTAAATTTCTCACCATTGTAAGGTTTGAGGCGATGTCCATTTACTTTGAAAGTACCTTGTGATGGGTGACTTATTTCTACGGTGCCGTATGGGAAAACTGTTTTGACTACGAACGGACCTGACCATCGTGATTTAAGCTTCACAGGGAACAATTTGAGCCTCGAGTTATATAATAGTACAAGATCTCCAACTTTAAATTGTTTATTTTATTTTAACCGAGCATCATGGCGTCATTTCGTTGCTTCCTTGTATAGTCTTGAATTTTCATATCCATAGGTTCGCCATTCGTCTAACTCGTTTAACTGCATCAACCTGTTTTCACCTGCAAGTTTGGGATCAAAGTTTAGAAATTTATAGCCCAGAATGCTTTGTAATCTAACTCAAATGGTAAATGACAACTTTTTCCATAAATGAATTTGTATGGTGATGTTCTTATGGGGGTTTTAAAAGCAGTTCTATAAGTTCATAATGCGTCATCTACTTTCATTTCCCAATCTTTCCTATTTAATCCTACCGTCTTTTCTAGGATACATTTAAGTTCTCGATTTGCCACTTCGACTTGGCCACTAGTTTGAGAGTGGTAAGGGGTAGCTATTCGGTGGTAAACTCCATATTTCTTGAGGGTTTTTTCAAATTGGGCGTTACAGAAATGAGTCCCCCTATCGCTGATGATTAATCTAGGTGTTCCAAATTGAGAGAAAAGTTTGTTAAGGAAATGTACCACTACTCTAGCATCATTTCTAGGCAGAGCTTGAGCTTCAACCCATTTAGACATGTAATCGACAGCTACTAAGATGTATTTATTTCCAAATGAACTAGGGAATGGACCCATGAAGTCGATACCCCAAACATCAAATATTTCACATGAAAGTACATCTCTGAGGCATTTCATCACGGTTAGAGATATTACCTGTCCTTTAGCATTTGTCACAAGAAATAACATACATGTTGGCATCTTTGAATAGAGTGAGCCAATAAAAACCTGATTTAAGTATTTTATGTGCGGTCTTATTTCCACCGTGATGTCCTCCATCTGGTCCTGAGTGGCAATTTTCCAAGATTTTTAATGCTTCTGTTCTTGTAACGCATCGCCGAATGACTTGATCTGCACATATACGGAAAAGAAAATGATCTTCCCAAAAGTAGTTTTTCACATCAGTAAAGAATCGTTTCTTTTGCTGAAGTGTCAACCCTTTTGGGATAACGTTAGCGGCTAAAAAATTCGTGATGTCTGCAAACCAAGGTACCTCTGAGTCAGAAATAGCAAAAAATTATTCTTCAGGGAACGAATCATTTATTTCCACTTCATCTAATTCTTTAGTACTTGAATTTTCAAGCCTGGATAAATGATCAGTTGCGAGATTTTTTACTCATTGCTTATCTTGAATTTCCAAGTCGAATTCCTGCAATAACAAAATCTATCGAATGAGTCGAGGTTTTGCATCAGTCTTAGTTAACAGGTAGCGAAGGGCAGAATGGTCAGTAGAAACAACAACTTTAGACAGTATTAGATATGGCCTAAATTTATCGAATGCAAAAATCACAGCTAACAATTCTTTCTCCGTGGTGGTGTAGTTCTCCTGTGCAGCTGTCAAAGTTTTGCTAGCATAATAAATAGGTTGAAAGTGCTTGTCCCTTCGTTGTCCCAAAACTACACCTACTGAAAACTCACTCGCATCACACATTAGTTCAAAAGGTAAAATCCAATCATGTGCTATTATAATTGGAGCATTAAATAGCATATTTTTTTCTAGTAATTTGGTCAAAGGCTTAGTTACTTTAGAAAATTCTTTAATAAATCTTCTATAAAACTCAACATGTCCTAAAAAACTTCTAATAGCCTTAACCGAACTAGGAAGAGGTAATTTTTCAATGATTTCAACTTTAGATTTATCAACCTCAAACTCTTTTACTAAAAATTTTATGTCCTAGCACAATACCTTCTTCAACCATAAAGTGACATTTTTCCCAGTTAAGTACAAGGTTCGTTTCCTCACATCTTATTAGAACTCGTTTTAAATTTTTAAGGCAAAGATGGAAAGAGTTGCCGAATACCGAGAAATCATCCATAAATACCTCCATGATATCTTCTACAAATTCGTCAAAGTTGGCCATCAGGTAGCGCTGGAACGTAGCAGGAGCATTACATAATCTAAAGGGCATTCTTCGATAAACAAATATACCGTATGGACATGTGAATGTCGTTTTTTCCTGATCTTTAGGAGCTATTGGGATTTGAAAATAGCCAAATAGTCCGTCTAAGAAGCAGTAGTACATATGCCCTGATAGTCTTTCCAACATTTGGTCAATGAATGGCAAGAGGAAGTGATCTTTTCTCGTGGCATCATTTAGCTTCCTATAGTCAATGCAAACTCTCCAACCTATGATTGTCCTAGTTGGAATTAGTTCATTCTTCTCTTTGGCTACCACAGTCATGCCTCTTTTCTTATGAACAACCTGCACTGAACTTACCAAGAACTATCAGAAATAGGATAAATAATTCCAGCATCTAGAAGTTTAATTACCTCGGCTTTAACAACTTCCTTCATGTTGGGGTTCAGTCGTCTTTGAGCTTGTACACATGGTTTATAATCATCTTTCATTAAAATTTTATGGGTGCAAAAAGAAGGGCTGATCCCTTTAATGTCATAATTTTTCCAAGCTATGGCCTTTTTATGTTCTTTTAATACTTGGATTAATTCCTCTTTCTCCTTGAGTTGCAAGTTAGAAGCAATAATAACTGGTAATGTAGAATTTTTTCCAAGGAATGCGTATTCCAAGTGATTTGGTAATTGTTTGAGTTCCAGTTTGGGAGGTTCTTCAATAGAGGGTTTTTGCTTCAAATCATCGTTCCCTTTAATGTCCTCATATTTTACTTGTCTTTGGGAAGATTCATTGAAGTTCAGTTTAGCTTTTATTTTACCTGTCTCGAAATCATCGTCACCTATCTCCTCTCCTTGGGCATGACACAGTTCCAACGTGTCCTTATGTATGATTTCTTGAAAAGAATCTTGAGCAGCATGATCAATAGAGTAAATAAAATAACATGAGTCATTCTGTTCCCTGGAAAATCTCATGGCATCATAAATTTTAAATATGATTTCTTCGTCACCTACTCTAAGTACCATTTTACCATCACCCACATCAATAACAGCCTTAGTAGTGGCTAAAAATGGACGCCCTAAGATTAAAGGCACTTCAACATCTTTATCCATAATAAGCACAACGAAGTCAACAAGAAATATAAATTTATCTACTTTTACAAGTATGTCCTCTATAATACCCCTAGGATATTTAACAGATCTATCAGCTAGTTGAACACTCATCCTAGTGGGTTTAAGTTCCCCAATACCAAGTTGTTTAAACATTTTATATGGCATCAAATTAATGCTAGCACCTAAATTAGCTAGTGCCTTATCAACGTTAAAACTACGAATTAAGCTAGGTATAGTAAAACTTCCTAGATATTTTAGTTTGGTTGGCAGTTTGTTTTAGAGTATAGCCGAGCATTCCTCATTAAGTTCCACTGTAGATAAGTCTTCAAACTTCCTTTTGTTTGTTAGGAGCTCATTTAAAAATTTTGTGTATGTAGGCATCTGCGATATAGCTTCAACAAAAGGTAAGTTAATATGTAGTTGTTTAAAAAGTTCAAGAAATTTACCAAATTGTGCATCCATGCGGTCTTTCTTCAACTTTTATGGGTATGGAATTGGTGGTTTATATTCCTTTAGCATTGGATTGTCATTGCTTTTGGGTTTTACCTCCTCTTCTTTGCTTCTGTCAGCTTCTTGTTGTAGCTTTTTTTTCGATTCAGCTAACACATTCCCATTCCTCAGTGTAACTGCTTTCACATGTGCTTTTGGATTGTGTTCCGTGTTACTAGGTAAATTTCCTGGTGCTCTTTCTGAAATTATCTTAGACAGCTGTCCAATTTGAGTTTTGAGCCCTTGGATCGATGCTTGTTGATTTTTGAGTGCCGTCTCGATATCCTAAAAACGAGTCTCTGACACCGAAATGAATTTGGTTAGCATCTCCTCAAGGTTCGGCTCTTTCTCCTGCTAGTATGGTGGTTGTAGAAAGCTTGGAGGGGGTGGTGGTTTCTGATTTCCTTGGCCTCCCCATGGAAAATTTGGGTAATTCCTCTAACCTGCATTGTAAGTATTGCTATAAGGATTGTTTTGAGATCGAGGATTATTACCCATGTAATTTAACTGCTCATTCTCTATGTTGTGGCCATAAGGTGGGTATTCTAAACTGTTTGATCCACCTCCACTTGCTTCGCACTGCATTACTGGGTGAACCTGTGAAGAACTAAGAAAATCATCAATTTTCTTATTCAAGAGTTCTACCTGATTAGAGAGCATGGTGACAATCGACATTATAAACACCAACTATTTTCGTTAGCGTTGTCATCATGACTTGCCACTGATAGTTATTCAGTGCCATCTCCTCTATAAATTCATAGGCATCTACAGGTGTTTTATTATTGATGGTTCCGCCAGCAGCTGCGTCAATCATTTGTCGAGTTGTAGGATTCAGGCCATTATGAAAAATTTGAACTTGTAGCCAGAGTGGTAACCCATGGTGAGGGCATCTTCACAGAAGGTCCTTGTATCTCTCCCATGCATCGTAGAGCGTCTCTAAATCCATCTGCACAAAAGAAGAGATATCATTACGTAATTTAGCCGTTTTAGTCGGCGGAAAGTATTTTAATAGAAACTTTTCGGTCATTTGTTCCTAAGTAGTAATTAACCCTCGTAGTAACGAGTTTAACCACTGTTTAGCTTTGTTCCTCAACAAAAAAGGGAATAACCGAAGGCGAATGACGTCATCAGAAACACCATTAATTTTAAATGTATCGCATATTTCCAAAAAGTTTGCCAAGTGAGCGTTGGGATCTTCGTCCTACAAACCATTAAACTGAACAAATTGCTGTATCATTTGAATTGTGTTAAGTTTCAGTTCAAAATTTTTTGCAGCTACAGCAGGTCTAACTATGCTTGATTCAGTTCCTGTTAAAGAAGGTTTAGCATAATCATACATAGTATGTGGAGCAGAATTCTGATTTACTGGATTAACAGCAATCGCAGGAGGTATCAGGTTTTCCTGATTTTCAACCATCTCTTTGGTTGTGGTTTGAATATCGTCCTCTTGCTCATCCGCTGTGTATTTTAATCTTCGCCTTATTTCTCTTTGGTTTCTGCGAACTGTGCGATCGATCTCACTGTCAAAAAGTAATGGTTTTGACGGGTTTCTTCTAGTCATAAACTATAAGAACTTGCTAGAAAAATGAAAAAAAAAAAGAATTAGTAATAAAAATTAGAATAAAATTTAAATTGCAGTAAAAGTAAATGGCTAAAGTAATAAAAATCGAGTGTTCCTAATATCTTAGTTCCCCAGCAATGGCGCCAAAAACTTGATACGTGATATTTGTGACAGGTTTTAAATATTTATAATGAATCGTTCTTGAAACTAACTATTACGATGAAGGCAAGTGTACCTATCGAACAGTAGTATAGCTTTAACAAGACCGGATTATCGAACCCAAAGGAACTAAAAGTACTAGTATCAACTTTCTTTTTATTATCTAGCCTAAAAAATAAAAGGGTTTTTTTTTATCTAACTAATTGATTAAACTAAGAAATCACAGAAAAGAAATTTGGGGAAAATACTTTTTGGAAAATTCGATTGATTAAGACAATACCTAAAGAAAAATCCACCTAGACTTCACTTGTTATTTGACTTTGAATCGGACGATTTATTCATTCAACTTGTTCCGTAGAGATTCCTAAGTTATATTATTATCTCTCTCGAGACTAACAACGTCTAATCCTAGATTGAATAATTGAAATTTCTTTTTAATTAACACTCTAGGGTTGCATTAACTCGATCTATGGATCCCCTTATTAAGTTTCACCCTAATCCAAAAAAATCTTGTCACCCTATCTCTAGTCGCGCAACCAACTCCGCTTAATTATGACAAGTTTACTCTTAGATAGGGTCTATTCCTCCTCTGAATAAGAGCTTAACTTGAATCAATATTCTGGAATATCAAAACAAGAATTAAGTACACATAATTAAGAACAAATTAAATATTTATCATACAATTCAGATAATAATAACAAGATCCATCTTAGGTTTCATTCCCCTTAGGTATTTAGGGGTTTTAGTTCATACTAATGAAAGAAAACATCTCAAAAAAATAAAAAATAACAAAACATAAGAAAACCCAAAACTCTTGAGGGAATTTGAAGGGAGATCTTCAGTCTTGATGGTGAATCCGGCTTCTGAGATGGATCAATCAGCTTTTCTTGAGCAATTCCTTGCTCCTTCCTGTGCGTCCCCCATTTTCCTCCTTCTTTTGGGTGTATTTATAGGATTTGGAATGCCTAAGAGCCCTCAAAATTCGCCTTTTCCAAATTAGACTATACTTGGACTCGACAGGGACACGCCCGTGTGCGATTACTTTAGGATGTGGTCAGGCATGTTAAATAGGCACGGGCGTGTGGTCTACCCATGTGAGTCGTGCTTCGATTCTACTAAATTGACACGGCCGTGTGGTCTGCCCGTGTGAAGAAGTCCAGGCCGTTTTGATCTCGTACGTTGGCCCATTTTCTCTGTTTTTGGCTTGTTTCTCGTTCCTTTCACTCTCCTATGCTCACCTAAGTATAAAACATGAATTTAAGGCATTAGGAGCATCGAATTCACCAAATCTAAGGAAAAAAATCCATAAAATGTGATAAGCATGGGATAGAAATATGTATAAATTACGGTTTATCAAACTTCTTGATGTACATTTGTTGTGATAAAAACAATTTCCTGGAATGTCTACCTCTCAAAATTTCCATCCCAAAATTTTCTTTACTGTACCTAAATCCTTCATCTCAAACTTAGAATTAAGCATGGTTTTAAGACAATCAATTTTAGATGAATTCTTAGTCGCAATTAACATATCATTAACATAAAGCAGCAAATATATAAAAGAACCATCATCAAGACATTGTAGATAAACACAACTATCATACTTATTTCGAGAAAAAAAATATTCAACATGAAGGAGTCAAAACATTTTATACCACTGCCGAGGAGATTGTTTCAAACCAAACAAAGACTTTTATAAGAGACAAACATGATCTTCTTTAACTTCAAATTTGAAGTCTTCCGATTGTTGTATTTAAATGTCCTACTCAAGGTCACCGTGAAGGAAAGCAGTCTTTACATCTAACTGCTCTAACTCAAGATTATTTGATGCAACAAGGGATAAAAGTGCCCGAATGGATGTATGTTTCATTATGGGAGAGAAAACATCAAGAAAATCAACTTTCTCCACTTGACTGTAGCCTTTTGCAACCAGTCTTGCCTTGTACCTAGTGTCGTTACGACTCAAACCTTCCTTCTCTTTAACCACACATTTGCAACCAATGATTCTTTTACCAATCGGTGGTTTAACGAGCCTCCAAGTCTCATTCTTTTGAAGAGATTCCATCTCTTTTTCCATTACAACGAATCATTTGCTAGAATCAGAGGCTTTAACTACCTCATAATAACACGAAGGATCAGTTGAATCAATGCTCTCGGCAACACTTAGAGCATAAGCTAGTAGGTTTCCTTTACAATATTTCTATGGTGGCCGGATTTCTTGCCTTTTCCTGTCACAAGTCAACTTATACTTAGTTAACTGAGATGTTGAAGGTATTTGAAGGTTAGATGAAGCCCCAAACATATCTAAAACAACTTCAAACTTTCAAGAATAAAAATTTTTGTCATGTCGTAGTAACGTCGTATGACTCTTCGTCAGAACGAGACCTTTGTTCATCATGACATTATGACATTAGACATTTTCTCATTAAGATGTCATCCCCTATTTCGACATTTGACTCTACCTTGCTCAACACACTCTGATTTGTTGTGTATTTAAAAGTAAAAGTCCCATTTTTTGATCGAAACATGGCAGATTCATCAAACTTAACATCTCTGCTAACAATTATTTTTTCATATTTTAAACACCACAACTTAACACCTTTTCTACCAGTAGAGTATCCTAGAAAGATGCATTTAAAAGCCTATGGTTTGAGCTTTCCCTAGCTAACTTTAGCATAAGCAGGACAACAGAAAATTCTAAGGTTACAATAATTGGAAGGATTATCTAGCCATATCTCCCCTGAAACTTTACTATTCAATGCTTGACGGGGAGATCAATTTACCAAATAAATTGTCAGGTTTATGGCTTCAGCCCAAAATTCCTTCCCTAAGCATGCATTAGAAAGCATACATCGAGCTACAATTCCATTCTACTATGGAGTTCCAGCAACGGCTAGATATCTTTCAATTCCTTCACGTTTGTAGAAATCACTAAACTTTGATGAACAGAACTCAAGACTATTATTCATTCTCAACCGTTTCATGGATTTTTCGGTTTGTTTTTCTAACATTGTCTTCCACTATTAGAAAATTCCGAAGACTTCGCTTTTTTATTTCAAGAAATAAACCCAAACTTTTATGGAGTGATCATCAATAAAATTTAATAAATATTTATTACCTCATTTTGAGATGTTAGAAGATGGAGCTTATAAATCTAAATGAATGTAATCTAGAGTCCCTTTTGTTTTGTGCATTATTGAATCGAAATTGACTCAAGTTTTTTTTTCTAAAAATGTAATGCTCGTAGAAACCTAACTTACCAACTCTAGTGTCTTAAAGAAAACCTCTATTGCACAAGATTGTCTTACATTTCTCACTAATATGACCTAGTCGCATGTGCCAAAGTTTGGTTGAATCAAAATTGATAGAGAAAGAGTCACATCGTGACATCGCGACGTCAGGTTGATTCTCGTTGCGACGTGGTGGCAATTTCAGCTTTTCTTCAGTAATCCTAGCTGCACCAGCAATCGTTGAACCTTGTAGAATGTATAGGCTGCCATTTTTCTATCCTCTTATCATAACAAAAACCCCATGAGAAACTTTTAAGTCATTTGACTCAATGGCTACCTACAACCCTTAGAATCCAAATTCCCAATAAGATAAGATTTTTCTTTAAATCAGGAACATACCTGACATCTAGCAGTGTCCAAATAATTCCATCATGCATCCTAATTTGTATTGTTCTAATTCCAGATATTTTACATAGAGAGTTATTCCCCATCAACACAAATCCACCTTCAACTGAACTATTGGAAACATAGAAATTTGCATATTTTTACATACCTTTTTTAACTTAAAATCATACAGTTTCAATAAAATTCTTATCGAAAAATAATTAAATTTTATAAAATAATTAAAGTGCACTTAAAATATGAACATGTTGAATTTTAGTTAATTTTATAATTAATTTTGATGAATTTTGATTATTTTCGACAGATTTGCACAAAGGACGAAAAATGGCTTGGCAGACACTGCTAGAAGTACAAAACCGAGAAACAATTTGAAGTATCGAGGTGAACTAAATTTCAGTCTAAGACGGTCCAAAATTATATTTATTAATTTATAATATAATTAATTTTAATTTATATCCAATTTAATTTGGGTTAATAAATTATTATTAATTAATTATGAAAAAGTGATCCTGTTGAACTGAACTGACCAAGAAATGGACTGCCCAAAAACCGTCCCAAGAGCTGACCCAAATCAGCTTATTAACTGATTATTTAAGCTTGCAAAGAGGCCCTTGAAGACTTGTTCAAGTTGCATTCAAACCTCTCCACAATTGGTGGCTTTGTAGATATACCCCAAGCCAAATTTAGCAAAGTTGAAACCATCAACCTTGCCACATGTGTGGCTGGCCAAGGGATGGCTCTTTGGCTGCTATTTTTAGCTAATTTTAGTAGCCATCTTCAGCTATAAAAACCCCCTTGGCTGATCATTCAACACACCTCAAGCATTCACATCTTTTCTCTCTTCTCTCTACTTTCTCTCTTCTTTTCCATTTCAAATTCTTTTGCTCTCTTGCCGATTTCTCCTCTTGGAAAAGGGGCATTCATCAGCCATTTGGAGCAGCAATTAAGTGTTCATAGCAGCCTTGATCGACAAGGACAACGGAGAAGGAAGAACGGAGCAAACTAGTCAAGCCACGAAAAAACACCGAATTTGATTCTTGTTCCCTATCTCTTTAATTTTTGTTGTTGTTATGATGAACATATCTATGGATATTTATGTTGGAATGGTTAATTTAATCAATTTAGCTTGAATCTAATTCGTGTTAGGTTGATTACATTTCGTCTTCTTAAATTGTTAAAATTGTGTTTACGTTATTATAGGCCTCAGTAAGATGCTTGATTAAGTAAAATCATGACTAAGTTATTATTGCATTACAATTGTTAAGTAATAAATTAATTATTTAAACGGATTGAAATTGTAATTAATGGACATAGTACTTAATTTGCGCATGTTTAATCATCTAAGGTAGTTGAGGTTTAAATTAGCAACAGTATCTGACGATACATTTACCTTGCATAACTTGCAAGATTATTGTGATTAAACTGTTTCAAGGTAAGGATACTTTGTTACCTCACGTAGTCTTTTATGTGCTTATTAAATCGAGTTAATTGTTTGAATTGACATAAGGATATAGTCAAGAAATAAATAGATTTTGGTAGGTGAGTATGTTTATAAGTTAGCAAATTACCGAGTTGTGGTGAATTTATTCGTAACAATATAAACATTTAGTAATTCTAAGTTATGAAATGTAATTAATCTAACACAACTATGTCATCTTGATTAAAATCGTATTTTGAAATTGTGCATTTGAGATTTATTTATTTAGTTTACTTAGTTTAAAATCTTAGTTTTTAATCACCCTCTTCAAACAAAATATTTTTCTTCACCAAAAAGTTTTAAATAACATTCATAAATAATTCTTTTCATAGTCCCTGTGGATACGATAACTCGACATTTACTTGTTATGTTATTACTTGTTGCAATTGTATACACTTGCACATTTCCATCGTTCCAACTATACGTGGAAAACCAATCCCTTTTGGGATACATGTGATACGAGCACCCTAAATCTAAGATCCATTCAGAAGTAAGATGAGAGCTTTCGCTCATCAAGACCAACAAGAAATCATCACCTCTGTCCTCGACTACACTAGCATCAGTAACTTTGGCTTTCTGCTTATCTTTCTCGTTGTTTTTGGCGTCCCTTTTGATTTTATTTTGAAGTTTCCAACATTTTTCCTTAACATGATCCACATTTTTACAATAGTCACGATATTTTTCATGATTTATGAATTTGAACCTTGCTTTAGACATGTTTCAATTAGTCTTTCTGGTTGTTGTCTGCCTCTTGCAACTAGAACTGAGGCTTGCCCATTTGATTTTTTGTTTGGGCCAAACTCATTGTCAAGTTTATCATTACTCAGAATATTCCCCTTCACATCCTCGAACGAGAGGTGATCTCTCCCATAAATTAGAGTTTCCCTAAAAGTTTTATAAGAAGAGGGCAAAGAGCATAACAATAACATATCTTGATCCTCGTCACTAATCTCTACTTTGAGACTAGTTAAGTCATTAAAAAGGGCAACAAACTCATTAATATGAGTTCTGATGGACTCACCTTTGGCCACTCTGAATGTGTAGAGATGTTATTTTAATATTAACCTGTTAGTAAGAGATTTCATCATATATAAGGCTTATAGTTTCTTTCATAATGTAGACATTGTTTTCTCCTTCAAAACCTCCTATAACACATTATTCATGAGGCATAATTAAATAATGGATAGAGCCTTTTCATCGAGCTCTTTTCATTCTGACTGATCCATATCTACAGGCTTATTCCCTCAACGACCTTTTTTAGACTGTTCTGAACCAGTATTGTCGTCATCCGAACTTGCCACAAATTAAAATCTCCAATTCCGTTAAACTTCTCAATATTTAACCTTGATGCTGCTATCTCTGAACAGGTTGACTACGGAAATCAAACTAGCTCTAATAGAAATTTGTAGGGGATAAATCCGATTCAACAACAAACAAAGTGAAGAAAATAAGAATCGAAAAAATTGAACAAGTAAATTTTACGTGAAAAAACTGCTCACAAGAGGATAAAAAAGAAAGGACAAAATGAGTTTTCACAATAATAAAAAAAGAGTACAAAAGATAGAGAGAATTAAAAGAAAACCCGAAGCCTCACAAGAAAAACCTTCGAAAGAGAAAAACAAAATTTGCTCAATCTAAATATTTTTGTTGTTGTGTAAAACCTAGAGTAACTAAGGCTTATTTAAAGGCTGAAAGTTGTAGCATATATGACTACAATAACTCTAGGTTAATCAGAGTTCAAGTGGGAAACTAAAAACATAGTTTAACTAGGAGAAGAAAATCCAGAATAATTTTTTGGTTAAAATAAAATGCATTCTCCCACAGAAACAAAGGACTATACGTTCAATATGAACTACAAAAGACAATGAGAAAGATTTGATAACATGATTATTCATGTGATTCAAAAACGTATATGTTTATTTTTGTATAGTTGTTCACATATGAGATGCTATGAAATGAAAGGAGAAATGTCATTAATTTCATGCATATAAAATCAATCAAAACATTAGAAATATGGCCCACCTTAACATGACAAAATTCTTTTGAATGACATGTGAAATATTGACTTTAGCTTGTTAATTAAAGATGTGATCTATTGTATGCTTGAATAGTTAATATTTCTATTGCTTTGAGTTCAAATTGTGTTAACACCGCTAAGCATCTAATACTCAGGATGCATGTTTATTCTGTATGCAAATATTGACAAAGTTAGATCATGATTGTTTAGTTCAAAGGCATCCAAATGTATTAGAACTCAGCTCATTAAGGTCCTTATAGTGTTTCTAAAGTTTTTATGGTAACGACTATCGTGTGTGAATATAGTATGCAAAATATGCAAGTATACACGTCGAATCAAGTAATATAATTATATTTCAATATCATCTCCACATGGATCGGATAAGACTAATTTGGTTAAGTTTTTGTTATAAAGTATGTGAATTATGTTAAGGCAAAACAATGACAGAAATGCAATGGTAATCAAAATAATGATGATGTGTGCAATATGTAAACAAAAAATATTTAAAAATATGCTATGGCAAAAATACTAAGACAAAAGTAAGAAAGTTTATGTTGTTGATTGGGAAGGTTGGGATTACTAGGAATCTACCCTTATAAACCAATAATGCCTTCACAAATTCTTAATCAACTTACTACTTAGAATGGATTTGAAATGGTCTGCTTCTTTCAAGAGCAATACCTTAGGATAACTCACCTAAGGAAATATATGTCTATAGACCTCATATGAGAATCCCGATACTGATTACTCATCACTTTGCACGAACGTTGCTCTATGTCTATAGACTTTTATAAGCATTCTATCGAACATCCACTCGTATCAATCAATTGTGGTCTAACTAACCTAACCTTTTCAGAATTAGATTATGTTTATAAGCATAGTGTGCATTCATCTATGTCTAGAGATTGCATGCATGCAATTCGAAAGAACAAATTGAATGAAACATTAAAATAGATCAAATCCAAGCTTCAACATTAATGGCAAATTCAAGTATTATCCAGTAATCCCAACCCAATGAGATTTAACTCATGGGTTGGTTAATCAAATCAAAATTCAAAACATCATTCAACATCTTTTATAATTAATTTCGCAAAGATGTAATTTTAAGAAAATAAATGAAGAACTTCAGGAAGCTTACCCCGACCCAACCCTCAACTCTAGTGAAGCAATGTCTTGCAAAGACTAGACTGACTGCCTTTTTTTTCTCCCTCTTTTTCTGCTCTGCTGCTCAGACTCTACTATTACCCTTTATTTCCACCTTAAGATCTTTCCTCTGAGAAAGGCTTCTCCCCTATTTTCTCTCTCATTTTTCCTCACTTTTTATAGGCTAGATCCCCCTTTCAGCATACAGTTTTTCCTCCCTCTTTTTTAGGTAGATCTTTCTAGTATAAGTACAGCTGGCTGAGAGTGGCACGAATTGAATGCTAACTCCATGTTTTCCTGAAATTTCCATGGCATTAATGTTGACAATCCGTTCAACATTTTGCCATAACAAAACTTCACTCCATTTCTTTTCCTCATTCTACACCTGCCATTCAAACACAAACAAATCCTTTCCACCCACAAGTAAAAGTAACATAATAACATTTAAGCACAATCCAAGCTTTATAATGCAATTTTCTAAAAATACTAATTTAATATCCTAAAACACAAATACATCTACCTAAATACAAACAATTAACCAAATTTAGAGACTTAAAATATAACTCTTTTCAAGAGTTGTCAACGACATGTACCTAGGTCTAGACAATTAGAGAATCATGTATGATATGTTTAATTGAAGAGATTGTTGGTTAAGCATGATGAAATTAAAAGTCTAAATATTAAGTATGTTATGTATGTAAATGATTAGTTTCTTGTTTGTCAACTATGTTAACTTGATGTTTAAGTTTGGTAACGAATGAACATGGTTAAGTCCATGATGTTTAGTTGAGTTTGTATGAGTGTAAATAGTAATTGAAACTTGATTTTTAAGTACTACAAATCTTGGTTTTGATATGTTAATGTTTTTGGTCAAATTAAGTGAGTTTTGGGTCTAAACAAACTTGTATAGGTATAAAGGGTCACTTGTTTTGGTATAAGTCAAATAGTATATCCAATGCTACAATAACATGTACTTATATCGATACAAACTGATAAAAGTGAAGCAGAATAAGATCTTTCCCCTATTTTGTGCTATTTTCACCCTTGGGGATCCTTAATCGGTCCCGAACATTTTTGATCACCTAAAAACCAAACTTAAAGTATTTTAAATCGATTTTAAAGATCTATAAATGATTTTAAAATATTTCTAAAATTTATAAAAATATTTTAGAAGTTTCTTTCTTAACTTAATTATTGATGAATAATGTTCGAGTTTCTCTGGCAACATATTGTGACATCGACATCTCGCACTTGGATCTAACAAATATAGATGAAAGTTTGGCCATTTGATAGGTCTAGCTAAAGGTGATGTTGTATGTTCAAATATTTTCAAAGTTTAATTTATCAAGCTATTGATATTTTATAAGATAATATTTATGTTTTACTTTCTAATACAATAATCAAACAAAGTAAAATATTCTTATTATATGCTTTCAATTTATCTATCAAATATTAAAATATTTATTAGTTAAGTTTTTTTATACAATATTGGGATGAAAAATGAGAGCGACAAGATTTGAACCCGAGCCAACTAAGCGTTTGATAAAAATTTTAACTAATCTCTATACAAGTTATTAGACAAGTTAGTACACTAGTAACCAAATGAGACATTAAAGTGATAATTAAACTCAAGTTAAGTTTATAGTCTAGATTTGTACTTCATATTAGTTAGGTTATAAAATATGTTTAGTATGATTATTTAATAAATGTAGATTTTAAATTATGAAAATTTTTATTTTACATTTTTCCTTTTTTAAAAGAATATTTCATTTTATCTAGACAATGTCAATATTTAATCGTAAAGTTTTAAAATATAATATAATGTTAAAAGAAATAAAGTAAAATGAAATAAATTGAAAATGTTATTTGATAATGGTGGTAATTATAGTGAGAACGTTTAAAGTGAAAATAATGAGAACCAAAATTAGTCGACTAATTTCATTCTAAAAATTTGAAGATTTTTTTCTTGTTTGATTTCAAGTACTTAGAATTTCAAACATATCACAAGAAAAACGAGATAACTTCTAAATTTTTATGCTTGAAATTCTTTTAAGTACTTGAAATCAACAAAAAATTCTCAAAATTTTAGAATAAAATGATCGACCAATTCTTTCAATGAAGAAAAACAAATACCTAACACCCACATTAATTAATCTTATAATAACCCTAATCTTTTAATTTTTGTTCCATTTTTTCTAAAACAAATGAAATTAAATTTGAAAGTAAAGAGTATTTTTTTACTTCAATTACAGTGAAAAGAAAAAAAAACCTTGTTGGTTCCATTTTAATAAGCTAAAATAAATATAAAATCTAAAGTTAAAAAGAAGAAGTTATTTCCAGTTAAGGTTATTTTGATACCCATATTTGATAAGTTGGTCTTATTCACTAATTATTTTTCAGACCTTTTAAGAAACCAATGTTATCATGTGGTTTCTATTACTAAAACATGATAAACAAAAATTTTATCATGTGGTTTCTGTTAAGGATTTTCAAATGTATGTAAAAGTTACAACATTATAGTAATAATATTTTTCATATATATAAAATTTCAAATCTATCTAATATACTCAAAATTTGATAAGCATAATCTAAGTTTATAGAATATAAAATAAAACTATTGAATTGTTAAAATAAAATTATATACAAGTGTGTAAACCTTTTTCTTTTCTTTTTTTTTTTTTTGAGTTAGTGTAAAACTATTTTTTTACATTAATCCATTTACTTCTCATTCCATCTAATGATGAAACAAGAACAACCAAAAACTCTTAAGCAATGAAAATATTTTCCATGTTTTCATAAGGGTTATACGGACGAACTCAGGCAGGGACAAGAAGAATCAACTCAATATTCAACATGCCATTAGAAATGGAAAACAAAAAGCTAACAACTTATCTGAGTGCTGCTATTCTTCGTGATTTACTCTCCTATGAACATAAGCGGGAAGTGCCGATAAATATATCCAGAAATGAGTGTTCATCATAAGTGTTCGTTTCTTTTCAATATGTTGTATTTGCAGAGGGGGCATGTCGCATTCGTCTTGAGCCATCTCAAGATGCATGTTGAATGAAAATGGTGGTTGCAAGGGAGAGAATGGAGGTCAACACCATCTTCGTATGAGCTTAGACATATACAACACTCCTACAAAAGGAAGAAAAAGGAGAATTTTAGTAAAGCAATCATTCAAATGAGTTTTAGTTCAGCAGATACTAAAAAGTCGACGAACTCGTTTGCCAAAAGAAAACAAGAACATTGAATGCATCACTTGTCCTTCCGGCTGCCCCGGGATGGGGAAGTAAGGCCAGAATCAAGAAAAGTAGATAAAATTCAAAGGCTAGCTCCCAGTCAATGACTGTGCCTCTCTGAGCATTTGAAATTGGCATAACCGGATGTGTTCATAATGGCAGCGTGCACAGATTTGTCATCTATCATTCTAGCAGTAGTCAGATTTATGCATCAAGACAGCAGAAATCTAAGTTGCTCCGACTCTTTATTTTTCTTGAAGCATTCGTGTCTATTGCATATAGAGATAAGAGTATAGGGATATGATCCTCCTTTTCCAAATGCATGGAAACCTTGGAAAAAATTGAACACACGACTACTCAACACATACCCATGTCTGACACTCACACCTGAGTTTTAGTGTATTGAATCCTATGTTACTAGGAGTTCAGTATATGTTAGATACAAAGTATCTGTCCTACACAGTTATGTTTAACTTTAGTTTTTTAAGTATTTGAAGGATCTTTGAAAGCTCATATCTCCGTATCCATATGGATGCTTTAAGAAAATCGAAGAATTGAAACAACATAGATTTCAAACTAATACCAGAACAATGCAAATCTATGATAAAGTTGTAACTTACAGCATCCTCTGGTAAGAGTAAGTGCTCATTTGCCAAATATCCACCGCTCATTTCTACAGGAACCATTTTCCCTGCCCCCACACATGGCTTTTCGCCGTTATTTATAATCTGAAATCGATATTTCATCAGGACACTCAGATCTGCTTCCACTGCACCTTCCTAATCAATAGCACAAGAAATAAAATCTATGATTTAGCTATTAACGATTTATTCAATGTGTGTGTGTCTGTGTGAGTGCGTTTTTAAGTACCTGTTTGGCAACAGCATAAAGAATTGCGACGATGCAGGGTAAGCAGCAGCAGAGAGCGATCCCGATCAAACATGCTAAAACAACACAAATGACTGCAAAGAACACATCGAATGCCAGAAAAACCACAACCAACCTGCACATATATCACACAATTAAATATCCTAAAGTCTTTCTCTCCAATTCTTCATTTCTCTCAAAGTACCAAATACGGAGAAATAAATTGCTTAGTGGAAGAACAGGCTGGTAAAAAGACATACCAGTATAAACGTGGAGCATTTTGCAGAAGGATATCACCACCAGAAACAACCCAATAGAAGCCTACTATACACCAAAGAAACGATACCATTGTATTCAAGGATTCACATCGTTTAGCTACACTGTCAATTCATTAGCAAATCCGTGTGAGAATAATATAGTTTAATCACCCTAAATTTCAATTTCTAGACATAAGATAGCTCCAATGTAAAGAAAATGCAACGCTTTCATGAAAATAAATTAAAAAAAAAAAAACTGACCTAGATTGATTTGAACCAAAAAGACTCATTTCAATTCCGTCTTCTTCATCTTCACTATCATTAACATGTTCGGCAGCAGCGTCTCCTCTCTCCTCATCGACGGCAGATGTTGCTCTTGTGTTGCTCCACCTATACTCCCACCACACAAAAACAACATGCAGCATGCACAGCAAAGCGTAGCAGCAAACCCACAGCCTAATAGGAGTATTCGGTTTCTCATTCATCGTAGACGGTAACATCACCACCGACAACGCCACGAACGCCGCGTTCCACATCATGTCCAGCGCCACGACCGACTTCGAGTACTCGCAGTCCACTCTCTGCTCCTCCTGCTCACGAGCCGCCGTCTCCCTCGCGAGCACCGGCCCTCCACGCCGCCGACCCGGCATTGCAAGCTGAGCGGTGGAAGCAGGATCCGAGTGGCGGGGGCTGAGGAGTGGAGCGTGAGGATCAGACGGGGCGGCGGCGGGAGTTGCTGGTGTTTCCGTTGAGTACGTGGAAGACATGTGGGAATTTGATTTCGAGGATTCTAAATTCTGCTGGGGTTGAAAGAAGGGGAAAGTAATGGAAAATCATTTATAGAAATGGAAAGGGAATGTTTGAATGAAAGAGGTGACTGCTTAGAAAGAGATTCTGTTTGGTTTGGTTTTCGATGGTTGAAACTTGAAAGAGGGTATTACTGTCAGTTCGGTTTCTGTTCTTTTTGGTATTCTTTTCTAATCCCAATTGTTTTTAATACAAATTTTTTTATAACCGTATAACCATTTTGGATTGCAATCACAGTATTACAATCCTTCAGCTGTAACAGTAAATTAGATTCAATATTCAAAAAGTTTGTTTGGATAAGTACCGCGAATTCAGCTGTCTGAACTAATTCCTTTTTTTTTTTTCACTTACTAAAAGATCAACTTTGAATCTCGTGCTTGAATTTAAATTCAATTATTTTATCTTTAACACAAATTTAAAACAATCCATATTATATCAACCAAATTCTTTGATTATTAAAATTATTTAATTTAACTCTTAAATGATATATCAAATCTTATATGATATAATTTAAAATAAAAATTTTAGATCAAAATAAAATGTTACCTCGTGACTTTTAATAATAAAAATTAAAATTAAAAATAAAAGAGAGATATAGAGCGATATAACTTTTGTATGAATTATGAAAATCTCAAGACCTTGATTTTTACAATATTCAAATTTCTTTGAACTTTTCATTTTAAATTATTCTGTAAGATTTGACATCTTATTTAACTTAAATTAATTATTTTGGTAATTGAAGGTCTTTATTGATATTATCTCGATAGTTTAGTGATATAATTAGAATATTTTAGAATTTGGAGATCAATTTAGAATGAAGGTTATAGTTTACGGATGTATGGTACAATTAACTCATATAACATATATATAAATTAATATGAGAGCAACTTTGGTAAAAGTAATATAGAGGACATTGTTTTAGGAGTTGGGTTTAATTTTGTCTCTTCTACTGAAAAAATGAGTAAATTAATCCTTAGATCAAAGAGCGAATTGGTCATTTTGTTAAAATTTTTATCTATTTCCATTGTTAAAATTTAGTTTCTATGGTCAACATGATGGCACACCGTGTGTAAATGTTTAGTTATTCTGTCAATTATGTCAATTTTTAACTATAAAAATGAATAAAATTTTAATAAAAATAACTATTTTACTCTCTAATCTAATATATAGAGACTAATTTACATATTTTTAATAAAAAGATAAAAATAATTTAGTATAAATATCCATCATTCATTTAGCAAACAATTTTAAAAAGATATTGCAGCTGACCTACTAAAGTGTAGACAAAAATGACTAAATCTTTTGGACCACAATCTAATCAATATTTCTAATATTATACAGGATGATCTAAATATGTAATTTTGAAAAAAAAGAAAATATCTAAATATGTAATAAGATAGCCTCCCATCACTTAATATATATACAATTTTTAAATGTATTTTAAAATTTTGGACGTGTTTGAATTTAATAAAATTAAAACATTATAAATTCAAGCATAATTCAAAATTTATTATAGTATATCTTTCTTTCTTTCTTTCTTTTTTATTTTTATTTTTGGGCATATTTAAACACTACATGGTTCTAGAATAAAATTGTAATTATTATCAAAATAATTATATCTCTAATTATAAAAAATTTAGATGTGTTTTTAATAGTGCCGATAATAACTATACAACTACATAATTTTAAATTTTAAAATTATAATTTTAGAGATAAAACTCTAAATAAAAATTTTAAAATTAAATCATCGTATGTAATATGCTAGGCCAAAAAATTTGACAATATAATACAATTTTATCTAATTACTCTAACATTTCATAATGTATACTAGTTGTTATTATTGATTGGTTTTAATTAAGTATAAATAATTAGTAATAAATAATATATAATTTTATTAATTATTTAGCATGTCAAAATGTATGAAAAATTATCTTTTGTTAATAAAAATTTCAAATTATTTTAATAAGATTAGTAAATAAAATATAACTTAAAAAATTAAAACACTAATATTATTAATGTATAGAAATAACATTTTAAACTTAATTCAAGAATATGTTTAAAATTTTTATGATCATTTGATTTGAGTATAATTATTTATAAATTACTTGTGTGATTACCCAATTCTCACACTTTTTTTGAGAAGTGGATGGTGTAAATCAAACATACCACATATTTGTATCTACAAATACTTGCACCAAATCCAATTGTCCAATAATTTTTGAATACATTCTTAAAAATAAAAATAAAAACTCAAATTCTTTTAATCGTTATTAATTTAATTGTAAAAATAAAGCTTTTAAAATTTAAAATTTGAGATACATGTAATATAAATTATGTGTGAGTCTCTAATAAAATTTATTTTGATTTAAATTATATTTTGTAAAACCTTAGCATTTGGTTTTGTTGGACAGAAATGTTTTCACATATCACAATAATTTGTGATTAGACCTGTTCAAAAGTTACATAATTCACCTAACCTAATTTAAGTTAAGTTTGAATAATAATTTTTCACTTTAGGTCGATCCAGTTTAACTCAGTTTGAATTCAATTTAAATAATAAAATTATTTTTAAAAAATAAAAAATAAAAATACATAAAATAACAATTAAAATATATTTTATTATTTTATTATTTTAAAATAATAAAACGAGCAACAGTCTAACTCAGGCTGAAAATGGACTTTAATTTAAAATATATTTTGAAATCGAATTTCAATTGATCCGATTTATATGTAACTCTAATCATAATGTGCACAACATAATATTATATTTATAATTAATTGCACAAATAGGACAAAGTTCAAACACTATTGCTTAATGCTAAATCCGAGTTGCCAATAATATTTATAGAGATTTTCTATCAAACTTTTCCCCTTTGGGTAAAGTAACCGAGACACGCCAGCTACCAAAAATAGCAAATTTCGAATCCCAGTTATAATTTGTTTTATTTTAATTTTTATTGTGAATGTAATTTGTTATTTAATTAAAAATAATCAGAAATCAAAAAATATTTGGAAAATTCTGAAAGATATATTTTAATTTTTATTGCGAACGTAATTTTAGAAAAGAGAAAATAGAAAAAGGCTGTCGCAATTTTAAGCATCGGAAAAAGAAAGAGGTGGAATCAATTTTCGAAGCGCAACCAGCAGCAGATTTCACTGCTTAAACACACACAGTAATCTCTAATTTCAGCAACTCCATTAATTTAATTTAATTAATTAAGTCTCCATCACTCATTTCTCTTCCTTTCTCTCTCCTCACTCTGTCATTGTAACCAGATTTTAAAATCCATAATCTACAGAGAGAAAATAATAATAATAACATTATTATTATTTTATATATAACTGATTTATCTCTCTCTCAGCTCTAAAGCCATTCTTCTTCACTCTATCTTTTCTATTATCTGAGAATCTGCTGAGCAGTTGTGTATTTCAACTGATTTTCAAACCCTATCGTTTTGGATCCACTTCAAGGTTTAGATGTGAAGAGAACTACTCTGCGTGGAAAGAGTTACTTTTCTTCTTCTTCTTTTTTTTTTTTTTTGTATTTGAAGTGGTGAGAGGAAGTGTTTGGATCAGAGATGGCGGAGATTGCCGGCGAAGCGGCAGAGGTAACAGGCAATGCGAGAAGTGAGTCGCCGGTGAGGATGACTTCGACCACGTCGGGAGCACCTCCGCCTTTGGCGGTGTCGGCGCCGTTTAAGGAGAGTGGAGGGAAAGGTTCGTCGAGGAGGAGAACTGTCAGACCTAGCTTCGATGCGGATAACGACTTCATTACGTTGCTTCACGGTTCGGATCCGGTGAAAGTTGAGCTTAATCGGTTGGAGAATGAAGTTAGAGGTCTGGAATGTGGCTCGATCTAGTTGTTTTTCGCCTCGATTCGGTTCAATTTAGCTGCTTTTAGTTAACGGTTAACCGTTTCCTTTTATTTTAATATTTTGGATATGTTTACAGATAAAGATAGAGAATTGGGAGAAGCACAAGCCGAAATTAAGGCATTAAGGATGTCTGAAAGGCTAAGAGAAAAGGCTGTCGAAGAGGTTGATTAAATTATTATTATTAATTATTAGGTTTTAATTTAATAAAATAATTAAATTGTGAAAACGCCTTAGTAATACTGGTAGTTAAAAGTAGTAATTTATTTCGAAATGTTTTGAAATTTTCTTATTTTTCGTTAAATTATGTCTGTTCTTAGTGGAAAGTTCACTGCTTTTCCTTCCCTTTTTTGGATGTTTGATTTCTGGGGAAAAAGAACTCAATTTATTTGAAGTTTAGTGATGGATAATCTGCTGAAACTGATGGAAGAAGGGGCTGTTTGCTATGTTTCTCCACTCTTCAATTTTCATGAATTATTAGTGCTGATGCGCATCCATACATTGGTCTATGGAGATTATGACGCTCCACGGACTCTCCAAATACGTAGAAAACTAACATACCCATGTCGAATGCTACTCCTATCTGACACTCATTTCGTGACCCAGTAACATAGGCTGTTTGTATATCACTGTATATTGTAGTTTTACTGAAGTAGATCCTGTAAACTTTATATGTAAATTTGCTCTGCCTGCCTGTGTCTTCATTGCTGATAGCAAATCTCTGTTCTTTGTATGGTTGGAAAGTTGGCTTTCTGGTATTTGGGTGAACAATTTACTGTGCATTTTACTCTTGAAGTCATGTTTGGTAGAGTTTCATCGTTGTTATTGGTTAGTAATTTTAGAAAGTCAGTGATGGGCCGTCTCATCTACAATTATGAATAATTTTTTAATGCTTTATCAGACTTCTTTGTCAGATTCCTTGTAGTATCTGTATCTTTTTATTTTAAGATTGCATATTATGGAAAATTAATTTAAGGTTTTGCATCGTTCAGTTGCTTTTTCCTGTCTTCTAATGTTGTTTGACTTGTCACTATTAAAGCTGTTACAAAATTTCGTGCTACCTGCAATCTAAAACTTATGTTAGTTCTTTTATTAGACCAAATGTTCTTCCATGCATGTTATCTTCTTCCTATAACTATCAAATTGTTTTCCCATGTATGTTTTTTTCTTTCTAAATTTAATTGTTTGATGAGGTTTAGGGTAGCATGTGATCTCATGATTGAAATTTTGGCTCTCATGCTGAGAGATTCTGATGATCTATTGCACTTTTTGTTTTATGACTTGCTATTTCTGCGTATTGCAAATGATCTTGTCTTGTTCGGGAGAATTCGTGATCTTTATGTAATTTAGAGGTCTTCAACACTTCGCAACGCTCTTGCATCAAAGGCTTTAGTTTATCTTTTTTTTTTTTCTTCTTCGGTATCTTTTTTTTTTTTCCTTCTTCAGTACTAACTCAATATATAATATAAGGTGTTGGACACATCTGAAATTTGGTTTTATATCTGTCTTCTGACCCAGAATTTTTGTAACACCTTTTGTAATTGAGATGGAGACTGATAATTGAGATGGAGACTGACTTTATTTTAAATTTGTTTTCTTTTGTATCATAGCTCACTGATGATCTCTCAAAAATGGCGGAGAAGCTTAAACTGACAGAATCTCTTCTGGAAAGCAAGGTATGACTTCAAAAATTTCTTCAAGCCATATTATTTTTCTGTTGTTCTGTTATATTAAGTTGTGAAACATGTTCTCCAGAACCTAGAAATCAAGAAAATAAATGATGAGAAGAAGGCATCCATGGCTGCTCAGTTTGCAGCTGAGGCCACTCTGCGGAGGGTTCATGCTGCTCAAAAGGACGATGATATGCCTCCAATTGAAGCAATTCTTGCACCCTTGGAGGCTGAGCTGAAGCTTGCTCGGCAAGAGGTATTTCTTGGGACAATTCAACAACTGGTTCTGTCTCACCAAGGGAATTGGAGAATGTTTTATAAACTTATATGTGATAGGTTATTCCCCCACTGATTAGGTTTTTTTTGGTTCTCTACAGATTGCAAAGCTTCAAGATGATAACAAAGCTCTCGATCGTCTAACTAAATCAAAAGAAGCAGCTTTAATTGATGCTGAAAGAACCGTAGAGTTTGCATTGGCGAAAGCTTCCATGGTAGATGATCTCCAAAATAAAAACCAGGAATTGATGAAGCAGATAGAAATTTGCCAGGTATTCCCATCATTCTTTGCATTTCCTGTTTCAGGTGCATCAAGAGTTGGGTATATAGGTTTTTGCTCACTCAGTACACCATATGATTAAGAAAGTCACATATCTACGACCTGTCTATGGTAGGAAGAAAACAAAATTTTGGACAAAATGCATCGCCAAAAGGTTGCAGAGGTTGAAAAGCTTATGCAAACAGTTAGGGAGCTGGAAGAGGCTGTTCTTGCTGGTGGTGCTGCTGCAAATGCAGTGAGGGACTACCAGAGGAAAGTTCAGGAGATGAATGTAATGTGCTCAGTTTTTAACTGTCCAAGCTTTCCTGATAACTTTCTGGTGATATACTCTTAAAGCTCTTCCCAAAATGAATGATTATTTCGGTGTTTCGTAGGAGGAAAGAAAAACACTTGATCGAGAGCTGGCACGTGCAAAAGTAAGTGCTAATAGAGTGGCCACAGTTGTAGCAAATGAGTGGAAAGATGCTAATGACAAAGTGATGCCTGTAAAACAATGGCTTGAAGAGCGGAGATGCTTGCAGGTTTTTGTGGATAGTTTCTCCATCAAATAAATCTATAGGCACTTAAATTAGTCATTTCTCTTACTGCAGACTTTATTTCTTATAGGGAGAAATGCAGCAACTTCGTGACAAGCTTGCTGTAACTGAGCGAACTGCAAAATCTGAAGCACAGTTGAAAGTAATAATCTGATTGTGACAATTATCACTTTGTTCTCTTTGTTGATGCCGCTGGTTTGGAATAAGAGCTTTTATTTTGATTTGCTAGGAGAAATATCTATTGCGGCTCAGAGTTCTAGAAGACAGCTTGAGAGGATCTTCTAACAGTGTTAGTCGCAGTACATCAGATGGAAGAAGTGTCAGCAATGGGCGTTCTAGGCGTCAGTCTCTTGGTGGAGCTGATAACTTCTCGAAACTTACCCCCAATGGGGTTTTATCCAAGAGATCACCAAGCTTTCAATTGAGATCATCTTTCTTATCTAGTACAGTATTGAAGCATGCTAAAGGAACATCCAAGTCATTTGATGGAGGCACAAGATCGTTAGATGTGACAAAAGTGCTTTTAAATGGAACAGACTCAAATATTTCACTCAACCAGCCTTCTGAGGGAAAGGCTCAGGCACCAAGTGATGAAAAACCAAATAATTTCCTGGCAGTGGATGCAGAGGATAATGTACCAGGAGTATTGTATGATTTGTTGCAAAAAGAGGTCATAGCTTTGAGGAAAGCTGGTCATGAGAAAGATCTAAGCCTTAAGGATAAGGATGAGGCAATTGAGGTTGATGCTTGTGTTCTTTCAATCTAACATCATATTGATTTATCATTTTAGTTAAATGCTTTAGTAATCCATGTATTTTTCAGATGCTTGCCAAGAAGGTGGAAACATTGACAAAGGCAATGGAAGTTGAGGCTAAAAAGATGCGACGTGAAGTAGCCGCTATGGAGAAAGAGGTTGCTGCCATGCGTGTCGAGAAAGAACATGAGAATCGGGCCAAGCGGTTTGGTAACTCCAAGGGGTCTGCTGCTCAGCTGCTTACCGGAAGGTGCTTTTTTTCCACTGATAGTTGTTTAGCTTTTAATAATTCTCATTTTCCTATAATGCTTCAAGCTAAAATTAGTCTCACTACTAGAGTAACAATATTTGGAGAACAGAAGTAAATCCTCAATATATTCTACAGATTTGGTTTAAAAGCCAAATATTTATAAGATAATCAAATCCCTAATTTTCAGGGATTTTTATCTAAATCTTCCAACACTCTCCCCCTAGCGGGTTTGAAGATGTCTTCCAAATCCAGTTTGCAAGTCAAGGAATCAAACTGTCCCTTGCAGATTCCCGTTTCTAGAACATCTAATAATTGTTCTTGATTTGATTCCATAAAATTATCGTTCTTGAGTTGGGATGTATGGCTAACATACACATCCCTCTAGCTTTTCTTTGATGAAGAATCGTTATACTTCAATGTGCTTTGTCCTGTCATGTCCAACCAACCTACGAGCTATACTGATAGTTGCTTTGTTGTCAGGGTACAGTCACAGGAGGGGAGTTAGAAATCTTTAGGCCTCTGGGTAATTTCTCCAACCATAACAAATTACATATTCCAAGTCTAAATTGCTTAGACTTAATTTTTCTTGAAATATCTATATCCGAGACATATTTGGACATGGGTCTGGGGATACTAAAAAATTTGAACATATCCTTATTAAAATAACACAACCAAGTCGGAGTAACAGCCAAGAGTTGCTGCTCTAAATTCAGCTTCTGCTCCAGTCTGAGCTACGGCGTTTTTTGTTTCTTGCTTCTCCTACTTAACAAAATTTCCTCCCACAAATGTTTTATAGCATGAAGTAGAGATCTGTCAGTTTTGCAGCTACCCCATCAACGTTAGTGTACCCTTCAATCTGTAGATGGTTTGAAGACCATGAATGAACATGTGAATCAGTGTCATTTGATCTGTTAGGATTCATTGTAATTTGGTACTAAAGTAGTGATCACTTCAAAAGTAATCTACTTGTTAGTTCTTGTTTGATATTCCACCTAATTGATTTTCTGTGACTTGCTTGACCAAGAGCCGAGGCCTGTAATCGGTAAATGCAAACATGCTAGCTTGTTTTCCTTTGATTTCATGTTTAGTATATTCCAAACATTGACATTCAATGTAACATAAAATTTCTCAAACTTGTGCAGAAACGTATCTCGAAGTGGGTTAACACGCAGCACTCAATGACAGCAAAATTCTAATTGGAGCTGCCGCAAGTACTTGCATAGGTCTCTTCCGTCTGTTGTTCTATCTATTATATATTACCTCTCTGGTGATTGATTATAAAGATGATAAGTTTTTGTGTTGATGAACTCATGTTCACTGAAATTAGCGAAGAGAAGAGAAGAAATTTGGTAAAGAGTAAAATTCGAAGGAAGAAATCGGTTGTCGTGGTGCTTCAGACAGAGAATACTTATTCCTCTGCCTAGAGATGAGCCAAAAAAAGAAAAAAAAAAAAGAAAAAAAAAAGAAGGGAAGTATTGACTATGAGCTAACCTTTGGCAGGGTTTTCCTTGGGAGTGGCAAGTGGCTATGGATATGTATGTATAGGCAACTTTAATGGCTTTTTCCCACCCACTTTTCTGGGGAGTTCATATTTGTAATATCAATATGCAGATAAGTTGTTGATTTGTGATTTGAAGTTTGTTAATATCATAGTTTAAAGATAAGGTGCATGCTTCTACATAAATGGATGGAGTTAAGAGCTTAAACTCGGCTTGGTTAGATTTTAGCTAAAGCCAACCCAAATTTGAAACTTTGTTTCTTTTTTAGCTTAGACTAGTTTTAACTCATGATGCAACTACACATGTGCCTTGCATGTTCAGTATATGTTTTAAATAATTAAAGTCAACTCAATAAATATTAAAAAATAAATATAATGAAATTATCAATATTTTATAACATAAAATATATTTTTAAAAAACTAAACTAAAATAATTTATATATTTTTGAACTACATATTAAAATAATTCCATCTTTATTTTGACATAATAATGATACAAGCAAATATAATAACTTTGACGGTTATTATATATAATTTATAATTTACCAAATTAAAATAATTAATTGAAAATAATAGAACGTAAAATAATTTGATTATAAATATATCTATACATGAATGACAGAAATAGAAAATTTATGTACAAGAATTGTCAAATTAATTTTAAATATAATTTATATTAAAAATTTATAAATATAGTTGAGATGAGTCACAATTCTTATACTAAAAATATATATAATTCTTTTTACATAGAAAACTTTATATAAATTAATTAAATAGTTATATAATAATCATATACTCCAATTTTGTTTATGATTTCAAGATGAATTAGTTCATTGATGATTTACATGATAATTACAATTTGTCGATAACTTAATGAACATGCAACCCTTCATAAATATTCTATATTTTTATGCAAAATTCTCCTATAATTTTGAATGTCAAAATCAATAAGAGATTTATTGATAACAGTAGAAGTCTTCACTTTTCTTTTCTTTTTTTTTTTTATTATTATGGATTTTTATTCTCTTCGATTCTTCTTTGAGAAAGCCTCTCTTATTTGTCACCTCTATTAATTTAATAGTTTGATACTAACCTCACTTGTTGATTTGACCATAAAAAAATTTGACCTCACATTAATTAAAAAAGCCTGCGAATTATCAAAGGCCAATATTGGCATACAAATCCTTCCTTCATCTTCTTCAAATGTCTTATTTACCATTATTTCTTAATGGTTCCCTTTATATGGATTCTCAACATCGAATCATATGGGAACATGTTTGGTAATATGTTTTTTTTTTTTATGTTAATAATTTAAAATCTTTAAAGTTAGTTCATTGAATATGCCTCGTCTTCTCTTACATTCTCTCCACTTTTGACATGGACATGTTACTCTATCCTGTCCAACTTTTTACAATCAAACGAGCCTATTGATTGATCGTCTAATGACTTAGAGATATGGATTAATTAAATACACTTGAAGGTTATAACTTCTAATAATTTATTGCACAAAAATAAAATAAAAAATAAAAAAAAATAATAAGAAACTTACAAGATCATAAACATGAAACCAAATTTAATTGATTGATAAAAAATAAAATCATGTCATGAAAATTATCCACTTTTCACTGCAAAATGCGATATTAAATTCATAGACTTACGCGATTTTGATCTGAAATGACGACTGACATCTACTTCTTCTCAAAAATGAAGTAATCTACATTTAAAAAAAAAAATTTCTTGAAAGAACTTAGGGTGCGTTTGTTTACCAGGAAAATATTTTCTTAGTTTTATAGTGTTTGGAAGCCTGAAAACATTTTCCATTTGGAAAATGATTTCCAAGACACGGGTAAAATAACCTGCAATTTGGGGAAAATGTCTTACCCTTTTGAATTCAGTAAGACATTTTTCGGAAAAAATGACACCTTCTTCTGCCCTTTCCCCTTCCCCTTCGGTTGCAAATCAATGCCATTGCCAGGTACCCTACCCCCCGCCCTAAATTCCTCAAGAGCTGCGCGATTTCGAAGAACGATGACGAGAAAGTTTGGTCAAGGACCTTTCCAGTTCCTCCTCCATCCAGGCAAGGCTCATTCTCCTTCTCCTTCTTCTGTTCTTCATTCCTTTTCCTTCTTTCGTTCTTCATGTTCTCTTCCAGGTAAAAGTCTATCGCATATCTCTCTTCTCAACATATTCTATTTTGTTTCCTCTCTTTCTCTCTTTCTCAAGCAAATCTACCATAAATTATTCGCTGGGTCTTGGCTTAAGGCGATGATCGTTCTTTGATTTCTAACATACATCAAACCCTAATGTCATGCTTAGGGCAGGTCTTGTTGCAAAGAAGGCTTGTGAACTTGGTTTACAAGTATGCCAAATTTTTGTTTATATGTTTTTGTTACTCTTTCCTTCTCATCGATCTCTTCTACTCTCGTTTTTTTTTTCTCCCTTACAATTCCAGTTCTACTTCCTCCCCCCCTCTCTTTCTCTCTTTTTCTCTTTTTCTTCCTCTTCAGTAGAACTACACAAATGCTAATATAAATGTGTATAAAAATTTCCTTACATAATTATTCTTTAGGTCAAACCTTGGATAAAGACAAGCCTTGCACCAGGTTCAGGAGTTGTTACAAAATATTTACTTCAGAGGTATTCCTTAATTTCCAGATGTATTTAAACTTGACTTAGAGTGATAACATTTGTAGAATATTTCTACATAATTATGAGATAATTATTAACTATATAGATTTGTTCCTTGGGTCAATGTAAGAATATCTGAATAAGCGAGGATTTCATATTGTTAAATATGGTTGCACAACATGTATTGGAAATTGAGGAGACTTAGATGAATCGATTGCCTCTGCTATTTCGAAAATGTACCATTATAAAATTTAACTTGGATAATATAAGCTCGTAAATACTAAACTATTGTGTTAGTTCTAATGTGTTAAGCGGTATTCCTTTTCCAAATTTAATGTTCATTTTCCACTTACTAATTGAAGTTAATTTTAATGGTATCTGAGACATTATAGCATTTCTTTGTGCTTTCGGGAACCGAAATTTTGAGGGTCGTGTTCATGCCTTAACAAGGGCCAACTACCTTGCTTCACCTCCTTTAGTGGTTATTTATGCCTTCGCTGGCACTGTACTTAATATCTAATTAGTGATGTCTTTATTTGTAAAATATTTATCAAGATTAATATTCTCTTTATATGATCCAAATAGTCTGATGAAAACTTCAAATGTGATGATCTAGGTTGATATTGACTTCGATAAGGAGCCAATTGGAACAGGGAAGGATGGTAAGAGTGTATATTTTATGGATATCTGGCCATCTACTGAAGAAGTTGCAGAGGTATGCGCCCTAAAATTTGCATAAAATGTAAACTTTCATGCATATAAGAATGAAATTAATATACTAGGGTTTCTCTACTGTTTAGGATGTTCAATCCAGGGTCTTGCCGAATATGTTCAAAAGTACTTATGAGGTTATTACAAAGGGAAATCCCATGTGGAATCATATATCAGTGCCTTTTTCCACTATGTACTCATGGGACCCCAACTCGACTTACATTCATGAGCCTTCATACTTCAAGAACATGACTATAGAGCCACCTAGTGCCCTTGGTGTAAAGGATGCCTACTGCTTACTGAACTTTGGTGACAGCATCACAACAGATCATATTTTGCCAACAAGAAGTATCCATAAGGACAGTTCTATTGTAAAATTCTTACTAGACTGTGGAGTGGAGCGCAAGGACTTCAATTCACATGGAAGTCGTCGTGGTAACAATGAAGTGATGGCTCGGGGAACTTTTGCTAACATCCGCCTTATGAATAAGCTGTTGAATGGGAAAGTTGGACCTAAGACAATACATGTCCCCACAGGAGAGAAACTATATGTATTTAATGCAGCAATGGTAAGTTCTTCAATGTTAAATATATACCACAATTAACATAAAACCAATTTGTTTTTCAATAGGAACAACTACATATCATTTTCCATTTTTCATTAGAGAGAAACTAGTCCATTTTTTCTAGTTTTACAATCAAATTTTTGGTTTTGATTAGCATGTAATTGCAGAGGTATAAAAATGCAGGACACGACACCATTGTTTTGGCTGGAGCTGAGTATGGAAGTGGTAGCTCCCGAGATTGGGCTGCCAAAGGCCCAATACTATTGGTAAGTCCTAATTTCCCCACAATAAGGAAATTCTTATTGGTCTTTACTCTTGTGCTTGTCCTTTTCTCTAGTAATCATTTTACTCTGAATTTTTAGTTTTCATGAAGTATTCATGTCCAGAACATATTTCGATATAAGTATGAGATGTTATCTAAGAAATGAAAAGCTGAACTGTAATGGCCTAAATTTAAGGTTATCGGAATAGTGGTTTCGTAACCACAAATCTGATTTAGAGAGAAATTTATTTCAATATTTTTGCATGAAAATTGATATGATAGGAAAATCGTATGAAAATATTGATAGAAAAAATTTTACCGATTTAGTGGTTAGTTAGAAAAAAAAATTATTGAAGAAATTGGGTAAAAACAAGGTATCGGGACCTCTACCTTGTAAAACTGAGTCGAAAATAATTTTATAAATATTTATGAAATGTTAGTAATGTGGTATTAAAATTTCGTTAGGAAATTTTAATGTTTGGGTAGTCAATTAAATAAAAAGGACTAAATTGTAATAGGTGTAAAAGTCGCTAGAATGATTAAATAGCTTAAGAGTCTAATGAGAAAGGATTTAAAAAGAAATTAGGCCCAAAATTTATTATGGCTGGACGGCAAGGGTATGAAATCAGCAGGAAAATTGATAAATTAAGGGAAAAATTGGAATATTGCAAAATTAACTAAATAAAACTAGGACTAAATAGGAAATATCTAGATTTCTCTTCATTTTTCTTCAATTCCAGGAGCTAAAAACACCATACGAGGGTTCTCTAAGCTGGTATTTCATAAGTTTGCACCAAGTGAGTTAATCCTTTCCTTTATCTTGTAATTTTTGTGTTTCTAAGACTTTTACAACTAGGTCCTACTATTAAATTCATTAGTTTTTGATTTCACGGATGAAATTGAAAGTCACCATGGTTGAGTGCTGTAAGTTTATGATGAAATAGAATGAAATTAAAGCTTTAAGTTTATGAGATGATTTTATTAGGTAATTTTAATAGAAATTAATTTTTAGGACCTAATTGTGAAAATGTTTGGAATTAAAGTCTATTGCTGAAATTATGATTCCTAAAGGTTGTAAAATAGTTTAAGGGGATAGAATAAAATGTTAATTAAGAAAAATCATCTCAATTGAGAGGCTAATTGAGTAGGGACGAAATTATCATTTATTAAAAGCTTAGAGGAAAAATGGTAATAAACAGCTTGCACAAAAACAGTTTGGACAGCAGCAGTAGACTAACTTTAAAAAATCACCATAAATTTTAGAAATCAAATTAGAAGATGAAAAAAATATGGAATTAAATATTATTGAGTCTAGTTTCTCATAGAAGAAATAGTGTGAGCAATGGATTTGTAAATTTTGAGATATAATGAATTTTGTGAGACAAGGTCAGAATGAATTCGGGTTCCCCTGTTCTGACTTTGAAAAATCATAAAAAATTGAATAAAAATAATTAGTGGATTAAATTTATATATATAAAATCCTGAATGAGTATATTTTTAAGAGAAACAAACAAGAATATCATTTGAATCCTGTATGAAGAGATAATTAATTTTTAGTGAAGAAGGGTCAGAACTGTCAGACAGCAGAACAGGGGTGACTTTAAAGAATAAACTGTACTTATTGGTTAAACCAAAAATTCTGAAAATTTTATGGTAAGAAGATATATGAGTCTAGTTTCAGGAAAAATTAATGGATCTTAATTTGGAGTTCTGTAACTCGAGTTATAAATAATTTATTGAATATGACTTAAATAGATAGCTTTGAATAAACTATAAATAATAATAGTTGAATTATAGAGAATGTTGCATATGAACATGAAATGTATTAAATTGATAATTAAATTTATTTATTTAGATCCATAAGATTCAAATACTGAAGCTAGATCGAGGAAAGGAAAAAGTTCGGGATTAGTAAATTTTTTTTTGTTTACAAACAAGTATCAATGTAAGTTCGTGTAACTTGAATTATATTCTTAAATTGCTTGAGATTGTATGTTATTGATGTGAATATGATTTGAATGTTCATTGTATGAAAATTAATGAAACATTGATATATTTGATAAAATGGGAAGAAATCTCGTTTGAATGAAAGGAAAATTTGATGGATCTCTGAAAAGGAATTAACGGTAAAAAGGATCTAGCCCGGACGGGTGATCCTATCCTGATATAGCCCTCCCGAAGAATATGTGTAAAATGGATTTAGCCGGACGGGTAATCCGAATTAGGTCTGAATTTAGCTTTGGACTGGTAATTCAGATCCAAGCTCATTAGAGTAATTGTCGTTGCGAGGATTTAGCTTTGGTGGTAATCCCGACAATACTCTATGAGTTTATATTGAGGATTTAGCTCGATGGTAATCCCGCTACAAGGTTGAGGTTCAGGAGTGTGCTCTCGAAATGGAAATGTCGCACATGAATATGAATTGACGGACCTGGAATTGTACCCTAAAAGTGTACCTCTGAAAATCCATCGAAATTCCGACAAATTCAACGGGATAAATATGGAAAAATAATAAGGAAATGGAAATTATGATATTGATGAGCTCATCAATCATGGTATATATTATTGGTACATGGAAATTATTGTATTAACTTGAATGTTGAGTTTATGCATATTAGGGTAATAATGCATTGAATGGATATATGAATGTTTATTGTATTGTATTGAAAATATTAGGTAAGTATAATTCTTGTTACATGAGCTTACTAAGCACGAAGTGCTTACCCCGTTTCCTTTTTCCCTGTTTTGTAGTGTTAAGAGCTCGGAGGTCGGATTTGGTCGGAGACACATCACACTATCAACCTCAGGATTTCGGTATATAAAGAAACTTTATTTTGGAAATCAATGGCATGTATAAGCTAATAAAGTAAATGTTAACGTGAAATGAATATAAAGTTAGCCATTAGTATGGTTAACAAACCTGGTTTTGGGTATGTGATGACGTTATCTTATAAATATGCATGCATTTATCTTGAAAATATGTTGAATTGGTTTGGTTGAAGTGGATTGGTCTCGATTTAATATTGCAGGGAAGGTTAGATATTTATAAAAGGGCTATATTGAATATAAAAAAAAATTGTAAACTCCGGTAATACCTCGTACCCTATTCCGGCAATGAATACGGGTAGGGGGTATTACATGAACATTCATGTCTGAGGCATATATCTATATCTGATACTAGTCCCGAATTCAAGTAACGTGCTAATGTTTTGTATGAACAGGGAGTAAAAGCAGTAATTGTAAAAAGTTTTGAAAGAATCCATCACAGTAATTTGGTAGGAATGGGAATCATTCCACTTTGTTTCAAGTCTAGTGAGGACGTGGACACACCAGGTTTAACAGGTCACGAGCGTTACACCATTGATCTCCCACGCAAAATAAATGAAATATGACCCGGCCAAGATGTAACTGTCACAATTGATAATGGGAAGTCTTTCACCTGCACTGTCCACTTCGACACTGAGGTAATAAATCGTTTCACAATAATTTGTTATGAGCAACGTAATCCATCAAATTATACATGTCTTTCATAATCTGCTATTGTCTGATTATCCCTGCCTGGACATTTCAACATTCTTCCTTGTCTGAAATATACGTTACTCTCTTTCTTTTTTTTTCTTTAAGCATCTGTTTTGACAAATATTCAGACATGAATATGAAAATAAGATATTTTAATATATATAAAAAATTAAAATTAAAATATGTTTATCTAAGACACAATCTATTTAATACTTGTCCTTAAGTCCGAGTAAGATAATTCCTTAGTCCTTGCATGACATGTTTATCTACAGAAATCAAAGTTTACTTATTTCCAATCTTGCTATGTTGCTTCAACTCTTTCTTTTCTTGAAGTTTCCATCCAAAATCCATGTCCAATACATTCAGATATGAATATCAGAATATGATCTTTCAAAGACCTTTCAAATATATAGATAAACTTTTTTTTTTAAAGCATAGTTGTTTTGGACACATAATCATGCAATGCACATCGAAATCTAAATAACATACCTTGTATCTTTATGCCTGGCAACTTTATGCTTGGCAACTTACTGATGGAAAGTGTACATATTTATCTTGTACTCCAAGCAATTTAATGCTTGGGATGTGATGTGATTCCCTTGAACTAATGTATTTCTTGCATCAAATGCCACTACATATAAGCATGGTGAGAACAGTTTAAAAAGTTTATATGCTATACGTTTTTTGTTTTTTTTTTGGGACTTTATAATACTAAAACTGAACCTTGTGATTGAAACTGCAGGTTGAATTGGCCTACTTCAATAATGGTGGTATACTTCCATATGTTATCAGAAACTTGATTAAGTAGTAAATCCATGGGTTGGGAGCCTAGCTTTCCAAGATTTCCATCAAATGTAGAATGTGAGATGTAAATAAAAATAAGGCTATCAAATAGCCGAAAATTTCCCATTACCGGGACTTGGTAGTTTCCCCCTTCAATTTTTAAAGTTAGTAGGAGTAGTTGTTGATTTATGTTTAATGTTATAGCTAGTATGTCACTACATTTTGTGTGCAATTCTAGCTAAGCTTTAGTCATGTATTAGTGGGAGCAGTTATACATTAGGTAACTGCCATATTTCATTGCAACATAAATGCTTCTCAAGTCAATGAAAAGATCTGATTTTTGGAGATCAAATTCAGTTTTCTTCTTGTTCAAACTATTTTCATTCGTTTTTCTTTTCCTCCTTTAGTTTTATGCTAAAAAACCAACATATGTAATCCGAACTACTTATGTATATGACATATAAATTTATTAATATATGTAAAAACAGTTTTTCTGGAAAATATTTTCAGGAAATCTGCCAAACAACAGAAAATATTTTACACAGATTCATCCAAACACTAGAAAAGTAAATCATTTTCAGAAAAGTAAATCATTTTCTAGAAATCATTTTCCGGAAAACATTTTACTGGCAAAAAAATGGAGCCTTAGTGAAAGAATTGCATAATTCTTTCTTTATTTTGAAATTGGCCATTCACGAAAAACCAATACGTTAAACTTCCTTTATTTTATTTATATTTTCATGTTAATTGCCTTGGCAGTTATAGTGGTATAACTGCTTTAGCGGTTTTATATTATTAATTTGAATTGGGAATTACCCATTGTGGGTGAATTCGAAACCAGATTTCAACATTTTCCACTCGCACATAAATACAATACCCATATAATCAATTTTAGGAGATCGACATCACTTTTCTTCACAAATTTCGTACAATAAAATAGGTCATGCGATTAGCATATTTTATAATTTACAGAGTTGACTGCTATACAACTCTTAGGTATATATAGCAACTCTAAGTTTAAGTAGAGTAAGTATGTAATACCTCATATTCATTTAGTCACACTTCAAATTTCTTAAGATCTCTCTTTTATCAATAATATACTAAACTTTTGTATTCATAATTGTGTTTACAATATAAAACACAATTGGTTGACCAATAAGTACAACTAAATGAGACATTAAATGATTTTCCTTTTTTCTTAAATTTTTTCATTTTAATTCAATTGTTCTCTAGATATGTTCCATTAGATCATATAATTCATGACAATTGATAACATTCTGAGATAGCTAACATTGAATTGAAACTTCAAGAAACAGTTAAATGTCAATAAGGGTATTAAATAGAGATCTTGTTTGATCTCATGAGTCTTGCACAACTTCGAAGCAGGGATCAATTCTTCAGTTACCCTTATTGGTCGTATAATGCACATGTGCTATGAAACACATGCTATGATATTACTCCTCATCTTCCCTTGTAGTGTATATCTTTTTAAAAAATCTAATACAATACAGGTGATAGTTCAGATACATTCAATATCTAACTTGAGTCCATAACTCTACTTTCTTAAAAAATTCAACATTGGCTTCCACCTAGCATAAAAGATAGATAAAATGAATTGCAGGATCTTTTATTTACTTTTGGTCATAATTTCATCACTATATGACCTCATCTTGATATGTTATCAAGGCAATTTCGTTTTAAGCTTGAGCTCTAGTTAAAACTCTCAGTTTTAAAGATTTCATTTTCATCTAACACTAAGCCATAAAGGAGATTGCTTGTGTGAGAAGGCCAATCATCTTTCCGACATACCTTTAATCTTATATATCTATTTAACATACACACACATTTATATGCATTCATGAAACAAAGTACTACTCTTTTGAATGCATTAATCTTTATCAACAATAACACAAATGGGAAAAAGTAATAGTCAACTTGAACAGTTTAACAAGTCCATTATATAATCTCTAGGTATTAATCTTGTAAATCAATTTGCAAGCATTTTATGCATAGATGTTTACTACATGTTGACCTTATGCATAACCATGCCTCTTACAAAATTATACTTGGTGCCTATGTGTTTAGTCATTAAAAATATATGTGGTCCATCATGAATGCAATTGCAACTTGAAATTGCATTACACCATCACTATGATGTGTTTTTATTAAATCCCAAATAATGTTAAAATCTTTAAGGCCAAACACTTATAAACCGTCACTTAAAAATGCCACAAATTCAACATCCATTATGGACAATGCCATATTGTTGGATCTAGTGCCCTAAGTGTAATATATTCATTTTGTATACTTGTATTTTTCAAAAAAAAATGGTTTAATAAAATATCCATTGATTACATCAATAGTCTATGTATATTTTCCTCAATGTTTTTGCATGCAAAGCAAAATGGATGGAAATATTGGCTCTTTAGTTATCTAACATTTAATTAATGCTAAGTGATATTACGTGGTCAAATCATAATATAGAAAGACAACTTGAATTGGTAGATAAACCTAAACATGTTTGTAGTCTAATCAGAAATTAGCAAACCAATTGAATGACTAATATGTTGTCTATAAAGTCCAACTGGGAAGATGCTTTGTCTTAAGCATTAGAGCGAATGACTCCTAGAAGATAGAGACATAGATGTGACTGACTAGACTGATAGTACATTGGACATGACCCAAGTAGAATATATCCTAGAAGATATGGATTTATTCACTTGTGACGTTCATAGTGGGACATACATTAATCTCGAGTGGATGATAAACTATGTATACCTTAATCTTGAGTGGATGATAAACTATGTATGTGTGACTCGTATACTTTGATGTAAGTAAAAGCCTGAGTTCAAATAGATATGTAACAACCCTCACCCTGTCTAGTCATCGGACCTGAGCTATGGAGTGCTATAGTCAAAGTTGGAACAGAACACATTTGCTTCACATTAATTACTTCAAATAAACATAGAATTATTTCATAAATACACATTTAACATTGAAATTAACATGAGCACAAAATGATAGTCAATTCAATGTATAATCATCAAATATGACTTTTCTCGGTCTTATACGAGTTTACATATGCTTTAATAAACATTTCTAAAATTACAGATCAATTAAATCATAAATAAATCCTTCAAACAATCAATCATGTCATAAACATTCAATAATATGATATACGATTAAATTTGAGTCTTATTCAAGCTTACGAAGCTCTGAAGTAGACCCAAACACAAATAAGGATCAAATTAAAATATTTTCAAAAGATAAAGGTAATCATGCAAAAAAAGGGTCACACAGCCGTGTGTCTAGGTCGTGTAAATCTAAGAAATCATGTGGATCAAAATGCAAAATTACATCAAAATTCATATGGCCGTGTGGCTGAGTCGTGTAACAAACTGAGACCATGTGAAATTTAATTAACCAAATCTACAGTACTCACATGGGTGTGTGGCTAGCCCATGTTACATCTCCAAAATCGGCGAATCTGAAAAGATGAGTAAAGTATGTATGTAAATTATTTGGTGCACTGTGTAATATAATCCACTACCCTATTGACTGGATGGCGAGTTAAAGTATTGGCGCATTCTAGCATTAAAGTATCTGCCTGTTGGTGGTATCTAAAGAATTAATTGCAGGATGTTTTCAAGTAAAAAAGGATTACGCCCAAGAAAGTGTGAGCCTAAAAAGAGCAGGCCTCAGAGTTTTGTTTGAGCATTGAGAGCCTACCAAGTGTATGAGTAAGCTGTAGGAGACTTAATTGTATTTAAAACTATGCCAAACCTGAAACATTACCAAGACATAGTGTAATGGCCTAAATTCAAGGTTATCGGAACAGTGGTTTCGTAACCACAGATCCGATTTAAAGAGAAATTTATTTTAATATTTTTGCATGAATATTTATATAATAGGAAAGTCGTATGAAAATATCGATAAATTTTTTTTACCAATTTAGTGGTTAGTTAGAAAAAAAGAAATTATAGAAGGAATTGGGTAAAAACAAAGTATCGAGACCTTGATCTCGTAAAAGTTAGTAGGAAATATTTTATAAATATTTATAAAATGTTAGTGATGTGGTATTAAAATTTCGTTAGAAAATTTTAATGTTTGGGTAGGTAATTAAATGAAAAGGAATAAATTGGAAAATGTGTAAAAGTTGCTAGAATGATTAAATAGCTTAAGTGTCTAATGAGAAAGGATTTAAAAGGAAATTAGACCCAAAATTTATTTGGGATGGACGGAAAGGGCATGAAATAAGCAGGACAATTGATGATTTAAGGGAAAAATTAGAATATTGCATAATTAACTAAATAAAGATAAGACTAAATAGGAAATATCTAGATTTCTCTTCATTTTTCTTCATTCTCATCAGCCAAAACGCCATAGGAGGGGTTATTTAAGTTGGTATTCCATAATTTTTGCACCAAGTGAGTTAATCCTTGCCTTTTTCTTATATTTTTTGTGTTTTTAAGACTTTTACAACTAGGTCCTACTATTAAATTCATTAGTTTTTGATTTCATAGATGACATTGAAAGTCACCATGGTTGAGTGCTGTAAGTTTATGATGAAATAGAATGAAATTGAAGCTTTAATTTGTTTATGAGATGATTTTATTAGGTAATTTCAATAGAAATTGATTTTTAGGACCTAATTGTGAAAATGTTTGGAATTAAAGTCTAGTGCTGAAATTATGATTTCCAAAGGTTGTAAACTAGTTTAAGGTGATAGAATAAAGTGTTAATTGAGAAAAATTAGTTCAATTGAGAGGCTAATTGAGTAGGGACGAAATTATCATTTATTAAAAGCCTAGGGGAAAAATGGTAATAAACAGCTTGCACTAAAACAGTTTTGGATAGCAGCAGTAGACTAACTTTGAAATATCACCATAATTTTTAGAAATAGAATTAGAAGATGAAAAATATGTAATTAAATCTTATTAAGTCTAGTTTCTCATAGAAGAAACGGTGTAAGCAATGGATTTGTAAATCTTGAGATATAATGAATTTTGTGAGACAAAGTCAGAATGAATTCGAGTTCCCCTGTTCTTACTTTGAAAAATAATAAAAAATTGAATAAAAATAATTAGGGGCTTAAATTTATATGTCTAGAATTCTGAATGAGTATATTTTTAATAGAAACAAACAAAAACATCATTTGAATCCTGTATGAAGAGATAATTAATTTTTAGTGAAGAAGGTTTAGAACTATCAGACAGCAGAATAGGGGTGACTTTAAAGAATAAACTGTACTTATTGGCCAAACCAAAAATTCTGAAAATTTTATGGTAAGAATATATGTGAGTCTAGTTTCAGGGAAAATTAGCAGATCCTAATTTGGAGTTCTGTATCTCAAGATAAAAATAATTTAGTGACTCAAGTAGACAGCTTTGAATGAATTATAACTAATAGTTGAATTATAGAGAATGTTGCATATTAACATGAAATGTATTAAATTGATAATTAAATTTATTTATTTAGATCCAGAAAATTCAAATACGAAGCTAGATCGAGGAAAAGAAAAAGTTTGGGATCAGTAGATTTGTGTATACGAACAAGTATCGAGGTAAGTTCGTGTAACTTGAATTATATTCTTAAATGCTTGAAATGTATGTTATTGATGTGAAAATAATTTGAATGTTCATTGTATGAAAATTGATGAAACATTGATATATTTGATAAAAAGAGGAAGAAATCTCGTTTGAATAAAAAGGAAATTCGATGGATCTCTGAAAAGAAATTGAGGGTAAAAAGGATCTATCCCGGACGGGTAATCCGAATCAGGGTCTGAATTTAGCCTGGACTGGTAATTCAGATCCAAGCTCATTAGAGTAATTGTCGTTGCAGGGGATTTAGCCTGGACTGGTAATCCCGACAACACTCTATGAGTTTATATTATAGGGGATTTAGCCTGGACTGGTAACCCCGCTGTAAGGATGAGGTTCGCGGGAGTGTGCTCTCTGAAATGGAAATGTGCGCTCATGAATATGAATTGACGGACCCGAAAATGTACACTAAAAGTGTACCTCTAAAAATCCATCGAAAATTCCAAGAGATTCAACGGGATAAATATGAAAAAAAATATATAAGGGAATGGAAATCATGGTATCGATGAGTTCAACAATCATGATATATATATTATTGACACATGGAAATTATTGTACTAACTTGAATGTTGAGTTTGTGCATGTTAGGGTAATAATGCATTGAATGGATATTTGAATGTTTATTGCATTGTATTGAAAATATTAGGTAAGTATAATTCTTGTTACATAAGCTTACTAAGCACAAAGTGCTTACCCTATTTCCTTTTTCCCTGTTTTGTAGTGTTAAGAGTTCAGAGGTCAAATTTAGTCGGAGACACATCACACTATCAACTTCAAGATTTCGGTATATCAAGAAACTTTATTTTGGAAATCAATGGCATGTATAAGCTAATAAAGTAAATGTTAACGTGAAATGAATGCAAAGTTAGTCATTGGTATGGTTAACAAACCTGGTTTTGGTATGTGATGATGTTATCTTATAAATATGCGTGAATCTATATGCGTTAATCTATTTTGAAAATATGTTGAATTGGATTGGTTGATGTGAATTGTTTTTGGTTTAAAATTGCAGGGAAGGTTAGATATCTATAAAGGGGTTATATTGAGTTAAAAAAAATTTAATTCATAAACTCTGATAATACCTCGTACCTTATTCCGGCAATGAATACGGGTAGGGGGTATTACACATAGTACACTCGATTTGTCTGAATATTTTTCAAGGATCTTGTATTGAGTTTAGTTGGGAGTTGTTGGGATTCTACAACAATAGAAGCAAAGATCTGGGTAGCAAGATATATGAAAGATTGCTTGTACACTAAAACAAGCCAATTAATCAAATCATCATAGCAGTATGGTTGGCCACTTTTCAACAGGAGTCAATTGGATTGATTAGACCCTACCAATGACTAGTCAATAGTAAGTTAAATCTTTGCCAAATTTTCTTATACTTACCCTAGATTTTGTAGGGAAATCGAAGGGACCGAGAGTATATTTATGGGAAGGGAACATTTCAGATGGTTTTTTTATCTACTTAATGTTTAGGTTCTTCTTTCTAACCTCAACAGTCTCATCATCATCATCATCATCATCATCATCATTATCATCATCATCATTAAGATCGAACTAAGTTTTTGTTTAACGATTAGACGATTCAGCCTTCTAGTAAGTCTTACAGCTTTGTACGTTACAATTATAGAAAGGAAGGCTGTTATAGGAAGGCCTTACTTGGGGGTCACATGTAGTTGAAATGTTAGTAAAATGTCTATAATAGGGATTATAATGGAAATCTTATGAATTTTTAAGCAGTTGCTACTAATTTGGGATGAACATTTGAAATGGAAGCTCCAAGATGAGGTTAAGGTAGGTCTCTGATAAGCCTCTAAACCCAACTTCTGCACACTATATTATAATGATTCCTTGTATGGTTGATACGCATATCTTCTTGAGAAGTTATTCTGTGTATGTATGGTTATATGTTCTCTGTGAAGCATTCGTATGTATGTTTTGAAGTGTATGATGCGTTGCATGAATATGATAATGTGTGGTAATTATGCATGAGAAGTTATATGTTAAAAAGTATGTCTCTGTTAAGATTATGAGTGAAATCTATGTAGATGTATCCATTATGTTATTTGAGTGGTGTATGACAATGTATGTTGGCGTTAAGGGGGAACTGGTGGAGTTTCAAGAAAATATGTGATACAATAATGGACCTCAATATGGTGTTTGAAGACGTCTGTCAAGATAGTAAACACGGGAAAAGGCCAGTATGACAATCATTGTGAAAAGACAATGGACATAGCATATTCTGTAAAGCCTTTGTCGTAAACTCTCTGTAAAACCTTCTTAGCGTGTTATTTAGAAAGCCTCAGTGGCAGGGTAATTTGGGGAATACATGTGGCAAGTTTTTTGGAAGGTCTATATTGTGAATTTTGCAATGCCTAAATGACGAGTTAATATTCCACCCTTGTGGCAAGACCTGGGCATGCCTATGACACATTATCTGAAAGAATTCTGATCTGCCGTAATTCAGTGTAGCAACTTAAACTAGTTTTCATACTTAAGGAGCTTGAATACGAGCATTTCTAGTAAGTTTTAGTTAGTTTTTCTATTTTAGCTTTGATTCAATAAAAAGTGTAAATCGAGTCATTTTATGACCATAAGAGTCAAATGAGACCCAAAGGAGGGCTAACATACTTAATGAGCATGCAAGACACCATTCAAAGGCATAAGAGCTCGAGGCTGGTTGTCATGTTGCAATACTGTAGTCCAATGTCGCAACATAGAGAGAAAATTACAAGAAATCTAAAATTGCCCTTGGTGTCGCGACACAGCCAATGGATGTCTTGACACACCTCTGAAGCTGAACATGAGGCCAACCAAACTATCGTCGATGTCGTGACACAGACACTAAATGTCGTGACATCGGCCCTACACAAAAAAGAATTATGAGCTGAGGGTATTTTGGTCCATACAATATATATTTACGTAAAAACATCAGCCGGCCGAGGGCTAAGGATGACGGCCAACCCTAACTCTATAAATAGGCTCTGTAGACACTTGTTTAGGGACAATATTCATAATTAAGAATATTCCTTGTAATTTAGTTTTTAGTTTTCAATTTCTTTAGCCTTTAGATTTATTTTCATTTGTTTTGTTCGTGTTCAACGGAGAATCTGATTTGTGGATTCGACCAACTCTCTGTGGATTCTGCATTTTCATCAATCAATATAATCAAGATTCTTTTAAACATTACTCTTGAATTGTTCTTTATTTTTATTATATTTATCAAGTTTATTATGTTTATGGATTCCATGAGGAACTAATCCTCTTATGGAGGATTAGTGAGTGCAGGTGTGATTAATTAATTTCTATGTAGGGTTTTCTTAACAGATCAGTTGTTTGGGTAAGGAATAAATTAAATCCTAGAAAGTTATTTAGGTGGGAATTAACCCAAAATTGGTATGGCCTATCCACAAAGCCTTTACCCTCGAACCGGTCTAGACTGTGAGGTCGAGAGATAAGTAGTTCTTGTTGACTCGTTAGTTTAGTGGAAGATTGAGAGATCCTGCTACGGTAGCAACTAGTCGATTGAAGTAGAAACCTGAAATAGGAATTAATTATGATCACTGAAGTGAGCTAAACACCCATACTTAGATTTTGTTGAGTTCGGATATTAGTTTTTCGAAGTTCATGCTTTTATGTTCTTTTATTTATTTTCTTATAAAATCTAGCTTCTCTATTTTTATGTTCATCGTAATATAATTTATTTAAATTAATAATTAGATCTATTTTCATTTAGGTTAAAGTTAATTTAGTACTTGCCTCCCTTAGGTATGATCCTTGGAGTACTCACTTACTTCATTGTAACTGTATAACAACTTGACCAATATACTTGCGGACACTGCCTCATTCTTATATATTTTGTTGTAGTATTCACACGCCAGACGTTAGTACGTCTAGAGGTGGTCAAGTTCTTGGCAATATACCCTTTTAATTATTCCTCCATAGTGATCCTCCATGTAAGGGAATGTAACACGCCAACCCTTACCATATGATAAAATCCAAGTATGTTGTGTCACTACTTGAAATCAAACTAACTTCAAAACATTTTTGGTGGAAGCTTTTAAAATTTTATAAAGTTATAAATATAAAACATTTGATAATTGTTTCTTTACTTAGTTTAAATGGAATCATAAATAGTTTAGATAACATTTAGGTAATTTTGGCATATAAGTGCAAATATAATAATTCAATTAGACAAAATGTATTAATTTAAAACCACGTATTGATATTTAATAGAAGTATTATAAAATAGATTCTTATCAAAAGCAAGTTCTTTATACAAATCATTTCCAAAATACTCTTATGTGGCACCCCCAAGAGTTATGTATGATACAAACACAAAGTAGTTGGCTTACGATAAAAACAACACTCTAGCATAGTATTTCTAACAAAGCCTTCCTGCAGTCAGCAAGCTTGAGAATGAAAAAGGGTAACAGAGTAAGTTGAAATGAACTTGGTGAGTTCCAAAGAGAATTTATACACAATATTACTAATATTACATCTAAACCTTTCTGAATGATTCACACACATACACATCGTACACCCAATGGCGTATATAGGACATAGACAGACTCAGTACGCCAACTTGCTTACCACTTGGGCGTATACTATATTTCAATTTAATATAACTCAGAGAAATCCATCTTAATCCAACCGCGTACCCATAATTTAGAATCAGAAGCATATCATTCAGTCATATTCACATATGTTCTCCCCCTTAACTCCTTATATTATTTTCATTCAGAATAGTATGTTTTATTGTGATCTACCAATTCGGTTTACAATATAGTTGTCCTACCAAAGGCTACACAAACATATCTTCTCATCTCCAGCACCACATATCAGATTATATCATATCATACATATCAGAAGCAAATGGTAGTGGCTTAAGCATGAAAAATGACGTTTACTTTATCTCACAGGCAAACTGCACTCAGACTAAAGACTTTGGATAGCCATTACCCACACAACACCACACAACATCTTTCATCCATTACAAAGGAAAATTACTAGCCTTACACGAATTATAAAATAAGGATAATTACAACACATGAAAATAAGGAGGAACTTACCAAAAACTCTAGCACAATCTACAAAGCAAGTCTCTTGCCTTTATCGCTTGGACCTTCTTTAGCTTTTTTTGCTAAAATGAAAATAATTAAAGATATCATATCATCAATCTATCAAATCTGATCATGCATGTAAGAACCAACAAAACTTAGTCCAAAATTAGGAAGTTTCCTTCCTCCCACACTATACTAATATCTATGAATGCAGAGCGAGAAACACGTAAATGACTTAGAGAGTAACTTAGGGTTCATCAGTAATTAACAGTGGGCTGGTAATAACATATAAGTTAGTTGAATACTACGAACCTTCAATTAAAAAGGTTTTCTGAACTTAGTCTTTTCAAAGAGTTTTAGAGAAAATCAAGGAAGAAGAAAACATAAAGGTTTTCAGAAAGACCACAGTTATCCTTATATACTTAAGCACAGAGACAAAGTTTAGTGGAAAAATTAGATAATTCCACTAACACTCTTGATTCTCTTGATTAAGTGCACTTAACAAATTTTAAGTCTTATCATCTATAGTATTCTAGTTTTGTTCTAACTAAATCTTAACTTAACTATCCAAATAACTGTTTTGAAATAATGGAAAAATCTAAATAGTTGCAAACTTAACGAGTTCGCCCAAGGCATCTGGGTTGGGCAAATACTTAACAAAAGAGTCTGCCAAACTACAGAACTCACCAAACTTAAGAGTTCGCCAAAAGGCGCATAGAAAAAATTCTATGCTTAGCTAAGATAAACACTGTAGTTAATCATCTATCTTTATTTTAGCAACTATAAGCCAAACAGTAACCAATTACAAAGACTCCGCCGAGCGGGCTATTTCAAGGAACCTTGTGTATTTGGAATATTGGCGGTGCAAGTTTCCGCCAAACTTGGAATTTCTTAGGTCATGTATTTAAGTCATATGGGATTCTATTGCTTGAATTGAAATATTGTATTATTCTTAGCAAGTATGTTTGTTTGGACTGATTTAAAGATATGATGTTACTAGTGTTTTGATAATCGTTAGGTACTGTAAAGGAATTCGTCGAGAGTAGTATCTATTGAGTTTCGTTTGGGGAAGCATATCCAACTATTATCTGTAAATAAAATTTTCAATGAGATTCGAAATATAGTGTGAAGTCTGAGATCAACCAGTTGGTTGAAATGTGTATAAGACGATTAAGTGTAGAGATTGGCATATGGTTATCCACCAACTAGGAATCAGAAAGGTATCTGCCAAGGTCTGAAAGGAAATCCAAAACCCTTGAGTCTAGAAATTCTACAACATCACTTAAAGGTAATAATGAGTGAGGCTCACTAAGTTCCTTTGAACTTATATGCGTCTTTTGGTATACAGGTTCTAAAAATCAAACTAGTGCGTTGGAAGAGACCAAGCTAGGGATGCACTATAGTGGTAGATCGAGGGCAATGTTATGCATACAGAGGGACACTTTTAGAAACATGTTTTAAAATGAAAAATAGTAATACACGATAAGAATATGTTTGTTTTATCAAACATTTATCTTGTAAGGCTTTATACTACCTTTTTAAAGTCTGTGAAAAATGATAAATGTTTCATTCAAACCTTTTGTCTTGGAAAGCATTTTAAATAAATAATAGGTACATTCAGTATGATTTTTGTATATTGAATTTTTTTTTTAAGTATGTAAGTATTGTGACATATTACATTCAGATCCACTACATTGAGTCGAGTATAGGATGTTACAACCCATGTAACAACCCGTTTTTGGGTCAAATCAGAACAGTAGCTTCGGGACCACAAATCTGAAGTAGAAATATTTATTTTATTATGTATTTAAGGTCTAAGCATGATAGAATAATTGTGTGAAAATTTTGTTAAGAAATTTTATCCATCGAGTGCCCAATTTGACCAGAAGGACTAAATTGTAATAGGTGTAAAACTTGAATTATATAAGTTAAAGGTGTCTAATTGTTATGAAATTTTAATTAGAGGTCCTTAAATGGAAATTAGACCATTATACCTTGGGATTAACAAAAATTGACATGGTTAGGTGAAATTTCAAAGTTATGCATTAAGGGTATTTTAGTAATTTGGCTAATAAGGACAAAATTAACTACATAAAAGATGTCCATCTTCTCAATTTCATCCCCCTATAGTTGAAATTCACAAGGAAAACATAGCTAGGGTTTTGGCCAAGCTTTCAAGCTCGATGTAAGTCCGTTCTTTTCCCGTTTTCAATGATTTTTATATTTTTGAAATCGTTGTAACTTGATTTAGCTATTTCAAGGACTAATTTGAAAGAAAGTCAAAGTATAAAATTTTAACCATGTTGAATATGTTTGTATTTTGATGTTTGGTGGTATAAAATGCATGTTTGTTATTAGTTAAACAACATTTGTAAAGTGATTTTTAGTAAAAAGGTCAAATAGAGACTTATTTGTAAAAGTCTATAAAATGTGTAGAAAAGTGTGAATAAATGAAAATTGTGGACTGTTATGAGTACAAGTAATATTCGGCTAGGTTTGGGTTGTGATGAAATTGAAAGAAATTCATTTTACGAGCCTAGGGACTAAATTGTAAAATGTTGAAAAGTTAGGGGCAAAAATGTAAATTTTTCCATAATATGTTTTGGGATGAATTGAATAATTTGATGATTAAATAAGTTAAATATGGTATTATGGATCAAGAAAAACGAAGTTCGGGTCTAGATCTGGAGAAAAATAAAGTAATTGACCAATAGATCCATTTGGTCGTTTTTGTAACCGAGGTAAGTTCGTATGTTAAATAAGCTTTATTATAATTGTATTTTAAATGCTTTAGTACTCCATGAATTGTGTAAATGACTCTACGGACACGTTTGACGATGTTTCGGCAAGCGAGAAATCCCAATCAAACCTTAGGAATTGATTAGGATACAAGTGACATGTCACTAGGGTTTTATGTTATATGATCCGGGTGCTGGTCCTGTACTTCCTGCCAGTGGCTGAGTATATCGACATATGTTACGATTACTTGAAAACTTGTGTAAGTAGCACCGAGTAGCTACATCTTGACTGACAACTTGTGTGAGAAAGCCTGTTAATGGCTCGAGAGCGAGCATATATGTGTTATGAGATAGAAGTAGCAATGGCTACATATGTGGCACCTTGTGTGCAAGGTTTTCCCGAGTATCCGACATTTTTATTTCGAGTGGTTCATTAGGTATGTCAAAGATGAGAATAAGTATGAAACCATTACGAGTTGGTGCAGATATGTACTTAAAACTTATGATTATTAAATTCGCGAAATGATGAATTCAAGGTAAGTTTGTGATGGAACGAATTATGGTTATGAGGCTAAGGTAAATTAAATCGCCTTATATTATATTACTTGAATGTTAAATGTATGGTAAGTCTTACTTATTTCTTTCATACAAGCTTACACAATGACCAAGCTAGCTCAGATTAGAGATCGTCAGAGATCGTATCACACTATCAAACTGTCATTTTGGGTATCGATGATCTTAACATTTTGAGTATATGGCATGTATAGGGACTTGGTCATTTTGTTATATGTGTCATCATGATTTTATCCAAATGTATTGGCTTGTAACTGTTAAAGGCTTGATTTGGTATTTGGCCATGTAAATTAGCTCATTTTGATTAAATTGGTTGTAAGCTTAAGTGTATTCGTACATGTGCAAATATCTCTTTTATGATGTGGTCTATAAATGATTGGTAAATAGTTGAATGTGACTTAATGGTTTTGTTGTTGAATGGTTGAGATTGGCTCATTGGTATGCTAGGAAATCTAAGAAGAATTATGCATGATAAAAGTATTTGTGTTGGTACTTGTGGATGTGAATTTGGCATGATTTGGCTTGGTAGAATATGATGCTGTAAGTATGTTATGTGTAATAATGAAACAATATGTTCTAACCTTGCTTACGGATTTTTTCATTGCCTAAGTATACCATGACTTATGCTATTGAACCTCTGTGTGTAGGTGTAAATGAGGTTAACAAATGGCTTGGTAAATAGCCTTTATTTTGTCCACATAGGTAGACACACAGGCATGTGTCTAGACCATGTGTGACACACGGTTTGCCCCATGGGCATGTGTTTTTGCCCGTGCGTTCCCTGCATCTTAATTTTGAGAAATAGAATGCTCAGATTTGAGCACACAGGCAGAGACACGGGCGTGTGTCTCAGCCGTGTAAGGGACATGGACTCAAGCACGAGCTTGTGTCCTGACCGTGTGAAGTCTACACGTATTTTATGAAAATTTAATTAACCACACGGCCTAGCACACGGGCGTGTGACTTGGCCGTATGACCTCAATTTGTTCATGCTTTGTAAAACAAAGTGTTATACGGGTTAGGGACACGGGCGTGTGTGACCATACAGCCTGCCCACACAGACGTGTCCCAAACCACATGGGCGTGTGACCCCTATACATAGCAAAATTTTTCTAAGTTTTGTAAAAAGTACCCAAGTTATTGGATTAGTCCTGAACCACTTTCAAAGCATGTTTTGGGCCTTGTAAGCTCGTATTAGGGACCTTTATGATTGAATACAAATGGTTTTAATTTGGATGCAAATTTATGACTCAAGTTGTATGTTTGCTTACTTTGTAAGTCTGGTAATGCCTCATATTCTATTTCGGCATTGAATATGGATAAGGGGTGTTACAACCCATGTGAAAATTAGGTACACTGTGCTCCTAATTCATCCTGTCTACTAATAGACACACGGTCATGTCATTAGCCCTTGTGTGATACATGACCGTGTGGTGTAAATTATGTTATTAATGCCAACTTCATACCAAACTAAATCAATAGCCTATTTGATGACCCAATGCACATTTAAACCAACTCAAAACCTATATATACTCCATAGAAAACATACCAATTAATCAAATTCTAAACACATTCAAGTATCATACCAATATGCTTTAAATGGAACCAACAAATAACATAGTCATAAGGGTATTTGTAATATCCTGAATTAGGACTTAATCGGAATAGTGGTTTCGTGACCACAAATCCGAGATAGAAATAATAATTTTATAATTATTTTGATGATTATGATATGATTGCATGATTGTGTGAAAATTTCGTGATGAAATTCTATGCTTAAAGTGCTTAAATTGAAAGTAGGGACTAAATCGAATAAGTTGCAAAACTTGCATTCTAGAAGTTTTTAGTATGAAATTGTTTTGGAATATTAATGAGGAGGTCTTAAATAGAAATTTGACCAATTTTAAGTTCATGGACAAGATTAGGACATGGAAGGAATTTTGGAAAGTTTAGTAGTAAGGGTATTTTGGTCATTTAGTTATTAAAATGAATTAAAACAAAATTAAAAGCCAATTTTGTCCATCTTCTTCATTAGGCCGAAATTTCAAGGGTTCTCCATAGCTAGGGTTTGTTTCAAGCTTCCAAGCTCCATAGTAAGTGATTCCAAGCCTCGTTTTAATGTTCTTTACGTTTTTGGAATCCGGTAGCTCGATTAAGCTTATGTTAGCAATAATTCAACCTAGGGTTTATATTTGGAAAAATACCCATAGGTGAAATTTGTGTATTTTGATGTTTTATGATAGAATATGAGGTTTTAAATTATGTTAGACAACTTGTGCTACTCGTTTTGAGTGAAAACGAGTAAAAGGGCTTAATCGGCAAAAATACCTAATAGTCACAAGTATATGTTAGAGAGAGAATTTGATGTTGCCATAGAAGGAAAAGTGATCAGCATGTTATAAAACATAAGAATAAGGAATAAAGTTTAATTCCAGAGCCTAGGGGTAAAAGTGTAATTATGCAAAGTTTAGGGAAAAGTGTAATTTTTCCAAAGTTCGTATAAATGCTGTTTTGATGAATGTATGTATTAAATAAGATTAATTTGACATTATAGATCAAGAGAAACGAGATTCAAGTCGCGATCGAGGAAAAAAAAGATTGTGGACTAAATTGCAAAATCTTTATATTTTGGTACCAAGGTAAGTTCATGTGTAAATAATGTAGCATAATTGTTATTTTTAAGTTATTGATGTTAATTATATGATACGCTGATTTTTAATCGTGAAATATTATGCTTTGTGTTTAATGTTGAGTAATATGCAAATCATGTTTACTACTTGATAAATATGAATTGCTCTAGAATATCGATTCGATATTCCATGGAAGACGGAAAATGTGAGATCGAGGGAAAAATCCCGTTTGAACCTTAGGAATAGATTAGGATACAAGTGACATGTCACTAGGATGGTTGAGCATCCGAACTCGTTGAGTTGAGTCCGAGTTCACCTATGGATGCGAATGTCGAACTCGTTGAGTTGAGTCCGAGTTCGTGAGATGTAACTAGGCATCTGAACTCGTTGAGTTGAGTCCGAGTTCACTTATGGATCGAACGCCCGAGCTCGTTGAGTTGAGTCCGAGTTCACTTAGGGCGGGTTACATGATTTCTTGATTACATATGAGGCACTTATGTGCAAATTATCCGTATCCGAAAGTTGTATTCGATGTGTTCAACGGGTGAAATTTCTAGTGAAATGGAAGAACACTTAAGATGCAAGTGAGGTTTTGGTAAGTGTTGTGAAATGGACACTTTGGACAGGTATGTTCTTAACCCTCGGGTTGAAAATAGATACAACAATGATAAGGTGGTAAGATGATGAATGATGTTTAGAAATATGACATATGTTTTGGTGATACCATGCTAAAGTTGTTTGGTATATTTGTATTGTTATGTTACTTGTTATTTACATATGAACTTACTAAGCATTTATGCTTACTCCCTCCTCTTTATTTACTGTAGTTTTGAACAAGCCAGCTCGGGAATCGGGACGGGTCAAAGGTTCGATCACACTATCCAAAGGACTTTCATCTGGGTAAATGGCTTGTAAAACTTAAGTATGGCATGTATAGCAATATACTTATTTTGTGTAAATAATTTTATGATATGGCCATGTTTGGTTGAGAAAATGTTTGATATTGATAAGTCATGGTGATGGCTAATTTAGATCATGTTTGATAGTATGGAAGTTTAATAGGTTATCTAGTTCATAAAAATTCATGGAAAGATGAAACTTGCCTTAAAACAGAATATTGCTGCAGCAATGACATGAATTTGAAAAATCACTAAAAATAGTATAAATGGAACTAAATAATGAGTAAGTTATGAAATTGAAGCTTAATGAGTCTATTTTCATGTGGATTGAACAAAATAGGCATATAAATTATATTTTATGAGATATTTAAACTTTTGTGAAACAGGGCCAGAGTGATTTCTAGATCCCCTGTTCTGACTTTAAAAATTCATAATAAATTTTAAAAAAATAATTAGAAGTTTTATTTATATTTAAAGATTCCTTATTGAGTCTAGTTTTAAGAAAAAGAAACCTCATAGTCATTTAATTTCTGTATAGATAAATATCTGATTCGTAGTACACAGAGGTCAGAGCAGTCAAACTCTGAAACAGGGGAGACTTTAACTAATAAACTTTACTAATTGGCCCAACCAAAAATTCTAGAAAAAAATTAGTAAATAGATATATGAGTATAAATTTAGGAAAAATTTACGGATCTTGATTTCGGGTTTCGTAACTTGAGATATGATTTTTCTTGTAACTGTGACGCGGGTAGTTAGAAAGCTGTGAATGTAGAAACAAATGATTTGAAGTTCTTAATTTGATAAATTATGTTCGGTAACCCCTCAAGCTCGACTCCGGCAATGGTTTCGGGCGTGGGGGCATTACAGTATTACTTGACACTCAAATAAGTTGATATAATTCCATACTATTCAAACATGTACTTAAACTTATATTACTATCACCTATTAGTATCAAAACCATCTTACTCTCTTACCATTATTAACATATTAGCTAAATCTTCACACATTCAAATTGGTCATTTATAGCTTCAAACACAACTTATCCTAATGCCATTATGCACATATTAAACTCATATAAAAACATTCAAAGCCAACACCATTCTTTGCTCAAACTCATGAACGCACTAAGCATACAAATATATAATTCAAGTAATTTACTCATATCATGTAAACATTCAAACAACATTATAAACATGGATCATTTCATCATTATCCAAAATAACCACTTAATTACTTTTAAACCTATAGAATAGAATGGAACAATACAACACATGAACTTTCTCATTAGCACACTTCTTATCTTTAATCGATCAACTGTGGATGACCTCATACATATGTATCACAATTATATCTTTAACAATTACTAAACAGATATATAAGGAGATAGGTAATTAAAATAAAATTGTCAATCAAGGTTTCCATGGTTCTATTTCTAGAAAATAAATGAAAAACTAAAAAATTACATAGTTATTCGCCACAAGGCATTCCTTATGTCTTCAACCGCCATCGCTCCATCTTCTTCTCGTCATGGAATCTTTTTGGAAAAATTACATTTAAGTCCTATATCCATTTTCGACTTACAAGAATTTTATATAAAAAAAATCCTACGTGGAGATGATAGTCCATGATCTATTTCCTAAGAACCACAACCTTGGAAAACAATAACAATTATGTAACAAATATATAATATCATATTCATTCTCATATGTTCCCCTAAACATGTGAATAATTACAAGAATGTCACATCTTATCAAATATCAATCAAACAAGATGAATAGAGAGATTTAGTCTTGATTTACACTATAAACATAACACAACCAAGCTTTGATATCAATTGTTCGAAAAAATCCAATTTTGAAAAAGATTTTCTTATATGGTGAAAAATTAAAATTTTGAAAACCAACTCGGTTTGTGATACTTATAGCAATCAACCCTAGCCTGTAACGCCCCAATTTTCGGGAATTCTGTGAATGTTGGCATAGGTTTAATTATGTTAGTGGGCCTCTAGAAGGCCCAAGCTTAAGATAGAACCCGGAAATTTTAGTTAATTTTTTTTTGTTCCATAAGAAAAAGGGGGTGAAATTATGAAATAGGACCTATGTGAAAATGTTTGAAAATGCTATAGGCTAAATTGAAGTGGCCAAATAAATAGGAGTACAAAATAGGAGGATTTGCATGACAAACCTCCCATTTTACATGAAGTGGCCAGCCATCATGTTGTTGTAGACAAAATGTGCACTTGATATCCATAATTTATGGTACAAATTGATACAAATTGATAATGGGTTAGGTAAATGTTCCATGATTGGAATTTCATGTCTTTTGTATTAAAGAATTAAATGGATGAAATATGAAATTTTATTAAAAGAAAAAGGGGTGAAAAGAACAAAGTTTTGTCTATCTTTGTTCATCATAGCTTAAAGTTAGAGAAGAGAAAGGAGAGGAGAAAGCTCTTGAATGTTCGGTCACTTGGGGAAGAAAATTGAAGGTAAGTTCATGGTAGCTTGCTTCTATCTTGATGTTCATGAGTTCTTCTTGATTCTACCTTAACTCTTGAAGCATAATTTGGTTTTTGGTAGTGTTGTGAGCATTTGGTCATGAATTAAAATGAAGGAAATGGTTGTTGTTTCATGTTCTTTTGATGAAAAATGGAAGATATGTGAAGTTGAGCCAAACAAATGAGCATGCATGTGCTTAGATGCTAAGGGGAAAAATCGGCTAATATGTTGTGCTTTAAAATGATGAAATAGAGATTATACTTAAGTAAAATCATAGATATGTGATGATTGATTGGTGATATACATGTTTAAATAACAAGCATGCAAGTTAGGTGTGAAAGAGTGATTTGGTAATAAATCTGCTTGGGACAGCAGCAGTAACGTGATTTTGGAAAATCACTATAAATTGTGGGAGATGAGTTAGAAGCTGCATAAATTATGTAATTAAATCTTAATGAGTCTAGTTTCAAATGGAATAAACGAGAACATATTTTGAATTCTGTACAATGAGAAATTTGATTCGTAATGAAGAGTGGTCAGATTAGTCAAACAGTGAAACATGGGAAAATTTAAGAAAAATCTGGTATTGATTGGCCATACCAAAAATTCTGAAAATTTTATGAATATAAGATATATGAGTCTATTTTCAGGGAAAATTAACGGCACTTGATTTGGAGTTTCGTAGCTCCATTTATAAATAATTTAGTGACTGTTGCTCAGGAAGACAACTTGCAGTGAAATTATGATTATGTGGTAAACATTGACAAAAATTTGTTAATGAGTTGCTTGTTGATTTCTTATAAGCTTACTATGATCTGTAGGTGTGGTTGGCCGAATATTGTAAGGGGTTAATACGTAGTTTGTATTTGAATAGTTAGATTAACGTATTAGTAATCCAATTGTAGGCGGTTCGTGTACTGTGGATCTCGTCAGCATATCGTCGCAAACAGGTGTGTAACTAACACCCTCTTTCTTAGTCTGGATCGGCAAAAGTCGAAAAGTCAAAAAGTCAAAATGCCGAAAACCGGTATTTTGTAGATTTGTGAGTGTACGAATTCTCGTGAGGTAAATCGATTAATGTTTTTGGTAAGCTGCAAAATTTGGACTGCAAAGTGCATGATTTCTGTGCCCTAGATATTTTTGGGCTTAATGGGCCAAAATTGGAATGATGCCAAGCGGGCCCAATTCGTAAGAACCCTCGAGACGTGATTTCGTTAGTACGTGAAAAGTAGGAATATGCATGAAAACCCTAAAATAGTTAAATTACTGAAATACCTTTAAAAGTGGAAAATTTACAGTTTTACACTAGTAGATAAATTACCGAAATGCCCCTAGGGTTAAATTAACCTAAATGCATGTTTGACTGTTGTTATTTACTGCATGCCATGTTGTTATTATCTGATGCATGGGATTGGGATATTGACGGAGGAAGTACTGAAAGTGGCTTGTCCACGTCTTTGGAGGCTTTGCCTCAATTTATTGATAATCGAGCACAAAGGTCGCAAGCTGTGGAGTGTTAAATTTGGGTGGGTTGAGCTATTCCCACATGGAGTGTAGGGCTGGTACGGGTGGAGTGTAGTGGTTGGTAGGTTGAGTAGTCTCCCAAATGGGCTTGCATATGTTATTGATGTTGCATGTATTTTGAAATGGGCCTATGGGCCATCATCATTATCTGAATCGGGGCTAAGGCCCGGTTTATTATAATCTGAAAAGGGCTCGGTCCAGTACCACTATTACTGAATGGGCTTAGGCCCAATAGGCTTGAGCTGATTTGGGCTTTGAATGGGTTTTCCTTACACTTTGAGTTTCCCAAACTCACCCTTTTATTTTCATCCACGCAGAAATCCCCAACCATAGTGGGCTTGGAGTCGTGAGGGAATTGAGTGGCCACCCGTTCGAAAGTTTGATTATCTTCGGTGAACTGGACATCCTTTTATTTACGTTTGAAGTTTTGGGTTTTAAATGTAATAAGGATGCTTAATTATTTTGATGGTTTTAATATGTATTACTAAGATAGGTATTACTTATTTTAACTGTTGAATTGGATAGCTTTAGGTAGCGTTTTCAAAAACAACAATTGATTTCAAAATAACACGACAACAAGCAAAGCTTACGCAATGAAAGTATTTTCCAAAATTAATCACTTTTCCTAAAATGACTTAATCAAATCGGTTTCCTAGAAATATCCATGACGTTAAGGTGTGGCAATGGCGGTATGCATGTCTAGGATTGGATCCGAAGGAGCTTGGTACTTAGCGATCGATGGACTCACCACCTCTTTTCTGGTTTCCTACCTGGTGCACATCTTCCATTCACTTTAACCTATAATGAAATTATCTTTTAAAACACTAAGTAAGTTTTTCTGGATCAACAATATAAAACATTTTGAACGCTTCGATGTGGCATATCGGATCCGGTCATAACGTCTGGGCCGGGTTTAGGGTGCTACATAGCCGAATTCATACATGTCTTTTTAGCTTAGCGGACGTCTATTTTTATCAGCATTCAACCAAATGATCTTCTCTACTATTCTCATACCATAAACTGCTTCAAGTGTGGGCTCAAACCAATTAAATCGAAGTAGAGAACTAGGAAAAGTTTTCTTTCTTTTATTTGGGGTGAAAATGAAATTCTCTTTTCTTTAATAGAAACCAATAGCATTGTTATTCTAGAAAAATATATTTAATAGTTGAAAATAAATTCTCTCTACGTTTTAGCAGAGTAACGATCTCTCAAAATCTGTTTTATGCCTTACTAGTGCCATCTATTTATAAAAGATAAGGTAAAACCCTTGTTGAGTTGTAGTGGTCTATTTCAAATAGAAAAAAAAAACTTCCAATTTAGAGCTGTAGTGGGGTGGATGGCACACCCTAGTATTCCTACTAGGTTTGCTGCCCTCTTCATGTTATATGAGAGGTTTTGGGTGTAACACCCCTATCCTATCTCCATTGCTGGATTAGGTTACGAGTGTTACCAAGCAATACAAAATAATTAACTTCATAAGAGAAATAATTATACAAACTAAATGCTAACATATAACAATTAAACCAATTCATAAAAAAATACACTTATGGGCCTTAAATCGAGCCTACGAGGCCCTAAAAATAGTTTGAGAACAATTTAGGATCAAATCAAAACAAATAAAAATGTTTCAGAAAAATTGAAAATTTGAAAAATAGGAGTTACACGACCGTGTGAACATTCAAAGTCAGGAAACACAACCGAGTCTCAGTCCGTGTATATATTTGAAATAAGGCCACATGGTCATGTTGCAGGCCGTGTGCAAACCTACATGTGTATTCGAAGTTGGGTCATACAGCCATGTCGCAGGCCATGTCTTAGACCATGTAAAACCTGCACCTAAAACAATAAATACACACGGTCGTGTTTGATGACCGTGGTGGTACACGACCATGTGATAGCTCGTGTCCCAGGCCATGTGCTCCATTTTTAACCCCTAAATCAAGCCAAATCAAGCATCATTTCTTGCACAATAAACATACCATATCTAATTCATTTTACCTGGTTAAAAGTACATACAAATCAGTAAATACATGCCAAAAATTTCATCCATCTTATGTCTAACCAATATGCAATAAAAAGACACCTCAATTCATACATTCATTCAACTCAAGAAGAAAGTTACAAATAAAAGAATAAGCTTTATCACTAGATGACCATTCATGCGTCAAACTATCAACCAAAAGATTTCCATTTCACAACAATACCACTCATCATATATAAAAGGCACAAAAGAGCAACTTGACCAAATTCAACACAAGTACATTTCCAAATTCAAGCATATTAACTAATTATAACAAGTAAACTTAACACTTTACATATACCAACAAGATTGGATATTGTGTGCTCCAAAATGATCCATCCGGCCAGTCCACAAAAGGCCAACTACAAAAGAAATACAGATAAAGTAAATAAGCTTAAGAATCGTAATAAATTCATAGTATATATACCATTTCACTTACCTCAACCATTATAGATAAACAAGAAGATAAGTTTCTATTTCCTGATATTCAAGTGCAAGATCACAACACATTAATATATAATCATTTACATCATAAATGATATCTTCCAAAAGTCATAACCAATTCATTATCCACTATTTCTCAAAATAGCCATTAACATTTACAATAAAAAACTTCATAGCAACATTTATCATTTAGTAGTAATATAATCACCCAACAAAATTCAACAATTAAATAAGTTTTAAGTCAATTGATAGATAGCCCGATGAACTATACTAACTTGAATCGGATACTTCGGAAGCTACACGACACCAAAGGCATCGATGATGCATTATAGAGGCACTGAACTGCAGATAGAGGCATGAATATGCAATCAGAGGCACCGAAGTGCAAACCTGTATAAGCGCGCGTTCAAACCCTATTGGCATGCCAATTGTATCCTAATCGATTGTTACGTTCAGACAGACACTTAGCAGACTTCTTAACATTATAATCTCAGAGGCACTTCCACAATATCATATCCATACACATGCTATAAATCAATTATATTCATTTCAGTAACAACTAACCTTATTATACACCAACTGTCGAATAATCACTTCTCATCCGTACTTAATTGTAAATATTTTATAATTTCAATTTAACATCATAATTCAATTCTAATACAGTTTAATCAAATCATAATGTCAAAAATTATAAAAACATATAAATATATTTATCTATACCATGAACTTACCTTAGAATCCACTTCCGGTTAATACGCAGGAACTACTCTGCAATTTTCCCCTTTCCTAAGTTATTGTCCTTTTTACTCGGTTATTGATCTATATAGTAATTAAATTCAATTTATTAAATTCACATACATTTCAAACTCAATTCAATGCATGAGACCCTTCAATTTTTATTATTTACACATTTTCCCTAAATTTTTACATTTTTACATATTAGTCCCTAAACCTGAAATTTCAAATTTATCCAAATTTCACAATTTCGCAAGTCAACCAAATTTTTTTCCTATGCTAGAACAGTCAAAATTATTCACAACGCACAAAAATTCCCTAAAATTTTAATATTCTATCAATTTAATCCTTTAACTAAAATTATCAAAAATCACTTAATAAACTAATTCAAATCAACAATCAATACTTCAATTTCATCAATTAACATAAAAAATAACAAAAATTCATCAATGGCAACATTCAAAATCTTTAACAGTTTTGAAAACGAAGGTTCGAGTTAGCTAGACCTAGTTTCAACGATCTCAAAAACATAAAAATTATAAGAAACAGGTTTAAAACGAGCTTACATGCAAGAGATTGGTGATGTCTAAACCTAGAGCTCCAACAATGGTGATTTTCCTCTTAATTTTTGGTGGATGAACATTAGAGATGAAGTTGAAATTATTATTTTTATTACTCTTTAGTTTAATTTTATTTAATTACAATTTTACCCTTTTAATAAACATACAAATTAAAAACTTAAAAGCCCATAATCGTCCATCTATATTCCTTATGGTCTAATTACTTCATAAGTCCCCTCTCATTTGATAATTAAGCCATCAAATCAATACAATCCAATTATGACTAGATTTTATTACATTTACAATTTAGTCTTTTTTCTTAAATTAACTAGGTAAACATTAAAATTTCTTCACCAAAATTCAATACGACTCTAATGTAACTCCATAAACATTAATTAAATAATAAAACACGATCTCACTTTTTGAAATTATGGTCCCAAAACTACCGTTTCTGACACCACTTAAAATGGGATATTACATTGGGCCTCTCTCACATCTGGTCTAATTACAAGTACTTCCTGGGCTTTTGACCCAATTTTATGTAATGTGATCCAACCAGATTTGATTTTTCTATTTCTCAAAATAAACTTTAATATTCTATATTAAATAATTTTCTCATCTCTATTTAACCCCTAATAAAATTTTGACGATTTTACCCCTGGTAAGATTTTAAGACAATATGTTTAATATTTCACAACTCAACATGTTCACTATGACCGAATGATTTATTTTCATTTTTGTGCCTTAAAATAGCCCAAAAATATAAACTCATTCTTTCGAACATTTTTAAGTAATCCATATAAAATTGCAAATGAATCATTTCCATTTCCATTTCCATTTTGGAAACCTATATTCATTTCCAAATGATCCCATTTTCCATTTTAGAATAAAAACTATAATCATTCTTGAATGTTTCATATTTCTATTTTCCTATTCATTCCATTCATTTCTATTTAAACACGCAATTCATTTATGATTTCAACGAGGTAGCAGAGACACCAATTGGACATATGTAATTAGGGCTTAAATGATTTATAATTAAGTTATAGATTTTCACCTATTAATTATAAACTCGTTTCATCACGAAGTCATTCCAATTTTAGTATCATGACTGAGCTTTCCATAACAACATACTATTACGAAGCAACTACCTAGTGCTCGTCCAATGACATTGTCATAAGTGTGTTAACCTCATAGGATATCCTTTATCTATTTGGGATAATATTTGTTCTCCCAATATGATCATATTTTATCTAATGGTAGTCATTACATCTTCTTTCAGGAAAAGTCAATTATTATCGAATAGTAATTAAGTCACTTATTGCAAAGACGAAAGATCCATGGTCATGTTTACTTTTTATCAACCATAATTCCAATGAGAGGATATCATTTACCCATGCTTGGGCCATGAATTTCATTGTTCTGAATGATGCTACGTATTGTAGAAGTCGTACACCCAATACACCAGCTTTCGGTTCCTTATCTATTTGAAGTCGGGCTTTTACTTACATCGAAGTGTACAAGTCATGCATATATAGTCCACCATCCACTCAGGATTTAGGTATGCCAAAATATGAACGTCACAAGAGAATAAATCCATAAATGGATTCAAGATATGTTCTACTTGGGTTGAGTCTGATGTGTCAGTTAAGTCAGTCACATCTATGTCTCTATCTTCTAGAAGTCATTCGCTCTAATGCCCAAGATAATGCATCTCCCCAATTAGACTTGATAGATAACATATTAGTCTTTCAATCAGTTTTCTCATTTCTGATTAGACTAAGGGCATGTTTAAGTTCGTCTAATAATACAAATTGTTTTTTTGTATCCGACCACATAATATCCCTTAGTATTAGTTAAATATTAGACAACCAATGAGCAACATTTGCTTCCATTTTGTTTTGCATGCAAAAGCCATTTGAGGACAACAATACAAAGTATATTAATTCTAATAAATCAATTTTTTTATTAATTCATATATTCGGAAAAATTATAAGTTTACAAATGAATATAATACACTTAGGACACCAAATCCAATACAAAGGAAATTACTGTGTTATTGAATTTAAAACTACTATAATCTTTTATTTTTAAGCACATGTTGGATTTTTATCATATTCTAGATATCAAGGTTATATCCATTTAGCTTTAATATTTGTTATGCTCAAAACAATAGTTTTTGAAAAGATTCCATTTCACTAGATATTTTACAATAAGACATATATGTACTCATTAATGCCAAATATACACACATTTATTTTGTCACAATTTGAAATAAATTTAATGAAAATCATGCGTAGATTATGAAATCAAAACTCACTAAATTTCATAATTAAATTTTATAACAATATTTTAATTATTACTAAATTATATCATTGTGTAAAATATTTATTTTAAAATAATAAATATCTCAGAACTCTCACTAGATATAAAAAAAACTATGATTTTTCACAAGAATGAAATCCAAAAAATTCCTTTTATACCCTAAAATCCAAATTAGCCATCCATGGATATCATTAATCTTGCATAGTTCATTGTGATGATTAAAATCGATTAAGGAAGTTGCAATCCTCTTTGTTTCATCTTCACACACTTAAAAAAATAATCAAGGTTTCATAAAACTTGATGAGGCCATTCTTCACCTTGTATTTTTTACAATACTTCAAATTCTAAGAATAACATTCTAAATTAAATTTTCAATTTTACCTTTATGGTAATGATGCATACAATAATATCATAGTTTGGATGCATCGATAATTATATAGTTCTCATAATATATTCCAAATACAATATCATATAATATAATTGTGCACAATTGAACCACTTAACCTCCCTCATCAAAGTTATTGAATTAAAAAAATTGTCTTTTGACAATTGTTTTTTTAAAAATGATAACATAATATATATATATATATATTCAATTTATAGTGGTTCGACTTCAATTGTCTATCTTTACTATCTTAGTTTTCCACCACTAACGATTTGTCAATTCACTGTTAGAATTAATACCTTTCAAGGAGAAAGTATAACCTTTACAACACTATAAATTATGATTGATTGAATTATAAAACAATTATCGTAGATGATATCCTTCCAAGAGACTACAATCCCATGTCCAAGCTCTAGTAAATGTGATTTATAAATTTTCAAAAATATTAAAATTTCTAATATTGTTACCATTTTTGGTAAAATTTAGTAATATTGTTATCTTGTTATTTTTATTTTAAAATTTTTATATTTTTAATAATTTTAAATTTTAAAATATTTTTGGAATTTATTAATATTTTTTATCATTTTAAAGACTTTAAAAGGTTTTCTGATGATATCATCACAATGAAATCATTGTATGACACGTGGTAGCGTATGATTAGCTACATATCTCAGACGTTAGTTATACTAGGAATGTCTGATAACGTTAGAAATTGAAGTGGGCTAAAAAAATTTTAAGGGCTAGAGTGAGAAAAGTGGTATACTTCAAGGACTAAAGTGTGCATTAAGCGTTTTTATTTTATGATTTTTTTCTATCTTAATATTAAATTTTATGTTTTTTAGAATTCTTAATATTCTAAATAAATTTTAATTATTTTATGATTTAAAATTTAGAATTATTGTTAAGAATAATGTTAAAAGTATCAAAATGATATTTTCACTATAATTTAAGAGTCAAATTAATTTTAACCCTTGAAATAATGTGTCACATCATCTCATTAACAGAAGTTAACAGACAAGTGACCAAAATGTAACAACTCAATAACATTAGTTACTATTACATAACTTTTAAATTTTGAATGGTTGAAACGTAATTTTAAACAAATTTAGAGATTGTTGATATAGTTTACCTTAAAATATTTTATTGTCAGGGTTTTGAATAGTATTCCTATTTGTATGCAACAAAGAAAAGAAAAATATTGCAATTGAAACATTAACATTGCTAGCAAAGGTTGAGGCGCATTCAAGGTCCCACCATTTTGTAATTGTGATGCGTGGGTTTCTCTGCCACTTTGTGCGTATGCCTTTTATGGATTTTGCTTGATCTGATTCTTCTCTATCACTTTGTGCATATGTATAACACCTAGATTTGGCTAGTCCTGAGTCTGAATGAGTGCCCCAAAGAAAATCTAATTGGTGCAGTCCTATCCGCCAATATGACGTTTCTGACGCACTAGTAGGGCGCATAGGCAATGATAGGACGTGAGGAAAAGAATGATCTTTGAAAAGGGTATAATTGTGTAAAAGGAGAGATTGACAAAGATATTAATGATTTTTTAGTTATAAGAAGACATTGCCAAGTTAAGGTACTCTCAGTTTGTCCAGTTAAGGTATAAGTTACATACTAATAAGATAGTTATGATGAAACGATTGGTCAAATCAAAGATATGAAAATATTTTTGATTCTAGAATACACTTCTCTATAGCTGTAAGCCACTGATAAGACTAACGTTGAAAGTTAATGACACGTGTCAAGTTCTACTAGGAGAGAATGAGTTTTCTCTATAAAGTGTTGCAACTTAGTTTAGAAGGAAAAGCCTTCTATTTGATAACAACCATTGATGCTTGGCTCTAGAAGCCAATCAGGAATTTCTTACTAAGCTAAAACTAAGGACCAAAGTTAATGTATATGATGGTTTCTTCACTTGGGGTAAGTATTCTAGATTCACATGTGGCTTTCTACGGGAGTAAGTTTGTTTGTGTTTGTAAATTAAAAGATATAGGAGTAAAGACTGGGACAGAGGTTGATTGGGTTTCAGATGAAATAAAAGCTATACGAATGAAGTTTTGACAATATTCCAATGTCTCATGAGCAGTGATTTTCGAGAGTTTGTGAATGGATGTGCAAGCTTGGAGATCAAGTTGTTGTACGTGGGTGTTAGGTGATTCCCTAAACTGACTCTTACATACATTGCATGCCTTCTAGAAAATTCTATGCTAAGTGACCAAAGCATGAGATTGAAACTAGTAAAGTATGATGTGACGAATCTGATAAGAAAAGTAAGACTTATGAATCTGAATGACTATGGTGTGCTTATGTCTGAAAAATAAGAATGAGTTTAATAGGAGGTGCATGTGTGTCTGGTAAGCATAAGAATATCTGTCATGAGTGAGTCGGTACATGATGAGTTTGTGTCTGTCTTCAAAGTCATCAAAGGGGTTAATCGAGGCTAAAAACATAAATCTCTAAAAGGACAAGTCTATGACCATGGCACTGAAAGAAGACCATATCGTGTAAGACCATAATTGGTGGGTTATAGCATATAGGAAGAAGACCATATTGTGTAAGACCATAACTAGTGGGCTATGGAATCATATGGGAAGAAGACCATATCATGTAAGTGTTGGAAAAAAAAGAGTTTGAAAAACGTAATGGAAAATAAATTTAGGGAAAATAGAGTTTTAAATATTTTTTTCCAAAACAAGATCTTGGTTGTGATATCTAAATTAATAAACACTTAATCAAAATTATACCTTTTCGATTCGTCTAGGATGAGCGCTTTGACCGATTAGTCTTCTCTACTATCCTTAAGCTCACGTCTGCCGAATGTGGGTTCACTTCGAATAAGAAAAATTTTCACAAAAATTACTAGTGAGGTAATTTTATAATTTTTCTAAACTTTAGGGTCAAGTTGTCAATAAAAAATCTCTAAAATTTTCTGAAATAATCTCTTCAAAGAGCTTCCTCTTGAATTCAAGTGTGTGTAAAGTAATGACCTAATGCTCTCTTTATATAGGGAGAGTTTAAAGACTTCAACTATGATCAAACTTAATCACTTTAATAATAAATTAATATAATATAAATATTAGATTAAATTAATAGTAAATCTTATTAAAATAATAAAATATTTATCTACAATATAAACATTAAATTTAATGTACGGTTGTCACTTAGACTGGTCTGGTCTAGCCACCGGTTGGTCCGTCAGCCCAGTTTCACATACTGAGCCTGGTTCGACTAGTTTTTGGGTTTGGTATTGGTTTTGGACTCCTAGGCCCAATGTACGATCTCAGGTCAAATTTTCAAGTTTAATTACTTATTGGGCCAATTGTCTAACTTGAAAATTAATTTCCAAAAATATCATGTTAATTTTAATTAATTTGATTAATTTAATTTTACTTGATCAAAATTAATTTTTCCAAAAATCACTTAGATTTTCCAATTAAGTTTTCAAGAAAATTCTTTAATCAAATTTCTAATTGAATAATTCTCACGATCACCTAATTTAATTCCATATCTAACAAATCGACTCAATTAAATTATTTCCAAAGTTGTAAAATTTTCTTCTGATTCAAATGCAATTTGATCGAGCTTTTGTTGAGCTAACGGAGGGGCCAATCGAACATATACAATTAGACTCTAATAATTGCAATTATGTATAGAAGCATTGTTTCGATAATTTGTAATTACTTAATCATAGAGTCAGTCCACAAGAAGTACCATGATTGAAAACTCCTTAGTTTATACTCTTTACGAAAGCAATTCATCCAACTGCTTTGTCCAATGACCTTGTCATGTATGTGTTACCCTCATATGATATCATTGATTCATTTGAGTTAAATCCATTCACTCAGTACAACCATATTTTATCTCATTGTCACCATTATGTTTTCTTATTGATTAATATGATCATTGTCAACAAAGGACTGTGATAAATTGCTCATTTTAGAACAAGTAACCTGTGATCATGTTCTATATTTATTAGTCTACACAATGCCAATGAGAGGATATCATTAACCTTTTAATTGAGTTATGAATTCTACTATTGCTAGTAAAGCCATGCCATACACAAGTCATGTACCCAACATACCGACTATGGGCTCGATCATCTTTAAAGCATAAGCCTCCACTTATATCAAAGCAAATGAGTTGCATACGCATGATCAGTGACTAACTCTGTAACACCCCTAACCCGTATCCGCTGCCAGAACAGGGTTTCGTAGCATTACTACCATTTGCAGATCACTTAAAAAAATTTCACTTAAATACTTACCGATTCAATGCATCAATAAATATATTACCATTCAATCAATGGCTTGGCACTTGCCTAAGCATCAACAACAACACTTGTTAGTGTACTTACACATATTTCATATAAATTCTTATTTTCTCAATATGTCATATTTGAATTTAATACTCGTCTTAACTTACATATTTTCCTTATATTAACATATAAAAGATAATCTCATATGTACATGTCATGATACATATCATTCTCTTACCGTTTCTTTAATAACATATATCATTCATTTCATTATATCAACATTTCATGTACTATATACTTTCCACACCATGTGTCCATATAACATGTACAAATCATAATATAAATTCAATACAAAGATAAATGATTGATGAGCTCATTAATTCTATAATTTTCATTTTCTTCCATTTTTCATATTTATCCCGTTGAATTTCTCAAAATTTCGATGGATTTTCAGAGGTACACTTTTAGTTTACAGTTTCGGGTCCGTCAATTCTTACACATATGGATATACCCTTTTTCCAGATAGTACACTCCCACGAACCTCATCCTTACAACGAGATTACTAGTCCAGGCTAAATCCCCTGTAATATAAACTCATAGAGTATTGTCAAGATTACCAGTCCAAGCTAAATCCCCTGCAACGACAATTACTCTAATGAGCTTGGATCTGAATTACCAGTCCAGGCTAAATTCAGACCCTAATTCAAATTTACCCATCCGGGCTAAATCCATTTTCCACATATTCTTCGGGAGGGCTATATCAGGATAGGATCACCCGTCCGGGCTAGATCCTTTTTACCATCTCGAGCTATTTAACGGGAAGCTCATAAAGAGCAATATCGGGAAGCTAATCCGGGCTATAATGGGAAGCTCAATAGAGCCGAAATCAGGTAGTTCACAAAGAACCATATCGGAAAGCTCACGAAGAGCCTATCGGAAAGCTCCGGATAGCCATATATCGGGAAGTTCAAGCGAGCACTATCGGGAAGCTCACAAAAAGCCTATCGGGAAGCTCACGAAGAGCCATATATCGGGACGCTCTTAAGAGCTATTGTGTGTCCACAACACATGCGGATCACAATCTATCGGGACGCTCCGAAGAGCTATAACAGGAAGCTCGCAAGAAACCAATTCGGGAAACTTACATCCATCGATTTTCCTTTGTTCAATGGGATTTATCATTTTATCGGGCATTATCAAATATATCCATATCAATTTCATATGAATGACAAAAATACAATTCACAAGTATAATCATGAATTCCATTCCATTCAACCGGGATTTATTTTCAAGTTATATCGAGTATTATCAATATTTCATCAATTATCATGAATTGTACATTCAAATCATATTTTCATCACATAACCACATATTTCAAGTGTTTAAAAATACAATTCAAGTTACACAAACTTACCTTATTAATTGTTTGTGTTTATAATTTCATTAATCCGATATCTTTTCTTTTCCACGATCAAGTCTCGTATTTGTGTCGTCCGGATCTTTATAAATAAATTTGATCATCATTTTCATTCATTTCATATTCTAATGCATTTAATTAATGCTCTAGGTAAAATTACCATTTTGCCCCTAAACTTTTAATTAATGACGATTTCATCCTTAGGGTCAGGAAAATAAAATTCTTGCAATTTAAATCCTTATTTCCAGCTATTATTATCATAAATATCAATAACAGTTCATGAATTCTATAAAATATTAGAATTTTTCCATAATTTCAACACTTTTCAATTTAATCCCTAAAACATGTTTTCCCTCGATCTTGAACAAAATTAATAATTTCATTAAATTTTGTAATTTAAATAATAAAATAATCCATTTCATGCAATTTGGTCATTTTTGACATTTTTATAAAATTGTCCATAAAGTTTTACTTTTATTCAATTTAGTCCTTGAGCCTAAAACGTGCAAATTAGCCATGCTAAATGAATATTCATACATATTTTTTTCCCTCCTCCTCCTCTCCATTCCACATCCTTAATGTATATAACACACTTGTAAGTAACATTATCTATAATTTTTATTATTTACTTTTATGAATATTCAAGCTATCCATCTATGTCATAGTCGCTAAATTATTTATATCTTGAGCTATAGAACTCCAAATTAAGATACATAAATTTTTCCAGAAACTAGACTCATATGTATTCTTACCATAAAAATTTCATAATTTTTTGTTGGGCCAATTAATACAGTTTATTCATTGAAGTCTTCCCTATTCTGCTGTCTGACAGTTTTAGCCCTTCTTCACTAAAAATTAATTATCTCCTCGTACAGGATTCGAATGATGTTCCCATTTGTTTCTCTTGAAAATATACTCATTAAAGATTATAAAAATATAAATTTAATCCCCTAATTATTTTTATCAAATTGTTTATGATTTTACAAAGTCAGAATAGGGGAACCTGAAATCATTCTGACCTTGTCTCACAAAATTCATCATATCTCATGATTTACAATTCCATTTCTTACATCATTTATTTTATAAGAAACTAGAATTAATAATATTTAATTTCATATTTTATTCATCCTATAATTAGATTTATACAATTTTTGATGATTTTTCAAAGTTAGACTACTGCTGCTGTCCAAAACTGTTTTAGTGCAAGCCCCTATTTTCTTTTTCTACACCATTTCTCATCACTTTCTCTTATTTTCTCTTCACTAACATATCAAGAACATAGGACCTTATGTAAGAAAACTCTACTATAACATTATTTCCATGCTTTGTCAATAATAACAAACTTAAAAATATATTGAAATCTTGATGTACTTACCTTGTTCTATTGATACCAATCTTTAACTTGATTTTCTCTCTCCTCCGGCTTCTATTTCTTGAATCCAACTTGATATTCTAACTACCCATGGTCTCCTTAACATTTTTCTCTCTTAGTAGCTATGGAAATTCTTTTGATTTTTAGGTGAAAATGGTGAATTTTTGGTGGAAGGACCAATTTGTAAAGAAAGGAAAATTTCTTTCTTTTCCTTCTCTTCTAACGTTGGTTGCATGCATGGAAAGATGATGAAAATTCTTTATCTTTCCTTCCTTTTATACTAAATAATTAATAATAAAATAATAATGAAATAATAATAAAATAATAAAATATCTCATTAAAATAATATATATCTAATTAAATAATCATAAAATATCATCAACATCATCATTACTTTCTAGATTTCTCTCTCTTCCAATTGACCATTTTTCCCTTTATTATCTTTTAAAATTCCATCATTGAGTCATCATTTAATTTGGTAAAATTGTAATTTAGTCCCTCATAGTTCTTCACCTATTCAATTTGGTCATAATTCATCCATTTTCCCTAGTTTCTAGATCATTCCACTCTTAAAATATTTATACTATTGGTCCTTCAACTTTTTCATATTTACACTTTAACCCCTTAAATTTTGAGTGTTTACTCTTGTGCAACAAAACTTTTCTCACTTTTACAATTTAGTCCTTTCTTGAATTAATATATCATAATATACTTCTCAATATTGACATAACTCAAAATTTCCCTTTTTGTCACTTTATTTCCTTATTTTACTATATCAAGGATAATATCTTACTGTAAAAATTTTCAGGGTATTACAAACTCAGGATTTAGGTAAATCACACCATGAACTTCACAAGTGAATTAATTCACAAACGGATTCAGAATTAATTCATCTTGGGTCCAGTCCAACGTATCATTCTACCAATGAATACATCTATGTCTCTACTCGTAGAGTCAACTGCCAAAATTAGCCATCTCCCTAATTGAAATTGTAGACGACATAATAATCCTTCTCAGTATTTGAATCAAATTCTCACTTCGATTCTTTTACGAGATTACAGACTTATTTAGATTATCTACTGAAGTAAGTTATCTTTCTCGTAATGTAAATGTTCTTACAATGCCACTTATCTTCAGTTTGAACTTAGATAATCAATGAGCAAATATTTGCTTATCACAATTTCACCATGCATGAAAAATATAAAAGACAAAAATACAAACACATAATAGTGAAATGTGAACTTAACTTTATTTATTTATTCATCATTCAAATAAATAGGAAACAGTTACATATTTACTACAATATGGACACATTTCCCAATAATAAGACCTAACTGGTGGGTTATGGCATCATATGAAAAAATTTAATGAAGGCTATTACCTAATGTGGTTCTCTATGTGTCCCAAGACGATGAGTGAAAAACATTACTAAGTGTGAGTCTAGGAAAATCTCTATCATATAAATCACTAGGAGAAGAAAAGCCTTTGTGGCGAGACTCTAAAAGGAAACCCTTTATAACAGGTACTTAATAAAAAGGACGCATTTGTGGCAACCTCTAGATATGGAGCCTTTGTGGCTATCTTTGAAAAAGAATGCCTTTATGGCGCCTTTAAAGAATGACCCTTGCAATAACCATTTGAAAGAAACGCCTTTGTGGCTGACTCTAATAAAACAGTGTATAAAGTCTTTTGAAGGAACGATAAGTATGACGAACTCTGAAATAAAAGTTCTATATGAAGTGTTAAGGTGAACCGCTTATAGTATCAATGTAAGAACAAAGAAGCTTGAGTGCGCCAGCATGAGTGGCAAACCAAAAGTTTTTTGTCTGTAAGGCCTTCTATAACAGGAATGGTTAAGGAATCATGAAAGGGTAAATAAAGAACATAAATTTGGTATCTATGATATGGATATCAAGTTATAATCTCAAAGTAAGGCATGACACCTACGACACAGTGAAGGGAATCTTAGAGTTGTATCTGCCAAGGTCAAAGGAAGGATAGACACAAGACGAATTATAATGGAAATTACGAATAAAACCAAGGTAAAAGAGGGTTTATTCACCAAGTTCTTGTGTACTTACTTCTGTGTTTTTGTGTCACAGGCATAATGAAATGGGACTACGCTAGAAGGGGCAATGTCAGGTTACGCCAGAATAATTGGCAAGACGGGCTGTTATGCATACAGAACAAAAGTTTTAGTGGACGTGATTGACATTAAAGGAATTAATGAAATGAGTCCAAGAATTCACTTGTAAGTCTCTGTAACGGGTACAAAATAAGTTGATGAATCCATTAAATTTAGTGTGACCAATTAGAAGCAGAATGAATAGAACAATGTAACTATGTCATGATTATTCTCTTGTAACCCCACAAAAATTGTAAAGTCCATTGTAACCAATGTAATCGTCAAACTTATTCCATAGGTATTTGTTATGAAAGCAAATGCTTAGTAGAGATGTAATGTTTGTGTATCGGTCTAAGTATGATTCTGTAATAAGACTGGTAACACTCGAGATTTGGATCCGACGAATCGGATCAGGTTGAGGGTGTTGCAGTGTGCCTTTTATGGATTTTGTCTAGTCCAATTCTTCGTCTGCTGAGCATTGTATTAGTTGAATTTTACATTTGCAATTGCAATGTGTGAGTTTCTTTGCCGCTTTGTGCATATGTCTTATATGGATTTTGTTTGATTAGATTCTTCGTTCGCTGGGCATTATAATTAGTTGAATTTTACATTGTGATTATCTGATTTTTTATCCAGTATTATTTGAATTCTAGAACGTATTCCTGATTCTTTGTCAAATGTTTAAATAAAAAGAAAAAAAGATAAAAAAAACCCTTAATTAAAAAAACCAATTGAGCCATTATGAAAAAAAAAACCCAATTAAGCTCTTATGAAAAAAGCGCACCCAATTAAGCTTTCACTGATAAAAAAAAATCAATTGGCCCTTCCAGTTAACGGTAACCATAAGTTAACCGGTTTGACCGTTAACCTCGTTGACATGGCTAACAGAAGCCACCAGAAACTACCATGTGGTAATATGCTAATGTGGCATGCCATGTCAATAAAAAATATCAAAAATAAAATTTTAAAAAATACTTAAAAAATTAAAATGTACATTTAAAATGAATTTAGGCAAGTGGTTGTTTAGATTAAATGAATGAATCTGAACATATTATTGTCCAAATTTATTTTGGATGAGTGAAAAACTAAAAAATTCAAAAACTATGAAAAAATTATAAAATATATATAACATTTTCAAATATGCAAAAAACTCAAAAAATATTTATTAATTTTTTAAAAATATATTAAAATTTATATTGAATATACGTATGGTTAATCAAGCCTATGGTGCAATAATAAACAACTTTGTTAACATAAAGTATTGGTTAAAATATTTAACAAATTGTATTGCTAAAAATAAACTTTGGGTGAACATCATCACTGCTCCAACGACGACTTGCACATGCATGGCTCAAAGCTTCAATGGGTGAACTTTTACCGTATAAATTATGTTCCAAATTATAAATTACTGTAAAAATAAAGAGGGAAACAAGTTCTATAAGATTTAAATTTAGGCAATAACGAGAATATGATTGATGTTGCTCAGCTCTACCTTGTGCACGAAATTGACATGCTGTAAATAGCAGTTGCATGTTTTATTTTATGTTATTCAATTTACAAAAAAAATAAAAATAAATAAAAAGTTACAATATTAATAATAAGTTTAGATAGATAATGCATTTATTTATGATTAATATAAAAATAACGATAATGATAAAATTAAATATTATAATAATATTATACGGTGAGACATAAAAATTAAACATACTGCACTGTCTATTTAAATTTATATTAAATATTACATTTCTATCCGTATTTGTATCTACTCCAAATATGATTGGAAGATGAGAATGTGATTCGCACAGTAGTGCTGAGAGGTGTTCAAGTTATTTCAACCAATACTTTATTTTAACAAAAGTTGCTTTAATAAATAATATTTTTTGAGTTTTTTAAATTTTTATATAATTTTTTTATAATTTTTTCACTGAGAAATTAATTAGATGTATTTTTTAGTAAGGGTCGAATTGTTTTATTTTATTTTATTTTCTAGTGAGGTTAAAAAAAAAAAAAGAAGCTTGAAAGCTAAGGGAAAAAGACTGATAAAAGAAGAGAAAAACAAATTCCCTTTTCTCTCGTCACTCTTCTGTATTGATCAATATGCCATCACACAGACCGTCGGCAAACTGATATAATATGTTTTTCATGTCTGCTATCACCCATTTGTCGCCTTTAACTCACACCATATCTTCGATCTCAAGCGGATTCACATTCTCATTAGCTCGTTCCTTCTCACATGACTTGCTTTGTCTCAACAAGCTCTTGGCTTACCCCAAAGACATTGCTTCTATTTCGCTTCTTTTTGATCAATTCGATCAACCCAGCCCTCAACAATGGGACATCATTATCAGAGACATTTCTTCAAGTTCCCAACCCGAGAAGTCCCTCCTTTTCTACATTGTAATGCGTAGAAATGGTGTCGTTCCCAGTAAACACACTTTCCCTTCCCTTCTCAAATCCTTTTCCAAGTCCAAACGAAACCCGCTTCAGCTTTTGCCTCATATTGTTAAGTACGGAATGGATTCCGACTCTTTTGTGAGGAATTCATTGATTTCCGTACTTTTTAGCTCGCTAGACGTGCAACTTGCTCGTCAAGTGTTCGATGAAAGTACGCAAACGGATGTGGTTTCTTGGACTGCTTTAATTAACGGGTATTTGAAAATTGGTTGCTTTATTGAAGGGTTGAAATGCTTCAAGGAAATGAGGTTAAAGTGTGTAAAAACTTGCGGAATGACTGTTGTAAGTATCCTCGGCGCCGCAGGAAAAATGGGTAATGTTTGGTTTGGAAGGAGTATTCATGGATTATACGTAGAAACAGGGAGAATTAAATGGGATGTTTTCATTGGTAGTGCCATTGTTGATATGTATTCAAAATGTGGCGTCTATGGTGAAGCACGAAAATATTTCGATCAAATGCCAAGTAAAAATGTGGTGTCATGGACAGCTTTGATAGCTGGTCATTTGCAATGTAATAGATATAATGAAGCAATTATCTTCTTTCAAGATATGCTAATGGAGAAGGTTAGGCCAAGTGATTTTACAATTACTAGTGTTCTTGCTGCTTGTGCTGAAATAGGGGATTTGATCCATGGAAGGTGCGTTCATGGACATATAAGTAGATATAAATTGGAGATGAATTCAGAAGTTGGGACGGCATTGATAAATATGTATGCAAAGTGTGGGTGTTTGAATGAGGCTTTCATGGTTTTTAAGAAACTTTGTGGAAAAGATGTTTATGCTTGGACTGCCATGATTAATGGGTTTGCCATGCATGGTGATGCAATAGGCTCCTTAAATCTGTTTACTGAAATGCTAAGTAGTGGTATTCATCCAAATGAAGTAACCTTCCTTGGAGTTGTTAATGCATGCTCCCACGGAGGTCTTGTTGATGAGGGACGCAAAGTCTTCACAATGATGAAGCAAAGGTATGATTTGGAACCTGGCTTAGATCATTACAGTTGCATGGTTGACATGCTTGGTCGAGCCGGGTACTTGGAAGAAGCAAAGAAGATGATCGAAGATATGCCAATAGAGCCTACGGCTCGAGTATGGGCAGCTCTGTTTGGGGCATGTATGATTCACAAGGCATATGATCTAGGTGAATATATTGGAAAACATTTGATCAAATTGCAACCAAAACATAGTGGTAGATATGCCCTTTTGGCAAACTTGTACTCAAGGTGCCAAAAATGGGATTCGGCAGCTGAGATAAGAAAGCTTATGAAAGAGAAAGGTGTTAAAAAGATACCAGGATGTAGCTGGATTGAAATCAATGGTGCAATCCATGAGTTCACTGCCTTTGGTTCATCTCATTATGAATCCTATAGTTTGAATGAGATGATTGATTGTTTTATAGCTCAAATGAGACTTGATTGTAGCTTCTTTGCATTTGATGTGGATATGGAATGAGATTATTTTCCGTAATGTGAGTTTTCATTTCTGACGAAGTAAACATTAGGCTTCAGTTAATGGCCATATTTTTGTGTTGAATAACATTTAAAACTAAGCAATTGGGGGGATTTTAGAAACTTAAAAGGGGCCTGAACAAACTCAAGGATTGAGAGGGTTTTCATGTCCCAATTAAAGTACGAGACATTTATACTTTGTAACTTATTTGAGTTTGACTAAAAACAAAATTAATTTTGGTTTAATTATTGTTGTGTTGAGTTCAACCTATCAATTGCTTAAAATTTTTTTTTAGTTAATATTAAAAAATCACAATTCAAACTTGAGCTCAAGTATAAATGATAATGTTTCAAGTCAAAATCAAACATAATTTATCCTATCCTAATCAAGCGTCTTATATATTAAATCAAGCTGAAGCATTGAAAACAAAAACAGTTCAAGCTTGAGTATAGGAATGTTTATGTAACAACAACTCAACAAGCAATCTTGGTACTATGTACTTCTTTCATAGTTCCTCTTTCTTTACAGAACTTCTTACATGATACATTGAGTCAAATAACTATTCTTTTTCATCGATAAAGAAGGAACATCCTGAAGTAAAACAAGTCGTAAACACCAACAAATAAGAGTAGTGAAAGGTAAATCATTAAGTTCTTATTATATAGTCAACGAGAAAGGCATGTTAAATAACATGTCTCTGCATACTATTTCCATTTTTTTAAATTTTTGATTTGTAAAAACTCAAAATTCTATAATTAAAAAAAAAAGAAAAAGAAAAGGGAAAGAACCAATTTTTTATTGGGTCTTCTTTCTTAATGATTTGCACCATTCTTGGGATATCTTTATGAAAAGCTTCAAATGAGGATTTTGAAAAAAAAAAAAGAGAGTAAAAATCCTAAAATTTTAATATTAACTTATGCGTAAATCTTAGATTAGCAAAAGGAAACCACAAAGTCAGATTTTAAAGTACTAAAAACTAAGCTATTAGAAGAAAAATAATAAAGAAAGAAAGAATTTATTTTATGGTATTTGATCTAGAGGAAGGATCAGTATTTCAAAAATGTGTTCGAATCTGAAAATAAAATATAGAATTAAATTGAGTTAGATTCAATATCAAGGTAAAAAAATAAAATAAGTAGAATGTTAAGAAGAATAAATTTAACCCTCTGGATAACTTGTATTAAAAATTGTCCATAATTAAACTTGGAAACTTCAAAAACCTCTAAAAGAAGAACTCTTGTAAACATCAATAATCGAGTTTGAAGCATAAGACTTAAAAATAATAAACTCTAAAAATAAACATGAAAAAATCTTTGAACAAAGAAAACTTCAACTTTATATAATTGTGTTGAATATAACTCACCAAACTTCCTTTATATAGCACCTACATAATAAACTAACGAAATGTATCTAAGCAAACTTTATACACATATTATTAGCAAAACTAAACATTATTACAAATATTGAACTCTCCCTCTATAGGAGAGAAGAGGAGTAGAGTTTTCACTCAACCAATCCAAAAATTCTCTTTTAATGGTTAAGAAACATGGAAAATCTACCTACCTTTCTTGACTGATGATTTTGACACAAGAAATTAAATAGATGAAGAAGAAAATTTCCCTCCCCTCTCTATTCTGTTTTATAATAGTGACATAACCTATTCTTTGTTAGAACATTGTTTGGAAAAAATGAAAGTGTTGGTGCAGCGAAAATTTAAGAAAAATTATAAAACAGGTCTTCGTCATATGTAAAACAATAAATCTAATCAAATAAGTATATGTATATCGAGGCTGTAAGGAAATATTCTTCTCGTAGTACCCCTCTGGAAAGGTGCATGAACACATAACTAAAAATTAATAATTATTACATTCAATTTTCTAGGAATCACAACTTTCGTAAAATTATTTTATCATAAATAATAAAATAATAGGATACATTCATTCACATACAAATCCCTAAACATATTTGTAACAACCCAACCCGTATCCGTCGCCGGAACAGAGTTACAGAATATTACCGAAACTTTCAGAAACATTTACAAATAAATCATGCAAGTTATATTCAAATTCCGAAATCATTCGTAACGTCCCTTAAATGGACCTTCTAGGTCCAATACGAGCATTAGAAACGAGCCGGGACTTAATTGGAACCTCTAAGAATTTTTCGCGAAATTTTAAGATTTTTCCAAGGTGCAGGGCTCACATGCCCGTGTGGTCCAAGGGACACGCTCGTGTGACCCTAGGAGAAGCCCGTGTTAGAGGCCGTGTTCTACCCCGTGTAACTCTCTGACTTGTGCACACGGCCATGCCACACGCCCGTGTGTTAGGTCGTGTGGTTAATCAATGCAATTCGAAATTAGGTACAGGTTTCACATGGCTAAGACACACGCCCGTGTTCTAGGCCGTGTAGCATACATGGCTGAGACACACACTTGTGTCTCTGCACGTATGCTCAATTCTGAGCATTCTGTTTCTCAAAATTTAGGGTGTAGGGGACACACGGCCTAACTACACTCCTATGTACTTGGCAGTGTGTCACAAACGATCTAGACACACGCCCGTGTGGTCCAAGGGACACGCTCGTGTGACCTTGGGACAAGCCCGTGTTAGAAGCCGTGTTCGACCCCATGTAACTCTCTGACTTGTGCACACAGCCATGCCACACGCCTGTGTGCTAGGCCATGTGGTTAATCAATTCAATTCGAAATTAGGTGCAGGTTTCACACGGCTAAGACACACGCCTTTGTTCTAGGCCGTGTAGGACATATGGTTGAGACACACGCTTGTGTCTCTGCCCGTATGCTCAATTCTGAGCATTTTGTTTCTCAAAATTTAGGGTGCAGGGGACACACAGCTTAACTACACCCCTATGTACTTAGCTGTGTGTCACACACGGTCTAGACACATGCTCGTGTGTCTGCCCGCGTGGACAAAATAAAGCCATTCCTAGCTTCATTTTTCACCCAAAATCACATCCATGACCTGTACTTGAAACACACATCCAATACCAACCATTCCAAGCATTTAAATTAAACCAAATTATATCATTCAACATGACATACCATTACATGCATACATATTCATAACCTTGCCTTAGTTTAGTCCATATGTTAGACATAATAGATCAACTACTTAACACATATATAGCTACCATAGTATGACATTACAAATATATCAAAACAAACTGTTACTAGCCATTTTAGTAGCTAGATTACAAGCATTATTTACATTTACATGCCAATATGGCCAATATATCCTATACATGCCATTGTAACCATAATTGCTTTACCAGATTGTACTGACATGGGCTGATGGAAAGTGTGAGTGATCTCCGCCAAGCTTCCAATCCAACGAGCTTCCGATTTACTCTAAAACAGGGAAATAAAACTAAGTAAGCATAAAATGCTTAGTAAGTTCATATAACATGGTACTTAACTTACCATTCATTCTGTTTTGAGGTAACTATGTAAGGCATAATCAATTAGTTTGATCCCAAGCCCTACATACATTCTTATTGCCCTTGTTAGTCATATATTCTATATTAACATCAAAACATATATAGGCTCAACAACAATCAAGTTTCTGAGCACATATGCTTTCCACAACATGTATTCATTCAACATGCATAATTCATCTCATTATTTCAAGTATAATTTCATAATAGTTCATTTCGAGTTCAAATTATTTCATATCAGAACTTTACTCATATTATTCAGAACATCACGATTAGTACACTCAAGGTGTACAAGTCTATAATCAAGAATGAACATATATTTATCAAATAAAGTCCATGTACAAATATCATCATCTCATGTTTTCATATATCATATGTCATGTATCATCATTTATTTGTATTTCAGCCAGATACGTGTAATAACTCATTTCTTATCCATATCTCTTCATATCAAGATTTTTATCGTTGAATTTATCTGAAATATCGATGGTTACACAGGTAGTACACTCGAGGTGTACGAATCAGAATCCGTCAATTCATGTCCAATGGTAACCATAGAGTACTATATCGGAGAGTACACTCTTGAGCCACACATGTATATGACAAGATTACCAGTCCAGGCTAAATCCTTTTTTATGACATATGCTCTAAAGAGCTTGATCTGGATTACCCGTCTGGGCTAAATCCAATTCATAACATATGCTCGAGAGGATTTATATCAGGATTACCCGTCCGGGATAAATCCTTTCATGAATGAGGTCAATAGGATTACTCGTCCGAGCTAAATCCCGTCAGCAACAAATGTAAGACCTTATTCATTTCGAGAAATCACATATCCATTGATATTCATTTATTCAACGAGATTTAACATTTTTAAGCATTTCCCAACATGTAATTATTTCATACATCTATAACATTCTTATAATTTAAATGATCATATTCTACATTCGTTCTATGCATAAAAGTAACATTTTTCTCATTTATCCTTTATCGGGCATTTTCGTTAATCGGGTATTGTCAGGTATATTTTCAACGCCATATACATATATGATATTTATACAATTCACAAATAAAACACTTAATTCAAGCATAAAAACATATAAAATTTAGTTACACGAACTTACATCGAGAATTGTTCGTGTATGAAAAATCTACTAATCCGACTTTTTCCTCTTTTCCTCGTTCTAGCTCCGAATTTGGTCTATCCGGATCTATACGAGTAAATTTGACATCAATTTATCGTATTTTATATTTAAGGGGACTCAATTTTTATCCTAGGAAAAATTACCATTTTGCCCCTAACTTTTCCATAAATTCTCATTTCGTCCTTAGGCTCGCAAAATGAAATTTATGCAATTTACTCCATATTCCAAGCCTAACTGAAATTTATACACTACATTTACAGCACATACATTTCACAAATTTCAGAATTTTCTATGGGTTTTATCACTTTTTTCATTTTTGTCCCTAAATCAAGTTTCCATCAAAAATTGCTTTGTAAAAGTTGTTTGTCTATCAACAACCTTTCATTTTCTACCATAAAATTTATATTTCTAGATTTTCATCTATGACCCAAATTTCATACTTTGATAACTTTTCAAATTAATCCCCTAAATAGATAGATTAGACTATCCCGGTTTCAAAAATATCAAAATTACTAAAAACGGGGCCTGAATACTTACCCAATTTGGCCATGAAAGTTTATTCTCTCTCTCCTAGGGTTTCCATGTATTATTTTGGGAAGAAGATGAGAAAAATAAGATGATAATTCTTTTATCATCTTTTGAATTAATTAATTTAATTTAATTCCAATTTAGTCCCTACCCCTTTTTAAATTTTCCAAGGATGAGTCATACCAAAATATCTACATATTTTCTTTAATGGTCTAATTATCATATAAGGACCTCAAGTTTTGAATTCCATAGCTATTTAATCCTTATAGCTTCTAGAATTCAACTTTTGCATTTTATGCAATTTGGTCCTTCTCGTAATTAAGCACATAATCGGTAAAATTTTCTTATCAAAAATTTCACATGACATGTATATCATAATATGGACCATATATTAAAATAAAATAAAATTTATTTTTTGGCTCGAATTTGTGGTCCTGAGACCACTGTTCCGATTTCACTGAAATTGGGTAGTTACAATATTTATAATTACAAGAATGTCACATCTTATCAAAATTAATCACACATGAAGAAGAGAGAAAATTTCGGTATTGGTTTATAATATAAATATAGCAAAGTCTAGTTTTGATACCAATTGTTGAAAAAAATTCCTATTCAAAAACGATTTTCCTGCACAACAAAAATTAGAGAATTTAGGGATGAGCAAAACTCGACTCGATTCGAAAAATCAAATTTTTTTTGAATTTCAAGTTAATCAAATTGAGTTATTCGAATAATTCAAACCAACTTGATTAAGTAATTCAAGTTTCGAGTTTGAATCGAGTTAAATTTTACAATTCGGATAATTCGAATAACAAATTGGTGTAAATATCCTATTGGTCCCTGTCAAGTTTGGAAATGAGTAAATTGATTTCTCTGAACAAAATTCAAAATAATTTTAAAATTTAAAATATTTATAAAATTTCAAAATTTATATTTTTAAAAATTATAAAAATTTCAAAAAATCTAAAAATATATATAAAGAAAGTTTAAAAATTAAAATTTTTCTAGAATAATAATTTTAAGACCTAAATAAGTTAATTAATGATTCAAGTTTATGATACTAAAGTATTTTTATTTTGCTTTGAAAAAGTTTTTCAAATTTATGTGCTATAACATGGAATTAGTTATATTGTAATAATATTTTAATTTGACATATTTAATTTTTAATTTAACTAGAACAATTTCACTTGATTTGATTCGATTCGACTTGAATTTCATTTCACTCGATTAGATTCGACTTTCAATTTTGACCACTTGCGCAAAATAAAAAACAATTTTATAAAAAAACAATTTAAAAGTGCAATTTTAACTGCAAGTGTACTGTGTTAGTTGTAATATTTGTAGTGTCAATAGAACACTAAATCATTCCAAGGGACGAACCCAAAGGATTCGGGGATTAAACGATTTCTATACTATGAACATGCAATCAAAAGAGTCTAGCTAATTTAATCACTAAGCAATTATATTGCATCAAGTCATACAAGAGGTTAATTACACTAACTAATTATCTAGGAGCGGAAAAGGACTAAGTTGTAACTTGAGCAAAGTATGAAACTAACAAATACGATAACAGACAGATTTCATGTGGTTGGTTAACCTTTGTATTAGGGATCTAAATCGCTAATTCTCTTAAATTGGTTTAATTTTACCTCTTAGCCTCAATTTACCGATTTAAACAACTTAGTTTAGTTTATCTCTTGAACTTAGCAAACTAATCCAGGATTATAAAATTGGTGCTCGATAAGATCTCCTTTCGATCTCACTTATCTTAATTTTCCCTTAGGGGCATCAATCCTAAGTTTTGAATCTATTTGATTTAGTCCCTGAACCCCCCGAAAAAAAAAAACTTCCCCACATTTTCATCAACCAACCACCAATTATTTAGCTACTCATGCTTATATCTAAACATATTAACATCAAATAGTCAATCACAAATTGCATTAACTTAATCACAAAGCAAGGCAAAAAAAAAAAACTCGAGCTTTCTTTCAAAAGCTTGAAGAAAATAACAATGCTAGTAAAATAGATGAACAAAAACATTAAAGAAACGATTTTTAACAGGATAAATGAAACAAAACTAAATAAGATTAAATCAAAGTATTACAATGTAACTACAAGGAAAATTGAATTATTAAAAGGAAATTAACATTTAGCTACAATAAACTAGGAAAAAAAAGAGTTTGAATCCTAAAAAGATGAGAAAAACAACTAAACCCTAAGCTAAAAAGATGAAAAAGATTAATGTTCTAAAATTCTCTCTTTCTTTCAACCAAAAGAAGGCTTTTAATCTGATTACAACCCAAAAAATGTGACCAAATTTCCCCTGATCGTCTAATTTTGGTTGGGGGACATTTTGGAGAAGGATTACCCCTACGATCATTTTTTTGTCTCTCTCAATAGTGACACAACACCTATGGTCTGGTATCACGATATTCTTGTCAGTCTTGAAATAGGAGTCCTTTGGGAGCTTGGGTATCGTGATACCCTATAGTCGGTATCTCGATACCTCTGTTGGTGGCTCAACTTTCTTATTTTCAACATTGTTAGAGGTATCACGAATTTCATGCTTTAATATTACAAGAGCCCCTTTTAGGTGATGTTTTCATGTCGTTCGGGCCACATCAGACTCTACATCACTCACCAACCTTATTAGATTCCCTGGGTGCCAATTGGCCATCTTGGGTCTCAAAATAGCACAAAAAAGTGCCTTAATCATTTAAATAAAATAAATAAAACTAACTAAAAACACGACAAGACCTCTAAATTTCTCGAAAACAAGCTCGTTAAGTGTAATAGGGAATGTAATTTGACATATCAAACTATGGTAGATCATGTTTCAATGAGCTAGCGAAGGGACCGATTGGACATATGCAATTAGGGCTCAAATGATTTATACTTAAGTCGCAACTTTTGCCTATTAATTATAAACTCATTTGGTCATGAAGTCATTCCATTATAGTATCATGATTGAGCTTTACCTAACAACATACTATTACAAAAGCAACTCGATCAGTGCTCGTCCAATGACCTTGTTATAACTGTGTTACCCTCATAGGATATCTTTAATCTCTTTAGGATAAATTTGCTCTCCCAATATGATTCTATTTTATCTCATGGTAACTATTACATCTTCCTTCATAAAAAGTCAATTACTATCAAATAGTAATTAAGTCATTCATCACAACGACGAACAACTTGTGGCCACGTTTACTTTTCATCTATCATGTAATGCCAATAAGAGGATATAATTTACCCATGTCTTGATTTATGGATTCCACTAGTGTGAATGATGCTACATACAGTAGAATTAGTATACCTAACGCACCGACTTGTTGTTCCTTATCCACTTAGGATTAAGGTATGCCACACTTTGAACGTCAAAAGTGAAAAAATCTATAAACAGATTCAGGATCTATTTTTCTTAGATCAAGTCTGATGTACTGTCAGTCTAGTCAATCACATCTATGTCTCTATCTTTTAGGAGTCATCTGCTCCTGTGCCCAAGACAAGGCATCTCCCAATTGGACTTGATAGACGACATATTAGTTTTTCAATCGGTTTGCTTATTTTTTATTAGACTAAGGACATATTTAGGTACATCTACTAATATAAGTTGTCTTTCTGTATTATGATCTAACCACATAATATTGCTTAGTATTTGTTTAAACAATAGACAACTAGTGAGTCAATATTTGTTTCTATTTTTCTTTTCATGCAAAAACCACATGAGGACATAATACAAAGTATATTAATGTAATCCATGAATTATTTTATTAACCAATTTTTTCTAAAAAAATTATAAGTTTATAAACAAATATACTATACTTAAGGCACCAAATCCAACATTAGGCTAATAAGACTTTGAGCTTCGCACAAACCAATTACATAACTACGGAAAAAGAGCTGTTAGCTATGGTGTTCGTATGTGAGAAATTTCATCTTTACTTGATAGCTACTGAGGTTTATGTTTACACTGATCATTCTATGTTGAAATAAGTCATGAAGAAGGAAGAAAGAAAGAAAGAAAGTCAGGATTAATACGATGGGTTTTACTTCTTTAGGAATTTAACCTTGGGATTTTGGATTGAAAATGAGTAAAGACAAGTAGCTGACCATTTGTCTCGATTAGAATTAGATGGTAAAGGTGACAGTGATCTAATTATAAATGAGAATTTCATAGGTGAGCAATTTTTTTGAATGAAATATTACTAGATAAAGGTAAAATCATCATCGACACCTTGTATGTTGATATAGTTAATTATTTTGTAAAATGAGTATTCCCTACAAGTGCTTCAGCGCAGCAAAAGAGGATAATCATGCATGATGCAAAAGATTATATTTGAGAGGATTCGTATGCCTTCCAAACATCACACCCGATTTTCTTTAAGGACTTGAATTTAGAGGAGCTTTGGGAGTTAATTGAGCAAAGTAGAGACTTGGCAAACTCTATTACGAATTTTGGAAAATTTTGTGATTGTTGGGTAAATATTTAAGTTTCAATTCTGGTTTGGTTAGGATGGAACTAGCCGGTTCTCAAGTGGGAGACACAATAATTACCGGTGATTGACTAAAAGATATTGAGAGAATGTACATAAGATATATATATTTGGGTGAAAGTGGACATTCTTGTAAAATAAATTCTCCTTAATTTTATCTACAAAACTTCTTCTTACTTGTGTTGTTTTCTTTGGTTATTGCAAATAAGAGGAGAACTTAGGAGCTCTGCATGGAACCGAAGTCATGAGAATTGAAGTCCAAAAGTTAAAAAACTGGTAAGCTTCTTAACTTTCTATATTTAAGAATTAGATAAAGGAGGGCAAAGACTCCTAATAAGTTTTTGTAAACTAGATTTTTGGTTTTAAGTTTGAATACCTTCTATTTAACCGATAAATGTTTGTCATGCTTAGCTGCCAAGATGAAGGAGGCTCTGGCATTTGGATAAGCTAAGTTGAAGAGGATAAAGGAATAAGTTTATGTACTCTAGCTTAGGTGTATAATGAAATTGAGCTGTTGAATGATTTGTGTTCTGACTATTTTGGGTTGCCTGAATTTGTTACTGTACATAAAAATGGTGACTGAGCATGCTATGAATGCATAACTTTTTACAAGTACGTGAATATTTGTAAGTATGATCATTGAATGTCAAACGAATATCATATGGTGTTAACATATGTAGCATACTTTGTGTTATGTATCAAGTACCTTTTTTGCATGAAATGTATGAGTAGTTTGTATATGGAGCATTGAGGTATTTACCTTGTTAGGCTAGGTGGAGATAGGAAAAATTGGCATAATAGTGGAATGGGTGGATAGAAATGGGATTCAAGGGAGTAAGGTGACATTACGTAATGGTATCGAATGGCTCACTAGAGCGACACCATGACAACTGTCTATCGACTCTATGGAGCAACATCACGACAACGGTTAATAGGTCTTACGTGCGACACCACAAAAGAGGTTTATTGATTTTTCAGAATCGGGAGTTCGCTAGGAAAATAAACATGGGGTTACATTGTGTAAAACCATAGCTCTGCTATGGTAACATATGGAGTCTGCCAAGACAATAAACATGGGGTTACATTGTATAAGACCATAGGTCGGCTATGGCAACATATGGAGTCCGCTAGGACAATAAACATTGGGTTACATTATGTAAAACCATAGCTCGATTATGGCAACAAATTAAGTCGATCAGAATGGAAAACTAGGAAATTGACAGGGCAAGAAAATGGAAATCACCATAAGACTTGCGCAACGAGTAGCATAATAAGATGATTCGGCGCGCCCAAGAACGTGGCTAAACGGGCTAGTAAAGGAATCTACCAAAGTATTACGAAAAGAAGGATTTGGTCTATATGCCTTTAACAAGGTAGAGGTAATAGATGAGATTCCCTCTTCAAGGCATGTAGTATCTGTCATTATTAGTTCACTATTTGTTGGTAGGAAATATAACCTTAGGTATAATAAGTGGGTCAATTGTAACAAGCCGTTTTTAGTCAAATCAGAACAGTGGTTTCGATACCATAAATTTGAAGTTAAAATAATTATTTTATTATTATTTTAATGTCTACAGCATGATAATATATTTGTGTGAAAATTTCGTTAAGAAATTTTATCGTTTGATTAGTTAATTTGATAAAAAGGACTAAATCGCGTAAAGTGAAAAATTAGAGTTCTATAAGCTAAAAGGGTTTATTAGCTATGAAATTAAATAGTGTAGTTCCTTATGTTGCAATTAGACCATTATAATGGTGGGTGGACATTTTTGGACATATATTAGGTGATTTGTGTGTTTAATTAACAAAGTGAAAATTGTAATTCATTAAATAAATTAAAGTAAAATAACCTAAACTAAACTATCATCTTCTCCATGCTATATTCCACCGAAAATAAGAATAATAAACTCTATTTTTACACTTTGAAGCATTCGGCCATAGTACCTAGTGTATGTAAGTTAATTTTGACTCGGTTTTTAATTATTTCTATGTTTTTGTGATTGTTGCAGCTTAGTGCAGCTAGACTAGGGACTAATTTAAAAAAATGTTAAAGATTTTAGATGTTTCCATTGATGAATACATGAGTATTTTGATGTTTAATGATAGATTATGAATGTTTGATGATAATTATACAAGTTTTGTTAAGTGATTTTTAGTGAAAATGCAAATTAGAGATTAAATTATGAAATGTGGAAACTTTGTGGTTAAAATGTGAAATAATTGGAAAATATGGGCTACTAGAGACTTATTTATAATTCAGCTAGCATGGGTTGTGGTTAAATTGCATGAATTTGTGTTTTAATGAAATAAGGACTAAATTGTAAAAGATGTGAAATATTAGGGGCAATTGTGTAAAAATTCCTTAAAGTGAATTTTGGACTAAATTGAATATAGAGATGATTAAATAAGTTAATTTTTATTACATATAGATCAAGAAAAGCGAAACTTGGATCTAGATCGAGGGAAAAACAAAGTTCTCGACTAATAGACCAGTTTAGCCGTTTTTACATCCAAGGTAAGTTTGTATGTAATAAGTTTCATTGTAAATATATTTTAAATGCTTTGATATTTCATAAACTATGAATACGAGACTACGGACACATTTGAAAATGATCTAATGACGATTCGATGTTAGAAATCTCGGTTGAACCTTAGAAATAGACTTGGATACTAGTGATATGTCATTAGGGATTATTGTGATTATGTGATCTGGGTGCTGGTCTTGTAGGCCCTACCAGTGGTTGAGTATACCGAAATGTGTTACGGTTACTTGATAGCTTGTGTGAGTAGCATTGTGTAGCTACGTCTTGACCCACAGCTTGTGTGAGCAGGCCCGTTGATAGCTCTAGTGTGAGCAGTACATATGATATGAGATTGAGATAGCTTCGGCTATATATGTGGCACTTCGGGTGCAAGTTGCCCATGTATCCAATAGTATTCCGAATGGTTCAACGGGTAAATGAAAGACGTGGTTGTGTATGAGATTGACACGAGATGGTACAGGTATGTACATGGACCGTATAAGATTAAATCGAAGAAGTTATGAAGTTCATAGGTAAGATTATGATAGAAAATGTGAAAGGTTTGTTAGTTATCTGAATTACATATTGATATGTTCAAATTGATGATTTGTGTAATTTAAGATTTACTTTATTTCATACGAGCTTACTAAGTTATATATAGCTTACTTTGTTTAATTTTCCATGTTTTATAGTGACTTTAAAGCTAGCTTGGACTCGGGGATCGTTGGAGACATCATCACACTATCCAACTATCAATTTGGTACTTTTGAGCTTATGTTTTGAGTATATGACTTTTGGTATATTTGGTAATGTGTTGTGCCATTTGAAATGGCTTGTTTATGTTTATATTTTGGGTGTAAATATATAGCCATGAGATTTGGTTTAAGTTGGTTATTTTGAATGTATATGTATATGTGATGATGGCCTATGATGTGGTCCATAATTGCTTGCAAATAATTTGTGGCAATTTAGCATTTATGGTAGCTAATGGTTAGAGATGGCTATTGTATGTTTGTGATTTTAGGTAAGACAAAATGTTTGGTTGAAATAATGCATATAAGTGTTTGAGATTAATGTGTATAGAGAATGGGAGTATTGAATGTGCATGAATAATGTTTGATTTGGTTGAATGGAAATGCCTTTTGATACTATGTTTTGTGCATTTGAGTTTGGTGTAGGTACATACAAGTTTGGGTGGCAAAATGGCTTGGTAAATAGCCTATTTTTGTCCACACGGGTAGAGACACGGGCGTGTGTCTCAGCCGTGTATGACACACGGTTATGTTACACGGCCGTGTGTCCCCTGGTGTTGAAATTAAAATCAAGTCAGTATGTGTAACACCCCAAACCTGACCTAAACGTCATGGTCGAATTCGTGATTTCACATTGAAGTAGTTTTTGAATAAAACTTAGATTTATCAGAAACATTCATGCTGTTTAAATTCTTATTTGGGATCCTTTGAAAAGCTGATTTGTTTAATAAAACATATCTCATTCTTAGATTGTTATTACACTTTAAATCATTTGTTATTGCGGAAGTTTTTAAACCAAGTTACGTAAAGTGATAGTTGAAATCATTTGCTTTTTAGAAAGCCCAAAACCTATAGCTAACAGATCTAAGTTATCTTAATAAAATCCCCAAATAAAAATAATATTTAAAACGACCTTATTACATAAAAAACCCAAATAAAGCTACTTTTACTAAAATCGAACGAAATTAAGATCAGTGGTGTGACCGTTTCCGAATCTCTCGCAGCACTGTCCTGCCTAAGGATTACTTGCACAGTTACGCAGAGAAGGTGAGTTATGAAACTCAGTGTGTAATCCCTATTTAATGAATAGACAAACATTCAATATTTGAACAGTCTGGGCTTAAGCCCATATCCACAGTAGTATCAGTGTGGGCCTTAGCCCATTACAGTACAGTAACAGTGTGGGCCTTATCCCATTCCGGTGCAGTATCAATAATGCATAAAGAGGTCCTACCCAACCATCTTCTACACTCCACTCCGTCCAGCCCTACACTCCATGTGGGGAATAAATCAACCCACCCAACCCTACACTCCAGAATAAAGTACCAGTTTCGGCACTAACAGTATTTGCAGCAGAGCTGCCAGTAATAGGCTTATAGCCTTTTAGTACACTTCCTCCAATAATATATATATCCCACCCCATGTAATGCAACATAATATAAATGTACATACGATAAGAATGACATGCTTAAACAGTCATATATCACATAGGGGTATTTTGGTCATTTATCTCATAGGAGTAAAACAGTCATTTCCCAAATTAAGGTTTAGGTACACTCATCGAACCAATAGTAGGTCCACAGTCGTCTCGTGTGACCCGTGCAACCTCTAACAGTTAAACAGCACGAAAGGGCCCAAGCCCATCATACGGCCCATGTCGGCCCACACGCTCGTGTGGCCCATTAAGCCCAAATAATGGCCTTGGCTATGTACACAACACAGCTGGCCCAATAGTACCTACATATCCGTGCAGTTTGCCCGTGTGGGGCTTACGAGCCCGTGAGGCCTACACAGCCTATTTCGATCCACTGTGGCCCAAAACTACCTACGCTCACGAGATCACTCATGGTGGCCTCTACGATTACATGCACACGCCTATGCACTTAAATGTCCACACAGGCATTCACATGTCCACGTGGTATTGATGGTGACGGTTTTCTGGCTTTTGCCGTATAATGGACACACCTTATGCGATTTAGAGTTAATCTGCTCCAACCACTCCTATACCTGAAGAACAATTAATAATCGATAATTCAATATTTAACCCATGATCTAAAAGAACCAATGAAGCTCTAAAATAATCACTACTCCTTACCAAAAGTTTCCCACAATAATCGCACCCTCGATGCCTAGGGGATGTGTCGATCTACTTGATCACTACCTACATTAAAGACATCACTTCCCTTCATTAGACTCGCACTTGAAGTCACTTAATACCTTTATAAACGCATCATCCTTACCAACACGATGAAACAGATTGCAGATTAAAGTTGTGATAAATACAGAACTAAGAATAGGGATTAATCTGGAAGGAGGCAAAGAAGTAGTCAGCCAGAAGAGATGCAGTAAGAAAAGGGTTCAGTAAGGTGTCTAAAAGAAAGGGAAGAAGAAAGGGAAGAAGAAACAGTTGAAGCTTACCTAGGATATTCGGCCAACACCAAAATGCTAGAGTGAAAGAAGAGAGTCGTGCGCACAACACGATTGATCACCACACCGTTGCTAACCAACGGCAAAAAGAAAAGTGACCAAGAGTATTTGGCCAAAATTCTCAAAATGAAAGAGAAAAGAATAAGGGAGAATAAATCGGCTCACCACTCAAACAAGATATTCAGCCAAATAAGACTGAAAAAAGAGATTAGAAGAGAAGCAGTTTCTGTAGTCAACACGGAAAGAGCAAAAGAGGAAAATACCAAAATGAGAAACCAAAAGGAAAAGAGAATGACTATCGAGAGTACTAGCAACTACATACCCTTTCGAAACAAGGAGCAAAAGAAGAGAAATCACCTAACAGGCCAAAAAGCTAACCAAATTCGGCACTGAGTGCCTAAAACTAAATGCTGTACCAAGAGAGCCCCACTTTCGGCAACTATATCCCACTCCCCTATTCCATGATTTTCTCCTTAATACTCTCCCCAAACTTCTCCTTGACCAATTCAAATTCCTACCCACTCATCTTGAAATTCGGCTCTATACTCCACTTCTCCCCAACCACTTCCATGTTAGTCAACCTAGGACACTTCCACAACACTGCAGGAAAAAGAACACCTTGTGCGCAACAAGGCTCGAACTCCTGACCTCCAAGATCACTCTACATGCCCCTTTGCCACTGGGCTAGCAAGCTTTCTATGCCATACTTTACCCAACTAAATTTAAAAGACCAACTAACCATAGGCAGGTTTTACTCAAACAAAAACCAAAATTTAGTACAAGAAAAAGCTTGAACACAGGACCTCCCCAGCACCTCTTAAGACACTCAACCATTGGAGAAAGCACATGGCGTTTCAGTATGCACTACACGCCTCACACATGGGCCTCACACATGGGCGTGTAACTTGGCCATGTGGCATAAGTCAGTATACCCTACAGGTTTGGCACGGCCTAGTACACGGCCTGGCACACGGGTGTGTATGACTATTTTTAGGGCACACGGGCTAGCCACACGGACTTGTGTGTTGGTCGTGTGACCTAAGTTAGAGAGTTACACGGGGTAGGACATGAGCTGGGACACGGCCATGTGCTCCTATTTCGAATGTCCTCATGGCCAGTGACACGGATGTGTCTGTTGGCTGTGTGAGACACACGGTCGGGCTACACGGGCGTGTGCCCCCTTTTTTGAGAAAATTTTCTTAAATGTTCTTTAAGTTTACAAAGTTATCGGTTTAGTCCCGAACCTTTACTAAAGCATGTTTAGGGCCTCGTATGCTCGTATTAGGGACATTTTGATTGAGATTGATTGATAATTGCATGGAATGTGAAAATGTATGCAAAGTGAATGTTTAATTGTTCAAAAGTCCGGTAATACTCCATAGCCTTATTCCAGTGATGAATACGAATGAGGGGTGTTAGATCAATTAAGTAAATTCTTATGCAAAAGGCCTGAACAGTAAGTTCTCTAGTGATTTACCGAAAAGAGGATGTCATATTAAGATATTGTAATGCGGGAAAAGTCATAAGGACCATTAATTAAGGAAGTCTGTGGAGGACCATTTTGAGTAAAAGTCTATCAGGACTATGTAGCACAAAGAAGACCATGTGGGTCTACCAAAAGTAGAGTTTGTCAAGGGATAACTAGGCAGAAGATAGTCCGCTGGGAATCATTTATTAAATTGGAGCACCATAAAGATTGAACTAAGGTGAATTTATACATGAGGGTTGCATGGCTGATGTAAGTCCGCTAAGAAAAGATGTGATAGTTCAGTCAGCCAAGTATCACCTTCAAGTCCATAAATGAGAATTTAGAACAAGACCTTATTCAAGAAAATGGCTTTAACATAGGTTAAGACAAAAAGTAGTTTACCGTCGAATTAGTACAACATCTACCTGTAGAGTTCAGTGTGGTTTAAAGATATTAGGGAGGGATCTGCAGTTTTAGAAAATATTTGGATTTTTCCCATTATTTTCACCAGTATGATATGGAGAAAATGGGTAGTTATGTTGAGGCATATAACGAAGACTATAAGGAAGGTCTGGAACAACAGTAATCCAGGTCAGGACCTTCAAGATGGACCATGGTTATGATCATAGCGATGGTTATGTTCGCAGATGGTTGGTTCAAAAAAGCAAGGCATTGGTTACACCACCGAGATTTTCAAAATTTTCCTATAGAATTTAGAGAGTTTTAATTTTGAACATAAAATATCACTGCTCTTAAATCTAAGAAATTCTCTATGAATACCATGTGTCAAGATTTCACTAAGTTTTCTTAAACTTATAAAATTTTACTGCTTGTATGCAGGGTTGAAGTTGACTCAGGAATTGAGTGGAGGGACCAAGCCAGACATCGTCAGAGACTAGTGATGGGCGGGGTAGCTGTTCATGTATATAGAAGGGCATCCTTGGAGGCCACGCCTTGGGTTCGAAGTTGACTATATTTGTATTCGAGTGTTAACTTAAAATTTTTAATTAGTTGTTGGTATCAAAGTTGTAAGAACTTATCATTGGTTCTGTATGAGTTTTAATAATGATTAGATTTTGAAATTTAAGTTATTTAAGCATGTAATTAAGGCTAAATAAAAAATATTGTTAAGCTATTTGTGTTATTGTATCACCCAGTACCCAGACCTAGCGATCGGGTCGGGTATAGGGATTTACACCGACACTGTACAAATCAACTTATATGAAAGTGCGCAGATGAGGAAGAGATTGATGATATATTAGAGAGATGTCATACTTCACCTTATGGTGGTCACTTTGGATGAAACAGAACTATGGAAAAAGTGTGCAATTTGAATTTTTTTTGGGCTACAATGATTAGAGATTCCTACGAGTTTGCAAGAAAATGTGATCATTTCCAATGAATAGGAAACATGTCTAAGCACGAATAGATGCCCTAGGAAGGAATTTTGGAAGTCAAAATATTTGATGTGTGGAGGTTAGACTTCGTGGGACCATTTCCAAGCTCCTTTGGAAATCAATATATTTTGTTGGTTGTAGATCACGTTTCCACATGGGTACAGACGGCTGCATTACCGACTAATGATGTAACAACCCGAAAGTCTGTGGTGTTGAAAAATACAGTTTCAAGTCTCTGTTTTCGTAAATCGAGCCTGTGAATATATTTATGGACTCATTCTAATAGTGAAATGAATTTCAGATTAGTAATTTGGATAAATTAGTTATTAATTAAGGTTTAAGGGCTAAATAATAAAAAGTTTAAATATTATAGATTTCTAATTTAGAAAAGGCTTGAAGACCAGAATGGTTATTAAACCATTGTTCTTACTTAGTTGGTGGTTTTTAATGATGATGGACGGTTGGTAAATGTAGTTTTTATTTTATTAAATAATTAATGTATAAAAAAACCTAAAAGTAAAATAAAAGATAATATATTTTGTAACAATTTGATTTTCAGTGGTATCAGAAATGACAGTTCTGAAACCTCATTTTCGACAACTGCATTCATAAATATTATTATTTAATATTTACAAGGTCAGTATAAAGTTTAATTAGAGTTGCGTCCTTTAAGTTTGTTAATTGAATAGTTAAATTAAGGTATAGGTGTAATGACCCTAAAGTCATTAGTGTTGGAGAATGAGGTATCGAGACCTCATTTCTATAAACCGAGTCCATAAATATTTTATTAAATATTTATGGAGTTATTATATTGATGAATTGAATTCTGGATAGGTAATTTTGCCAAATTAGTGACTAGTTAAGGTACAATGACTAAATCATAAAAGTGGCAAAAATTAATTGCAATAGATTTGTAATTGCTAAAAGACTAAATTGCTAATTAAACCATGGTACAAAATGGTAAATAATTCATTTTATATGTTAGTGGACAGGTACTGGGTGGTTGGAGGATTTGATAAAATATAATAAGTTAAAGGATAAAATAAACATAAAACATTAAAATGAAAGTCACCATTTTTTTATTTTCTATCTTCCCCACTGATTGTAAGAAGAAGAACAAGAAGAAGTCATTTTTTTTTGTTTTGAAGGTTTTCGACCCCTACATGTAAGTACATTAAAAATTTGTTTTTTTTTGTAAATTTTATGTTTTTGAGATTGTTGAAGTTAAATTTAGCTAATTCGTATGTTAAATTTCAAAACTTTTAAAGTTTCAAAATGTTTCCATTGATGAATTCTTGAAGTTTTGATATTAAAATGTTAGATTTTAAGGTTAAAATGAAAAAAGGACTAATCTGTAAAGTGAAAGTTGTTAATTTTGAAAAATAGGGACTAAAGTGTAAATATTTTAAAATTGACATGAAATTTATGTAATTATTGTTAATAGAGGGCCGTTGAAGGATGAAATTGAAATTGGATTGTAAACCGAAGCTCAAATTTGAAAGATATGACTATTTCGATTTTAGGGACTAAATTTAATAAAATGAAAAAAAATTAGGGAACTTTCTAAAAAGTGAAGTTGAACTGACTTATGCTTATTATAGGATGATATAAAGTGCTTTTTATTGATAAATTGCTCTGGATTATCATATAGATTGAGATTTAAATCAATCGGAAGATAATCCTAAAAAAGAGAAAATTGCATATTAGTCCTAAATGTTTTGTTTGTTTTTGTTTTTGTCAAGCATGTTCATATGGAACTTACTAATCTAATTCATGTTATGTTTTTATTTCTATAATTTGAATCATTATATTTTTATATATTTATTTTATTTTACAAAGTACGATATCAAGGTAAACTAAAATGATTTTTGAGTTTAGAATGTTATGTTTGAGATTGATTATCAAACTAGAGGACTAATTTGCACAAAAATGAAAATTTGTGTAACTTAATGATTATATGAATTGACATTGACTTTGGTTGGAATGTATTATGTTGTATAATGAAATGAGAAGAACTAACTTAATCAAATCATGGAAGAGCAAAATGATTCACTAGACACTTTATAGACAATAGAGGTGGTACAAATTTGAAAATTCACCAAAAATTGTAGAAGTCGAGTTAGAGGTTGAATCATGAAATCAAATCTTATTGACTCTAGTTTTGCATAAAATCAACGGTGTAAGCAATGGAATTTTAGATTATGATTTTTATAATTTTTATGAGAAAATGTCAGAATGATTTTGGGTTCCCTTGTTTTAAATTTGAAAAATCATTATAAATGGTTAAAAAAATTTTAGGAAATTAAATTTATATTCTTAAAAGCTTAATGATTCTATTTTCAAGGGAAACGAAAGTCAGCATAATACAAGACTTATGCTAAAAGATATTTAGTTTTTAGTGAAGAAGGGTCGGAGTTGTCTAGCAATACAATAGGGGAAGATTAAAAAAACTATATTAATTGTCTTAAGTAGAAATTTTGAAATTTTTATTGTTAAAGATTAATTGAATCTAGTTTAAAAAAAAAAGCGGATCTTAATTTCGAATTTTTTAAGCCAAGATATAAAAAAAATAGTAATTGATATTCAAGAAGACAACTTTGTTAAAGGTATATGTGTAAATAGTAAAAGAATATTTAATGTTACAAATAAGGATGCCTTACTAAAGGTCAAAGATGTTTTTATATAAATACATGAACATATAGGATGTAAATGGAAAAGAGGAGGAGAAAAATAATAGAAGAGTTATAAAATGAATTAATAGTTTATTATGATTGCTCGAATCATATTGGTGTGTTGATTGGATTTATGTGTCCATTCTAAGCCCGTGACAAGTTAATAGGGTTGTAAAGATTGTAATTAGTTAAATTTTACAAGTAAAGAAATGACATTGAATCGAAATATTTATCAATATGCAAAAGAATCAAGCTCTAGGGGGTGAATAAATTGGGAAGAGCTATTAGGCTCAGAAATGATTGAATTGTTAAAATGAAAGGAAACATCTGAGCTTAATTGTGATGATAATAAATTATACGTGAGAAGTGTTGAATTGTGCATGAATGTTATAATGATATTTGGAAAAGATTAAACGTTGTAAGTTTGAAATGTTGGTATTTATATACGACATTTGATCTTAAGAGTAAGTATAAAAAAAATTTGTGAGTCAACTAATAACCAAAGAGCTGATTTGATAAGTTAAGGAATGAATCATCTGATGTTGTAATGGAATGAATCATCTGATGTTGTAATGTAATGAAACATGATGACATGTTACAAATTAAGTAATTGCACAACTCGATTTAACATTGTGATAATGATATGAAGTATTAGATAATTTATTTTAACTATTGATGTAACACCCCTAACTCGTATCTGTCACCGGAATGGGTTACGAGGTATTACCGGATGAGACACAACTTTCTGGCAAACACAATCATACTCATGCATACGACTCAAATACCAAACAATTGTAACATAAATAATCAATTTAACATCTTTATAAATCACATCATAACCATTTAATCACGATATGTCCAATATAAAGTTATAAGCAAATAATGCCAAACAGATAATTTTTGGCATCAATATATAAACATATAAATATATATATAATCATAACTTACCCAAATTTTTCTTAAATAAAATAATAGCATCGAAATAAGATATGGTATGCCACTGAAAATTTAAACTATAAAACACCATAATGTTTTAGCATTTATCCGCATATAAGCATGCATTCAACCTACTCATACTCCAAACATAACATAAGTTACTATTCATTTGATCATTTCAATGCTTTAGCCGAATATTTGAATGTTTAATATTAAGTTTAACCAAAGTCAAATTTTAACTTTAAAAAAAACATTTCAAGAATCAAATCCAAAAGCCAAACATAATATACCCTTCTCATTCGTAAATCACAAATAAACCTATATGCATTATATAAAGTAACCATTTTAATTAACACTTTAATCTACCAAACCAATTCAATAACCATATAATCGGCTAAGTGCAAATTTAAGCATAAAACTCAATTCACTTACACGCCAAATCAAAATTACAAACCCAACAAAAACTTAAAAGTCATATCTGAATGTCCTTAATATTTCATTAGCAATCCGAATACACAAACCTCATATACTAAATATACGACTTCATTTTATGGCATAATTTTTACATGGATACATTAACCGAAAATAAATAACTAATATAACAAATATTCATGTGTCGAATTAACCACAACCTATCAAATAATATACAACTATTTTAGCTTTTAAGAAATCATAACATAATCATCATGAATCATACAAATATCTCACTCATTCAAATGTACAAAATGTGAAAACTTAACCAATACAATTCGAAATAAATTAATCACTATACAATTGGCTATAAATTCACCATTTAATCCATTACAAGCTGAATCATACAACTCATCACACTTGCAAATCAATCTATATATTAAGCTTACTAAATGAGCTATTTATAAATCATTCACTTTGCAACAAACAACTTCAAAACATATTTACCTACAAATATGTTTCCTAGCCGAATATGTCAACCACATCATTTACTCAACCATGTAAACATGCTTGGCAAGATAAACAAGCCATTTTCGCATGGTTTTTTAACATATATACATATCAAAATCAAATATGTCCAAAGGATAATATAGCCTATACATGCCATAAGTTCGAATTTAAAACTTTTAAAAGGACCAAAAATAAACGATAGTGCGATTGACTTTACTGATGATCCCTGAGCATGTAACGATCTCCAAAATCTATAAAACAAAGACAAATATACACACAAAGTAAGCTAACTTAGCTTAGTAAGCTTTAAGTAAATAAACAACTCAAAAGCATTATGAACTCAATTTAACTAAATTAATACATAATTTCTTAATTCCATTTAATACCAAACTTACAATTTCGTAAAAATTATATATTTTTATATATAACCTTATCTTGGCCGAATATAAATACATATATCCATCATCAAGAATCATTTAATTCAAAGCCACAATATCATTACATAACCGAATATATATATAAATCAAATTTCAATATCACATACTTATTCATTAAACCACATATAGCTTCTTATATACACAAACATCACCATTAGCATCCTTATAACTTATATCACATATCAATAACCAACTTACCTTACTTTCAAGTAGGCAAATAATTTTACGTACATGTTCACTTTAACCTGATTTCACATTCATTCGTAACTTATCATTGCCCGTTGAACCATTTAGAATTGTATAGGATACTCGGATAATCACATATATCGTACAATGCCAACGTCCCAGACGTGGTCTTACATGAAATCACATATCGATAAATCGATGCCACTGTCCCAGATAGGGTCTTACACGAATCAAATACGATGTCGATGTCCCAGACATGGTCTTACACGTAATCACATATCGATGCCAACGTCCCAGATGTGGTCTTACACGAGAACACATATCAAAATCCTATATCATGACATATGTATCCTAGCTATTCCTAAGGTTCGTACGGGGCTTTCGGACGTTGAACTCGATCGAATTGAACTTGAACATATTATTCCCAAGCATATTCACATTCGAAAATTGCATTATAAACTCATAAAAATTCAAATCAGATTGTTAATTTTACATGTAGTAATAATTAACAATGTTTACTTGCCTACAGACTTACCTCGGATATCGACGAACGATGTAAATCGACTATTCAATTATTTTTGTTTTCCCCCAATCTAAATCTGATTTCTTTTGTTCTTGATCTATACAATTTCAAATTAAGCTCAATCAAACACAATTTCATTCAATTTAATACAACAACACATAAATGGGAAAATTACCATTTTACCCCTAATATTTTACACTTTTGCAAATTAATCCAATTTGCATAAAACACAAAATACACAAAATTTCAATACAACATGCTTAGGACGAATGTTCATATTATTCATATAAATCCATACATTTCATTTATTTCACATTTTAGTCCCTAAATTTATAATTTTTGCAATTAGCCCTAATTTCTCAAATTCATCAAAAATTCCAATACAATACATGTTAATCCAAAACATATCTTTCATAATTCATCATCAAACATCACAAAACACAATTATTCATCAACGACATAACTCAAAATATTCATAAAAATCAAAAATTCAAACATGGGTAGGATAGTACTCGAAGCAACGATCTCAAAAACGTAAAAATTATCAAAAACTGAAACCAAACTAACCTTGAATCAAGCTTATCACAAAGCTTTTGTTTCTTTTCTTTATTTTTTATTTTTGGTCAAAATATGAACATTTCAACATGACTTTTAATTATGTTATTTGATATCATATATATTATTTACCTTTTTACATATTTAACCTTTTAAAATTAATAACAAAAACATGCATAATAAGGGTACATTCGGCCATCACTTAGTCTAAAGGGTTATTTGCAACATAAATGCTTCAATTTACAAAGCCATTAACAATTCAGTCCTTATAAAATAAACTACCAAGTTTTCAATTTACGCAATTAAATCCTTTTTCTCAATCAGACACTCAAACATCAAAATTAAATTACGAAAATTTCACAGGCATAAATTCATACAAGATAAACATAGAATATAATTTTTAAATATTTTTCGGGCTCGGATTCGTGGTCCTGAAACCGCCATTCCGATTAGGGTCTAAATCGGGCTGTTACGATTGATTCACTAGTCAATTATGTATGTATATATAATGTGTGTTGAACAAGATTTGGTTATAAGATACACTTTTATTGATTAATAGAATAAATATTGAAATTGTATGCATTTTGATTATTGCTTATATTATTTGATTTGAATTATAGAAATACAACCAAGCTTTATTGCTTAGTGCACGAATTTTGTTTTTCATGTGCAGGTTAGATTCAATTTGAGACCCCAAGTATTTACTTTAGCATCCAGTCAAGATCCCAGACACCACAATGTTTGTGTTACCTTTTTTTGGTTAAAAGGCATGTACCTACTAGGTTAAGTAATGTTAGTTATTGAATGTTTAACATGTTTAATGCTTGTTTTGAATGAATTTGATTAACTAGTGGTATAATTCGAATGGAAATGATCATAGTCACTCCGACGACAAATGTGGCATTCTATAGCTCCAACCCAATGATCAGGTCGGGTATAGGGTGCTACAAATGAAACAAAGGCAATGGTGAAATTCTTACGAAAAAATATTTTCTCAAGATTTGGGACACCAGATGCACTCATAAGTGAAGGGGGATCACAATTTTGCAATAAGCAGTTGGAAAATGCTTTGTCAAAACACAATGTTAATCATCGAATTCCTACTGTCTATCATCCGTAATCTAATGGTCCAACAGAGGAGTCTAATTGTAAGATTAAAAAAATATTAGAGAAGATAATGAATCTGTCTTGTAAGGATTGGTTGGTTAGATTAAATGATACTTTATGGGCTTATCGAACGACGTATAAGACTTTGTTAGAGTTGTCTCTATATCGAATAGTCTATGGGAAAACTTGTCACTTGCCGATTGAGTTAGAAAAGCGAGTATATTAGGTGATCAAGGAATTTAATGTTGATCTTAATTTGGCTAAGGATGCTCAATTATTTCATCTAGACGAACTTGATGAATTCTGATTTTTGACATATGAAAATGCCTAGTTGTACAAGGAGAAAAGTAAATTGCGTCATGACACTATAATCAAGAAGAAAAAATTTGTGCTAGGCCAACAGGTTATGTTGTTTAATTCTCATTATGACACCCCTAATGTGACCCTAGTCGGAGAGTGGTTTCGGGACCACGAAACCGAGTCACAAGAATAATTAGGTGTTATATTCCGTGCTTATTGTATGTGGAATTTGTATGCGTAAATATTTCGTGTCTCGATTTTTATTAATTAGGTGCAAATTTATAAGAAAGGACCCATGTGCAAGGACTTGAAAATGTGATAGGTGTATTTTTAAGTGGCCTAATAATGCATGAAGTGAAATAAATGGAGTTGCATGTCAATTATCCCATTTCCTAAGGTGGATGGCCGGCCATGACAAATTATGGGCAAGGGGAAACATGTTCCCAACATGTTTTACTAATGGATGATGTTAGAAATAATAAAATAAGAGTATGGAGAGAAAAAAAAAAAGAAAAAAAAAGTGTTCATTCTTCCTCCCTAGCCTTGGCCGAATGTCCTAAAGAAAGAAAAAGAAAAAAATTTGTTCATCTATTTTCACTTCTTGGCCGAAAATACTAAGGAAAAAGGGGGAGGATTTTTGCTTCATGCTTGGGTTGGAAGAGATCTAGAAGGAGATTTGGCTAAGTTTGCATCAAGATTAAGGTATGTATGAGGTTGTGTTGGGAGTTTCATGCATGTTATGGTTGCTAACTTGATGTGCATGTTAGCCATGGCTCAAATCTTTGTTAAGCCATGGAAATGGTATTTGACCAAAGTTGTTATGGTGATAAAGCCATTGCATGCTAAGTGTGAAGCTTGATGATGATGCATGCAATGATGGATTGTCTACTCTTGAGTAAGATTTTGAGTTTTCTTTTGTTCAACCATGATTGAAGTTGAAAAGGGGCATGATTGTCATATTTGGCCATGATGCATTCTTGAGCATGATTCATGCTTCTTGCATGTTAGTTAAAATTTGTGTTTTGGATGGCTATGGACACCTTGAAATTTGCCATGCTTATATATGCATATATATGATTGCACATTATGTTTTGGCTATGAAGTAGTGATGAATATGTTTGTTTAAAGAAGAAGATGTTGAAGAATGCTTGTGAAATTGCAAGCACATTCGGCCTAGCACACATATGAGTGCTTGATGTTATATTATAAGTTTTGAGCTACAATATGCAAAGCATTAACTAGTAAATGCATGCTGTTTTTGTGAGGTATTAAGTGCATAATTGGCCCCAACATGTACATGAATATTCGGCCTTGGGTAGCTTAGTGAAGGCCTTAGTTTTTCCTTGATGCTCAAATAAATTGTATTGAATTGCTTGATGTAGTATAAAATGAGCATGACCATTGTGTATTCAAGCTAAAGAGTGGCCATATGACCATTTTAACTCCTTGTCATATTCGGCCATAGGCTAGCACAATGAGGTTTTAATAAATTGAATTTGTTTGAATTAGCTCAAGAGCTAAGAGGGCCACAATTGGACAAGGGGAAGGAAAAAGTGATCGAATAGCCGTAAAAGCCGTTCGACAACATCCGAGGTAAGTCCTCAAGAAGTGACCCTACTTGAATTATGTGAAATGAAGTATGGATGTGCATATATTATTGATTATGTGTGTATGAGTATTTGAATTCTACCCGGGCTAAGTCCCGAAGGCGAATATGCTTGTGAATATATTTGCGTTTGAGCCTTAGTAACGAAACTGAAATATGTATGTCCAATGATTATTGATGTATGTGTTCATGGGAAATTGAATGATATCCGGGCTAAGCCCCGAAGATAATTATGCTGGAAATTATATCCGGGTTAAGACCAAGGCAATTGTGCTAGTGGCTACATCGGGCTAAAACCGAAGGCATTCGTGCGAGACATTCTATCCGGCTAAGACCAAGGCATTTGTGCACATGGTTATATCCGGTTATATTCGAGAAATCTTGGGCTGGAGGTGAGTGTTGGTTGCTGTAATAAATTCAATTAGTACACGAAAAGCCCAAAGAATAAGGTACGTTTATATGTGCATTGAAAGTCGACACGTTTGAGCAACATTCGCTCAATCGACTAATGAAATTCAGTTATTGAATTGATTGATACTTTGTGAAAGTATATAATGATGAAGTGTGAAGTAAGAATGTGTATAAATAAAATGATGCATTTGGCTATGTGAATGTATTGCTGTAATTAGAGTTGATTATATTCCTTGAGACTTACTAAGCATAAAATGCTTACCCGTTACTTTGGCTCTCTGTTTTATAGATTTCGCTCGATAGCAATCGGATTCGGGATCAATAAAGTCAAGTCATCCACACTATCAAGCCTCCATTTTGGTATAAATTTTGGTTGAACTTGAAATGGCATGTATAGGACTACCCCTTGTTGGTTAAATATGTTGTGATGTATATATGTACGGCCATGCGAAAATGGCTCGTAAAAGTGAAGTATCGACTTAGACTAATTGTGGTTTGTATGTATATATTTGGTGTCATGATGTGGCTATGGTTTGGAAATGGAAATGTTGGTCATATGATCAGCCATTGGCATGGTTAAAATGATCATATATGAACCTATGTATGGCAAGACTAGTTGGTTCATGGAGACTACCAAATAGGTAAGACCTACCTTAAAAACAGATGCTGCCAGCTGCAGTGACGTGAATGTGAAAAATCACCAAACTTCGTAGGAATGGAATTAAATAGTGAATAAGCTATGTAAATGAACCTTGATGAGTCTATTTTCATATGGAAGAAACGAAATGGTCATAGGAGTTACATGTTAAGAGATATTAAAGCTATTGTGAGACAGGGCCAGAACGGTTTCTGGGTTCCCTGTCGCAACTTTAAAAATTTGCTATAAATTATCCAGAAAGAATTAGGAGTCATGACTTACATGTACGGATTCCATTTTGAGTCTAGTTTCATTAGAAACAAACGGCACCAGAATTAAAGTCCTGTACAGTTAGATATTCAAGTTGTAACGCGCGAAGGTCAGAGCAGTCGATCCCTGTAACATGGGCGACTTTAACTAATAAACTGTACCATTTGGCCCGACCAAAAATTCTAGAAATAAATCCATGGATGGATATATGAGTCTAAATTCAGGAAAAATTTACAAAACCAGTTTCTGAGTTTTGAAACTCGAGATATGATTTTTTAGGCGACAGTGACGCAGTTTTCCAGCCTGACTGGAAATGTTAAATGGTGATGAAGATGGGCAAAACAAGTGAACTTGGCTTGTTAACCTCGTGTCCGACACGGCGATGGTCTCGGGTTCGGGTGTTACAATTTTATTGGTATCGAGCCACGGTTTAGTCGATTCTAGGACTACCGTGATGTGTTTGGGGTCTAGCTATACATGCCATTAAATGATGAATCGATAGTGTGGTGATTTCGACAATTTGACTTTGTGTTTGTTTATAGCAATGGATCCGATCCCAACCGAGCGATAGCTGATGATGTGGAGAGTGTGGCGCCTACTCCGCGCAAGGGACAGCGCGGCGGACTCCCAACCTATGGCCAGCAATCCGAATGACGAGGCTAGGCAAGCCTTTTATAGTGTGATGAGCGAATGGTTTAATCAATACATTCGAACTAACACTACTGTTCCACAACCTCCATTCCCGACAAATGCAACCCCGCACCCACAATGCCTCCGGTGATGACCAAATAAGGTCAAGTAAGCCCCGATCGATAGGATCCGAAAACATGGGGCCACTGAATTTAAGGCTACGGATGATGATGATGCCGAAGCGAGCTGAATTTTGGTTGGATAACACTATCCGGTGCTCGATGAGCTATCCCACACCCGATGAGTGCTTAAAGTGTACCATCTCCTTGCTACGTGAGTCCGCCTACTATTGGTGGAGTACTCGACTGTGGTGCCTAGAGAGCAAGTGACTTGGGAATTCTTTCAAACCGAGTTCAAAAAAGTATATCGATCGAGATTCATCGACCAAAAGCGGAGGGAATTTCTTGATCTTAAGCAAGGTTCTATGTCCGATACCGACTACGAACGAAAGTTTGTGAGGCTTAGCCGAGACGCTGCGAGAATGCATTTCGTCGAAGCTATTATGTAAACGCTCGAGGATGGGCTGAATGATGATATAAGGATGTTTGTTGGCATTCTCGAGATACGAGAGTTTGTAGTACTTGTTGAGCGAGCTTGTAAAGTCAAGAGCTTAGAAAGGAGAAACAAAAAGTGATGTGGGAACCGGAGAATTCGAAGAGGTACTCGGAAAGTCTCTTCAACAAACATCGAAGAGATTTGAGATGATGTGAGCCGGTCTAGAGGCGTTCGGGCTTTTCTAGACGAGGACGCGATCGACCCCTGTGACCACACGAGTCACTTCGATCGCCGATGGTGGAAATGATCACCGAGAGAGGCGGAGTGTCCACATTGTGGCAAATGGCATTCGGGGAGCTGTTGGTTTCGTGATTGCTCCTGCTATAAGTGTGGATCGGCCGACCACTTTATGAAGGATTGCCCGAGGATGCTTGAACAGAATGTGGGTCAGAGTGGAAACCCGGGTGCTACCACTGCTCGAGGTAGGCCACCTAGAAATATGGGCAATGTCAGCGGCGGTCAGAGAGGATCTAAAGATGCTACCATCAGATCTGAGGCTCGTGCTCCTGCAAGGACTTATGCCATACGTGCACGTGAGGATGCTGCCTCTCCAGATGTCATTACCGGTACTTTCACTCTTTTTAATACAAATGTGGTTGCTTTGATTGACCCTGGTTCTACTCATTCATATATATGTGAAACCTTAGCATCCAAAGAAGACTTTGCCTATTGAGTCTCTCGAGTTTGTAATTCGGTGTCAAACCCTTGGGTCATTACGTGCTTGTCAACAAAGTGTGCAAGAAAAGTCCCCTAGTGTTCGAGGTTCTTGTTTTCCGCGGACTTGATGCTTTTGCCGTTCGATGAGTTCGACGTTATTCTTGGTTTGGATTGGTTGACTATGCACGATGCGGTTGTAAATTGCAAGAGCAAGACTATCGATTTGAGGAGCGCGAATAACAAGATAGTTCGGGTTGAGTCTACGGACTTAAAGGGTTGCCACCGTAATATCGGCGATGTTGGCCCGTAAATATGTAAGAAAAGGGTGCGGCGTACCTTGCGACGTGCTCGATGACAAGGAATCGGAAAAGAAACCCGAATCTGTGCCGTGGTTTGTAAATACCGGATGTTTTCCCGAGGAATTGCCGGGTTTACCACTGTTCGGAAATAGAATTTGGCATCGAATTGGTACCGGTACCACTCAATTTCGATAGCTCCGCATCGTATGGCACCAACGGAATTAAAGGAGTTGAAAGCTCGATTGCAAGAATTGGTGGATAGAGGTTTTGCTCACCCGAGTTTTTCGCCTTAGGGTGCGCCGGTGTTGTTCGTGAAGAAGAAGGATGGAACCATGCGGTACGTGCATCGACTATCGTCGCCTTAATAAAGCGACGATAAAGAACAAATATCCGTTGCCACGTATTGATGACTTGTTCGATCAACTGAAGGAGCCTCGGTGTTCTCGAAAATAGATTTGAGATCGGGCTATTATCAATTGCGAATCCGAGATTGGACGTGCCCAAGGCGCCTTGAGCGAGATATGGTCACTATGAGTTCCTAGTGATGCCGTTTGGGCTCACTAATGCCCTGCGGTATTTATGGATTTAATGAATCGGATCTTCGACCATATTTGGATCGATTCGTAGTCGTGTTCATTGATGACATCTTGGTCTATTCAAGAAATGAGACCGAACATCTTTGAACACCTGCGGTTAGTCTTTGCAAATTTTACGGATAAGCAATTATATGCTAAGTTCAAGAAGTGTGAATTACGGTTAGAGAGGTTAGCTTCTTGGGTCATGTGGTATCTGATCGGGTATTCGAGTCGACCGAATAAAATTTCAGCCATACTCAATTGGAAGCCTCAGAAATATTCTTGAGGTTCAAGCTTTTGGGGCTTGCGGTTATTACCGACGATTTGTAAAGGCTTTTCAACGATAGCCACGCCGATGACGGCTTACTCCAAAAGGATGTTAAGTTGAATGGACGGAGAAATGCCAAAAAGTTTCGATCAATGAAAACTTATTTGGTGAAGCCCCAATTCTAGTGCAACCCGAGTCCGGCAAAGAGTTTGTCATCTATAGCGACGCCTCCCTACTTAGGTTAGGTTGCGTATTAATGCAAGAAGGTCGAGTTGTGGCCTGCGCGTCGAGGCAATTAAAGCCACATGAAAAAATTATCCGACTCATGATCTCGAATTGGCGCCATCGTGTTCGCCTTAAAGATTTGGCGACATTATTTATTTGGTGAAAGGTGCCATGTGTACTCGGATCACAAAAGTCTCAAATATTTGATGACCCAAAGAGACTTAAATTTGCGACAAAGACGTTGGCTCGAGTTAAAGGATTACGAGTGGTCGTTGACTATCACGGAAAGGCGAATGTGGTTGCGGATGCCTTGAGTCGTAAATCATTATTCGCTTACGAGCGATGAGCGTGCACTTGTGCATTCGATCGATAGTGTATTGGTAGCTGAATTGAAAGCCAAACCACCGTTGATACATCAAATTCGAGAAGCTCGAGAAAGTCGACGACGAGTTGGGCGCAAAATGAAATGAGTGTGTGTCGAACAAGGACTCGAATTTCAAATCGATGATAACGATTGTTTGAGGTTCAAAAGTCGTCTGTGTGTTCCAAAGAATTGAACTCATTTCGATAATTTGAATGAAGCCCATTGTAGCCGAATGGCAATCCACCCGGAGTACGAAGATGTACAATGATTTGAAACGTCGGTTTGGTGGCATGGTATGAAGCGAGACATCTCGACTTTGTTTCAAGATGTTTAATATGCCAACAAGTGAAAGCGGAACATCGGTGCCTTGAGATTACTTGACCAATCACGATACCCGAGTGGAAATGGGATCGAGTCACAATGGACTTTGTATCCGGACCGCCATTGTCGCAAGTAAGAAGGATACGGTTTGGGTCGTGGTAGATAGATTGACTAAGTCGGCCCACTTTATCCCGTGCGACGCACGGATTTTCAATGGACAAACTAGCCGAATTGTACGTTTCTCGGTTGTGAGATTACACGGGTGCCTATTTCCATTGTGTCGGATAGAGATCCGAGATTTACCTCGCGATTTTGGAAAAAGTTGCAAGAAGCTTTGGGTACCAAGTTGCATTTCAAGACCGCCTTTCACCCTCAAACCGATGGTCAATCCGGCGGGTAATTCGGATACTTGAGGATATGTTAAGATGTTGCGTCCTCGAGTTTAGTGGTTCACGGAACGGTATTTGCCGTTGATTGAATTCGCTTAAAACAACGACTTTCAATCAAGTATTAAGATGGCACCCTACGAGGCCTTATACGGTCGTAAATGCCGTACACCATTGTTTTGGACCGAGCTCGGTGAAAGCAAGATTTTCGGGTGGATTTGATTAGAGATCTGAATGAAAGTGAAAGTAATCCGTGAAAGCTCGAAGATAGCCTCCGATCGTCGAGAAGTCGACGCGGATTTGAAGCGTGAGGATATCGAGTATCGTGGGTGATAAAGTGTTTCTCAAGGTATCGCTTGGAAAAAGATACTCGATTCGGTACCGTAAGGGCAAGTTGAGCCCGAGGTTCATTGGGCCATATGAGATATCCGAGCGAGTCGGTCCGGTGGCATATCGTTTGATTTTGCCCCCGAACTCGAAAAGGTTCACGATGTCTTCCACGTTTCGATGCTTGACGCTATAGATCCGATCCATCGCACGTGATTAGTTCATCAGAAATTGAAATTCAAGCTAATATGAGTTATGAGGAAGAACCGATTTGTATCCTATCACGAGAAGTGAAAGAGTTGCGAAACAAGCGGGTTCCGCTAGTAAAAGTGTTATGGCTCAAGCACGGGATAGAAGAAGCTACTTGGGAGACCGAGAACTCTATGAAAGAGCGATATCCAAACCTATTTACCGATAAGATTTTCGGGACGAAAATTTCTTAAGAGGGGAGAGTTGTGACACCCAAAATTGACCCTAGTCGGAAGGTGGTCTCGGGACCACAAAACCGAGGCATAAAAATAATTAAAATTTATTTTGATGCCTATAATATGTGTGTGCTCATGTATGACATTTTATGATGATTGATTTAGTGTTATAAGGGTGAATTCCACAAGAAAGGACTTAGTAATGAACTTTGAAAGTATGATAGGAAATGTGTGATGACTAATTAAAGCATGCATGCAAAATAATGGACTTGCATGTCAAATTCCCCTTTATAGGTGGTGGCCGCCATGACAAGGAGGATGGGCTAAACATGTCATGAAACATGTTTTGTTGGTGCATTAGGGTGAAATAATAAATAAAGGTGTATGGGTGATAAAAAATGAAAAAAAAATGTGTGTGAGTATGGTAATCCCCCCCCATTGCCGTGAGTTGTAGAGAAGGAAAAAAAAATTTTGTTCATCCTTTCTTTGAGCCAAAACTAAGGAAGAAGGAGGATTTTTGCTTCATGCTTGGTTTGGAAGAGATCTAGAAGGAGATTTGGCTAAGTTTGCATCAAGATTAAGGTATGTATGAGGTTGTGTTAGGAGTTTCATGCATGTTTTGGTTGCTAACTTGATGTGCATGTTAGCCATGGCTCAAATCTTTGTTAAGCCATGGAAATGGTATTTGGCCAAAGTTGTTATGGTGATAAAGCCATTGCATGCTAAGTGTGAAGCTTGATGATGATGCATGCAATGATGGATTGTCTACTCTTGAGTAAGATTTTGAGCTTTCTTTTGTTTTATCATGATTGAAGTTGAAAAGGAGCATGATTGTCATATTCGACCATGATGCATTCATGAGCATGGTTCATGCTTCTTGCATGTTAGTTAAAATTTGTGTTTTGGATGGCTATGGACACCTTGAAATTCGCCATGCTCATATATGTATATATATGTTTGCACATGATGTTTTGGTTATGAAGGAAGTGATGAATAAGTTTGTTTAAAGAAGAAGATGTTGAAGAATAATTGTGAAATTGTAAGCACATTCGGCCTAGCACACATATGAGTGCTTGATGCTATATTGTAAGTTTTGAGCTACAATATGCAAAGCATTAACTAGTAAAATGCATGCTGTTTTGTGTGGTATTAAGTGCATAATTGGCCTCAACATGGACAAGTATATTCGGCCTTGGGTAGCCTATTGAAGGCCTTAGCTTTTCCTTGATGCTCGAATAAATTGTATTGAATTGCTTGATGTAGTATAAAATGTGCATGACCATTGTGTATTCAAGCTAAAGGGTGGCCATATGACCATTTAAATTCCTTGTCATATTCGGCCATAAGCTAGCACAATTAGGTTTTGATAAATTGAATTTGTTTGAATTAGCTCAAGAGCTAAGAGGGCCACAATTGGACAAGGGGAAGGAAAAAGTAATCGAATAGCCGTAAAAGCCGTTCGACAACATCCGAGATAAGTCCTCAAGAAGTGACCTTACTTGAATTATGTGGAATGAAATATGGATGTATTGATTATTGATTTATGTGTGTATGAGTATTGAATGATACCGGGCTAAGTCCCGAAGGCGATTATGTTAGTGATTATAATTGTGTTTGAGCCTTAGTAACGAAAATAAATATGTATGTCCAATGATTATTGATGTATGTGTGCATGAGAAATTGAATGATATCCGGGCTAAGCCCCAAGACAATTATGCTGGAAATTATAAGGGTTAAGACCGAAGGCAATTGTGCTAGTGGCTACATCCGGCTAAGACCAAGGCATTCGTGCGAAGTCATTCTATCCGGCTAAGACCAAGGCATTTGTGCAAATCGTGATATCCGGGTTAAGTCCCGTGAGGCCTTGGTGCGGGTTACCATAACCGGCTATGTCCCAAGGCGATTGATCGAGTAGCGACATCCGGTTAAACTCAAGGTATGTGATTTGAAAATTATAAGCTTGCTGGAAAATTTCAGCTAATGCACTTGTGAAATTTCCCAATGACAAGGTAAGTGCGGTGTGTGCTTTGCGCTAGGAGTAGAGCGTGTGAATATCCGCTCCTATGATGGAACGAGTTATCGGCCTTAATGAAGCCGTTATTTGTGTATGAACATAAGAGTTGGGATGGTGAAGTAAGTATGATTATGTGAATGTGCATTAATGAAATGATGCATTTAACTATGTGAATGTATTGCTGTAATTAGAGTTGATTATATTCCTTGAGACTTACTAAGCATAAAAATGCTTACTCCATTGCTTTGGCTCTCGGTTTTCTAGATTTCGCCGATAGCAATCGGATTCGGGATCGTTGAAGTCGAAGTCATCCACACTATCAAGCCCCCATTTTGGTATAAATTCTTGGTTGAACTTGAAATGGCATGTATAGGACTACCCTTGTTGGTTTAAATATGTTATGATGTATATGTGTACGGCCATGCGAAAATGGCTCGTAATAGTGAAGTATCAACTTAAACTATTTGCGGTTTGTATATATATATATGGTGTCATGATGTGACTATGAATTGGAAATGGGAATGTTGGTCACATGATCAGCCATTGGCATGGTTAAAATGATCATATGTGGACCTATGTAAGGCAAGACTAGTTGGTTCATGGAGACTACAAAATAGGTAAGACCTACCTTAAAACAGATGCTGCCAGCTGCAGTAACGTGAATGTGAAAAATCACCAAAATTTGTAGGAATGGTATTAAATAGTGAATCAGATATGTAAATTAACATTGATGAGTCTATTGTCATATGGAAGAAACGAAATGGTCATAGGAGTTACATGTTAAGAGATATTAAAGCTATTGTGAGACAGGGCCAGAACGGTTTCTGGGTTCCCTGTCGCAACTTTAAAAATTTACTATAAATTATCCAGAAAGAATTAGGAGACATACCTTATATGTACAGATTCCATTTTGAGTCTATTTTCATTAGAAACAAACGGCACCAGCATTAATGCCCTGTACAGAGAGATATTCAAGTTATACCGCGCGAAGGTCAGAGCAGTCGATCCCTGTAACATGGGTGACTTTAACTAATAAACTGTACCAATTGGCCCGACCAAAATTCTAGAAATAAATCCATGGATGGATATATGAGTCTAAATTCAGGAAAATTTACGAAACCAGTTTCCGAGTTTTGAAACTCGAGATATGATTTTAAGGCGACAGTGACGCAGTTTTTCCAGCCTGACTGGAAATGTCCAATGGATGGGCAAAACAAGTGAACTTGGCTTGCTAACCCCTCGTGTCCGACACCGGCGATGGTCTCGGGTTCGGGGTGTTACAATTTTATTGGTATCAGAGCCACGGTTTAGTCGATTCTAGGACTACCGTGAGGTGTTTGGGGTCTAGCTATACATGCCATTAAATGATGAATCGATAGTGTGGTGATTTTACAGTTTGACTTTGAGTTTGTTTATAGCAATGGATCCGATCCCAACCGAGCAATAGCTGATGATGTGGAGAGTGTGGCGCCTGCTCCCGCACAAGGGACAGCGCCGGCGGACTCTCAACCTATGGCCAGCAATCCGAATGATGAGGCTAGGCAAGCCTTTTATAGTGTGATGAACGAATGGTTTAATCAATACATTCGAACTAACACTACTGTCCCACAACCTCCATTCCCGAAAAATGCAACCCCGCACCTACAATACCTCCGAATCGACCAAATAAGGTCAAGTAAGCCCCAATCGATAGGATTCGAAAACATGGGGCCACTGAATTTAAAGCTACGGATGATGATGATGCGAACGAGCTGAATTTTGGTTGGACAACACTATCCGGTGCTCGATGAGCTATCTTGTACACCCGATGAGTGCTTAAAGTGTACCATCTCCTTGCTACGTGATTCCACCTACTATTGGTGGAGTACTCTGACTTCTGTGGTACCTAGAGAGCAAGTGACTTGGGAATTCTTTCAAACCAAGTTCCGAAAAAAAAAAAAAGTATATCAGTCAGAGATTCATCGACCAAAAGCGAAGGGAATTTCTTGATCTTAAGAAAGGTTCTATGTTGGTTACCGACTATGAACGAAAATTTGTGAGGCTTAGCCGATACACGCGAGAATGCATTTCGTCCGAAGCTATTATGTGTAAACGCTTCGAGGATGGGCTGAATGATGATATAAGGATGTTCGTTGGCATTCTCGAAATACGAGAGATCGTAGTACTTGTTGAGCGAGCTTGTAAAGTCGAAGAGCTTAGAAAGGAGAAACAAAAAGCTGATGTGGGAACTGGAGAATTCCGAAAGAGGTCCTCGGGAAAGTCTCTTCAACAGGCACCGAAGAGATTTCGAGATGATGTGAACCGGTCTAGAGGCGCTTTGGGCTTTTCTAGACGAGGACGCGATCGACCCCCTGTGACCACACGAGTCACTTCGATCGCCAGTGGTGGAAATGATCGCCGAGAGAGGGCGGAGTGTCAACATTGTGGCAAATGGCATTCGGGGAGCTGTTGGTTTCGTGATCGCTCCTGCTATAAGTGTGGATCGGCCGACCACTTTAGGAAGGATTGCCCGAGGATGCTTGAACAGAATGTGAGTCAGAGTGGAAACTCGGGTGCTACCACTGCTCGAGGTAGGCCACCTAGAAATATGGGCAATGTCGATTGGTGGTCGAGAGGATCTAGAGATGCTACCATCGATCCGAGGCTCGTGCTCTGCGAGGACTTATGCCATCTGCGCACGCCGAGGATCTGCCTCTCGGATGTCATTATCGGTGCTTTCACTCTTTTCAATACTAATGTGATTGCTTTGATTGACCCCGGTTCTACTCAATCTTATATATGTGAAACCTTAGCATCCAAAGAAGACTTTGCCTATTGAGTCTCTTGAGTTTGTAATTCGGTGTCAAACCCTTGGGTCATTACGTGCTTGTCAACAAAGTGTGCAAGAAAAGTCCACTAGTGTTCGAGGTTCTTGTTTCCGGCGGACTTGATGCTTTTGCCGTTCAATGAATTGACGTTATTCTTGGTTTGGATGGGTTGACCATGCACGATGCGATCGTAAATTGCAAAAGCAAGACTATCGATTTGAGGTGCGCGAATAACGAGATAATTCGGGTTAAGTCTACGGACTTAAAGGGGTTGCCGGTATAATATCGCAATGTTGGCCCGAAAATATGTAAGAAAAGAGTGCGAAGCGTACCTTGCGTCGTGCTTTCGATGACAAGGAATCGAGAAAAGAAACCGAATCTATGCCCGTGGTTTGTGAATACTGGATGTTTTCCCGAAGAATTGCGGGTTTACCACTGTTCGGAAATAGAATTTGGCATCGAATTGGTACCGGTACCACTCCAATTTCGATAGCTCCGTATCGTATGGCACCAACGGAATTAAAGGAGTTGGAAGCTTCGATTGCAAGAATTGGTGGATAGAGGTTTTGCTCGCCCGAGTTTTTCGCCTTGGGGTGCGCCGGTGTTGTTCGTGAAAAGAAGGATGGAACCATGCGGTGTGCATCGATTATCGTCGACAATAAAGCGACAATAAAGAACAAATATCCGTTGCCACGTATCGATGACTTGTTCGATCAACTAAAGGGAGCCTCGGTGTTCTCGAAAATAGATTTGAGATCGGGCTATTATCAATTACGAATCCGAGATTGGACGTACCCAAGGCGCGCCTTGAGCGAGATATGGTCACTATGAGTTCCTAGTGATGTCGTTTGGGCTCACTAATGCCCTGCGGTATTTATGGATTTAATGAATCGGATCTTTAGACCATATTTGGATCGATTCGTAGTCGTGTTCATTGATGACATCTTGGTCTATTCAAGAAATGAGACCGAACATCTTTGAACACTGCGGTTAGTCTTTGCAAATTTTACGGGATAAGCAATTATATGCTAAGTTGAAACAAGTGTGAGTTACGTTAAGAGAGGTTAGCTTCTTGGGTCATGTGGTATCTGCATCGGTATTCGAGTCGGGCAGAATAAAATTTCAGCCATACTTAATTGGAAGCCTCAGAAATATTCTTGAGGTTCGGAGCTTTTGGGGCTTCTTAGGTTATTACCGACGATTTGTAAAGGCTTCTCAACGATAGCCACGCCGATGTGGCTACTCCAAAAGGATGTTAAGTTCGAATGGAAGGAGAAATGCCAAAAAGTTTCGATCAATGAAAACTTATTTGGTGAAGCCTCAATTCTAGTGCAACCCGAATCCGCAAAGAGTTTGTCATCTATAGTGACGCCTCTCTACTTGGGTTAGGTTGCGTATTAATGCAAGAAGGTCGAATTGTGGCCTATCGTCGAGGCAATTAAAGCCACATGAGAAAAATTATCCGACTCATGATCTCGAATTGGCGCCATCGTATTCGCCTTAAAGATTTGGCGACATTACTTATTTGGTGAAAGGTGCCATGTATACTCGGATCACAAAAGTCTCAAATATTTGACGATCCAAAGAGACTTAAATCTGCGACAAAGACGTTGGCTCGAGTATTAAAGGATTACGAGCTGGTCATTGACTATCACCCGGGAAAGGCGAATGTGGTTGCGGATGCCTTGAGTCGTAAATCATTATTCGCTTCGAGCGATGAGCGTGCACTTGTGTCATTCGATCCCATAGTGTGTTAGTAGCTGAATTGAAAGCCAAACCACTATTGATACATCAAATTCGAGAAGCTCGAGAAAGTCGACGACGAGTTGGTCGCAAAACGGCCGAGTGTGTTTGAACAAGGATTGAGTTTCAAATCGATGATGACGTTTGTTTGAGGTTCAAAAGTCGTCTGTGTTCCAAAGAATTGAACTCATTTCGATAATTTCAATGAAGCCCATTGTAGCCGAATGGCAATCCACCGGGAGTACGAAGATGTACAATGATTTGAAATGTCGGTTTTGGTGGCATGGTATGAAGCGAGACATCTCCGACTTTGTTTGAGATGTTTAATATGTCAACAAGTGAAAGCGGAACATCGGTGCCTTGAGGATTACTTGACCAATCACGATACCCGAGTGGAAATGGGATCGAGTCACAATGGACTTTGTATCCGGACCGCCATTGTCGACCAAGTAAGAAGGATGCGGTTTGGGTCGTGGTAGATCGATTGACTAAGTCGGCCCACTTTGTCCCCGCACGCTGATTTTTCAATTGACAAATTAATTTGAATTGTACGTTTCTCGGTTAATGAGATTACAGGGTGCCTATTTCCATCGTGTCGGATAGAGATCGAGATTTACCTCGCGATTTTGGAAAAAGTTGCAAGAAGCTTTGGGTACCAAGTTGCATTTCAGACCGCCTTTCACCCCCAAACCGATGGTCAATCCGAGCGGATAATTCGGATACTTGAGGATATGTTAAGATGTTGCGTCCTCGAGTTTAGTGGTTTATGGGAACGGTATTTGCCGTTGATTGAATTCGCTTACAACAAACTTTCAATCAAGTATTAAGATGGCACCCTACGAGGCCTTGTACGGTCGTAAATGCCGTACACCATTGTTTTGGACCGAGCTCGGTGAAAGCAAGATTTTCGGTGGATTTGATTAGGGATCTTTGAGCGAAAGTGAAAGTAATCCGTGAAAGTCTCAAGATAGCCTCCGATCGTCGGAAGTCGACGAGGACCGAAGCGTAAGGATATCGAGTATCGTGGGTGATAAAGTGTTTCTCAAGGTATCGCCTTGGAAAAGATACTCGATTCTACCGAAAGGGCAAGTTGAGCCCGAGGTTCGTTGGGCCATATGAGATATCCGGCGAGTCGATCCAGTGGCATATCGTTTGATTTTGCCCCGAACTCGAAAAGGTTCACGATGTCTTTCACGTTTGATGCTTGACGCTATAGATCCGATCCATCGCACGTGATTAGTCCATCGAAATTGAAATTCAAGCTAATATGAGTTATGAGGAAGAACCGATTCGTATCCTATCACGAAGTGAAAGAGTTGTGAAACAAGCGGGTTCCGCTAGTAAAAGTGTTATGGCTCAAGCATGGGATAGAAGAAGCTACTTGGGAGACCGAGAACTCTATGAAAGAGCGATATCCAAACCTATTTACGGTAAGATTTTCGGGACGAAAATTTCTTAAGAGGGGAGAGTTGTGATGACCAAAATTGACCCTAGTCGGAAGGTGGTCTCGGGACCACAAAACCGAGGCATAAAAATAATTAAAATTTATTTTGATGCCTATAATATGTGTGCTCATGTATGACATTTTATGATGATTGATTTAGTGTTATAAGGGTGAATTCCACAAGAAAGGACTTAGTAATGAACTTTGAAAGTATGATAGGAAATGTGTGATGACTAATTAAAGCATGCATGCAAAATAATGGACTTGCATGTCAAATTCCCCTTTATAGGTGGTGGCGGCCATGACAAGGAGGATGGGCTAAACATGTCATGAAACATGTTTTGTTGGTGCATTAGGGTGAAATAATAAACAAAGGTGTATGGGTGATAAAAAATGAAAAAAAAATGTGTGTGAGTGTGGTAATCCCCCCATTGCCGTGAGTTGTAGAGAAGGAAAGAAAAAATTTTGTTCATCCTTTCTTTGAGCCAAAACTAAGGAAGAAGGAGGATTTTTGCTTCATGCTTGGTTTGGAAGAGATCTAGAAGGAGATTTGGCTAAGTTTGCATCAAGATTAAGGTATGTATGAGGTTGTGTTAGGAGTTTCATGCATGTTTTGGTTGCTAACTTGATGTGCATGTTAGCCATGGCTCAAATCTTTGTTAAGCCATGGAAATGGTATTTGGCCAAAGTTGTTATGGTGATAAAGCCATTGCATGCTAAGTGTGAAGCTTGATGATGATGCATGCAATGATGGATTGTCTACTCTTGAGTAAGATTTTGAGCTTTCTTTTGTTTTATCATGATTGAAGTTGAAAAGGAGCATGATTGTCATATTCGGCCATGATGCATTCATGAGCATGGTTCATGCTTCTTGCATGTTAGTTAAAATTTGTGTTTTGGATGGCTATGGACACCTTGAAATTCGCCATGCTCATATATGTATATATATGTTTGCACATGATGTTTTGGTTATGAAGGAAGTGATGAATAAGTTTGTTTAAAGAAGAAGATGTTGAAGAATAATTGTGAAATTGTAAGCACATTCGGCCTAGCACACATATGAGTGCTTGATGCTATATTGTAAGTTTTGAGCTACAATATGCAAAGCATTAACTAGTAAAATGCATGCTGTTTTTGTGTGGTATTAAGTGCATAATTGGCCTCAACATGGACAAGTATATTCGGCCTTGGGTAGCCTATTGAAGGCCTTAGCTTTTCCTTGATGCTCGAATAAATTGTATTGAATTGCTTGATGTAGTATAAAATGTGCATGACCATTGTGTATTCAAGCTAAAGGGTGGCCATATGACCATTTAAATTCCTTGTCATATTCGCCATAAGCTAGCACAATGAGGTTTTGATAAATTGAATTTGTTTGAATTAGCTCAAGAGCTAAGAGGGCCACAATTGGACAAGGGAAGGAAAAAGTGATCGAATAGCCGTAAAAGCCGTTCGACAACATCCGAGATAAGTCCTCAAGAAGTGACCTTACTTGAATTATGTGGAATGAAATATGGATGTATTGATTATTGATTTATGTGTGTATGAGTATTCGAATGATACCGGGCTAAGTCCCAAGGCGATTATGTTAGTGATTATAATTGTGTTTGAGCCTTAGTAACGAAAATAAATATGTATGTCCAATGATTATTGATGTATGTGTGCATGAGAAATTGAATGATATCCGGCTAAGCCCAAGACAATTATGCTGGAAATTATAACCGGGTTAAGACCCAAGGCAATTGTGCTAGTGGCTACATCCGGCTAAGACCAAGGCATTCGTGCGAGTCATTCTATCCGGATAAGACCCAAGGCATTTGTGCAAATCGTGATATCCGGGTTAAGTCCCGTGAGGCCTTGGTGCGGGTTACCATAACCGGGCTATGTCCCGGCGATTGATCGAGTAGCGACATCCGTTAAACTCGAAGGTATGTGATTTGAAAATTATAAGCTTGCTGGAAAATTTCAGCTAATGCACTTGTGAAATTTCCCAATGACAAGGTAAGTGCGGTGTGTGCTTTGGCGCTAGGAGTAGAGCGTGTGAATATCCGCTCCTATGATGGAACGAGTTATCGGCCTTAATGAAGCCGTTATTTGTGTATGAACATAAGAGTTGGGATGGTGAAGTAAGTATGATTATGTGAATGTGCATTAATGAAATGATGCATTTAACTATGTGAATGTATTGCTGTAATTAGAGTTGATTATATTCCTTGAGACTTACTAAGCATAAAATGCTTACTCATTGCTTTGGCTCTCGTTTTCTAGATTTCGCTCGATAGCAATCGGATTCGGGATCGTTGAAGTCGAAGTCATCCACACTATCAAGCCCCCATTTTGGTATAAATTCTTGGTTGAACTTGAAATGGCATGTATAGGACTACCCCTTGTTGGTTTAAATATGTTATGATGTATATGTGTACGGCCATGCGAAAATGGCTCGTAATAGTGAAGTATCAACTTAAACTATTTGCGGTTTGTATATATATATATGGTGTCATGATGTGACTATGAATTGGAAATGGGAATGTTGGTCACATGATCAGCCATTGGCATGGTTAAAATGATCATATGTGGACCTATGTAAGGCAAGACTAGTTGGTTCATGGAGACTACAAAATAGGTAAGACCTACCTTAAAAACAGATGCTGCCAGCTGCAGTAACGTGAATGTGAAAAATCACCAAAATTTGTAGGAATGGTATTAAATAGTGAATCAGCTATGTAAATGAACATTGATGAGTCTATTGTCATATGGAAGAAACGAAATGGTCATAGGAGTTACATGTTAAGAGATATTAAAGCTATTGTGAGACAGGGCCAGAACGGTTTCTGGGTTCCCTGTCGCAACTTTAAAAATTTACTATAAATTATCCAGAAAGAATTAGGAGACATACCTTATATGTACAGATTCCATTTTGAGTCTATTTTCATTAGAAACAACGGCACCAGCATTAATGCCCTGTACAGAGAGATATTCAAGTTATACCGCGCGAAGGTCAGAGCAGTCGATCCCTGTAACATGGGTGACTTTAACTAATAAACTGTACCAATTGGCCCGACCAAAAATTCTAGAAATAAATCCATGGATGGATATATGAGTCTAAATTCAGGGAAAATTTACGAAACCAGTTTCCGAGTTTTGAAACTCGAGATATGATTTTTAAGGCGACAGTGACGCAGTTTTTCCAGCCTGACTGGAAATGTCCAATGGATGGGCAAAACAAGTGAACTTGGCTTGCTAACCCCTCGTGTCCGACACCGGCGATGGTCTCAGGTTCGGGGTGTTACAAAAATTTCTTAAGTGGGGGAGGGTTGTGACACCCCTAATGTGACCCTAGTCGGAGAGTGGTTTCGGGACCACGAAACCGAGTCACAAGAATAATTAGGTGTTATATTCCGTGCTTATTGTATGTGGAATTTGTATGCGTAAATATTTCGTGTCTCGATTTTTATTAATTAGGTGCAAATTTATAAGAAAGGACCCATGTGCTAGGACTTGAAAATGTGATAGGTGTATTTTAAGTGGCCTAATAATGCATGAAGTGAAATAAATGGAGTTGCATGTCAATTATCCCATTTCCTAAGGTGGATGGCGGCCATGACAAATTATGGGCAAGGGAAACATGTTCCCAACATGTTTTACTAATGGATGATGTTAGAAATAATAAAATAAGAGTATGGAGAAAAAAAAAAAAAAAAAAAAAGTGTTCATTCTTCCTCCCTAGCCTTGGCGAATGTCCTAAAGAAAGAAAAAGAAAAAATTTGTTCATCTATTTTCACTTCTTGGCCGAAAATACTAAGGAAAAGGGGAGGATTTTTGCTTCATGCTTGGGTTGGAAGAGATCTAGAAGGAGATTTGGCTAAGTTTGCATCAAGATTAAGGTATGTATGAGGTTGTGTTGGGAGTTTCATGCATGTTATGGTTGCTAACTTGATGTGCATGTTAGCCATGGCTCAAATCTTTGTTAAGCCATGGAAATGGTATTTGACCAAAGTTGTTATGGTGATAAAGCCATTGCATGCTAAGTGTGAAGCTTGATGATGATGCATGCAATGATGGATTGTCTACTCTTGAGTAAGATTTTGAGTTTTCTTTTGTTCAACCATGATTGAAGTTGAAAAGGGGCATGATTGTCATATTTGGCCATGATGCATTCTTGAGCATGATTCATGCTTCTTGCATGTTAGTTAAAATTTGTGTTTTGGATGGCTATGGACACCTTGAAATTCGCCATGCTTATATATGCATATATATGATTGCACATTATGTTTTGGCTATGAAGTAGTGATGAATATGTTTGTTTAAAGAAGAAGATGTTGAAGAATGCTTGTGAAATTGCAAGCACATTGCCTAGCACACATATGAGTGCTTGATGTTATATTATAAGTTTTGAGCTACAATATGCAAAGCATTAACTAGTAAATGCATGCTGTTTTTGTGAGGTATTAAGTGCATAATTGGCTAACATGTACATGAATATTCGGCCTTGGGTAGCTTAGTGAAGGCCTTAGTTTTTCCTTGATGCTCAAATAAATTGTATTGAATTGCTTGATGTAGTATAAAATGAGCATGACCATTGTGTATTCAAGCTAAAGAGTGGCCATATGACCATTTTAACTCCTTGTCATATTCGCCATAGGCTAGCACAATGAGGTTTTAATAAATTGAATTTGTTTGAATTAGCTCAAGAGCTAAGAGGGCCACAATTGGACAAGGGAAGGAAAAGTGATCGAATAGCCGTAAAAGCCGTTCGACAACATCCGAGGTAAGTCCTCAAGAAGTGACCCTACTTGAATTATGTGAAATGAAGTATGGATGTGCATTTATTATTGATTATGTGTGTATGAGTATTTGAATTCTACCGGGCTAAGTCCCAAGGCGAATATGCTTGTGAATATATTTGCGTTTGAGCCTTAGTAACGAAACTGAAATATGTATGTCCAATGATTATTGATGTATGTGTTCATGGGAAATTGAATGATATCCAGGCTAAGCCCCGAAGATAATTATGCTGGAAATTATATCCGGGTTAAGACCCGAAGGCAATTGTGCTAGTGGCTACATCCGGGCTAAAACCCGAAGGCATTCGTGCGAGACATTCTATCCGGGCTAAGACCCGAAGGCATTTGTGCACATGGTTATATCCGGTTATATTCCGAGAAATCTTGGGCTGGAGGTGAGTGTTGGTTGCTGTAATAAATTCAATTAGTACACCCGAAAAGCCCAAAGAATAAGGTACGTTTATATGTGCATTGGAAAGTCGACACGTTTGAGCAACATTCGCTCAATCGACTAATGAAATTCAGTTATTGAATTGATTGATACTTTGTGAAAGTATATAATGATGAAGTGTGAAGTAAGAATGTGTATAAATAAAATGATGCATTTGGCTATGTGAATGTATTGCTGTAATTAGAGTTGATTATATTCCTTGAGACTTACTAAGCATAAAAATGCTTACCCGTTACTTTGGCTCTCTTTTATAGATTTCGCTCGATAGCAATCGGATTCGGGATCAATAAAGTCGAAGTCATCCACACTATCAAGCCTCCATTTTGGTATAAATTTTGGTTGAACTTGAAATGGCATGTATAGGACTACCCTTGTTGGTTAAATATGTTGTGATGTATATATATACGGCCATGCGAAAATGGCTCGTAAAAGTGAAGTATCGACTTAGACTAATTGTGGTTTGTATGTATATATTTGGTGTCATGATGTGGCTATGGTTTGGAAATGGAAATGTTGGTCATATGATCAGCCATTGGCATGGTTAAAATGATCATATATGAACCTATGTATGGCAAGACTAGTTGGTTCATGGAGACTACCAAATAGGTAAGACCTACCTTAAAAACAGATGCTGCCAGCTGCAGTGACGTGAATGTGAAAAATCACCAAAATTCGTAGGAATGGAATTAAATAGTGAATAAGCTATTTGAATGAACCTTGATGAGTCTATTTTCATATGGAAGAAACGAAATGGTCATAGGAGTTACATGTTAAGAGATATTAAAGCTATTGTGAGACAGGGCCAGAACGGTTTCTGGGTTCCCTGTCGCAACTTTAAAAATTTGCTATAAATTATCCAGAAAGAATTAGGAGTCATGCCTTACATGTACGGATTCCATTTTGAGTCTAGTTTCATTAGAAACAAACGGCACCAGAATTAAAGTCCTGTACAGTGAGATATTCAAGTTGTAACGCGCGAAGGTCAGAGCAGTCGATCCCTGTAACATGGGTGACTTTAACTAATAAACTGTACCATTTGGCCCGACCAAAAATTCTAGAAATAAATCCATGGATGGATATATGAGTCTAAATTCACGGAAAATTTACGAAACCAGTTTCCGAGTTTTGAAACTCGAGATATGATTTTTTTAGGCGACAGTGACGCAGTTTTCCAGCCTGACTGGAAATGTTAAATGGTGATGAAGATGGGCAAAACAAGTGAACTTGGCTTGTTAACCCCTCGTGTCCGACACCGGCGATGGTCTCGGGTTCGGGGTGTTACACTCATCTTAAGTCGTTTCTAGGTAAACTAAAATATTAATGGTCTGGATCATACATCGTCGGGTTTGAGTTTCGAGATATCACATTCGTTGTCGGAGTAACTACCGTCAAATCTGCCCTAAAAAGTTAATACAAACATTCAAATAAGTCATAAACAAATAACAGTATAATATACAATTAATTCTGATCCTTAATTAGGCTTAAGATAACCCTTTTTGTTGGTTTGAGTATGAAATAGGACCAAATTGCAACATTTTCAAATTTGAGAACTAGTATCAATACCCTAGCAAGGTACAAATACCAATTTGATCTTTGACTTTTGGAAGAATTGGATAAAAATCAATAGTATCGATACTACACATAAGGAATCAATACCTTCCTCAAAATATTGATACTTTATTTTGGTGTTGATAACATTTTAAGGTTTGATGTTTCAAAAAATTTTAAAAAATCACTGAAGTATTGGTACTTCTCCAGTGGTATCGATACCTCATAATTTATGGTTCAAAATCTATAATTGGTACATATTTCATGCCAAAAATTTAACCAAACCATATCAAAACATTCCAAACATACTTAAAAAAAACACCAAGGCGTATTCAAATCATACCTAAATAACAATTTATCTCTTTACATCCAATCTTAATTATTCAATCATCATTTAACATATCATTTTCACATACTAAGTGTTGGATCTAGTGCCCTAAGTGTAGTATTTTTATATAAGCGCAGTTGTAATTTTTTTGAACAAACTGGTTAATAAAATTATTCATAAATTACATTAATACTTTATATTATCCTCACATGGTTTTTGCACACAAAGTAAAATGGAAGCAAATGTTGCTCATTGGTTGTCTAATGTTTAACTGATACTAAGTGGTATTACGTGGTCAGATCATAATACAAAAAGACAATTGAGCTTAAACATGTCCTTAGTCTATTCAGAAATGAGCAAACCGATTGAAAGACTAATATGTCATCTATCAAGTCGAATTGGGGAAATGTCGTGTCTTGGGCATCGGAGCGGATGACTCCCAAAAGATAGAGACATAGATGTGACTAACTGAACTGACAATAAATCGGATTGGACCCAAGTAGAATAGATCTTAAATCCGTTTATGGATCGATTCGCTTGTGGCATTCATAGTGTGGCATACATAAATCCTCAGTGGATGGCGGACTATGTATACGTGACTCGTACACTTTGATGTAAGAAAATTTTACCAGGGGTAAAATTGGGATGAAAAAATTATTTAATTGGAAAATTAATGTTTATTTTGGAAAATAGAAAAATATGTATTAAGTTGTATATAAAGTGTTGGGTTAAAAGTCTAGAAAGCAAATATAATTGGGCCCAATACAATGAGAGGCTTGAATCACCCTCATAATATATATGAGGGGAAGCACACCCTATTAGGCCCTTTTCCTCTCCTAGTTAGACTAGGAAGTTGTATTTCTATTTGAAATAAACCTCTACAATTCAACAAGGGTTATACCTTCTCTCCATATAAATAGATTCCATTAATAGAACTATTTACATAACTTGGAGATATTGTTACTTTGCCAAAAATAGAGAGAATTTATTTTAAACTATTAAATATATTTTTCTAGAATAACAATTCTACCAGTTCTATTAAAGAAGAAAGAATTTTCGTTTTCACCCCAAAAATAAAAGAAAACTTTTTCTAGTTTTATGTTTTGATTTAATTGGTTTGAGCCCACACTTGAAGCAGTTTGTGGTACGAGAATAGCGGAGAAGATCATTTAGTTGAAAGTAAAAAAAATCAAGAATCTGCATATCTGAAAACACAAGTATGATTTTGGTTCAAGTTTTATTCATTTAAATATCACAAACCGGGTCGATTTTCAAAATTTTAATTTTCCGTTGTGTAATAAGATCATTTTCAAACCGGATTTTTTCCAATAATTGGTATCAGTGCCAGATTGCGCTATGTTTATAGTGTAAACTGAGACTGAATCTCTCCCTTCATCTTATTAGATTAATATTTGATAAGATGTAGCATTCTTTTAATTATCCACATTTTAGGGGAATGTATGTAAATGAATGTCTATAATTATTTTATTGTTATGGATGATAAAGTAATTTTGCCAAAGTTGTGATTCCTAGAAATTTATTTGTAATTTAATTTGTTTATCGAGCATTTATATTTTAGATCATGGACTATCATCTCCATACAGGGTTTTATTTTATTATTTATTTATTTAGAATAAAATATGTGAGTCAGAAACAGACAAAGGAATTTTTGAAAATATTCTTTCTCGACAAAACCTGAAGATCAAGACAATGAAAACTCGACCCAATGGAGCCAAAAATGGTTCGACAGTGGTGGTCGGCAGTGGCTTGGCAATGGCGGTGACACAAAAACAATGACGACAGAAATGTGAACTGGTGCCGTAGCAAAAGATTGTGGTGGCAATATTGAAGACCCAAAGTATGCTTTGGGGTGAATTTTGTAATTTTATAATTTTATTATTTTTCTAAGATAGAATCACGGAAACTTTGGTTGGTCAAAGTCATTTAAATTTTATACTTTTATATTTATGAGATAAGCATGAAGGTATTTGTATGACTAAAAATGTATGTTCATGCATATATGAGATAAGCATGCCATATATATTAGGGAATAATGTCACATGTACTTCTCATGCATATATTGATCATTCATGATTGAAACCAAAAATTAAAAGCCTTGTATATTTTTAAAATATTGAGTAGGGGAAGGTCCCTAAACAAGACTTACAACCTCTATCAATAGTCTCTTGTGATCTCATGAAACAGACCTACCCCAAGGAAGACGTTGTCATGTGGATCTCACTGAGGAGATTTCCTAAAAGTAAGCAAAATTTTCTTATGATCATATAATAGTTGGACCTACCTTTGTGGTAGGTATTATCATATGATACATCAAGAAATTTTGTCTTCAAAGAAGACAAATAGTCACAGCATGCTACTCGGTGAGATTGTCCCAAAATGACTCATTTCTGGTGCATGATGCAATAGGTGTTGAGATTATGGTTATACACTTAAGATCATCTAGTTAAGTAACTCTCTAAGGAGTTATTCTTAAGTTAGAATGATGACCAAATGTTACATGATTATGAATACGTGTAAATGTCTAACGAACTACGTTCATGTACTAGTTGGATAGAGATCCATATTCTTACTAGTTGATCATGATCACCCTAATGTAGCTTGATTCAATAGGTGTAGGAATTATCGTTGCAACGCCTTACAAAAGTTTTCAAGATTTAATGTAAGACGCATGCATCATCTAAATGCATATGGTAATTTTGCAAAATGTTTTAAACATATTCTTAATACAAAGATATTAATATACGAATGTTTTATTTTCAGTTTGAAATGGCACCAACTTCCTTATTGAACATACTCACTGAAAACAAACTATGTGGAAATAACTATAAGGAATGGAAAAGAAACTTAATGATTGTCCTGAGCTATGAGAAACTTAAAATAGTTTTTGATAATAAGTGCCCACCGGACACTCAAGCTGAGGCAATAAAACGCTGAAAGGAGTCTGATGAGATAGCTCATTGCTATATGTTGGCAAGTGTGACCAACACCTTATATAAGCAACTAGAGAGCCATAAGACTACCAAAGAGATTCTGGATAAGTTAAAAAACATGTTCAGAGGCCAATCTACCTTGGTTCGAAGTCTGTTATAACTAGTTTGATGAATGCCCAGCAAAAACTCGGTACTCCGGTTAAGACCATATAATTACTCTTATGGGATACTTTGTCGAGGTTGTGGACAATAAGGCCAATCTAGACCAAAACACTCAAATTGAGATGGTGTTCAAAAGCTTGTCCAAGGATTTTACTGGTTTTCAAGCTACATATAACCTTGGCAACAAAAACCTGATGCTTACACAACTCATGAAGGAGTTAATATCCTATAAGTTGATGTTGAATAGTGGTCAATTGATCCAAAGATCATAAGAAAACATAGTTGTCACTTCTTCCTCGAAAGGGAAGGGAAAGCGTGCTAAGAAGGGAAAGATTAAGGTCTTTAGGCCACCACAGATGAAAAGGAAGAGAACCAGTAAGTCTAAAGACTTATCAAAGTCTAAATGCTTCTTCTGTAGTAAGAAAGAGCATTTCAAGGAAAATTGTAGAGAGTGGAAGGAATACCTAGCCACCAAAGGAAAAGGTATGAAACTCTTTATGATAGAAGCTTGTTTACTAGAGGATTCAATAGACCACTGGGTTATTGATTCAGGAGCCACTAATTATGTTTGTGTTTCTCTACAGGGGATTGAGGAGACGAAAAATCTTAAAGATAAGAGCTTACTGTTGTAGACTGAGAATGGGACAAGGGTGGAAGCTAAAGTATTGGGAGATGTACATCTTTATTTGGATAATTTTACGACGATTATTTTAAGAGACATTTTCTATGTACCAAGTTTCAAAAGAAACTTAATTTCTATTGTATGTTTATGTAAAGACAGTTTGACCATGACTTTTAATAATAGGATTGAATATTCAGAATCACAATATTATTTTTAATGGATGGATGTCAAATAATCTCTATTTTATTAAACCAAATATGTACACATTGCTTAAGATTGAAATATAAAATAAAAAACTTAAAACTTCTTACTCTAATAAGGCGTACCATTGGCATTTGAGACTTGGTCATATTAATCGAGAAAGAATCACTAGACTTGTGAAAAAAGGCATATTAAGTTCACTTAAAAAATTTGATCTTCCATAATGTGAATCTTGCTTGAAAGGTAAGATGACTAAGCAATCTTTTAATTCAAAAGAAACGAGGGACAAAAAACCCCTAGAAATTGTGCACACTAACGTATGTAGCCCCATGAGTGTTAGTGCAAGATGTGGTTATGAGTATTATGTAACCTTTATTGGTGACTATTCTTGTAACACCCCGAACCCGAGACCGTCGCCGGAGTCGAACGCGAGGTGTTAACAGACTTCAACCCACTTATTGACAATTTTCAGACAAGCTGCCAATCTGAGTACTAGTCGCTCCAAAATTCATAACTTGAGTTTTACAACTCGAAAATCAGTTCCGTAAATTTTTCCTGAAACTAGACTCATGTGTCCATCTACATATTTTTTTCTAGAATTTTTGGTCGAGCCAATTAGTACAGTTTATTAGTTAAAGTCTCGCCTGTTGTAGGGATCGACTACACTGACCTTTGTGCGTTACGAATTGGATATCTCCCTGTACAGGGCTTCAATACTAATGCCGTTTGTTTCTATAGAAACTAGACTCAGAGAGGAATCTACACATATATGGAGTGACTCCTAATTATCTCTGGTTAATTTACAATGATTTTCCAAAGTTGGAACAGGGGATCCAGAAACCGTTCTGGCCCTATTTCACAAGAACTTTAAAATCTGTTAACTTATAACTCATATGACCATTTCGTTTCTTCCATATGAAAGTAGATTCATCAAGGTACACTTACATAATTTATTTGCTATTTAATACCATTCCTACTATTTTTAGTGATTTTCACATCCACGTCACTGCTGCTGTCAGCATCTGCCTTTAGTAGGCTTTACCTATTTCACACTTTCCATGATTCAATTGGCCCTTTTTACATACATAGCACAAAGCGTGATTATGATTAACCATTCCAATGGCTAATCGTTTCAAAATAATTCCATACCTCATAAGGGTCAACATACAAACGATTATAGTTCTATGCTAAAACGATATAAGCCATTTTCGCATGGCTATCCAAGTTTACACAAACCGGAAGGTACATGACCTTCAACAAAGGATGGTCCTATACATGCCATTTCAAAGTTCAGCCAAAATTTGTACCAAAATGGGGCTTCGATAGTGTGGATGACTTGACTTCTTTGATCCCGAATCCGACAGCTAACGAGCGAAACCTATAAAACAGAGAGCCAAAGCAACGGGGTAAGCATTTTAATGCTTAGTAAGTTTCAAGCAATGAAATCAGCTTTGACTAAGGTATTTTATTCACATGGCTAATTAAACCACTTTACTAATTCACATTCCCATACTCATACTTATTTCACATCACCGACCCTTATGTTCATACACAAAAGAACAACTTGGCCCAAGGCCGGTAGCTCGTTTATCAACTTAGCGCATACTTACTTGTAAGAATTCAATTAGTACAAGCACCTACAAACATACCTCATTGCTGGAATTTTCACAAGTGTATAAGCTGAAATTTTCACAGCAAGATTGCTCACTTCGAATCACATACCTTCGGATTTAACCGGATATAGCGACTTCGCACGATTTCCTTGGTCATAATCCGGATTTGGTGACTTGCACAAAGGCCTTGGTCTTAGCCGGATATATCAACTTCGCACGAATGCCTTGGTCTTAGCCGGATATATCAACTCATACGAATGCCTTGGTCTTAGCCGGATATATCAACTCGCACGAATGCCTTGGTCTTAGCCCGGATATGTCAACTTCATACGAATGCCTTGGTCTTAGCCGGATATATTTCCAATGTTCATTTACATATATATCAATATTCAAGACACGTCCATAGTTCATTTTCGTTACTAAAGCTCTAACACAAAATATCTATCAACCTTTACTATTTCGGCTCAATGGCCACACAAACAAGGAGCATAATTTTGATATAATTCAAGTAGGGTCATCACTCAAGACTTACCTTGGATGTTGTCGAGCGATTTCGACGGCTATTCAACTACTTTTTCCTTCCCTTTATCGGATTTAGCTCCCTTTGCTCTTGAGCTAATTTACACAAATTTAACTTATTAAAATCTCATCATGATAGCTTATGGCGAATATGACAAGGAGTGTAAATGGTCATATGGCCATCCTTTAGCTCAAATACACAATGGTCATGCACATTTTACATCACAACAAGCAATTCAATACATTCAAACATCAACGTGAAGTTCAAAGTACTTGGCCCTTATATACATTAGGCATCAAAGTTGTATATGTACGAAATCATAAATCGAACTCAACACATTAGTTAATATTCCTCTTAGCGAAATTTCTAAGCCAAGAATAGGCATCAATATGCTTGCCTCAAACCGAATGCATGCACACTAATTACCCTCATGTGGCGAATATACACTTAATACCACAAAAAAAACAGCATACATTTTACTACTAACACATTACATATCGTATTGCACATCTCTTATTTACTTCATAATCAACACATCATCACAAGCAAATATACACTTTGAATTAGTATATATGTCATACCAATCCATCATGTGCAAACGTATATTCATGTAAGTGCAAGGGCGAATTCTCAAGTGGCTTATATCCAAATATATACACATTTCCAAAGCTTAAATCTTACTTACCATGCAACATGCATGAATTATACTTATGGATATATCATGGCGAATACCACAACACCACACCATTTCAATTTGGTCATGGTGAAACAAAGAACTTAGTATCTCATTCAAAAAGAATGCTAAAAGAAAATCTAAGAATCTTCAATCCTCCATCACATGTATCACTTTCAAGCTTGTTATTTAACATGCAATGGCATTAACACCACATTCACTTTGGCGAATTTCATTCCCATGACATAACAAGGATTTGAACCATGGGCTAACAAGAACATTAAGCTAGCAACTAAAACATGCATGAACCTCAAACATACCTTAATCTTGATGCAAGTTTAGCCAACCTCTTCCTAATCCTCTTCCAAACCAAGTATGAAGCAAAACTCCTTCCTTAACCTTAGTATTTTGGCCAACAAGAGAGTGAAAAGAGATGAACAAAATTTTTTCTTTCTTCCTTTAGGACATTCGGCCAAGCTATGGAGGAAGATGGACACTTTTTTTTTTTCTCATCTACTAACATTAATTGTTTATTCCATACCCTTATTTTATTCTTTCCATCATAACCCATTTACCAAACATGTTTCATGACATGATTTTTGCCCATAAATCCTTGTCATGGCGGCCACTAGCTATGGGGGAATTTGACATGCAAGTCCATTGTTTTGCATGCATCCTTTAATTAGTCATCACACATTTCCCTCACACTTTCAAAGTTTATTACTAGGTCCTTTCTAGTGAAATTCACATCTATAATTCTAAATCAAAGCATAAAAATATCACACATGAGTTAACACACATTATAGGCAATAAAATAAATATTAAATTATTTTTATGCCTTGGTTTTGTGGTCCCGAAACCACATTTCGACTAGGGTCGTTTAAAGGTGTCACAACTCTCCCCACTTTAGAAATTTTCGTCCCCGAAAATCTTACGGTAAATAGGTTTGGATATTGCTCTTTCATAGAGTTCTCGGGTTCCCAAGTAGCTTCTTCTATCCGTGTTTGAGCCATAACACTTTCACTAGCGGAACCCTTTTGTTTCGCAACTCTTTCATTTCACGAGCTAGGATACGAATCGGTTCTTCTTCATATCTCATATCGGCTTGAATTTCAACCTCGATGGACTAATTACGTGCGACGGATCAGATCTATAGCGTCGAAGCATTGAAACATGGAAGACGTTGTGAATCTTTTCAAGTTCGAGGGGCAAGATCAAACGATACATGAATCGGGCCAACTCGTTCGGAGATTTCGTGCGGCCCAATGAATCTCGGGCTCAACTTGCCCTTACTACCGAATCTGAGTATCTTTTCCACGGCGAAACTTTAAGAAACACTTTATCTCCCACGATACTCAATGTCCTTTCGTTTCAGATCCGCATACGATTTACGACGATCGGAGGCTATCTTGATTTTCACGGATTACTTTTACTTTACTCAAAGCATCTTTAATCAAATCCACTCCAAAAATTTTGTTCTCACCGAGCTCGGTCCAAAACAATGGTGTACGGCATTTACGCCGTACAAAGCCTCGTAAGGCGCCATCTTAATACTTGATTGAAAACTATTGTTGTAGCGAATTCAATCAAAGGTAGGTACCGTTCCCACGAACCACCGAACTCGAGGATGCAACATCTCAACATATCCTCAAGTATCCGAATTATCGCTCGGATTGACCATCGGTTTGGGGTGAAAGGCGGTCTTTGAAATGCAACTTGGTGCCCAATGCTTCTTGTAATTTCTTCCAAAATCGCGAGGTGAACCTCGGATCTCTATCGACACAATGTAAATCGGTACCCGTGTAATCTCACAATCGAGAAACGTACAATTCAGCTAGTTTATCCAATGAAAAATCCATACATACAGGGATAAAGTGAGCCGACTTAGTCGGTCTATCAATAATAACCCAAATTGCATCCTTCTTACTTGCGACAACGGCGGTCCGGACACAAAGTCCATTGTGACTCGATCCCATTTCCACTCGGGTATCGTGATCGGTGAAGTAACCACGAAGGCACTTGATGCTCCGCTTTCACTTGTTGACATATTAAACATCTTGCAACAAAGTCGGAGATGTCTCGTTTCATACCATGCCACCAAAACCGACGTTTCAACTCATTGTACATCTTCGTACTCCCGGTGGATTGCCATTCGGCCACGATGAGCTTCGTTCGAATTATCGAAATAAGCTCCAATTCTTTGGAACACACAGACGACTTGAACCTCAAACAATCGTCATCATCAATTTGAAACTCCGATTCCTTGTTCGAACACACTCGGCCCGTTTTGCACGCAACTCCTCATCAACTTTACGAGCTTCACGAATTTGATGAGTCAACAATGGTTTGGTCATTAATTGGCTACTAACACATTGTCGGGTAGGATAGACAAGTGTACATTCATCGTCAGTAAAGCAAGCAGTGATTTCGGCTTAAGGCATCCGCAACCACATTAGCCTTTCCGGGTGATAGTCAATGACCAGCTCATAATCCTTTAACAGCTCGAGCCAACGTCTTTGTCGCAGATTTAAGTCTCTTTGAGTCATCAAATATTTGAGACTTTTGTGATCCGAATACACATGGCACTTCTCACCAAATAAGTAATGTCGCCATATCTTTAAGGCGAATACGATGGCGACCAATTCGAGATCATGGGTCGGATAATTTTTCTCATGTGGCTTTAATTGTCTCGACGATAGGCCACAACTCGACCTTCTTGCATCAATACGCAACCTAACCCAAGTAGGAGGCGTCACTATAGATGACAAACTCTTTGCCGATTAAAATTTGTACTAATCTTGGAGCTTCCGTCAAATGAGTTTTCAATTGGTCAAAACTTTTCGACACTTTTCCGTCCATTCAAACTTGACATCTTTACAAGCGGTTTACGTCATGGGTGTGGCTATCATCGAGAATCCTTTTACAAACCGTCGGTAATGTAACCAGCAAGTCCCAAAAGCTCGAACCTCGGTAATATTTCTTGGAGGTTTCCAGTTAAGTATGGCTGAAATTTTGCTTGGGTCGACTCGAATACCCGATGCAGATACCACGTGACCCAAGAAGCTAACCTCTCTTAACCAGAACTCACACTTGCTAAACTTAGCATATAACTGCTTATCCCGTAAAATTTGCAACACTAATCTCAGGTGCTCCGCATGTTCGGTCTCATCTCTTGAATAGACCAAGATGTCGTCGATGAACACAACTACGAACCGATCCAAATATGATCTGAAGATCCGATTCATCAAATCCATAAATACCGCAGGGGCATTAGTGAGCCCAAACGGCATCACTAAGAACTCGTAGTGACCATATCTCGTTCTGAAGGCGGTTTTGGGTATGTCCGAATCTCGGATTCGCAACTGATAATAGCCCGATCTCAAATCTATTTTTGAGAACACTGAGGCTCCCTTCAGTTGATCGAACAAATCATCGATACGCGGTAACGGATACTTGTTCTTTATTGTCACTTTATTAAGCTGACGATAGTCGATGCACAACCTCATGGTTCCGTCCTTCTTTTTCACAAACAACACTGGTGCACCCCAAGGTGAAAAACTCGAGGCGAGCAAAACCTCTATCCATCAACTCTTGCAACCGAGCTTTCAACTCCTTTAATTAGTTGGTGCCATACGATATGGAGCTATCGAAATCGGTGTGGTCCTGGTACAAGCTCAATGCCAAACTCTATCTCCGAGCAGTGGCAAACCCGCAATTCTTGGGAAAAAGCGTCCGGTATTCACAAACCACAAGCCTGATTTGGGTTCTATTCTAACTCCTTATCATCAAGTACATACGCAAGGTATGCTTCACACCCTTTTCTTACATATTTACGGGCCAACATTGATGATATTACGGTGGCAACCCCTTCAAGTTCAGTAGACTCAACTCGGATCATCTCGTTGTTTGCGCATCTCAAATCAATAGTCTTGCTTTTGCAATTCACAACCGCGTCATACACGGTCAACCAATCCAACCCAAGAATAACATCAAATTCATCGAGCGGCAAAAGCATCAAGTCCATGGAAAAGCAAGTACCTCGAATTACTAGGGGCATTTCTTACACACTTTGTCGACCAGCACATAACGACCCAAAGGATTTGACACCGAATTACGAACTCGAGAGACTCAATAGGCAAAGTCTTCTTGGATGCTAAGGTTTCGCATATATAAGAATGAGTAGAACCGGGGTCAATCAAAGCAATCACATTAGTATCAAAGAGAGTGAAAGTACCGTAATAACATCTGGCGAGGAGGCATCCTCGCGTCTTGGCGATAGCATAAGTCCTAGCTGGAGCGCGAGCCTCGGATCTGGTCGCGACATCTCTAGATCCTCTCGACCACCACTAGCCTTGCCCGTATTTCCGGATGGTCTACCTCGGCGGTGGTAGTACCGGTTTCCCACTCCGATCTACATTACATTCGAGACAACCTCGGGCAATCTTTAATGAAGTGGTCAACTGATCCACACTTGTAACAGAGCGGTCACGGAATCTCTGACTTCCAAAATGCCATTTGCCACAATCATCGGCACTCCGTCCTCTCTCGTCGATCATTCCCACTCTGGCGATCGAAGTGATTCGTGTGGTCACAGGGGTCGATCGCGATCTTGTCTAGAAAAGCCGAAGTGTCTCTAGATCGGCCTAAGCCATCTCTAAGTTTCTTTGATGATTTGTTGGAAGGGCTTCCCGAATACCTCTTCTGAAACTCCCTTGCTCCCGCTTCGCTTTCCTTTTCTCCATACTAAGCTCCTCGGCTTTGCGCTCGCTCGACGAGAGTCACAAACTCTCGGATTTCAAAATGCCAACATACTGACTTTATCTCATCATTCAGTCCATCTTCGAAGCGTTTACACATCACAGCTTCTGAAGAAATGCATTCTCGCGCGTACCGGCTAAGCCTCACGAATTTTCGTTCATAGTCGGTAACCGACATGGAACCTTGTTTAAGTTCGAGAAATTCCTTTCGTTTTTGGTCCATAAATCTCTGACTGATATACTTTTTCCGAAACTCGGTTTGAAAGAACTCCCAAGTTACTTGTTCGCGGGGCACAACAGAAGTCAGAGTACTCCACCAATAGTAGGCAGAATCACGTAGCAAGGAGATGGTACACTTTAGGCATTCATCGGGTGTACAAGATAGCTCATCGAGTGCGGATCGTGTTGTCCAACCAAAATTCGGCTTGCTCGGCATCATCACTATCCGTAGCTTTAAATTCAGTAGCCCCATGTTTTCGGATTCTATCAACTGGGGGCTTATTCGACCTTATTTGGTCAATTACCGGAGGCATTGTAGGTGCGGGGGCTGTGTTTGTTGGGAATGGAGGTTGTGGAACAGCCGTATTAGTTCGAATGTATTGGTTGAACCAATCATTCATCACGCTATAAAAGGCTTGTCTAGCCTCGTCATTCGGATTACTAGCAACAGGTTGAGAGTCCATGGGCTGTCCCTTGTGCGGGAGGCAGCGCCACACTCTCCACATCATCAGCTATCGCTCGGTTGGGATCGGGATCCATTACTATAAATAAACACAAGTTCAAACGTCAGAAATCACCACACTATCATATAATCACATAAAATGGCATGTATAGCTAGACCCCAAACGCATTACGGTAGTCCTAGAATCGACTAAACCGTAGCTCTGATACCATAAAATTGTAACACCCCGAACCCGAGACCGTCACGAGTCGAACGCGAGGTGTTAACAGAACTTCAACCCACTTATTGACAATTTTCAGACAAGCTGCCAATCTGAGTACTAGTCGCTCCAAAATTCATAACTTGAGTTTTACAACTCGAAAATCAGTTCCGTAAATTTTTCCTGAAACTAGACTCATGTTTCCATCTACATATTTTTTCTAGAATTTTGGTCGAGCCAATTAGTACAGTTTATTAGTTAAAGTCTCGCCTGTTGTAGGGATCGACTACACTGACCTTTGTGCGTTACGAATTGGATATCTCCTGTACAGGGCTTCAATACTAATGCCGTTTGTTTCTATAGAAACTAGACTCAGAGAGGAATCTACACATATATGGAGTGACTCCTAATTATCTCTGGTTAATTTACAATGATTTTCCAAAGTTGGAACAGGGGATCCAGAAACCGTTCTGGCCCTATTTCACAAGAACTTTAAAATCTGTTAACTTATAACTCATATGACCATTTCGTTTCTTCCATATGAAAGTAGATTCATCAAGGTACACTTACATAATTTATTTGCTATTTAATACCATTCCTACTATTTTTAGTGATTTTTCACATCCACGTCACTGCTGCTGTCAGCATCTGCCTTTAGTAGGCTTTACCTATTTCACACTTTCCATGATTCAATTGGCCCTTTTTACATACATAGCACAAAGCGTGATTATGATTAACCATTCCAATGGCTAATCGTTTCAAAATAATTCCATACCTCATAAGGGTCAACATACAAACGATTATAGTTCTATGCTAAAAACGTATATAAGCCATTTTCGCATGGCTATCCAAGTTTACACAAACCGGAAGGTACATGACCTTCAACAAAGGATGGTCCTATACATGCCATTTCAAAGTTCAGCCAAAATTTGTACCAAAATGGGGCTTCGATAGTGTGGATGACTTCGACTTCTTTGATCCCGAATCCGACAGCTAACGAGCGAAACCTATAAAACAGAGAGCCAAAGCAACGGGGTAAGCATTTTAATGCTTAGTAAGTTTCAAGCAATGAAATCAGCTTTGACTAAGGTATTTTATTCACATGGCTAATTAAACCACTTTACTAATTCACATTCCCATACTCATACTTATTTCACATCACCGACCCTTATGTTCATACACAAAAGAACAACTTGGCCCAAGGCGGTAGCTCGTTTATCAACTTAGCGCATACTTACTTGTAAGAATTCAATTAGTACAAGCACCTACAAACATACCTCATTGCTGGAATTTTCACAAGTGTATAAGCTGAAATTTTCACAGCAAGATTGCTCACTTCGAATCACATACCTTGAGATTTAACCGGATATAGCGACTCGCACGATTTCCTTGGTCATAATCCGGATTTGGTGACTTGCACAAAGGCCTTGGTCTTAGCAGGATATATCAACTTCATACGAATGCCTTGGTCTTAGCCGGATATATCAACTCATACGAATGCCTTGGTCTTAGCCGGATATATCAACTCATACGAATGCCTTGGTCTTAGCCGGATATGTCAACTCATACGAATGCCTTGGTCTTAGCCCGGATATATTTCCAATGTTCATTTACATATATATCAATATTCAAGACACGTCCATAGTTCATTTTCGTTACTAAAGCTCTAACACAAAATATCTATCAACCTTTACTATTTCGGCTCAATGGCCACACAAACAAGGAGCATAATTTTGATATAATTCAAGTAGGGTCATCACTCGAAGACTTACCTTGGATGTTGTCGAGCGATTTCGACGGCTATTCAACTACTTTTCCTTCCCTTTATCGGATTTAGCTCCCTTTGCTCTTGAGCTAATTTACACAAATTTAACTTATTAAAATCTCATCATGATAGCTTATGGCGAATATGACAAGGAGTGTAAATGGTCATATGGCCATCCTTTAGCTCAAATACACAATGGTCATGCACATTTTACATCACAACAAGCAATTCAATACATTCAAACATCAACGTGAAGTTCAAAGTACTTGGCCCTTATATACATTAGGCATCAAAGTTGTATATGTACGAAATCATAAATCGAACTCAACACATTAGTTAATATTCCTCTTAGCCGAAATTTCTAAGCCAAGAATAGGCATCAATATGCTTGCCTCAAACCGAATGCATGCACACTAATTACCCCTCATGTGGCCGAATATACACTTAATACCACAAAAAAAAACAGCATACATTTTACTACTAACACATTACATATCGTATTGCACATCTCTTATTTACTTCATAATCAACACATCATCACAAGCAAATATACACTTTGAATTAGTATATATGTCATACCAATCCATCATGTGCAAACGTATATTCATGTAAGTGCAAGGGCCGAATTCTCAAGTGGCTTATATCCAAATATATACACATTTCCAAAGCTTAAATCTTACTTACCATGCAACATGCATGAATTATACTTATGGATATATCATGGCCGAATACCACAACACCACACCATTTCAATTTGGTCATGGTGAAACAAAGAACTTAGTATCTCATTCAAAAAAAATGCTAAAAGAAAATCTAAGAATCTTCAATCCTCCATCACATGTATCACTTTCAAGCTTGTTATTTAACATGCAATGGCATTAACACCACATTCACTTTGGCCGAATTTCATTCCCATGACATAACAAGGATTTGAACCATGGGCTAACAAGAACATTAAGCTAGCAACTAAAAACATGCATGAACCTCAAACATACCTTAATCTTGATGCAAGTTTAGCCAACCTCTTCCTAATCCTCTTCCAAACCAAGTATGAAGCAAAACTCCTTCCTTAACCTTAGTATTTTCGGCCAACAAGAGAGTGAAAAGAGATGAACAAAATTTTTTTCTTTCTTCCTTTAGGACATTCGGCCAAGCTATGGAGGAAGATGGACACTTTTTTTTTTTCTCATCTACTAACATTAATTGTTTATTCCATACCCTTATTTTATTCTTTCCATCATAACCCATTTACCAAACATGTTTCATGACATGATTTTTGCCCATAAATCCTTGTCATGGTAGGCCACTAGCTATGGGGGAATTTGACATGCAAGTCCATTGTTTTGCATGCATCCTTTAATTAGTCATCACACATTTCCCCTCACACTTTCAAAGTTTATTACTAGGTCCTTTCTAGTGAAATTCACATCTATAATTCTAAATCAAAGCATAAAAAATATCACACATGAGTTAACACACATTATAGGCAATAAAATAAATATTAAATTATTTTTATGCCTTGGTTTTGTGGTCCCGAAACCACATTTCGACTAGGGTCGTTTTAAGGCTGTCACAATTCTAGATATAGGCCTGTATACCTAATGCTTCACAGGAGTGAAACATTTGATAAATTCAAAGAGTTCCATGCAAAAGTAGAGAAACAACTAGGTTTACCCATAAAGGCATTTTGATCAGATTGAGGTAGGGAATATTTATCTGATAAGTTCTTAGGGTACCTCATAGAGAATGAGATTCTATCCCAATTAACCATGTCAGGCACTCCACAACATAATGGCGTGGCAGAAAGAAGAAATCGAACATTGTTAGACATGGTACATTCGATATTAAGTTATTTGAAGCTGCCAATCTCTTTCTAGGGATATGCGGTACAAACAGCTTACTTTATTCTGAATGATGCACCAACTAAGGCAGCACTAAAAAATCCATACAAATTGTAGTATTGTAGGAAGACAAGTTTAAAACATTTAAATATTTGGGGATGTTCAGCCAATGTATTGGTAAAAAGAGGCGAGGAAGTTGGAATCATGGACAAAATTGTTCATGTTTGTAGGGTATTTGAATGTAACAAATAGTGGTTTGTTTAATGACCCAAAAGAGCAAACTATTATAGTGTTAAATCATGTTATTTTCCTTAAAGAAAGTTATATTAATAACTTCAAACCTTAGAGTAAAGAGATACTCGAGGAAATTTTGAGAAATATACAAAACCTTAATGAAATAGTTCTAGAACCAACTCCTAATAATAGACCTACAAACAATCAGCAAGATAGGGTGTTTCGTCGTAGTGGGAGGGTCTCTTGTAGGCCTGAGTTCTTCCAATCTGGTGGAAGTGTTTTTAACACTGAGTCTACTGAATAGGAAGATGATACCTTTTTACTTATGACGAAACGATGCAGAGTATTGATTCCAAGCTCTGGGAAATAGCTATGAAAGCTTATATGGACTCTATGTATTCCAACTCAATGTGGGAACTTGTAGACTTATCGAAAAGGACAAAACTCATAGGGTGTAAGTGGATCTACAAGTGGAAAAGAAATGCGATGAAAAAGTGGAAAGTTATAGGGCCCGACTTGTAGCAAAAGGTTTATACTTAGAAAGAAGACATCGATTTCGAAAAGACCTTCTCTCCAGTTTTCATGCTTAAGTTAATCCACATATTGTTATTTATTACGGTGACTCTCAATTATGAGATTTGGCAAATGGATGACAAAACGGCTTTTTTGAATGGCTATCTTGAAGAGAGCTTCTATATGATGCAACCAACTGGATATATAGCTAAAGGAAACGAGCATAAAGTTTGCAAACTACTTAGATCCATATATGGACTTAAGAAACATCTCGCTCATGGAATCAAAGATTTGATCAAGCCATTAAGACTTTTGAATTTGAGAAAAAACATAGATGACACTGGTAGAGCTATTTACATAACGTAGAGAGGTTGTTTCTCTGCTGAAAAATAGAGAGAATTTATTCTAAATTATTAAATATACTTTTCTAAATAACAATTCTATCAGTTTCTATTAAAGAATAGAGAACTTTCATTTTCACCACAAAGATAAAAGAAACTTTTTCTAGTTCTGTGTTTTGATTCTGTAACGCCCCGAACTGTGGGCCTAGAAGTTCTGGGTTTTGAGTGAGTGACAGTGAGAAGGTTGCACACATGAGTTAAGTTGTGCATTTTAGTGTCAATATGGGCCTGCTGGTCCAGTGGTTGAGTGAGTGTTAGTGTACTTTGAGGTTCCGGGTTTGAGTCTTGCGTGTGCTCTCTGGATGAAATTTTTTTTTTTAGTTTTTATTCTGCTACTTATTTTTATTTCATTTTATTTGATTGTAAATTATTTTATGATTTTATTATCTTTATTTTTATTTTTGGTCTCTTTTTGGATGTTTCGCTTTTTTTTCTTTCTGGGGGTTTTCTTTGGCTTTTCTTTTGGGATTGTTGTGATTGCTTGGGAAACGTTTCATCTGCAGCCACTAGAATTACGCTCCTCTGTCATCATCTCCAATCGCATAACAGGTGTGGGATTAGAAACCTTGTCTTCCCATTATCATTTTTACAAAATTTATGTTTTGACATATTTTGTTTATGTGTTAACCCGAAGATTTTGGGTTCTAGACATTCGAAGTGACGAGAAATCGCCACTTTCTGATATATATTTTTTGATAGGGAAAAGATTAGGGATAGTCCTGGTGGCTTAGATGGTGGTTTCGGGCTATTTGGGGGGTGGTTTCATGACCTCTCCAGCGACCACACGGGTGTGTGCTGTGGATTTGGGAAGTAGGGTTTCCGAGCTAAATTGGGTGCTACACGATCGTGTGGCTGATTTGGGGATTTTGTCAGAATTCACATGGCTGTGTCCCATGGGCACACTGGCATGTGAGTTTGGGGAAATTAGGGATTCAGATTATTGGGGTCACACGGCATGGCCACATGGTCGTGTGACTGATTTGGGGATTAAAAATCCCACACGGGCATATGTTTTGGAATACACGGTCGTGTCGAAGGCACACAGGCGTGTGAGACCCTCACACGGCCATGTCTGCCCTGCGTCTTATTTTAGCAAATTTGGACAATGAGTTACATAGCCTGTTCACACTGCCGTGTCTCCGCTTCACACGGGTGTGTGCCTCTGTCACACAGCCATGTGCTACCTTTCACACTGGCGTTTGGACCCTCACACGGCTGGAGCATACGGGCGTGTGGCCCTATCTATCTAAATAATGATTTAGGTTAAATTTAAGTGTAATCTGAACTCTATGTGTTCCAACCTTCGACTGAGCTTTACTGAGGGTAATTATGACTCTGATCTGGGCTTGATGTGTGTGTTATTTGTAATTGGTTGTGTGATAAACTTGATACTGAACTCGAGTTATGAACGTGCACATGTCTAATTCTGTAACTGACTGATTGGATGTGAGTGTCTGCTTCTGATTAACTGTTTGAAACTAGTATTTTGATCGTGTACATCTATCTGCGTACATACATATGCATGTATTGTTTTTTGGTTGGACTTTGAAGAGAAGGAAGATTGACTGAACTGGCAGCTGATCTGCTAGTTACTGATAGCCCTATTACCCAGAGGGACGTGGGCAGTCCTAATAGCCTGAGGGTCATGGACTTTACTGATAATGGTATAGCGGATTACCGCATTGCACTGTACCGCATGTACGTTAGCTACGCTATGTACCATTAACTGAACTGGTAGCTTTACAGTAACCTAATGGTATAGCGGATTACCGCATCGCACTATACCACATGTACATTAGCTACGCTGCGTACCACTATCTGATCGGGCAGTTTATACTACATGTCTGTACCGCGGTTCACCGCATTGCACAGTACAGCTTATATGCTAGCTTTGCTTTATAATATACGTGAATGGTAATTTATTTGCATACTGTTAGCCCCAATACCTAGAGCGTCATGGGCAGTCCCAATTCCCTGAGGGTCGAGAATAATGCTGATTTCCATCGTTGCTGGGAAACCCAGGATGACATCATATAGAGTGTAGGGTTGGATGGGCTTTTCAAGGTCCTATATGGAGTGATTTTGTTGGATGAGCTTAATAGTTCTATTGAGGAGTGATGGGGGATGAAGTGGTGTATTGGCTGGATAGGTGGGTTTTCTTTAACTCAACTACATTCATATGCATCTTATTGACTATCTTGTGAGTGCAATTGTCTAGTTGTACACTTCGACTGAATAATGCTTGTACTTATGTGAATTATGTAAACTCTGAACTATAACTGACTAACTGTTTGAGAATTATCATTACTATGACTGAATGGTATTTGTGATTGTGTGTTGTGAGTGTGTTATTAATACGCACGAAACACTACTATCTGTCGATACATCTGAGACGAATGTACCGATTGGTTCTGTACAACTCTGTAAGTATGTTCTGTTTCAGAACTACTACTGGTTTTCTGTGTCTGATTCTGTAGTTAATTGGTTTTGATCTCACACTGAGCTCGAGTAGCTCACCCCCTATTTTGTTTTCCATTTCAGGTACAATTTTGGATTTTGTTGATGGGCTTAGTACGGAGGTCTCAGGTAGTCTTGGAGGAATGAACTATAAGTTTAATTGCTATTTGGTTTCAGTTTGAACTATAAGGCTTTATAAGACTGTGGTACAATTTTTCGTTATATGCTATATTCGTATATTTTAGATTGATAACTTTTCGGACAGAATTTTAAAACTACTATTGGTTTTTGGTTTGCTATGAAATAAATGTTCCTAAGTAATAATAAAGGGGTTTATTGTTGTAAAATTTTCTCACAATCACTTCGGTGATCAATGCAGCATCCTGGATTCGGTCTAGACTTTTAGGCCAGGTTTGGGGTGTTGCATATTCAATTGGTTTGAGCCACACTCGAAGCAGTTCGTGGTACGAGAATAAAGGAGAAAAAATTTTGGTTGAAAGTTAGAAAACATCAAGGATCTACTTATCCGAAAATACAAGTATGATTTCGGTTCAAGGTTTATTGCTATAAATATCACAATTTGGATTGGTTTTCAAAATTTTAATTTTTCACTATGCAATAAAATCATTTTCAAACCAGATTTTTTCCAACACTAAGATCATTACTCAAGTATTAACCATATACTGCTTTACTTCATATTAAAACACATCTTCAAAGTACCAACTCACCTACCTAAGCATTCCAAACATGGTCAAACATACCTATATCAACAATGCACTAATCATTCATGCCACAGTTTCATTCCAACCTGTATAAAATCATCTATTAACATTAAAACATGTAATCAAATTATACCAACTTCCATTTCCCAACCTTGCATAATATAATTATAGGCCATATTCACTTCTAATTCAAACATTCCAATCTAGAAAAATATAAAAGGACTCTCCTAGGTACATGCCTTCAAACAAACAAAAGAACTACACCAACTTTTCTGAGTTCAAGATTCTTTCTGGATGTTGAAGTTGATGATCAGGATCTCACACTTAACCTAACCTATGCACGAAAAACAAACCGTACACTGAGTATAAAATCAGTGGTATTTCAAATATATGATATTAACATTAAAGAAATCTATCCTAAGAAACATGTATAACTATATGCACATATCTACCATGAATTTATAACTTGGAGTTACCAAACTTTATATCTTCAATATGAACATATTAAGTGTACAAAACTAACACCAATTCATCCCACTTCAATACAATCTATATGGATATTTCATTATGCTTATGATAACTACATTTTAAACATATTAATACCAAAACATGCCTTTATCAGTCCTATTTCTGATTTACCACTTCTAATATGACCTAATTCTTTCATTTATGGAGTCTTCCGACTTGTTTGGATATGTTTCAACCCCCAGGGCTCGATTTCATTTGATTCACATACTTTATCGTATGATTACATCAATTGGGTTGCATTTAATCATAAAACACATTGATATAATCATGTTAACCTGATTAGGATTTTCAAGATGAATACTAGGATGAGTCAATTTGCATCTCAACTAGTATCATAATGTATTACCAGCTAACCTGAAGTATAGAACTATACATTTAATATAGTAACCAATTTATAATATCATCACAAAGTTTAATTAGCATCCCATCATTCTTAATTCAACATCAATTCATCATGTAATATAACATATTTTAACTCAATTTTACACTAATTTCCTATATTAATTAAGTCATGCAACTTTCTATTCTATTCAATTTAATCCCTATCTCGATACTTAATTTCGACCATAACATTTCATTCAATAATTATTAATAGCTTACCTCAATATTGTATAATGTAGGATATCATGAATGTGCTGTAAGTAAATAAGTTTTGGGTCATAGAAATACAAACTAGAAATTTCGAGCTACTCGTCGATGACTTTGGATTTTCCTTTGCTTCTTGACAAATCCTGGTCGATGCTAGCTACGGATGTACATAAAACATATCACACTATCAATAATCAACTAATTCCCAATCAATTGTCAATTTATAAAAAAATTTACGATTTATTCAATTTAGTCCCTAAAGCCAAAATTACAAATCTTTCAAATTTGAGCTTCGATTTCAAAACCGATATCAATTACATCCTTATAAGGTTCTCTACTATCCATAATTATAGAAATTTTATACCAATTTTAGAATATTTTCACGTTAGCCCCTATATTCAAAAATTAATAATTAAACTTTAAGAACTACTCCTTTTTCACTTCTAAGCTTAAAATCTAACAAAACAACACCAATTTAATCAAGTATTCAACAATGGAAAATTTTGAAAACTTCAACAGTTTTACAAATTGATACCCAGGTTAGCTAAGTCAAGCTCTTAGAACCTAAAGAACATAAAAATTACAAGAAAAAAGACTTGAAATTGCTTACCAATTGAGGGATTGAAATTTGAAAGCTTCAAACCCTTATTTGTTTCTTTTTCTCACAGCTAAGGAGGAAGATGATGAGAATGTCATCTTTTTTTTTTTTATCTTTTATGCATTAATTGACTTTTAATTAATCTTAATTAATTTAATTAACCTTCAATAATTAAACTATAAACATGATTAGCAAATTTGGTGGATTCCAACTAGCCTCCACCACCTTTTGGACAAATAATTACCGTCTAATTTCTTAATTGGCCCTTCGCTTAATTAAAAATCCATAGCGATTAACTTTTATCACTTTTACAATTTAGTCCTTGTACTACAATTAACTATCCAATTGACAAAATGAAGGGGCCAAAATTTAATTAACCATAGTAATAACCTTCAAACATTAGAAATGGAGTTCTAAAACTACCATTTTTAGCATCACTGAAAATCGGGTTGTTACACTAATTGCCCCCATTTAATCAATCGTCCACTAACATATATTTTAGTATGGTCTAATTGATATTTTAGGCCTCTATTTATGTAATGCCCCAAACCCGGCCTAAGTGTTATGGCTGAATCTAGCAACGTCACATGGAATCTTACGAAGTCAAAATCGTTCTCGTTTATTATCTTCTATTTATTTCCCGTCAAATTCAAAATCATTTTCTCATTAATTTAGTTCGTTCAAAACCTATTTTGTAGCGAAAGCTTTCAAACCGTGATGTTTATAGAAAATCGCTTGCTTTTAGGAAAAACATCACGTTTAATAAAACTGAGTTTCGATGCAGTTCAACAGTTCGTGAAAAATAGTTAAAATCCCATAACATGGTAAACAGTACAAAAGTCCCAAATTACATCAAAAATACCCAGAAAAATAAATAGGAATTAAAACCATTAATGAGATAAGAACCATTCAATAAACTTTTGGTCACTGTTGAGTCTCCCACTACACCGAACCGTCTAAGTCTGGGGATTACTTGTACAGATAAAACAGAAAGGGGTTAGTTTACGTAAACTCAGTGTGTAATCACCACAGAAAACATACATACAATAAAACAACAGTTACCAATCAAATGCAATCTATGTCTAAGCCCATTTCAGTCTCAGTAGCAGTTCGGGCCTTAGCCCATTTCAGTTTCAGTATCAGATATGCATCAATTAGTAAACATAATCCTACCCAACCAGCCTCAACGTACCATCTCCATCCATCCCTACACTCTTTGTGGGGTATAAAACACCCACCCATCACTACACTCCAAGTAGTATCAAATGCGGCACATAATCAGTAATTTGCAGCTGAGCTGCCAGATAATAGGCTTAAGAGCCTTTTAGTACTCTTCCTCCAAATATCAACATCTCGACCCATTGCAATGCAACATACAATATATGACATGCTAATACACGAATTCTAGTTATACATACAATTCAGTATTCATGCAGATAATCATCATACATACAATTTACATATTTAGAGTCTAAGTAGTGCTTACCGACCCTACAGTATGTTTACAGTAGACTTGGGTGACCCATGCAACCTTAGAACACATTTCAATTTAATGGGCTCACAGGCCCATGTGGCTTGCCCGTGTGGGCCCACAAGCTCGTATGGCCCACACGGCCCAATTTGGCCTTGGTCGTGTAGATCACACGGCCTGGCCTAGAATTCCACACACTCGTGTGGACTACCCATGTTGGCCCACCCTTCCGTGTGGCCCAAATGGCCCAAATCTGTCTAGTTCGTTTGTTGCACACGGCCTACCTGGTCATTACACGGCCGTGTCTCGTGCGCACGGTTTGGCCTCATCGACCACACGCCGGTGTTATGACATATGGCCTACGACACGGGTGACCACATGGCCCATGTGGCATCGATAATTAGGTTTTTGGCTTTCGCCAGAACCCTATTTTCTGCATTCTCGGGTAGACACCTGGTTTCGCTTAAAGCTAAAATGATCCCCGAGCACTCCAGAACTTATAATCGATAATCCAGAGTCCAATTTCAGTGATACTCACGGAAACTAAATGAAGTTATAATGAGACAAATGACTTCTAACCATCACAAACCTTACCTCAGCTCGAATAACAAGAACTCTGCACCCTTAAAATGTTAATGGCTGATCTCTAGCCCCTCGATTCACTCCTAAAAAACAACAAAAACCCTTCTTAACCATTATTCAGAATAACATTAGAATTCAAAAAATACAAAAACTTACCGAGCTATCATAGACAAAAGCCAACAACGAAAGAGAAACAACAAAAAGTACAAAAGAAGAAGAAGTTGGATTAGGGAGATAACAGCAGAGAAATGAGGAATTACAGCAAAATCTCGGCAGCAAGAAGGGACAGAAGAGGCAGTGACAAATAACAAAACAAAATAAAAATAAAAATAAGTGGTAGTAGAGAGCAGAAGGAATATCAGTTTCTTGAAGAGAGAAATTTGGAGAACATGTGAGTTTTACCAAATCCCTACTACATCAAAACCCTTATTTTTCTCCCCCGAATCCTACTAACATCACACTACTTGGAGTCTAACATCTACACAACTCTAGCCAAAATCAAGAGCAAAAATTCTACCCCCTTTCCAACACTGAAAATCAAACACAGGACTTCCATCACCCAATACACCACTTAACCACCAGACTAGCAGGCCTATTCTTACATAATTTTAAAAATAATTAAACTTAAGCCTACTGATTAGAGATAGGGCTTGATTTAGAATAAATACCAAATTTTTTCCAAAGACATGGCTTGAACTTGGGACCTCACACATGCACCCAGGATACTTAACCACTAAAGCAGATACACATTTGTCGCATAATTTCATAATAACAAAAATAAGAGTTTTGGGGCGTTACAACTCTACCCCCTGAATGAAAATTTCGTCCTCGAAATTTACCTGGTCAGAAAAGGTGAAGATATTATTGATGCATCACATCATCAGGCTCCCATGTGGCCTCCTTGGTGCTATGATTCTGCCACAGGACCTTCACTAAAGGGATAGACTTCCTTTAAAGAACCTTTACATCGTGATTCAAAATTTGAACCAGCTCCTCCTCGAAGGTCAAATCTGGCCTAACCTCAATTTCCTCAACAGGGACAATATGCGTGGGATCAGAGTGGTAGCGCCTCAACATCGAGACATGAAACACATCGTGAATACGGTCTAACTCTGGAGGTAGCTCCAACTGATAAGCGATCAGTCCTACTCATTTCAGAATTCGGTACGGCTCAATAAACCTAGGGCTCAACTTGCCCTTGCGACTGAACCTCAGAACCTTCTTAAGGTCTTAGAAACCAATTCATGACCCAATTCAGAACCTCGTAAGTGTCGCACTCCCCTCAAAATTTCTATTTAATTCAAACCTCAATTTTTAATTTAATCTTAATTAACACTTTTACTTTTATCACTCAATTCATACTTCATTGCTATTCATTTTCCTATCATATTTACCTTAAACATTAGATATCCATGGCAAAACCCTAGCTTCAAGTTCCTTTCAATTTAGTCCCTCAAACATAAAACTTATAACTTCCTTTACAATTTAATCCCTTAATTAATTCTAACTTGAAATTTATTCAATTAAATCCCTACTTCAACAATTTGTTCAACATAACCCATGTCTAAAAATCATCTAACTTTTAAAAATTTCCACTTACATTAAGTAATATTTGTCTCTAGAATTCCAAAAACATCAAAATTATAAAGAAAGGGACTTAATTTACTTACCAAATTAAGCTTAAGGCTTCAAAACCCTAATTTTTCCTTTTCTTTTTCTTTCTTTCTTTTTATCCCCAATTTTGTTTCTTCTCTGTTCTCTTTTCTATTGTTTCTTTATTTTATTTCTTTTATTTCTTCTATTCTATTATTAAATTATTATATTAATATATTATTATATTACATGCTTAATTATTAAGTATAAATATATGTATATTATACATACACATGGAATAATATTTTCCATACATTTGGCGCTATTCCTTTTATGGGTTATTTGCTAATTTAATCCCTTCAATTTTCTTTAGTTTATAATTAAACTTTTTAACTATATTCAGTCTAGTCCTTACACTAAATTAACCTTAACTCAAGCTAATTCACTTAACTAAAATCTAATTAATCATTCAACTAGCTTCGTAAATATTTCTAATAAATATTTATGAACCCAATTTTCTGAAATAATAAGCCAGAAACACGATTTTTTATACCTATAAATTTCGGGTCATTACACTTCTCCTCCTTAATAAATTTCGTCCTCGAAATTTACCTGAAAAGAGATGGGGGTATTGAGATCTCATTGTATCTTCCAGTTCCCACGTTGCTTCTTCAATGTTATGACTTTTCCATAATACTTTCACTAAGGGAACTCGTTTGTTATGTAATTCTTTCACTTCTCGAGCTAATATTTTAATCGGTTCTTCTTCATATGACAAATCAGGTCAAATTTCAATATCCTTAGTAGAAATAATATGAAATGGATCTGATCGATATCTTCTGAGCATAGAGACATGAAAAACCTTGTGAATCTTCTGTAATTCTAGAGGTAAAGCCAACCGATAGGCAACTGGTCCCACTCTTTCCACAATCTCGTATGGTCCGATATAACGTGGACTCAATTTACCTTTCCGACCAAATCTCAGAATCTTCTTCCAAGGAGAAACTTTGAGAAATAATTTATCCTTAACTGAATACTCAATGTTCCGACATTTCAAATCTGCATACGATTTCTGCCTGTCAAAAGCTGTTTTCAATCTTTCTTGAATCTTTTTGACAGTACCCTCTGTTTCTTGAAACAATTCTGGTCCAATCACTTTCTTTTCATTCAATTCTGTCCAACACACTGGCGACCTACATCTCCGACCATATAAAACTTCATATAGTGCTATTTGAATACTTGATTGAAAACTGTTATTATATACAAATTTAGCTAACAGTAAATAACGTTCCCAACCTGATTCAAAATCAATGATACTAGCTCGTAGCATATTTTCTAAAATCTGAATGATTCGTTCTGACTATCCATCGGTCTATGGATGAAAAGCTATACTAAATGAAGTCGAGTACCAAGAGATTCCAAAACCTCGATGTAAATCGTGGATCTCGGTTTGAAATTATCGATACAGGAATACCATGCAGTCTCACAATTTCCTGGATGTAAGTTTCTGCAAGTTTCTGGGGTGACCAATGTAACACCCTATACTCGTAACCCACACCGGGATAGAGTACAAGGCATTACCTAACTTTATCTCATACATATAAACAGTCTCAAGTTACAGAGACTTCATCCAAATTAAAACTTTTTCAATTTCTACTTTAAACTTCTTATTATGGGCCTACAAGCCCCAAATTGACCGTTAAAAACTATTCAGAACCATTATGGGTCCTTAAACCAACCTTAAGAAATTTGCCTTAAAATAGGGCACACGCCCGTGTGGAAGGGTAACACGCCCATGTGACCATTTCAACATGGTCGTGCTAATGGTCCGTGTTGCTTACACGGCTTAAACACCCTGGGACACGTCCGTGTCCCACGCCTATGTGGAATTAAATTCTAATTCACACCTACAGGGGTTTTCATACGGCCAGACACACACCCGTGTCAATGTCCCATGTCCCTCACACGGCCACAACATGCCCTTGTCTTAACCTGAGTGTAAAGACCTAGGTATTCTATTTCTAACGTCAGCATTCCTAAATTGTTACAAAGTTAAGGCATACGCCCGTGTACTAGGCCGTGTCCTCCACATGGCTTAGATACACGGCCGTGTCTCTGCCCATGTGTTTATTAACATGCATGCTGACTTGAAATTTTTACGTGCAGGGGTCACACTGCTAGACCATATGCCCATAGGGCTGACCGTGTGTCACACACGGCCTAGACACACGCCCGTGTGTCTACACGTGTGGGCAATATAAGGCTATTTACCAAACCTTATTGCCACCATTGCATACTTAATTTTATGCAAATACCAGTCAATACCAAAACAAGCATAACTTCCAAAATCAAATCAGCCACAATAGACATTCATTCAACCACGTAGATGCAACTTTTATAAACTCAAAATAAATATTAGCCATCATTCATGGCTTAACACTAAGTGTGGGATCTTTCTCAAGCCAACAATTTGGCCAAATCTCCAAAACTCAAAATAATAAGTTCTAATCTATACATGCCACATTCAAAAATATAAATCCAACTATACCGAATGTTTCAACTGATAGTGTGATCGATATCTCTGACTTCCGGTGATCATTGAGCTAGTTAGGCGGCACTAAAAGAAATGGAAAGAAAAGGGAGTAAGCATAAAGCTTAGTAAGTTGCATATAAATAAATATACAACAATAACTCTACAATTTACCAACAACTTATGATACCAAAGTGGGCATAAGCATGACTTACTCTTTACTTCATAGAAATCACATAGCATATACAATGAGTTCACGTCTTATACATATGTATCACTTAGGTACTTGTAATACTCGCAATACGGTTATACTTTTCTCATTAACTTAAATTTATAACTCTCGTCGTTGAACCATTCGGAACACTACCAGATATTCCATAGGCCCCAATCATGGGTAAGATACTGATGTCATGTCCCAGACATGGTCTTACACTGGCTATTATCTTAGAGGCCGATGCCATGTCCCAAACATGGTCTTACACTGACACATCTCGTAGCTGATGCATGTCCCAGACATGTCTTATACCGGCTTACGTCCCAAGGTTAATGCATGTCCTAGACACGTCTTACACTCGCACTCATCTCAATACCGATGCCATGTCCCAGACATGGTCTTACACTGGCTCTCATAATGCGGCCTATGCATGTCCCAGACATGTCTTACACTAGCTCACACAAATGACCCAAGTGATACAGCATGAATATCCGGTTTACTTCCTAAGGTCCCAACAGGAAGTCTACTATCTCAATGATCTTTACACATTCTCAATCTTGAAATCAAGCAATTCATGCCATATCTATTCAATGAAAATGTAAATACGGATAGTAGCAATGTAGTTATATTATTTACATACAACTTACCTCAAATTTCAAAATGTAGCGATTATACGGTTTAATCGATTTGCTTGGCTTTCCCCAGTCTTGGTTCGGATTTAACAATTCTTGATCTATATTAGAAAAATACACTCGTTTAGTCACTAATTACAATTAGGCAATTGAAAATTCACATTTTCGGTAAAATGATCATTTTGCCCATAGACTTTGGCAAAATGACCATTTTACCCCTATGCTCAGAAATCGATTTTTATCAAATTTCTTTGCCTCTTAAGCTTAGCTGAACTCTTTTTACTCTTATAGTAACCTAAAATTACCACTATTTCACACACTTATCACTTATTTTGCAACTTGTGCAAAATAGTCCCTTTAGGTGTTTTCATGCTAACACCTTTCACAAAAGTTGTTTATAAGACAACCAAGACTCATTTTCTTCCATAAAAACTCAGAAAACAACACAAATTATTTCATGTAAAAACCCTAAACCCTTGATCATTTTACAAGATAGCATCCTCATTTGAAAACTCATGCTTCAATGGTCTCAAAAGTACAAAAATATTTTAGAAAAGCCATTAGGATCACTTACCTGTGAGCGCTTCGAGTTGCTGCAAATTTTTTAAGCTTAAAACCACAAAAATGGCTGATATTTTTAGCTAAGAAGAAATGGGAAATAGGGTGATATCATTTCCTTTTTCTATTTTCTATTTTAGTCAAAATTGGTCACCTAATCTGACCAAAAATTGAAATTTTTAACCACACATGTCTCCTATGGCCGGCCAACCTATTTCTAGGGGTCTAATTGCCCTTTAAAGGCCCCTAATTTAGGTTCTCTAGCTATTTAACACCTTTAGCTATCAATTTAGGACTTTTACACTTTATGCGATTTAGTCCTTTTTCACAATCAGGCTCACAAACGTCAAAATTAACTCACCAAATTTTTCATGTACTAATATGAACATGCTATGACTCCAAAATAATAATAAAATAATTTCTACAACTTTGTATTTGTGGTCTCGAGACCACTATTCTGACTAGGCCCTAAATTGGGCTGTTACAACCAATCCGTTCTAATTGCTACAAAATGAGTTGAATTTGTAAGTCAATCAACAATCACCCAAATAGCATTTTTCTTACTTGTCGACAATGGTAACCCTGTTACAAAATCCATTGTGATGCAGTCCCATTTCCATTCAGGAATGTTAATAGGCTGAAGTAAACCAGTTGGAACCTGATGCTCGACTTTAACTCTCTGACATGTCAAACATTTAGCCACAAATTCCACTATATCCCTCTTCATGCCTAGCCACCAATATAGTTCCCGTAAATCTCGGTACATTTTTGTTCCTCCAGGATGTAATACGAATAGACTATCATGAGCTTCTCAAAGTATCAATTGTTTCAATTCTGAAACATTCGGAACACAAATCTGATTACGAAATCTCAAACAATCATGTTCATCAATGCTGAAATACTCTGCTACACCACTCTTAACTATTTCTTTTCTCTTCATTAGCTTGCCATCTTTTAACTGAGCTAACTTGATTTGTTCGAACATTACTGGTTTAATTCTTAATTCAGCCAATAAACCTCCATCATCACTAATATTAATGTAACACCCCGTACCCGAGACCGTCACCGGGGTCGGACATGAGGGGTTAACAGACTTCGTTCACTTAATTTCACCATTCATAAAAAAATAATTTCCAGACAGCTGGCTAACTGTGTCACCGTCACCTTAAAAATCATATCCTGAGTTCTACAACTTGAAAATCAGTTTTGTGATTTTTCCCTGAAACTAGACTCATACATCCATCTACAAATTTTTTTCTAGAATTTTTGGTCGGGCCAATTAGTACAGTTTATTAGTTAAAATCTCCCCTGTTCCAGGGTGCGACTACACTGACCTTCATGCATTACAACCTGGATATCTCCCTGTACAGGGCTTCAATACTGATGCCGTTTGTTTCTATAGAAACTATACTCAAAAAGGAATCCATACATATATGGAATGACTTCTAAATATCTCGGTTTAATTTATAATGAATTTCCAAAGTCGGAACAGGGAATCCAGAAACTGTTCTGGCCCTGTTTCACGAAAACCTAAATATCTCTTAACATACAACTCATATGATCGTTTCGTTTCTTCCATATGAAAGTAGATTCATCAAGGTTCATTTACTTAATTTATTCACTATTTAATTCCATTCCTACTATTTTTAGTGATTTTTCACATCCACATTGCTGCTGCTGTCAGCATCAGCCTTTAAGGTAGACTTTACCTATTTCATAGTTTCCATGATTCAATTAGCCCTTTTTGCATACATAGCACAAAGTATAATCATGATTAACCATTCCAGTGGCTAATCGTTTCCAAACATTTCCATACCTCTTAGTGATCAACATACAAATGATTATAGTACTATGCTAAAAGCATTATATAAGCCATTTTCGCATGGCTATCCAAGGTTTTACATACCAAAGTTCAAACAAACATAATAGCCTATACATGTCGAAATGTTCTCCTAGACCAACTAAAAGAAGATACCAAAGGTGGCTAGCCGTGTGATGACTTCGATGACGGTCCCGAATCGCAAAAAGTTGAGTCCAAGAAACCTAAAATAGGTGAAAAGCAAACACCGAATGAGTATATAACTCGAGAAGTCATAAGCAATGCACTACCAACCATTAATAACATTATCACAAGAGGAAACAAAATGGAGCGAGGCTAATTACTCCATTCAAACCGAACTATACCATAGTTCCTTAGACCTTCGATTCAATCTCATACCAAGTTACACATTCACATTCCATATACTAATCAATAGGATATTTGAGGCATTTTATACACCATTTTGTTTTCGTTACAATCATACAACTACATGGCCTTTCCCTTATTCCACGATAATTCTTATGTGCGTGACTTTAATTAAAATTGTCACATAGGTTCAAAACTTACCAAGCTCAACTCCAAATATAAACATAGCGCCTATTAGCCATGAACTCAAGGTACTTACCCGATCCATTGTCCGTGGTCAACTCAATAATGTCGCACACTCAGTGTCAATAGTGATTCAAAGCATATAGTGAGTCCGCACACTTAGTGCTATATAATCAACTCGCACACTTAGTGCTATATGATCAAACTCGCACACTTAGTGCTGTACAAATTTTAAACCGGCACACTTAGTGCCATTCTCATGATCACAAATGTTTATACCCGCACACTTAGTGCCGAAATCAACAACTCAATACATCTCACCTCTTTTCTTTTCATTCAATACTTTCATCACCACATACATACATGTATATAAATTTATCATTCCTTTCGGCATAATTACATAGACATTATGTCTATTTAAATCAATACAAATATATGCTTAGTGACCTACCTTGTGTTGGGTAAAATTAGTTCCAAGTTGGCTACTCGATGACCTTCGTCTTTCCCTTGCTTGATTCTCCTTCTTTAACTCCTTGAGCTTAATCAATAAATCAACTAGTTTAACCATCTTGCTAAACATTCATAATTCAATTACACATGCATATGTATGTTTGTATATTTGGCAACCATCCTCACTAATTACCCATTTAGTCGATTATACACATAATTAAAGGTAACATCACGAGCGGCATACTTATGTATATTTATACATATATATATACACTTCCAAATGGGCATCACAATTAGATTTAACACCACCTTCATACTCAATTAGATGGCCGAATGTATGTATATATATACAATGTCAACTATAACATCTTTTAAACACCTAATTTCATCTCATGAACACTTAATCAAATTTTCCTAATCTAGCATATATTTTCACATCTATTTGTAACATCATGTAAATTCACATATAACTACATTTCTTAAGTTCTACATCTTAATGCCCATTATAGCCACTCCCATGGTCTAAATCTAACAATCGGCAACACTTACCTTTTCACTATGTTTGCGAATACTCATTCTCTTCTTAGTCCTAAATTGGCACTTCCAACAAATTAGCTTAACAATTCCAACTTTCATGCTAACATCCCAAGCAACTTAACACATCCATATAACTAACATGTTAATAGCTTCAAGGTATCAACTAAAATTTTTAAGCTTCTTTGTCAAATCCCAATTCTCCAACAACCCCAAATCCAACCATGGGATAGATAGAATTCAAACTAACAACTAAAACATGCATGAGTCTTATGGACAACATCAAACATACCTTGGTCTAGCAACCACCATGGCTGATTTTCTCAAGTTTTCACCCCCCTTCTTCTTAGGACATTCGGCCAAGCAAAGAAAATGAAAGGATGGACACTTTTTTTTTTCTTTTCTTTGTTTTCATCTTATTTCTTTTTCATTATTTTATTCTTTCTAACATAACCACTAACTAAACATGTTTGCAACATGTTTCCACTCATAGCATGGCCGGCCATCATGCTTAACTTTTAGGTAAATTGACATGCAAACCCATCATTTTCACATTATGCATTAATAGCCCACTTTACATTTGCCTAGCACATTTCTAGATTTTCTCACATAAGTCCTATTTGATAAAAATTCACTTACAATTAACAAAATCCAAACACGAAATTTTCATACATGTATATGTACATATAATGAGCATCAACTAAAACGGTCAATTATTTTTATGTCTCAGTTTAGTGGTCCCGAAACCACTTTCCGACTAGGGTCAATTTAGGGCTGTCACAACTCTCCCCCACTTAAGAAATTTTCGTCCCCGAAAATCTTACCGGTAAATAGGTTTGGGTATCGTTCTTTCATAGAGTTCTCAGGTTCCCAAGTAGCTTCTTCGATTCCGTGTTTATGCCACAGCACCTTCACTAATGGGACCTTCTTATTTCGCAATTCTTTCACTTCACGCATCAAAATGCGAATCGGCTCTTCTTCATAACTCAAATTAGGCCGAATCTCGATCTCAGATGGAGTGATTACGTGCGATGGATCGGACCTATATCGTCGAAGCATCGAGACATGAAAAACGTTGTGAATCTTCTCAAGCTCAGGGGGCAAAATTAATCGGTATGCGACTGGTCCAACTCGTTCGGATACTTCATACGGGCCGATGAATCTCGGACTCAATTTGCCCTTACGGCCAAATCTAAGCACCTTCTTCTAGGGTGAAACTTTGAGAAATACCTTGTCCCCAACCCGATATTCAATATCTCTTCGTTTTAAATCCGCGTACGACTTCTGACGATCTGATGCTGCCCTCAGACTCTCACGAATTATACTTACTTTCTGTTCAGCATCTTTAATCAAATCCACTCCGAAAATTTTACTTTCACCGAGCTCGGTCCAAAACAATGGCGTACGGCATTTTCGACCGTACAAAGCATCGTAAGGTGCCATCTTAATGCTTGATTAAAAGCTATTGTTGTAAGAGAATTCAATCAAAGGCAAATATCTTTCCCATGAACCACAAAACTCGAAGATGCAACATCTCAACATATCCTCAAGTATCTGAATTATCCGCTCGGATTGACCATCGGTTTGGGGGTGAAAAGCGGTGCTAAAATGCAACTTGGTGCCCAAGGCTTCTTGAAATTTCTTCCAAAATCGTGAGGTGAATCTTGGATCTCTATCCGACACAATAGAAATCGGTACCCGTGTAATCTCTGTCGAGAAACATACAATTCACTAGTTTATCCAATGAAAAATCAAATGCGACGGGGATAAAATGAGCCGACTTAGTCGGTCTATCAACAACAACCCAAATCGCATCTTTCTTACTTGTCGACAATGGCAACCCAGACACAAAATCCATCGTGACTCGATCCAATTTCCATTCAGGTATCATGATCGGCTGGAGTAAACCCGTAGGCACTTGATGTTCCGCCTTTACTTGCTGACATATTAAACACTTCGAAACAAAATCGGAAATGTCTCGTTTCATACCATGCCACCAAAACCGGCGTCTCAGATCGTTGTACATTTTCGTACTCCCCGGGTGAATTGACATTCGGCTACAATGAGCTTCGTTCAGAATCATTGAAATGAGTTCTGAATTTCTTGGAACACACAACCGACTTCTGAACCTCAAACAATCGTCATCATCAATTTGAAACTCTAATTCCATATTCGGAACACATTCAGCCCGTTTTGCAACCAATTCATCATTGACTTTTTGAGCTTCATGAATTTGATGAATCAACAATGGTTTGGCCTTTAATTCTGCCACTAGTACATTGTCGGATAGAATAGACAAGTGTACATTCATCGCTCGTAAGGCAAACAGTGATTTACGACTTAAGGCATCCGCAACCACATTAGCCTTTCCCGGGTGATAGTCAATGACAAGCTCATAATCTTTTAACAACTCGAGCCAACGTCTCTGTCGCAGATTTAAGTCTCTTTGAGTTATCAAGTATTTGAGACTTTTGTGATCCGAAAATACATGGCACTTCTCACCAAATAAGTAATGTCGCCATATTTTCAAAGCGAATACGATGGCAGCTAATTCGAGATCATGGGTCGGATAATTTTTCTCATGTGGCTTTAATTGTCTCGACGCATAGGCCACAACTCGACCTTCTTGCATCAATACGCAACCCAACCCAAGTAGGGAGGCATCACTATAAATAACAAATTCTTTGCCCGATTAAATTGCACTAGAATTGAGCTTCATCAAATAAGTTTTAGTTGATCAAAACTTTTCGACATCTTTCCGTCCATTCGAACTTAACATCTTTTGAAGTAGCTTCGTCATTGGTGTGGCTATCATCGAGAAACCTTTCACAAATCGTCGGTAGTAAAGCAAGTCCCAAAATGCTCCAAACCTCGTTAATATTTCTCGGAGGCTTCTAGTTAAGTATGGCTGAAATTTTGCTCGGTCAACTCGAATACCGTCACGGATACCACATGACCCAAGAAGCTAACCTCTCTTAACCGAATTCACACTTCTTGAACTTAGCATATAAGCGCTTATCCCGTAAAATTTGCAACACTAATCTCAGGTGCTCAGCATGTTCGGTCTCATCTCTTGAATAGACCAAGATGTCATCAATGAACACAACTACGAACCGGTCCAAATACTGTCTGAAGATCCGATTCATCAAATCCATAAATACCGCAAGGGCATTAGTGAGCCCAAACGGCATCACCAAGAACTCGTAGTGGCCGTATCTCATTCTGAAAGCAGTTTTGGGTATATCCGAATCTCGAATCCGCAACTGATAATAACCCGATCTTAGATCTATCTTTGAAAACACCGAGGCTCCCTTTAGTTGATCAAACAAATCATCAATACGCTGTAGCGGATATTTATTCTTTATTGTCACCTTATTCGGTGGCGATAATCGATGCACAACCTCATGGTTCCGTCCTTCTTTTCACAAACAATCTTGGTGCACCCAAGGTGAGAAACTTGGTCGGCGAAACCTCTATCCGTCAATTCTTGCAAGCGAGCCTTCAACTCTTTTAACTCGGTTGGTGCCATACGGTAAGGAGCTATCAAAATCGGCGTAGTCCGGTACAAGCTCAATACCAAACTCTACCTCCGGACGGTGGTAAACCCGGTAATTCTTGGGAAAACGTCCGGTATTCACAAACCAAGATGATTCGGGTTTCTTTTCTAACTCTTTGTCATCCAATACATACGCAAGGTATGCTTCGCACCCTTTCTTACATATTTCGAGCCAACATTGATGATATTACAGCTGGCAACCCCTTTAAGTCCGTAGACTCAACTCGGATTATCTCGTTATTTGCGTACCTTAAATCAATGGTTTTTCTTTTGCAACTCACCACTGCGTCATATACGGTCAACCAGTCCATACCAAGAATAACATCGAATTCATCAAATGGTAAAAGCATCAAATCGGTAGGAAAGCAGATTCTCGGATCATTAGAGGCATCTTTTACACATTTTGTCAACAAGCGCATATTGACCCAAGGGATTTGACACTCGAATTACGAACTCAGTAGACTCAACAGGAAGAGTCTTACTGGATGCTAAGGTTTCACATACATATGAATGAGTAGATCCAGGGTCGATTAATGCAATTACATTAGTGTCAAAAAGAGTGAAAGTACCAGTGATAACATCAGGGGAGGATGCCTCCTCTCGTCTTGCGAATGGCATATGCTCTAGCAGAGTCTGGTCTCGGATCGAACAGTGTATCGAGGCCCTCTCGACTACCACCCCTTCCTTACGAAATTCTCGGTGGTCTACCTCTAGTTGTCATTCCACTAGGTCTTGCACCTTGCATCCTATTCTTCTCATCAAGCTCGTGCAATCTCTAATGAAGTGGTCCTTGAACCGCACCGATATGAGCCCTGTTAGTAGACTTACCCCAACATTCACCTATGTGTCTTCTCCCACATTGGGGCATTCAGAGTTTCTCTTGGCGGTTATTGCCCACACTAGCTACCAAGTAGCAGGGAGTCCGTCGATGGTCGTGCTCTAATGGAAATTCCCTTGATCGTCCTCGATTTATTAGTGTCCTCCCTGAACTTCTTTACAGCCGAGAACGGAGCTTTACCCGTCGATCTTTTACGATAGTCTCTAGCTTCAAATTCAGCCTTCTTCTTCTCCTTTCCAAGTTCTTCCGCCTTGCAGGCTCGTTCAACTAGTGTTACGAATTCTTTTATCTCCAAAATACCCACTAGTAGCTTTAAATCTTCATTCAATCCTTCTTCAAATCTCTTGCACATAGCAGCCTCATCAGCCACACACTCCCGGGCATACCGACTAAGCCTTACGAACTCATGTTCGTATTCAGATACCGTCATACGGCCTTGCTTGAGTTTCAAGAATTCCTTACGCTTTTGATCGATGAACCGTTGACTAATATATTTCTTTCGAAATTCTGTTTGAAAGAAATCCCAAGTAACTCGTTCGTTTGGGACTATGGAAATCAAAGTCCTCCACCAATAGTAAGCTGAGTCTCGCAACAAGGATATAGCACACTTTAGACATTCATCGGGTGTGCATGACATTTCATCAAACACCCGAATGGTGTTATCAAGCCAGAACTCGGCCCTTTCGGCATCATCAGTAACTATGGCCTTGAACTCCTCAGCCCCGCACTTCCTAATCAAGTCTATAGGTGGCTTACTCAGCCTCACAGGATCAGTAACTGATGGCATTACGGGCTCTTGGGGTGGGTTATTCAAATTCGGGAATTGTTGGACAGCCGGATTGGTTCGGGCATATTGCGCGACCCACTCATTCATCATGGTAAAGAAGGCTTGTTTAGCCCCCTCACCTTGATTATTCGCAGATGACCGAGGTTCAACAGTAGCGTCCCTTGTGCAGGAGCAGCCGCTACACTTTCAACGTCATCCGCCAAGGTTCTCTCTACAGGGATCCATTTACTAATCAAAACAAAAATTTTAACCGTCGAAGTCATCACACATTTAAACATTAACATTAAGGCATGTATAGCTAGACTCATACGTGCTATGGTAGTCCTAGAACCGACTAAACCATAGCTCGATACCAATAAAATTGTAACACCCGTGCACTCGAGACCGTCGCCGGGTGGGACACGAGGGGTTAATGACTTCGTTCACTTAATTTCACCGTTCATAAAAAAAATTTCCAGACGGTGGCTAACTATGTCACCGTCACCTTAAAAATCATATCTTGAGTTCTACAACTCGAAAATCAGTTTCGTGATTTTTCCCTGAAACTAGACTCATACATCCATCTACAAATTTTTTTCTAGAACTTTTGGTTGGGCCAATAAGTACAGTTTATTAGTTAAAGTCTCCCCTGTTCTAGGGTGCGACTACACTGACCTTTATGCATTACAACCTGGATATAGCCCTGTACAGGGCTTCAATACTGATGCCGTTTGTTTCTATAGAAACTAGACTCAAAAAGGAATCCATACATATATGGCATGACTTATAAATGTCTCGGGTTAATTTATAATGAATTTCCAAAGTCGGAACAGGGAATCCAGAAACTGTTCTGGCTCTGTTTCACGAAAACCTAAATATCTCTTAACATACAACTCATATGACCGTTTCGTTTCTTCCATATGAAAGTAGATTCATCAAGGTTCATTTACTTAGTTTATTCACTATTTAATTCCATTCCTACTATTTTTAGTGATTTTTCACATCCACATTGCTGCTGCTGTCAGCATCTACCTTTAAGGTAGACTTTACCTATTTCATAGTTTCCATGATTCAATTAGCCCTTTTTGCATACATAGCACAAAGTATAATCATGATTAACCATTCCAATGGCTAATCGTTTCCAAACATTTCCATACCTCTTAGTGATCAACATACAAACGATTATAGTACTATGCTAAAACGTATATAAGCCATTTTCGCATGGCTATCCAAGGTTTACATACCAAAGTTCAAACAAACATAATAGCCTATACATGCCGAAATGTTCTCCTAGACCAACTAAAAGAAGATACCAAAGGTGGCTAGCCGGTGTGATGACTTCGATGACGGTCCCGAACGCAAAAAGTTGAGTCCAAGAAACCTAAAATAGGTGACAAGCAAACACCGAATGAGTATATAACTCGAGAAGTCATAAGCAATGCACTACCAACCATTAATAACATTATCACAAGAGGAAACAAAATGGAGCGAGGCTAATTACTCCATTCAAACCGAACTATACCATAGTTCCTTAGACCTTTCGATTCAATCTCATACCAAGTTACACATTCACATTCCATATACTAATCAATAGGATATTTGAGGCATTTTTCTACACCATTTTGCTTTCGTTACAATCATACAACTACATGGCCTTTCCCTTATTCCACGATAATTCTTATGTACGTGACTTTAATTAAAATTGTCACATAGGTTCAAAACTTACCAAGCTCAACTCCAAATATAAACATAGCGCCTATTAGCCATGAACTCAAGGTACTTACCCGATCCGCTGTCCGTGGTCAACTCAATAATGTCGCACACTCAGTGTCAATAGTGATTCAAAGCATATAGTGAGTCCGCACACTTAGTGCTATATAATCAACTCGCACACTTAGTGCTATATGATCAAACTCGCACACTTAGTGTTGTACAAATTTTAAACCCGCACACTTAGTGCCATTCTCATGATCACAAATGTTTATACCCGCACACTTAGTGCCGAAATCAACAACTCAATACATCTCACCTCTTTTCTTTTCATTCAATACTTTCATCACCACATACATACATGTATATAAATTTATCATTCCTTTCGGCATAATTACATAGACATTATGTCTATTTAAATCAATACAAATATATGCTTAGTGACCTACCTTGTGTTGGGTAAAATTAGTTCCAAGTCGGCTACTCGATGACCTTCGTCTTTCCCTTGCTTGATTCTCCTTCTTTAACTCCTTGAGCTTAATCAATAAATCAACTAGTTTAACCATCTTGCTAAACAATCATAATTCAATTACACATGCATATGTATGTTTGTATATTTGGCAACCATCCTCACTAATTACCCATTTAGTCGATTATACACATAATTAAAGGTAACATCACGAGCAGCATACTTATGTATATTTATACATATATATATACACTTCAAATGGGCATCACAATTAGATTTAACACCACCTTCATACTCAATTAGATGGCCGAATGTATGTATATATATACAATGTCAACTATAACATCTTTTAAACACCTAATTTCATCTCATGAACACTTAATCAAATTTTCCTAATCTAGCATATATTTTCACATCTATTTGTAACATCATGTAAATTCACATATAACTACATTTCTTAAGTTCTACATCTTAATGCCCATTATAGCCACTCCCATGGTCTAAATCTAACAATCGGCAACACCTACCTTTTCACTATGTTTGCGAATACTCATTCTCTTCTTAGTCCTAAATTCGGCACTTCCAACAAATTAGCTTAACAATTCCAACTTTCATGCTAACATCCCAAGCAACTTAACACATCCATATAACTAACATGTTAATAGCTTCAAGGTATCAACTAAAATTTTTAAGCTTCTTTGTCAAATCCCAATTCTCCAACAACCCCAAATCCAACCATGGGATAGATAGAATTCAAACTAACAACTAAAACATGCATGAGTCTCATGGACAACATCAAACATACCTTGGTCTAGCAACCACCATGGCTGATTTTCTCAAGTTTTCCCCCCTTCTTCTTAGGACATTCGGCCAAGCAAAGAAAATAAAAGGATGGACACTTTTTTTTTTCTTTTCTTTGTTTTCATCTTATTCCTTTTTCATTAGTTTATTCTTTCTAACATAACCACTAACTAAACATGTTTGCAACATGTTTCCACTCATAGCATGGCCGGCCATCATGCTTAACTTTTAGATAAATTGACATGCAAACCCAACATTTGCCTAGCACATTTCTAGATTTTCTCACATAAGTCCTATTTGATAAAAATTCACTTACAATTAACAAAATCCAAACACGAAATTTTCACACATGTATATGTACATATAATGAGCATCAACTAAAACGGTCAATTATTTTTATGTCTCAGTTTAGGGGTCCCGAAACCACTTTCCGACTAGGGTCAATTTAGGGCTGTCACAATTAAGCTGTGCAAACATCGACCTCAATTCGATTGCAGCTTTTCTACTTAGTGCATCAGCTACCACGTTAGCTTTACCTGGATGATAGTCAATAACACAATCATAATCTTTTAAAAGTTCTGTCCATCGACACTGTCTCAAATTCAATTCTTTCTGTGATAGAAGATACTTGTGACTTTTATGATCAGTGTTGATGTAACATTTCTCACCGTACAAATAATGTCTCCAGATCTTCAAAGCAAAAATCACAACGGCTAGCTCCAAATCGTGAGTTGGATAATTATGTTCATGTGGTTTCAATTGTTGTGAAGCATAAGCTATCACTTTCCCACATTGCATTAGTACACATCAGAGACCATTTAAAGAAGCATCACTATACACAATAAAATCTTTTCCGGATTCCGGTAAAGTCAACACTGGTGCTTCTGTTAACATCTGTTTCAATGTTTCAAAACTTTTTTGACACTGCTCATTCTAAATAAATGGAACATTCTTTTGCAATAATTTTGTTATTGGTAAAGCTATTTTTGAAAATCCATTCACAAACCTTTGATAATACCCAGCCAATCCGAGAAAACTATATACCTCTGACACATTTTTGGGAGTTTTCCACTACACAATTGCTTCAATTTTCTTTGGATCCACTCTAATTCCTTCTGCTAATACCACATGACCAAGAAATACTACCTCTGACAGCCAAAATTAGCATTTACTCAATTTCCCATACAATTTTTTCTCCTGTAACGTTTGCAAAACAATTCAAAGATGCTGATCATGTTCAGATTCAGACTTTGAATATACCAAAATGTCATCAATAAAGACTACAACAAATTGGTCCAAATACAGCTAAAAATTCGGTTCATAAGATCCATAAAAGAATCCGGAGCATTTGTTAATCCAAATGGCATCACCAAGAATTCATAATGTTCATATTGAGTTTGAAGCGCTGTCTTTGTTACGTCACTTTCTTTCACCTTTAACTGATAATAGCACGGTCTTAAATCAATCTTCGAAAACACAGAAGCTCCTTTCAATTGATCAAACAAATCATCAATACGAGGTAAACGAATATTGATTCTTGACAGTCACCTTGTTCAACTGTCGGTAGTCAATACATAACCGTATTAAACCATCTTTCTTTTTAACAAATAACACTGGAGCTCCCCATGGTGATATACTAGGTCGTATAAAACCTCGATCCAATAAATCTTGCAGTTGTACCTTTAACTCCTTCAACTCAGTTAGTGACATACGATATGGAGGTATTGACACTAAATCTATACCCGGGTGTACTTCAATCACAAATTCAACTTCCCGATTAGGAGGTAATCCAAGTAACTCTTCAAGGAATACATTAGGAAATTCACATACAGTTTGGATTTTATTACATTTACTTTCCACCGAATATGAATTAATAACATATGCTAGGAAAGCAGCACAACCATGATAAAGAAGCTTGCTGGCTTTAATTGCCGAGATTATATGAACTGTTCCACTGGTTCGAATACCTTTTACTTTAATCTGATCACCGCTTTCATTCTGAACAGTGAACTTCTTTTTATAACAGTCTAAAATTGCTCCATGTTCTGATAGCCAGTCCATACCTAGTATAATGCCAAAGTAGCGAAATGGCATAATCAATAAATCAACAAGAAAAATTCTATCTTGAATCACTAATGGACTTCTTCGACATATTCGATTCACTAACATTGTTTGCCCCAGAGGACTAGACACCTCCACTGTTACTCTAGACTATTTAGGTTTTAATTTTCCCATCTCTACTAGTTTCGTATTAACATAAGAATGTGACGACCCCGGATCTATTAAACCATAAACAGGTTCTGAATGTAATAGAAATATACCTATCACCACATCGAGTGCATTCCTTCTTCTCGAGTTCTTACAACATATGCGCGGGCTGGAGCTCTAGCTTCCGATTGTTGAGTGGCAACTTCACTTGTTCTTCTAGCACCTCCTCTACTCACTGAACCACCTCTACTTGACCCTCGGCCTCTAGAGGCAGATTCAGATCTCTATAATATCGTTGGTGCTGCTTTATCAATCTTTGGATAGTCTTTTACAAAATGATTAGTGGATCCACATCGGAAACAACCTCCAGTTAATCTCCAGCACTCACCCCGATGTTTATTCCCACAATGTTGACATTCTAAAATTTCAGTATTCCTAGATGGCCCTCTGATGCTACTAGTGGAAATTGTAATCTGTCTACCACGATTTTTGTCACTTCTATTTTATTAGAACCACATCTTCCACCGCTTCGAAATTCTTTTGATCTATTAAGTTGTGGATTAGAGCTTGTAGTTTTGGGACGCTTCCCAAGTGAATGAGAAATTTCAGGTTTTTTGTCTAACACCAACACTTGTTCAACCATTTTGGCTCTTTTAATTAAATCTGCAAATTCAGTAATCCGTAGAGACACCAACTATAGACATTTCATCACGCAGTCCTCGTAAAAATCATTTACATCTGTCAGCTTCAGTTGGTACAAATTTAGTTGCATATCTACGCAACTCTTTAAACGGGGCTTGTCGAGTTGGAGGGGTAGGAGTTATAGTAGATATCATTTCTACTGCTCTTTGAAGAGCATTTATCACTCAAAGTATTTCTGTATTATCTCTTTCTCTAGTATCACTCCTTTCAACATTTGGCGGTTGATGTAACAACCCGTTTTTAGGGTTAATCAGAACAGTGGTTTCGGGGCCACTAAATCTGATGAGTAGGTTTGTAAATATTATATTTAATATTTATGAGTTAATTGTGAGTTTAAAAAAGATTTTTGCTATTGTGATTTTTGTTTTATAAGCGATTTATTAAGCTCAAGTGGTATGACCCTAAGGTCAAGTGGGTTTAGAAAATGAGGTATCGAGACCTCATTTCTATAAACCGAGTCGTAAATATTTCTATAAATATTTACGGAGTGGCAATAAGATGATATTAAAGTTTCGTTGAAAAATTTTATTGTTTTGATAGTTAATTAAGCAAAAGGACTAAATCGCATAAGCGTAAAAGTTGTGTTCTATAAGTTAAAGATATTAAATAGCTATGGAATTAAATAGTGGGAGTCCTTAAGTGGTAATTATTCCATAATTGTTGGTAGTGGAATTCCATGGCTTGGTATAATGGAAATTATTAATGTATATTAAGGTTAAATATGGTATTTGGTAATTATAATAAAATAAAATAAAACAAAAGACAAATTACATGCTATCATCTTCATCAATAGCCGGATGTGAGAAAGAAAATAATGTTCTCAAAGCTTTGAAGGTTCGGCCATGGTTGTTCATGCAAGTAAGTTCATGTCGTCTCGGTTTTTAATAATTTTTACGTTTTTGAGATCGTTGCTTCGTAATCTAGCTAGCCCGTACCTCTAATTTTAAAATTGTTAAAGTATTTGGATGATGCCATTATTGAATGTTTGAGTATCTTGTTGTTTGATGATGAGTAATAAATCTTTGATGTTTGATTTTCATGTTTGATTAAGTGATTTTTGATAAAAATGTGTATTAAGGACTAAATTTAGAAATTTGTAAATTGAGGGGTCAAAACGTGAAATAAATAAAAGAAATGGGTTGCTAGAGACCTAAGGTAAATTCGGCCTAACATGGGTTTGATGAAATTTTGAGTAATTTGTGTTATTTTGAAATAGGGATTAAATTGTAAAAATGTGAAATGTTAGGGGATAAAATGCAAAATGCCCAAATTATGTGTCTTTAGATAAAATTTAATGAAATGTTGAATAAGTGAGTTAATTTTGATATTAATTAGATTGGAAAAAGTAGAATTGGATTTGGATGGGGAAAATCAAAATGGTCGATTAGTCGTCTCGTTAGATTATCGTCTTCCGAGGTAAGTCCTTAAGTAATTATATTTGATTTGCTCTGCGCTTAAGATTATATAATATGATAAGTAATTATTTGGCGTTTACAAGTTCGAATTGCAATAAGTATATTGAATTTGGCTATAAAGCGAATATGAAATGGATGATTTATGTATATAATGTGGCGAATGACTATTAAGTGATGATGTGAAAGTGTGTAATATGTGTATACAATTTTATTGTACTTGTTTGTATAAAGTTGAATGTGAATTGAATGGTATATATGTGGTGACAGAATAGCTATTATGAAACAAAGTCAAAGAATGGGATATTTGTATAATAGATGAATTGTGACTATTGTTCCTACTTGATCGAGGTTGTGTGTGAAATAATTTGTGAATATGGCATATAGTCGAATGGTTATTAAAAGTGAAACTAGGATAATGAAAAGATTATGTGTTCCTTGTGTATGATTATTGAACCGAAAGTTAAAAGGTAGGTGTACATTTTGTGCTTATATTCGAATGAAGCAATTAAATTGCTAATGTGAAATGTTATGTGAAATGTGTTAACATGTGAATAAATATGCAAGACACTGAAAATGTATCCGGGCTAAAGTCCTGCGAGCTTCGTCTTTGAAATGTATCCGGCCAAAGTCCCATGAGCTTCGTCTTTGAAATGTATCCGGACTAAAGTCCCGATCTTCGTCTTTGAAATGTATCAGGCCAAAGTCCCGCAGACTTCGTCTTTGAAATGTATCGGGCCAAAGTCCCATGAGCTTCGTCTTTGAAATGTATCCGGGTTAAAGTCCCATGAGCTTTGTCTTGATAATATAATTTGGGTTTTATACCTAGTGGGCCAAGTTCGATGAATTTGATAAAAGTATACAATTACAAGATCCTACACTAAGTTGACAAATTGAAAGTGCATTACATATTAAGTTGGCCAGGTATGTATCATGTACTCGTATGCGATTTTGATTTGAATTAAATTATAAATATATAAAGTGATGCATCTGTGAATAAGTGTTATGACTATAAATGTGATTGTGATATATTCGGTAAATATGTGAAGTTATGTGAAGTGATTCTATGTTTATATTCAAATATAAACACTTGGTCCTTAATGGAAAGGTTTGTGGAAGTATATGATTTTATTTTTAGGTGATTACGATCTTGGAAAATTAAGCGTGAATATGATATTGTATTTCATTCGTTTCAATTGAACTAAAGCTGATAGTGAAGCATTTTAATGCCTATGTTATATGAGTTCAATCTTGAATGACATGATATACATGTTTAGATAATTTGAATGCAAGGAATGTGTGAAAGAGCAAATTTGTAATAAATCTGCTTGGGATAGCAACTGTAGCATGATTTTGGAAAATCACCATAAATTGTGGAAATTGAATTAGAAGCTGAATAAATTATGAAATTAAATCTTAATGAGTCTAGTTTCTTATAAAAGAAACCATGTAAGCAAAAGAATTTTAGATAATGAGATATTTGAAGTGGAGTAAGACAGAGTCAAAATGACTTTGAAATCCCCTATTCTATCTTTAGAAAATCATTGTCAATTGTACAATGATGATTATAAGATAAAATTTATATTCTTAGACTCCTTAATGAGTCTAGTTTCAAATGAAGTAAACGATAACATATTTTGAATTCTGTATAATGAGAAAATTGATTTGTAGTGAAGAGTGGTCAGAATAGTCAAACAGTGAAACAAGGGAAACTTCAATAAAAATCTGGTATTGATTGGTCAAACCAAAAATTCTGAAAATTTTATGGATGGAAGATATATAAGTCTATTTTCAGGAAAAATTAACGGAACTTTATTTGGAGTTTCTTATCTCTAGTTATAAATAATTTAGTGACTGTTGCTCAGGAAAACAGCTTGTAGTGAATTTGTGATTTTGTTGCAAACATGGTTAAAACTAGTTAATGAGATACTTTTCGAGTTCTTATGATCTTATTTGTGATTTCAATATTTGGTTTTAATTGAGTTCAGATTCAAGTGAGGTGAATTTGCTAAATATGCATTATGTTCATGGATACTTGGCGAAATGGCAATTACCTAGGAATGATTTTTGAAAATTTGAAATAATCGAGCTATAAGTAAATTAATTGTTTGCATTGCTTAAAACTTACTAAGCATTGAAGCTTACTCCGTGTTCTCTTTTCCATTCCTTATAGGTTTATCCTTTAGTTCGAGTTGGAAGAGCGGAGATATCATCACACTATCAAGTCATTATGTGAGTTGAGAAGATGGTATATCATCATGATTTAAGGCATGTATAGGATAGACTATAGGTAGAATGATATTTTGTCTTTGTATACATTATAGCCATGCGAAGATGGCTCGCTTATTTTGTTTAGAGAAGCCTTATAATTGAACTAATGTGTTGAAATGTTTTAGTTATAACTTGATAGTAGTTAATTTGTTATTAGATATTTGGTTATGTTTTGATAGTTAGTCATTTTGGAAATTTATAAGAGCTCTTATGAAAAATCAATGAGACAGGTTGCATTGTTGATAATTTATGTCTGGTAAATATCTTTGACCTTATAGAAGTTTTATTTAGTCAAGTAATACCTCATAACCTTATTCCGGCAACGGATACGGGTTAGGAGTGTTACAGTTGATTACCTACCAGATTTCCACTAGGTGTTCTAGATTCTGATTCATTCATATCATATGGTTCATCCTCTTCAATATACATTTCTTGATCAGTTTCTTCAATATTTTCACCAGATGTCTTTAACTAGAAAACATAAATAACAATAATTCAGTATATATAAATCAGCATCCAATCCCGACTCAAATTTAACTCAATAATGGCATGTACCTCTAGACTCATTTTTGTACTCAATTTGATCCTAGAATTGACTAAACCTGAATAGCTCTGATACCACTAAATGTAACACCCCCTAACACTTTTCCGACATCAGAATAGAATTACGGAGTATTATCAGTCACTATAGTTTATAACACGAATCAAAAAAAAATTAAACTTTGTATAGTTAGTAATATATCTTATTAACCCTTTTTATGTACATTCAAGGCCTATGGAATATGTTAAGAACAAACCGGAACCCAATCAGAAGCTTATAAACTTTTTCGTAAGATTTCCAAAATATCTTTAAATGAACAGTATCACACGCCCATGTGGTTTAGAGACATGCCCATGTGTCTCTATGACATGCCCGTGTTGTCACCCCGTGAGACTCACATGGCTAGGACACGCCCGTGTCCTCTACCTGTATACTTCTCTGGCTTGTTGCTCATGAATAAACTAGTTTCACACGACTAAGACATACCCCCGTGTGCTTTGCTCGTGTGGATTTATTTTCAATCCGAACCTAGTGTAGTTTTCACACGGCCATGCCATACCCGTGTACTGTGGCAGTATACTTCACACGCCTGAGACCACGTCCGTATCTCTGCCCGTGTGGCCATACCTGAGCATTCTGTTTACCAAATTTTAGATGCAGGAGACACATGGTCTACTCACATGCCTGTGTAAAGACCGTGTGTCTCACACGGTCTGATCACACACCCTTGTGCCAGGCCGTGTGGACTCAAAATGAACCTTATAGACCAAGTTTACCAACCCTGCAAACTTCAATTACAAGCAATTTACAATCCAATCTTTCAACCAATTTATAACATGATTAAATGCATTCATTTCACATCAAATCATCAATATTACAATCCAACTCGAGTATTAGTAAATGTTTAACATAAAACTTCCAAACAGCATACTTTGTTACTAATTGAATCAATTCAAATTAAACTATATAAATGACCATAATATAAACATAAACTTTGCATTCATGGATTAACGATTATTAATTTTAATACTATTGACATTCTCATTCAAAATGATTTCCAAAAGATAACGTAGGTATATGCCATTTCTTAAAATAAAGTACGTCACCAAGTATTTGAGTTCGGGCTTGGCTTAGATGCTGAGTTGTTAGTCGCTTTCGTACCTAACCTGTGTACAGAACAAACCGTATGTTGAGTATTCACTCAGTGGTATTTCTATAAACCAACACTTAAAACAAATATTAACATAAAATGCAATTAAACTATTAATTTCAAATCTAATAGCATTACTAATATTCAAAGTTCTTTCTTAACGAAACATTCAGTTCAATAATATGTCAATCAATAACAGTATAATTTTCAGTACCGTAGCATAGTCATACAGTTGTCCAGTACAGTAAATTTACCCCTATTAACATAATTCAGACTTTGGCGGATATACGGATCCAACCAACACACCAGTACGGCACATTGTGCCTCATCGGCTTTGCCGAAGTAAACAGTAGCAGTACAGTACATAGTACCTCATCGGATTAAACCGAAGCATCGAAAACAGTACGACACACGGGGTACCTCACTGACACAAAGTCGAAGTAACAGTACGACACTATTAGTGCCTCATCGACCAATGGTCGAAGTATCCCAGTACACTTCCAATCCTATGGCATGCCAATTATATCCAACCTAGCCCGAGTTAATAGGGTATTCATTTCACTTAAATTTTTAGATAACAGTCAATATACATTGCAATTCAAGTATTCACAACTCAATTCGATTCAATACAATAATAGCATTACTTACCTCTATATTACTTACCATATATATATATATAATAAATGCAGTAATAATTTTTAAGTTCGGTTTATAGAAATACAAACCATAATTCTCGGTTTACTCTTCGTCAACCTTCTCTTTTCCTTTCTTTGTCGATGTCTCCGGTACTATGTTAGCTACGGAAATTAAATAATTCATACTATTAATACAACAATAATTCACAATAAATAATTAAATTTCTATTTAATTCAAACCTCAATTTTCAATTTAATCCTAATTAACACTTTTACTTCTATCACTCAATTCATACTTCATACTATTCATTTTCCTATCATATTTACCTTAAACATTAGATATCCATGGTAAAACCATAGTTTCAAGTTCCTTTCAATTTAGTCCCTCAAACATAAAACTTATAGCTTCCTTTTCAATTTAATCCCTTAATCAATTCTAACTTGAAATTTATTCAATTAAATCCCTAATTCAACAATTTTTTCAACATAACTCATGTCTAAAAATCATCTAACTTTCAAAATCAATTCCAAAAACATCAAAATTATAAAGAAAGGGACTTAATTGACTTACCAAATTAAGCTTGAGGCTTCAAAACCCTAATTTTCCCTTTTTTTTTTCTTTCTTTCTTTTCTCCCCAATTTTGTTTCTTCTTTGTTCTCTTTTCTATTGTTTCTTTATTTTATTTATTTTATTTATTTTATTATTTTATTAAATTATTATATTATTAAATTATTATATTATATTCTTAATTATTAAGTATAAATATATGTATATTATACATACACATGGAAAAATATTTTCCATACATTTGGCACTATTCCCTTTTATGGGTTATTTGCTAATTTAATCCCTTCAATTTTCTTTAGTCTATAATTAACTTTTTCACTATATTCAATCTATTCTTTACACTAAATTAACCTTAATTCAAGCTAATTCACTTAACTAAAATCTAACTAATCACTCAACTAGCTTCGTAAATATTTCTAATAAATATTTACGAACCTGATTTTCTGAAATAATAAGCCAGAAACATGATTTCTGATACCCGTAAATTTTGGGTCATTACATATCAAAAATAGGGAATTGACCCAATGGTTAGTCATTAAATATATAAGCTTGAAAGTTAGTTGGAGGTCCCAAGTTCAAGTTTCAACTTTTATAAAGTAAATTAATTTTTTTTTTGCAAATTCCTTTTTTTATGTGTTGGCATCCAAGTTTAGTAAATCTTGGTATAAATACAATTTTTTATCAAAATAATCAGCCTTTTAATCCATTTTCTTCTACCTTAGCTGTCCCTAACCCCCTTTTCTTCTCTTCATCTTTATTTTTTTTTCTTTTCCCTTTTTCCTCTATTGTTGTCTTTGCCTACACCTCCCCTTTTATCATATTCTTCTTCTTCCTTTTGCATCAAGATTGTGCACCATCTCCTTTGCTACATTACCATAATTTTCCCTCAATTAAATTAGCCCTAAATCTGAAATTTTGAACTCCAAGATCTATCCCAAACATCGCCTAGAAGTGCCATTGCCATTTCTCTCGACTGGATTGTGTAAGGCTTATTCTCTATTCAATTTCTTAATTAATCTTGTCCATTAAAAACCAAAATTTCCAGATCTAGAATTTAGGGATTTTAGATGGTTTTAAATGTATTTTTCCAGATTTTAATGAGGTTTCAAATCATTTTAAAATTCAGCCCCAATTTCAGCCACCATGGGCAGTGGTGCTTGTGCATATGTGTAGAATAGGGGGTTGTTTTGTTTCTTGAATCTTGCCCAATTAATTCCAGCCTTAATTTGAGTTCTTGAACCATCCTAATCATCTATTAAACCTAGGGAAAAAATGTTCTTGATCGTTTGGGCATTCGAACCTCACAAATCGGGTAGCATAAGTGTGGTTAAGTGTAAAATTAATTGTTGCTTCGACATAATTGTATGATAAATGTTATGGATTGATTAAATGAAAGAATTGAATAATTATTAGCCACTAATTTTCTAGTATATTATGGAATTAGGTGCTTATCCAAACGCCTCGAATCAACCGTAAAGCCGAAGAACGATCGTACTACGATTCACATCGATACGAGGTAAGGAATCGAACTAGTTGAATTCGTAAAGTAGTGTAACACCCTAAATCCAGCCTAGACGTGATGGCCGAATCTGGCGATGTCACATGAATTGGAATTTGAAATCAAATGTATCAAGTTAAAATCGTTTCTGTTTATTAGCTTTTATTCATCTTCCATTCCTCTGAAAACTACTTCTTCGTTAATTGATTCGTTTAAAAACATATTTTGTTGATGAAGCTTTTAAAATCGTGATATTTAAAGAAAATAGTTCGCATGTTAGAAAAATGCCGTTTTGAACTAAACCGAGCTTTTTTTGAGTTTGTAGTTTAAAAATCCATGAAAACAGTGAAAATTCAAAGTAAAAGCAATAGTCCAAAAGTCTAATTTACATCGAAAATAACCCAGAAGATAAATAGGAAATAAATACCATAACTGAAATTAAAATAGTTCAATAATCATGTGGCCACCGTCAAGTTCTTCGCCGCACCGATCCGTCTAAGTATAGGGATTACCTGCACAGATAAAATAGAAAGGGGTGAGTTTACGTAAACTCAGTATGTAATCCCCACAGAAAACTTGCATACATTCAAGCAACAGTTATTAGTTAAATGCAGTCTGGACCTAAGCCCGTTTGAGTTTCAGTAGCAGTTTGGGCCTTAGTCTATTTCAGTTTCGGTATCAGATATGCATTAGAGCCTAAGCCCATCACAGTAATAGTATCAGATATACATTAATCAGTAACAGAATCCTACTCAACCAGCTTTTACACACTATCTCCGTCCATCCTTGCACTCTATGTGGGGTTTAAAACACTCACCCATCCCTATACTCCAAGTAGTACAGAATGCGGCACATAATCAGTAAATTACAGTTGAGCTACCAGATAATAGGCTTGAGAGCCTTTCAGTAAACTTCCTCCAAATATAAACATCCCAACCCAATGCAATGCAACATCCAGTATATGACATGCTAATACATGAATATCAGTTATACATACATTTTAGTATTCATTCATATAATCATCATGCTCAGTACACACATCATACATACAGCTTACGTATTTAAGGGTATAAGTAGTGCTTACTGACCTTACGGTAGTTTCACAGTCGACTTGGGTGACCCGTGAAATCTTAAAACATATTTCAGTTAAATGGGTTCACACGCCTATGTGGCTTGCCCGTGTGGGTCTACACACCCGTGTGGCCCATACGGCCCAATTTGGCCTTGGCTGTGTGGAACACACAGCCTGGCCCAGAACCCCACACACCCATGTGGACTACCCATGTGGACCCACACGCCCGTGTGGCCACAGGCCCAAATCAGTTTAGCTCGTGTGTTGCATACGGCCTAACTCTCCATCACATGGCCGTGTCTTGTGCTCACAACCTAGCCTCGTCAATCACACGCCTGTGTTATGGTTCACAGTCTACCACACAGCCTACACACGACCTTCTGGCATTGATAGAAAGGTTTTCAACTTTTACTGAAAACGCGTTTTCTTGCGATTCGAGTACACACCTGGTTCATTTTTTTATGCAAAACCACTCCTAAGCCTCCAGAAACCTAAAAATTAACAACCCAACACTTAATGCCAAACTTAATTCACAACTAAATCGTAACTACAAAACCAATACTAAAATTCAACACTTACACAATTACCCCGACGATTAGATTACGATTCTGAACGAGAGAAACCATTAATCTCCTGATTTGCTACTATCAAAACACAAGTTTGTTACTAGGCAGAAAAAGAAAAATATTTTAATGGCTCTAAGAAGAACTCTCCCTACTCAAAACAAAAATACCACCCTCACTTACCAATGAGTACGACTACTATGACCAGGGAAGCAGTACTTTCGAAAAGCCAAAAAGGTGATGCCGAAAGAGGAGAAAAAAAACAATGGTTAGGAAAGAAAAAGAAAACAGCGAAGGAAGAAGGGAAGAAATTTTTGACGTCAGAATTATTTTGGGGATTTAGGAGGAAAGAGACAAGATAACAACAAACCAAAATTATGCTCTCATATCCTTAAATTTTCTCCCCCCACTAACCCACTCAGAATCTTGACTACTTTAAACTCCTACATGAAGCTAATAACAAAAATAATTCCCTTGCTTACGCAAGAACTCGAACACAAGACCTTCAGCAAACTAACCCTCCACTTAACCACCACACCAACAAGCCCATTCTGATATCAAACAATAACAAATAAACTTAAGCCTACTGAGCAAGGATAAGGCTTAAGTTAGAAAAATACCAAAATTTACCAAATGCAAGGCTTGAACTTTGGACCTTACACACACACCCAGAACACTTAACAGTTAAAGCAGATACACAAATTTGTCACATTTCAACAAAAGCCGAAATAGAAATTTTGGGGCATTACAAATAGTTATTAATTCGACAACTGGTTTGAAGCCATAAGTGGGTAATTTGGATTTGGTTAAGTGGTAAATTGATTTAATTTATACTTAATTTTGGTTTAGGATCGTATAAAGGTTTATTAAGGAAAATTGGAAGATTCACTAGGGTGCTGCAAGAAAGTGAAAAATAAGGTGTGGGTCCTAAACTCGTAAAATTTGTTTGATAATGATAAATGTTAGGTTATATTTGATAATTAGCTTGCTGATTAGTTTGGCATACTAGCCAAAATATTAGTTTCGCGAGTGGCTAAACTAGGTACATTTCGAGCCTTAAAAAATTGATGTGTTGGCAAAATTGCTAGTTTGACTATATAAATGTGTAATTGAGATTGTTATGCATAGTTGTATTATGTGGTATGAGAATGTTTGATGGAATGGTATGAACTGTTAAGATATTAATTTTATGCACGATTTAAATGCATGAAATATTTACTATGATATATATACATGAGGTTGCTATTGGTGCATAATGAAATTCGTAAAGTATGTGAATTGAACGATATTGATGGATACCATCTTAATGGTAATTTGAAAATTGGAACATTGTTTCCTTTATCTGAAAGTATGTGATTATTGAGGACATGTTGAGCATGTCAAATAAAAGTAAAAAGTATTGAAATGTGATTGTATATGAATTTGTATGACAAATTGTATGTGCATTGGGATGGGATTTTATGGTTGATGGAGGAGTTTCGTGGAGTACCAGCGGCATATTAAGTCTGCATATATTTTTAGTCAATGCACTAAATTTGAAGTACCGAGGGGATTGGCGATTATATCGCATTATATATTTGGCAGTTTCACTACATTGTTGATTATTGGTGGTTTTACCATATCTAGCATTATTCACATATGTTGGAGTTCGGCAGACGGGTTCTTGAGAACTCATGGTGTGTAGCGGATGGTATGGGTAGGATCTCACATGTGCATTTTTCACGATCATATGCATTTGAAAATTATTATTTTTAATGTTTGATTGTTCTATCGGTACCTTTATGAAATTGCCTGTATGAATGCTTAATACTCATTTAGTCTCACACTGAGCTTGTTAAGCTCACCCCATTATCTCAACCTCTCAGGTAATGATTGAACTTAGGACTGGAATTGGCATACAGACGCATGGCAGACTTCGAACTTTACTTCGTCATAGTATTTTAACTTAATTATATTTTTAGGTTATTTTATTATTATTATTTGGTTTTGGATTGTAAAGTTTCTTTAAACTGTGGTTTGGGACTGTTTGAGATTTTGGGATTTTTCATGCATGCATGACACATATATTTTGTATAGATACACATTTTTATAATATGTTTAAATGGACTATGCATGACATATGACTAAATTAATAATTTGACTAGTAATGGTACATTTCTACTACTAAAAAGATAACAAAATGATTTTTCAAAAGCAACGCCATCAGTAAGGCTTTACAAAAACTCACATAATTCGCTAATTTGATCTAAGCATGGTTGGACTAAGTAAATGGATGTTTTTCAAAGCTAACAATAGAAACCATAGTTTTATAAAATGAAGTACATAAGGTTTTTAACTATCATTAGGGTAAGTTTGACACTAAGGTGTCCAGGGTGGCCTTCCCAATTCAACCATAATGTTTAGGCCGAGTTTGGGAGGTTAATTTAGTGGTATCAGAGCCTTGGTTCAAAACCTTAGACTGAGATTTTAAATCTACTTAATTTTGTCTGCATGCATGCATACATGAAAAGGGAAAATCTTGGGGGAAAACAAACTACAATGGATTTGGAAATTGTTTTATACAGGAAATGACAAAGTTCGAAGGTCCGATGCCAAGCCCATAAAAATAATACTGAAAATCTATTAAGACTATAGAGACTATTGCATAAAACTTTTATAAAAGAATTATAAAATGTGAGTGCATAAAAGACTAAAACAAGGTACTAAAAGCTCTTACTTGTAAAATTGTAGTCCATAAAACACCAAAATGAATGCACATAGAATGATAATTCATGGTAGGAGGGGTTGTAAGGGGCGACCTTTGAGGGCTCCGGTTGAATCAGCTGCATCATTAGGGCCAGAATTGGGTAATGAACAGAATGAGGTTAACAGTGAACCCACCACTGAGGGCCGAAATATGGAAACTAAGAATGTGAATGATGACCATGTTGGGAATGATCTAGTAACTCAGGCTTTATTGATGGCTTTCAATAGGGTTGTTAGGGCTCCAATAGGATGTGTTAGTTTTTGGACGGTTACTAAAAGGCTCCGCTCTAGTGGGGCAGAATTGTTTAGGGGTATTGCTGGCATTACTCCTACTGTGGCTGAGTACTGGATGGAAACCACTAAACAAATTTTGGAGGATTTGGAATACACTCAAGAGCAGAAACTTAAGGGTGTCATGTCTCTGTTAAGGGACGAGGCATATCAATGGTGGCAATCAATGGTTAGAGGAATGCTGCCAGAGCGTATTGATTGGGCTTATTTTCAAGAGGCCTTTCAGGGTAAGTATGTGGCCCTCATTATGTGGAGACCCAACGGTTGGAATTTATTGAACTTAAACAAGGAGACAAGACAGTTTCTGAGTATGAGGCACAATTTCTAAGGTTGAGCCGTTATGCAGCTAGTATGGTCGCATCTGTGCAAGAAAAGAGTTTCTATTTTTAGGAATGTCTAAGGTATGATCTCAAGGTTCACGTAGCTCCACACCAAGAGCGTGTGTTTAAGGCTTTGGTTGAGAAAACCAAAATTATTGAGGAGATTAAACGCGTAGTGCTCGAGAGGAAAAGGAAACGGAGGGATCATCCCAAAAGAGAAACGGGCCCTAATGGCCCAAATCCACGACCTATTAAGCGGGCCAGAGAGGCTAGGCCATCGCAGAATAGGGAAGCAGTAGACCTTAGAGAAGGGCAGATTCAGGTTTTCTAGTATTGTCAGAGGCATCATCCAGGCGAGTGTTGGAGGAGGATGGGTACTTGTTTGGTATGTGGTTCAATAGAGCATAAGATTAGGGATTGTCCTTGTCATCAATATCAGGTGCAAGCTCCGGCTCAAAATCAAGCCCTAGCTGTAGGTCAAAATACGAGAGGTAATCAATGTGCTCAGAGGGGCTGTAATCAGAATCGAAATTAGAATGGTAATTGGGGCTAGAGAGCACCAGCACAAGGTGCGAACCGAGTTGAGGCAAGACAACCTACCTTGGTTTATGCAACTAGGTGCCAGGATGATAGAGATACGTCTGATGTAATAGCAGGTACCTTCACTATTTACTCGATACCCTATTTTGCTTTGATTGACATAGGATCTACCCATTCATATGTTTCTTGTAATGTGGTTATAAAATTGGTGATTATGGTAGAGGAAACCGAAAACACTGTAATTGTAGTTAGTCCTTTAGGATCCTCCACACTTGTGAATAAAGTTTATAAAAGATGTCCTTTAGAGGTTCAAGGAGAGGTATTCATTGCCTATTTTATGGAACTTCCTTTCAATGAATTTGATTTGATTTTGGGGATTGACTGGTTGGTTGAGTATCAAGTTCTATTAGATTGTGCATTGAAGAGGGTGACTTTAGTGACTGAGTCTGGGAAAGAAGTTATTATGGTAGGGGAACGTCAGAATTATTTATCTAATATAATCTGTAACAGCCCGGTATTAGCTAATCAGAACAGTAGTTTTGCAACCATAAATACGAGATCAAAAAAATATTTTAATATTATTTTTGGTGTTTATAACTTGTGATTATATATGTGTGAAAATTTTGTGAGTTAATTTTATCGTTTAATAGCTCAATTTGAGAAAAAGGACTAAATCGCGTAAAATGCAAAAGTTGCATTCTACTTGTTTAAAGTGCTTAATTTCCATGGATTTTAAATAAAAGGTCCTTATGTTGTGAATAAACCATTGATAGTGGGAATGGATGTAACACCCCGTACCCGAGTCCGTTACCGGAGTCGAACACAAGGTGCGTACAGACTTAACTTAATTATTTTCACAGTCTATTAAAAAAAAACTTTCCAGGCAAGCTGGTTACTGCATCACTGTCGCCTTAAAAATCATATCTTGAGTTTCAAAGCTCGAAAATCGGTTTCGTAATTTTTCCCTGAAACTAGACTCATATTTCCATCTACATATTTTTTTCTAGAATTTTTGGTCAGGCCAATTAGTACAGTTTATTAGTTAAAGTCTCCCCTGTTACAGGGTGCGACTACACTGACCTTCATGCATTACGACCTGGATATCTCCCTGTACAGGGCTTCAATACTGATTCCGTTTGTTTCTATAGAAACTAGACTCAAAGAGGAATCTATACATATATGGCATGACTCCTAATTATCTCTGGTTAATTTACAATGAATTTCCAAAGTCGGAACAGGGAATCCAGAAACCGTTCTGGCCCTGTTTCACAAAAACCTAAATATCTCTTAACATACAACTCATATGACCGTTTTGTTTCTTCCATATGAAAGTAGATTCACCAAGGTTCATTTACATAATTTATTCACTATTTAATTCGATTCCTACTATTTTTAGTGATTTTTCACATCCACATCACTGCAGCTGTCAACCTCTGTCTTTAAGGTAGATTTTACCTACTTCATAATTTCCTTGATTCAACTAGCCCTTTTAGCATACATGGCACAAAAGATGATCACAGTTAACCATTCCAACGGCTAATCGATTCCAAACATTTCCACATCTCTTAATGAACAACATACAAAATGATTATGATACCATGCCAAAGTGTATATAAGCCATTTTCGCATGGCTATCCAAATTTATCTGAGAATCAAAGGGTCTATGACCAACAAGCGAAAGAGTAGTCCTATACATGCCATTTCAATGTTCAACCAAAATTTGTACCAAAGGGACTTTGATAGTGTGGGAGACTTGACTTCCAAAAATCCGAGTCCGATGGTGACGAGCCAAAATCTATAAAGCAGAGAACAAAAAGCGGAGTAAGCAATTTATGCTTAGTAAGTTTTGAGCAAGGATTCAGCACAACAAAAGCATAGCATTCATATAGCTAAACGGATAATTTCATATGCACACATTCTCAATATCATACTTACTTCACATTACCAACCCTTATGTTCATACACAAAAGATCAACTTAGCCAAAGGCGGTAGCTCGTTTATCAAGCGGCGAATACTTATTTGTAAGGGCTCAACTAATTCAAAGCACATACTGAAACATACCTCATTGCTGGAATTTTGCAAGCGTATTAACTGAAATTTTACAGCAAGATTTCTCATTCCCGAATCACGTACCTTCGGATTTTATCCGGATATAGCGACCGCTCAAAAGCCTTTGGGACATAGCCGGTTATAATAGCTCGCACAAATGCCTTGGGACTTAACCCGGATTTGGGAACTCGCACAAATGCCTTGAGATCTTAGTCCGGATATGGTCACTTAGCACAAAGCCTTGAGGACTTAGCCGGACATCATTGAATAACCATGCACATTTAACACTAAATCATGACACATTCAGTATTTCATTTTCATTAGCAAAACTCAAACACAAGACACTTATCACACTTGCAAATTTTGACTCGATATCCACACACAAAGAGCATGATTTGATTTGCTTAAAACATGATCTAATCAAATCATAATTTAAGCTCTATTACTCAAGAACTTACCTCGGATGTTGTCGAGCGATTTCGATGGCTATTCGACCACTTTTTCCTTCCCTTTATCGGATTTAGATCCCCTTTGCTCTTGAGCTTAATTAAATAAATAAATCGATTTAATCATTTGAGCATCGAAAAGAGGAACACAAGGCACTTAACCCACATTTATACATTAGACATTAAAGTCACATACATGTGAAATCATGCATCAACTCAAGATATTAACCCACACTCCCTTTTTAGCCGATTGTCCTAACCAAGATAAAGGCATCAATATGCTTGCCTCTAACCGAATGCATGCACACCAATCCATCTCATGTGGCCGAATATGCATGTTGATGTTGAGGCCAATTACATATTTAATACCACACATAAATGGCATACATTTTACTAACTAATGCATTACATATTGTAGCTCAATACGCATCTATCATTTACTTCATAACCGAAACATCATCATAAGTAAATATATACCTTGAGATAGTATATATGTCATACCAATACATCATGTGCAAACATATATACATATAGGTGCAAGGGCCGAATCTCAAGTTGATTATAACCAAATATAAACATATATCCAAAACACAAATCTTACCTACCATGCAATAAGCATAAATCATAATTATGGATATACCATGGCCAAATACATCACAACACCATACCATTTCAATTTTGGTCATGGTTAAACAAAGAACTTAATGTCTCACTCAAAAATGCTAAAAAGAAAATCCAAGAGTCCTCAATCCACCATCACATGTATCATTATCAAGCTTCATATTTAGCATGCATTAACACAAAATCCACCTTGGCCGAATATCATCCCCATGACATAGCAAAGATTTGAACCATGGGCTAATTAGAACTCAAGCTAGCAACTAAAAACATGCATGAATCTCATGGCACAACCTCAAACATACCTTAATCTAGACACAAGTATGGCCAAACCTCCTCCTAATCCTCTTCCAAACCAAGCATGAAGCAAGAACTCCTTCCTTCTTCCTTAGAATTTTCGGCTCAAAGAAATGAAAAAGGATGAACAACAATTTTTTTTTTCTTTTTTCTTCAACTCACGGAAAAAATGGGGGGGTAACACTCACTCATTCTTTCTTTTTTTTTCTTTTCCATTTCTTTATTACCCATACTCATTAATTTATTTTTTTTCCTCCCATGATGCACCAACATAACATGTCTATGACATGTTTTGCCCATAATCCTTTGTCATGGCCGGCCACTATCAATTAGGGGGGAAATTTGACATGCAAGTCCTCCCTTTTGATTACATGCACTATTAGGTCCTTATAGATTAGCCTATCACATTTCAAAAGTGTCACACAAGTCCTACTAACTGAATTCACATGCAATCGACTAAATCGAAGCTTGAAATTTTCACACATTCCTAATTACATATTCTAGACAATAAATATTACGTTCAAACATTTCGGTGACTCGGTTTAGCGGTCTTGAAACCACTTCCCGACTAGGGTCAATTTTGGGCTGTCACAACTCTACCCCACTTAAGAAATTTTCGTCCCCGAAAATCTTACCGATAAATAGGTTTGGGTAATGCTCTTTCATAGAGTTCTCGGGTTCCCAAGTAGCTTCTTCCATCCCGTGTTTGAGCCATAACACTTTTACTAACGGAACCCTTTTGTTTCGCAACTCCTTCACTTCACGAGCTAGGATACGAATCGGTTCTTCTTCATAACTCATATCGGCTTGAATTTTGACCTCTGATGGACTAATTATGTGCGATGGATCATATCTATAACGTCGAAGCATCGAAACATGAAAGACGTCGTGAATCTTTTCAAGTTCAGGAGGCAAAATCAATCGATATGCAAGCTGGACCGACTCGTTCGGATACTTCATATGGCCCGATGAACCTCGGACTCAATTTGCCTTCTGCCAAATCGAGTATCTTTTCCAAAGCGAAACTTTAAGAAACACTTTATCTCCCACGATACTCAATGTCTTTTCGTTTGAGATCCGCGACGACTTCGACGATCGGAGGCTATCTTGATTTTCACGGATTACTTTTACTTTCGCTTTCGGCATCTTTAATCAAATCTACTCGAAAATTTTGCTTCCACCGAGCTCGGTCCAAAACAATGGTGTACAGCATTTACGCCGTACAAAGCCTCGTAAGGTGCCATCTTAATACTTGATTGAAAACTATTGTTGTAAGCGAATTCAATCAAAGGTAAATACCGTTCCCATGAACCACTGAACTCGAGGATGCAACATCTCAACATATCCTCAAGTATCTGAATTATCCGCTCGGATTGACCATCGGTTTGGGGGTGAAAAGCAGTGCTAAAATGCAACTTGGTGCCCAAAGCTTCTTGCAATTTCTTCCAAAATCGCGAGCTGAATCTCGGATCTCTATCCGACACAACAAAAATTGGTACCCCGTGTAATCTCACAATCTGAGAAACGTACAATTCAGCTAGTTTATCCAATGAAAAATCCGTACGCACGGGGATAAAGTGAGCCGACTTAGTCGGTCTATCAACAACAACCCATATCGCATCTTTCTTACTTGCGACAACGGCAACCCGGATACAAAATCCATCGTTACTCGATCCCATTTCCATTCGGTATCATGATCGGTTGGAGTAAACCCGTAGGCACTTGATGTTCCGCCTTCACTTGCGACATATTAAACACTTGAAACAAAATCGAAATGTCTCGTTTCATACCATGCCACCAAAAGCGGCGTCTTAGGTCGTGGTACATTTTCGTACTTCTGGGTGAATTGACATTCGGCTACAATGAGCTTCGTTCAGAATCATCGAAATAAGTTCTGAATTTCTTGGAATACACAAACGATTTCTGAACCTCAAACAATCGTCATCATCAACTTGAAACTCCGATTCCACATTCGGAGCACATTCAGCCCGTTTTGCAACCAATTCATCATCGACTTTCTGAGCCTCACGAATTTGATGAATCAATAATGGTTTGGCTTTTAATTCACTACTAACACATTGTCGGGTAGAAACGAGAAAAGTGTACATTCATCGCTCGTAAAGCGAGCAGTGATTTCGACTTAAGGCATCCGCAACCACATTAGCCTTTCCGGTGATAGTCAATGACAAGCTCATAATCCTTTAACATTTCGAGCCAACGTCTTTGTCGCATGATTTAAGTCTCTTTGAGTCATCAAATATTTGAGACTTTTGTGATCCGAATACACATGGCACTTCTCGCCAAATAAATAATGTCGCCATATTTTCAAAGCAAATACGATGGCGGCTAATTCGAGATCATGAGTCGAATAATTTTTCTCATGTGGCTTTAATTGTCTCGACGATAGGCCACAACTCGACCTTCTTGCATCAATCGCAACCTAACCCAAGTAGGGAGGTGTCACTATAGATGACAAACTCTTTGCACGATTAATTTGCACTAAAATTGAGCTTCAGTCAAATAAGTTTTCAGTTGATCAAAACTTTTCGACATTTTCCGTCCATTTGAACTTAACATCTTTTGAAGTAGCCGTCATGGGTGTGGCTATCATCGAGAAACCTTTTACAAACCGTCGGTAATGTAAGCAAGTCCCAAAAAGCTCGAACCTCGTAATATTTCTCGGAGGCTTCTAGTTAAGTATGGTGAAATTTTGCTCGGATTCGACTCGAATACCCGATCTGAGATACCACATGACCCAAGAAGCTAACCTCTCTTAACGAACTCACACTTCTTGAACTTAGCATATAAGCGCTTATCCGTAAAATTTGCAACACTAATCTCGGTGTTCAAGCATGTTCGGTCTCATCTCTTGAATAGACCAAGATGTCATCAATGAACACAACTATGAACCGGTCCAAATCATCGTCTCGAAGATCCGATTCATCAAATCCATAAATACCGAAGGGGCATTAGTGAGCCCGAGCGGCATCACTAAGAACTCGTAGTGACCGTACCTCGTTAAAGCGGTTTTGGAGTGCGTCCGAATCTCGAATCCATGAATCGATAATAACCCGATCTCAAATCTATCTTTGAAAACACCGAGGCTCCCTTTAGTTGATCAAACAAATCATCAATACTGTGATAACGGATATTTATTCTTTATCGTCACTTTATTCGGTGACGATAGTCAATGCGCAACCTCATGGTTCCGTCCTTCTTTTCACAAACAATCTTGGTGCACCCAAGGTGAGAAACTTGGTCGGCGAAACCTTTGTCCGTCAATTCTTGCAATCGAGCTTTCAACTCTTTTAACTCGGTTGGTGCCATACGATATGGAGCTATCGAAATCGGCGTAGTCTCAGGTACAAGCTCAATACCAAACTCTATCTCCCGAACAGGTGGCAAACCCGGTAATTCTTCGGGAAAAACATCCGGGTATTCACAAACTACCGGTACATATTCGGGTTTTATTTCTAACTCCTTATCATCAAGTACATACGCAAGGTATGCTTCGCACCCTTTCTTACATATTTACGGGCCAACATTGCGATATTACGGTGGCAACCCTTTAAGTCCGTAGACTCAACTCGGATTATCTCGTTATTTAGCATCTCAAATCAATAGTCTTGCCTTTGCAATTCACAACCGCATCATGCACGGTCAACCAATCTAAACCGAGGATAACATCAAATTCGTCGAGCGGCAAAAGCATCAAGTCCGCCGGAAAGCAGAACCTCGAATTACTAGGGGCATTTCTTACACTTTGTCAACTAGCGTAACGACCCAAGGGATTTGACACCGAATTACGAACTCGATGAGACTCAATAGGTAAAGTCTTCTTGGATGCTAAGGTTTCGCATATATAAGAATGAGTAGAACCAGGTCAATCAAAGCAATCACATTAGTATCAAAGAGAGTGAAAGTACCAGTAATAACATCGGCGAGGAAGCATCCTCGCGTGCGGCGTATTGCATAAGCCCTAGCAGGAGCGCGAGCCTCGGATCTGGTCGTAGCATCTCTAGATCCTCTCGACCACCACTAGCATTGCCCATATTTCTAGATGGTCTACCTCGGCGATGGTAGCGCCGGTTTCCCACTCGATTTACATTACATTCGGGCAACCTCGGGCAATCTTTAATGAAGTGGTCAAGCGATCCGCACTTATAACAGAGCGGTCATGGAATCTACAACTTCGAATGCCATTTGCCACAATCTTCGACACTCGATTCGTCTCGGCGTTCATTCCCAACCTTGGCGACCAAAGTGCCTCGTGTACCCCGGGGTCGATCACGATCTCGTCTAAAAAGGCCGAAGTGCCTCTAGACCGCCCACATCATCACGAAATTTCTTCGATGCTGTTGAAGAGACTTTCCGAGGATCTTTTACGAAACTCTCCAGTTCTCACATCAACTTTTGTTTTTCTTTTCTAAGCTCTTGACTTTACAAGCTCGCTCGACAAGTACTACGAACTCTCGTATTTCAAGAATGCCAACGAACATTTTAATATCTTTATTCAGCCCATCCTCGAAGCGTTTACACATGATAGCCTCGGACGAAATACATTCCGGCGTATCTACTAAGTCTAACAAATTTTCGCTCGTAATCGATGGCGACATAGAACCTTGCTTAAGCTCAAGAAATTCCTTCCGTTTTTATCAACAAATCTCTAAGCGATATACTTTTTCCAAACTCGGTTTGGAAAAACTCCCAAGTTACTTGCTCTCGGGGCACAACAGAAGTCAGAGTACTCCACCAATAGCAGGCAGAATCGCGTAGTAAGGAGATAGTATACTTTAGGCATTCATCGGGTGTACAAGATAGCTCATCGAGTACCCGGATAGTGTTGAGCTCATCGAGTACCCAGATAGTGTTGTCCAACCAAAATTCAGCTTGCTCGGCATTGTCGCTATCCGTAGCTTTAAATTCAGTAGCCCCATGTTTTCGGATTCTGTCAACTGGGGGCTTATTTGACCTTATTTGGTCAGTTACCGGAGGCATTGTAGGTGCAGGGGTTGTGTTTGTTGGGAATGGAGGTTGTGGAACAGCCGTATTAGTTCGAATGTATTGGTTGAACCAATCATTCATCACGCTATAGAAAGCTTGTCTAGCTTCATCATTTGGATTACTAGCATTAGGTTGAGAGTCCGCCGGCGCTGTCCCTTGTGCGGGAGCGGCGCTACACTCTCAAGATCATCAGCTACCGCTCGATCAGGATCGGGATCCATCACTATAAATAAACACATTTGCAATTGTCAGAAATCACTACACTATCAAATAATCACATAAAATGGCATGTATAGCTAGACCCAAACGCATTACGGTAGTCCTAGAATCGACTATACCGTAGCTCTGATACCAATAAAATTGTAACACCACGTACCCGAGTCCGTTACCGGAGTCGAACACAAGGTGCGTACAGACTTAACTTAATTATTTTCACAGTCTATTAAAAAAAAACTTTCCAGGCAAGCTGGTTACTGCGTCACTGTCGCCTTAAAAATCATATCTTGAGTTTCAAAGCTCGAAAATCGGTTTCGTAATTTTTCCCTGAAACTAGACTCATATTTCCATCTACATATTTTTTTCTAGAATTTTTGGTCAGGCCAATTAGTACAGTTTATTAGTTAAAGTCTCCCCTGTTACAGGGTGCGACTACACTGACCTTCATGCATTACGACCTGGATATCTCCCTGTACAGGGCTTCAATACTGATTCCGTTTGTTTCTATAGAAACTAGACTCAAATAGGAATCTATACATATATGGCATGACTCCTAATTATCTCTGGTTAATTTACAATGAATTTCCAAAGTCGGAACAGGGAATCCAGAAACCGTTCTGGACCTGTTTCACAAAAACCTAAATATCTCTTAACATACAACTCATATGACCGTTTCGTTTCTTCCATATGAAAGTAGATTCACCAAGGTTCATTTACACAATTTATTCACTATTTAATTCGATTCCTACTATTTTTAGTGATTTTTCACATCCACATCACTGCAGCTGTCAACCTCTGTCTTTAAGGTAGATTTTACCTACTTCATAATTTCCTTGATTCAACTAGCCCTTTTAGCATACATGGCACAAAAGATGATCACAGTTAACCATTCCAACGGCTAATCGATTCCAAACATTTCCACATCTCTTAATGAACAACATACAAAATGATTATGATACCATGCCAAAGTGTATATAAGCCATTTTCGCATGGCTATCAAATTTATCTGAGAATCAAAGGGTCTATGACCAACAAGCGAAAGAGTAGTCCTATACATGCCATTTCAATGTTCAACCAAAATTTGTACCAAAGGGGCTTTGATAGTGTGGGAGACTTGACTTCCAAAAATCCGAGTCCGATGGTGACGAGCCAAAATCTATAAAGCAGAGAACAAAGAAAGCGGAGTAAGTAATTTATGCTTAGTAAGTTTTGAGCAAGGATTCGGCACAACAAAAGCATAGCATTCATATAGCTAAGCGGATAATTTCATATGCACACATTCTCAATATCATACTTACTTCACATTACCAACCCTTATGTTCATACACAAAAGATCAACTTAGCCAAAGGCGGTAGCTCGTTTATCAACTGGCGAATACTTATTTGTAAGGGCTCAACTAATTCAAAGCACATCTGAAATATACCTCATTGCTGGAATTTTGCAAGCGTATTAACTGAAATTTTTACAGCAAGATTGCTCATTTCGAATCACGTACCTTGGATTTTATCCGGATATAGCGACTCGCTCAAAAGCCTTCGGGACATAGCCGGTTATAATAGCTCGCACAAATGCCTTGGGACTTAACCCGGATTTGGGAACTCGCACAAATGCCTTCGGATCTTAGTCCGGATATGGTCACTTAGCACAAAGCCTTGGGACTTTGCGGACATCATTCGAATAACCATGCACATTTAACACTAAATCATGACACATTAGTATTTCATTTTCATTAGCAAAACTCAAACACAAGACACTTATCACACTTGCAAATTTCGACTCGATATCCACACACAAAGAGCATGATTTGATTTGCTTAAAACATGATCTAATCAAATCATAATTTAAGCTCTATTACTCAAGAATTTACCTCGGATGTTGTCGAGCGATTTGATGGCTATTCGACCACTTTTTCCTTCCCTTTATCGGATTTAAATCCCTTTGCTCTTGAGCTTAATTAAATAAATAAATCGATTTAATCATTTGAGCATCGAAAAGAGGAACACAAGGCACTTAACCCACATTTATACATTAGACATTAAAGTCACATACATGTGAAATCATGCATCAACTCAAGATATTAACCCACACTCCCTTTTTAGCCGATTGTCCTAACCAAGATAAAGGCATCAATATGCTTGCCTCTAACCGAATGCATGCACACCAATCCATCTCATGTGGCGAATATGCATGTTGATGTTGAGGCCAATTACATATTTAATACCACACATAAATGGCATACATTTTACTAACTAATGCATTACATATTGTAGCTCAATACGCATCTATCATTTACTTCATAAAGAAACATCATCATAAGTAAATATATACCTTGAGATAGTATATATGTCATACCAATACATCATGTGCAAACATATATACATATAGGTGCAAGGGCGAATCTCAAGTTGATTATAACCAAATATAAACATATATCCAAAACACAAATCTTACCTACCATGCAATAAGCATAAATCATAATTATGGATATACCATGGCGAATACATCACAACACCATACCATTTCAATTTTGGTCATGGTTAAACAAAGAACTTAATGTCTCACTCAAAAATGCTAAAAAGAAAATCCAAGAGTCCTCAATCCACCATCACATGTATCATTATCAAGCTTCATATTTAGCATGCAATGGCATTAACACAAAATCCACCTTGGCGAATATCATCCCCATGACATAGCAAAGATTTGAACCATGGGCTAATTAGAACTCAAGCTAGCAACTAAAACATGCATGAATCTCATGGCACAACCTCAAACATACCTTAATCTAGACACAAGTATGGCCAAACCTCCTCCTAATCCTCTTCCAAACCAAGCATGAAGCAAGAACTCCTTCCTTCTTCCTTAGAATTTTCGGCTCAAAGAAATGAAAAAGGATGAACAACAATTTTTTTTCTTTTTTCTTCAACTCACGGCAAAAATGGGGGGTAACACTCACACATTCTTTCTTTCTTTTTTTCTTTTCCATTTCTTTATTACCCATACTCATTAATTTATTTTTTTTCCTCCCATGATGTACCAACATAACATGTCTATGACATGTTTTGCCCATAATCCTTTGTCATGGCCGGCCACTATCAATTGGGGGGGAAATTTGACATGCAAGTCCTCCCTTTTGATTACATGCACTATTAGGTCCTTATAGATTAGCCTATCACATTTCAAAAGTGTCACACGAGTCCTACTAACTGAATTCACATGCAATCGACTAAATCGAAGCTTGAAATTTTCACACATTCCTAATTACATATTCTAGACAATAAATATTACGTTCAAACATTTCGGTGACTCGATTTAGCGGTCTCGAAACCACTTCCCGACTAGGGTCAATTTTGGGCTGTCACAGTGGACATAAATGGGCATTAAATGGATGTTATTAAATGTTTTATATTAAGGTTAAAATTGTAAATTGGTTAATTAAGTTATATTAAATAAAACAAAAGCATTTTCATCTTTATTTTCCTTCATTTATAACCGAACATCAAAGAAAAGAAGCCAAAGATGATGTTTTAGGGTTCGGCCATGTTGACGCTCAATTGAAGGTTGGTTTTTCTTCCGTTTTCAATGATTTCTATGTTTTTTAATCGTTGCTTTGAGTACTAGCTAGCCCGTGCTTTAATTTTCAAATTTGTTAAAGATATTATGAGTTTCCATTGATGAATCTATGTGTTTTTGAGTGTTTGAAGATGAAAAATGAAAGGTTGGTGTTTGATATACATGTTTCGTAAAGTGATTTTTAGTAAAAATGCATATTAGGGATTAATTTGAGAAATTTGTAAATTAAGGTGTTGAAATGTGAAATAAATAAAAAATATGGGCTGCTAGGAACCTATATGAAATTCGGCTAGCTTGGTTTTAATGAAATTTCATGAATTTTGTGTATTTATGAAATAAGGACTAAATTGAATAAATGTGAAACTTTAGGGGCTAAAGTTTAAAAATGCCAAAATAGGTATTTTTGGATGAAATTGAATGAATAGGAATTAAATGATTTAATTGTGAATTCATATAGATCCTAAAAGAAAGAAAACGGGTTTTGATCGGGAGAAATCGAAAGTTGTTGAATAGTTGACTGATACATCAATCCCTAATACGAGGTAAGTTTATATGCAAATAAATGTCTTTAAATTGAATTATACATGTTTAATTGTCATTGAATTTCTATGAATGTTGGACGAGCAAATACGAGTAAGAATCGACAGAGTTATGACATCTGAAAGTTCCGTACGAACCTTAGGAATAGTATAGAATACAAATGTCATGACATTAGGTTATTGAGATGTGATTACATGTAAGAGCATGTATAGGACATTGGCATTGTATTGTGATTACGTGTAAGACCATGTCTGGGACATAGGCATCGTTATTTGATTTCGTGTAAGACCCTGTCTAGGACAGTGGCATCGATATGTGATAACATGTATGACTATATCTAGGATATGGCATTGTACAAGTTATATGCGATTGCCGAGTATCCTTAACGATTCTGAATGGTTCAACAGGCAAAGTCAAGTCGAGAAAGAATATAGAATGAGTTAAGTGACTCAAGTACGTACGAGATTGATACGAGTATTAAAAAGGAAATATCTGATGAATTCAATTATGATATTGAATATGTGTACAATGAGAAAGGTTTGTGAACTTGTATATGTTTAGTTATGCTTAGCATATTTGAATTGATATGCAATTATTCATATGATGACTTTATTTGTATATGGCTTACTAAGCTTTTATAGCTTACTTTGTGTGTTCTTTCCTTATTTTTTTTAGATTATCGAAGCTAGCTCAGACTCGGGGATCGTCAAGAAACGTCATCACACTATCGATCATCTTGTTGGTACTTTTGAAGCTTATGGTATATGGCATGTATAGGCTAGTAGTTTGATGATAAGTTTTGAGATATAATATTAGCCATGAGATTTGGCTTGTAAATGATAGTGTGTATGGCCATTTAAGTTCACTTGAATTATGTGTTTGATAAGTGATATATGTGATTTATAAATTACCTTGTGATTTGGCATGTTTACCATGGTTGTTAATATGGCTAAATGGTTGCTCATTTGGCTAGTTATAAATTGATGTATTAATGCTTGAAGAATGGTATATTTTGGTATCATTTATAGATGATGAATGGATATGTTTGAGAAGCATGATTTAGTTGATGGAAAAGTGATAAAAATGCATTTAGAAGTTACGTGAGTTTGATGATTGTGGCATATTGATTTGGTATGTTTTTTGTTATGGATTTGAGTAGTGAAATGGTTGATTATAAATTGGCATGAATTGTTATGAATTGGCATGTTTTGGCTACCTATAAATGTATTGAAATGGTACCATTTTGATTGCTAGGATTGCATGAGAAAATGGTGGCAAATTGGCTTTGCAAATAGCTTATTTTGTCCACACGGGTAGAAACACGGGCGTGTGCCTCAGCCGTGTGTGACACACGGTCATGCTATATGGCCGTGTGTCCCCTAGGGTAGCCCTTCGAATCAAGTCAGTATACCCTACAGGAATGACATAGCCTAGACACACAGGTGTGTCTACTGGCCGTGTGTGACATATAGAATGGCACATGGGCGTGTGGCCAGCCGTGTGACCCAAGTCAGTAACCTCTCCAAATTTCCTACGGCCAAGGCACACGAGTATGTCTCCGACCGTGTAGTGCAAGTCAGTATGTATGCCCTATTTTCACATGACCTAGCGGGTGTGTCTGAGGCCATGTGAGGCACACAGCTTGTTCACACGGGCGTGTGACCCTTAAATGTTTGAAATTTTTATAAGTTTCTCAAAGTTTTCAAATGGTATTGGTTTAGTGCCGAACCACTTCTAAGCATGTTTTATGGTCTTGTAGAACCTTATAAGGGACAATATGATTATGTTAGTTTGATATTTATGTGAAATTGAATATTGTATGAGAAATGTATATTATATGTTGTGCTTTGATCAGTAATGTCTCGTAACCATATTATGGTGACGGATACGAGTTAGGGGTGTTACATAATCTCTACTTTAGTAGCAGAAAAGATGGTTCGAAAAGGGTATGAAGCGTTTTTGGCTTATGTCTGATATGCAAGCTTCGTTGACCTTGTAGTTGAAGGTATCCATACTGTTAGGGAATTTCCCAATGTGTTTCCTCATGAACTGCCAGGGTTACCTCCAGAGAGGGAAGTGGAATATGGAATTGAGTTGTTGCCCGGAATGGCACCGGTGTTCATCGCTCCCTATCGCATGACACCAAAAGAGCTTAAGGAGTTGAAGGTGTAGTTGCATGAACTATTGGATAATGGTTTTTTAGACCCAGTGTTTCGCTATGGGGTACACCAGTTTTATTTGTAAAGAAAAAAGATGGAACCTTACGGTTGTGTGTTGATTATCGGCAACTGAATAAATTAACTATCAAGAATAAGTACCCTCTACCAAGGATTGATGACTTATTCGATCAGTTCAGAGGTGAAACTGTCTTTTCCAAAATTGATTTAAGATCTGGGTATTACCAACTCAAAGTGAACGAATCTGATATTCCCAAAACTGCTTTTAGGACTCGTTATGGACATTATGAGTTTCTTGTCATGCCTTTTGGGTTGACCAATGCACCAGTAGCCTTCATGGATCTTATGAATCGTGTCTTCCAACCTTTCCTTGATCTGTTCATCGTAGTTTTCATTGACGACATCCTTGTTTACTCCAAGACAGAAATCAAACATGATGAGCATTTAAGAGCTGTTTTGTAGATACTCCGTGAAAAATAACTTTTTTCCAAACTTAGTAAATGTGAATTTTGGTTGAAAGAAGTGATTTTTTAGGTCACATGGTATCAGCTAAGGGTATTCGCGTAGATCCCAGGAAGGTTGAAGCTATATTAGATTGGAAGTAACCAAAGAATGTTTTAGAAATTCGAAGTTTTCTGGGTCTTGCTGGGTATTATCGAAGGTTTTTCAAAGGTTTTTCCTTAATAGCAGTCCCATTGACTAAGTTATTGAGGAAGAATGCTCCATTTAAGTGGGAAGATGAACAATAAGCTAGTTTTGAAAAGTTAAAGTCTGTGTTGACAAAGGCTCCCGTCTTAATTCAACCGGAATCTAGTAAGGAATATGTTGTGTATAGCGATGCTTTACATGTTGGGCTTGGTTGTGTTCTAATGTAAGATGGTAAAGTTATAGCATATACCTCAAGATAACTTAGGCCACATGAATGTAATTACCCGACTCATGATTTGGAGTTGGCAGCTGTTGTTTTTGCTCTCAAAATTTGGAGACACTACTTGTATGGTGAGAAGTGTATTATTTACACTGATCACAAAAGTCTCAAATATCTACTTACCTAGAAGGAACTTAATTTGAGGCAGTGGAGGTGGATTGAGTTGTGAAAGGACTATGATTGTACGATTGAGTCTCACCCTAGAAAGGCCAATGTTGTAGTTGATGCCTTGAGCAGAAAGGCAATGTTTGATTTGAAGGCTATGTTCGCTCACTTAAGTCTTTTTGATGATGGGGGTATCTTTGCTGAATTGCAAGTAAGGCCTACGTGGGTTCAGGAAATCAAGGATAAATAGAGTTTGGATGAAACTCTAACAACTCAGTTTAAACAGGTCGAGGATGGTTCGCTGAGGACTTTGGGATTAATTCTGATGGAATTTTATGCTTTAAGGGGAGATATTGTGTACCTAATGATCAGAATTTGAGACGGTCCATACTTCAGGAAGCACATAACAGCCCTTATGCTATACATCCTGATAGTACTAAGATGTATCATGATTTAAGGGAAGTGTATTGGTGGCCGGGTCTTACACCTGAAGTGATCGAATTTGTATCCAAAAGTTTGACTTGCCAGCAGGTTAAAGCTGAACATCAGTTTCCATCAAGGTTGCTCCAACCGATTCGAATTCTACAGCGGAAATGGGAGAGAGTGATAATGGACTTTGTTAGTGGGTTGCCCTTAACGCCTACTAAGAAAGATTCAGTTTTGGTTGTGGTCGATAGATTGACTAAGTCCGCCCATTTTGTTCCTGTTCATGCCGATTACTCTTTCCAGAAGTTAGCTAAGCTTTATGTTTCTGAGATAGTGAGTTTGCATGGTATGCCAGTGTCAATTATTTCAGATCGGGATCCTAAATTCATATCTCGATTTTGGAAAAAGTTGCACGAGGCTTTGGGTACTAGATTAGATTTCAGTACGACTTTCCATCCACAATCCGATTGTCAGTCAGAAAAGGTCATTCAGATATTGGAAGATATGTTGAGGAGTTGTGTAATCATCTTCTAAGGCAATTGGGAAGAGCATTTACTGATGGCAGAATTTGCCTATAATAACAGTTTTCAGTCAAGTATCCAAATGGCACCTTACGAAGCTTTTTATGGTCGCAAATATCGCTCGCCTTTATGTTGGACTGAAGTGGGCGAAAGGAAGTTGATTGGTCTAGAATTGGTTACAGAAACTGAGGACAAAATTCGATTAATTCAAGAAAGATTGAAGGCAGGTTCTGATAGACAGAAGTCATATGCCGATTTGAAGCGCAAGGACATTGAGTTCAATGTGGGGGATTTCGTTTTCCTTAAAGTCTCTCCATGAAAGAAAGTTTTGAGATTTGGTCGAAAGGGCAAGTTAAGCCCTAGATCCATCGGTCTTTATCGAGTGCTTAAAAGGTTGGTTCTGTGGCTTATCAACTGGAGTTGCCACCTAGTTAGATTGTATTCACGATGTGTTTCATGTCTCAATGTTGAGACAGTATCAATCCGATCCCTCGCATATTGTTCCAGTTGAGGAGATTGAGGTTAGACCGGATTTATCATTTGAAGAGGAACTGGTTCAAATATTAGAACGTGAGACCAAAGTGCTAAGATGAAAGAAAATTCCATTAGTTGAAGTGCTGTGGAGAAATCATGGCATCGAAGAGGCTACTTGGGAGCCGAAGGACTCGATTCTGCTTTAGTATCCTCATCTCTTCGAAACAGGTAATTTTGAGGACGAAATTTCTTTAGGGGGTAAAACTGTAACATCCCAAATTTAGCTCCATAAAATTTAGAAATATATCAAAAATAGGGAATTGATCCAATGGTTAGTCATTAAATATTAAAGCTTAAAAGTTAGTTGGAGGTCTCAGGTTCAAGCCTCAACTTTTACAAAGTAAATTAATTTTTTTTTTTTGCAAATTCCCTTGGTTTTTTTTATGTGTTGGCATCTAAGTTTAGTAAACCTAGGTATAAATACAATTTTATTATCAAAACAATCAGCCTTTTAATCCAATTTCTTCTACCTTAGCTGTCCCTAACCCCTTCTCCCTCTCTTCATCTCTATTTTTCCCCTTTTTCCTCTATTGTTGTCTTTGCCTACACCTCCCCTTTTATCATCATCTTCTTCTTCCTTTTGCATCAAGATTGTGCACCATCTCATTTTCTATATTGCTGAAATTTTTCCTCAATTAAATTAGCCCTAAATCTAAAATTTTGAACTCCAAGATCGATCCCAAACATCGCTTAGAAGTGCCATTGCCGTTTTTCTCGACTAGCTTGTGTAAGGCCTCTTCTCTCTCCAATTTCTTAATTAATCTTGTCCATTAAAAACCTAAATTTCTAGATATGGAATTTATGAGATTTTAAATGGTTTTAAATGTATTTTTCTAGATTTTAATGAGGTTTCAAATCATTTTAAAATTTACCCCCAATTTCGACCACCATGGGCGGTGGTGCGTGCGCATATGTGTAGAATAGGGGGCTGTTTTGTTTCTTGAATCTTGCCCAATTAATTCCAGCCTTAATTTGAGTTCTTGAACCCTCCTAATCATCTATTAAACCCATGTCAATTAGGGAAAAACATTCTTGATCATTTGGGCATTCGAATTTCACAAATCGGGGAGGGTAAGTGCAGTTAAGTGTAAAATTAATTGTTGCTTTGGCATAGTTATAGGGTAAATGTTATGGATTGATTAAATGAAAGAATTGAATAGTTATTAGCTACTGATTTTCCAATATATTATGGAATAAGGTGCTGATCCAAACACCTCGAATCAACCGTAAAGCCGAAGAACGATCGTATGTACGATTTGTATCGATACAAGGTAAGGAATCGAACTAGTTGAATTCGTAAAATAGTTATTAATTTGACAATTGGTTTGAAGCCATAAGTGGGTAATCGGGAGTTAGTTAAGTGGTAATTTGATTTAATTTATACTAAATTTTGGTTTAGGATCATATAAAGGTTTATTAAAAATTGGAAGATTCACCAAGGTGCTGCGAGAAAGCGAAAAATAAGGTGTGGGTCCTAAACTTGAAAAATTTGTTTGATAATGATAAATGTTAGGTTATATTTGATAATTAGCTTGCTGATTAATTTGGCATAGTAGCCAAAATATTAGTTTTGCGAGTGGCCGAACCAGGTACGTTTCGAGCCTTAAAAGATTGATGTGTTGGCAAAATTGCTAGTTTGACTATATAAATGTGTAATTGAGATTGTTATGCATAGTTATATTATGTGGTATGGGAATGTTTGATGGAATGGTATGAACTGTTGAGATATTAGTTTTATGCATGATTTAAATGCATGAAATATTTACTATGATATATATACGTGAGGTTGCTATTGGTGCATAATGAAATTTGTAAAGTATGTGAATTGAATGATATTGATGGATACCATCTTAATGGTAATTTGAAAATTGGAACATTGTTTCCTTTCTCTAAAAGTATGTGATTATTGAGGACATGTTGAGCATGTCAAATACAAGTGAAAAAGTATTGAAATGTGATTGTGAATAAATTTGTATAACATATTGCATGTGCATTGGGATGGGATTTTGTGGTAGACGGAGGAGTTCCGTGGAGTACTGGCGACATATTAAGTCTGCATATATTTTTAGTCAGTGCACTGCATTTGGAGTACCGAGGGGATTGGCGATTATATCGCATTATATATTTGGCAGTTTCACTACATTATTGATTATTGGTGGTTTTACCACATCGAGCATTGCTCACATATGTTGGAGTTTGGCAGACGGGTTATGGAGAACTCGTGGTGTGTAGCGGATGGTATGGGTAGGATCTCACATGTGCATTTTTCACGATCATATGCATTTGAAAATTATTATTTTTAATGTTTGATTGTTCAATTGGTACCTCTATGAAATTGCCTGTATGAATGCTTAATACTCGTTTAGTCTCACACTAAGCTTGTTAAGCTCACCCCATTATCTCAACCTCTCAGATAATGATCGAACTTAGGATTGGAATTGACATGCGGACGTATGGCAGACTTCAGACTTTACTTCGTCATATTATTTTAACTTAATTATATTTTTAGGTTATAATATTATTATTATTATTATTTGGTTTTGGATTGTAAAGTTTCTTTAAACTGTGGTTTGGGACTATTCGAGATTTTGGGGTTTTTCATGCATGCATGACACACATATTTGGCATAGATACACGGTTTTTATAATATGTTTAAAAGGACTATGCATGATATATGACTAAATTAATAATTTGACTAGTAATGGTACATTTCTACTACTAAGAAGATGACAAAATGATTTTTCAAAGGCAACGCCGTCAGTAAGGCTTTACAAAAACTCACCTAATTCGCTAGTTTGATCTAAGCATGGTTGGACTAAGTAAATGGATGTTTTCCAAAACTAACAATAGAAACCACGATTTTATAAAAAGAAGTACCTAAGGGTTTTTAACTATTATTAGGGTAAGTTTGACATTAAGGTGTCCAGTGTGGCCTTCTCGATTCAACCATAATATTTAGGTCGGGTTTGGTAGGTTACATTTACCATGTAAGGTCTCGACCTCAACATTGAATGTCGCAACATCAAGTGATCGAATGCCCTTCTTGTTGAGGAAGCTGTAACATCAGCCTATGGATGGCACGACATCAAGTCCAATGGAGCACAATTGTAAAAGGTAATCTAAAGGCATTTGGGGTTAATGTTTCACTAATTAAGTTTATAATGAGGGATAATTATGTAAATGTTAGATTAATATTATTAAGATTATAAATACTACTTTTGAAGAGAGTTAGAGGGGGTTAGAAACTTAGGTCAATTTTTTTAGATTAAAAAAAACTTGATATTTTTGCTGTAGTTTTTTTCCTTAAAAATATTGTTAAGACTATTTTGTAAGTTTTTTATCTTTCAACACTTTGTTTTCAATTTCGTTTCTTTCGTTGTTTGATTAATTATTTTAGAAGTTGGGCTTTCGATTGTTCGATTGATTGAAGCACTCTTTACATCAAATCAAGTATTTCAGTGATAATCTTAAACATTTCTTAACTTTTCAATTTCAACATTTTTCTTCTTTGATTATTGCATGAAATTGAACTATTATTACAATTGCCTAATGGGTTTGCACTAAAATTCTTGAGTGATTGATTAATTGAAATGTTAGCTTGGGAATGTTAAGTTTAAAGACTAAACTATAAATTTTAAACTAAATTGAATAAAATGAAAAACTTAGAATTGACAACTTTAAAGGACAATTTAGATAGGTGAGACCGAGAGGAGACCTTATCACATAGTAATTTAGTTAGTTTGGTTTAATTGAGTAAGGCTAAGAGGTTAATTTGATTAAATTTCTTATTTGAATTAAAATTGAGACCGAAAGGTGATGTTTTATTAAATAGGAAAATTAGGAATTAAGTTCTCTAAATCCTAAAATTCACTACGAGCATGGATATTGATCAACCGCTATTGTTGCTTAGTTGTTAAAACTGTTAATTGGATAATTGCATATTTAATCCTTTACATTTAGGGAATTTTAAAAACTCTTTATTTTTGGATTGTTGCACTAATATGTTGCTTGAGTAGCTTAGTAGAGTTTCCTATACATGCGTGTTTGTTCTAATTGATTTAGTTACTCGATCTCTCTTGGATTTGATCCCTGGAATACTTTATGTTTCATTGTAACATTTATATTACAACTCGACCTGTTACACTTACAGTACACACTGCACTTCTTTATTTATTTGCATTGTGAAAAATAAAATAGAATAAAATAAATAAAAATAAAGAACACATAAATTTTACGTGGAAACCCTTTCGGGAAAAAAACCACAGGCAGAGGAGAAGAAAATTCACTATGTCGAAAAATTTTTTACACACATACAAGAGGAATAGACTATGTCTATTTATAGGCTTGCAAAGCCATATTCTAGTAGGATTGAAACCCCTTATCCTAATCAATATAAAATAGATGGAGTTTAATAAGGTTTAAAAACCTTATTCTAAAATAAAATAAAAGAAGTCTAGTTCTATATGGATTTTACTTTTATTTTATTTTCCATCGTATTTTATTTAAATAAGAATTTGGGTCACTTAATTCTAACAATCTCCACCTTGACACAAATTCTCAATGAACAAGTTCTTCATCGCGAACTTTCAATAAACAAGTTCTTCACCTCTTCCAAAAAACCCCTTAAGGGTTTAACTTCAACAATGAACACCAACCAAGTCTAAGCAATGCTCAAACTTGGTTATAGGAAGTGACTTAGTCATCATATCTGCAGGATTTTCATGAGTGCTAATTTTGCTCACAACAATATCACCACGAGCAATAATATCACGAACAAAATGATACCGAATATCAATGTGTTTTGTTCTCTCATGAAACATTTGATCTTTTGTAAGAAAGATGGCACTCTGATGTCACAAAATCTTGTCTTGATTTGAAGGTCTTCATTGAGTTCACTAAATAGTCCCTTCAACCAAATAGCTTCTTTACAAGCCTCGATGAATCGCCATGTACTCAACTTGATTGGTAGACAAAGCGATCGTAGTTTGCAAAGTGGCTTTCCAACTAATTGCACAACCTCCGATTGTAAAGACGTAACCTGTGAGAGATCTTCTTCTATCAAGGTCTCCAGCAAAATCAGCATCAACATACCCTATAACTCCATCTTTAGTTCTTCCAAACTGTAAGCAAACATTAGTAGTGCCTCGTAAGTATCTTAAAATCCATCGAGCGCTTTCCGGTGTTCTTTACCGAGATTCGCCATGTATACGCTAAGCTGACCTTGTTGCATATGATAAATCGGACGTGAACAAACCATAGCATACATGAGAGATCCTCTGCACTAGAGTATGGAACATGTGACATGTACTCAATCTCATTATCGATTGAGGAGATAAGGCCGATGAAAGTCCGAAATGGTCGCTAAAGGAGTACTAACAGCTTAGCACTCTGCATATTGAACACTGCAAAGAACTTTCTCAATGTACCCTTCCGACTTAGGTACAATTTACTTGCTTTTCTATCTCGAGAATCTCCATACCAAGTATCTTCTTTGCTGGTCCTAAATCTTTCATCTCAAATTCTTCACTTAGTTGGGCTTTAACCTTTCTTATCTCTCTTTTATCTTTTCTTTGCTATCAACATGTCATCAACATAAAGAAGTAGATACACAAAAGAACCATCAACATTTTTCTTAAAGTAGACACAATTGTCAAAACTACTTCTTTTGAAATCATGAGAAGTCATAAAGGAATCAAACCTCTTGTACCCTTTGTCTTGGTGATTGTTTCAAACCGTAAAGGGACTTTTTCAAACAAGCAAACATAGTCCTCTTTTTCGAGACTATAAAACCCTCTGGTTGTTGCATGTAAATATCTTCCTCAAGTTCTCCATGCAAAAATGCGGTTTTACATCTAACCGCTCAAGCTCCAAATCATGCATGGCAACAATACCAAGCAAAGCTCGAATCGAACTATGCTTAACAACCGGAGAGAACACATCTGTGAAGTCCACTCACGGAATTTGATCTGTAACCCTTTGCAACAAGCCTTGCTTTATATCCGGGTTCTTCAACTCCACGAGTCCCTTCTTTCTTTTAAACACCCATTTACAACGAACGACCTTTTTACCTTTAGGAAGTTTTACAAGATCCCATGTTCTATTTTTGTGGAGTGATTCCATCTCCTCTTGCATAGCAAACATCCACTTTTACGAGTCTTCACACTAATCGCCTCGAGAATAATTAAATGGCTCTTGATTCGCATCTATATCTTCACCACATTTAAAGCATAAGCAACTAGATCAACCTCGGCATACTTCTTTGGAGGTTTAATTTCTCTTCTTGTCCTGTTTTTGGCGATAGAGTATTGCGGTGAAGAAGCAACTCTATTCTCAATTTTTGTCTTGGCTTGAGGAGTTGATTACGTATTAATCGATGCTCCACCGCTTTTGGTTTTCTTTATTAGAAGAGTCTTTAAGAGATAAGTTAGGTAGCATAGCGGTTTCATCAAAAACAACATCTCGCTAATCACAACTTTTCTATTTTCAGGACACCATAACTTATAGCCTTTTACACCACTTTATAACCAAGAAAACGCATTTAATGGATCTCGGTTCCAATTTTCCATTATCAACATGAGCATACGCAGACACCCAAAATCTTTAAATCGAATAATTAGCGGGATTACGGACCATACCTCTTGTGGAGTCTTTTTCTCAATGGCAACGGATGGAGATCGGTTGATCAAAAACATGCGATGAGGTCGCTTACGCCCAAAATGACTTGGTAAGTTGGCATTTGACAACATACATCGAACCTTCTCCATGATCGTTCGTTCATTCGTTTCGCAACGCCGCTTTTTTGTGGAGTATGACGAACTGTCAAGTGTCTCATGATTCCTTCGACTTGCACAATCTATTAAACTCATCGAGCGAACTCTAAGCCATTATGCATGCGGAGGTATTTTATCTGCTTTTCCGTCTGTTTTTCAATCATAATTTTCCAAGACTTAAATGTGGAAAACACATCGCTTTTACGCTTGGGAAGAACGCCCAAACTTTTCGGAAAAATCATCAATAAAGGTTAGCATATAATTAGCTCCACCTCTCGAAGGCACTCTGGGCGGCCCCGGATCGTAATGGATATACTCCAACGTTTCCTTCGTGTTATGGATTCCTCTAGTGAATCGAACTCTCTTTGCTTCCCAAAAACACAGTGCTCACAGAAATTGGTTTGCAAATTCCTTGCCCATTAAGAAGTCCTCTTTTGCTTAATTCGCCATGCCATTCTCACTCATATGCCCTAGGCGCATATGCCAAAGTTTAGTAATATCATCATCGACAAGGAAGAGGAAGCGGCAATTGCATCACCGATATGATAGAACCACATAAAACATATAACTTGGCAATCTTTCTTTGCCCTTTCATCACAACAAGGACCCTTTGAAATCTTTAAAACCCCACTTTCATTTGTGTATCATGCCCTTTTGAATCAAGAGTACTCAACGAAATTAAATTTCTTTTCAATTCGGAACATGCCGCACGTCACTAAGTGTTCGACAACTCCATCAAACATCTTAACTTTAATTGTTCCAACACTGCGATTTTACATGAAGCATTATTTCCCATCAAAACAACACCTTGAGATCTTGTTTCATAAGTTGTAAACCAATCCCGATTGGGACTCATGTGGAAGGTGCAACTGAATCAAGTATCCACCTCGCCACTTTAGAATCATTGATGAAGCAACTAGAAGTTCACCATCGTTGTAGTCTTCTACAACATCGACTTCACCGAATTTTCGGTTGTTTTCCTTTTGATTCGCACCTCCTTTTAATCTTATTTTGTAGCTTATAGCACTTTCAGATTTAATGTGCCCTTTCTTCTTGCGAAGTTGCAAGTTTTACCTCTGTTTGAAGATTTCGATCTACCCTTAGATTTACCACGAGGATTCCGTTCTGTGTTCTACCACGATCATCATCAACATTCGGTCTTGTCTCCCACGAACAATGAGACCCTCTCCCCGAGAGTTGGGTTTAACCACAAGATGCTTCATCTTATCATACGAGGTTAAAGAATCATAAACCTCATCAACTGTGAGAGACTCATGGCTATATAAAATCGTGTCTCTAAAGGTTGAATAAGGCGGGCAACGAACAAAGTAGAATCAACCCTAGATCTTCCTTATCATCTTGAACCTCCATGGCCTCCAAGTTTGAGAGAATTTCTTTAAACACTTTGTTAAGTGTTCGTGTCTGACGCACCTTCCTCCAAACGATGAGCATAAAAGACGCTTCATATGCAACTTGCTTGTTAGAGTTTTCGACATACATATTTGTTCTAGCCTCTTCCATAATGCGTGGCGGTTTTCTCTTTCATCACATCTGCAAAATTTCGTTGGACAAATGCGAGATGTAATTGTGTTAATGCCTTTCGATCCTTACGCTTCTTCTCTTCATCTGTTAATGTCGAAGGCATCTTATCTATCCTAGCAGGGCATCCTCTAGATCCATCTGTGCAAGAAGCGCTTGCATCTTAATTTGCCACAACGCAAATCGGTGTTGCGATCCAACAATGAATTTCATACTTCAAAGACGCCATTACCGTGATCGAGATGAATAACCCTAAGCTCGATACCAATTTGTGAAAAATAAAATAGAATAAAATAAATAAAAATAAAGAACACATAAATTTTACGTGGAAACCCTTTCGGGAAAAAAACCACGGGCAGAGGAGAAGAAAATTCACTATGTCGAAAAATTTTTTACACACATAAAAGAGGAATAGACTATGTCTATTTATAGGCTTGCAAAGCCATATTCTAGTAGGATTGAAACCCCTTATCCTAATCAATATAAAATAGATGGAGTTTAATAAGGTTTAAAAACCTTATTCTAAAATAAAATAAAAGAAGTCTAGTTCTATATGGATTTTACTTTTATTTTATTTTCCATCGTATTTTATTTAAATAAGAATTTGGGTCACTTAATTCTAACATGCATATTTCCCTACTCGATGTACGTATACAGAGATGCGATCAACAGGTATTATTGATTCACTTTTACATTTTGATGTCACATTATGCATTAACTAGCTTGATTTGCTATGAGGGTTCTAGAAAAAGAGGTTTTCAAAATTTAGTGGTGTTCTTTAAGGCAACTCTAAAATGTCTACAATAATGAACTTATTACTGGAAGACATATCTTGACGCATATTGCCCTTAACTATGCAATAGGCTTACGTGCTGGCTATAAGATTCATAATCTCTTAAATTGGTTAATTCTTCCGCAACATATGAGAGAGATGCATTGATAGCCAATTGTTATGCATTGCCTTAAGGTTAATGCTGATGTTGCACTTGACTTAAACGAGCGAGTTGTTGGGTTAGAAGCCATCATGTGGAATAGAGATAGCATGGAGCTTGGAGGATACACAAGGTTTCCATGCGAGTGTGCGCAAGTTATTTAGGTTATGGCTTATGCAATTTTCATGGGCTAGGAGCTTGTTCATGAAATGGGTCTTAAAAATATTATTGTTGAATTTGATAATTATCTTATATATTTTTAAAAGTAATATCTTATAATTACTAAGTTAACTCATGAAAGCTAGGTTTATCTTTATTTGTTTAATGAGGCTCAAACTTTTGTAGGTTTTATTTTATTTTATTAATTTTGTTTATAAACCTAGATTGGCAAAGTTTGTTATCGATGTGCTTCATGTTGCATGGATCTTAGATGTAATGTTGAGCTTCGGTTTGTACTTGATTATTCAACTAAATTTTATAAACTTGTAATTGCGGATGTATGTTTTTAAAGAAAAAATTAAATATTGTCATGTTCAAAAATAAATTTGGTAAACTACCGAAATAGTCACTTTTGTTAGCTTCAAATTACTTTTTAGTCACATATGTTTGAAATGTTACGTTTTAGTCACTTACATTATCGTGTTGTAACATTTTAGTCACTTAGATATTAACTGTTATTAATGGTGTGACAGTAAGCTGACGTGGCATGTTAAATAATCATTTCAAACGAAAATTTTAGGTTAAATTATGCAATTGGTCCTTTTTCTGTTTTGAGCAATTTAATTTTTTCGTTTATGTTCTTTTAGTTTTCCTTTTTTTTTCTTTATTTTCCATTCTTTTCTACTTCTTACCTAAAATTTTTGAAGGTTGGAGAAGAAAGTGGTGGTGTCACAAGGGCACTATTAGAGATTCCGAGAGGAGGAAGAGACGAAGGAATGGTGCTTCGAAAGAACGGAATGAGACTAGACGAATTATTTGCAGCAGCCCTAGTGGGAATGGGGAAGGAAGTGGAGGAAGGACTGACTTGACATGAAGGAATTGTACTTGGAAATGCAGAAGATAAAGGACTAGGATTTTGGGAAGAATATGGGGTAATTTTAGCTAAATTGATTGCTATATCAATCGGAGGTGGCTTACATCCCTAAACAGCAAATCCAATGAAAAACCAAAACTAATCAACACATTAATGCTCAAGAGGATTATACAGGAAAAACAAAAGCTGATCAAGAAAATTTGTTCACAGTCCAATTAATAAAGTTTCAGTTCCAACAGTTATTGTCTTTAAGTGGGAACTATTGTTTTCATGTATGACTTTCTGTTGATTTTTCCAATATTCCAAGCGATCAAACAGAAGCCAAAACAAACAGAAATAAAGCAAATCAAGTAAAAAAAACCCAGAAAGCATAACCAAACTAATTAAAATTGGTATGGGAACCAGATCCAACTAAATTACAACTAAAACAAAATGAGTAGAGAAGGAAAAGAGTTGCATTTTGTTTGAACAAATCTACCCTTTTGTGAGTAGTGAAAAGAAGAAGAGAAGGGTAAATTAGGTACCTTTCGATCAACAACCCAACCAGCCTCAACACAAAGAGCTTTGAGGACCTCATTGTTATCACAGTGCTTGGGTAGATTATAATTTCATTGAGCTCTCAGCCCAGTATATATCTTGGCAGCGATAGCTCTTCTACTCCTCTCCCTCCTCATGTTGTTTTCTCTCTCCCTCTATGACGGCTTCCTCCTTTGTCTTTGGTCAGGCATTGACCTATCAGCTTATTGGTGTCCACTTTCTCTAGAAGTAGAAGTGAATAAAAATAAAGAAAAAATAATATAAAAGAAGAAAAATTAAATTGTTCAAAACAAAAAATATAACGATTAATTATATATTTTAACTTAATATTTTCATTTGAGATAATGATTTAATAAAAATTAATGATTCAATAATTAAAATGTTAAAATAAGATAATATAAGTGATTAAAACGTAACATTTCAAATATAAATGACTAAATTATAACCTGAGCAGTGATTATTTTAACAATTTACCCAAAAAATTTAAATACATTATATTCAATGTATTTAAATACGTAATAGAAAATCTGAATGACATTCCCTCGTTTTAAAGACCCAAAAACAGCTCAGCCCATCAAAGGATATAAACTTAGAAGGGAAGCAAAAACCCTTCACCATATTCGGCAGCAGCCTCCGCAGTAGGGTTTACTACCATTTCCCTCTCTACCATCTCCAATTCCTCCAACTCAAACTCAAGCTAGACAACGATGGCACAATCCCTAGAACTGTTGTTGATTCAATTCTTAATGCCAGACAACGATGCAAGGAGGCAAGCGGAGGATCAAATTAAGCGGCTGGCGAAGGATCCGCAAGTCGTTCCGGCTCTCGTTCAGCACCTTCGCACTGCCAAGACTCCCAACGTCCGTCAACTCGCCGCAGTTCTCCTAAGGAAGAAGATCACTGGACACTGGGCTAAGCTCGCTCCTCAGGTTAAGCAACTTGTCAAGCAGTCCCTCATTGAAAGCATCACAATGGAACATAGGTTTATTATTGGAATTTACTTTTTTATTATTTCTTTATTGCTTTTGATCGCCAATTGGAATTTAATTCGATTTTCGGTGGCTTGATTTTTGACAGTCCACCAGTGAGGCGAGCCAGCGCGAACGTAGTGAGTATAGTTGCGAAATACGCTGTTCCAGCTGGAGAATGGCCTGATCTGCTGCCGTTTCTGTTTCAGTGTAGTCAAAGTCCACAGGAAGATCATAGAGAAGTAATATTTTGATTTATGTTTTCGGGAAAGTTGACTCTGTTGCATTGCTAAAAAATTCACTATTAAGTAGGATCAAGAAATCCATGAATTTTGGAAGTAATCAAGAAAGTCTTATATTTATGTGTTCAATTATGCAATTTATGCCAAAATTGATATCTGAAGCGCTTCTTTACCAAATGCAATCTAGCCAAGAAATAGTAGTTAGTACAAGCTTATAGTAAATGATGTTATTTGCTCATCATACTTATCAGTAGAAAAAGAGTTAAAATGCATATTTTATGCACAATAATAGAAATATCAATTTGCTGCATTTCATAAAAGTGTAACAAAGTAGTTAGCATGAAGGGTTCTTTGACTGGTATAATGCATGTTATCTTAAGTTTAAGTTTAAATTGAATGACAGATTTTTTGGTGCTCTGATAGGCCAAGAAAACTTCTTGTGACATGAAGTCATTTGTAGGATCTTCATCTAGTTTATCATGACATATTAACTTCCCTTAATGGACATCTGTGCTTGCATGCTGTTGTAGTCAATCATGTCTTCCTATTTGTGTCATTTTGGCCTGAAACTGGACCTTGCACGGTATCAGCTTTCTTTAGATAGCAGCTCTCATTTCTCGTGTCCAGTTCATGCCATTTCCATTTTATGGACTAACAAATGTATCTGTCTGCTTCTGGTGATATAAGGTGGCTTTGATCCTTTTCAGCTCTTTGACTGAAACAATTGGGAGCACCTTTAGACCTCATTTTGCAGACCTGCAAGCACTTCTGCTCAAGTGCTTGCAGGATGAGACAAGCAATCGTGTCAGAGTTGCTGCCCTAAAGTAACCTTTTTTCCCTCGTGATACTTTATTGCTGATCTTGTTGGTTGTTAGGAAATAACTTTTGGGGGTTTGTTTACATGATTTAGACATTTGTTTTGCCAGGGCAGTGGGATCATTTCTTGAATTCACAAATGATGGGGCTGAAGTGGTGAGTTCTGTACTTTTTCTCAACTGTAAATTCTCCCTTTTTTCAGTAATGATATCATATCTTTCCATTTCATACTATTTTATAGCTAAGCACCTGGTTATCTTTTGATTATGCAGACTGTTTTAAGTGTGTGTTGCAAAGATGTTTGTTTCCACTGCTAGGTGAATTTTTTTTTGCGAATGTGTTACTTTGCTTTTGCGTTTCCAAGATGGAATAAGGGTTTCAAAAGGACTAATTTGTGTTTATGCGGGAAAGGATATTTGCTAATTAGAATCTTCTATAGGAATTAAGTTTCTAAATGGCATTGTATGAAGCTTATATATTTAAGACAAGAGATTCAGTTGATGAACTCAGGTTTATTCTATTCCTTTTACACACCTTTTGGTGAAGGACTACCATTCTTGAAAAGATTATAAAGCACCAGATTTGATATAAGTCACGAGAGAGGTGAAGGCAAAAGATAGATGGAAGTATGGATGGCTATTGCACTTTGTTTGGGATATTTTGTAATGAGAAGGGAATCGGGAAGGTGAACTTCCTTTTTGATTGGGGGAATCTGAAAGTATATGATCCCAAAATATTGAATTTGTGCATGTGCCCCTAGCCTTTTGCTAAAAAAAAATTGAAACTGAAGCCAATCAGTTTGTTTAAATTTTATTGATGAAAATTTAAGTAAATAAATTTTGGTCAAAATGCATGTAACTTCGAACAACTGATTTTTTGTTAATGCTGGGTGGACTTGAGTGCTATCCCCCTCCCCTCCCTCCCCTCCTGTTTCCCATCCATGTACCAGAAAATGATCCTTTTATATGCTTTTTCAGTGTGCAACTGTTTGGCAATGTAAGGTCTGTTTAATGGTTGGTTTTGTTTTAACTAGTTACCATTTTCATAATGGTCTTCCGGTAATCTTATTCTAAGGAATATATTACTCCTTAGCGGTTGTTTGTTTGCGCTTTAACAGTTTTTATGCAAGTTCTAGTAGAAAAGAACAAGGTCCAGCAATTGACAATGTAAGTTCTATTACCATGCAGGTCAAGTTTCGGGAATTCATTCCTAGCATTTTAAATGTATCAAGACAATGCCTTTCTGCTGGTGAGGAGGATGTTGCTATTATTGCTTTTGAAATTTTTGATGAGCTTATTGAGTCTCCTGCTCCTCTTCTTGGCGATTCTGTTAAATCCATTGTCCAGTTCTCTCTTGAAGTTAGTTCAAACCAGAATTTGGAATCTAATACTCGCCACCAGGTGCAAAAGATGGTTCCTTTCCTAATTATTTTTTACTTTGATAATTTTAAGTATTAGCTATTGTCAGTTAATCATCATGTGCAATTCTTTCATAGGCTATGCCTTTGGTCCATTATTGTGATGCCTTTGTTTTTGGTTTCATGCTCTGCATCTTTACTTTTGTTTAATTTGTCAGGCTATTCAAATAATTTCGTGGCTGGCTAAGTACAAAGCCAATTCCCTAAAAAAGCAGAAGTTGGTCACATCTATTCTGCAAGTAATGTGCCCTTTGCTAGCAGAATCATCCAATGAGGATGAAGATGATGATCTTGCTCCTGATCGAGCTGCTGCAGAAGTTATTGACACAATGGCCATGAATCTCCCTAAGCATGTATTTCCTCTTGTGTTTGAGTTTGCTTCTGTAAGCAGTCAGAATGCAAATCCGAAGTTTAGGGAGGCTTCTGTCACAGCATTAGGTATTGTTTCAGAGGGTTGTGCAGAGCTGATGAAGGATAAGTTGGAGCCTGTTCTTCAGATTGTTTTAGGAGCATTGAGGGACCCAGAGCAAATGGTTAGGGGGGCTGCCTCTTTTGCATTGGGCCAATTCGCAGAACATTTGCAGCCTGAAATTATCTCTCATTATGCCAGTGTTCTTCCATGCATTCTCGCAGCTCTGGAGGATGTCTCTGATGAAGTGAAGGTACATAAAAAAGAAAGCTTTTTAAGTTTTGGTATAACCACTCTTTAGTTGTTTGTAATTACATGCCTGCCTGCATGTTAATGTTTGTTTTTAAAATTCTGTAATATTTACAAGCAGTACATACTTCTCCTTATACAGGAAAAGTCATATTACGCTTTGGCGGCTTTTTGTGAAGATATGGGCATGGAAATTCTGCCTTTTCTTGATCCTCTAATGGGAAAGCTACTGGCTGCCCTCCAAAATAGTTCCCGCAATTTGCAAGAAACATGCATGGTAAGCAAATATACTCTACTATCTTTCTTTGAACTGAAGAGGAAAGAAAATTTGAACATACAAATGCAGAATCCTAGGCTGATATTCACAGGTCAATTTGTGACTTGATGATGAAATAGTTTTACTTATATGATTGAACTCTTCAAAGTTCTAACAGCGAGTTTGATATAATTGCAGATTTTATTTCTGTAATATATATTTATTTGTTAATACTTGGTGCAGTCTGCAATTGGTTCCGTTGCAGCTGCTGCTGAACAAGCTTTCATTCCATATGCTGAAAGGGTTCTGGAGATGATGAAAGTATTCATGGTTCTTACCAATGATGAGGATTTGCGTGCCCGGGCAAGAGCTACAGAGCTTGTTGGAATTGTTGCAATGTCTGTTGGAAGAGCAAGGATAGAGCAAATTTTACCTGCTTTTGTAGAAGCTGCAATATCTGTAATTTCACTGCCATTTTCTTCTAATCATCTTCAAATGAATATGATCTCCTAGATTTGTTTGTTGAATTATGTTTGCTATCACCTCAGGGTTTTGGTTTAGAATTCAGTGAGCTTCGGGAGTACACTCATGGGTTCTTCAGCAATGTTGCAGAAATTATGGCTGATGGCTTTGTGAAGGTGTGAATGGGTTTCAATTAAATTTCTGTTGTCCTTTGGTAGATGCCTATATTCATGTTAGTTTTATTTTGTGAGCAGTATCTTCCCCATGTTGTACCCCTAGCATTTTCATCCTGCAACCTTGACGATGGGTCTGCAGTAGACATTGATGAATCTGATGATGAGAATATTAATGGTTTTGGTGAAGTCTCATCGGATGATGAAGCTCATGATGAACCAAGAGTTAGAAATATCAGTATAAGAACAGGGGTATTGGATGAAAAGGCTGCTGCAACTCAAGCTCTTGGCTTATTTGCTCAGCATACAAAAAGCTCTTTTGCTCCGTATCCTTTATATCATTTTATTTATTTATTTATTGATCGGCCATAACATTTTATTTCTGATATTATAGGTTCTAATCCGATACTGGGCTGGATTTAGTCTTCTAAAATTTAATTTTATACTTTCAAAAAGGATTTCAGTTATGATATTAAAAGTTTGGCTTTCAAATTTTAGACCACACAACATTTTAAAAATGAATTAGAACTCACATATTGTTTAGATTCTTTAGTGGCCTGCCCCTAAGTGTGAATGTAAATGGAAATAGAAAAAAATGGTGGTTTCCTATCTACTCTGCCTTCTTTAATTATTCTAAGCTATTTGGAGGAATCACTGAAGATTTTGGAGAGACATTCTGGTTACTTTCATGAAGATGTTCGGCTTCAGGCAATCATTGCTTTGAAACGTTAGTACCATGCTTGTATCTGGATTATGTACCTCCCAACTTATATTATCAACATTTTTGGTTATCATAGATGGAAAGAAATTGATTATTGCTGTCCTTGATAGTGACTCTTATATTAAAAAAGCCACCGTCTACAGCAATTAACTTGTCTTCTGTTCTGGAAAGTAATCATTTTAGCCTTTGGTCTGCTATCATGGCTCCATCGACAAACTCTCACCTCCTCTCTTCCCCTTAAAAGATGAACATTCTAGAACCTAATGATGCCCTCACCATGATGATCTGTGAGGGAGGGAGAGAGAACTATCATCCAAAAAGAAAATGAAGTGCCACTGTGGTAGGCGTAATTCTTTTGCATGTCTCGAGAAACTCTAGACTATGTTAAAATTTGGAGTAGGATGCTGATTTGCTGAGACTGAACATTTAGTTTCTTGCTTCTGTTGAAGCAACTGTTGTTTCCATTGTATGCAATATTAAATCTTATTGCATTTGGATTGTGTGCAGGTTGACCAGCTTCATGAGTTTAATAGTTATTAACTCTTACATTGATATATTCATCATATGCAAATCTCACAGTTAACTTTTTTCCTTGATTGAAATTGCAGATATTTTAACAGCAGCACATGCTATCTTTCAGTGCCAGAATGTGAGTTATATTGGCTTTATTCGTTTTCTTTCCTTTCTCTGGTTTTTTTCATTGACATCTCTGGTGGAATATTCTCTTAGTTTCTGCCCGCTAGAATGCAGGAAAATAAGGGTCAGAACAGAGGGGTGGGTAAATGTTCTGGTTGTCAAGTTTTCCGCATAATGATTAATCCTTATGGAATATGAACGAATAAATTTACTTTCATGTGATCTGACCATTATTGTGGGTTTGATTTGTGCTGGATATTTATCCATTCCAATGAAGTTTGGAATTTTGTGTATTAAACTTGGCTGCCTTTGAGCACAAATATTTTTTTCACTGAATACACCCAACTGCCCTTCACTTAGGCTTTTAGTTATTGAAGCCCCTCTGTTAGATTGGTAAATTTGTTTTATGAGTTAATTGGTTTGAGAAACTGCACATGTACATGCAGGTACATGTGCTTTTTTCCCAGAATAGCGTGTACCTAAACTGGCATAGACTATTGACAGTCAGACAGTAGCACATGCATGCAAATATGTACATATAAATGTATTATGCATGGATACACGGTGAATAGTGACCTCAGACTGCTGATATGAGTTTAACGTTTTCTGCTGTGCAGGATGGGTCGGTGAAGGCGAAAGAAGTTCTTGGTATTAACATAAAATCTTTTATTTCTATGCTTCCCCTGGTTTGCAATTGGTAATAGAGTTCTGATTAAGCTCATTGATTTTGTAGATATGGTGATGAATATCTATATCAAGACCATGACTGAAGACGATGACAAGGAAGTTGTTGCCAATGCTTGTATGAGCATAGCTGATATTATCAAGGATTATGGTTATATGGCATTAGAACCTTGTAAGTAGTTGACTGCTCCCTGTTGGGAATCTTCAGTGCAAAAATCTTTCAGATGTGGATATTTATTGTGAATTTCATTCCCATTTATTTGGTTTTCAGATATGTCTCGGCTTGTGGATGCAACTTTGACTTTGCTTCGAGAGGAATCAGCTTGTCAGCAATTAGAGAATGGAAGTGATATTGATGATGAGGATGATACTGAACATGATGAAATTCTTATGGATGCAGTTTCGGACCTTTTACCTGCCTTTGCTAAGTCAATGGGTTATCACTTTGCTCCTATATTTGCAAAACTATTTGAACCTTTGATGAAATTTGCGGTGGGTATAATTGTCAAGTATGAAGTTATGATTTCTATAATTAGCATCTTATATTTGTTTGTTGGCAAGTGTAGAAAGCTTCACGTCCTCCACAAGATCGAACTATGGTGGTTGCTTGTCTTGCTGAAGTTGCACAGGACATGGGTGCTCCAATTGCAAGCTATATTGATGTAATTTAATCATAACGTTCAATTGTTTAGGCTTTATTTGGTTCTCACTTTTATCATGTGCTTTTTGTTGCCTAAAAGGCTGCTATAGGACAAACATGAAGCATAGGGAGAAAAATGTTGACTAAAGTCTTTTAAAATAATAACAAAATGCAATAGCAATTTTAAAATAAATGGTCTGTAGAAAAACCATGCATTTTGTTATAAAATTTACTTTTGAAGTTTTAGTTGTTGAATAGTATTTAGTTTTTTACATGAAAAGTATTTAATATCTTTGTTGGTTTTCAGATATGCTGCAGTTTACTAAAACTTTTTTGTGTGTTTCAGAGACTGATGCCCCTAGTGCTTAAAGAGTTAGCTTCGCCATCTGCAACAAATAGAAGGAATGCTGCATTTTGTGCTGGAGAGCTGGCCAAAAATGGAGGAGAGACAACTTTGAAGTATCCTTATTCTGCACTTGTCCCTCCTTGCTCTCCTCTCTTCCTTTATTTCTATGTTTCGAATGCCATGCAGACTTTGGAGACTATTTTTTACCCATCAAAACTCATTACCTATAATGTCATTGTTTTATGTATTCTCCACAATTTTCATGCCTTCAGTTTTTTCCTGTCATCAATTATATAGATATTACAATGATATATTGCGTGGGCTTTACCCATTATTTGGGGAATCAGAGCCAGATGATGCTGTTAGGGATAATGCAGCTGGTGCTGTTGCAAGGATGATAATGGTGCATCCACAATCCATCCCTTTGAACCAGGTTAATCTTGTCTGTTTCCAATTTCTCTTTGTTCTACAACATCACCCTGCCCTCTCCATATCTGATGTTCTGTTTTTATCTTCATATCTTGGTTACATTTCTCAGGTTCTTCCTGTTTTTCTGAGAGTTCTTCCATTAAAAGAAGATCACGAAGAGTCCATGGCTGTTTATAATTGTGTCTCTATGCTTGTCTTGTCATCTAACCCCCAGGTATTTTTCCACTTACCACGACTGCAAACTTGCTGAAATTAATACTAATGTGAATTTGGAGTCTGTGAACTGGAATGCATCTGTTAAGCATACCTTCAGTGTTAATCCTGAGCCAGGATCAGAGCTCTATTTCTAGAGAACTTGTGCGCTTGGCTTTCCCTGAAGATAAAAACAAACCCTCATTTTACCATGACTGCAATTTTAGGGAGACTGTTAAAAGTGCATCTTTTATTGATTTTTGTTTCCCACTTGTGCACGTGAAACAGATACTCTCTCATGTACCTGAGTTGGTAAATATTTTCGCTCAAGTTCTGGTATCTCCAGCTGAAACTCCAGAAGTTAAAGCTCAAGTAGGAGGGGCATTTTCTCACCTACTTTCAGTTTACGGACAAGAGATGCAACCCTTACTAAGCAACCTTCCACCCGCACATGCTAATGCCCTCGCTGCATTTGTCCCTAACAGCTGATTTCTGATCACTTAAGCTCTAAATGTTTCTTTGTCGAGGAGAATGATCTATCCCTATTGTTTTGCTGAGAGGTAAGATCTGAAGCACTTGGATTTGGTTCATTTTCCGCATCATGTTTGACATGTAGGAAAAAAAATACTATTCATGGAGCTGGCCTTGACATTATCATGAACAATTGCCATGCTACTGATTCTTCAAAAAAAAACCTATACATTAACCTAAACAATTTACCCGTACATATATGCATTCTTTTCTTGGGTCTTTTATGATTTTGTCCATATGGGTGACTTGAAACCTGAATGATCTAGAGAACTTGTCAGGATCTAGTATTCTATCTAGGTATTTTATCATTGCTACTTCTAATGGCAGGTATTTGTTCGTACTCTGTCCAATTCCAGCGACGCCTTCATTTTCTGGTTTGAAGCTGCTGCTTGTCTTATTTTTCTTTGATGAGCATACATGTGCGTCTGCATCTACGTCTGCCATGGCGATGTGAAAGTGTTTTTCTTGAACCATTTTTTTTTTCATGATATTAATTATTTTTTTATTCAAAGAAAAAAAGTTTGAATCCTATATAATAGGGTAGTTTGTTTTGTTCTGAGGTTGGGTGATCATGGTTGGTTTATAAGGGTTTTTCGTTCCTAAAGTTTGTGCCTTTTGTTTGTATAGGACGATAAATCTTTTGTTTTTTCAACATTATGTATAAATTATAAAAATCTACATTTTTTTTGAAAAATTTTAAATGAATTTGGTGGTTGAATCAATGATTTGTTAGATCTCATCTTTCTCTTTCCCCTTCTTTGAGAAGCGTTTTGCAATTTATGTTATTCCAATTATTCATTTTTTTTAAGTATTTGTGTTTCATGTCCATCACATATGTACGCAAGAGTATGGAAATACATCAATAATGCATGAAAAACGCTCCAAACTGAAAAAATGATTCTACTTGTGTCATAAGCATTTTTGCATCTGAAGTATTGACTTTCACATCTAAATCTGAGTGACCAAAAGTTCACATACCGAGTAAATCATTTGAAATCAATTGATTTTGGTTTTATTTGAGTTTTTTCTAGTTGTGGTATTTTGATTATTTTTAGTAGGTATTCATGTTCGTATATCTAGGCCTTAGTATATATAGGAATACAACTCTAAATAAAAAGAAAATTGATAGTATTTGTGTCATAGACATTTTCGTATCTGTTATTCATATATAAAAAATTAATCGAAATCAATCAAATTCGATTAGATTTGGTTAGATATTATGGTTTCTGGTTTGTAAGTTCTTTTATAAAAATTTAAGCCTATCTAAGCAAGAAATAAGAATAACTAGCCAGTCAAATCGATAACTATTGGTTGGATTGGCTCTATTTGGTTCTACAATTTGTTGGGTCTATTTGATTTTTGAAATTATAATCACAATGCAACCAAGATTTGGTGATAAATCTTGCACCAAATAAATTTTTGAAGAGTTAGGTTAATATCAAATAAGTTTTTATTTCTAAATTTATATGAAATTAATGTTAAATAACTTTTGTCTTGAATTAAAAGCTATTAGTTAATGAGAAATTATTTATGAGGTGAGTTACGTTATAACAAGTAATTTATTTTAATGAAAAGTAAATTTTTATTTAAAATAAAATTTTATTTGATATAATTTTCCTCACGATCTAATTATGTAAAATTTATTTGATATAATTTTCCTCATGATCTAATTATGTCTTTAATTTTGTTTTAGTCACTTAACTGTTAGTTTTTTTTGTTTTAATTACTTAATTTTTAAAAACAAATATTTCAGTCACTTTCCGTTAGTTACCGTTATATGAGTGAAACAAAGCTAACCTGAGTTTTTTATTGGTCTAGTTTATATCTTGGTGTTTACACATTTTATTAATTTGATCCTATATCTAAAAAATTCAACAAATTCAACCTTTAATATTTATAAATTGTCATTTTAATTTGAATTCTAAAAATTTAATAAATTTAGTACTCAACTTTTACAAATTTATCAATTTAGTTCTAATTCTTTTTAAAAAAAGGGAAAAATATTTAATTCTTTTTAATTTTTAAATATTTCTTAGCATACCTATAAATCTTGTTGAATAAGAAGAGCACCATTCATATTATGCTCATTTTAAACTACTGCTGACTTATATGGTAAAAACACAAGTTGCTTTAAATCAACTAAGTGCCAATTTTAAATTAATATAATATTATTTAATTAAATTCTCTAAAAATTAACAATTTTTAAACTATTACGAACAATTATTTTGGATTTTTCCTTATTTTGAAAATTTACAAAGGCTTAATATTTAAGTAGAGAAAATAATGCAATGTGAAATCTTTTATGAAATAAAAAACCTTGAAATTTTTTTTTCTTTCATATTATTTTTTCCAACTTGTCATGTCATCAATAATTTTCAAACTTGAGTAGTCTAAATACGTTGATCAAACAACCAAATTCTTAGAAAAGCTAATCTAGAAATAGAAAATACGAATTGTTTTCATTAGAAACAAGGTGAGGCATGTTCAGCCCCAGTCGTAATACGAGTTTTTTAGCTCAATCTGTATGCAAGATATATTAGACATAAGATTAATCCTAATCAAACTGAGAGTATTGACGATAAAGTCCTCTAGCAAGTGAGCTTTCCAAGATTAAAATATTAACCAGTTTAATCAATCTAATCGAATGGATGATTTGGTCCAATCTCTTATTAAATAAAAAATAAATTAAATTTAAAAAGTTAATTATTTTCCTCCTATTCTCAATCTTCACCCCCTTCCTCAGTTCTTCAACAAAACCCAGAAATCATGAGAGCAGTGCCAAGCAATTTTTGCAAGTGAGAGCAAAGGAAGTTTTACCAGTAAAATTAATGAAAAATCAAATATAAATATATAATAACCGATCTAGAAAAAATGAACCACAAATAAATCAGGCAACACTAGGGAGATGTAGAGGATATCATAAAAAAAGCCAAGAAAACAGTCTTTTTGTTCGATTAATAAGTCCTCGCTTCAAAAGAGAGATTGAGATTCTAAGATTGGATAATATAAGCATTTGAAAATTGTTATAACATGTTAGGGTATGCAAAATTTAATTTGATTCGAAAAAATTGAAAAAAATTAAACTTTAAGCTAATCAAATCGAGTTATTTGAGTCAACTCAAATAAATGATTTGAGTTTCGAGTTCGAATCGAGTTGAATTTTACAATTCGAATAACAAATTGGTGTAAATACCTCTTTGGTCACTGTCAATTTTGAAAATGAACAAATTAGTCTCTCTCAACAAAAATTTTAAAATAATCAAAATAATTTTTAAAAATTCAAAATTTTGTAAAATTTCAAAATTTATATTTTAAAAAATTATAAAGAAATTATAAAGAAGTTAAAATTTGTAAAAATTTTAAAATAATAATTTTGGAGCCTAAAAGTTAATTAATGATTTAAGTTTATTTTGTCAAAAAACTTCAAATTTATAATACTAAAGTATTTTTTTCTTTGAAAAAGTTTTGAAATGTATATGCTCCAACATGGAATTAATTATATTGTAACAAGATTTTAATTTGACACGTTTAATTTTTTAATTTAACTCGAAGAATTTCACTCAATTCTATTCGACTTGAATTTCATTTTACTCAACTTGTTTCGAAAAAATTTCAACTTGAGTTAGGATGATAAAATAGGACTCGTCAACTTGATTAACTCAAAATTTTTTCACTCAATTTGATCGAACGATCACTCCTAACTTTGATGTGTTAAGTTTTTGATGTAATAACATTTAAGATAAATTATATATATTATTTTTTCTATGTCATTTGGTAAAAATATGATTTAAAATTTTATCAAATATTTTTCAAAGACTTGCGATATACTCAAAAATATGTTTTAATTTATCTAAATATTTTTTAATTAATATCAAAGTGTTCTAATGTGTTTAAAATGTTTTTAAGGCACTTTGATAGTCCAGTCTCGAGACATGAAAGTTTGAATGCAAAATTCTGCTTCAAGGGTTGCATGTCTAGAGACATTGGCCTATATGTCTCGAGACATAAGTCTGTATGTCACGAGACATTTGCCAAGTCTTGAGACTTGGGTTGCAGGGATAATTTTTAAGTTCAAAAAATGCTTTCAACAGTTAGAATTCATCCCAAAATGTCATAAACGTTCACAAACTTGTTCCTTAGTCTAAATACACTTCAAAAAACATTTCAAGACTTAAAAAGAGATCCAGTCTTCAAATCTTCGTTCTTTCATTTGTCTTGTAAATATTCTCTAGAAACTTATTATTAGATCTTTTATCACTCTCATCTCGTTTCTTTGAGAGTTTATTTTTTGTAAACACACATCTTGTAGAGGACCTAAAGGTCTATTTGTTTACTTTCTTTCATATCACCAATTATAAGTTGGAAGGGTTTTATTTGAGCCACAAAAAACTAAAAAAGGTTCTAATTTAGCTATAAAATCTAGGGGAAAAGATTCTATGTAAGTCTTGTAAAAAAAAAAAAAGTTGTAAATGTTATACATTCTTCTTGAAAGGTGCCAGTTCTTATAGTGAATTGAGAAATCCTTGATTGAGGTATGTCAAAGTAGTGTAGGTAGGCAATTAGGATCGGACCACTATAAATCGAAATGTCCAATTATTTTCTCTTTCTCCTTTATTTTCAAGTAGTTTGGAAGATTTTTTTTAAAAACACAACTTGCTTTATTTGATTTAATTTTAATTTAACATTAAATTTAAAATTTAAATTTAAAATTAGAAAAAATATAAAAATAAATATTTTAAAAATAACTTTAACTTTGACCAATTGTTGATCCTCGTTGACCAATTCAATTTTAAATATTTTCAAATTTTAATATTTTTTCAATATATATTTTCAATTTTAAAAAGTATTCAAAATTTTTAAATTATTTATATTTTAATTTTCAATTTTTAAGTTAAACTTTTCATTTTTTTTCAATTTTTAGACTTCATATTTTCTTAGTTAAACTTTTTCTATTTTATGATATTTCTATTCATTATTTTAAATTTTTAGCATTTAGAATTTTTGAAAAAAATTTATAAAATTTCTAGAATATATATTTTAAAATTTTAAGCTTTCTTTTAGCAATTTTCTAAAATATAAATAACTTTTTCATTTTTATAAAATTTTCAACTTTTATATAATATTATGAATTTTAAAATTTTATACTTATATATTTATATATTTTATAAAATTTTTATTTTTAAATAGATTTTTGAAAATTTAAAATTTAAAATATTATATATGATTTTTTTTACTTTTTTACTCAATATAATATACATAATATTAAAAAAATAAAAGATGATTGATGGGGTATGTTCTAATAGCACCATATGTCCATCTTTTTTTTAAAAAACATTGTGGACCATTTTAAATAACAGAGAATAGTTTAAGTACTAACATAAAATAAAAAAATGAGTAGCTGAAACGATCATTAAACGTATTAAAAATTATATTCATATCCAATACAATGCAAGAGTAATATTAAAATTAATTTAAAAAAACTAGCAAAACACTCCTATATATATAAACACTTTTTTTTGGTACACATGTATGGTTTAAATTACATTTTGTCGTTGAACTTTAAAAATATTATATGGTCACTAACATAATAAATTTGTTACGCTATGGTCACTAAGTTGTTAGTTACCATTAATGTTGTATCAACAAGTTGATCTGACACATTAATATCATCATTTCAGATAAAAATAGGTTAAATTGTAAAATTAGTTTATGTATTTATTCTTTTAAGCAATTTAATTCATTTAACTTTCCTTTTCCTTTTGTTTTTATAGTTTCATTCTCTTTTTCTTCTTCTTGTTCTCATTTTATTTCTCTCTTCTCCCTTCCTCCATCAGCTATCAATCTTTTATTTTTATTTTTTAAATTTTCTTCGTTTGTATTCCATCAAACAACTATTGGTTGCATCATCTAACCCTTCAAATAAAAATCTTTTACTTTTTTCATTCCTAAAGCTGTCATTTCCCTCCACCAACCACAACATGAAGTTCAAACTCATGGGCCTTAATACAAAAAAAAAAAAGAAAAAAAAGAAAAAGAAAATCCAACTACCCAACCTGATCCACGATGATGCCTCTTCCAAAGACAACTTTCCATTTCTCACATCCACCACCGACACCCAAGATGATACCATGGGGGCTTCCATTAATGTAGGAATTGTAGCGTAGAATCGCATTTGTAATGTTGCTCCCTTTACGCATCATATTGGGGGTGACTTTTTAGGTTGTGTACTACTTGATTTGTATAATTTGTATATAGTTCTCGATCCCAATCATGAGGAAGGCAAGAGGATTATACACACTTGGGTAGGTGGAGATAAACTTTGATTTTTCACGTTTATCAATTCTTGTTGAAGATGTTACTTTTTCTTATGAAATTTTATTGGATCAATGAAACTCATTAAGATTCAACAAATTCTCAAATAGAACTTGAAGACGGAGGTATGCCCAAGTTGCCAACTTTTCTTTTTAGAATTTACTTCTTGGGCATTGATTGCATCAACATTGTTTCATGGTCCAAAATGGTACATTTAAAGAGAATTTATGAGACTTCAATTGTACAAATCTCTCAATCTTCAATGGATATTGACATAAAAGGGTGATTGCCAATTTTATTCTCAAAATTTAATTTTTGGGTGTTTAAGTTCACTATAAGGTATTCATAAGCCCATCTAGTGGTAATGACAATTGAAGGTTATTACCTAAACCAGCTAAAGCATTCACACACTTGTTCCCATCCTAGAAAACATGTCTCTGGCAACAACAACTCATAGGACGGAGGAGCATGTTACATTTATCAATCAAAGAAGGTAATAAAGGATTCTAGTTAGTAGCAGACTGCATAGTTTCAACTCTATTGTTAAATACAACCATAGTTTTGAAATCAGTTTCTACATCATTGTGTTATTCAAAATAGGGAGTAAGTATTCTGAGTTTTCCTCATTCAACATGTTTGGTTCCTTCTACTAGTGTTGATTCCTCATCCTATTTAAGTCCCACACTTTTCATCTGTCATGTGGGGAGTGCACCATCACACTAGAAGACGTTGCGATTCAACTCGGGCTTCCAGTTGACGGGGTTGTGGTCATGTGTCCAAGTAAAGTGGTTGAACCTTCAGCACTTTACTACCAGTTGCTTGGACACTTACCCGATGATGGGGAAGAAAAATTTACCACTCTTAAATTTTCATGGTTGAAAGAAATTTTCCAAACATTATTGAGCAGTGCCATTGAGTCCGAGTTGATGTGCATTGCTCGAGCGTATATACTCAAGCTAATAGGGGCTACTAATGCCGAACGTAAATAAAAATAAAGTCCACATTATGTACTTGCCTTTATTGGGCAATCTATACAATGCTTAATCCTATAGTTGGGGCTCAGTGGTATTAGCAATGTTGTATCGTGAGCTTTGTCAAGTGACAAAGCATGAGACACAAGATATTAGCGGCTACTTGATACTGCTGCAGTCCTAGGCTCTATGCAAGATGTTGTTTTTGGCATCAATGAGTCACCAACCACAAGTGTGGCCACATGTAAATAGGTAAAATAAAATATGAAAACTTATTCAATATAAAGTTTTTTTTATGTGAAGTCAGAGACACTCATGGTATACTGATAGATGATTGAGGCGTACTCCGGAAACAATGTAATATATTTTTTAAAATTAGAATAATTTTATTATATTTAATTAATTTGACCATGTTATTTGACATACGTAACAATCAAAATTCAAAATATTGTGTAGTTCATCTGGATGCCTTATTCCGGTGCAGGCGTTGTGGTTGTATTCTACCGCGGATTCAGCAGCATGCACTTATGTGGACTATCAATGCACAATGATTAACTTTTCAACAGTGGAGTGACATAATGGTGATCAGGTTTTGTGATAGTTTAGGTGCATACAACATGTGTCAGACCTTCCACATGGGAAAGGAAGGAAAGAATTAGGCAGTCAAACATAAACAATATATTACCTTGTGAAACACCCGGTACAAGAGGTGGCCTCAGTTGGAGTCTTGTATGTTTAACTTCATGCCTTTGGTCGAGTACCAACATTGGTACATGGACCACGAGTTGCCATATTTATATGGTGGGTAGTTAATGATAGTTTTGAAACACTTGCATTGACAAGGGTCTCAACAAGTACGATCGAGTGAACCACGCTGCTGCCGAGGTCACCAGTCTCGTATAGCCCAAACTGTTGTGGAGCCCGAACCACAACCTTGGGGGTCTGAAATCTACAGATATCATATGGAGATGGGTGGTTTTAGTTCTACTTATCAGCAATCGCAATCATCAATGATGGAGGATATATTTGGCTCGGCACCCTTGTATTCGCAAAACTCCATCCCCCCGGCTGATCCGACATACGATTTTACCAGTTTCTTGAATACTCCTCAATAAACAACGGATGGTGAGTGTGTTGGTTTGGGTAAGGAGGATATGGACTGCGAAGTCGTATCCTGACGTTGATAGAGGTCACCACAACGTTTCACTCTGCGTACAAGTCCTGGTTCCCAAGAATTTTGATATTTTTAAAATTTGGACGATAAAAGAATTTGTACAACATTGCAATTATATTTTTTTGTACTTGTATTTTTCTAAATTTTGTTATGATTTTTTTGCTGATTTTCCAAAACATCGAGTATTCACAATATTTTTATATAAAAATAATAATGAAAAACATAAAAATTTCATATAAAAATTTTAACTTTATCAAATTTTACATTATTTTCATAAAAATAAAAAATCATATAAATAATAATGAAAATAATAATAATTTCATATAAAAATTCACTTTATCTAGTATTACAATATTTTCATATAAATAATAATGAAAATAATAAAATTTCATATAAAAATTTCACTTTATATAATATTACAATATTCAGGAATATTTACAAAATCCAATTTTAAATAACAAATTAACCGCAAAGAATGATATAATTAAAAAATTGGTAGTACAATGGAACATCGGGTACATTATTTTAGCTTTCCCTCGATTGTGAAGATTGACCAGCATGGTAGTTATGATGTTGACAATTGTTTCAACTGTGGTGAACTGTTCTACACAGCTCGTAACGCTTTGGTTCGACCATCTCCTTAATATCCGTGTAACCAAGAATCCTAGTGATTTGCTGTCAAACTTTGGGTACCCTACATAGTCCCTGGTTTGGCAGCAACTGAAATGTAGGCGAAAGCACTTCCCAAGTCGAGATGTCTCGTAGTATGATAAACTCGTTCCCCTAAATACGCAATGTGCATTCTAACGTGTACACCTCGTCAATATATTGTTCAACATTCATATTGATGGACTCACACGCTACATGGATGTGTGCACATGGATATTATAACACCCCTTACCTGGTCTGGTTGTCGAAACCAATTAATAAAATTCTACAGACAAATACAAAACATTTACATACAAATTATAGTTCAAAATTTCAATTCAATATCAATTTTCCACATATGATCATATATAACATGTGATTCAATCAATTTCGGGTTTATATCGAGCTTACTAAAGCTTAAAATTAACTTGATATCAATCAAGGATAAATTTGAAATACATACAAAAAGTTGGTAAAATTTTGTAAACAAGGGTCACACAGTTGTTTCTCTGACTATGTGAAAGGATGAGACCATGTGAAGATGGGACACATGACCGTGTAGGCAAACCGTGCGACAGACTGAAGTCATGTGGAGCTGGAGTCACATGGCCGTGCGAACAAACTATGTAACTCATTAAGGCCATGTGGGTAAAAAGTGTAATTACTCAAAAGTTGTCACACGATTGTGTCGCCGAGTCGTGTAACAGGCTGTGGTCGTGTGCATTGATTATCATCCAAAACATATAGACCACACATCTATGTCATATGCCCGTGTATGACACATGACCATGTATACCTGAAGAAACCTTTCAAGACAAACTTTCTTGTCCTAGTTCACTTAAGCCACAAGCAAGTATTAAATCATTTCTCAACCAATTCAAAAGCATCAAAATCATGCCAAAAACATCACTTAAAAATGATCCTAAGTGCCTAACCAATATGCCACAATTGAAACCTCAATTGAACAATTCAAAATGAACCAAAACACCACATTCAAACCATTCCAATATGCCTTTCAAGGCAGTTCAATACAACCAACAAATTTGCATAAATTTAGTCATTCAATCAACTTCAAATTCAGCCTTATAAGCATGCACTAATATTACCAATTTACTTCATCTCAACATAGGCATACCATTCATCTTTCTATACCTATTTCATGGCACATCACATGATCACCATTTAAGCAAATAAACATACATTCCTAAGCTACTCATCAAGATCACCACCAAATAAGAGCCCAAAACTCGACTTAGAAGTTTGGACCGAATCTTAGAGGTTACATTGGCCACCAAAGTGGCAGAAGCAAAAACTTTAATTCAAACCAAGAAAACCTTTTTGTTTGTTATGTTTGAAACAATATTAAAGCGATGTCGAACATTTGGAAACAAAATCCAGAGTTTCTAAAGTTCAATCCATAGTTTGTATAATCTTCTTACAAACTGACTTAAAGTTTACCATATAAAACTTATGAGATTTTACTTAAACCGAATCAAACTATATCTATCTGAGACCTTCGGTATGCCTAGTCCAACTCCAAACCATGGAAAGTACTTGAAAGGAAAGACACTATAGAGATAAGCTACGCAAGCTCAATGTGAGTTTGAAACATGAATAGACGACAAAAGACGGAGTGACACAATAAATACTTCAGACAAGCATGTGCATAAAAAATATCACTTACGAAAATCTTAGTCGGTATGTCAAATACAATATCAAATCACAGAAATGATTTTCCAGTCATGTACAAAAATAGGTCATATTACATGCCATTAACTATATTGTCAATAACCAGAAGTTCACACAAACAGAAAAAATGTTCTGACAAATAGACGTATATTCAGATGTGAACAAATGCACAAGTCAAAATCCCACCCCACCGACCAAACACCACTTCGTCCATTTAGCACACCACATAAGGGATATGGTAGGCCCGTCTACCATGCACACCACGTAGAACCATAATAGGTTTATCCATCCAACACACCACAACATGGAACTATGCCACTTGAGTAACTGTACACAGCTGAGCTAATATACGCATAGGATAGTGCGGTAAACCGCTATACAAAAGTATCGCAGTTAAAACTGCTAAGTTTGTCTTCCTTCTTTTCATAACCAGATCTCAAAATTTTTATGCTATGTAACAATGCACACATTATGCAGTCATTATACAGAAATGGACATTAACAGTTCCAGTGGAATAGATTCAGATTTGATTACACTTGTATTCTAATATTCAGTTACGACAACAACAATAAACTCATACTTATTAATCACATAAACGAGCAATAAAATTAAAGCCCATAAATGCACATATATACACAAACCAAACTAAATTGAGTACCAAACACACTTACCGAGGCTTGACCGAGGGCTGGATTACACAGAAACATAAAATAGACAATTTATGAATCAAAACAAAAAATTCTGCAAAATAGGGCCACATGGCCGTGTGGAAGTGCCCAGACTGTGTGGGGGTCCATACGCCCATGTGAAGGCTATACACGCCCGTGTGAGCAGCCCATGTAACTCACTATCCAAAACTGCTAAAAATTAAGAACAGAGGAGACATGGCTGTGTAGAGATCTCATACGCCTATGTGGAACAGATGCCTGTGTGGCTAGGCCGTGTGGAACCAAAATTCACCCAAAAGCCCTAATTCTCAATTTTACACGGCCATGTGAGCCACCCTTATAGGGCACACACCCGTGTGGCCACCTATATAGTCACGAAACCACATCGATACAACCTGAAATTTGTGTTTTTGACACCGAAACAGTCCCTATCCCTTAGAAATCCAGAAATATACTCAAATATACCGAATATCATGCAATCCATCAACAACTTTAACACTTAAAAAAAACAGTTTCGGAAACAAACCTTAAATCAGAATTGCAACAACAAGGATTAACCATCCGATAACACGAAACACACATGATCAATCTTTTTTTACGGAATGATAAATAAAAATTGAAAAAAAAAAAAGAATAAGCAAGAAAAAACGTAATTAAAATTAGAGAGAACAGAAAAAGAACGATGGGAAGAAAAAAATAAAAGTAAAAGATGAAGAATGTACTTATTTTCTATTCTAAAATTAACTTCCCTTTTTTAAAAAATAAAATAAAAATAAATAATTATCAAAAACACTCACAGGAATTCAAACACGGGACCCAGAGATGCACTAACACACAACTAACCATTAGACCAACAAGCCCAGTCTAACATTAAAACGCGAAGTTGAACCCAAAGGTTCAACTCATTCATTGATCTTAACCACAAACCTCAAAACTTCTAACCCCAAATTTTGGGATGTTACAGCTTTACCAACACATATACATACACATATATATATACACAAGATTCTCAATGTCAATAAAATCCAAATAGAACATTGTATAACCAAATGGTACCTTAGGTACATGCCATGACCAAAATAAAAACATCACCAACACTTGAATTTGATATTGCTGCTGGATGTTGAAGTTGACGATTAAATTGAAAAGAATCTAGCCGTGCAAGAAAAACAAAATCGTACACCGAGTATAAATGAGGGGTATTTCTATAATCTGAATATTAAAACATAACATAATTTATTTAAATGCCTAAGTTAAAAATAAATGATGATATGCAATTAACATGTCAATTATACCAATTCACACATTTTTTGTTCAAATCTAACACAATTTACTAATTTAAAGACATGGTAAATCCATTTTACATATCATTTGTTATCTCAATTCATAAGGTAGCACTTTCCATTTCATATTCTAATTTCATGTATTCAATGAACATATATATCATTTTTCAACTCATTTCACAAATAGACATTCTGTTTCACATTTTTCTTCCATTTCTTATCCATTTGCCATCGCAATATCAAATATCGCATCTCATATTCAATTTTCCAATCTCATGAGTTCAAGGTATTATTCATTATCATAATTTCAATTATGAACATTTCATTTTTATCTTTTATCTGCCTATTAACATGACTTGGACTTAGACTCGGACAGATACACGGACCCAACCAACACACAGTTCGACACCTAGTGCCTCATCGGATAAATCTGAAGTAAATAGTTTCACCCAAAGCTTAACAATAAGTTTGACATCCAGTGTCTAATTGGTATAATCGCAGCAATTTGGCACCTAGTCCCTCGCCGACTCGTAATTGAAATAACCCTGAAATCTTCCTATCCTATAGCATGCTAACTATATTTGACTCTGTCCAACCAGTTAATAAGGTATTCATTACTCAATTATTATCAATCAACATCTCAATTCACATATATTTTCATCATGAAATCATTTATCCATACTTATGACAATTTCAATTATCTCTATATACATTCAATTACACATTTATATAAACATACACATTTTTCACATAAATTCAATTTAGTCCTCCCTAAACTTATTCAATTCAAATCAATCCCAAAGTATCACATCATAACAAAGTGTCTTACGTTATGTTCTTACCATGCACAAAAAATTCAATACGTAACAATTACAAAGTAGTTTGGATTATAGAAACACAAACTATAAACTCTGAGCTATTCGTCGACGATTTTTCTTTTCTTTTATTTTTCAAGGAATTTGGGTCGGTGTTAGCGATGGATTAAGACAAACATATAAAATTATTAATACACAAACAATTTTACATTCAATTGCTAACTTATGCAACTTTTGCATTTTATTTAATTTAATCCCTAAAATCAAGACTAACATAGCTTTCAATTCTAGCCTCCGTTTTTCATGTCAAATTCATCCTAATCCTAATTGAACCTCCTATTTCTCAATTCCACCAAAAATTTTGAAATTTTTGCAATTTAGTTCCTATTGAACAAAATCATCAATTGACTTTAGAATTTAGTCCTTTTTCAGTTTTAAACTTAAAATCTATCAAATTGACACCTAAAACTTCAACTATACAACAATGGTAACATCATCAACCTTTTACAATACCAAAAAATAAGACATGGGTCAACTAGCTTAAGCTCCATGGATTCCCCGAAAACATAAAAATGACAAGAAAATGACTAAATTGAACTTACCAAATTGAAGCTTGAAAACTTGGAACTCTAACTATTCGTCTTCTCCCCTTTTTCTTTGTTTCAAAACTTTGTAAATGTAAAGAGAAAATATGTTTTCTCTTTCATTCCACCCAAGTGAACATCTTTTTCTTTTATTTAATTAAAATTCATTTTATAATAAAATTAACTAATATTTTATGATATTTACATACATAATATTAATTACCCAACCGACCATTATATATACTAAGGGTATATTTACTATATAAGCCCCTTACATGAGTTCTAATTATAGATTCATAAGCAAATTACACTTTTACCACTTATGTGATTTAGCCCCAACACCTTAATTAATCCCTAATTCACCAAATTTACCTGATCGAAATTCAATCTACTTTTCATATAGTTCCATAAATATTATAAAATATTTACAAGTTTGATTTATAGAAACGAGGTTCCGGAACTACATTTTTAGACACCATTGACTTTCGGATCGTTACAGATATCGAAGGCTTAGAACCTTTAGCATTCGCACTGCTTATTTTAGAGATCAACTCCGCAGGACCTAGTCGGGACCCTGCGTGACCGTCGATGTACTCTTGCACCTAAAAAGTTTCTATGTTCCGAGGAATATAGTTATACATTCATTGACCTCGGCATCCGAGCATTAACTTCCATGGCCTTCTTAACCTCCTCCAAATACATGTTTCTCGCTTCCATCTGATTCACATGTCTCAATCCCAGTCTTGACATCAATGTTGCCAGCCTGTAGAATGTAGCTGAGAAAACAACTATAATTTAAAAATGATGTGTATGCTTCAGGATGGAGTTAACCATCTCTATTGGTCGTCATATGATCATATCAATTCCCATCATTGTAACTTTGAGCTTATTACCATGGCTTCATACTACTCAAGCACTCTCGTAAAGGATTCGTTACCCCCACCATATCATCCTCTAGCCTCACCAAAGTATGCCTGAACCGGTGTGGTTCCAGCTTGTACCCTACGTATGTATTCTAATATGACACATTACCATTCCTTTTAGTAAAGTGATTCAAAATATTAAAAAAAATTAAAAATGAGATTTTTTACCCATGTTCACAAGTTGTTACTCTCAGTGAAAGTTGATGGAGATGTAGTGGATGCAGTATATGGACCTCTATAGAACCCCAGAACGCCTAATCACAGCAGCTAGTCCCTTCAATCTGTTGGAGATAATGTAAATGTTGCCTTACCTGACAACATGCCTTTATAAGTTCATAAGGAAAAATTCCCAATGATTTGAAGTTCTTTGACTCTACGATGGAGAAGGCTATTGGCAGTACATTTCGGTTACCATCTTATGCAACTACAATCAGGAGTATTTGTGTATATTTACCATAAATCCAAGTGCCATCAACCTGTATTAGCGGCTTGCAATGGGAGAAGGCCCTTACACATGGATCGAACGTCCAAAACAACTAGTGGAAAATTCTTCTCTCCGGTTGTAGTTCACCATTTAGGCCCTTACAAGGCAGGGTTTGCAAATCAACAATGGTACCAGGCACATACTTCTGCATTGCGAATATCCACCATTGAAGTTTGTTGTATGGTGCATCCCAGTCATCAAACAACTTCTCCATGGCCATCTATTTAGTCCATCATACTTTCCTATGCGACATCCTATACTAGAATTGGGTTTGCATGTCAACAATAAGGAACGACATAGGAATGGTGAGAATGTCTTTTACCAACGACATGATGCAATTGCAGATTGTTTTTGCATCCAGTTTGCGGTGGTCTTGTGCATACGTGCATCTATGCATATATGGGGACCTTATAATCTTCAGATTGTCCATATTTGAGTCATATGTATTATGTAGCTTGAACCTTCCAATTGTATCCTTGTTCAACCTTCCAACATTCCCAAACATATAAAGTCGGTGTAGATGTAGCACCCTCTACCCTACCCGATTCACCAAGTTCGGGTTTTATGTATTACTTCAGAGAAAAACTTAATAAAATTTTTGAAATAGAAGACAAAAATCATTACTGAAAACATTTCTTATTAATTTGATTAAAAAATTCATATTTAGAGAACAAAAGAAGTATTTTCAAATAACATATCGTATCGGTCTTGATAAAATTTTATTATAACACATAAATTACAAAAGACAGATTCAAATGGCATAGTCCTACTAAATGCAAGTTCTTCCTATACGTCTATTGCATGCATAGTATCCCCCTTATATTATTTCTCTGGCACAATCCTGGCATTATCTCCTCAAGTATTTACATTAACATAACAATACCTAAAACATAAACATAATACTAGTAAGTTCAAAAGAACTTAGTAAGTTATGTACACAACTTACCATTTTAACTTTTCATGAAATTCTTCCTCTTGAATAATTGGACTTTCTTGTATCTATCTTTGTCGAATACCTTCCTGTTTTCAGTTATGCAACTCTTATAATTCATACCATATCTTTATTCATTTAACTATTGGCTAACTCTAGGTCTTGACATTCGAACACCACACTTTTCATTTCCCTTAAAACATTTTTCAATAGTTATTCTCAAACAGTTAATCACAAGCACTATTCTTGGCAGATATCATTTACTGATCATACTTTTGGCAAAAACCCTTACTGGTCATGCTTTTGGCAAATACCCTTACTGATCTTGATAAATCAAATCATAATCCAATTGAACCTTGATTCAACCAAACGCATAACGATACAGGTAAGAGTTTCTCCAGATCATGTAGAAAAATTATACACATCTTTGTAACGAACACTAGATATCCAATATATAGAACATCATATATTCTAACAGTTTTTAAAACAAGACATAATTTTAAACAAATATGTTAGATAGCTCAGAATTTTACCATAGTATCTGTAACTTGAATTGACAAACTCTTGTACCAAATACACTCATATACTAGGCTGGCAGATAACTATATCAAATACTCTCATTGAATATGTTGAATCATACTTTGTTTAAGACTTATTCATATTTATCACAAACTTCACAAATTAAAACTTCAGACAAAACATATTCTTGTTACATATTTACCATAGTATGCCACTAGGGCCAATCAAAATACGCCACAAAAGCGACATATAAATTACGCTACAAAGGCTAGCAGAATGCTACAAAAGTCATATTAGAATACCACAGAGGCTAATAGAATTTCACAAAGGCCATATCAGAATACACCATAAAGGCCAAATCAAAGTACGCCATAAAAGCCAGCAAAATGCCACCCAGACACCCCATAACTATCGTGTTTGCGATATGGATTTGCCTAAACTCACATCGTGTGAGGTTTTCCCATCATCAGTTTCGGACATGCAGAGAACCCTAGTCGATAAATGCGGCTCATACGTCCTTTCCAAAATGTGCCATAGCCATAGACTTTCTTCAGAATTTACATATCAGAATTCGTGTTTACTGTTCCAACAAACTTTATCGTATACCATCGCAATGACCAAACTCACAACTTAACCTCTCCAAACTCATAGACACCCCCATTTCCCAAAACAATTTCCAATCATAAATTACACATTCAAGTGGACTAACTCATCTTCTTAAGAAAAGCATACTTCATTACATACTACACACACATCATCACAATCATATCTCATTGTTCACATTCCAAACACATATAGTTCGTTGCTCCACAAAATTATATCCACTGATACACACAGTTTATTATGTTCTACACTCATAGGGACCAATATCAAAGATACATACTTATTTTTAGCAACCATTCATTTACACAATCACCGCTTCTTAGACATCAATCACAGAAGACTTATCTACAAAAACATGAAGGAATAAATATTAGGGACTGTAACACTCCTAACCCGTATCCGTTGCCGGAATAAGGTTATGAGGTATTACTTGACTGAACAAAACTTCTATAAGGTCAAAGATATTTACCAGACATAAATTATCAACAATGCAACCTGTCTCATTGATTTTTTCATAAGAGCTCTTATAAATTTCCAAAATGACTAACTATCAAAACATAACCGAATATCTAATAACAAATTAACTACTATCAAGTTATAACTAAAACATTTCAACACATTAGTTCAATTATAAGGCTTCTCTAAACAAAATAAGCGAGCCATCTTCGCATGGCTATAATGTATACAAAGTCAAAATATCATTCTACCTATAGTCTATCCTATACATGCCTTAAATCATGATGATATACCATCTTCTCAACTCACATAATGACTCGGTAGTGTGATGATATCTCTGGCTCTTCCAACTCGAACTAAAGGATAAACCTATAAGGAATGGAAAAGAGAACATGGAGTAAGCTTCAATGCTTAGTAAGTTTTAAGTAATGCAAACAATTAATTTACTTATAGATCGATTATTTCAAATTTTCAAGAAATCATTCCTAGGTAATTGCCATTTCGGCCAAGTATCCATGAACATAATGCATATTTAGCAAATTCACCTCACTTGAATCTGAACTCAATTAAAACCAAATATTGAAATCACAAATAAGATCATAAGAACTCGAAAAGTATCTCATTAACTAGTTTTAACCATGTTTGCAGCAAAATCACAAATTCACTACAAGCTGTTTTCCTGAGCAACAGTCACTAAATTATTTATAACTGGAGATAAGAAACTCCAAATAAAGTGTCGTTAATTTTTCCTGAAAATAGACTTATATATCTTCCATCCATAAAATTTTCAGAATTTTTGGTTTGACCAATCAATACCAGATTTTTATTGAAGTTTCCCATGTTTCACTGTTTGACTATTCTGACCACTCTTCACTACAAATCAATTTTCTCATTACACAGAATTCAAAATATGTTATCGTTTACTTCCTTTGAAACTAGACTCATTAAGGAGTCTAAGAATATAAATTTTATCTTATAATCATCATTGTACAATTTATAATGATTTTCTAAAGACAGAACAGGGGATTTCAAAGTCATTTTGACTCTGTCTCACTCTACTTCAAATATCTCATTATCTAAAATTCTTTTGCTTACACAGTTTCTTTTATAAGAAACTAGACTCATTAAGCTTTAATTCAATTGAAACGAATGAAATACAATATCATATTCACATTTAATTTTCCAAGATCGTAATCACCTAAAAATAAAATTATATACTTTCACAAACCTTTCCACAAGGACCAAGTGTTTATATTTGAATATAAACATAGAATCACTTCACATAACTTCACATATTTACCGAATATATCACAATCACATTTATAGTCATAACACTTATTCACAGATGCATCACTTTATATATATTTATAATTTAATTCAAATCAAAATCGCATACGAGTACATGATACATACCTGGCCAACTTAATATGTAATGCACTTTCAATTTGTCAACTTAGTGTAGGATCTTGTAATTGTATACTTTTATCAAATTCATCGGCACTTGGCCTACTAGGTATAAAACCCGAAATTATATTATCAGCACAAAGCCTGCGGGACTTTAACCCGGATACATTTCCAGCACGAAGCCTGCGGGACTTTGGCCCGGATACATTTCAAAGATGAAGCTCGGGACTTTGGCCAGATATATTTCCAAAGACGAAGCTGCGGGACTTTAGCGGATACATTTCAAAGACGAAGCTGCGGGACTTTGGCTCGGATATATTTCAAAGACGAAGCTCTGGGACTTTAGCCGGATACATTTCAAGCACGAAGCCTGCGAGAATTTAGCCCGGATACATTTCCAGTGTCTTGCATATTTATTCACATGTTAACGCATTTCACATAATATTTATTTCACATTAACAATTTAATTGCTTCATTCGAATATAAGCACAAAATGTACACCTACCTTTTAACTTCGGTTCAATAATCATACACAAGGAACACATACTCTTTTCATTATCCTGGTTTCACTTTTAATAACCATTCGACTATATGCCATATTCACAAATTATTTCACACACAACCTCGATCAAGTAGGAACAATAGTCACAATTCATCTATTATACAAATATCCCATTCTTTAACTTTGTTTCATAATAGCTATTCTGTCACCACATATATACCATTCAATTCACCTTCGACTTTATACAAACAAGTACAATAAAATTGTATACACATATTACACACTTTCACATCATCACTTAATAGTCATTCGGCCACATTATATACATAAATCATCCATTTCATATTCGGCTTTATAGCCGAAATTCAATATACTTATTGCAAATCGAACTTGTAAACGTCAAATAATTACTTACAATATTATATAATCTTAAGCGCGCAGCAAATCAAATATAATTACTTAAGGACTTACCTCGGAAGACGATAATCGGAACGAGACGACTAATCGACCATTTTGATTTTCCCCCCGGTCTAAATTCGAATTCTACTTTTGCCAATCTAATTAATATCAAAATTAACTCACTTATTCAACATTTCATTAAATTTTATCTAAAGACACATAATTTGGGCATTTTCATTTTATCCCTAACATTTCACATTTTACAATTTAATCCCTATTTCAAAATAACACAAATTACTCAAAATTTCATCAAACCCATGTTAGGCGAATTTACCTTAGGTCTCTAGCAACCCATTTCTTTTATTTATTTCACGTTTGACCCCTCAATTTACAAATTTCTAAATTTAGTCCTTAATACACATTTTATCAAAAATCACTTAATCAATCATGAAAATCAAACATCAAAGATTCATTACTCATCATCAAACAACAAGATACTCAAACATTCAATAATGGCATCATCCAAATACTTTAACAATTTTAAAATTAGAGGTGCGGCCGACTAGATTACGAAGCAACGATCTCAAAAACGTAAAAATTATTAAAACCGAGACGACATGAACTTACATGCATGAACAACCATGGCCAAACCTTCAAAGCTTTGAGAACCTTATTTTCTTTCTCACATTCGCTATTGATGAAGATGATAGCATGTAATTTGGCTTTTGTTTTATTTTATTTTATTATAATTACCAAATACCATATTTAACCTTAATATACATTAATAATTTCCATTATACCAAGCCATGGAATTCCACTATCAACAATTATGGAATAATTACCACTTAAGGACTCCACTATTTAATTCCATAGCTATTTAATATCTTTAACTTATAGAACACAACTTTTACGCTTATGCGATTTAGTCCTTTTGCTTAATTAACTATCAAAACAATAAAATTTTTCAACGAAACTTTAATATCATCTTATTGCCACTCGTAAATATTTATAAAAATATTTACGACTGGTTTATAGAAATGAGGTCTCGATACCTCATTTTCTAAACCCACTTGACCTTAGGGTCATACCACTTGAGCTTAATAAATCGCTTATAAAACAAAAATCACAATATCAAAAACCTTTTTTAAACTCACAATTAACTCATAAATATTAAATATAATATTTACAAATCTACTCATCGGATTTAGTGGCCCCGAAACCACTGTTCTGATTAACCCTAAAAACGGGTTGTTATAGGGACTCACCTAAGACTCACCTCCTGCAGGTACTAGCTTCAAACATGGACATCCAATTTGAACCAGCAACAACAACTGCATACAGAACGTGAATTCATCATTAAACCCATTTACACATAGATTGCTAACATTTCAATTACAAAAAATCCCCATGCAAGGTTTCTCATTCGTAACTTACTACCTATATACTTCATAATATCCTTATCCGTAACATGCAAAGTTACCAGACTTACCAGGAGATAGAACACCTCAATCTTATTCAAGAATCCTTAGCTTCCATATCACATAAGAAGAGCAATTAGAAATAACATTTAGTATTTATGAAAAGAAAGAATTAAAAAATTACTCTGAAGGAAGAAGAAAATATTCTCACGAACGTTTCTCACACATATATATAATCCACATCCATTTAGTGGAATTTGAAAAGTGTACCAAAATTTCAGAACATACCCTTAATAATGGCCTATAGAACTTGAAGAAAACATAAATGAAAGTCTTTTCCAAATGCCATTTGTCCAATCCGTTTAGTTGGTTTATAACCAGATTTAGTTACTGAGACTTGCCTTTAACAGTAATGGAACAAACTAGGCGTAATATACATTTAATAGTTACCTATATAAGCTTACTTTTCCTATATGTCATCTACTTTCTTTACTAAAGAACACATTCAAGACTGAATCCTGATATACTTCTCTGGGCGGATACTCAATTCGCCTAAAACATTAGTTCGCCAGAAGCTACAATTTGGCGAACTAACTTTCAGAGTGCGACATAAAAGACATCTTGTCGCTTATGCACGTAAAATTTGGGTTACTCAAATTTGGGGTGTGATAGTAGACTTTGCCACTTTGTACTCCACCAACACCTTCATGTTATATCGCTTGATAGCAAATACACAGCCTGCCTTATTTTTGAACTGTTGCCCTATGAACAACTCTCCAAAATTTGAATCTACCTCCAAGTGGTGAGCAGGTATTATATCTAAATACTCGGGGAATCAGGTGCAAGCATCGCATCAAGGTTTACACTCAAAATGTCGTCCCTAGGATCGTTCCTTATAACTATACCATGATTTGGGTTCACGACTGAAGGAAGGTGTACATCTTGACCCCTCTTTGCACCTTCATCGTCAATATCTTTGAGACCTCATCTAGATTGGAATAATTGTATTCTTCACCATCATGATGAGAACCATCATCATTATCGGACCCTTCTTCACCATCTGTGTTAGTGACTTTCACCTCTGGATGTATCTTTAGACGGGGACCCCAAATAAGGTTGTTATATGAAATCCCACCATAGTTTGGATTTTTGGGCCTTTGCAATGTCCTTCCACATCCTAACTGATCTTCCCATCTGACATTAAGATCAAAGTCAAACCAGACATTTTGACTTATTAGAGTGACAATTTAAACGGGATTGGGATCGACTAACTCAGGGAATAACTCAACTAGTACTAGGTTGTCAATCCCAGTCGGGCAATACATTGAGATCATAGTGCCCAGGTCATCATCATCTACAAGTTTCATCTCCATAAATTTTCACGGATCTAAGGAAACTAGAAACATATATAATAATCTTGACATTATATTTCCATAACAGAGAGCTATTTTCGCACTAATATTTCATTTCTGTTCTTTTAGCATTACAGTCTTATTGAATCTCATCCCTACTTTCTAGCAAGTTAGAAATACACATCCTTCTCTAGTATTTTGTAGAATTGATCTATTGAAAAGAACATATACAAACAACATTTGGTTACTCATCTTTAATAAAATTTGTGTTCTCTTCAACTAAACACAGATCATTCTTTTTTTTTCTTTCCCTCTTAAACAGTTGAAATAACCAAAATTGACTCATATATATCCTGGTGGTCCCGGCAACAAGAAAACCTTCATCGAATAAAAATTTGACTCCCTCTCATTTCCCTGAAATTTCTTTTGCAATCAAACTCTTTTACTGTCATAGATTTCTTGAAGATTAGAAATTGTTGAAGCTTTTTTTATCGTAAGAGTTTTAGGGATTTCACGATTTGGGAATAAGGTAATTTTATGATAGGTTTTAATTTTCGGGTTAAAATTATTTATTTATTTTTAATCTCATATTTAATTCTTTATTTTTGACACTTCATCTATATTCTCGCACATCACATAGGCTACTTCCTTGACCAGTGCTTGACTGAAGGTCAACTGACATTTTCCATTAAAATTGGGCTGATTTGTGAAAAACTTGTAATGTTGAGGACATTAATTCAAAAAAAAAAAAGAGGTCAAAGGCATAAAAATGAAAAACCATAAATGTTGAGGGTATTTTTGATAATTATGCCTTTTAAAAACTTTAACTTTTTTGGGAAACTTTGAAAGATTCTACTAGTTTTTCTGTTGATTATCTAGTTCATGGGTGATTTTGAAGAAATCCTTACTTGGGTAAGTCTCCATTGTTCTTCCTTGTGTTGTATTAATCATTTCTTTATTGTACTACTTTGTTCTTCTTCTGTTGCATTGTGTTCTGGTCGTGTTGTTGTCGTTTCTTTTATTGTTTTGAGTTGGGTTTTTCTACCGTTATTGTCTCGTTTTTATTTTATGTTATAATTTTTTTGTTTTTTGTTTATTTTTTAGATAACATGGTTGATAAAAGGAAAATAGGTTGACTAGCAGCTTTAGGAAATCTAACAGTGAAGTTGTGGGTACCTTGTGGGTATTTAAGATCACAATGGTAGAGATGAAAAGTATGATAAGAATTAGGGGAACCCAAGCTCCCCATTTAATGTATGAATTTTTTGTGCTACTGCTATCCACTAATTGACTAATATGGAATTCAATGGGTAGGGATTTTACTTGCCTCTATATGTTTTTGAGGCAGGTTTCCACTTATCCTTACACTCGTGGTTCGTTGCTATCTTGAATGATTTTGGGATTGTTCTTGGATAATTGGTGGGGTATTCCTAGTAGATATTATTGGCTTTCTTCTTAAACTAACGTATAAGGGGTGAGCTTCTAATTTCTAGTAGATATTCCAATGCTTCTATATATTTACTGCCTTCAAGAAGCTATATAGGTTTGCTTTTACGAATATTGATAGAAACTTAGGGATGTGTTACTTTGTTGCAAAGAAACGTGATTAGGGGCTTTTAGCTAGTGCCACAAATGAAGAGGGTTTAATTGATAATTTTCATTTCAATTTTATGATTTTTGTAGACACGATTGCTATTGAAGAGAGGGACAAATTCTTTTATTCCAATAATAGTTCTCGAATCTTCTGATGATAAAGGGATAACTCCTTTAGTCCCCAAAAAAAGGGATTAATGTTGTGGCTCCCTCTCTCAATATTGAGAGGTTAATTTTGCTTTCCTTTAGGTTTGGGTTTTTTTATATCTTCTTTTTTCTTTTATATTATTTCTTAACAAAAATAGAAAAAGGATAAAGTTTAATGAAAAACGCTGAATCACATGTGATAATTTATGTATATTCCATGCAGCCAAATAATTAAAAGTTGTACACATAGCAATTCATTGTTTCCAAGTTAACAAGCTTCTTGATTTGTGTTAAACCCATAGTATTAAATTGTGGATGCAGAGCCTGTTGTGGTTTCGGATGCTGTGGACGTTATGTAACACAAAATAGTTGTTACGGACGTGATTTTCTTTTTCAAAAATCACAATGTTTCAAAAATATTATATTTATACATTTTACAATCATATTTTATTATTCTAATATTAATGATACTCTTTTATGTGTTTATAAAAATCTAATTTTATAAATAAAAATTCATTAAAAACAAATATGAACCATACAAACGTTATCACACTAAATCATGAATAATAACCATAATTTTAATAAACAACATATAAATTATCTCATATTTTGACATGAAAAGTTAATTTTACATCAACTTAAAAAGAAAAATAACAACATACAAATATAAAAACTCCATTTGTTATATAATTCACCACCATACTAAATGACGTGAGGATCTAAATCATCTTTATTTTCATCACTCCCTTGGTTTCAATCACCTCCCGTTCCATGTGAAAAAGGCATCACACTGTATGCAAAATGTGGAGGGATAGAACCATGAGATGCATCATTGGTAGGAAACATGTGATGAAGTAAATGATAACTAAAAGATCCATAGCTTGAATTATGTCCAAAGTAAGGTGGATAAAATGCATTTGGTTGGTAGGAATGAGAACTCTGAGACGATGATTCACTAATTTCATTCTCATTTGTAGCTAAACTACGTGATGATGAGCCTGTAAATGAATCATGAAAGTTCTCTCTCATCCTCCCATGAGTTCTATCATTTCTACCTCTTCTATGTTGTAAATGAATATATGCATTTGTTTCATACAAACTTAGATCAGCAGCATAATGATATCTAGCTATACCTTGGCCTCCATAAAATGTGTCAGAAAACATGTGCTCAAGTTCTCTTTGGCATGTATTTTCATTATTTCCACCAGGACCATCACCATCACCACCACTTGATGTCAATAGTTGAACACTTTCCTTATTAGATTGAGCAGGTGAAATGTCATCCATATCGTCGCCTTGAGTTTATTCATCGACATTTTATTCATCGGTTTCATTCAGTAACTCTTCAAGCAACCATGAAAAATTGGGTTCACTATTAAGCGTAGAATCCTCTCTTTTCTAATGGATCATCCTCTTCAAAAATATTATCGAGATTGATTGGATTAAATCCCATTTCTAACTCTTTTACACTTTTTCTTTTCATGTGTCTTAGCTTCAACTTCATATTATAATGGACATAAACTAATTTTTGAAGCTTTTTATGCATGAGCCTGTTACTCTTCTTTGTGTGGATTAAACTAAATGTACTCCAGTTGTAACAACCCATTTTTAGTGAAATCGGAACAGTGGTTTTGAGACCACAAATCTGAAGTTAGAAGAAATTTTATTTTAAAATTATTTTATAGTCTATAGTATGATAGAAATATCGTATGAAATTTTTGTTAAGAAATTTTACTGTTTACATGTTTAATGTGATAAAAAGGACCAAATTGCATAAAGTGCAAAAGTTGAATTCTAGTAGCTAAAAGTATCAAATAGCTATGGAATTTAAAATTTAAGGTCCTTATATGGAAAATAAACCATTTATAGGAGTTAGTAGATAAGGATGATTATTCATCATTGGAAATTAAGAAATTATTAAGGTTAATTTTGTAAAGATGATAAAATAATGATGATAAATGAAATAAATAATTAAATTATTATCATTTTTATCATCTTTCCTAAAACAAAAACATGGAAACCCTAGCCATGGAAACTTAAGTTCAAGCAAGCTTATTTTTCCTAATTAGGTGAGTATTCTTGTCTCATTTTTAATGATTTTTATGTTTCCGAGATCGTAATAACTTAATCTAGCTATCTCGGGGATTAATTTGCAAAACTATTAAAGTATTAGAGTTTTTTCATGAATGAGTATAGTTGAATTTTGAAGTTTTATGGTAGAAAATGAAAGGTTGTTGTTAGATAAATAACTTTTGTACGGAGAATTTTGATGAATTTATCAATTAGGGACTAAATTGAAAAGATGAAAAATTTATGGAAAAATTCTAAATTTTGTGAAATACATGGGTTGCTATTAATATGAATGAAAATCAGCTAGGCTTGGAATAAGGATTAAATTTTATGAATTTTATTTTCCAAGCTTAAGGATAAAACCGTAATTAATTAAAAATATAGGGGCAAAATAGTAATTTTACCAAAGATGTGTGTTGGATTGAATTGAATATGAATTGAATTAAATTGAGTTAAATTCATTCATATATAGATCCAGATAAACCTAATACCGAGTTAGATCGAGGAAAAGAAAAAGTATCGGATTAGTAGCCTACGAAATTAGGAACACTTGCCGAGGTAAGTTCGTGTAACTAAATTTTATATTTGTATGATTTGAATTGAATATTGTTGTGTATGTGATTTGTATAAATTGCCATGTGTGTTATAGATCACATATCTGAAAAGTACAAAGTCTCGTTTGAACCTTAGAAATTTGATGGATACAAATGACATGTCATTAGGGTTCCCAGATTGGTTGTGGTCCTACATGTGTTGCGGACACACCACAGCTCTTATGAGCATCCCAATATTTGGCTCTCACGAGCTTCTCAATTAACGGCTCTCTTGAGCTTCCTGATTTATGACTCGTATAAGCTTCTTGATATACAGCTCAGTTGAGCTACCTCGTTATACAGCTTACATGAGCTTCTCGTTACATGGCTCGAAAGAGCTTCCCATTTACATGCTCGTATGGGCATACCTATATATGAATTGACGAATTACAAATTTGTACACCTCATGTGTACTACCCTTATATCTAATGATATTTTAAATGGTTCAGCGGACAAAGTTCTGATATGAGACATTCTGAGTTTGAAATGAACTATTACTGGTATATACTTAGAAATACATGGAAATGACATTACATGGTATATTGAAACATGAGAGGGATGATACATGTATGTGAAACTTGCCTAGTGATTATGTACATCCATGTTTATTGGTTATTGAAAGTGTTACCTGGCTAACATGTTGAAGATATGTGTTTAGGCTTTGGCCAAAATAATTTGGATAAGTTTTGTATGCTTACCTTAAATGCAATTGAATGGTAAGTTAATTTCCATGTTATATGAATTTACTAAGCTTAAATGGTTACTCTATTTTATTTCCCATGTTTTATAGTAAATTAGAAGCTCATTTTGGTTGGAAGCTGGTTAGAGTAGATTCACACGATCCAACAGCCCATTTCGGTATAAATAGTAAACTAATTTTGGTTATAATGGCATGTATAGGTTAATTTGGCCAATGTTGGCATATAAACATTTTGTTGAGATTATTCATTTGTATGGCTTGTATTTGGTATATATATACATGGCCTTGTCATGTTTGCATACATGAGTATTTGGTTAATTTGGTAAGTATGGATTCTTGGATATATGTGATGTTATATCATGCATAAAATTTGGCTTTGGCTTGGTTGAATGCTTTGATATAAATTGTTGATGTCCAAAATGTTTGGTTAGGTTGTTGGCAAATTGGGTGAGAAATGTGGCTTGGAAATGGCCTATTTTTGTCCACATGGGAGTGTGTCTCAACCGTGTGTGACACATGGCCAGGTGAATAGCTGTGTGTCCTTTATATCTTTTAATTTGCAAAACAGAATGCTCACACAGCCTAGCACACGGGCGTGTGGCTTGGTCATGTGACCCAATTCAAAGAGCTCATAAGTTTGGAAACGAGCTGAGACACAGCCATGTGTCCCTATTTTGAATGCCCACACGGCCTGAGACAAAGGCGTGTCTCTTGACCGTGTGAGACACACGACCTGGCCACATGGGCGTGTGTCCCCTGCACCTTTGAAAAAATTTAATATTTTTCGAAAAATTCTTTGAGTACCCAATTTAGTCTCGACTTGTTTCTAATGTGCATTTTGGGCCTCGAAGGCTCACATAAGGGACATTATCCTTGATTTCGATTGGTTTCTGATATGAATGCTATATTGTAACAGCTCGGTTTTAGATAAATCAAAATAGTGGTTTCAGAACTACAAATATGATGTCAAAAAATTATTTTAATATTATTTTTGGTGTTTACAGCATGATAGCATGTATGTGTGAAAATTTTGTGAGCTAATTTTATCGTTTAATAGCTCAATTTGAGAAAAATGATCAAATCGCGTAAAATGAAAAAGTTGCATTCTATTTGTTAAAGGTGTCAATTGGCCTTGGTTTTTAAATATGATGGCCTTAAATGGTAATTAGACCATTTTAGATGTTAATGGACACTAATGGACATCCATTATATGATTTTATATGTTTATTATTAAGGTTAATATAGTAATTCATTAATAAAGGTTAATATAATAAAAACAAAAGAAATTTTGTCCATCTTTTCTTCTTATGATCGAATTTTGAAGAAGAAAAAAAGCCATTGATGAACACTTAGGGTTTGAGACACATTAGGCTTGATTAAGGTATGGTTTGAGCTCAGTTTTTTTTATGATTTTTACGTTTTTGAGATCGTTGCTTTGTATTCTAGCTAGCCCGTACCTTAGATTTTGAATTTTTTAAAGGTTTAGCAAGTTTCTGTTGTTGAATGCTTGAGTTATTTGATGTTTAATGTTGAAATATGAAAGATTGATGCTAGATTTTAATGTTTTGTAAAGTGATTTTTGACAAAAATGTCAAAAAGGGATTAATTTGTGAAATATGTAAATTAAGGGGTTGAAATGTGGAATAAATGAAAGTTATGGGCTGCTAGGGGTCCTTATGAAATTCAGCTAGCATGTATTTGGTTTGAATTGTGTGAATTTTGTATATTTGTGAAATAGGGACTAAATTGTAAAAATGTGAAACTTTAAGGGCTAAAGTGTGCCTAAATATGTGCTTGTGGATTGAATTGAATGAATCAATGAATAAATGAGTTAATTTTGAATTCATATAGATCAAGAAAAAAATAATTCAGATTTAGATTGGAGGAAAATCAAGGTTTTCGAGTAGTTGACCCGATACAACAATTTTGAATACGATGTAAGTTCGTATAAATGAACTTAAATGTGTATCTATTTATTGAATGGATGAAATTGAGATAGTATTTGTTTTTCTATTGGATGAATATTGAGATATTAAATGAAATGTACAAGTTGAGTAAGACAAGTTGCCGAATAAGACCATAGCCAAGCTATGATAATCGAATAATAAGACCATAACTGGGTTATGGCATGTGAATGAAAGACCACGGCAGGGCCTTGGCAATGTATATGAAAGACCATAGTTGGACTATGGCATCGGAAAATTGATGAATTTGTATCGTAAGTACTTATAAACCGAAGCGGTTTGATAAGAGTATTGATAAGAAATAGAAAGGTTTCGGTATAGGTATGTACAGAAAACTATTCAAGTATTGAAATAGATGAAGTTGAGAACTCATGAATGAGGATATGAATAAATTTTATGCTAGCTCACGAATTGATGCTTTAGATGTTGATGATATTATCTATTTTGAATTGTTATATGAATGTTGTGATTATTTCATGTTCACATATGAACTTACTAAGTTGTAAAGCTTACTTTGTTTAATTTTAAATGTTTTATAGTTTTACGAACCTAGCTTGGATCCAGGAATTGTCAAAGACTTCATCGCACTATCAAACACCTAAGTTGGTACTTTTGAGTTGCGTATATATGGAATATGGCATGTATAGGCTAGTTGTGATACTTTGGTTGTGAATATAGCCATGAGAGTTGGCTTTCAAATGTATATGTTTTGGTTGTGCAAATAGCCATGAGTGATGGCTTATTTTGGCATGTTTGGTATGAAAATATTTGTGGTTTTATAATTCCAAATGGTTAATTGAATTATAGAGTTTAATGCTTATGAAATACATTTGGTGAAGTATGATTTTAGAAGTTGAGTTGATAAGTATTTGAATAAGTATTTGGTATTGACATGATTATTGAATTTAGTTGAAATGAATATGGTATGGTTATGTATTGGTTAATGAACTTTGGCTGTATATTTGTGACTTAAAATTATACCTTATGAGCTTGTGTAGGTATGTGTAAAAAGGGTGACAAATTGGCTTTGCAAATGGCCTATTTTTGTCCACACGTGTAACAACCTAAAGTTTATGGGTATCAGAAAAATTGAATTTTCGGGTCATTATTTCCACAAAATGAATTCGTAAATATTAATTAGAAATATTTACGAAGTTAGTAGTGTGGTTAATTAGATTTTGGTTAAGTGAATTAGTTTGAATTAAGGCTAATTTAGTGAAAGGACTAGATTGAATAAAGGGTAAAAGTTAAATTGTAGAATAAAGAAAAGTCAAAGGATTAAATTAGCAATTAAACGAATTGAGGACAAATGTGTGGTTAAAATTAACTACATATGTATAAAGTATAATACATATATATGTAATAAAAGTATATGTTTACTTATATTAAAAGTAAATAATAATAATTATTAAAATTTAATAATAATATAATATAATAGTTAAAATAAATAAAGAAAATAAAACGAAATAAAATAAAGAAAAAGGAAAGAAAGGAGGATGAAACAGAACAGGGAAAGAAAGAAAGAAAAAGGGAAAGAAAAAGAAAGGAAAAATAGAGTTTTAGGGATTGAAGCTTAATTGGTAAGTCAATTTAGTCCCTTTTCTTGTAATTTTGATGTTTTTGGAATCCTAGAACAAAGCTCTACTTGAATTATGTTAAAATTTAGGAAGTTAGTGAATTTTTAGATGTTGATTAAGTTGAACTATTTAGTCAATTATGAGATAAAGTGATAAAAATTCAAGTTAGAATTGGGAGAAGGATTGAATTGTAAAAGAGAAATAAGTTTTGACATAATAGGGATTAAATTGAAAAAAATTCAGAATTGATATTTTATATTGAATATTAAGAACTGAAACTTGTTTAAAGTAAGTATTAAGTGAAAATATGAGATTTATTTGAAGAGAAAGAATAGTTATGGTGGAAGGACTAAATTGGAATTTATGTAAAAGTTACATGGAAAATAGAAGAGTGTGTTATTAAATGATATGTATTGATGATTTTAAATGTTAATATTTTTCGTAGCTAACATAACACCGGAAACGTCATCAAAGAAGGGAAAAGAGAAAGTGAACGAAGATAACGAAAAAACTCGAGAATTACGGTTTGTATTTCTATAAACTAAGCTTTTAAGTTAAATGTTGTATGTATTGCTTTATCATGTATGGTAAGTAAATTAAATGTAAGTATTGTTAAATTTGAAATGTATTAACTGTTATACAAAAATTTGAAAGTGAAAACCCAATTAACAGTGTTGGGCTAGTCGGATATAGTTGGCATGCCATAGGATTGGAAATGTTCAGGGATATTCCGACTGTGTCGATGAGGCACTGTAAATGCCTACTCATCACATCGTTCGGATTCGTTCGATGTGGTACTCGTGTACCGCCATCGCCATCGCCATCTTCATTACTATTACTATTACTATTACTGTTACGGTGTATTCCGGCTTTGGCTGATGAAACACTATATACTATCCCGGTGTGTGGGTTGGATTCGTGTATCTGTTAAGGTTCGAGTTATGTTAATAGGGGTAATTTAATGTAATGAATTATTGAATGATTGTGCCATTGTACTGAAAATCGACTGTTTCTGACTGATATCATTGAACTGAACATTTCATTGAAAAAGAACTTTAAATATAACTAGTGCCAATAGATTTGAATTAAGTAACTTAAATGCATTTTGATGTTAATATTTGTTTAAGAGTTAGTTTATAGAAATACCACTGAGTGCATACTCAGCGTACGGTTTGTTTTCCGTGCGCAGGATTAGGTACAAAAGAAAGCTAAGGACTCAGCGTCCAAGCCAATCCCGGACTTAAAGTGGTGAAATACTTTTCTTTTGGTAAAATGGCTTGTACCTAAGTTGTTAAGATGTTATTTTGTAAATGATAGTGAATGAACATGAAAGATGTTGAAGCATGGTATAAAATATACATATTTTGGAAGTTAAATTTACGTGAATTTGATTAGTATGATAATGTAGTATAATTTTGATATGAATTATGGTACCAATGAGGTTACATTGGCTGGATAATTTATTGTTTAATTGGATATGTATTAAGTGTGTTTAATCGAGTTTCGGCTGAGTTAAAAGCTGAGGAAATTATTAGCTTGAAGCTTAAGTTATGTAGGGTTCGTAAACTTGAGGCAAAATGGCTCATTTTGAGTCTACACGGCCTGGCACACGGGCGTGTGATCAGACCGTGTGTGATACACGGTAAGACCACGGGCGTGTGATATGACCGTGTGTCCTCTGCATCCTTAAATGTGAAGTCAAGATAGTACACGGGCAAAAGGCACGGCGGTGTGTCTTGGTCGTGTGAAGGACACAGGTTTCAAGCATGGTCGTGTGTCAAAATAGTGTGAAAAATGGCTTAAAAATGGTGAAAAATTAGTTTACCACACGGCCTAGCCACATGGGCATGTGCCCAGGCCATGTGCCCTTTTGATGCTTAAGAAATTGCAAGTCAGAATTGCCCACGGGTTGGCCACATGTCCATGGGAGCCACATGGGCTGGCCACACGGGCATGTGCCCCTAACTTCAAGAAATTTTTTTAAAGTTTTCCAAAGTTACCAGTTTAGTTTCAAATCACTTCTAGACATATATTGGGCCCCATAGGCCCATATTAGGTCTTTATGGTGAAATTTGAAAAGTTTTGATTTGGAATGTAAATTTATGACTCGGTTTTGTACAAATGCTAGTGTATAAGTCCGATAATGCCTCGTAACCCTATTCTGGTGATGAATACGGGTTAGGGGTGTTACAACACGGGCAGAGACACGGGTATGTGTCTCAGTCGTGTATGACACAGGTCATGCTACACGGTCGTGTATCCCTTCGAGTTGAAATTGAATTGAAGTCAGTATGCTCTACACAGTCTCACACATGGGTGTGCGACTGGCCGTGTGGTACAAGTCAGTGAGTTACACGGCCTAGCACACAGGCGTGTGTGGCCACTTCGAAGGGTACACGGGCTAGACACACGAGCGTGTGGTCGGTCGTGTGACCCAAGTCAGTATGTATGCCTTGTTTTCACACGGCCTGTGACACGAGTGTGTCTGAAACCGTGTGAGGCACACAGTCTGTTCACACGGGCGTGTGACCCTTATATGTTTGAAATTTTTCTAAGCTTCTAAAATTCTTATATGTTGTCGGTTTAGTCCCGAACCACTTCTAATGCATGTTTAAGGCCTCATAGACCCTTATAAGGGACAACGTAATTATGGTGAATGGTATTTGAATATGAATGCATAAATGTATGATGCATGTATGATAAATGACGTGTATTGATCGGTAATACCTTGTAACCCTATTCTGACAGTGAATAAGGGTGAGGGGTATTACATATATGATATGAAATATCCGTTTATTTGTTCTGTAAATTTCGGTAATGCTCTGCAACCCTATTTCAGTGACAGATTCGGGTTAGGAGTGTTACACCAGTTGTGCTCACAATTTGAATATGAAGTTGTTTGACTCAAAACTCTAACAGTAATGCCTTCAAGTTGAGGAGCACAACCTCCATAATTAATCCACCATTCAGCTACACAAAAAAAAATATAAATAATAAGATTCAATTCGTAAAGTATCTATAAATATATCTTTATTATCTACAAAACTATAAAGGTAAAATTCTTTTTTACCAGAATTAATCTTTAGAATTGCAGCTTGAGCTAATGGTGTTCCAAAAGAATCCACTTTATCTCGATATAGCAACAACTAAAAATAAATAAATCAGTAATTACAATATAAGAATTTATAGGCTCCTTTACAAATTTAGGTATATAAATATATACTTGATTTATTTCCAAAACTTGATTACTCATGTTAGGCTCTAGCTTTTGTATAACATTTCTAACTCCATTCATGGTTTCACAAAGTACATGGTTTGTGGAACTGCCTCCATACAGAAACTGTGGATTTAAGAAATATCCTGTATAATAAATAATATAGTAAATATCTAAATAAAACACTATACAAATTAAAATATTTAAAAGTTTTACGATGTACCAACAGAATGCAAATTATTACTTAGTTGATCACTCTATCTCTTATCAATAATATCCCAATATTTCTGGTAATAGTGACAATCTCTTTGAATTGCCAACTTTTCTTGATCCATAGCTTCATAAGTAAAACCCATAGTTGGTTTTTCATCGCCATCACATATTTTTAACACTTTAACGAACGGTTCTTGGATATTTAAGACATCAACAACCTTTTTCCATAACTCACTTGAGTTAATAACTTTCATCATTTCTAGTCCAGTTGGTTTTCTTGCATATGTGAACCTTTTCCATGCTGAAAAAGTCACCATTTCCTTTAGGGCTTGTTTGCTTCTAACAATGCTCTCCAAAGCAATAAAATTGGTAGTAAATCTAGTGATCCCAGGTTGCAAGAAATCTACACCCTTGATATATTTTTTCATATAATCAATTGACCAAGTATGATTGTATATGAAAGAAGTTATCTTTTTTGCCTCATCTAAGACCTTTTTCACACTTTTCCTATTGCCAATTTCTTCCAAAATAAGATCCAAGCAATGAGTAGAACATGCAGACCAATACAAGTGCCTTCTCTTTGCATCAACATTTGACCATCGGCTTTGATAGCTGTTTCATTGTTTGTAACAACCTGAACAACAAATTATTCACTGATTTCATCGACTATTTTGTCCATTAAACCAAAATAATACTCAGTAGTACAAGAGGTAACACTGCTAGCATCAATGAATGTTTTAAAAGCAGTACCTTTGTACTATAAATCAAGAAATTGATTATATGTTTATTAGTTGTCTCTTTCCACCCATCACACATAATCGTCACCCTTTTTTCTTCCTATAAAGGCCTAAAGCTATTTACCCATTCTTGTATCTCTTTATACTCATCTTCCAAATACACCTCTGTCACCTCATAAGCTGAAGGACCCTTAACCAATTTTGCAACGTTCGCTGCAACTTGAAGTAAAAGTTGAAGAAATAGGTAAAACTTCATGCAATATCAATTTAGACATTTCTTTCCCTAGCTTAGCTTTTGCATTTTTAAGAAAGCTCGAACTAAGTTTTGATTGATTCGAACTTTTTTATCTTTCAAGAACAAGATCCATGTTTGCTAATCTAGCTCTAGGAGGGTCAAGATTAGTCCATTGACGTTCCATCCCACTTCTTTCAGAATTACAGACACTAAATGATCGTCTAATTCTTTGAGTTCTAGAATTACGACCTCCTCCAATTTCAAAAACTGAATCTTAACCAGTTCTTGCTCTTCAACATTTCCTTTCTTCCTATTCAACTTGAGATATCATACTCTCACGTCTTGCGATAGTTAACTCTTCATCATCGCCACCACCACTATCACCATAGTCTCCACGGTCTCCTAATCTTATTCTTTCCTCTAATTCTTCTTTCCTCCTCTGCTTCGCAGCTTTTTCACTATGATATTCTTGATGTTGTACAATGGTTTTTCTAACTTCTACCGAGACATGTGGATAACGTGCTACATTCCCTTTTTTTGCAGCCAAATGCTCTTTCAACCGTGTTATTCCTCCTTTAATAAATCTTCCACAAAATCTACATTTGACATTATTATGATTACCTTCAACAGGTTCTCCCCACCTCCAACCATAATCATCACTAGGAGCTGCATCTTCTTTATTTCTTAAACGTGGCATTTTTTTTCTTATATTTGCATGAAAATTATTATTAATCATTACTTAAGTTCAAACCAACTAGTAAAAGATTCATAAAAATGAAACAAAAATTTTAGGACTTAAACTAACAATAAAAAGTATTCACCAAAATGAAACAAAAATGACAAGGCTTAAAACTAAAAACTAAAACAAAAATAATAAGACTTAAAACTCTAATAGCGTAAACACTACTAATAAGACTTAAAACTAAAAATGGAAAAAAATTATAAGACCTATAATTAATAATACAAAAGATTCACAAAAATATAAAACTTATAATTAACACTACAAAATATTTACAAAAATTCAGATAAAATTCAATATAAATATAATTAGTTATTAATTAAATATGTAAAAATAATAATTACATAGCAACTCTAAATTTAACTTGTAAGACAAATATATTATTTAAACTAAGTAATAAATAAAATAATAATATTTTAAAAAGAATAATTACATAATTTACTTGTATTTCTTGCTTCACAAATGAGTTGAGATGATGTTGATTCCTCATTATTAACTCAAGAATGCAACTCTTGAAATAGAAAACAGAAGAAGTAGCTCTTGAAATGTTGAAGAAAATAGTTGAGAGAATTTGAAATTCAATAGTCTTACTCTTTCACCCTAAAATGTTATTCTGTAGTAGACTAGTAGTGTAAAAAAAAAAAATTGGACCCTTTGTAATTTTTGTTTTAAAGCTTTCAGCTGAATTTTAAAGTAAAAGGATATATATATATCTATATATATATATATACATTAGTTCCTATTTTTACACAAAGCATGTGATACTGTCATTTCATTTTATTTCACATAGCTTTGGACAGTTTTATTTTGTAAAAATTCAAAAGAAAACTCAATACCCACACGCCTAGTTCCTGCCAAAATAATTGTACAAGTAGGCACAACTCTTCAATATAATAATTGATATAAAAATTTGATATACTACCAAAAGTTTAAAATTAAAAATCTCGGTCAAACTAAAAAAAAGTTTTATAGCTTACATGAAACGTGATCTAGACCTGTCTACTTTTAACAAATTATATTTATACATTTTATGAGTGTTATTTAATTTTCAAGAACAAGAAACCTATCATTTTAATTGTTTTATTGTATCTTATTAGGGGAACTTAGTTTTTAAGTCTCTCACAATGTCCACAAGTTTCATGCTTACTACTGTCATTCTACTAATGATTATTTTTGGTTCTTACTTTAAAATTATTAAGATTCAATGATTATTTCTGGTTGGCTACTATAGTTATCTTGTTATAGCCTAAACATTGAAAAACTCCAACATTAGTTTGTAGAAGCTTTAAATTTGATTATTAGGTGTAATTAAGTTTGCAATTAAGCAAACAAAGCTCTAAATGACTTGTTGCAGTGCTAATGCGGCGTTGCGCCGCTTTTTAATAACTATTGTGGCATTACATAACGGATTTTAACTGTAACGATCGTGATGTGATTTTTGTGATGCGTTGTGCCGATATTGCATCATAGTAATTTTCATTTCCATTACGATGCTGCCGTTACGTTGCGGCCACAATTTAATTAAACCTTTCTAGATCAAATGATACGTGGAGGATCAAATTAGACATACTGATAATGTATCAAATTCTATGTAAATACTAGAAAGCTAGTGATATCTCTTGGAAATGACTACACGACGAACTAATTAAACAAAACTGCAGATTCCATGTTTAAGTATAATAAGGAAACGAAAATTACCCTAGATGATCAAAAACAAAAGAAATAAGAAACAAGCTATAGGAGGAGGATTCATATAAACTAAACATTAGTTCCCACAAAGAGCAATGGATAGATCTAAGTTTATAGCACTACGTCGGGTGACCGATGAAGATGACGATGACGATGAAAAAGTAGAAGTAGAAGAGGAGCCCCAGCAGTCTTTATAATTTGATCTTAAGTACGAAGAGAATGCCTCGCTGCTTCTGGTTTCACTTGTGGAAGATGTATTATGATATTGCAATGACAATGACAATGACAATGATAACTCACAGCCACCACCTCCACCATCATCTTCTTCCTGTCTCCTTATATTACGTTCGATAAGTTTAGCGTCTTGCTCATGTGCACGTTTCGGATCTTCTACTTCTACCTTGGTTGCCTGAGTCAAGGAAAGCTGTGGTTTAATTACCGCTACATGCAAATTCATGTCACAACATTCATATTTGACATCCATTTACGAATTGGAGTACCATACATATGATAGGTCAGAGTCCACGCCCAATATAAACATTTATGCTAGAAATCAGATGGCTGAAAGCCCCTGGGTGAATCAATTTGATTAAATAAAGCAGTCACAGAATAGGGGAAGCATTTACTACTATGACAAATTTGATTTACCAGTAACAACTAAAAACTACAGTAAAAAAAGAAACTGTAAAATAAAATAAGAAAATAGAACTTGCGTCGATTAATCTATATATGGAGAATTTTGGATAGGAATAAAAATTATTAAAACACAGATTAATATAAAATATGAATATAATATATTAATATATAATAACTTAAATATTACTATGATGCATGGAAATAACATAGGATGAAAGGGAAGAAAATCTATATTACTTGGATATAGATGTAATTTTTAATATAATTTTAGGTCTAGCACATGAATTTTTACTCTTTGAAAAAAATTTCAATGAAGCTAAAGGGTTGATAAGTGTTCCTGACCTTTTAAAATAAATATCTTTTAAGCCTTTTATAATTCTTTAATTTATAATTTTAAATTAATAATGATAAAATTACATATCGACCTCAAAAATAATAAAATTTTAATTTAATTTTTAAAAATATAAAAATATAAATTATTAAAACAATAAAATTATATTTTTATCATCGTATAAATATATAATTTAATTTTACTCGAAATTTTTTTAAAAGCGTTCAAAAATATATGATGAAGAAAGTCAATAGAGTGGTAATCCTAACACCTTTTAATGAGTGAAGACCATAGGCTTTAAAGAAGCAATGTTTGTGGTCCATCCGATGCAATAAAATTGAGTTTGAATTTCCATAAAAAGGGTCCCCTATTCGTTAGAAATTAGAATTGCAGTGGACCACATAATACAACTCTTTCCTTGGAAAAATAAAGCAATTTTATCAATGTTGATTTTATATAATAAAATATTAATTATTGTGTTAAATTAGTTGGCTTGATAAAATATCAATTATGAACAAAATTATTACCTAAAATTATATTAATTTTAAAATTATGATAGCTTATATTAATATATGTGAACTCTACCATAATATTTCATTTTTATTTAGATAAATCATCTATATCAAATTTAGAGTAAATAAAAACTTACAGAAATTTTTTACCAATATATTAATATGCAATATCCTAAACTTAACAAAATTTATATAAATATTAATATCTTAATAATAAAAAAAAGGAGAAAATCACCCTCATAAAAATTAAAAGGAAAAGTAGAAATAATATATCGAGTGAGGAAGAGAGGGAAGTGCTTTATCTAGCGTAGCTCAAGGAAATCAGGTTGTACCAGTGAATATGATCTGAAAGCGTTGAGACTGTAAAGATCATGTGGCAGAGACAAAGCTAAGGGTTGACCCAGTGAATGAGAATAGTTGATTGTTTGATCCCATACGTAATCCCCGTTGTCTTGTTTTATCCTCTTACGTGCATCCATGGTTTGCTTATAATCATCAAAGGAGCACGTATTCGAGACCCTCGTCTCACATATTCCATGCCTGCATGCATAGTGCAGATTCTCATCAGATCAAAAAGAAAAACATCATGCAACACAAGTCTTTTTGGTTTGATTGTTTCTTGCATTACAATATCACCTTTTTTTTTATCTAAAATTTGAAAAGTCAACCCATCGGATATTGTTCTTGGTCGGGATTTTGTCTCAAATCTTGGTATGTTCATTGGGTGAGAGTGACCCAAAGTGTTTGGATAAATGAAACCATAGAAAACTGAAAAGTTGGCCTAAGAGCTATAACATCTAGGGCCATTAATGCTAAAGTTAAGCTGCTGACCTTTTAGGAGGGAATGGATTATTGTCGATCAAATGAGAACATGATTCTTCAATGGGTACAACACATCCATCAAAGCCATGGTTGTCATCAAAAGATTGTCTTCTTTCATGGGTTGAGCTCGTAACTGTCATTGCAAAAAAGAGAAAAAAAGAGCCAAAAAATCAAACACAAAAAAGTCAACAAAAACTTTGTTAGGTAGAGGAGACCAATTTTTCTAATGTAAATGAAAGAAAAAATGAGTTTATGATAATATGCATGCATATATCTTGGGATTTTCGTCGTTTGGTTTGATTCGGACAAGTGAGTCATGGGTTTTCATCAAAGATGCCAAATGTAGAAGATTTGCAATTAAACAAGTTATTAATAATAAATGAAGAAACTCTGAGAGAGAGAAGATAATAAATGAAGTTAAACACATGGTTTTTAACTCCAAAATACAAAATATTCCGGCAAAATATCATAGAAATTCTGGGTTTAATTTAAAGGAAAAAAAAAAGAAGCATTTAAAAGGAGATACCCTGTCTGCCATAATCACTTCTCATGCTTCGATACATCTGGTTAGAAAGGAAAGAAAAAACAAACCATATGAACAACAAAGATCAAAGGACAAACAATTTCAAAGAAACAAATTAGGAGTTGAAAAGCTAAGGAAATAGACCTGAAGATGGCTCTTGACATGTGAAATGGTGAGTCCTTTCACATCCATCAACTGAAGAACAAGCTTTGGCGTAGCTTCTACCATGAATGAAATAAAAAAACCCATTGTTAAATAGCATTTTCGTCTCTCTCATAATCTTAAAAGTAATATTAAAAAAAAGAGGAATAACTTACTGTGTTGGCCACCAAGTCTGTCAATGGCATGAAGAAAACAGTGATGAAGTTGAGGAGTCCATCTTAAACGAGGCACCTTTGATCTTATATATTGCCTCACTGCACCATTATGCCTCCCACAACGACCCATCAATCTTTTAAAACAGTCCAATTCCCTTAACACGATCGATCAATCTTATCTGGTTTTCTATCTGCTGTTTCTTAGCAACTAGTTCTTTCAGTCTTGTTGAAGTTTTTGTCTAGGTTACAAAGCAAAATCAATGGTCAATGGCCAAAAGAGAAGAAGAAGAAATTTACAAGAAGAGTAAAAGAGGAAAGATCACGAGAAAAGGAAAAGATGAAGCTGAAAATTCCCTACTAATCCCTGCAACTTACTGCAGATTATAAACTCTGAACATTTTTACTGCTGATAAAAATCAAAACCCAAATTTGTTTTTAAAACAAAAATTAAGAAAAGAATGAAAATTCCATCACGAGATTTCTGATCTGCCCTTCCCTTAAATCATTACCCCCTCTCTCTCTTCAACTGTCTTACTTTGACCTTTGCTCACTTTCTCTGAATATCCAGAGAATTATCAGCTATGTTTTTCCTACAAATATATTATATCTATGTACGGCCAGGCCAACGTCGTCATGATCACAAAAAGCCCCATAAATATATAATATCATGTGATGTGAGTTTATGTGATTTTATATATTTTTAATCTATTAAATAATATATTTTAAATTTTAAAAATATATTTGTGATAATTAAATATGGGTTATTTTAATTTATATTAAAATTGAATTGATATTGAAAAAATAATTGAGAGAATAAAATATCACTTTAAAAATAATAAAAATAATAAATTGAATTAATACATAAAATTATTAAAATAATATATAAATTGGAAACTATATAAGAACGAAAATATTTACACAAAATCAATGATCATATTTAGTAATAACTATTAAAATGAATTGTTGACTTTTAATTTTCTTTTCAAAACAAATTCACAAAACTTATTTTTCATTTGAACTAAACTAGATCTAATCATGAGTCGAGTTTGGGTTTAAGCAATAAAATTTTAGGCCCGTTTTCTAGGTTCAGGCCCATCTTAAAAAAATAGGTCTGATTTTTTCCAAACCCGACTCAGATATAAATGCTAAACCTGAGCTTGGTCTAGTCTACTCGTATTGAAAACTTTTTATATTATTTTTATATAAAATAAATTTTTAAAAAATATAATACATCAAATACATTAAAAACATTAAAATAAATATGTTTCCCAACAAATTGAAAATATATTTAAAAAAGTCTTTATATTTAAATAAAGCTAAGATAGTTACAACTTTACACAGAAATGGCTCGAAAATAATAGAAAATTTAATCATAAAAGAAGAATTATACAATTTTCAAACAACAACAATAAAATGTAGTAATATAATAGCAGAATGGCAGCAAAATAACATCAAAATGGTAGCAAACAACAACAAAATAGTAACAAATAATAGCAAAACAAAAGTGAAAAATATTTTAGGCAAATTTAGGTTGGGCCCGGGACAACAAAACTTACCCGAGGTCCAACTCATTTCCTAAATGGGCCTTATTTTTTGTCCAAGTCCACTTTTCGGGCAAGCTTTCGGGCCTAGGCGGGTAGCCCGACCCGTGATCAAGTCTAGACCAAACAAATATATTCTATCTCTCTCCGATGTCATTGTTATTCGAATATGGTTTCATATTGCCTCTTCGAAAAACCATTACTTTATTCGAAAAACCATTACTTTAACCATTCTTTTCAATATAATTCTAACTTATTATTGCTAACAACCTCTATTTTTAACTAATATTTTTTCTTAGATGTTATTTGATTGAATATACTTAACTACGAATGTTATTTGTAAAGCTAAAATTAAATTTTAATTGGCATATAACTCTAATACTATTTAACCGATATTTAAGATGCTTAAGGTTCTACTCAATTAATAACTCTATTTTGCATAAATAAAATTAGCACAATTTTTAAAAAAAATAAAAAAGTCAGTTTTATAATAATTTCAAAATTAAATTATAATTATTTTTAACTAATAACTATAAATTAATTTATAGTTATAATTATCAAAATAATTTCATATATTTTATATTTAGAGTTCTATTCCTAATAATTCTATTTTAGAATTAGCAAAACTTTATTTACATAAAAAATTAACTAATATTTTCAAAATTAAATAGTATAATTATTTTTAAATATCAATTTAATAATATGATAGAAAATAAAATGTATTCTCGTCAATTTAAAAGTTTCTCTAAACACGTACTTATATATATTATAGATTATAAATTGTAGATATATAAGAATAAATAGTGAAGATTTTTATTTCAATATAATGACACGCAATAAAAGTTTTAAAAGAATATGTAATTATTAGTATATACTCAATTATAATATTTAGTATGCTTATAAAAAATCACATTTAATGTTGACTCTAAATCAGTTTTAACTAATTTTATTTTTCAAAAAAAGAGTAAGTTATAATTACAATTATAAACAAGATTTACAATTAAAATAAAAGTTACAATACATCATCAGCTTAATAATTATAATATATTTGGATTTAAATTAAAATAAATCTTGAAATTGTGGGACTTAAAAATGAGATTTTAAAATTCTAAGAGCATGTTTGGTTGGATGGTATAGCCTATGCATTTCAACTCTATTCAATGGGCCCATTATAAATTGTTGTTTGGTTTAAGGTAATAGCCTATTACGTGTCGAATGGAATCAGCCTCTATTACTATAACACTTCAAAACTCAGCCTAAAAGTTTAGACCGAATATTAGAGATTACATTGATCACTGAAGTGATCAGCAACAAAAACTTTAATTTAAATCAAGAAAACCTTTTTGTTCATTATGTTTGAAACAATATTTAACTGGAGTCAAACATTCAAAAAAAAATCCACAGTTTCTAAAGTTCAGTCCACAGTTTGTATAATCGTTTTACAAACCGACTTAAATTTTACCGTATAAAACTTATGAGATTTTACTTAAATCGAATCAAACCATATATGTTTGAGACTTTCGGTATGCCGAGTCCAGCTCTAAAACACAGAAAGTACCTGAAAGGAAAGAAACTACAAAGACGAGTTAAGCGAGCTCAGTGTGAGTCCGAAACATGAACAGACGACAACAGATGGAGTGACACAATAAATACTTCAGACAAGCATGTGCATAAAAATATCACTTACGAAAGTCTCAATCGGTATGTCAAGTACAATATCAAACCACAAAAATGATTTTCTAGTCATACGCAATAATCAGATCATATTACATGACATTAAATATATTGTCAATAACCAAAGCTTCACACAAACAGACAGAATGTTCTAACAAACAGACGTATATTTAGATGCGAACAGATGCACAATTCAAAATCCCACCCCACCAACCAAACTCCACTTCGTCCATTCAGCACACCACATAAGGGCTATGGTAGGCCCGTCCACCATACACACCACATAGAACCATAATAGGTTCATCCACCCAACACACCATAACGTGGAACTATGCCACTTAAGTAACTATATACAGCTGAGCTGATACACTTATAGAATAGTGCGGTAAATCGCTGTACAAAAGTATCTCAGTTAAAACTGCTAAGTCTGTCTTCCTTCTCTTTATAGCCAGATCCCAAAATTTTCATGTTATGCAACAATGCACATATCATGTATATATTATCCATAAACGGACATTAGCATTTCCAGTTGAATAGATTCAGATTTAATCACACTTGTATTCAAATATTCACTTACGAAAACAATAATAAACTCATACTTATTCATCATATAAACGAGCAATAAAATTAAAGCCCATAAACGCATGTATATATATGAGTCAAACAAAACCGAGTCCTAAACACACTTACCGAGGCTCGACCGATGGTTGGATTACACAGAAACATAAAACATACAATTTATGACTCAAAACAAAAATTCTACAAAATAGGGTGACATGGTCGTGTGCGCCAGCCGTGTGGGGGTCTACACGCCCATGTGAAGGCCATACACGCTTGTGTGGAGGGGGCACACGCTTGTGTGAGCAGCCTGTGTAACTCATTGTCCAAAAATGCCAAAAATAAAGAGCAGAGGAAACACGGCCGTGTGGAGATCTCACACGCCTGTGTGGAACACATGCCCGTGTGGCCAGGCTGTGTGGCACAAAAGTTTGCCCAAAAACCCCAATTCCCAATTTCACACGGTCGTGTGAGCCACCCATGTGGGGCACAAGCCCGTGTGGCCACCCATGTGGTCACGAGACCACATCGAAACAGCTCAAAATTCAAGCTTTTGATGCCAAAACGATCCCCAACCATTGGTAACCCAGAATTATGCCAAAACATATAGAATTTCATGCACTTCAGAATCAATATGATACTTTAAATAACCAATCTCATAAACACACAAGACATTATCGAATTTCACCGCAATTCAATGTCGAAGTTAAACCATTTCAGAACACACACCTTAAAACGCGATACCAAGCAACAAAGATCAATCAATTCGCCCTCACCAACTGTTCAGAAACCTCAATTCACACACAACTTAAACTATAAAAACTTCAATTAAAAAATAATAAAGACAACAATTCTATCACAACTTTCATGAACAAAACTTACCCACTTCACTTACGGTAAAACGAAACACACTAGGATGCTCAGTCTTAACAGACAACACGTAACATGTGTAAAACGGAAGAAACAAGAAATTAAAAGAAATGAAATTGGACTTTGGAAAGAGCAAAAAGAAATGATGGGAAGAACAAAAATAAAAAGTAAAAAACAAAAGAACGTAAACTTATTTTCTATTTAAAAGTTAACTTCCTCTTTAAAAAATAAAAAAATAGATAAATATCAAAACACTTACAGGGATTCGAACTTGGAACCCAAAGACACATTAACACACAACTAACCACCAGACCAGCAAGCTCATTTTGACATTAAAAGTTGAAATTGAACCCAAATGTTCAACCCACTCACTAACCTTAACCACAAACCTCAAAACTTCTAACCCTAGATTCCGAGATGTTACAATTATTGTACAACTTGTAATAGCAATTCAGGGGTTGGGGGTCTGAATTGACTATTCAAACCCACTCGTAATAACATTTTTCCTTTTTTAAACCCACTCGTAATAACATTTTTCCTTTTTTAAACCAAAATAGCCTGCCTCTCTTCTTCATCATTTTCACTTTCACTTCATATTTCTTCCTCGACATTTATCCCCAAAGTGAACCCTAGAAATTAGCTCTTTAATCAACGACAAATCAAGCATCCATTCGCCATCTTCATCTTCATCTTCCTTCTAGTTGAACCTCCTTATTTACAATAAGTGCATTTGATTCCTTTTTTTTCTCTTATTTTTTTAGTTGAAGTTCTTTCACTTTTTTCAACTTTTCTTTTTCCCTTTTGTATTTGGATATAAACTAGCAAAGCAAATTGTAAAACCAGCAAAACAAATTGTGCCTAAATGAAATATTTTGTGTATCAATTAGGCCTGGAATGATTGAGTCAATCCTATGTTGGATGTATGAATTGAAGAATCTTGGACTGCCATAATTACCATACAAATCCAAATGATTTCATCATTTTTCTTGCGGAAAATATGGACATCACATATATAATAAGGGTAATTACATGTTATTATTTACTATCATGATATGTTAGCCCAAATTAAAAGTGATCTAATTTGATTAAAGTTTTATTGGGCTTTAATTATTAAATAAAGTATGGGTTAAATATGTGTAGATACTCTAGTAATTGAATTCTAATAAAATTCTAATTAATGATAGGCTAATTAGGAATTAGAACTAATATGTTAATGTTATAAATATTAGGGTTATAGGCCCCAAATTATACACAAGACATCTTCTCTAATATCTTATCCTTAGGAAAGAGAGAACAGAAATTATTTGAATTTCTTGTGTGCTAATTTAGAAGATCAAATCTCCCAAGATCCTGTAAAACTTCAAGAAATTTATGGATTTAGGTACACTTTTACATCTATTTTTGTTCTTGATTTATTCTTAATGATTTGACATGATAATCCTGGTTTATTAAGTTTTATTTCAAATTTATTTTACAAATCTAACAAGTGGCATCCGAGCTTTGTCATGTTGAATCATTGAGAATGAATTGATTCTTTATTATTTTTGGATTGATTCATTTTTCTTTTTAATTTTATGGATTTGATATCTTAATTATATATTATGTTGAATATTTGAAATTCTGATAAATTTTTGGGTTTTGATTCTTTAAATAAAGTTTTAGGGTTTTATAAATATAATCTAGTTTAATATTTGCATATGCTATTCAAATATGAAGGTTTATTTATTTATTTATTTATAATCAATTGATAAAAATTGATTTGTGAGATTTTTATCTTCTTTTCACACAATCATTTTATAAATTTTGGTTAAAGTCATTATTAAATTAAAGTTAAAGACTTACAACATTTTGCAGTTGAAGAATTCTAGTTGGGTTGTATAATTGGTTTTGAAAGTTAATTCACTTGATCATCAAATAAATGAATGTTGGTAAGATTTTATTTTCGCATTATTTGTTTTAAATTTTCTATTTATGTTTGAATACATATGGAATTATCATCTTTTGTCTTTATTCACGATGAATTATATTCACTATTGAATTCAATTCATATATATGAATGATTACTTTTGGTTTCATTATCATTATTTTATATAAGTTTTAGTCCTTATGGAACCCGAATAAAATTAATATATTTGGAATTTTTTTAAATATGGTGGCTATGAAATTTCATGATAATATCTTTAGTCATGAATATAAATTTGAGTTTACATGAAATATGTAAGGCAAGCCATTATTATTTTATATTATTATAATTGTGTGTATATATATTATATGCATATCAATGAATTTGAGGATTAATGCATGATTATAGTTTGTGTGAATAGGTGTTTATAACTATTATTCAATAAGATATCTTTTATAGTTTTATTGGTGAAATTAAGTTTTGATGGATATCGTTGAAGTTGTTAATTTTTTTTTGTTATGGTTATATATTCAATTTTATGGGTGCTTTGGTGCAAATTCATGTCAACTATATACATATTTAAATACTTGGTTTTAAGTTTGGTTCTATAATTTTAGGTTTTGGCATCTTATGGTTCCAAATATTTTGTTAAATTATGGTGATATGGTTTATTATATGAATTGTGGGATATGCCAACTATTATGATTTTATTTTTTTGAGATTTATTGGCTTGAAAATATTTTTCAAGTATTCATGTGAATATTTGTTTAATCATAAATACAACTTTAGATTTATATGGTAAATTCAGGGTAAGTTTTTCTATTTGATTATGAATACATGTATATGCGTGAATTGCTTTGGTGTTTTTGTCAATGCCAAAATTATGAATACATGTGTTTGTTAATTATTTGGCTCTGAACCACTACATTATTTTTGTTTGGTTTTGATATATATGGTTTTGGAAAAAAAAACAAAGAAATAGTAAAAAATTAAGGTTTTCGGTTTTTATTGCAATATCAAGATAACCTTATTTTGGGTTATTTAGGAGTCTATAAAGCAATAAAAAATAGTTGACATTTGACTATTGGGGAAATTTTAAATTTGAATATTGGTATGTTTATATATATATATATATATATATATATATATTAAAATAACTTAATTGAAGCAAAAAGTCACCAAAGTGATTTTTTGTATAAATTATTTTGTTTTAAAATGTAAAAGGTTGTGTGCATGTAATTTAAGTTATGTTAATATTGATTGGCCTAAATGAAAGTTAATAATATTACATGTGCAGCTATGGTAATAAACATGTGACAAATTTTCAGTTTTACATAGCAATAAATTGGTCTAAAAGAATATTTATGGTTTGACCTGCTCTTATTGTCAGTATTTGACTATTACACCAATGTATCACTTACAAGTTAATATTTTGTCTAAAGATAAAATATTAATGGAGTGTTCGATATCTTGAGATGAGGTTTACCTTTATTCAAATTATTTTGGTTTAAATTTGAAGTCTTATATTGTAACACCCCAAACCCAGCCCAGACGTTATGACCGAATCCGGCGTGTCACATTGAAGCGTTACTAGAAAAGTCATGTTTTATCTAAAGTCTTTCTTAGTGTTTAAAGAATATTGCCGTTATAGATTAAAGTGAATAGAAGCTGTGCACCAGGTAGGATGCCAGAAAAGAGGAGGTGAGTCAATTAGACTGCTTAAGTACCCAGCTCTCCACGAATCCAATCCTAGACATGCACACAACCATTGCTACACTTTAACTGAGTGATTGTTCATGGAAAACCAATTCGTTTAAAACCATTTGAAAAGGTTATTAATTCTGAAAATGTTTTCGTTGCGGAAGCTTTGCTTTGTTATCGCGATATTTTGAAATCAAGTAACCCTTTTAAAACGCGCCCTAAAGCTATTCAATTTCAAACAATTAAAACAATATCATATCTAAGCTAACAAAACATACTAAAAATAATTAAAAATAATTAAAGCGGACTTGTTACAACTTAAAGACCCAAAACAATTAAAGTAAGTAAGTGTTGATCAAAACACATGACGAAAAGCAAATTTGCAGAACATGTGGCCACTCCGAATCCCTCACGGCTCCAAGTCCACTATGGTTGGAGATTTCCTGCATGGATGAAATTAAGGGGTGAGTTTAGAAAACTCAGTGTGTAAAATATCCCAACCAGAGCCCAAATCAGTTCAAGCTTTACTGGGCCTAAGCCCTATTTAGAAATCAGAGTTAACTGGGCCTTAGCCCATATCAATATTAATCTGGGCCATAGCCCCTTACAGTATCAGAGTATACTAGGCCTAGCCCATATCAGTATCAATCTTGGCCGTAGCCCTATTACAAGTTGAGATATATTGGGCCTTGCCCATATCAACACAGTTGGGCCCATTTCAAAACAGTCTCATATGATTAACGCATGATAACCCCATCCAACCCTGCACTTGCCTCCGTCCATCCCTACACTTCCTGTGGGGAATAAATCACCCACGTCATCCCTACACTTACAGTGTTAGCACCGGTTGCGGCACTAACTATAAGCCGTAGCAAATCTGCTTATATTAGAATATGTGGCACAGCCACCAGAACGGGTTCTTCCTCCATAACAAAACCCAACCCCATGCAGTATGACATGTATACAGAATATATATATATATATATATATATATAATTAACAAGGCATGCTTCAGAAAGACAGTCAGATTATAGCGTAAGAACAATTATTTACCCTCGAGGGGCGTAATCGTAAACTTACCCCTTTAGGGGTATTACGGTAATTCTACCTTACAGAGGTATTTCAGTAATTTTATCAGTCTTTTTAGGGTTTCATGCTCATTACAGTTATTAACCTGTCTTCAGAATACTTACCGGACGTTTTTACCGAAATGGGCCCGTTGCCCATTACCCAATTTTGGCCCATTGAAGCCCGAATTCACCGAGGTGCACGAAATTGCGCACTTTGCAATCTTACTGTTAAAGATACCAAAATTATCAATACTCCCACGAGCACTCGCACGCTCGCAAGTTCTCGAAATGTCGACTTTTCGGTATTTCGGCTTTTTGGCTTTTGTCGATCTAGTCTACTAGTGGGTGTCATTTACACACCTGTTTTTTGACGAAACGTTGACGAGCTCCACACATGATTTGCCTACAACCAGTTACTAACACGTTAAACTATGAATCCATAACAACTTATATACAAATTCCCTTACCAATAATCGGCCATTAACACCTTAGGCACTAAAGTTCTTACCTTTGCCAGAATATGGACTAGACCTAAATCTAGTCTTTCCAATTATCCAAGCCCTCGATCAGTAGCCTTTAATCCACGCTAGAGCAAAACAAATCAAATAACACCACTAAACCCTTTTAGTTTAGTCGACAGGCACCCTTTGCATATTGGGGTTTTCGACTTTTCTTTAAATCGCGAAATAAAGAATGGAAATAAGATTCCAAGTACTTACCACCAACGATGCACTTATCAAGAGCGCTTCCAACACTTCCCCAATCTCAGATCCACAGTGAATCCAATCTTAAAATACGAGTAGAGAATAGAACTAGATATTAATTCCCGAGTCAGTATGAGTTATGAAGGTTTCGGCTTTTAAGGAAAGAATAGAGGATTCGACCACAAAGAACAAGATGTGAGAGATATGGATGAAGAGGAGAGGAAGAGAGGAGATAACAGTAGAGACTCGGATTTGAAGGAAATCAAGGAAGGAAGAGATGAGAAAAAGAAAGAGAGAAAAGAAGAAGAAAGAATTCGGCTTTAGGTAAAACGGAAAAATAAAAGAATGAAAGCAACCAACAGAATTCAGCCCCTAAAGAACCTACACCTATTCGGCAACTAAACAATCGGTACCCCCCTACAAACTAAAAATGCTAATTTACTACACCAAACTCTCCTAGTCGAATATGCAACTCCAAAGTCCTACTTTCAGTACACCACTCCCTCTAATTCAAATCCCTTGAATTTAGCCCGTAGCAAAGTTTGAATTTCACTCAAACTCCTTCCACCGATTAGTAGCATCCTTATCCACTCCTTGCACCACTTCAGCACACTGCCAAGAGAGTCCTGATCAGACCCCAACTCCTTCCTCATGTGTGCAGCAAAAACCTAACCTTCAGTGCGCGAGGTGAGGCTCGAACCCCAAACCTCCGTCTGCCCTTGCGCCTTGGCCCGTGCTGCTGGCCACTGTACCACGCTTCTTTCTTTATTAATATAGGGTCACAATTAATTATAAGCCTTACCTGCTGAAGCTCCGGTCCGCTTAAAAATAAAGGAGAAATTCGCCTTCCCCGCCACTCGAACCTGCGACCTCCAGAAAACTCAGCTACACTGTTTGCTGCTGCGACACAACCTCTCTTTTGTTATAATACGACTGCGTTTACTTATAAGCCTTATTCACTTCAGTCACGGGCTACTTAAAAAAAATAAAACAAGTTTCGCTGTCCCCTGCATTCGAACACGCGACCATTGGGTCTCCTTAGCGCACAGTTGCCACTGCACCAAGGGCACTCTTTGTGTCAAACTTCATTCGCAACTTCCTTTAAGGCCTATCTTTACGCCACCTAATTATTAAAAAAAGCAAACGTTGCGCGCGCCGTGCCTCGAACCCCATTCTCCCTTCCTGCTGCCTAGTGCCCTTAGCCACTGGGCCAGCCACTTCATTTGTGTCCAATCCCAGCCTAAACCACTTATAAGGCCTACTGCCCAGATCCCTTTAAGAATAAAAAAAAAAGCTCAAATTTTTGCCAGAGCCCTAGGTTGAGCCCAGGACTTTCCCCACACTATAAATCCCTCATAATTGATTTAATTACTAATTAAACATACTAAATAATAATAATAATAATTAAATCATCCCATTTATTTGGGCCGTCTCCTACCCGAACCTAGACCCAAGGCCCAAAACTTCTAGGCCCAAATTCAGGGTGTTACACATATGAAGTTGTTTATGGTTTATGATTTATTCAACTATTGTTATATTTGCCAACGTCATTGTATGTTGTTTTGGAATAAATATATATACACACTATTCTCTTTTAATTTAATTGAAAGATGAAATTAAGAGAAATATTTTGAAACAAATAAATTCAGATTTTGGCTTTAGGTTTTAATTATCTAATATTTTAAATAGATTAGTTGAAACAAAATACTGCCAAAGTGACCTCTTTTGTGTAGATTAGTTTATTTGAAATATCAAGATGATTATATGTTTTTATGATTCATGCGTTTATTAATTGACCCAAAAGTAAGTTAATATTTGGTAGAATTTCCGTGACATCTGTGGTGATAAATGTATGACAATTATAAGGTACTTTATGTGAGCAATATGTTAGTCCAAAGATTAATTCATTGTTTGACATAATTTATTGTCAATATTTGATTCCTACAACAAGAGTACCGCTTACTGTTAATATTACTGTCCAAAGACTTGATATTAATGTTGTGTTTGGTATCTTGAGATGGGATTAGCCATTATCCTGAATTTATTGTTTACTTATGAATATTGATGTGAGCTTATTTTTATTTATTTTTTGTTCTATATTCAGTTAATTCATCTTCTACTACCACAATATTTGCTAATATAAATTCTATACCCATACTTAATGGGACTAATTTCAATGAATGGAAAAGGCATTTACTTATAGTGCTTGACTGTATAAACATAGACTTGCATTAAGGGAAGAACAACCCGCACCTTTCACTGCAAAAAAAAAAAAAAACCTTGATGTTAAAAGGGATTTTGAGAGGTGGGATCGTTCAAATTGCAAGAGTCTAATGATCATGAAGCACAGCATTCCAGAAGCCTTTAGGGGCATAGAATCTGGAAAGATTACTCAGGCCAAGGTTTCCTTGATGAAATTAAAAAACATTTTGCTAAATGACATCACTTCTGACTTCTTTGATGTCTATAAAGTTAAGGGTTAAGAAATTCTGAGCGATCTAAGGGCTATGTGTTTTATGGTCCTACAATTAGAATATTTTTGAGATGAGAATTGCAACATTCTTTTAGGATGTTGAATTTGGAGGGAGAAATAAGGTTAGAGACATTGCTTTTAATGAGGAATTAAATTGTTAGAGACATTGCTTTTAATGAGGAATTGAATGCTAACTCATTTCCTACTATCACTTTTGATGATTTTTAGGTTCTCATACCTATTATTGATTAAGTAGTGAATCTAGAACCTCAATGAGACAATGTTGAACAACTCCTTATTCAAGATGAGGTAATTGTTCCAGAAGAACAAACTCAACAACATCAAGAATAAATTCCATTAAAAAGGTCTACTAGAGAAAGGGTTATAATGGCTATAGTGGAATATTTTGACCTTAAGCTGCATCAGATGAATATTAAGTTAATAGTTTCTCAATGGTAACATTGATCATACATTTATATGGTACAACTAGTAAACTTTGTGTCTAATGATGCAAAGTTAATGATTTGCAAATTAATGAACTTCATCTATGAGTTTAAGCATACTTCTCGTCAATAGTATTATAATTTTACGAAATGATTATCTCATTCTGTTTAGAGATGAATTTTGCTGATAATTGTATATACCATAAGTTTAGTGGGAGTAAGGTTCTATATTTGGTTTCATATGTTAATGGCATACTACTTGTCAATAATAAGTATAGTCTAATTAATACCCTAAGAATGATTTTGAGATTACAAAAATGCATAAGATTTTCTTTTACATTTTAGCAGTGGAAAGTCTAATGTATGTTTAGGTTTGTATACATTGGAATATTGTGTACACTGTTGGGGTGTTAGGCAGATATTTTAAACAACTCTGGTTTGAACCATTGGATAGCATCCAAGAGGGTTATAAGGTATTTTCAGAGAATAAAAGATTATATGCTCACATATCGGTGGTCTAATCAGTTAGAGATCATCAAGTATATAGACTCTGATTTTGATGGAATATGAATACAAGATTTTGTCACTAAGGTGCAAATTGTGAAAACAAATTGCAGTCTTTTATTTTAATAACAACAGGAGCACATCAAAGTAAAAACACATAGACTTTAAGTTCCTGGTTGTTAAAGTAAAAGTTTAGAGTGGTTAGGTGCTTATAAAGCATATTAGGACAAGCTCCATGATTGCGGATCCGCTTACTAAGGAACTACACCTAAGGTTTTATAAGAGCACACTGCTCATATAGGTGTAATGTCATTTAAAGGATATTTGGTTTTAATGGAAGTTTGTATTTTTAAATGCTTTTATGTTACAGACACATTTTCGATTATTTCAGTTTAAAGATATTAAGTTTATTTTCTGTAGAAATAAAGTTTATTTGGTTTATTCACAATTTGATTTTGGTAAGGTTTGATCTCACTAAGGAGGACCAGTTGGAAATAGACATATTTAGATCATATTGCATGTAATTTCCATACTACACATCCATACTTAATCTATGCCATTTTTTTGTGTTAATATACGTGATCAGGGATGGACTTAGTTACGATATATGTAACGAAAGTCGCATTGGTTCTACGTTAACATAATTAATGGACGAGATTGTGCGGAATACCTTTCGGATATGATAGTAAAATTTTGAGCTCATAAGATTATAGAATGACATGTAATTATAGAGCAATTAGTATACATATGTGGTCTAAGTGGGAGATTGTTGGAAAATATAGACATCACATATATAATAAGGGTAGGTTGGTCTTTGTTTTTATGCTCTATTCTTCGCACTCTTACCTGTTTAGATTTAATCTTAAATATCCAAAAACAAATCCCTTTTGAACAACACATATGTATATATAGTGAACAGGTGTTTGCAATTGCAAGTTCTTTCATGGGTGCAAACACAAAAAAAAAAACATAGCAGCAAAATAACATGTAATTGGATAGAAAAACATTTAAAAAGTTGGTCTCACACTTGGTTTACACTTTTGTTCCATGCTTCTTTACATGGGGAATTTGTATATAATTTTTAAAATATTTTTTTGCTATAAGGGAACTTAATATAAGTGTTTTGAGTATGCAAAATCTTAATTTTATATCTGTCTTAGGATGAACCTTTTTAATTTCACTTGTCCCTATGTTCTACTTGTTGTGTTTCCATATAAAAAAAAGGTTTTGGTTGATTAGTCTGGCAAAAGAGGATCATAGACTTTGCAAAAGTCTCCAAGCTTCCAATGTACTCTTTTTCCAAGGATTTTTGTAGCTTACTTTAGTGCTAAATCTTCTGTATTTGGACTTCTAAGAGAAAAAAGATAAGTTTAATTTTTTGTCATCACACCCGTTTAGGCTTTGTTTGGTTTTATGTCAATGCATTTGATGCATTTATTCTAGTGTTTGAGGTGGTGTATTTGGCAACAGGCTCTTACCAATTGGAGCCTTTTTCAGCTTCTGTACAATTACCAATTGTGGCAGCTGTATATTGTGTTCTCTTCAGCTTTGTCTCTTCTGCTGGTCTTAGCTTTCTCCAGTTCTGTAACTTGAATAGTTTCAAAATAAAATTCATACTAGGCTTTCTTGAAATATCCATGTTTGACATTTTCCAACACATGCCAACCTATGTATATATATAGATATATGATGCTCCAAATTGAACAATTTGTAATAAATTAATCACTCTCTGTTTATTAGAAACTAAACAATTTTCTTTTCTAATGAAATGCAATTCAGTGACAAAGTGGTTGTGATCTTCATGTCTCATACAACAGTTACTGCTTTGATTGTTTTATTCTTTGATTTAATACTTTGCCGAGAAAATGATGAAAGTAGAAAGGACATTGGATTGAATTGGTGGGAAAAGTTTTGCTTTTACAAATCAAATGTTAGAAATAATGTACTCTATGCACTACCATTTAGACTTAACAAGCTTCTCCCATCAATTTAACCTTTTGAAAAATAAATATTTATTATGAAAAATTATTTGTTTTTTAATTCCATTTCTTAAGTTAGATTTATCTTCCTAATTTTTTGTAAAAAACAGAAAGTCGATAATGACAATATATAGCAAAGAAAAGAGAAATAAAAATAAAGAACACACAGATTTTTACGTGGAAACCCTTTTGGGGAAAAGCCATGGGCAGAGGAGAAGAAAATTTACTATGTTGAATTCGAATGATTACAAGAAGAATAAACTATGTCTATTTATAGCTTGTAAAACCATATTCTAATAGGAGTGTAGTAAGATTGAGATACCTTATTCTAATCAATATCAAATAGATAGAGTTTAATAAGGTTTTAAAAAAATCTTATTCTAAAATAAAATAAAAGAAGTGTAGTTCTATATGGATTTTTCTTTTATTTTATTTTACTATTGTACTTTATTTAAATGAGGATTCGGGTCACTCTATTCTAACAATCTCCACCTTGATACGAATTCTCAATTAAGAAGCTCTTCATCGCAAACTCTTAACGAACAAGTTCTCCACCTCTTCCATAAACCCCTTAAGGGTTTAACTTCAACAATGAACACCAACCAAGTTTAAAAAATGCTCAAACTTGGTTATAGAAGTGACTTAGTCACATATCTGCAGGATTTTCATGAGTACTAATTTTGCTCACAACAATATCACCACGAGTAATAATATCACGAACAAAATGATACCGAACGTCAATGTGTTTTGTTCTCTCATGAAACATTTGATCTTTTGTAAGGAAGATGGCACTCTGACTATCACAAAATACTGTATTGATTTGAAGGTCTTCTTTGAGTTCACTAAAGAGTCCTTTCAACCAAATAGCTTCTTTACAAGCCTCAGTAATCGCCATATACTCAGATTTAGTGGTAGACAAAATGACTGTAGTTTGCAAAATGACTTTCCAACTAATTGTACAACCTTCAACTGTAAAGACATAACCTATAAGAGATCTTCTTCTATCAATGTCACCAATAAAATTAGCACCAACATACCTAATGACTCCGTCTCTAATTCTTCCAAACTGTAAGCAAATATCAGTAGTACCTTGTAAGTATTTTAAAATCCACTAAACTGCTTTCCAATATTCTTTATCGGGATTTGCCATGTATCTACTAACTGCACTGACTGCATATGATAAATCTGGACGTGAACAAACCATAGCATACATGAGAGATCCCACTGCATTAGAGTATGAAACATGTGACATGTACTCAATCTCATCATCTGATTGTAGAGACAAAGCCAAAGAAAGTTTGAAATGGGCTGCTAAAGGAGTACTAACAAGCTTAGCACTCTGCATATTGAACTTGCAAAGAACTTTCTCAATGTACCCCTTCTAACTTAGGTACAATTTGCTTGCTTTTCTATCTCGAGAATCTCCATACCAAGTATCTTTTTTGCTGGTCCCAAATCTTTCATCTCAAATTCTTCACTTAGTTGGCCTTTAACCTTTCTTATCTCTCATTTATCTTTCACTGCTATCAACATGTCATCAATATAAAGGAGTAGATACATAAAAGAACCATCACTATTTTTCTTAAAGTAAACACAACCGTCAAAGCTACTTCTTTTGAAATCATGAGAAGTCATAAAAGGAACTAAACCTCTTATACCATTGTCTTGGTGACTGTTTCAAACCGTAAAGAGACTTTTTCAGCAAGCAAACATGGTCCTCTTTTTCTGAGACTGTAAAACCCTCTGGTTGTTGCATGTAAATATCCTCCTCAAGTTTTCTATGCAAAAATGCAGTTTTTACATCTAATTGCTCAAGCCCCAAATCGGACATGGCCACAACACTAAGCAAAACTCGAATCGAACTATATTTCACAACTGGAGAGAACACATCTGTAAAGTTCATTCCTAGAATTTGACTGTAACCCTTGCAATAGGTCTTGCTTTATATCTGGGTTCTTCAATTCCTGGAGTACCTTCTTTCTTTTTAAACACCCATTTACAGCGAACAACCTTTTTACCTTTAGGAAGTTTCACAAGATCCCATGTTTTGTTTTTGTGGAGTGATTCCATCTCCTTTTGCATAGCAAACATCCACTTTTCTGAGTCTTCATAGCTAACCGCCTCAAAATAATTAGATAGCTCTTGGTTTGCATCTATATCTTCAACCACATTTAAAGTATAAGTAACTAGATCAGCCTCGACATACTTCTTTGGAAGTTTAATTTCTCGTCTAGTTCTGTTTTTGGTGATAGAGTATTATGGTGAAGAAATAACTCTATTCTGAATTTTTGTACTGGCTTGAGGAGTCGACTCTGTTGTAGATTCTGGATTAATCTGATGCTCCACCTACTTTTGATTTTCTTTATTTGAAGAGACTTTAAGAGATAAGTTAGGTAACATAGCAGTTTCATCAAAAACAGCATCTCTGCTAATCACAAATTTTCTAATTTCAAGACACCATAACTTATACCCTTTTACACCAGCTTTATAACCAAGAAAAATACATTTAATGGATCTCAATTCCAATTTTCTATTATCAATATGAGTATACGCAGGACACCCAAAGATCTTTAAATTAAAATAGTCTGCAAGATTACCAGACCATACCTCTTGTCCTTTTTCAATGGCAACGGGTGGAGATCGGAGGATCAAAAAACATGTAGTAAAGGCTGCTTCGGCCCAAAATGAATTTGGTAAGTTGGCATTTGAAAACATACATCAAACCTTCTTCATGATCGTTCTATTCATTCGTTCTGCAACGCCGTTTTGTTGTGGAGTATGACGAATTGTCAAGTGTCTCACGATCCCTTCTTACTTGCACAGTTTATTAAACTCATTAGAACAAAACTCTAAGCTATTGTCTGTGCGAAGATATTTTATTTTTTTTCCCATCTATTTTTCAATCATAGTTTTCCAAGACTTAAATGTGGAAAACACGTCGCTTTTCTGCTTCAGGAAGAACACCCAAACTTTTCTAGAAAAATCATCAATAAAAGTTAGCATATAATTAGCTCCACCTTTTGAAGGCACTCTTGATGACACCCACAGATCAGAATGAAAATACTCTAACGTTCCCTTCGTGTTATGGATTCCTCTGGTGAATTGAACTCTTTTTTGCTTCCCAAAAATACAGTGCTCACAAAACTTCAGTTTGCAAATTCCTTGCCTATTAAGAAGTCATTTTTTGCTCAATTCAGCTATGTTATTCTCACTCATATGCCCTAAGCGCATATGCCAAAGTTTAGTAATATCATCATCTGACAAGGAAGAGGAAGCGATAGCTGCATCACCAATAACAGTAGAACTCTGTAGAACTTATAACTTGGCAGTCTTTCCTTGCCCTTTCATCACAACTAGGGAGCCTTTGGAAATTTTCAAAACTCCACTTTCAGATGTGTATTTGTACCCTCTTGAATCAAGAGTACTCAACAAAATTAAATTTCTCTTCAATTCTGGAACATGTCATACGTCACTATGTGTTCTGAAAACTCTATCAAACATCTTAACTTTAATTGTTCCAACACCTACGATTTTACACGAAGTATTATTTCTCATCAAAATAACACCTTTATTTCTCATCAAAATAACACCTTCAGACACTGTTTCGTAAGTTGTAAACCAATCTCAATTGGGACTCATGTGGAAGGTGCAGTCCAAATCAAGGATTCACTCCTTGCTCACTCTAGAATTGTTGACAGAAGCGACTAGAATTTCACCATCACTGTAGTCTTCTACAACATCAGCTTCACCAGAATTTTTTAGTTGTTTTCTCTTTTGATTCGTAGCCTCCCTTTTGATCTTGTTCTTTAGCTTATAGCATTCAGATTTAATTTATCCTTTCTTCTTGCAGAAGTTAGAAGTTTTACCTCTATTTGAAGACTTCGATCAACCCTTAGATTTACCACGAGAATTTGGTTCCTGTGTCCTTCTACGACCATCATCAGCATTCCGATCTTATCTTTCACGAATAATGAGACCCTCTCCCTAAGAGTCAATTTTAACAAAAAGATGCTTCATCTTATTATACGAGGTTAAAGAATCATAAACCTCATCAACTGTGAGAGACTTGCGGCTATATAAAATTGTGTCTCTAAAGGTTGAATCAGATGGGGGCAACGAACAAACTAGAATCAACCCTAGATCTTCCTTAACATACTGAACCTCAATGGCCTCCAAGTTTGAGAGAATTTCTTTAAACACTGTTAAGTATTCGTGCACAAACGCACCTTCCTCCAAACGATGAGCATAAAGATGCTACTTCATATTCTACTTGCTGGTTAGAGTTTTCGACATACATATTTGTTCCAACCTCTTCCATAATGCAGCGATGGTCTTCTCCTTTATCACATCCTGCAAAATTTTGTTAGATAAATGCAGATGTAATTGTGTTAACACCTTTTGATCCTTACGCTTTTTCTCTTTATCGTTAATGTTGAAGGTATCTTATCTATCCCTAGCAAGGCATCCTCCAGATCCATTTGTGCAAGAACTACTTGCATCTTAATCTGCCACAACACAAATCTAGTGTTGTGATCCAACAGCGGAATTTCATACTTCAAAGACGCCATTACCGTGATTAAGATGAAAAATCCAAAAGCTCTAATACCAATTTTGAAAAATAGAAAGTTGATAATAACAAATATATCGCAAAGAAAAGAGAAATAAAAATAAAAAACATAGATTTTTACGTGGAAACCCTTTCGGGAAAAAACTACCGGCAGAGAAGAAAAAATTTACTATATCGAATTCGAATGATTACAAGAAGAACAGTCTATGTCTATTTATAGGCTTGTAAAATCATATTCTAATAGGAGTGTAGTAAGATTAAAATACCTTATTCTAATCAATATCAAATAGATGGAGTTTAACAAGGTTTAAAAAAACCTTATTCTAGAATAAAATAAAAGAAGTGTAGTTCTATATGGATTTTACTTTTATTTTATTTTACCATTGTACTTTATTTAAATAAGGATTCAGGTCACTCAATTCTAACATTTTTCTTTTCATCCTACATATTTATTCAAGAAGTTGTTTTTGAGTCACCTTGGTTGTTTTTACCTCATGTTACACTCTCTCTTATTTTTCCTTTATCTATTTGTGGTTCTTTTCTTACTATCAAGTCTCAGTCCTGTTTCAAGCTTAAAGTTCTGCACTCCGTGTAGTTAATAGAATGTAATGTGTTACCATGCACATTGTTTTTTGAGTTGATGATGGTTATATACATTGATTTCAAGTTGTTTATACCTGTTGCATGCAGATGCCCTTTCTCTATGCAATTTTCGTTCTATGCCATTCACTTCATATTTCAATGTTTCATGTCTTCCAATTTTAATATGGTTTATGTTTCATGTTTGACAAGTCTTTTCATCTAATCTATTAATATGGTTTGCTTTTATTTTGCAAGTAAGCTTGATTGTGTGCTTTGAAGATATAGTTTTGCTTTGTAATTTCTGTAATTTCTGTAAGTTTATCATCAGGATTTGGTGTATTCTTGTTGTAATCGGTTTTGTATCTAATAAGACATGTCTTTTCAAGGTGCGATTCCTAGGAGCTAAACTTGAGTCACTTATGTTCAAATAGAGGGTTTCAGCTTCTCATGTATAAGTTATTGGTATATGCAAGAAATTGTTTACTCAGGCTATTTATTACTTTTAATCTTTTACTTTTTAGTTTAGAAGATAATTAAATTATTTGTTTAGTTAATGATATTTTAGCACATTAAATATGTATTGCGTTTAAAAATAATAAAGTAGGTTATATATATATTTTTAATATTATATATTATGATTCTTATTAATTCATATTTTAAAAATAATTATATTAAGAATGTTATTAAATTCTATATTATTTTATTAAATTGTATTTAATAATAATTATGTTAAAATATTATTAAATTATATCATTATTTTTATTAAATTATATTTAGTAATAATCTTATTAAAATCTAATAACAATAACTAAAATCATCTAACTAAAAAAATGCTACTAAGGGTAATTTGGTCATTTAAGTCATTTTTCTTATGCTATTACAACATCCATTCTATTCAACCAAACATAGGAATACTATTACAGCTCTATTCCACTCCATTGAACCAAACAATTGAATTACTGATTACAACTCTATTCCATTACAGTTATATTTCATTACATCTCTATTCTATTATAGCCCTATTCCATTCATCCCAACCAAACGTACCTAATAGTCTCCACAATGCCATGAATATTTATATCGTTAGTTTTAACTCAATGCGTTCTTGAATGATATTATATTATATATTTTAAATAATAAATGAAAAAATAGAAATATTGAAAAAGTTATAATTAATTGTTACAATATTTAATAAAATAAAATAATTTGTAAATTTTTTGAACCACCTCATACTAAAATAATTTTATTTTATTTTAAAAAAATACTATCAATTCAAGGATTTAAAAATTATATATATTCAAATAACTAATTCATCATAATTTCAAATAAAAATTTGATATATAATAATACATGTAATAATAATTTAATGTATATTTATAATATATAAGATTTATCAATAAATTATTGTCCAATAAAAAATTAATTACAAATAATAGTGTAAAAATTCTTAAAACAGGTAATTTCCTAAAAAATCTAGTGTGTAAAAATTCTTAAAATATGTAATTTCCCAAAAATATCTAGTGTGTAAAAATTCTTAAAATAAAAAATAGATAATTTATCAATAATTTATTGACCAATAATTTATTTGAAGAGCTTTTAGTCAATATTGACTTCAAATGGATTGAACTTCAATATGATAATTGAATGCCAAAAAATCTTTTTTCCTGATTGAATTGATGTATGATTAACTTATAACATCATTTTAACTATAAATTTTGTAGGCACTAGATAATCCCATATCCAGAATGTGAAATAACTTTATATAAAAATATACTTATAAAATATATATATTCATCAATTGAACCACATGTGGGGTGGTAAAGGACTTGTATGCAAATTTCACTAGTATGGAGTTTGATCTTTGGGCAGGTAGTTTATTTTGAAGGTAAATTATATTAGTAGTCATTTAACTATTATTTTTATTCTTTTTTGGTCACCCAACTATGAAAAGTTACAAAATGATTATCCGATTATTAGTAAATTTCTTTTTTGGTCACCCAACTAACTTGGTTTTTTGGGTATTTTCATTTTTATGTTAGTCATTTGATGACAAAAAAAAAATTATAAGAATATAAGATTATGGGTTAAAATGTTGGAGACTTATGTTTGTCTGTTTGGTTCATTTGGTTAGAATATAAAATTTTGGTGTTTGATTGACAGAATATAAGATTATGCATATTTTATTAAACCGTCATTGTTATAGAATTTATTTATTTTTTATATAACTTTAATTAGGGGTGAAGTCAGAATTTTTTTTTTAGAGTGGGCCGAAATGAAATTTTAATTTTTAATAGTCTATATCTTTATAATTTTTAAAGGATTAAATTAAATTTTCATAATTTTAAGGGAGACAAAGTGAAATTTTACCTTTATTAAATTAAAATTTTAAAATATTTTAAAAGGTCATAACAATAGTTTTCTATTTTAGGGGCGGCCGAAGGCCCTGTCAACCCTCTTGATTTGCCTCGACTTTAATTACTTTAAAATTGTTTAATCTCAAATTTCGTAAAATTGTGATAATTTTTATTATAATTTATATATTAAAAAGTAAATGTATGGTGTTAAAGTAAATTTATAGATCATAATTATAATAACTCATAAAAAGCAATTGCATCACCAGTTATAAAGTATAAACCATAATAATAATTATAATAAATATACTAGTAAACAAATTTTTAGAATAAATATAATAATTATAATATTAAAGAATGGAATTTACTGTTTCACTGTTAAGTAAAAATAATTTTGGATTTAATTAGATTTAAATTTTATTTGAAAAACAGGACGAAACTAATTAAATAATAAAAGGAAAAATTTATTCAAATTTTAGATTACGGCCGTGATATTATATAATTTAAAATATGAAATTACGAGATGTAAGATAATATAAAATTAACCAAACATACCCAACTCTCTGTGATGATTAAAAAAAAAAAATCAAAACCAGAATCGAAATTGGTTGTCAACAATGATGAAATTCTAACTTTACATAGAATGCAAGAAATAAATGAGAAAGCCAAGAATGCATTAATGGTGAACAATTGCAGTTAGGGATAATATTGTAATATATTTTATTTGTATAATGAATATTACATAAAATAATATTATGTAGTAAATATCTTTATAAAATATTTAAATTCAGTTTTTATTAAATTGTAGAGTATAATAGAAGTTTGGGTTCAAATTTTATTATATGTGTATAATTTTTTATTTTTATAAAAATTATAATGGTAAAAACACCCTTAAAATAATATGATTTGTCTTGTTATAACCCAAATAAATTGATACCTAGTTGTGATGATACGAACCTCAATATCTTTTTTTTTGGTTTCACAAGATATCCACTGGATCGAGTTTAATGACTAATCCTCCGAGTTTCATAAGCCTATTAAGGGGTAAACACAAAATAATAACACCATTAAAATAATATAATTTACCTTGTAAATTAAGGGTATTTTCTTCATTACCCAACTGAGTTGATGCTCGATTGATTGGTAATACTAAACTTAATATTAGTAAAAATAATTATTATTATAATTATTATAATGAACCAAATCATGGTACACTCACAATGTGGGTGAAAATTTTTATATAACAAATCTAGATAAAAATACTACATAGGCCTTTGTACTAAGAGTCGAATTGCATTTTGCTTACTCTACTCAAAAAATAGAGAAACTAGTTCTTGTACATTAGATTAAAGAGTAAATTAATCTTTTTTGCTAAAAATTTCATCTATTTGTACTGTTAAAAACTGGCGTAGTTGATGAAATAACTAAACAGTGACATGCTACATGTACCTTATGCTGATGTATAAAAATTAATTTTTAACAGCAAAAATAATAAAATTTTAAACAGAAAGATTAGTTTGCTCTTCAATTTAATGTACATGGATAAATTTGCCCATGTTTTGAGAAAACGAGGGTAAAATGCAATCTGACTCTTAATATAAGACCTCTATGGTACCTTTACCAACAAATCTATAAAAAAATATATAAAAATTAAATGTGGTTTAAGTTGAAATGGCAAGTTGAAGGAAGAAAGATTTTGAAATCTTGTGTTTAAATCTTATTGTGTGTATAGTTATGTATTTTATTAAAAATTGTATATGAAAGAATAAAATATCCTTAAAATTATATTTGTTGATTTATAAAAATAATGGACATTTGATAATTTTACAAATGAGTTAAAATCGATTAAATTTGACATTTATTCAATTAAAGTTTAAATAATAATATAAATATTTATGCTTGAATATGAATATTTAACAATTATCATGAAATAATTATCATATTATCATGTTGTTGTCCTTATTCAACTTAAAAAAAAAGAAAAGAAATTATAGTAAACATAAATATTTAAATAACTATTACATCAATCATCACAATCCATTATTAAAACCATAATTATGCATACTGAAACTCAATTTTGTACTACTTCAAAATTTCAATTACCTCATTAGATTAAAATTTGATTAAATGATTGTGGATGAGATATTTTAATATAAAAATGAATTGAGGAATTAAATTAGGTGACATCTTCAAAGACGAAATAGGAAATGATTTAATTGATGGGGATGTCGTGGATAGCCTTAATTTCACAAGCTGGTCACAAGAAGAAACAAAAAACATGAAGTACTAAAATGAATAAAATATTGAGGAAATGACAAAATAAAGGAAAAGTAATAATTTAATGGGTTTGCAGAAGGAATTATTAGTATGAAAGGGGGAAAAAGAATGGCAGAATCGTATCTGCAGAAAGAATGATGAGAAAAGCGGAATGATTTCAAATTTTGCTAAAATCCAAAATAGACTCAACTACAGCCCCCAATTTATTATCTACCTCAATTTATCGTAGATGTTGAACCTTTTTTTTAATTACATTTCTCTCTCATGTAATGATTAGAGTACGTAAATATAAGATATGGTTTTCGAATAATTTTAAATATTTCACATCCACCTTTATATTTTAATAAATAAATAAATTGGAAATTCTAATCATCCAAAACATGTTAGTTTGGCATGTTGCATGCAGATGGAGAAATATTAAAGGCATTACAGAAATATTATATTCTATATTTCACTTTTTAGTTTTTAAATTTATTTTTAAATCATTTTAAAATGATAACTTTTTCTTTTTTATTTTGATAACATAACATACAAGTATTAGACTGTTACTTGAACGATATGTTAATTTTAAAATAATTTATATTTTTAAAAATTTTAAAATTTTAAAAATTAACTCATTCACATGTATACCATGTCACTAAAGTAAGAAAACGTAATTTTTTTATCTATTTTAAAATAATTTTAAAAATAAATTTAATAACTAAAAATATAAAAAAATTAAATGAAGAATGAAATAAGTAATTATGTCAAAAATTGAGGCATCACATATGACTCTCACGTTCTGGGAAGTCCCCAAGTTTGAACATCTTCGCTACCCACTAGCAACCGGTACATAGGCCGGTGATGATAGGGTCTATTTGAACAAGTAAAATTGGATTTAGATAAATATAAAATCTTAATGTAAACTTTTAGTTATACAATCTTATGTAATCAATTGAAAATTGGATTAAACTGTAATGATATATAGAGTTGATTATTTATTTGAGTTGGAAAATGGTTTGGTTTGGATAAATTCAATAGAATTTTAGATTAATATTTCAAAGAGTTGAGTGTGGAACTGAAAAAAATATTATGTAATTTGAGCAAGATAAATCATTTGAATCGAAAACTGATGGCTACCTAACAATTCCAATTAGAAAACATTGGGGTGAAAAGTAATGGCGAAGGATAGTGATAAAAAAAAAAAAAAAAGAAAAAGAAGAAGATTAAATTATGAATTAGGAGGGGGTAAAAATAGATGTTTACCGTTTTTGTGTAGAGGATTACTTAAGAACTTGGGAATGCTTGAATTTGCCAAAGGAAACCAAAATCGCTTCCTCCCATTTTAGCAGCTGAATAGAAGAGTTAATCTCGAATTTCCAAACCTCGGAATACCAATTTTCTTTTAAGATAATTAACTAAAACTTTCACTACTTTCATTTTTGTCAAAAAGAAGAGTCATCAGAAAAGGCAACAAGCCAACCACCCTTTCCATTATTAATTCATTTCTACCTCGACTCAAGGTTACCTAATCAATTTTAATAATCCTTGAAAATCACAATGGAATTATGGCAATTTGCATATTATTTAGATCGAGTTTCAGTCGAGTGATTCTATTATATCAATACGTTTTATATTTATTTAAATTTAGTTTGATTTGAAATATAAATTTTAAAATTTTTCATACTTATTAATAGCTAAATTAAACTCATTCATACTCATATTTTAAAAATTAAAAAATAATTTATGTCATTTTTAAGTTGCTACTTAATCTCCTATAAAAGAAAATTGCTATTTTATAATTTTATATTAATTTTTTATAATTAAGGTATCATTTATGCTTGTTTTACAGTTTAAAAGATTATTTTTTGGAATTCATGATTACCTCCTTGATAATGATATCTTCATGATTCAAAACTAAATTCTCAAAACCAATTAATTTAGGAGGATTTAAGTCTCATCTGTTACAGCACAAACTTGACGCATATTTTAAACAGATTTAATTTTTTTGTTTAACCTTTATTTTAAGATCGAATATTTTTATCTAAACTTGTTCTTAGGTTTGGATGTATGGCCCCGTCCAAGTCTCAAATATATAGTTCTCTACGTTTTTTTTTATACAAAGCTTTAATTTGTTTGGTTTAAGCATTTCATGTGTTATAACTAGTCAAATTAAGAAGTTGGGAAGGGCAAGTTAACTAGCTTGACCACCTCTCTAGTTTCTTATGTTTTGAACCGTACGCAAATATTGTTAGCCCCCAAGCATGATATCGTATGTAATCATTCTATATATTTGTCAACTCGAAATATCTTCTTTCACACATAATATTTATCCTGATTAAAAACTAGAGCTTTGATTTATAGTTATTCATGGTTCTAATTTTTGAATTAATATATATAGCTTGACAGCTTATGTTATATATGCATAATTTCAGTGTTGGTCGCTTTTAAGGTGATTGCATCAAACATCCTTAAATTATGGTTTTAATTTTAAATTTGTCCTTAAATTTTAAATCATTCTAATTACATCCTTAAACTATTGAGATTATATCAATTAGGTCTTTACATTATTAAAATCGTTAATGTATGTGTTAAATTACGGTAAGATCTTATGTGACATAATTTAAAATAAAAATTTAAATAAAAATAAATATTTTAAAATAGATGTTTTAAAAAACCTTAGTTTTGATGTTCTCGAAGATTTTACAGAAGTTTTATCATATACACTCTGTAACACCCCTTACCCATATCCAATGCCAGGACAAGATACGAGGCATTACCGGACTTGAACATACAATACTATGTAAAACCGAGCCATAAAAATTTCATTCAAGTTTAAAATTTACTCAAGAACATGCATATCGTCCCATATATGGGTCTACGAGGCCCAAAAAATACATCGGGGGCGGTTTGGGACTAAGCCGTGAATTTTAGAAAAATTTCTTAGAACAGGGTCACACGCCCGTGTGGACACAATGACACACTCGCGTGGACACAATGACAAACCCGTGCGCCTTTGACACGCTCGTGTCCCCAGTCCATGTAACTCCTTGTTTATGACGTCAGCATAAATTTAATATCACACGGCCAAGTCACACGCCCGTATGCTAGGCCGTGTGGCGAATTTAGTTTTTATAATTAAGGTGCAGACTTCACACAGCCTGGGCACACGCCCATGTCTTAAGGCGGTGTCCTCCACAAGGCTAAGACACATGGCCGTGTCTTTGCCCGTGTGTTTACTACCATGCATACTGACTTGTAAAACTAGGGTGCAGGGGACACACGGCCGGACTACACGCCCATGGGGCTGACCGTGTGTCACACACGGCCTAGACACATGCCCGTGTGGCTACCCATGTGGAAAACTTTGAGGCTATATTCCAAGCCCTCTTGTCACCCTTAACAACCCCAACACACACTCATATGCTAATGGTGGTTGACACAATATAAAAGGGTTACTTAAACATCCATAGCTTTAACTCATGCATGACAAATTCATATCTAGTTTACCTAGTTAGGGATTCCTTGACTTATTAAGTTCATTCAATACATTTCTTTACCTTTATTAATATAATGACTATACCAATTGACATCATTCATCCATCAAGCATAAATTCCACATTTTATCAACCATTTGGCACAAACCACAAAAATAATAACACATCTCATGCACGTAACAATATTTAGGGATTTCAACCCAAAAATCAATATGAGCTATATTTCATGGCCATATACAAAATGGAATAATATACCAAAAAGGAGCTATCACTTTGGCTAACAAATGTGACATATATAACAAAATACTAAGTCCCCTATACATGCCATACTTGAATGTAATAACTAATTATACCCCAAAAGATTTGTTGATAGTGCGGCTCAAGCTCTGACATCCACGATCCCCGAGCTAACTTGACGATGCTAAAAGAAAAGGGAAATGAAAGAAGGGCAAGCACAGGGCTTAGTAAGTTACATGTAAATAATAAACAACATAAGTTAATATATTCATGGATTAAACATATTATCAATTATCACCACGATCTTATACTACACACATGAACATAGTCAAAATTGACATTAAATATCATTAAACATCAAGCTTATTTTACTCCTTTCTACTCATGTTAAGTTTCCCATCATGAATCGAGATCAATACTCATGAGGTTCACGTACATACCTGTACCGTACATTCTTACTCATATCACTCCACTTCTTAACCCAACATATCGAATGGCCAGTTAAACCACCAGAATACTAAAGGACACTCGGGATTGTTATACAACAAATAAGTACTAATGCCATGTCCCCGACATGGTCTTACATGAATCCACATCTCATCACCGATGTCATGTCCCGGACATGGTCTTACACTGGCACACATACCATCGTTGATGCCATGTCCCAGAAATAGTCTTACACTGGCACATATATCATTGCCGATGCCATATCCCAGACATGGTCTTACACTGGCACATATATCATTGCCGATGCCATGTCCCAGACATGGTCTTACACTAGCAGATATATCATCGTTGATGCCATGTCCTAGACATGGTCTTACATTGGCACATATATCATCGCCGATGCCATGTCCTAGACATTGTCTTACATAGGCACATTTAGTACGGTGTCATGACATCCAAGTCCTAAGTATTCCTTTGGGTCACTTGGGCTTCTGAGACATGAGGCTATCACTAAACTTCCAATGAATCATCACAAGTCAATTTCATTAAGGCATACATACATGCATCATATCATGTCAAATATTAAATACGTAATATTGGGGTTGTTGAATTACTTACACACAACTTACCTCAGTGCAATATATGGCAAATTTACGATTTAGTCCTCAACCTTGCCTTTTCTTCGGTCAAGGTCTATCCCTCGTCCTTCTTGATCTATAATAGCACATTTAGCTTATTTAATACAAGAATTATTCATTTGAGTCCAAAAATCACGATATGGTAAAATTGCAATTTTACCCTAAAATTTTACAAAATTACAAAATTGCCCCTAGGCTTGTAAAATCAAAAGTACCAATTTTTCTCATTATTTAAGCCTAGCTGAATCATTTTCCCTCTTATACCAACCCAAAATTTTCATTTGTTCACACATTTACACATAGTTTCTACAACTTTTACAATTAGGTCCTTTTTATCAATTTCACCAAAAACCACCTAGTAAAAGTTGTTTATTACACCTCAAACCTCCATATTCTTCCATTAGACATCAAAGCACAAGCATGTCATTCATGGGTATGTTCTTAAACATGAACCTTAGCTCAAATTAAGGGTAGAAATAGCTAAATCGATCTACGAGGATTTTAAAAATATAAAGAACATTAAAAATGGGGCTAGGATGCACTTACTTTGAGCTTGAAAGATGAAAGAAACCCTAGCTATGGCTTCTTGTGAAATTCGGCCAAGGAGGATGAGGATGGACACAAATTTTGACTATTTTTCCCTTTTAATTCTTTTATTAACCGATGGACCAAAATGCCCTTCTATTATAACTTTGATATTTTATCCCTTCCATGTCCATTTTTGTCCATAATGACATATAATAGTCTAATTGTCAAATAAGGACTTCAAATTTCAAATCTCATCACAAGTAAGCCCTTAAATCAAGTAGAACACGTGTTTTTCACTTATTGCAATTTAGTCCTAATAACTCAATTAGACACCTTATCAGAAAAATTTCTTATCGATATTTTCACACAGGCATGTATATATATCATGGACCTCGTAACATCCATAAGATAATTATTTCTATCTCAAATTTTTGGTCTTAAAACCACTGTTCCGACTAGGCCTTAATTCGATATGTTACCATTCTCCCCCCTTAAGGATTTTCGTCCCCGAAAATCTTACCGGTAAACAAGTGCGGGTATTGATCTCTCATAGCTTCCTCGGGCTCCTATGTAGCCTCCTCTATCCCATGCCTATGCCATAACACTTTTACTAAGGCGATATTCTTGTTTCTCAACTACTTGATATCCCGATCCAAAATCTTGATCGGCTCTTCATCATAAGTCATGTACGGTCGAATCTCAACTTCTGCCGGTGATATCACATGTAAAGGGTCCGATCTATAACGGTGCAACATAAACATGTGGAATACGTCATGGATCTTTTCCAATTCCAGTGGTAAAGCTAACCAATAAGCTACTGATCCTATCCTTTTGGTGATCTCGTAAGGTCTTATAAAACAAGGACTTAACTTGCTCTTCCTGCCGAATCTTAGAACCTTTTTCCACAGGGATACTTTCAAAAATACCTTATCACCTACTTGGAACTCAATTCCTTTCCTTTTTAAATCTGCGTAAGACTTTTATCTATCCGATGTTGCTCTCAAACAATCTTTAATTACTTTCACTTTGTTTTCAGTTTCCTTAACTAAATCAACTCCGTGCAATTTACTTTCTTTGAGCTCTGTGCAATACAAGGGAGTTCGACACTTCCAGCCATACAACGTTTCATAAGGTGCCATTTTTAAACTTGTCTGAAAACTATTATTATAGGCAAACTCAACCAAGGGTAAGTTCTTTTCCCAACTACCTTGGAATTCTAGAAACAACATCTCAACATGTCTTCCAAGGTTTGAATCACTCTCTTGGATTGGCCGTCAGTTTGTGGATGGAAAACGGTACTAAAATTCAACCTCGTGCCCAGGGCTTCTTGCAACCTTTTCCAAAACCGTGAAGTAAACCTCGGATCTCTATCCGATATGATCGATAAGGGTATTTCGTGAAGTATTACAATTTCATAAATATATAACTCAGCCCATTTATCAAGCGAGTAATCGATACATACTGGGATGAAATGAGCTGACTTCATCAATCGATCAACAATGACCCACACCGCATCTTTTTTATTCGGTGTCAAAGGTAAGCCCAATACAAAATCCATGGTAATTTGGTCCCATTTCCACTCGGGAACCATGATAGGTTGTAGTAATCCTGAGGGCACTAGGTGCTCGGCTTTTTCTTGCTGACAAATTAAGCATCTCACAACAAACTCAGAAATATCTCTCTTCATACCATCCCACTAATATATTCTCTTCAAGTATCTATAGATTTTAGTACTATCGGGGTGCACTGACAGACGACTATTATGTTCCTCATTCAAATCTTACGAATCAACTCGGTGTCTTTTAGAAACACAAATTCTATCTCAGAACATCAAGTAACCATCGGATCAACCAGAAAATCGGATTCAAAACCCGACTCACACTGAGTTCTCTTGGCTTGCAATTCATTGTCGTTGTTCTGGGCTTCACAAATTTTTTGAAGGAACATCGGCCTAGCTCTCAACTCCGCTATGACAGCACCATCGTCTGATAAGGCTAACCGAGCATCCATGACTCTCAAAGCAAACAAGGATTTTCTATTTAGGGCATCGGCAACCACATTCGCCTTTCCCGGATGATAGTCAATTATTAACTCATAATCTTTTATCAAATCTAACCATCTCCGTTGCCTAATATTTAAATCCTTTTGGGTCATTAGGTATTTCAAAATCTTGTGATCGGTGAATATTCGGCAAGTCTCACCATACAAATGATGTCTTCAAATCTTTAATGCAAACACAATGGCGGCTAGTTTTAAATCATGTATTGGGTAATTTTTCTCACGCGGTTTCAGATGTCTAGATGCATAGGCTATCACTCTGCCTTTCTGCATAAGCACACATCCCAAACCATTCAAGGATACATCACTGAAGATCACGAACTCCTTTCCCGGCTCAGGTTGAACTAACACTGGAGTTTCAGTCAACAACGCTTTCAGTTTCTCAAAACTCTGTTGGCACTTCTCTGTCCATTCGAACTTGACATCCTTTTGTAACAACCTCGTCATTGGAGTGGCAACCATTGAAAATCCTTTAACAAACCGTCTATAATACCTAACTAAGCTTAAAAAGCTTCTGAGCTCTTTCACATTCTTCAACAGTTTCCAATCAACAATAGCCAAGATGTTGCTTTGGTCAACTCTAATACTGTCTCTCAAAACAATATGTCCTAAAAACCCTACTTCCAGAAGACAAAATTCACTTTAACTGAACTTGGCATACAATTGTTTGTCTCTTAGAGTTTGCAAAACAGTTTTCAAGTGTCCGGCATGCTCTGCCTCATCTATTGAATAAATCAAAATATCATCGATGAACACCACAACAAATTTATTCAAATAAGGCTGAAATATCCTATTCATTAAATCCATAAACACGGCAGGAGCATTTGTTAACCCAAATGGCATAATGAGGAATCTGCAGTGGCCATACATCATTCTAAAGGCAGTCTTAGGAACATTTGATTCTTTAACCCGCAATTGATAGTAACTGGACCTTAGGTCTATCTTTGAAAATACCGTGGCTCCCTTCAATTGATCAAATAGATCATCAATCCTTGGCAAAGGATATTTGTTCTTTATTGTCTCCTTGTTGAGCTGTCGATAATCTATGCATAGCCTTATCGAACCATCCTTCTTTTTTACAAATAGTATGAGAGCACCCCAAGGTGAAAAGCTCGACCGCGTAAAACCCTTGTCGGTCAACTCCTGTAACTAAAATTTCAACTCCTTCAATTCCGTTGAAGCCATCTTATATGGAGCAATCGAAATAAGTGCAGTGTAACACCCTTCACCTGTATCCAACACTGGGACAGGCTTCGAGGTGTTATCAGACTTAAACATTCACAACATGAAAAATCGGGCCACAAAATTTTTGCCTAAAATTAAAACATCTCCAACACATGCATATCGTCCCTTATACAGGCCTTCGAAGCCTATAACATACATTGGGGTGGTATGGGACTAAATCGAGAACTTTGAAAATGTTTGGGCAACTTAACTAATTTTCTTGCTTTAGAGAGTCACACGCCCGTGTGGGTTGGGTCGTGTGGTCACACACGTCCGTGTGGCTTGGGACACCCCGTGTCCTTAACCTGTGTAACTCTTTGTTTGTAACATCAGCAACCGTTTAAGGGCACACGACCAAGGCACACGCCCGTGGTGAGAGGCCGTGTCCTCCACACGGGTAGAGACACGGGATGAGACACACGGTCGTGTCTCTGCCCATGTGGTCAAAACTTAGGTTAATTTCCAAGCCTTTTTGTCATTTTCACATGCACACACATACTTTTGACCTTGTCATTTTATTAATCACTTATACCATTATATTATGGTTATTAACTTATACATCAACATCCATGTTCAGGGCACTAATAACTTATTACCATATCATACAATCAATCTATTACCATGACCACCTTGAACGGTCCTAAGGCATTCATCGTGTACATATGCCATATACTTCTCATACATAGTGAACAAGCACAATCACAAGACATTAACACATATCATGGATAAATAGGCTCACAAGCCAAAATCATTATAAGCCACATCTCATGGCGATAAACAACAAATCAATATAAGCCAATACATTTGGCTAATCACAACAATATTCATCATAGAAAAACTAAGTCCCTATACATGCCACTCACTTGAAAACATTTAACATACACATGTCAATACTCCAAGAGTAATGGCTCGATAGTGTGATGCTACCTCTGACTATCTCTAACCCCAAGTGGACCTGACAAAACTAAAAGAAATGGAAAGGAGTGAGTAAATTTATGCTTAATAAGCTCACATGAAAATAATAAGCAAAGTGATAACATGTTATTTTCAAATTCTTCTATTTTTTCAAATTCTGGTTAAGCTGTTTTCTCGAGTCACAATCATTAAATTATTTATATCTAGAGTTAAGAGACTCCAAATCAAGATCCGTTAATTTTCCCAAAAACTAGACTCATATCCCTTCCCACCATAAAATTTTTAGAATTTTTGGTCTAGCCAATAAGTACAGTTTATTTTTTAAACTCTCCCCTGTTTCGCTATCTGACAGCTTCGACCTCTATCTACTAAAAATCAAATATCTCATAGTACGAGACTCGGATAGTGTTTCTATCCCTTTCTCTTGAAAATAAACTCATTAAGGATTTCATTCAAATGAATTTTAACTCATAATTATGTTTTTACAATTTTTAGTGATTTTTCCAAAGTTGAGACAAGGAAGTACAAGATCACTCTGACCCTATTTCACAAAAATTCCAAAATCTCATCATATGAGATTTTTTACTTACATTGTTTCCTTTATCAGAAACTAGATTTGATAAGATTTAATTTCATATTTTATTCAGCCTCTAACTCAATTTCCATTATTTTTAGTGGATTTTCAAATTCGTTCCACTATTATTCTCATAAATATCACTCATTCATTTGCACTCTTATCACAAGTCCATTTCATTTCACATGTCAAACACATACTCATGGGTTTCGAGTACGTACCTGTGCTATCTCTTAGCACAACAGCTCATCCAAACAGGACAATCATATGCATCATACTAGTATCAACTAAGCATAGATAAGTTTATCATGTCATTTTTCGTTATATCACTATGTATGTCATTACCGCTGCATTATTGAATTTCCGGTGGACCTTTCCTTTTTCAGTTGTACACTCAAGGTGTACGTTTCTTTCTGAGTGGTACACACAAAGTATACCTTTCCTTTTCATATGGTATACACAAAGTATTCCTAACCTTTCCAAGTGTACACACAAAGTGTACATAACCTTTTTAAGTGTACACACAAAGTGTACATAACCTTTTCAAGTGTACACACAAAGTGTACATAACCTTTTCAAATTGTACCATTTAGGTACAAAAATTCTTTTCAAGTATTACCCTTTCGGGTTATATTCCTTTCCATAATGAGATCAAAAGATTACCCTTTCGGGACAACCTTTACTGCAACATATGCAGGACCTAATTTACACGGTAACCACCTACGCAATCGGAAATCAATATTCAAACGGATTCGTGTATCTTTTCATCTATTACAAGTAAATTATGAATAAAAATTTACTTGTTACATGTACATACCAATTACAAGTCATTATTCACATAGTTCAACAATCAATTTAACGTATTTACTTGCTTAATTAGGTTATACGAACTTATTTTTTTTAAAATATCATATTCCATCAAATTTCTATTAACATCAAATTCAATATAATTATAACAATATATATTTCATGTATAACAATAATAACATGAATAATAGGCTTATTAAATCACGTGAACTTACCTCGGATCCAGAAACGACAATTTACCATTTTAGTCCATAACCTTGTATTTTCCCGATTTAATCCCGAATCTCAATTTCCTTGATCTATAATATCACATTTAGCCTACTAATTAGTCACATTATTCATATGGGTCTAAAAATCATATTTTTATAAATTTTCATTTTGACCCCTAAACTTTCACATATTTACACTTTTGCCTCAATGCTCGTAAAATGGTTTTTATTTAATTTCCTTACATTTTAAGTCTAGTGAATCATTTTTATAACTATGCCAACCTCCAATTCCCACTAAATCACCCTTTAATGACCAATTTTACAACTTTTACAAAACGGTCCTTTCGAACGTTTTCATCGAAAACCGCTTAGTAAAAGTCGTTTATTTAACACCCAACACTCATTTTCTACCATTAGACATCAAAATAGAAGCATGTCACTCATGGGTAAATTCTAAAACATAAACCCTAGCTCAAATTAATGGGAGAAATAGGTAAATCGAGTTACCAAGACTTTAAAAATGTAAAGAACATTAAAAACGAGGCTCGAGATCACTTACAAATGAGCTTGGAAAGCTTGAAAAAAACCCTAGCCATGGTGGTCTTCAAAATTTCGGCCAAGGCATGAAAATGAAGAAGATGACATCTTTTTTTCATATTATTTTGGCTTTGTTAGCCAAATTACTAAAATACCCTTAATGAAAAACAATTTAAAACATACCTAAACATATCCATTTTTGTCCAAAACTTAATTAATGGTCTAATTACCACATAAGGACTCCCAATTTTAAATTTCATGACAATTGGACACCTCTAACATGTAGAACTCAACTTTTGCACTTTTACCATTTAGTCCTTTTTACTAAATTGAGTGCCCAAACTTCGAAATTTTTGAATGAAATATTCACGAAATCATTTCATGAAATCGTAGACCATAAAAATATAATAAAAATAAAATTTTCCTCATCGAATTTGTGGTCCCGAAACCACTGTTCTGACGAGGCCCAAAATCGAGATGTTACATTTCTCCCCCCTTTAGGGATTTTCATCCTCGAAAATCTTACCAGGAAAGTGGTTTTGGTTTTAATTTAGATTCCTCAATCCTATAATCAATGTCAAAGAACTTTCACTCAGGCTGAGCTTTTACTGCATATCTCTTTAAATTTCACATACAAAAATCATAAGTGGTATTCGCTTTACAATACTTTCACTGAAACTTAATCTCTACTAGAAAGCTCATGTACTCAAAAGTCTGATCCATAACATCATGTCACATATACATTCACATCCAAATCTTTTTGGATTCGAATAGTGAAACTAGTCAGTTCATCTTAGCCTCATACTCTTTATAATTCCACATAGTCCAAATATTTGCCAATTCAACCCTCAGCTACCCTTTATTTCAAGCCTCTTCTGACTTTTCAAAGAAATCATGATATGAAACTCGGATCTCAATCCAATTAGTGAAGATTAAAACTCCATGATATCCAAAATTCATAAAGACACGAAATTCTATGAATCTGGTAAGCAGGCATTCGGGTATACCGGCATAATTTACACATCTCATAACGTTTAACAATGCTACATATCACTTTCCTTTTTCAAGGACAGGAATGATCTAGATAAGAAAATCCATATTAACTTTTTTTTTTATTTCCATTATAGTGCCCAATCGGTAAAAATAATTTTGATGATTCTTGCTATACATCTTTAAATTTTCAACATTTCAAGAATCTGTACTCAAAGATAAACAATGATCGTTTCAGCATTTTTAAATACCCAAATTATCTTCACACTATCAATCTCAGATCTTCTTATCGCATTCAATTTTTCTAGGAAACATACACTTCTTAATTAGACTATTCGTCTTTTTACCAGTGAAGAAATAAAATCTTATTCTCAAGCATGGACATCCCATTAAATTCTAAACATATATTCCACACAGATTGAACAATCAAGTCGACCTTATTCATCTGTAATTGATATTTCAAGAAATTCTCTCTTCTAGTCAACAAAATGATTCAACATTCATCATTCCAAATTCACTCATCATGCCAATTGAAGAATATAACAAATGCATTAGCATAAGTAATACCAACACCTCAACTGAATACATTAACTCTGATTAACTTACTTGAGAAAAGAAATCCACCATACACATTGGGACTGGAAATTTCACCATATTATCATGATCAATTCAGAGGTATAGTCATACTTGTTCTATATATATCAATCACAAGCTGGAGGTCATGCTGTAAATGCAAGCCATGATCAACAAGTTACAAGATAAAAATAACCAGAAATTCCAAGATAGAGAAATTCGAGATGGAGAAGCCCAGAATAAAGAAATCCAGAATAACATCATTTCAAACCACTGACAACAAATACGACCGGAACTATATGCTCTTTATATATATATATATATATGTGTGTGTGTGTGTATAATCAGTCAGAGCAATGATCAGTAGAGACAAAATCATGGCACCATACACAATTTCTCATCGATTCCCAATAGGCGGAATATAACAAAATACCAGAGAAAAACAGAACCATGCAGATCATAACCCAATGAGACTGACAACATATTCGTCTAACGTTAAGATCAGGGAACATTTTCATAATATAAGAATTCATCAGGGATTAGATAACCCCAATAATATTTTCGGTGTCAGATAATCTCTTACAATATCTTAATAGAGACAATCATAAACTGTACACTGTAATTACCATGCTTGTACATTTTATATTTCGAACATTATTCCTTTAACTATTTCTGCTGTCCCAAATTCCATAATATTCCCTTCACTAAGAGAACCAGTTCATGAGGGAATTTCAATCAATACATTTCTCGACGTCATACCAGGATAGATTGTTTTACCAAAATTAACCTTTTTCACTAACTGCGATGTTACGAAAATTAAACAATCTTTTGGTCAATCCGATATACTTCTAGCTCATGTCTGTACTTATCAACCCCTTCTCAATCTCTATCATGCTTATAACCATTCTATCATTGAACTCTTTTGGTTTCTCACCTAGAAACTCATTCAACACAAATATCAGGAATTTCCATTATAAAACACCACTTTGGTAAGGGGGAGGGGTCGTAGGGCCTTTAACTCGACTCTCATATACATATACATATAACACCATTTTCATCATCATAGCAATCATATCTCAATCATGTCATTCATTTCAGGTAACTAACATTCATATTGATTTAATGCCCACTTTCCAGTTATCTCATTTTAACAAGTATACTTATACATGCATTCCATGTTTTCTGGATAACTTTACTTATCTATTCATTTAATCATATAAGTCATGCACATGATATCATACATGGGCCAACAAACACAAATAAATTTATCACAATCTATACTTTTACCTCGTACACCATCATTCAGGCATATCGTTACAATCATATGAATCCATACAAGCAATTTAACACGTTTACTTAAGCAATATGAGCTTATCAACCATGATTTTTCATATAAGCATACGTGAATATTCATTCCATCTATATCTTTGGTAAGTTATCTAAACAAATGTATTCACTCAAGCAAATAGACCATTTACATCATAAAATTATCTATTAATCATAGATAAGCTCATTTCACCATGTACACATTTCATGACTCCTCATTCATACATTTCCAAGTTTCAGTTTATCATGATTGTACTTTACTTGAATATTTTAGCATCACATTTAGCATGGTCGGTGTAGCTCAGTTGGAGAGTACCTTTGTCTAAACAAAATGGCTCTCATACGCGTCGGGAGACATCACACTATCACAGATCGGTGGCATGTATAGCTGGACTCTCATACATATGCTAGGTTAGTCCGAGAATAGACTAAACCATAACTCTGATACTACTAAAAGTAACACCCTTCACCCATATCCAACACCGGGACAGGGTTCGAGGCATTACCAGACTTAAACATTCACAACATGAAAAATCGGGCCACAAAATTTTTGCCCAAAATTAAAACATCTCAAACACATGCATATCGTCCATCATACAAGCCTTCGAAGCCCATAACATATATCGGGGTGGTATAAGACTAAATCGAGAAATTTGAAAATCTTTGGGAAACTTAACTAATTTTCCTGCTTTGGAGAGTCACACGCCCATGTGGGTTAGGCCGTGTGGTCACACACGTCCGTGTGGCTTGGGACACGCTCATGTCCTCAGCCTGTGTAACTCTCTACTTGTGACATCAGCAACCATTTAAGGGCACACGACCAAGGCACACGCCCGTGGTGAGAGGCCGTGTCCTCCACACGGGTAGAGACACGGGATGAGACACACGATCGTGTCTCTGCCCATGTGGTCAAAACTGAGGTTAATTTCCAAGCCTTTTTGTCATTTTCACATGCATACACATACTTTTGACCTTGTCATTTTATTAATCACTTATACCATTATATTATGGTTATTAACTTATACATCAACATCCATGTTCAGGGCAATAATAACTTATTACCATATCATACAATCAATCCATTACCATGACCACCTCGAACGGTCTTAAGGCATTCATCGTGTACATATGCCATATATTTCTCATACATAGTGAACGAGCACAATCACAAGACATTAACACATATCATGGATAAATAGGCTTACAAGCCAAAATCATTATAAGCCACATCTCATGGCGATAAACAACAAATCAATATAAGCCAATACATTTGGCTAATCACAACAATATTCATCATAGAAAAACTAAGTCCCTATACATGCCACTCACCTGAAAACATTTAACATACACATGTTAATACTCCAAGAGTAATGGCTCGATAGTGTGATGCTGCCTCTAACTATCTCCAACCCTGAGCTAACCTGACAAAACTAAAAGAAATGGAAAGGAGTGAGTAAGCTTTACACTTAATAAGCTCACATGAAAATAATAAGCAATGTGATAACATGTTATTTTTAAATTCTTCTATTTATTCAAATTCCAGCTAAGCTGTTTTCTCTGGTCACAGTCATTAAATTATTTATATCCAGAGTTTCGAGACTCCAAATCAAGATCCATTAATTTTCCCAAAAACTAGACTCATATCCCTTCGAACCACAAAAATTTCAGAATTTTTGGTCTAGCCAATAAGTACAGTTTATTATTTAAACTCTCCCTTGTTTCACTGTCTGACAACTTCGGCCTCTATCTACTAAAAATCATAGTACGAGACTCGGATAATGTTCCCGTTTCTTTCTCTTGAAAATAGACTCATTAAGTATTTCATTCATATGAATTTTAACTCAATTATTTTTTTACAATTTTTAGTGATTTTTCAAAAGTTGAGACAAGGGAGTCTGAGATCACTCTGACTTTGTTTCACAAAAATTCCAAAATCTCATCATAAGATTCCTTTACTTACATCGTTTCCTTTATCAGAAACTAGACTCGATAAGATTTAATTCCATATTTTATTCAGCCTCTAACTCAATTTCCATTATTTTTAGTGGATTTTCAAAGTCGGACCACTATTATTGTCCTAATCTGTCTTAGTGCAACATAATGATAACAATCACAAGTTTGTCATAGAAATTATTCTCATAAATATCACTTATTCATTTGCACTATTATCACAAGTCCATTTCATTTCACATGTCAAACACATACTCATGGGTTTCGAGTACGTACCTGTGCTATCTCTTAGCACAACCACTCATCCAAACAGGACAATCATATGCATCATACTAGTATCAACAAAGCATAGATAAGTTTATCATGCCGTTTTTCTTTATATCACTATGTATGTCATTACCATTGAATTATTGAATTTTCGATGGGCCTTTCCTTTTTTAGTTGTACACTCGAGGTGTACATTTATTTCTGAGTGGTACACACAAAGTATACCTTTCCTTTTCATATGGTATACACAAAGTATACCTAACCTTTCCAAGTGTGCACACAAAATGTACATAACCTTTTCAAATTGTACCATTTGGGTACAGAAATCCTTTTCAAGTATTACCCTTTCAGGTTATATTACTTTCCATAATGAGATCCAAAGATTACCCTTTCGGGACAACCTTTACTGCAACATATGCAGGACCTAATTTACAAGGTAACCACCTACCCAATCGGAAATCAATATTCAAAGGGATTCATGTATCTTTTCATCAATTACAAGTAAATTATGAATCAAAATTTACTTGTTACATGTACATACCAATTACAAGTCATTATTCACATAGTTCAACAATCAATTTAACATATTTACATGCTTAATTAGGTTATACGAACTTACTCATTTCTTTTAAAAATATTATATTCCATCAAATTTCTATTAACATCAAATTCAATACAATTATAACAATATATATTTCATGTATAACAATAATAACATGAATAATAGGCTTATTAAATCACGCGAACTTACCTCAGATCTAGAAACGGTAATTTACCATTTTAGTCCATAACCTTGTATTTTCCCGATTTAAGCTTGAATCTCGATTTCCTTGATCTATAATATCACATTTAGCCTACTAATTAGTCACATTATTCATATGGGTCTAAAAATCATATTTCTATAAATTTTCATTTTGACCCTAAACTTTCACATATTTGCACTTTTACCCCAATGCTTGTAAAATGGTTTTTATTTAGTTTCCTTACATTTTAAGTCTAGCTGAATCATTTTCATAACTATGGCAGCCTCCAATTCCCTCTAAATCACCCTTTAATGACCAGTTTTACAACTTTTACAAAATGGTCCTTTTAGACATTTTCATCAAAAACCTCTTAGTAAAAGTGATTTATTTAACAGCCAAAACACATTTTCTACCATTAGACATCAAAATACAAGCATGTCACTCATGGATAAATTTAAAAACATAAAACCTAGCTCAAATTAATGGTAGAAATAGGTAAATCGAGTTACTGGGACTTTAAAAATGTAAAGAACATTAAAAACGAGGCTCGAGATCACTTACAAATGAGCTTGGAAAGCTTGAACAAAACCCTAGCCATGGTGGTATTCAAAATTTCGGCCAAGGCATGAAAATGAAGAAGATGACATCTTTTTTTCATATTATTTTGGCTTTATTAGCTAAATTACTAAAATACCCTTAATGAAAAACAATTTAAAACATACCTAACCATATCCATTTTTTTCCAAAACTTAATTAATGGTCTAATCACCACATAAGGACTCCCAATTTTAAATTTCATGACAATTGGACACCTCTAACATGTAGAACTCAACTTTTTCAGTTTTTACCATTTAGTCCTTTTTACTAAGTTGAGTGCCTAAACGTCGAAATTTTTGAATGAAATTTTCACGAAATCATTTCGTGAAATCATAGACCATAAAAATATAATAAAAATAAAATTTTCCTCATCGGATTTGTGGTCCCGAAACCACTATTCTGACTAGGCCCAAAATTAGGATGTTACACGTAGTACCAGGAGTCAAATCAATGCCAAAATCTACTTCCCTAATAGGAGGTAACCCCGGAAATTCTTCCGGGAACACATCCAGATATTCACATACTACCAGTACTGACTCAATCTTTAACTGAGACTCTTTTTGGTGCTCAGTACAAAGGTGAGGTAAGCTTCGTACCCCTTTCTTACACATATTTGAGTGGACATGGAAGAAATCACTGCAGGCATGTTATTTAATTCATCTGGTTCAACCCGAAGAACATTACCATTCTCACATTTCAGTTCAATAAACTTTCTTCCACAATTCACGATCACATCATAAGTGGTCAACCAATTCATACTAAGAAGTACATCAAATTCATCGAACGGTAATAGTATAAGATTAGCCGGGAAACAGTGACCCCTAATCATTAAAGGGCAATTTTTACACATTTTATCAACTAACACATAATTGCCTAACAGGTTTGACACCTTTATTACGAATTCTGTACGTTCAACAAACAAGTTCATACTAGGCACTAACTTCATGCAAATATACGAATGGTTAGACTCCGGATCAATCAAAGCAACAGCAGGAGTTTCATAGATAGAAAATGTACCTGTAATTACATCAGGAGATGAGGCCTCTTCGCGAGCACGAATGGAATAGGTCCTTGCAGGTGTCCTTCCTTTGGGTCTCACAGCAGACTATCTAGGTGCACATTTACTACTCATTCCACTACCCGGATTCCTCTGAGGTTTTCCCTTATTAGCAGTACTATCTAACCTTATTCCTTGGAGATTTCTTCTTTCCGTCCTCTCGGGACAGTCCTAACAAAATGATCAGGGGAACTATACTTAAAACAAGTTCTATCATTCCCTTGACACTCACCAAAGTGGCATCTCCCACATTGGGGACATCCTGATCTATCGGGTCGAGCATTCCCAACACTGGCAATTGAGGTAATCCGAGCTTTCGAAACCGTGTACTATTTACTCCTATTCTTGCTCGAATACCCAGCAGAGGCATTAGATCGAGTAGTAAACTCTCTTGACTTCTTAGATGAAGATTGAAAAGATTTACTCAGTTGCCTCTTTTTCAAGTCTCGAGACACCAAATCAGCTTTTCTCTTTTCTTTGGCCAATTCTTCGGCCTTGCATGCTCTTTCGACCAAGACTACAAACTCTTTCAACTCGAGGATGCCAACCAATAATCAGATGTATTCGTTCAACCCGTCCTCAAATCTTTTACACATGATGGCTTCGGTAGATACACATTCTCGAGCGTATTTGCTAAGCTTCACAAATTCACGCTCATACTCGGTAACTGTCATTTTACCCTGCTTCAACTCGAAGAACTCCTTCCTCTTTTGATCCATAAACCTTTGACTGATATACTTCTAATGAAATTACTTTTGGAAAAACTCCCAAGTAACTTTTTCCCTCAGTACAACCGACACGAGGGTATTCCACAACTGGTAAGCGAAATCTTTTAGAAACGATACCACGTACTTTATGCACTCCTCTGGTGTGCATGACAAATTATAAAACATTCGGATGGTCTTCTCGAGCCAAAACTCTGCTCTTTTTGGATCATCATCAATGTTAGCTCGGAACTCTTCAGCTCCTTGCTTTCTAATTCGATCAACCGGAGGCTTTTCCCTTCTCATCATCTCGACAACTTGGGGAGCTACAGGGGTAGGCTGAGGAACAAGAGGGGGTGGGGGAGATTGAACACCCGGGTTTGCCCGAACAAACTCGGTGTGCCAATTATTCATAATGTGGAGAAAGGCTTCTCTGCCTCCTTCTCCTCTACTAATCGTCTCAGGTCTACTATCAGTTGGCACTGCTCCTTCAGCGGGAGCAAGCGCGTTACTTTCTACATCGTCAGCAACTACTCATTCAAGATCCATTTACTATATAAAACACAATTTCAATGGTCAGGAGTTGTCACACTATCATAATACACGTATGGTATGTATAGCTAGACTTCAACACTTGCTACGTATTTCCAGAACAGACTAAATCGCAACTCTGATACTAATAAATGTAACACCCCTTACCCGTGTCCAATGTCGAGACAAGATACGAGGCATTACTGGACCTAAACATACACTATTATGTAAAATCGGGCCATAAAAAATTCATTCAAGTTTAAAATTTACTCAAGAACATGCATATCGTCCCATATATGGGCCTATGAGACAGGCCCAAAACATACATCGGAGGCGGTTCGGGACTAAACCGTGAACTTTATAAAAATTTTCTTAGCACAGGGTCACACGCTCGTGTCCCCAGGCCGTGTAACTCCTTGTTTATGACGTCAGCATAAATTTAATATCACACGACCAAGTCACGTGCCCTTGTGCTAGGCCATGTGGCAAATTTAATTTTCGTAATTAAGGTGTAGACTTTGCATGGCCTGGGCACACGCCCACGTCTCAAGGTCGTGTCCTCCACACTTGAGACACATGGCCGTCTCTCTGCTTGTGTGTTTACTACCATGCACACTGACTTGTAAAACTAGGGTGCAGGGGACACACGACCGGACTACACGCCCATGGGGATGACCGTGTGTCACACATGGTTTAAACACATGCCTCTGTGTCTACCCATGTAGACAACTTTGAGACTATATTCCAAGCCCTCTTGTCACCCTTAACAACCCCAACACACACTTACATGCTAATGATGGTTGACAAGGTATAAAAGGGTTACTTAGACATCCATAGCTTTAACTCATGCATGACAAATTCATATCTAGTTTACGTAGTTAGGGACCTCTTGACTTATTAAGTTCATTCAATACATATCTTTACCTCTATTAATATAGTGACCATACCAGTTGACATCATTCATCCATCAAGCATAAATTCCACATTTTATCAACCATTTGGCACACACCACAAAAATAATAACTTATGCATTTAACAATATTTAGGGATTTCAACTTAGTAATCAATATGAGCCATATTTCATGGCCATATACAAAATGGAATAATATGCCAAAAAGGAGCCATCGCTTTGGCTAACAAATGTGACACATATAACAAAATACTAAATCCCCTATACATGCCATACTTGAATGTAATAACTAATTATACCCCAAAATATTTGTTGATAGTGCGACTCAGGCTCCAATGTCCACGATCCCCGAGCTAACTTAACGATACTAAAAGAAAAGGGAAAGGAGAGAAGGGTAAGCACAGGGCTTAGTAAGTTGCAAGTACATAATAAATAATATAAGTTAAGATATTCATGGATTAAACATATTATCAATTATCACCACGATCTTATACTACACACATGAACGTAGTCAAAATTGACATTAAATATCATTAACATCATGCTTATTTTACTCCTTTCTACTCATGTTAAGTTTCCCATCATGAATCGAGATCAATACTCATAAGGTTTACAAACATACCTGTACCGTACATTCTTACTCATATCACTCCACTTCTTAACCCAACATATCGAATGGCCCGTTGAACCACCAGAATACTAAAAGACACTCGGGATTGTTTTACATTGATACTTGATATTCGCGACAAGTTTTAAAAATTTATAATTAAGCGTTCTTGAAACTAACTATTATCACGATGAAGGCAAGTGTACCTATCGAACAGTAGTATAGCTTTAGTAAGACCGGATTGTCAAACCCAAAGGAACCAAGAGTGCTAGTAATTACTTTCTTTTTATTATCTAGCTTAAAAATTAAGGGATTTGTTTATCTAAACTAATTAACTAAACTAATAGTGCACAGAGAGAAATTGGGAAAAATCTTTTAGGAAAATTCGATTGATTAAGACAATACCCAAGGAAAAATTCACCAAGACTTCAATTGTTATTTGACTTTGAATCAGACGATTTATTCATTTGACTTGATCCGTAGAAATCCCTAAGTTATATTATTATCTCTCTCAAGACTAATAACGTCTAACCCTAGGTTGATTAATTGAAATCTCTTTCTAATTAACGCCCTAGTGTTGTATTAACTCGATTTATGGATTCCCTTATTAGGTTTCACCCTAATCCGGCAAAATCTTATTACCCTATCTCTAGGCGTGTAATCAACTCTGCTTAATTATGACAAATTACTCTTAGACAGGGTCTCTTCCTCCTCTGAATAAAAGCATTAACTCAAATCAATATCCTGGAATATTAAAACAAGAATTAAGAGTACATAATTAAGAACAAGTCAAATATTTATCATACAATTCAGATAATAATAACAAGATCCGTCTTAGGTTTCATTCCCCTTAGGTATTTAGGGGGTTTAGTTCATAATTATAAAAGAAAACATCTCAGAAGAATAATGAATACAAAACATAAAGAAAACCCCAAACCCCTAAATAGAAATTGAAGAGGGATATTTAGTCTTGACGATGAATCCGGCTTCTGAGATGGACCAATCGGCTTCCCTTGAGTAATTCCTTACCTTCTACTCCGTGTCTCACTTCTAAGTGCCTCATTAGGTGTTTAAATAGGCTCTAGAATGCCTCAGAGCCCTCAAAATTGGCCTTTTCCGAATAGGGCTATACTTGGGCACGACAGGGACACGCCCGTGTGCGATTACTCTAGCCCGTGGACAAAGCTGTTGAATAGGCACAGGCGTGTAGTCTACCCATGTAAGTCATTTTTCGATCCTGCCAAATGGACACAGCTGTGTGATACGCCTGTGTGAGGAAGTCCAAGCCGTGTTGATTTCCCATGTGGGTCCATTTTCTTCATTTTCGGGCCGTTTCTCGTTCTTTTTACTCTCATATGCTCACCTAAGTATAGAACATGAAATTAAAGAATTAGGAGCATCGAATTCACCAAATGTAAGGAGAAATCATCCATAAATGTGCTAAGCATGGGATAAAAATATGTATAAATTACGGTTTATCAAATACCCCCACACTTAAACGTTTGCTTGTCCTCAAGCAAAATCCTTAACTCACAATCAAAATAAATTCTTCTCAATTTATAATCTCTATCAATAATATCTCAAAACAATCCATAAGTATTCATACATTGAAAATTCAACTAAAAGTACATCAAATTTTCAAACATTCTAAGTTGAACATTTTATCACGAAAACATAGGCATCTCCTCTTATCTAAGGGATTTCTTTTGATCAAAATATCACAGAGTTTAACATCTTCACTAAAGATTCACTCAAATCACTCGAGGTGTTTTAAGGATATCAATTAAAGCACTCATTAGTCAATATGAAAAGTTATTACCATAGGCTTGCTTGAAAATCAAATCTCCACCACTATATATTGAGCTGATACATCAATCAAAAAGGTCTTTTAAAGGGTTGTAATATGGCTTTGGTTAGGGGGTGTGGTCATAAGCTGAAAGAAGAGGTTAGAATCGAGATTGAATTGAAAAATTACCTAGCTAGAAAAATAACTAGTCATCAGTTGAATACAAGTAAGCTTCTTTTTCAGAATATGGAATTAACACTCAATCTCAAAAACAAAAAATTACTACTACTATGTATTGAATTTTTTTTAAAGAACAAGTCAAATACATAAAACTTAATTTTTGCAATGAAGAATAAAACATAGCTAAACAATTAGTTTAAATTAAATCTCGATAAAAATAAGGATCAAATTAGGGGATTTCAACAATAATGGGTTATGGGTTAATATTGAGGGTAAATCAATTAATGGCTTGTTAGGCGCAAAGGGGATCACTAAGGGTTAATTATGAAGGTAAGCTTTTGTGGAGTGAGTGGGTTAAACCTAAGTGCCTTTATCATCTTAACATATCAAATCAAATGGTGTGGTCTTGACATGCATAATCAAGCAAGTTCTAGAATAACAAATCAATCTTGGCGACTCATAATAAAAGTGAGCATGAAAGAAATAAAATATGCTCTAAAGGCTCAAGATCTTATAAAAAATTATGGCTTTTTGATGTTTAAACTTGTGAATTTCAACACAAGATAATACCTAAACTTAGGGAAGCAACCTAAAAGTTTTTTAATTCTTCAAAAGTCAACTTATCATGCTTGATTCCCTAATGTCTTAAAGTTTAAACAATCAATGCCTAAATGCCTATGTTTTAATTCAAGACATTGCAATAAAATTCATTAATTAAAATTCATTCTAATAGTGATATGAGTGATTCACGTGAGAATAAGAAAAAATTGAGGATTTCGATGATGATATAAAAGACCCCCCACACTTAAGATATACATTGTTAGGCGCAAAGGGGATCACTAAGAGTTATGGGTTATGGGTTATGGGTTAATATTGAGGGTAAATCAATTAATGGCTTGTTAGGCGCAAAGGGGATCACTAAGGGTTAATTATGAAGGAAAGCTTTTGTGGAGTGAGTGGGTTAAACCTAAGTGCCTTTATCATCTTAACATATCAAATCAAATGGTGTGGTCTTGACATGCATAATCAAGCAAGTTCTAGAATAACAAATCAATACTGACGCACTCATAATAAAAGTGAGCATGAAAGAAATAAAATATGCTCTAAAGGCTCAAGATCTTATAAAAAATTATGGCTTTTTGATGTTTAAACTTGTGAATTTCAACACAAGATAATACCTAAACTTAGGGAAGCAACCTAAAAGTTTTTTAATTCTTCAAAAGTCAACTTATCATGCTTGATTCCCTAATGTCTTAAAGTTTAAACAATCAATGCCTAAATGCCTATGTTTTAATTCAAGACATTGCAATAAAATTCATTAATTAAAATTCATTCTAATAGTGATATGAGTGATTCACGTGAGAATAAGAAAAATTGAGGATTTCGATGATGATATAAAAGACCCCCACACTTAAGATATACATTGTTAGGCATAAAGGGATCACTAAGAGTTATGGGTTATGGGTTATGGGTTAATATTGAGGTAAATCAATTAATGGCTTGTTAGGCATAAAGGGATCACTAAGGGTTAATTATGAAGGTAAGCTTTTGTGGAGTGAGTGGGTTAAACCTAAGTGCCTTTATCATCTTAACATATCAAATCAAATGGTGTGGTCTTGACATGCATAATCAAGCAAGTTCTAGAATAACAAATCAATACTGACGCACTCATAATAAAAGTGAGCATGAAAGAAATAAAATATGCTCTAAAGGCTCAAGATCTTATAAAAATTATGGCTTTTTGATGTTTAAACTTGTGAATTTCAACACAAGATAATACCTAAACTTAGGAAGCAACCTAAAAGTTTTTAATTCTTCAAAAGTCAACTTATCATGCTTGATTCCCTAATGTCTTAAAGTTTAAACAATCAATGCCTAAATGCCTATGTTTTAATTCAAGACATTGCAATAAAATTCATTAATTAAAATTCATTCTAATAGTGATATGAGTGATTCACGTGAGAATAAGAAAAATTCAGGATTTCGATGATGATATAAAAGACCCCCACACTTAAGATATACATTGTTAGGCTAAAGGGATCACTAAGAGTTATGGGTTATGGGTTATGGGTTAATATTGAGGGTAAATCAATTAATGGCTTGTTAGGCATAAAGGGATCACTAAGGGTTAATTATGAAGGTAAGCTTTTGTAGAGTGAGTGGGTTAAACCTAAGTGCCTTTATCATCTTAACATATCAAATCAAATGGTGTGGTCTTGACATGCATAATCAAGCAAGTTCTAGAATAACAAATCAATACTGACGCACTCATAATAAAAGTGAGCATGAAAGAAATAAAATATGCTCTAAAGGCTCAAGATCTTATAAAAATTATGGCTTTTGATGTTTAAACTTGTGAATTTCAACACAAGATAATACCTAAACTTAGGAAGCAACCTAAAAGTTTTTAATTCTTCAAAAGTCAACTTATCATGCTTGATTCCCTAATGTCTTAAAGTTTAAACAATCAATGCCTAAATGCCTATGTTTTAATTCAAGACATTGCAATAAAATTCATTAATTAAAATTCATTCTAATAGTGATATGAGTGATTCACGTGAGAATAAGAAAAAATTCAGGGATTTCTGATGATGATATAAAAGACCCCCCACACTTAAGATATACATTGTTAGGCGCAAAGGGGATCACTAAGAGTTATGGGTTATGGGTTATGGGTTAATATTGAGGGTAAATCAATTAATGGCTTGTTAGGCGCAAAGGGGATCACTAAGGGTTAATTATGAAGGTAAGCTTTTGTAGAGTGAGTGGGTTAAACCTAAGTGCCTTTATCATCTTAACATATCAAATCAAATGGTGTGGTCTTGACATGCATAATCAAGCAAGTTCTAGAATAACAAATCAATACTGACGCACTCATAATAAAAGTGAGCATGAAAGAAATAAAATATGCTCTAAAGGCTCAAGATCTTATAAAAAATTATGGCTTTTTGATGTTTAAACTTGTGAATTTCAACACAAGATAATACCTAAACTTAGGGAAGCAACCTAAAAGTTTTTTAATTCTTCAAAAGTCAACTTATCATGCTTGATTCCCTAATGTCTTAAAGTTTAAACAATCAATGCCTAAATGCCTATGTTTTAATTCAAGACATTGCAATAAAATTCATTAATTAAAATTCATTCTAATAGTGATATGAGTGATTCACGTGAGAATAAGAAAAAATTCAGGGATTTCTGATGATGATATAAAAGACCCCCCACACTTAAGATATACATTGTTAGGCGCAAAGGGGATCACTAAGAGTTATGGGTTATGGGTTATGGGTTAATATTGAGGGTAAATCAATTAATGGCTTGTTAGGCGCAAAGGGGATCACTAAGGGTTAATTATGAAGGTAAGCTTTTGTAGAGTGAGTGGGTTAAACCTAAGTGCCTTTATCATCTTAACATATCAAATCAAATGGTGTGGTCTTGACATGCATAATCAAGCAAGTTCTAGAATAACAAATCAATACTGACGCGCTCATAATAAAAGTGAGCATGAAAGAAATAAAATATGCTCTAAAAGCTCAAGATCTTACAAAAAATTATGGCTTTTTGATGTTTAAACTTATGAATTTCAACTCAAGATAATATCTAAACTTAGGGAAGCAACCTAAAAGTTTTTTAATTCTTCAAAAGTCAACTTATCATGCTTGATTCCCTAATGTCTTAAAGTTTAAACAATCAATGCATAAATGCCTATGTTTTAATTCAATACATTGCAATAAAATTCATTAATTAAAATTCATTCTAATAGTGATATGAGTGATTCACGTGAGAATAAGACAAAATTCAGGGATTTCTGATGATGATATAAAAGACCCCCCACACTTAAGATGTACATTGCCCTCAATGTACAAAGATAGATATATTGAAACATATAGATATATAATCAGAAGATAGGGAGAGAAGTGAAACTTCCTGAATGATGAATGAATTCTTTGAATTGGAGTTATGGAGAATAATCAGCTAAGGCAATGATGAGAGTGGAGGAGGATACTCCAGTGGTGGTAGAGGTTCATTAGTCCATAAGCTTGCGCCAAAAGAATATTATATCTGGTGGTAGCTATGGACATGGTCGAATAGGACATGGCAGTCGTGGAGGACCTTTGCAGTGGAGTTTTTAGTTCCTATACGATGATGAGCTGTGGAGCTCTTTATAACTGTGATAGAATCAGGAACATTTTAGGAAATATAAGGAAGCATAATTACTCGTAATGAAATAGCCGAAACTATAAATTATTCAATAAAAATATAAAAACTAAAACTAAAATAATATTAAAGGAAAATGAAATAAAAATTACTTAAATAAGATAAATAAAGATAAAAGTGAAAATAAAAATAATAAATAAAAAGTTTTTAAACATCGTCATCGCCGGATGGTTCTCGAGGTGGTGGCGGCGATGAGATGTGAAGGTGCTGACAAATCTAATGAAGTGTAGCATCAATGTGATCAAAACGCTGAAAACACTACTGCTCAAATTGAGTAAGGTGCTTAGAGATGTCAGAGTATGATACCGCCGCATGAACTGGATGATGGATGGGTGGTGGCTAAAACAGTGGGTCCTCATAACGTGGAGGGACATCATCAGTAATATCCTCTGGGTCCGCCTTGGTGGACTGGATGAGGTGGTACTTAGTAGGGTAGGTGCCATGCTGTTTCTCGATCATCCTCATATGTAGCATGCTCGAGATACCCTGGGGGGACATCTGGCTGATGAGAGTGAGGGAGGACGATTATGCTGCTGTGTTGAGGAGCCCAAAGTGCCGAGCTAATCGAGTCACATAGGGCCCGATAGAGATGACCCCTCTCCTATGTCTCTCCGTCTGATGGCGGATGGCGAGGGCGTTGAAGTAGGCAAGGTCGAAGACGTGCCCGTTTGCCATACTCTACAAGAAATAGGCGTCGTGAGAGTTGACGATGCCGGTGCTCTCTCGCCGTCTCATCAGAGTGTGGGCCAAGATGGCGTGTGGGTATCGTAGGGATGGGGCGAGGGCTGATGCCTTAGAGCGGCAAGGATCATAGGTGGCCGAGGTAGGGACGAGATCCTTCCAGTACTTTGAGAGAGAGTAGTGGTTGTGGCAGTGGAGGGTGTCGAGTTCATTGTCGTCCATGAACTCCTCCATGTACAGCTCTAGTGCTATTCCAAACTCCGGTATGCTCAACTGGTGCACTAGACCACCAAGGCAGAACTGGACCGTTCTAGGATCGTCGAAGTTTGTCATGACGACTTGGAGATGGAAGGTCGAGCAGAGTTCCATCATGAGCTAGAGGTATGTCGGCTCGATGATTTTAAAGAAGAGCCCTCATGTTTCTGTCGTCAGGAGGGCTTAGACCGTGTCAGCCATCTGAATTTGTTCAAGTACGACCCAGTCGATGCAGTGGCCTACACCTAGGGGTCGGGCCCGTAATATCTAAAATAGTTCCTCATGGGGTCCCAAAGGGAACTGGAGGAATAGGTGCCTAATCTCCGCGGTAGGGCTCGAGGATGACGCTGCTCTTTTCCTCTTCTTCGAGTTGGGGACATCGGTCTTCTTACCATGTGAGGTTGACATTGTGAACCTGCAATGAAGAGTCAAAGTTAAATATCCCCAAGAATGTACGCGTGTTAAAACTGAATAAGAATATTTCATGGGGCTCACATACTAGACTAAAACAACCAAAGCAAATATATCAAGTCATTATCATGAGTAGGACTATGATAGTAAAGCAAACAAAAATATCTAGAAATTGAATGCATGTGGGTTTGATAATATGAAATATGGTGTGGGTAAGCATTAAATTCATGGAAACACAAAAAGAAATGGATGTATGTATCCTAATGTATTGACTAAAATGGCAAAGTTCTATCATAATAACTATGATTATTTGCTCAAAATAAAATAAAATATCATGAAATAAATAAAAGAATGAAGAAAATAGAGGGAAAAGATGAACAAACATAAGAGGGAAGAGCTTTTGGTCGTCAAAAGTGGTATTGTGGGCGGCGCATGGACGTGGCAGGTAGGGCATGTGAAGTTACAGTGGCTAGGGTTAGGGATTTTGGGGAAGGGGATGATGAATAGTGAGGGGCATTTATAGATTTTAGGACACATGGCCATGGGGCACGCCCGTGTACCCTAATTTTTGCAGTGTCGAACGACTGTGTCCTACTTCGTTTACTTCTCCCACGTCCGTGTTGTTTTATCAGTCTTGAGCACGGGTGGTATTGTGGGCGGCGCACAGACGTGGCAGGTAAGACGTGTAAAGTTGCAGTGGCTAGGGTTAGGGATTTTGGGGAAGGGGATGATGAATAGTGAGGGGGATTTATAGATTTTGGGACACACGGCCATGGGGCACGCCCGTGTGCCCTAATTTTTGCCGTGTCGAATGACTGTGTTCTACTTCGTTTACTTCTCCCATGCCCGTGTTGTTTTATCAGTCTTGAGCACAGGTGGTGGGCACGGGCGTGTCGCACGTCCGTGCTAAATTCTCAGTGTCAACCACTATTTATAGACATGGGGGTGTCGCATGCCTGTGTTAGTTTGACAGACTCTCCCACGGCCACGTTGCACAGCCGTGGCCACTTATCGCATCCCGTGTTGGGAAAAATTTTGCCCTATTGTCACACGTCCGTATCGCACGGCCGTGTCTCCTCTCATGGTGTGAGCACGGCCTCAGGCACGCCTGTGTGCTCAGCCGTGTGGATTAGAAAACTTGTGTTTCAATGACTAAGTTAGTGATTAGATGCTAAAGACTAAAATTTTAAAGAGGTTAACATCGTTAGTGCTCGGGTTGCCTCTCGAGAAGAGCTTATTTATAGTCTAAGCTCGACTTACCTTTCTGGTGCATGGTCATGGTGGTGCGAGGAGTTTACACTCTTCATCCCTGCTATCAATTTTATCAATATAAGGTTTAAGACGAGTACTGTTTACCTTAAAAGTGCCGAATTTGGGGTGAATTACCTTGACTGTACCATTTGGAAAAATACTGAGTACCATAAAAGGGATTGCGCCGTTAGGTTCAGAAGTGGCAATACAAGGGTCTGCTGTATCTAGTAGTACTTTGTCTCCAACCTTAAGTTTATTTGGTGCGGTATTGAGCTTGTCATGGCGTGGTTTTCGTTTATCGTGAGTCCTCGGTTTATGTGTTCGCCATTCATCTAGTTATTCAATTTGTAGCCTATGTTTTTCATAAATAGGTCCTTTGTTGTTGCTTGAACATGGCTCGTGTAGGTTCTTCGAACTTATTTCCTACAAAGTAGGTTACACCACATGGTCAGTTTTAGTAGAATGATTTATACAACCTCCTTCAATTTTTGATGTGTTACTCGAATTATGAACTTGAAGGGTGATTGTTTCGTCTCCCACACGAAGTGTGAGTTCACCTATACCAACATCAATTATTGTTTTAGCAGTTGCTAAAAAGGGCCTCCCTAAAATTAAAGGAACGTTACTATCCTCCTCAATGTCTAGAACCACGAATTCAACTGGGAAAATAAATTTGTCAATTTTAACGAGTACATCTTCAATAATCCCCCTGGGAAATCTGATTGTTTTATCGGCTAATTGAATACTCATCCTTGTTTGTTTTGATTTCCCAAGACCTAGTTACTTAAACATTTTGTAAGGCATGACATTGACACTAGCCCCTAAATCAGCCAAAGCATTATTAACATCTAGGCTACCAATTAAACTGGGAATTGTAAAACTCCCTGGATCTTTTAATTTGTTGGCCACTGATCACGATTTTTATGTGATAGGTTTTAAATATTTATAAAGAATCATTCTTGAAACTAATTATTATCACGATGTAGGCAAGTGTACCTATCGAACAGTAGTACAGTTTTAGCAAGACTGGATTGTCAAACCCAAAGGAACTAAAAGTACTAGTAATGACTGTCTTTTTATTATCTAGCCTAAGAATAATGGGGTTTGTTTTAACTAACTAATTAACTAAACTAAGAATTCACAAAAAATAGAATTGGGGGATTACTTTTGGAAAACGATTGAATTAAGACAATACCTAAGGAAGAATCCACCTAGACTTCACTTGTTATTTTGACTCCAAATCAGACAATTTATTCATTTAACTTGTTCCGTAGAGATCTCTAAGTTATGTTATTATCCCTATTCAAGACTAATAACGTCTAATCCCTAGATTGAAAAATTGAGACTTTTCTCTAATTAACACCCTAGGGTTGTATTAACTCGATCTATGGATTCCCTTATTAGGTTTCACCCTAATCTGGCAAAATCTTGTCACCCTATCTCTAGGCACGCAATTAACTCTGCTTAAGTATGACAATTGTACTCTTAGACAGGGTCTATTCCTCCTCTGAGTAAAAGCTTAACTTGAATCAATATCTTGGAATATCAAAACAAGAATTAAGAGCACATAATTAAGAACAAGCCAAATATTTATCATACAATTTAGAAAATAATAAAAAGATTCATCTTAGGTTTCATTCCCCTTAGGTATTTAGGGGATTTAGTTCATAACTAAAAAGGAAAACATCTCAGAAGAATAATGAATACAAAACATAAAGAAAACCCAAAACTCCTGGAGGGAAATTAAGAGGAGATTTTCAGTTTTGATGGTGAATCCGGCTTTTGAGATGGATCAATTGGCTTCTCTTGAGCAGTTCCCTACCTCCTTCTCTCTATGTGTCTTTTTCTTCCTCTTCTAGGATGTATTTATAGGATTTGGAATGCCTAAGAACCCTTGAAATTAGCCTTTTTCGAATTGGACTCAACTTGGGCTCGACAAGGACATGCCCGTGTGTGATTACTTTAGGCCGTGCTCGAACCTGTTAGAATGGAACGGGCGTGTGTTCTACCCGTGTGAGTCGTGCTTTGATTCTGCCAAATTGACACGGCCGTGAGGTTTTCCCGTATGAGGAAGTCCAAGCCATATTGATTTCGTACTTTGGCCCATTTTCTCCGTTTTTGGCCTGTTTCTCGTTCCTTTCGCTCTCCTATGCTCTCCTAGTATAAAACATGAAATTAAAGCATTAGGAGCATTGAATGCACGAATTCTAAAGAAAAATCATCCATAAAATGTGTTACGCATGGGGTAAAAATATGTATAAATTACGGTTTATCAAATACCCCTACACTTAAGCATTTGCTTGTTCTCAAGCAAAATTCTCAACTCATAATCAAAATAAATTCTTCTTAACTTATAATCTCTATCGAAAATATCTCAAACTAATTCATGAGTAGTCGTACATTGAGAATTCAACTAAAAGAACATTAGAGTTTCAAACATTCCAAGTTGAGTATTTAATCATGCAAAATTTAGGCATCTCCCATTATCTAAGTGGTTACCTTGATTCGAAATCTCACGGAGTTTAACATCCTCACTAAAGATTCACTCAAATCACTCAAAGTGTTTAAGAACAATGAAAGTTGCACTTATCAGTCAATATGAAAAGTTATTACTATAGGCTTGCATGAAAATTACATCTCCACCACTATAAATTGAGATGATACATCGATTAAAAGGTCTTTAGAGGGTTGTAACGTGGCTTTGGTTAGGGGATGTGGTCACAAGCTGCAAGAAACGGTTAGAATCGAGATTGAATTGGAAAATCACTTAACTAGAAAAAGACTTAATCATCACTTGCGTACAACAGAGCTTCTTCTCAGAATATGGAATTTAAATACTTAAGCTCAAAAACAAAAGATTACTACTAATGTGTATACACAATTCTTTTTTTTTTTTAAGAACAAGTCAAATAACATAGACTAACTATTAAGAACAAGACATAGCTGAGCAACTATTTCAATTCAAATCTCGAAAAAAATAGGGATCAAATTTAATTTAGGGGATTTCAACAATAATAGGTTAAGGGTTAATATTAAGGGTAATATAAGAAATGGCTTGTTAGGCTCAAGGGGGTTCACTAGGGGTTCATCGTAGAGGTAGGCTTTTCATGGCATGAGTGGGTTAATCCTAAGTGCCTTAATCATTTTGACATATCAAATCAAATGGTGTGGTCTTGACATGCATAATCAAGCAAGTTCTAGAATAACAGTTCAATACTGACGCACTCAAAGCAATAATAAAAGTGAGCATGAAAGAATTAATAGATACTCAAAAGGCTCAAAAATCTCACAAGAATTATGGCTTTTTGATGTTTAAACTTGTGAATTCCAACTCAAAGTAATACCTAAACTTTGGGGAAACAACCTAAAATTTTAGATTCTTAAAAATCAACTTATCATGTTTGATTCTCTTAATGTCTTAAAGCTTAAACAATCAATGCATAAATGCATAAATGCATATGTTTTAATTTAAGATATATCAATCAAAATCATAAATCAATCAAAATTTATCCTGAATATGATATGAGAGCTTTTCAAGAGAACAAGGCAGTTATTCAGGGATTTTTCTAATAATGAAATGAATACCCCTCCCCCCACACTTAAGATGTACATTGCCCTCAGTGTACAAAGATAGATATATATAAAAGAATGTCAAAATAAGATAGGGAGAGAAGTGAAACTTCCTGAGTGATGAATGGATTTCCTTGAATTGGAGTTTCGGAGAATAATCAGTGTGAGGGTGGTGGAGGATACTCCGGTAGTGGTAGAGGTTCATTAGTCCATAAGTCCTGCGCCAAAAGAATATTATATCTGAAATTGGTTATGGTCATGATCGAGCAGGACATGACAGTTGTGGAGAACCTTTCCCAGTGGAGTTTCGAGTCCCTGAGTAATAGTGAGCTTTAGAGCTTTTTATAATTGTTACGACATCAGGAACTCTTTTAAAAAGTATATAAGGAAGAATGATTACTTGGTAGGAAATAGCCAGAATTCAAAATTGTTAAATAAAAATTATAAATCCTAATAAAAATAAGATGAAAGAAAAATAAAAAGTAGTCTTAAAATAAAATAAAAGTAAAAACATAAAATAATAAATAAAAGTTTTTAAACATCTTCATCGCTAGATGGTTCGCGAGGTGCGGGTGGCGATGAGATGTGGAGGTGCTAACAGATCTGCTGTAGAGTAACATCAATGTTGTCAAATCATTGAAAACACTGCTGCTCGAATCGAGTGAGGCATTCAGAAATGTCAGCATATGAAGCCGCCGCATGAACTAGACGAAAGGGTGGTGGTGGCTAAGATAGTGGTCCTCATGCTGTGGGGGGACATCATCAGTAATGTCCTCGGGGGCGTCCTCCTCGGTAGATTGGGTGAGACGATATTGACAAGGGTTGGTTCCTTGGCACTTTTCGATCATCCTCATGCTTAGCATGCTCAAGATGCCTTGTGGAGACATCTGGCCAATGAGGGTCAGGGATGATTCCTAGGCCGCGGTGTTGAGGAGCCCGAAGTGTCAAGCCAACCGAGTAACATAGGGGCCAATGGTGATGACCCCCTTCCTATTCTGCTCCGTCTGGTGTTGAATGGCGAGGGCAATGAAATAGGCAAGGTCAATGACGTGCCCGTGCGACATACACCATAGAAAGTAGGTGTCGTGAGTGTTGACGATGCCAGTGCTCTCTCGCCTTCCTGTTAATGTGTGAGCCAAATTGGCGTGTAGGTACCTCAGAGATGGAGGGAGAACCGATGCTTTGAAGCGGCTAGGATTATAGGTGGCTGAACCTGGTACTAGTGTGTCCCAGCACCGTGAAGGAGAACGATGGATATGACGGTTGAGAGTATCTACGTCATTCTTCTCCTTGAACTCCTCCGTATATAGGCCTAATACAGTATCGAATTTTAGGACGCTTAGCTGGTGGACTAATTAGCCTAGGTGAAATTGCACCATGCCGAGATCACCATAGTTCGTCATTACTGTCTAAAGATGAAACATTGAGCATAGTTCCATCGTGAGCTCGAGATATGTTGGCTCGATGATCCCAAAGAAAATCTCCCAAGGATCGATGGTTAAGAGGGCCCGAATTGCATCAGCTAACTGAACTTGTTTTATTGCAGCCCAATCGATGCAGCGGCCCGCAATTAAAGGTTGAGCCTGGAGTATTTGAAAAAGTTCTTCTTGAGGCCCGATGGGGAATTGCAGGAAACGGTGGTGAATTTTCGCGGTAGGATCCGAGGAAGATGGCGCTCTCTTTCTTTTCTTTGAAACAGGGACAGTGGTCTTCTTTTCTCGTGAAGACGACATTGCATACATGTAATATAAAGAATAATAATAGTAGGTAAACGAATTTGAAAAGGAAAAAACCATGAATTTAAACTAACAATTTTAGCCAAAACTACTAATACTAACCAAACACAACCAAAATAATCAATTTGATTGCCTAATTTCGTGACATTGGCATGGTAATAGCTTGAGAATGAGCATAGTAATGTTTTGGGTATGACAATAGAATGAGGTTTCCCTAATAACTCAATTTAACACGAAATGTATGATAAATAGCCTAAGAATGCAAATTAAATGATAGAATAATGAGAAAAATGAAAAATAGTATGAGAAAAATGAAGATTATTTTGATAATAAGCATTAGAAATAAGTAAAATAGAAGTGAAAGGAGTAAACAAATGCTAAGGGAGAGAGATTGAGTGTCAAAAATGGTGTGGGAAGCGACGCACAGGCGTGTCAGGGAGGGCATGTAGACTTGTAGTGGCTAGGGTTAGGGTTTTTGGGTGAAGAAGGCAATGAATAGTGCAATTTATTTATAGATTTTGGGGCATACGGCCAGGTAACATGCCTGTGTTCCACAATTTCAGCCCGTGTGATTCGCGAATTTTGAATTTGGGCTCGTCTGACAATTGTCCCATGCCCGTGTTCCTTGGGCGTGTTCGTGTGCACGGTTGTATCTCACGGCCATGTCTGGCATTGTTCGCTTCTCCAACACCCGTGGTAATTTAACAGGTTCAACCACGGCTGCTTGGCACGGGCGTGTCGCACGCCCGTGTTAATTTGACAGGTTTGGCCGCGGTACAGGCGTGTCGCATGCCCGTGTTGTTTTGGCAGGTTTGCCCAAGGCCAAGTTGCACAGCTGTGGTGATTTATCGTAACCCGTGCTAGGAAAAATCTTTGCCCTGTTTCCACACGGCCTAAGGCACGCCCGTAGGATAGGTCATGTCTGTGTGGGAAACTTGTATTCAAGAGCTCTGTTAGTAAGTTAGGTGTTAAACACTAAAATTTAAAGAAGTTAATACAGTTAGCGCTCGGGTTGCCTCCCGAGAAGCGTTTATTTATAGTCTAAGCTCGACTTACCTCTCCATTGAATGGTCATGGTGGTTCGAGGAGTTTATACTCCTTATTCCTGCTATCATTCTCATCAAAATAAGATTTTAGACGAGTGTTGTTTACCTTAAAAGTGCCAAACTTGGGATGACTTACCTCGACTGTACCGAATGAGAAAATGCTAAGTACCGTAAGAGGGATTTCTTCATTTGGTTTGGTAGTGACAAGTGAGGATCTACGGCATCTAATAATACTTTATCTCCAACCTTAAGTTGATTTGGGAAGGTATTGAGCTTGTTCTGGCATAGTTTTGGTTTATTGTGTGTTCTCGGTTTATGCATCTGCCATTCATCTAGCTCCTCAATTTGTGGCCTGTGATCTTCATGAATAGGTCCTCTGCTACTGCTTGATAATGGCTCATGTACTTTCTTCAAACCCATTTCCTGCAAAGTAGGTTGTACCATATTGTCAGTTTTAACCATAGTGGTAATCCATAGTGAGGACACCTTCGCAGTAGGTCTTTGTATCTCTCCCATCCATCATAAAGAGTTTCTAAGTCTATCTGCACAAACATAGAGATATCATTACATAATTTGGTTGTTTTAGCTGGCAGAAAATATTTTAATAAAAATTTTTCGGTCATTTGTTCCCAAGTAGTAATTGACCCTCGTGGTAACGAGTTCAACCATTGTTTAGCTTTGTTCCTCAATGAAAAAGGGAATAACCGAAGACGAATGGCATCGTTAGAAATGCCATTAATTTTAAATGTACAGCAAAATTCTAGGAAATTTGCCACGTGAGTGTTTGGATCCTCATCCTGTAAACCATCAAACTGAACAAATTGTTGTATCATTTGAATAATGTTAGGTTTTAGTTCAAAATTATTTGCAGCAGTAGCAAGCCTAAGTATTCTTGACTCAGTTCCTATTAAAGTAGGTTTAGCATAATCATACATAGTACGAGGAGCAGGATTTTGATTTGCTAGTTCAACAGGTATCGCAAGAGGTAGCTGATTGTCTTGGTTTTCAGCCATCTCCTCGGTTGGGTTTGAATATCGTTCTCTTGCTCGTTTTCTGTGTATCTCAAGCTTCACCTTATTTCTCTTTGGTTTCTGTGAACTATGCGATCGATTTCTTCATCAAAAAGTAGTGGTCCTGACGGGTTTCTTCTAGTCATAAACTATAAAAACCTGCCAAGAGAAAGAAAAAGTAAATTAATAAATAATAAAAAAATAAAATAGAATTAACTTGCAAGAAAAATAAATGGCTAAAGTAATAAAAATTGAGCATTCCTAATATCTTAGTTCCCCGGCAACGATGCCAAAAACCTGATCGTGATTTTTGTGTGACAGGTTTTAAATATTTATAAAGAATCGTTGTTGATACTAACTATTATCACAATGTAGGCAAGTGTACCTATCGAACAGCAGTACAGTTTTAGCAAGACCGGATTGTCGAACCCAAAGAAACTAAAAGTACTAGTACTAACTTTCTTTTTATTATCTAGCCTAAGAATAAGGGGGTTTGGTTTAACTAACTAATTAACTAAACCAAAAATTCACAAAAAATAGAATTGGGGGATTACTTTTGGAAAACGATTGAATTAAGACAATACCTAATGAAGAATCCACCTAGACTTCACTTGTTATTCTGACTACGAATCGGACGATTTATTCATTTAACTTGTTCCATAGAGATCCCTAAGTTACGTTATTATCCCTATTCAATACTAATAATGTCTAATCCCTAGATTGAAAAATTGAGACTTTTCTCTAATTAACACCCTAGGGTTGCATTAACTCGATCTATGGATCCCCTTATTAGGTTTCACCCTAATCTGGCAAAATCTTGTCACCCTAGCTCTAGGCGCGCAATCAACTCCTCTTAATTATGACAATTGTACTCTTAGACAAGGTCTATTCCTCCTCTGAATAAAAGCTTAACTTGAATCAATATCCTGGAATATCAAAACAAGAATTAAGAATACATAATTAAGAACAAGCCAAATATTTATCATACAATTCAGAAAATAATAACAAGATTTGTCTTAGGTTTCATTCCCCTTTGGTATTTAGGGGATTTAGTTCATAACTAAAAAGGAAAACATCTTAGAAGAATAATGAATACAAAACATTAAGAAAACTCAAAACTCCTGGAGGGAAATTGAGGGGAGATCTTTAGTCTTGATGGTGAATTCGGCTTCTGAGATGGATCAATCAGCTTCCCTTGAGCAGTTCTGTAATATCCCGAATTAGGGCCTAATCGGAATAGTGGTTTCGTGACCATAAATCCGAGATAGAAATAATTATTTTATAATTATTTTGAGGTTTATGATATGATTGCATGATTGTGTGAAAATTTCGTGATGAAATTCTATGCCTAAAGTGCTTAAATTGAAAGTAGGGACTAAATCGAATAAGTTGCAAAACTTGCATTCTAGAAGTTTTAGTATGAAATTGTTTTGGAATATTAATGAGGAGGTCTTAAATAGCAATTTGACCAATTTTAAGTTCATGGACAAAATTAGGACATGGAAGGAATTTTTGGAAAGTTTAGTAGTAAGGGTATTTTGGTCATTTAGTTATTAAAATGAATTAAAAACAAAATTAAAAGCCAATTTTTGTCCATCTTCTTCATTAGGCCGAAATTTAAAGGGTTCTCCATAGCTAGGGTTTGTTTCAAGCTTCCAAGCTCCATAGTAAGTGATTCCAAGCCCGTTTTTAATGATTTTTACGTTTTGAGATCCAGTAACTCGATAAAGCTTATGTTAGCAATAATTTAACCTAGGGTTTATATTTAGAAAAATACCCATAGGTGAAATTTGTGTATTTTGATGTTTTATGATAGAATATGAAGTTTTAAATTATGTTAGACAACTTGTACTACTCGATTTTAAGCAAAAAGCGAGTAAAAGGGCTTAATCGGTAAAAATACCTAATAGTCACAAGTACATGTTAGAGTGAGAATTTGATGTTGCCATAGAAGAGAAAAGTGATCAGCATGTTGTAAAACATAAGAATAAGGAATAAAGTTTAATCCCGAGCCTAGGGGCAAAAATGTAAATATGCAAAAGTTTAGGGGTAAAATTGTAATTTTTCCAAAATTTGAGTTAAGGATTAATTTGATAATGTGAGTATTAAATAAGTTAAATGTGTTATTTTAGATCAAGAAAGACGTGGAATCGACCTCAATCGAGGAAAAGAAAAGATTGTGGACTAAATTGCAAAATCTTTGTATTTTGGTACCAAGGTAAGTTCATGTGTAAATAATGTAGCATAATTGTTATTTTTAAGTTATTGATATTAATTATATGTTATGCTAAATTTCATTATGAAATGTATGCTTTATGGTTAATTTCAAATAATATGTAAATTATGTGAACTACTTGTTAAATATCATTGTTACCGAGTATTGATTTCGGCATTCTACGGAAGACGGCAAGGATAAGTGTTCGAGGAAAAAGCCTGTTTGAACCTTAGGAATAGATTAGGATACAAGTGACATGTCACTAGGATGGTTGAGCATCCGAACTCGTTGAGTTGAGTCCGAGTTCACTTATGGATGCGAATGTCCGAACTCGTTGAGTTGAGTCCAAGTTCGTGAGATGTAACTAGGCATCCGAACTTGTTGAGTTGAGTCCGAGTTCACTTATGGATGCGAACGCCCGAGCTCGTTGAGTTGAGTCCGAGTTCGCTTATGGGCGGGTTACATGATTGCTTGATTGAATATGTGGCACTTATATGCAAATTATCCATGTATCCGAATTATATTCCGATGTGTTCAACGGGTAAAGTTCTACTCAAATGGAGGAATATTCGAGATGTAAAGAGACGTATTGGTAAGTGATGTGAAATGGATATCTTGGACAGGTATGTATTTAACCCTCGGGTTGAGTATTGATACAACCACGATAAGGTAATAAGATGATGAAAAATGATTAAAAATGTGTGATGTGTTTTAGTGATACATGCTAATGTTGATTGGTATGACTGTTTGTTAAGTTACTTATTATTTGCATATGAACTTACTAAGCATTTATGCTTACTCCCTCCTTCTTACTCATTGTAGTTTTGGACAAGCCAGTTCAGGAGTCGGGATAGGTCGAAGGCTCAGTCACACTATCCGGAAGATTTTTGGTAAATGGCTTGTAAATTTAAGTATGGCATGTATAGCAATATACTTATTTTGTGTAAATGATCTTATGATATGGTGACAGAATGGTTGAGAAAATATTTGATAATGATAAATTATGAAAATGGTAAGTTTAGATTATGTTTGATGTTAAGGAAAATTATTAAGATACTTGGTGCATAAAAACTCATAAGAGGGATGAAATTTGCCATAAACAGAATACTGCAGCAACACTGACGCGAGTTTGAAAATTTACAAAAAAATCATAGAAATTGAATTTGGTGATGGATTACATATAAAATTGAAGATTATTATGTCTAGTTTCACATGAAACAAATGAAACAGGTAAAGGAATTATATGTTAGAAGATATTTGAATTTTAGTGAAACAGGGTCATAGCAGTTTCTGAATCCCCTGTTCCTACTTTAGAAATTCACCATAAATTGTAAAGATATAATTAGGTGGTATATTTTATACCCTCAGAATCCTTATTTAGTTTAGTTTTAGGAGAAACAAACCTTATAGTCATATTAATTTTGTACAGAGAGAAATGTGGTTCGTAGTAAACAGAGGTCAGACCAGTCAAGTCCTGAAACAGGGGTAACTTTAACTAATAAACTGTACTAATTGGCCTAACCAAAAATTTTATAAAAAAATTAGTAGATAGGTATATGAGTCTAGATTCAGGAAAAATTTACGGATCTTGATTTTGAGTTTCGTAACTCGAGATATAATTTTTCTTGTGACTGTGACGCAAGTAGCTTAAAAGCTGTGAATGTAGAAACAAATAATCCAAAGTTCTAAAAATGTTAAACTAAGCTTAGTAACACCTCATACTCGACTCCGGCGACGGTCTCGGGCGTGGGGGCGTTACAAGTTCCCTGCCTCCTTCTCTCTGTGTGTCTTTTTTCTTCCTCCTCTAGGGTGTATTTATAGGCTTTGGAATGCCTAAGAACCCTCGAAATTAGCCTTTTCCGAATTGGACTCAACTTGGGCTCGGCAGGGACACGCCAGTGTGCAATTACTTCAGGTCGTGCTCGAACCTGTTAGAATGGAACAGGCGTGTGTTCTACCCGTGTGAGTCATGCTTCGATTCTGCCAAATTGACACGGCTGTGTGGTCTGCCTGTGTGAGGAATTCCAGGCCATGTTGATTTCGTACTTTGGCCCATTTTCTCCCTTTTTGGCCCTTTTCTCGTTCCTTTCGCTCTCCTAAGTATAAAACATGAAATTAAGGCATTAGGAGCATCGAATTCACCAATTCTAAGGAAAAATCATCCATAAAATGTGTTAAGCATGGGTAAAAATATGTATAAATTACGGTTTATCAGCCAGCTTATTCTGTAGTATGGCTAAGCAAACTGCATTTAGCTCCACATGTGACGCATCATCCAACTTCCACTTATTTGTTAAAAGCTCCTTTAAGAATTTGACTGTATTTGGCATCTGCAAAAGTGCTTCAATAAACGGTAGATTAATATGTAACTTCTTTAATAATTTAAGGAATTTACCGAATTGTTCTTCTGTGCGGTCTTTCCTTGTGGCGTTTGGGTATGGCACACAAGGTTTGTATTCTTTACTTACCGGTTTCTGGTCATTGTGGTCCACTTCACCCTTACCTTTACTTACCACAATTTCTTGTCTCAGTTCTGGTTCAGGCACAACTAACCCTTCCTCATCTTGAATGGTAATTGCATTGATTTGCTCCCTTGGGTTAGATTCAGTGTTACTCGGCAGGCTACCTTGTGGTCGTTCAGATATCAATTTAGTGAGCTAACCTATCTGATTTTCAAGCCCTTGGATCGATGCTTGTTGATTCTTAAGTGCTGTCTCGGTACTCTAAAAAGGAGTTTCTGACACCGAGATGAATTTTGTTAGCATCTCCTCGAGGTTCGGCTTTTTCTCTTGCTGGTAGGGTGGTTGTTGAAAGCCTGGAGGTGGTGGTCTCTGGTTCCCTTGGCCTCCCCATAAGAAATTTGGGTGGTTCCTCCAACCTGCATTGTAAGTATTACTATAAGGATTATTTTAAGATCAAGGATTATTACCCATGTAATTTAACTGCTCATTCGCCATGTTATGGCCATAGGGTGGGTATTCTGAATTGCTTGATCCACCTCCACTTGCTTCGCACTACATTACTGGGTGAACCTGTGAAGAACCAATTAAACCGTCAATTTTTCTGTTCAAAATTTCTACTTGATTAGAGAGCATGGTGACCAAATCAACGTTAAAAATGCCGGTTGTTTTTGTTGGTTTTGTTTTCATGACTTGCCACTGATAATTATTTAGTGACATCTTTTCTATAAATTCATAAGCATCCTCAGGTGTCTTATTATTGATAGTTCCACCAGCGGCTTCGTCAATCATATACCGAGTCGAAGAATTCAGGCCATTATGAAATGTTTGAACCTGTAGCCAGAGTGGTAACCCATGGTGAGGGCATCTTCGCAAGAGGTCCTTGTATCTTTCCCATGCATCATAGAATGTTTCTAAATCCATTTGCACAAAAGAAGAGATATCATTATGTAATTTAGTTGTTTTAGCCGGCAGAAAATATTTTAATAAAAACTTTTCGATCATTTGTTCCCAAGTAGTGATTGACCCTCGTGGTAACGAGTTCAACCACTGTTTAGCTTTGTTCCTCAATGAAAAAGAAAATAACCGAAGGCGAATGGCATCATCAGAAATGCCATTGTTTTGAAAAGTGTCACAAAACTCTAAGAAATTGGCCAAGTGAGCATTGGGATCCTCGTCCTGCAAACCATCAAACTGAACAAACTGTTGGATCATTTGAATAGTGTTAGATTTCAGTTCAAAATTATTTACAGCAACAGCAGGCCTAACTATGCTCGATTCAGTTCTTGTTTAAAGAAGGTTTAGCATAATCATACATAGTACGTGGAGCAGGATTCTGATTAGCAACAATCGTAGGAGGTAGCGGATTTTCTTGGTTTTCAGCCATCTCCTCAGTTGTGGTTGAAAAATCGTCCCCTTGCTCTTCCTCTATGTATCTTAAGCTTTGCCTTATTTCTCTTTGGTTTCTGCGAACTGTGCGATCGATCTCACTATCAAACAGTAATGGTCCCGACGGGTTTCTTCTAGTCATACACTATAAAAACCTGCCACGAACGAATAAAAGAAAAATTAGAAAAGAAAATAAAAATTTAAATTGCAAATAAAGTAGAATGGCTAAACTAATAAAAATCGAGTGTTCCTAATATCTTAGTTCCCTGGCAACGATGCCAAAAACTTGATACGTGATATTCGCGATAGGTTTTAAAAATTTATAATTAAGTGTTCTTGAAACTAACTATTATCACGATGAAGCCAAGTGTACCTATCGAACAGTAGTATAGCTTTAGCAAGACAGGATTGTCGAACCCAAAGAAACCAAGAGTACTAGTAATTACTTTCTTTTTATTATCTAGCCTAAAAATTAAGGGATTTGTTTATCTAAACTAATTAACTAAACTAAGAGTGCACAGAGAGAAATTGGGAAAAAGCTTTTGGGAAAATTCGATTGATTAAGACAATACCCAAGGAAAAATCCACCTAGACTTCACTTGTTATTTGACTCTGAATCAGACGATTTATTCAGTTGACTTGATCCGTAGAAATCCCTAAGCTATATTATTATCTCTCTCGAGACTAATAACGTCTAACCCTAGGTTGGTTAATTGAAATCTCTTTCTAATTAACACCCTAATGTTGCATTAACTCGATCTATTGATCCTCTTATTAGGTTTCACCCTAATCCGGAAAAATCTTATTACCCTATCTCTAGGCGTGCAATCAACTCCGCTTAATTATGACAAATTTACTCTTAGACAAGGTCTCTTCCTCCTCTGAATAAGAGCATTAACTCGAATCAATATCCTGGAATATTAAAACAAGAATTAAGAACACATAATTAAGAACAAGTCAAATATTTATCATACAATTCAGATAAAAGAAAACATCTCAGAAGAATAATGAATACAAAACATAAAGAAAACCCAAAACCCCTGAATGGAAATTGAAGGGAGATCTTCATTCTTGATGATGAATCAGACTTCTGAGACGCACCAATCGGCTTCCCTTGAGTAATTCCTTGCCTCCTACTCTGCGTCTCCCTTCTAAGTGCCTCCCCAGGTGTTTAAATAGGCTCTAGAATGCCTAAGAGCCCTCAAAATTGGCTTTTTCTGAATAAGGATATACTTGGGCACAGCGGGGACACGCCCGTGTGCGATTACTCCAGCCCGTGGTCAAGGCTGTTGAATAGGCACAGGCGTGTAGTCTACCCGTGTAAGTCGTGCTTTAATCATGCCAAATGGACACGGCCGTGTGACACGCCCGTGTGAGGAAGTCCAGGCCGTGTTGATTTCCCATGTGGGTCTATTTTCTCCATTTTCGGCCCGTTTCTCGCTCTTTTTACTCTTCTATGCTCACCTAAGTATAGAACATGAAATTAAAGAATTAGGAGCATCGAATTCACCAAATCTAAGGAGAAATCATCCATAAATGTGCTAAGCATGGGATAAAAATATGTTTAAATTACTGTTTATCATACACCAAATAAGTACCAATCCCATGTCCCCAACATGGTCTTACATGAATCCACATCTCATCACCAATGACATGTCCCAAACATGGTCTTACACTGGCACACATGTCTTAGACATGGTCTTACACTAGCATATATATCATCGCCGATGCCATGTCCCAGACATGGTCTTACACTGGCACACATATCATCACCGATACCATGTCTCAGACATGGTCTTACACTAGCACATATATCATCACCGATGCCATGTCCCAGTTATGGTCTTACACAGGCACTTTTAGTACGGTGTCACGACATCCAAGTCCTAAGTATTCTTTTGGATCACCCGGGCTTCTGAGACACGAGGTTATCACTAAACTTCCAATGAATCATCACAAGTCAATTTCATTAAGGCATACATACACGCATCATATCATGTCAAATAGTAAATACGTAATCGTGGAGTTGTTGAATTACTTACACACAACTTATCTCAGTACAATATATGGCAAATTTACGATTTAGTCCTCAACCTTGCCTTTTCTTCGGTCAAGGTCTATCCCTCGTCCTTCTTGATCTATAATAGCACATTTAGCTTATTTAATACAAGCATTATTCATTTGACTCCAAAAATCACGATATGGTAAAATTACAATTTTGCCCTAAAATTTTACAAAATTACAAAATTGCCCCTAGGCTCTTAAAATCAAAAGTACTAATTTTTCTCATTATTTAAGCCTAGCTGAATCATTTTCCCTCTTATACCAACCCAAAATTTTCATTTATTCACACATTTACACATAGTTTCTACAACTTTTACAATTAGGTCCTTTTTATCAATTTCACCAAAAACCACCTAGTAAAAGTTGTTTATTACACCTCAAACCTCCATATTCTTCCATTAGACATCAAAGCACAAGCATGTCATTCATGGGTATGTTCTTAAACATGAACCCTAACTCAAATTAAGGGTAGAAATAGCTAAATCAATCTACGAGGGATTTCAAAAATATAAAGAACATTAATAATGGGGCTAGCACTTACTTTGAGCTTGAAAGATGAAAGAAACCCTAGCTATGGGGTCTTGTGAAATTCGGCCAAGGAGGATGAGGATGGACACAAATTTTGACTATTTTTCCCTTTTAATTCTTTTATTAACCAATGGACCAAAATGCCCTTCCATTATAACTTTGATATTTTATCCCTCACATGTCCATTTTTGTCCATAATGACATATAATGGTCTAATTGTCAAATAAGGACTTCAAATTTCAAATCTCATCACAAGTAAGCCTTTAAATCAACTAGAACACATTTTTTCACTTATTGCAATTTAGTCCTAATAACTCAATTGGACACCTTATCGAAAAAATTTCTTATCGATATTTTTACACAGGTATGCATATATATCATGGACCTCGTAACATCTATAAGATAATTATTTCTATCTCAAATTTGTAGTCTCGAAATCACTATTCTGACTAGGCCCTAATTCGGGATGTTACACACTTTTTTTTTCAGTTTTACATTATTATTAATTTTTACTTTTAAATGTTATATGACAAGGTTCTATTTCTTTAAAATTCTCATTTTTAATTTTAGCTACATAAGAATTGGTGCGTTATTTAACAATTAAATTAACAATTTTAATAACAAAAGGACTTATTTGATATAACATTGATAGTTTAGATATGTAATTAGTGTTGGAAAATTGATTAAGAAAGAAATTTTTACAGTAACAGCTAAAGTTTTAAGTTTTTCAAAATTGAGCCCTCTTATGATATTTGTAGTAATAAACCCTAATTGGAATAATACCTATGCTTTGTATGAGACAGATTTAGTTGATCCTAGCTTTCAATCGAACGACCTTCTCCACTATTCTTGTACCATGAATTACACCAAGTGTGGGCTCAAGCAAAACGAAACAAATCACAGAAAAGGAAATGATTTACTTACTTCCAGTAGAAGACTAAGTTCTCTCTAAAAAGAATAGGTTAAGACTGTAATTCCTAAAAAATAGAATTTATTCTAAGTAAATAAATCCCCACTAATTTTTGACAGAATAACAATAACTCTAATAATATATGGAGTGTGATTTTAGGTCAATCGTCGCTCTCTATTTATAAGGAAAGGTACAAGAATCCTGGTTGAACAATGCTTTGATAAATTATACTATTTAAATAGAAAATACACTCCCATTCTAACTAGAGTGGGGAGGGGTGGCACACCCTTGATAATATTCCTAGGGTTGTCACCCCTTGTGTTCACACATGGGCTAAGATGTGCCTCTCATGTACGGGGTCAAATTATATTTGATTTCTAGACTTTTGACCCAACACTTTATAAATTAAACCAACCCAATAGTTATTTTATATTTCCCAAAATAAATATTATTTATTCAATTAATTTAATTAACTAAATTAATTTCTCAAATAGATAATTTTTCAACTTTATTCTCATTTCGTTAAAGTCATGACAACTTTACCATAAAAGAATCTATGAGAAAATGTATTTAATGTCTTTATTCAACAAATTCATAACTAATTAATTTAATTCCATTTTTGAACTCCAATTATTTAATTATTATTAATTAAATAATAATTCAAAAACCTTAAACTAATTCCCAAGTCATTTCTATACTCGATGAGAAAACGCATTCACCGTGAATTCAATCTATTTCTATTACTTCATTATTTCCATTCATTTATATTCATTTGGTTCTATATGCAATTTTTTTCTTGTTTCAACGAGCTAGCAAAGGGACCAATTGAACATATATAAGTAGGGCTTAAATAATTTATAATTAAGTTTCAACTTTTGCCTATTAATTATTAACTTATTTAGTTATGAAATCATTCCAATATAGTATAGTTTTCCTTATTATATACCATTACAAAAGCTACTTAATAAGTGTCTATCCAATGATCTTGTCATAAGTGCGTTAACTTAATAGGATATCCTTTATCTCTTTGGGCTAAATTCATTCTCTTAGTGTGATCCTATTTTACCTTATAATAACCATTACTTTTTCCTTCATGAAAAGTCAAATACTATCAAATATTAATTAAATCATTTATCACAAAGGCAAATGACCCATGGTCATGTTTTTTTTCAGCTATCATGTAATGTCGATGAGAGAATATCACTTACCTTTTAGTAGGGCTATAAATTCCACTATTGTGGAATGATGCTACATACTGCAGAAGTTGTATACCAAACATTCTAGCTTTTGGTTTCTTATCTATTTGAACTTAGGCTTTCACTTACATCAAAGTATATGAGTCATGCATATATAGTCCATTATCCACTCAAAATTAAGGTATGCCACACTATGAATGTCACAAGTGAATAAATCTATAAACAAATCTAGGATTTGTTCTACTTACGTTTTTTTTTTATATATTTCCAATCCAATCAGTCATGCCTATGTATCTATCTTCTGGGAGTCAATCACTCCAATACTTAAGATAATATATCTCCCCAATTGGACTTGATGGACGACATAGTAGTCTTTCAATCGATTTACTCGTTTCTGATTAGACTAAGAACATGTTTGAATTATAACATGTTTGAATTATCTACTAATATAAGCTCTCTTTTCGTATTGTGATCCTACCATGCACGTAATATCACTCAATATTAGTTAAACTTTATATAATCTGTGAACCAATATTTACTTCTATTTTGATTTTCATGAAAAACCATTTAAGATAAAATTCAAAGAATATTAATGTAATTAATAGATATTTTCCTAAACCAATTTGTTTGTATTAGAGATGCACAACTTTTATGAGGTTGGTAATAGACCGAGAAGGGCTATAAATAGTTGGGAGATGATTCTCAGGGATGATTTTCTTCTTGAAATTGCTTCATTTTCTTCCATTCTTCTTCTTCTTTGGTAGCTTGAAAGAGTAGCCATGGAAGGTTCTGCATGGAGTAGACTTTGTAAGGACGAAGCTAGGGAAGCAGAGAAAATAACAAGCAGATAAGGTTATTAACCCTTCTGTGTACATAAGAGTTAAAAAATGAAGTTATGGAGCTTAAGAACTGTTTTAAAGGTTCTATATGTTATAAAAGTTTAAGATTTTAAGATATAACGTAAATTTAACTAGTAGGTTTTGGTTGTAAGTTGCTGCTAGGAGAATGAAAGCTCTGGTGCTCGTGAAAATGAATAAGCTATGGGAACGAAAAGGATTTAGGTGAGTTCCAAACCTAACCTGTTGTTAAGGTCTATACTATTTAAGTAGGTCATGGTTGCATAAGTATGAAACATGATAATATGAGCATACATTGCACGAATGTGGGAGATCTTGAGCGACTAGAGGAAGATAGGATGGGAATAAGGAGAGAACCCATTAGTTACCACCTCGGGTGAAGCTCTAGACCTTGTGGAGGGAACACTTCAGTGTTCGAGCATCAATATTAGATGGTGTAAATGACTTAATAAGAGGAGGATATGGGAAATGAAACAATAGAATGGTATTTACCGCAACGATGATATCGATTGGTCCTTCGGGGCGACACTGTGACAACGGTATATAGTGTAAGACAATAGATAAAGGAGGCTATAACAGTTTGGTATGAAGTATGTAGCGTAAGACCATGGATGAAAGATGTCATGACGACATGGTATAAGGTATAAGGTATACAATGTAAGACCATAGATGAAAGATGCTATAGCAGCCAGGTATGATGTGTAAGACCATGGATGAAAGACTCCATGCCATCATAAGTTAGTACGCCAGGATAGCGGATCGATGTAAGACCGTGGATGAAAGAATCCATGGCATCTAAAGAGATAGTTCATGAAGACAGTAAATACAGAATAGAGTAAGCACACCGGGACAGTAAACATGAGACAGAGTAAGTCCACTGAAATGGTAAGTACGAGGTAAGCCCACCAAGACAATAAACACTGGTAAGTCTTGTAGGACATAAAGAACGAGGAAAAATAGTATAAGACTATAGCTCAACTAGGGCAACCCTTAAAGTCTTCAATGGAACCGATGCGAAAAATACTTGAAGACCTCAAGTGAAAAGTATATAGCCAGTGTGCCAAGAATGAGAGACCATGTAGGTGGAAGAAGAGTATTTAGAAAATGGCAGGATATATGCAAAAGTTAATAAGACATGGGTAAACATCCAACAAGAATTAGATAAAGATAGGCCTCGCATGAGTTACTTTAATTATGGAAATGAAAGAAGGAAAATTTCCCAAAGGATTTGATAGGAAGAGCCACTAGGGAGAACTCAATAAAATGGTACACGAGAAGGAAATCTCATAAGGGAAATGAGAATTACTAGAATAAGGTTCTGTCTTTGAAAGAATGTCTATCAAGACTATTCCTTTTTGAGGAACATCTATGGCGGGTAAGCAGCCATAAGGATAGCCGTAGGGAGAAAACGAGTAAGTAAGGTAGCACATTCGTGTTATCACGTGGAAGATAATATGTTGGTCTAACAAATCTAACCGACCATCACGTATGATGTAACACCCCAAACCCGACCCAGACGTTATGGCCGAATCTGGAAATGTCACATGAAAGTGTTTTGGAAAACTATTTTGATTCATAAAATCTATTAACTTAGGTCAATAAAAACGTGAAACAATCGAATTGTTTGAATACATGCCTTTATCGCGGAAGCTTTCGAAACCTATATATATTTTTAAAACCCATTTTTATTTATGAAACTTCTTAGTTTATTTTAGGAAAACCATATTTTAGCGTTGCAGATTATGTTCCAAATCACAGTTCAAAACCCAAATTAAAACCAAGAGTCTAAGTCCCTAGTTACATCAAAACTCCCAAAAATAATGAGTAAAGCAAAAGCATTAAGTTCATAACCAAAATGAATGTGGTCGTGGTCACCGTCGAGTCCTCCGCTGTACTGATCCACCTACTGCTGGGGATTACCTGAACAAATAAAACAGAAGGGGTGAGTTTTCGCAAACTCAGTGTGTACATCCCCACAATTTAGCATGCATACAGACAGATCATAGAATACAATCATAATTTGGGCCTGAGCCCTTAACAGATGAGGTGTGGGCCTTGGCCCACTCAAAATAGAATCAGGTATATCATGCATACAGATCAGAATAATAGAAACATGCCCACCAACCCTGCACACCAACTCCGTCCAACCCAACACACCATGTAGGGATAAAATAGACCCACCCATCCCTACACGCCAAATATGGGGATAAAATCGACCCATCTAACCTTACACATCATGAAGTACCGTAATATGGCACATGTCATAATTATGAGGCTTAGCTGCCAGATAACAGGCTTAAGAAGCCTTTTAGATACTTTCTTCACTTTATCAAACCCACCCTAATGCAATGCATCATACAATACGGCATGCTATAATGCAAGTTAATAGTCATACATTTATATTCAGAACAAAACAGATAAACATGCTAAGTATAACACGCTAGTGCATACATTACATAATCAGATCACAATAGTAGGGGTCTAAGATATCCTTACCGACCTTATGACATGTCACAGTCGACTTGCGCGACCCATGCAACTGTACAGTACATTTCAAAAAAATGGGCTCACACACCCATGTGGCCTGCCCGTGTGGCCCACACGGTCCAAATTGGTCTTGGCCTTGTGGATCACATGGCCTGGCCAAAATTCCACATGCCCGTGTGGGCTCACATGCTTGTGTGGCCCATATAGCCCATTTGGCCGTGTCCGTGTCTCACACACGACCTCGCCAGCCATCATACGGCCATGTCTGTAGCGCTCGTGTTATGCACGCATGGCCTGGTTTATCGATCACATGCCCGTGTACTGCCACACAGCCTACCACACGGGCGACCACACACTCGTGTAACATCAACAGAGAACTTTTCAGCTTTTTTCGAATCTCGTTTTCTGTGTAATCAGAGTACACACCTGGATCATTTTCGATGTCGAAACACTTCTGAGCACTCCAAAACCTTCAACGAACAATGGTGATTCCTAGGCTCTTAACTCTTTTAAGAACGATAATCAGTCCCAAACACCGAAGAACCGTAGTAGCACTACAGAACATATTGAATAAGAGACTGAAAGGAGGGTTTGGAAAACAAATTTTATCAAAAGAGAAAAGAGAGATTCAACTCAAAAATTCGGCAGAGAAAGATAGAGAGAACGTCAGAATTTTTCCCAAAAAATAGCCAGAGGTTTCTTTTTCCAAAAAGAGTGTAACCAGATATTATCCCCCCTTGATTTCCTCCCACTAGCTCCATAACCAACTCAACCACTATAGTCTTTGGGTTCAACTGAAACACCCACAAGGCGCCAAGCAAAAATAGAATGCCCATGAATTGACTCGAACTCCAGACCTTCCTTATTCCAACACTCCTCTTTAACCACTAGACCAGCAGGTTGATTCTAACATAAACTTAACAACAATTAAACATAACCTATTGAACTAGATTAAGGCTTTATTTAGAAAAAACATCAAAATTTTCCAAATGCAAGGCTTTAACTGGGGACCTCACACACACACCCAGAACATTTAACCACTAAAGCAGACATGTATTTGTTTGTCATATACTAATAGAATCAGAAATATAAATTTTGGGGCATTACATATGAGATAGGTAAGTTCCCAAGCAAAGGCTAAAGATATGTAAAAAGTAAGTCCATCGAGGACTAGTTTGACCATGGAAGTCTGTCAAGGAAGATATGTTTTAGGGACCTTTAGGCAGAAAGACAAGAAAGCGTTACATGATAGATAGGTGTATAACTTAGTAAAGATAGGACCCACTAATATGGCAAGGTATTTGGATCTCGGACAAGTGGGGAGTTTGATAAAGGAAAGTCTTATAATGAGTCAAACAGCTCAGAGAATCGGGTGGAGTCCACTACCCTGATAAAGAACACTCGCCTCGAGTGAGTAGGGAATTAATTTAAGTTTGTTTTATTTTACATTCGTTACCCTTACGTGATAGGGTTATTTAGGGGCAAAAAAGAAACTCACTAAGTTCATTTGAACTTACAGCAGTCTGGCTGATATTCACAGGAATTGCAAGGATGATCAAATATTTCGATGAGGGACTTAACTAAATCATGGCGAGATTGGGGATCACAGACTTATGGAGTCATGCAAATAGGAAAAGGTTACTATTGGAGGCTTCGCCTAACTATGAGTAACAACGAAGCCAGATAACATACCTAGATCTAGATTTTTAGGATTGATAGTCCTTAGCTAAATTTTAAGAATTTCTTGCAAACAAATAGCCTGGTGAGAAATTGAAACTGTGAGGATCTAAGTATTTAATGGCTTAAGGCCTTAGATGTACGAATTATTATTTTAAAATTTCATTATTTTGGTTTTATTGTTTGTCTGTTTCATAGAAGTTAAGTTAGCAAAACTAAGTATAGGTCCATTTATGACGTTTTATATCCGAATCCGGTGGACAGGTCAGGCATGGGGTGTTACAAGATTATTCAATTAGGACCTCCATTTCATGTGGATTCTAATTGAGTAATAACATTGAGTACTAAAATGTAATCTTAATATGACACCAGGAGTGTTACAAAATTATTTTATTGGGACCTCTATTTCATTAGATTCTAATTAAGTAATAATATTGAGTACGAAAATGTAATCTTAACATGACACTAAGAGTTAATCCTCTAACCTCATCATATTTTCTTCCAGGTATTTGTTTTTATTATTTTTAGCTAATTTTTTTCATTGATTTTTATTTTTATTTCTAGTATTTCTTGCTCTTACTTTCATCTTTGACACTCATTCCAAAGTTAATTGTTAAATATTTGTTCTAGCATAATACTTGTAATCTTGTAACTAATCAACTTTCTTGTGGATCGACCTCAAACTCCCAAGATTTTATCACTTAAATATAACTTGCACTTACACTACAGCAAATTAAGCTTTTAGTGACGTTTTTAGTGGCGTTTGGATCGAAAATGCCACAAAGGTTGAACTTTTAACGATGTTTGTATTGAAAAATGCCACAAATATATACCATTAGTGGTACTAACCAAAAAATACCGTAATAAGTCGTTCTATAGTGGCGTTTGTAGAAATAGTGCCGAAAATAGTACATATTTAGTGGCGTTTTATGCTATGCGCTACAAAGGTACTCCGAATGGTGTAGCGTTAGCGAATTTTTTCCTATAAATATCGTGAAAGGTAAAGAAATAGCAACGTTTTTTCCAAAAGGTTGCTAAAGGTATAACAACAATAGTGGCAGTTTTCCCATAAACGCAACAAAAGGTAAAGGAATAGCGACGTTTTTGCATAAACGCCATAAAAGGTTAAAAGCGATAGCGACATTTTTGTCATAAATGCCACTAAGGGTAAAACAATAGACGTTTTGCCCATAAATGCCGTGAATATTTTTTAATTGTTATTGAAACAATGTCGTTTTGATAGCTGACCCCCAATCCTTATTTCCTCAAATCGTTTTCCCCAAATACCTAATTTAGTTTTTTCCTCAAACCCCTAACTTAGTTTTTTCTTTCTCATCCGTTTATTGCCGGTTGTCTGTCCGGTCATCCGTCTGCTGCATCGCTGTCGACAGTGCATTTGCCATCAATCTCTATCTCCTTCATCGATGCTGCTCTATCCATCGCTACTCAATAGTCCTCTGCTCGTCTGACTCTTGTTTCGAAGCTTGACAATCCTCTGCTCCTTCCATCCTGCTCAGTCTATTCACGTTTCAACGAATCAAGTCAATTCTTTTAACACCTTTGAATTTTAACTCTATAATTTAATTGAAAAATATTAGCAATCTCCATGTATCTTTGGTTTCTTGCTATGCTGGACGTTGGATTAAAGTTTTTTTCGTGTTTTTAGGTAATTGTTTTAGTATTTTTTGGAGTCAGTTGTGTTGCTGCTTTAACGTTTGTTAGTAGTTATTTTCTTTGCTGTTTTGGCATCGGTGTGTGCTGTTGTTTTGTTGTATGACTGATTAGTGTTAGATCTTTTAGACACAAACATAACCTAGTTAGTTGGCATTTTATGTGGTGATTTGCTTTATAATTTATGTTTTAGATTTGGACTGTGATTTCCTAATTTTATTTTATTTGTTATTTAATCATAATTACTGTTTCCTTTGTGAGGGATTTTATTTGATTAGCAAAGCTTCCATGAATTCTGGATGATATTCCCCTCGATTAAACCTACATTTTCAACCTATAATGAGGATCTTTATTAGTGTTTCTAGTCTGTCCTAGTTTTATATGAAGATTGTATCTATATTTGGGAAAGAGATATAGAGGTATAGACTTAAAGACAACCTTATTTATTTATTATGTTTTTTTATTGAAATAGTGAATTAGATCCCTGCAAAAGAAGTATTCAATAGGCTCATTTGAATTGCCTAATCAAACAACTTCATTTTAAGCTCTCTTAATTGCATTTGTAAGTGCCCCTTATTACTTACTTGTTTTAATTTAATTGAATTAAAATTTGAAATTGCTTGTTTGTTTGATTTGGTTGTGGTAAATTTATTACTTATATGTTTTAATTAGAAATAGAGAATTAGAAAACAACTGAATTAGAAACTTGGTATATATTATCTATTTTAGTATAATGACATGATTTAAATCTATTTAGAGCACTTCAATAATAGCAATTTATTGTCAACTTCAGACTTCAAGAACTAAGAAATGGATAAGGGTTTGATGGATTTTTCAAAGGTAAGCAACGACTGTTGAAATGGAGTACAAACTTTTCTAAATTTTGCATTTCAAAATGCTATCCATGAACTCCTTTCGCTTCGAGTCTAAAAACCTTTGACTGATGTATTTCTTTTTAAACTCAGCTAGGAAGAACTCCCATGTAATGTCTTCCTTTGGTACCACTAAGGATACCGTCTTCCACCAGTGGTATGCAGTATCTTTCAGAAGAGATACAGCACACTTCAAGCATTCCTCGAGTGTACATGACAATTCATTGAAAACACTTACAGTATTCTCGAGCTAGAACTCAGCTCGTTCAGCATCATCCTCGACCTTAACCTTAAACTCTTCAGCCTCGTATTTTCTAAGTTTATCCTCTAGGGCCTTACCAATTCTCACTGGTTCAACAACCCTTGGTACTTCATCAAGTCGGTTAGCAGGTGGAGGTGGACGTGGTATTTCAAAGCGGTTTCTTAGGTATTCCCCGAACTACGCATCCATCATATCGAAAAAGGCTGCTCTCGCCTCTTCCTAGCCTTCAGACATAGGCCTTCTACTACTACTAGAAATAGCTCGTTGTACGAAAGCTGGAGCATGGCTCTCGGCTCCCTCGGACTCATCTTGGGCTTGATTGGAAGATATTTATTATATTCAAATACAATTAAAAAAGTTAGGAGCTGTCGCACTATCAAAATTTGTATAATGGCATGTATAGCTAAACTCGTTACGTGCTATGTTAGTCTGAGAATCAACTAAACCATAGCTTTGATACCATTAAATGTAACACCCCTTACTCATACTCAAGACCGGGACATGGTACAAGGCATTACCATACGCAAACAGGACACTTCCAAAAAATACGGGCTATAAAATTTCATTTCAATTTAAAATCGATCAAACAAAATCATATTGTCCCCATTATGGACCTACGAGGTCCAAAACATGCATTAAAAGTGATCCAGAACTAAACCGAGAACTTTAAAAAACTTTTGGAAATTTCTAGGTTTAAGCCTCACACGACCGTGTGGAGGCAAAACACACACCGAAGTGTATAAGGACACACCTGTATCCCTTACCTGTATTGAATTATTGGAATTTATTTTACATTTCGAACCTACAAGGGTTTTCACACAGCCGAACACACGCCCATGTCCCTAGCTTGTGTCCCTCACATAGCCTAGACACGCCCGTGTCCAAAAACCTGGACATTCTGTTTATGACATCATCATCCATCTAGAGGCACACGGCCAAGGTATACGCCTGTGTACTAGGCCGTGTCCTCCACACGGTTGACACACACAACCGTGTCTCTGCCCGTATGTTTACTACCATGCAATCTGACCTAAAAATTCTAGGTACAAGGGACACATGGCTGAGCGACACGCCCAAGGGGCTGGTCGTGTGTCACACATGGCCTAGACACATGCCCGTATGTCTACCCGTGTGGACCTTTTTGGAGGCTATTTTCCAAGCCAAAGGTCACCCTCAACATCCATACACATTTATAAACTTCAATGGTATTTAACATGGCCTAAATATGTCCATAATCTACCTCATCTCATTGGTTTAGCACATGCTTGGTTATCCTTTTTGTATTAAGGATTACCACTCTAATAGTCACATTTTATACTTGGCTCATTTTATAACTCATTGCCAATTATGACCTAACTATCTCCAAGTGATTTGACTATATTACACATATCCATCCATGGTATATCACATTAGCCATCTCATGAAACATTCAAGCATGACATGCACAATTAGTAGGCTTACAACCTTCATCAAAATGAGCCATATCCTATAGCCATATACAAAATGAATAAGTATATCATTCAACCCTTTACATTGGCTAGCCAAATGACACATATAACAAATTAACCAAGAATTGCCATTATAACAAAATAAAAGTTTCTATATACCAAAGCAAAACAAGTCGATAGTGTTGACAATGCCCCAACCGTCTTTCAATCTTCACGAGTCCACGAGCTTTGTAAGACAAGGAAAAAGAAAGAGGCGTAAGCATTTACATGCTTAGTAAGGCCGGATAGCTGGAAAGTAAACTTACCGGTAAATTAGCATACAACCATATTAGGCAATAATTCCAACAAGTATGACATAGTTTGCCTATCACATGAACTCAATCATCAAGTTAGTCTCATATCAATACATTGTGTCATTAGTCTTAGATGAGCTCATCAATTAAATATTTTCATTCTCTATTTCTCATGTTAATCTCGTTGAATTTCTCAGAAATCTCGATGGATAGCCCAATTACCGTCAAGTCATACAAGTGATCATATCAAGTATGCACTCCCGCGAACCTTACATCTTAGGGCGGGATTACCAGTCCAGGCTAAATCCCCCGTAGTATCAACTCATAGAGCATTGTCGGGATTACCAGTTTAGGCTAAATCTCTTTCAACGAAAATTGCTCTCATGAACTTGGATCTGAATTGCCAATCCAGGCTAAATTCAGTCCTCAATCAGATTACTCGTTCGAGCTAAATCCTTATTTCACTGATATTCTTTGGGAGGCTCGATCACTTAAGGAACACTCATCCGGGCTGGATCCTTTCTATATTGAGATCATTGGATTACCCGTCCGGGCTAAATCCCTCTCTGCAACACATGCAGGATCTCAAGTCATGTAAGCCATAATTTAACCATTGAATTTCTCTGTTTATTTCAACCGGGACATTTATCATCTTTTTATTTGCACTAGCACGTCTTATGGATTTTCATACAATGAATATCTAAATATCATACATTCAAGAACATGTATTTTTAATTATATTAGGAGTTTACTTCAGGTTATACGAACTTACCTGGTAGTCGTTTCAGATTTGTGTCTCAGTTAGTCTGAAACCTTTTGTTTTCCACGGTCGACCTCCGAAATTGGTTCCTCGGGGTTATCAAGCTTGAAATGTTGGAAAACCCTAGCTATGGAGACCCTTAGAATTTCAGCAACATAGAGAAGAAAAATGAGCTGATTTTAGCTTGATTTTTCCTTTTTTATTTAGTTTATTACCAAATGACCAAAATGTCTTTCCTTACTAAACTTCCAAAATTGTCCATGCATGCCCATTTTTGTCCAAAAACTTAAAAATTTTGTAAATTACTCTATAAAGACCTTTAATTAATATTCCAAAGCAATTTCATGCAAACTGCTTCTAGAACCCAAGTTTTGCAATTTATTCAAATTAGTCCCTAATTTCCAATTGGACACCTTGTACATAGAATTTCTTCATGAAACTTAAACACATGTTTATTCTCTTATAAAATAATTATTTTAACATCATATTTGTGGTCTTGAAACCACTATTCTGACTAGGCCCTAATTCTGGATGTTACAGTCCTTCTGCATTCGTCTTTTTCACTTAAAATGTTTGAGAGGGTGGATCGGAAACTCTTTTACGCTACCGTTAGAGTTTTTGAGAGATATGTTTTCGTTTGCAAAAATCCATCATTCATGCAAAGATATGAAGAAACTGATAAAGGATTTGAGCTTTAGGTGCGACAAAATTCATAGTTACCTAAATAACTGCATGTTGTATTAGGTGGTCAAAAAAACCAATAGTTTTTTTCATGTTTACAGTAAATCTCGTTGGATGAATAGGAAAGCAAAAGATGTGAATGAGGATGAAGGTGAAACATAGTCAAGAAAGAAGCCAGTAAAGATTTTGCGATATTTTCCACTAATACCAAGGCTTTAAAGGCTTTTCATGTCGTCAAAGACAGCCGAGTCTATGAGGTGGCATCATGATGAACAAACTGGTGATGGATTATTAAGGCATCCTACGGATTCTTTAGCTTGGAAATCATTTGATAGGAAATTTCCAAGCTTTGCAAGCAATCTTCAGAGTGTGAGGTTTGGGCTAGAATCTGATGGATTTAATCCTTTTAAAATCATGAGTACTTTGTACAGTACTAGGCTGGTAGTGCTTGTTCCTTACAATTTGCCTTCGTGGATTTGCATGAAACAATATTCTTTTATCTTATCTATGATTATCCCTAGAGAGAAAGGTCCCGAAAATGATATTGACATTTATATGCAGCCACTTATTGAAAAGTTGAAACAGCTATGGTTAGTGTTGAAACATAAGATGTCTTGAGAAAGGAGAACTTTTATTTATGTCCAGCTTTGTTGTGGACTATTAATGATTTCTTTGCTTAAGCTAATTTATCTGGTTGGAGTACCAAAGGATGTTATGCTTGTCCTTGTTGTGTTGCGTAAACATGTTCGAAGTGGTTATATAATGGGAAGAAATTCTCTTATATGGAGCATCATCGGTAGTTAGATGGAAATCATAGATTTAGATTTCAGAAGACTCTATTTGATGGTATTGACGAGTTCAGAGAAGCTTATGAGCAGACCATTGAATCTGAAATCTTGTTCATGTTAAAAGATATCAATTTTAGTTATGAGAAGATGAATCAACCACCCAAAACACAAACAAAGAAAAAACCCAGGGAGACGTATGTTGGTGATGTTGACCGACAAAGTGATGATGAATCTGATAAAGATGATGATCCTAATGAAGCGGACTTGTGGAAAAAAGAAGTATTTTTTAGTTGCCTTATTGGGAGCATCACATTTTGTGACACAATTTTGATGTCATGCATATTGAAAAGAATATTTGCGAGAACATCATCGGGACAATTCTCAATGTCGATATAAAATCGAAAAACAATCTTAAGAGTCGACTTGATCTAGTTGACATGGGAATTTAGTGTGATCTTCATCTCCAATTACTTTCGAAAGGAAAATCTCAGTTGACGTCTTCTATTTTTACAATGTCAAAGAAAGAAAAAGAAACGTTCTGCATGGTGTTGAAGGGTATAAATGTCCCCAATGTGTATGCATCAAATATATCTCAATGTGTGAGTTTAAAATATTGAATACTATATTCCCTAAATTCACATGATTATCACATCTTGATGCAAGATTTACTGCCAATTGCTTTACATTGTTGTATGTAAAAAAAGTGACGTCTTGTATAATTGAACTATCCAATATAATGGAAGCTATTTGTTAGAATTAAATGACCCAAATCCTTATTTAAATAAAATATAGTGGTAAAATAAAATAAAAGTAAAATCCATATAGAACTACACTTCTTTTATTTTATTTTATTTTAGAATAAGGTTTTTTAAACCTTATTAAACTCCATCTATTTTATTTTGATTAGAATAAGGTGTTTCAGTCTTACTAGAATATGGCTTTACAAGCCTATAAATAGACATAGTCTATTCCTCTTGTAATTAATTCGAATTCGACAAAGTGAATTTTCTTCTCCTCTGCCTATGGTTTTTTTCCCGAAAGGGTTTCCATGTAAAAATTTGTATGTTCTTTATTTTATTTTATTTTATTTTCACAAATTGGTATCTAAGCTTCTGGGTTGTTCATCTCGATCACGGTAATGACGTCTTTGAAGTATGAAATTCCGCTGTTGGATTGCAACACCAAATTTGCATTGTGGTAGATTAAGATGCAAGTAGTTCTTGTGTAGATGGATCTAGAGGGTGCCCTACTAGGGATAGATAAGATGCCTTCGACATTAACAGATGAAGAGAAGAAGCGTAAGGATCGAAAGTCGTTAACACAATTACATCCGCATTTGTCCAACGAAATTTTGCAAGATGTGATGAAAGAGAAGACCGTCGCTGCATTATGGAAGAGGCTAGAACAAATATGTATGTCGAAAACTCTAACAAGCAAGTTGAATATGAAGCAGCGTCTTTATACTCATCGTTTGGAGGAAGGTGCATCTGTACACGAACACTTAACAGTGTTTAAAGAAATTCTCTCAAACTTGGAGGCCATGGAGGCTTAGTATGATAAGGAAGATCTAGGGTTGATTCTACTTTGTTCATTGCCCCCGTCTTATTCAACCTTTAGAGACACGATTTTATATAGCCGCGAGTCTCTCATAGTTGATGAGGTTTATGATTCTTTGACCTCGTATGATAAGATGAAGCATCTTATGGTTAAACCCGACTCTCAAAGAGAGGGTATCATTGTTCATGGAAGACAAGATTGGAATGCTGATGATGATCGTGGAAGGACACAGGAACGGAATCCTCGCGGTAAATCTAAAGGTAGATCAAAGTCTTTAAACAGAGGTAAAATTTGTCACTTCTGCAAGAAGAAAGGGAACATTAAATCTGAGTGCTATAAGCTGCAAAACAAGATTAAAAGGAGGATGCGAATCAAATGGAAAACAACCAAAAAATTTGGGTGAAGCTAATGTTGTAGAAGACTACAGCGATAGTGAACTTCTAGTCGCTTCAGTCAATAATTCTAAAGTGAGCGAGGAGTGGATTCTTGATTCAGGATGCACCTTCCATATGAGTCCCAATCGAGATTGGTTTACAGCTTACGAAACAGTGTCTGAATGTGTTGTTTTGATGGGAAATAGTGCTTCGTGTAAAATTACAGGTGTTGGAACAATTAAAGTTAAGATGTTTGATAGAGTTGTCAGAACACTTAGTGACGTACGACATGTTCCAGAATTGAAAAGAAATTTAATTTTGTTGAGTACTCTTGATTCAAAAGGTTACAGATACACAGCTGAAAGTGAGGTTTTAAAGATTTTCAAAGGTTCCTTTGTTGTGATGAAAGGGCAGAGAAAGACTTCCAAGTTATATGTTTTGCAGGGTTCTACTGTTACTGGTGATGCAGCTGTCGCTTCCTCTTCCTTGTTAGATGATGATATTACTAAACTTTAGCATATGCGCCTAGGGCATATGAATGAGAATGGCATGGTAGAATTGAGCAAAAGTCCCAGCTCGCAGCAGTACATGCCTTCAGCGAATCAAGCTCAAGCTGAAGTTCAGAGGTTAAGAGATCAGATGGCTCAGATGCAAGCGAGCACAGTTGAGCCAATTGCTCAACTTAAAGCGAAGGCAGCATCAAAAGAAGCAGAGGCTAAAAGAAAATATGATGAACTCCAGCTACAACTTAAAGCGAAGGCAGTAACGAGGGAAGCAGAAGCAGCAACAAGGGTAGTAGAGGCAACAAGAAAATATGACGAACTCCAGCTACAGGTTCAAAATATAATGCAAATGTTTCAACAGAATCAATCGCAGAATCCGCCATCTTAGACTTTTCTTTTCTTATTGTGAGAATATCTTAACAATATAACTTTTGAATATAGTTTGTTATTTCAGTTATTAATTTAGATCATATACATATTTCTTTCGTGATAGTATCATTTAGATTTGAAGTTTGTTGTTGGATTTGAACTTACAGAAAAATATGTTGAAAATTTGGGTTCTATGTGAAACAAAATGGGTTTGTAAAATCTGTTAATGTTAGTGGCGTTTTCCCACAAACGCCACTATAGATCTTTAGCAGCGCTTTTACTACAAACGCCGCTAAAGAACATGATCTTTTGTGATGCTTCTAGCTACAAACGCCACAACATGCTCGACTCTCTTGTGGCGTTTTTCCACATAAACGCCGCAAATTTTAGAGGCCTTTTTTTGCGGCACTTTGATAAGCTCCACAAACTATTTTAGTGGTGTAGGGCCAAAAAAATGCCGCTAAAAACTTGTTTTGCTATAGTGTTGGTTGTAGACCTAAAAAGTTCCTGTTAGTGGAAGCATGAGAACGGAGTAAAGAGAGTAATTATGCTATTAATCATTGGTTTATCTTTAAAATTTATACTTATTCATTGTATGGTTTTTGGTAATTGTTTTCATGTAAGGTTTTTTAATGGTGCAACACTTAATGATTTGGCAACAATTCTTAAAAAGCTGATTGAGGTAAAGTAGACTTTTTGAAAGGGATTCTACATAATCTTGAGGGCATGCTATATGAAAGTATGTGTTATATATTGTGCTAAAGTTTTGGTCACAAACTTCATGATAATCCTGATAATTTATTTTCTAATTTATAGTTGATTTAAATTATCATTGATTTGAGATACAAAATAATATTTTTAAAGAGACAAATCTTATAATAAAAGAAGATATTTCGAATCTCATGGCAATTTCAGATGAGGAGTCTCCAAATTTAGATGATAGCAGTCTTGCGAAAAGATCTCATTTGGATGCTTTAACTTCTTTGAAAGTTGTTGATGTTCTAATTGAAAAAAATTTCAAAAAACAAGCATGGATCTGATGAATTCAATAAAGAACTAGGAGACCTAACTGGAGAAAAAATATTTGTTCAATACCTAAATATAACAAAAAGTGAATCAGAGTAGACTACAATAGAAAAACCTTCTTTGATAGAGAAATCAGGTTTAGTTAATGAAGGTATTTTCAAAACTCCATTGAGTTTAATACTAATGGTGTCATTGAACACATAGATGACATTAGTGGGACACTTATTGAATTATTCAAGGTTGCAAAATGGGAAAGAAAAATGCATTAGCAAATGTTCATGTTGATTTGGTTGTTTTGCTGGTTGGTTGTTGCTTTGCTAAATTGTTGTTGCTGAATTGCATATTTCTTATTTGATCTTATTTTATTTTGTTGGTTTCTTAAATGGTGTTGGCTTTGTTTGAACTGCCTTCAAACCCAATACTTGGGATGTTTATGCACTTTGCTGACATAATTTGTTACCTGGAGAAGATTACATGGTAATGAGGGGTCTCTTTGGCATCTTTGCCAAAAAGGGGAGAAGATTGACAATAAATAAGCATTGTTCATACTTTTTTATGGTACTACTTACTCTTGTATTAAGCATGATACATGGTGATGCATTTTTTTAGGGGGAGTTGTAATCTAGTTCCCTTGTTTATGTATGTTAATCATTTGCTACATGGTTTTGTTAAAATGTCAAAGGGGGAGATTATTAGGAACTTGAACTATTTGTCTAATATAATTGTTCCATTCTCTATTCAAACATCAACTAAAATAATAACTCAGGACAGCCAAAGTATATCTTGTTTTGTGACAATTTTGACTTATATAAAATTAATGTTGGTTATTTATTTTTGATTAAGCAACAAATGTGCAGCATGCTATAATGTACAAGGGAACTAGATTTAAAATAGTTTGCGTACTTATTTGGGTTACCTCTCAAGTAGTGACAATTTTAAAAAAAATAAATATTCAACTTTGACTAAGACTCCTTACAATTTTACAGGATATAGAGTTGGTCAGATTTACTTAAAAGTTAGAAAATTATTTCAAGTGGAGTTATTTGCTAAAGAGCTTATCAAAGTTTTTTTCGAGTGGGATTGAACTTGTTGAAGGCTCACTTATTCTATTTTGATTTGGAAGAAAATTTTCAAGGCATATTTATAGGTAGTTGGTCAACAAAGTAGAGTGTGCTTTTTTAGGGTGTTTTTCTTAAGATTTTGAGTATTGATTATTATGTATTCAAACATATTTTACTAAGCATTTATTAACGAGTTATTCTTGATTTTATTGTGAGGTATTTGGGGAGATTGATTGTAACAAATTGGGTACAACTTTTAAGCTGCAATTATCCATTGTTGTGAGTGTGGATTAGCCTTAATTAAGAGTTGTATTGTGTCAATTGTTGAATGAAATTATTCTCTATGTGAAACTCTATAGAGGTAAGACAGGTGTATCTGAACTATGTTAATAAACTTCTTGTATTGATTTTCTTTCTCTCCTTACATATTTTTGCAGACTGCTTTGTCCCTCCTTCTTATCCTAACTGTTAGAATTAAGTGACCTGAATCCTTATTTAAATAAAGTACAGTAGTAAAATAAAATAAAAGTAAAATCCATATAGAACTACACTTCTTTTATATTATTTTAGAATAAGGTTTTTTAAACCTTCTTAAACTTCATCTATTTGATATTGATTAGAATAAGGTGTTTCAATCTTACTACACTCCTATTAGAATATGGTTTTACAAGCCTATAAATAGACATAGTCTATTACTCTTGTAATTATTCGAATTCGACATAGTGAATTTTCTTCTCCTCTACCTGTGATTTTTTTCCCGAAAGGGTTTCCACGTAAAATCTATGTGTTTTTTATTTTTAGTTTTCTTTTTTTTGCGACATATATTGTCATTATCGACATTCTAATTTAATAAATTGGTATCAGAGCTTTCGAATTGTTCATCTCAATCACACTAATGACGTCATTAAAGTATGAAATTTCGTTGTTGGATAACAATACCAGAATCGTGTTGTGGCAGATAAAGATGTAGGCAGTTTTTGCACAGATGGACTTAGAGGAAGCCCTGCTAGGGGTAGATAAGATGCCTTCGACATTGACGAAGGAAGAGAAGAAGCGCAAGGATCGAAAGGTGTTAACACAGTTACATATGCATTTGTCTAACAAAATTTTGCAGGATGTGATGAAGGAGAAGACCGCCTCTGGATTATGGAAGATGCTAAATATGTATGTCGAAAACTCTAACTAGTAAGCTGCATATGAAGCAGCGTCTTTATACTCATCGTTTGGAGGAAGGTGCGTTTGTGTACGAACACTTAATAGTGTTTAAAGAAATTCTCTCAAACTTGGAGGCCATAGAGGTTCAGTATTGTAACAACCCAAAATTTATGATTAACGGAAACTGTATTATAGGGTCTCTGTTTTTGGAAAACAGACTCGTAAATATTTATTAAAAATATTTACGAAGTTAATTGAGTGGTTAATTAGAGTTTAGTTAGGTGAATTAGCTTAAATTAAGGTTAATTAGGTATAAGGATTAAATTGAATAAAGTGTAAAAGTTTAATTATAGAATAGAGGAAATTCAAGGGACTAAATGAGCAATTAAGCCATGAGTGATAAATATGTGGTAATAGTGAAATACATGTGGAATGTTTATATACATATATTAGTAATTATTATTTACTTATTATTTAAGTAAATATTATTATATTAATATTATATTATATTAATTAAATAAAATAAATAAATAAATATATCAAATTAATACAATTGTATGGTAATAAAATGTACAAGTGTAATAAATACATACATACATTTGTAATATACATATATATTTACTTAGTATTTAAGAATAAATAAATAAATTATATTATATTATATTATAATAGTTTAATAATAAAAGAAATAAATAAAGACACAAAAAAGAGACTAAAGAACAGAATAGAAAAAATATAGCAGGGGAAAGAAAAAAGGGAAGGAAAAAGGAGAAATTGGGGTTTTAGAGTTTGAAGCTTAAGTGGTAAGCCAATTTAATCTCTTCTTGTAATTTTGATGTTTATGGAATCCTAGAGACAAATATTACTTGTTTTAAGTGGAAATTTTGGAAGTTATTAGATTTCTAGATATAGTTCATGTTGAACAAAATGATGAATTAGGGTTTAATTGAAAGAATTTTTAGTTAGAATAAATTAAAGGATTAAAGTGTAAAAGAAGTTATTAGTTTTACATAGTAGGGACTAAATTGTAAGAATTTTGAAATTAGGGTTTTATGATGAAATTTAGATAGTTATGTCTAAGTTTGGTTGAAAATTGAGTAGAAACAAAGTATGAATTGAGATAGAAAAGTAAGTGAATTTAGGTAAGATTAAAATAGAAATTGAAGTAGAAATTGAATAGAAATTGAATAAGAAATTTAAATATTAAATGTAAATTAGTATTGTATTAATGATTATGAAAATTGTTTTAATTTTTGTAGTTAACGTTGTGCTGGAAAACCTTAGCTAAGAAAGGAAAAAACAAAGTCAACGAGGGTTAGCTCGGAAATTATGGTTTGAATTTCTATAATCTGAATTTAATATTTAATTGTTGAAATTATTATTTAATATGTATGGTAAGTGCATTGAGATGATTATTTCGAATTGGAGTGAACCTTGGTTGAAATTGAAAAGTGAATTTAATTATTAATTGTTGTATTTTGATTAAATGTTATGATAAGTAATTAAGGTGAGAATTATTTGGATTGTGTTTTACAATTGAAATTGTAACACCCCGAACCCGAGACCATCGCCGGTGTCGGACACGAGGGGTTAGCAAGCCAAGTTCACTTGTTTTGCCCATCCATTGACATTTCAGTCAGCTGGAAAAACTGCGCATCGTCGCCTTTAAAATCATATCTCGAGTTTCAAAACTCGAAACTGGTTTCGTAAATTTTTCTGAATTTAGACTCATATATCCATCCATGGATTTATTTCTAGAATTTTGGTCAGGCCAATTGGTACAGTTTATTAGTTAAAGTCACCCATGTTACAGGGATCGACTGCTCTGACCTTCGCGCGGTATAACTTGAATATCTCTCTGTACAGGGCTTTAATGTTGGTGCCGTTTGTTTCTAATGAAACTAGACTCAAAATGTAATCTGTACATATAAGGTATGTCTCCTAATTCTTTCTGGATAATTTATAGTAAATTTTAAAGTTGCGACAGGGAACCCAGAAACCGTTCTGGCCCTGTCTCACAATAGCTTTAATATCTCTTAACATGTAACTCCTATGACCATTTCGTTTCTTCCATATGAAAATAGACTCATCAATGTTCATTTACATAGCTGATTCACTATTTAATACCATTCCTACAAATTTTGGTGATTTTTCACATTCACGTTACTGTAGCTGGCAGCATCTGTTTTTAAGGTAGGTCTTACCTATTTTGTAGTCTCCATGAACCAACTAGTCTTGCCTTACATAGGTCCACATATGATCATTTTAACCATGCCAATGGCTGATCATGTGACCAACATTCCCATTTCCAATTCATAGTCACATCATGACACCATATATATATATACAAACCGCAAATAGTTTAAGTTGATACTTCACTATCACGAGCCATTTTCGCATGGCCGCATACATATACATCATAACATATTTAAACCAACAAGGGTAGTCCTATACATGCCATTTCAAGTTCAACCAAGAATTTATACCAAAATGGGGGCTTGATAGTGTGGATGACTTCGACTTCAACGATCCCGAATCCGATTGCTATCGAGCGAAATCTAGAAAACCGAGAGCCAAAGCAATGAGTAAGCATTTTATGCTTAGTAAGTCTCAAGGAATATAATCAACTCTAATTACAGCAATACATTCACATAGTTAAATGCATCATTTCATTAATGCACATTCACATAATCATACTTACTTCACCATCCCAACTCTTATGTTCATACACAAATAACGGCTTCATTAAGGCCGATAACTCGTTCCATCATAGGAGCGGATATTCACACGCTTACTCCTAGCGCAGAAAGCACACACCGCACTTACCTTGTCATTGGGAAATTTCACAAGTGCATTAGCTGAAATTTTCCAGCAAGCTTATAATTTTCAAATCACATACCTTCGAGTTTAACCGGATGTCGCTACTCGATCAATCGCCTTGGGACATAGCCCGGTTATGGTAACCCGCACCAAGGCCTCACGGGACTTAACCCGGATATCACGATTTGCACAAATGCCTTGGTCTTAGCCCGGATAGAATGACTCGCACGAATGCCTTGGTCTTAGCCGGATGTAGCCACTAGCACAATTTCCTTGGTCTTAACCCGGTTATAATTTCCAGCATAATTGTCTTGGGCTTAGCCCGGATATCATTCAATTTCTCATGCACACATACATCAATAATCATTGGACATACATATTTATTTTCGTTACTAAGGCTCAAACGCAATTATAATCACTAACATAATCGCCCGGGACTTAGCCCGGTATCATTCAATACTCATACACACATAAATCAATAATCAATACATCCATATTTCATTCCACGTAATTCAAGTAAGGTCACTTCTTGAGGACTTACCTCGGATGTTGTCGAACGGCTTTTACGGCTATTCGATTACTTTTTCCTTCCCCTTGTCCAATTGTGGCCCTCTTAGCTCTTGAGCTAATTCAAACAAATTCAATTTATCAAAACCTCATTGTGCTAGCTTATGGCCGAATATGACAAGGAATTTAAATGGTCATATGGCCACCCTTTAGCTTGAATACACAATGGTCATGCACATTTTATACTACATCAAGCAATTCAATACAATTTATTCGAGCATCAAGGAAAAGCTAAGGCCTTTAATAGGCTACCCAAGGCCGAATATACTTGTCCATGTTGAGGCCAATTATGCACTTAATACCACACAAAAACAGCATGCATTTTACTAGTTAATGCTTTGCATATTGTAGCTCAAAACTTACAATATAGCATCAAGCACTCATATGTGTGCTAGGAAGAATGTGCTTACAATTTCACAATTATTCTTCAACATCTTCTTCTTTAAACAAACTTATTCATCACTTCCTTCATAACCAAAACATCATGTGCAAACATATATATACATATATGAGCATGGCGAATTTCAAGGTGTCCATAGCCATCCAAAACACAAATTTTAACTAACATGCAAGAAGCATGAACCATGCTCATGAATGCATCATGGCGAATATGACAATCATGCTCCTTTTCAACTTCAATCATGATAAAACAAAAGAAAGCTCAAAATCTTACTCAAGAGTAGACAATCCATCATTGCATGCATCATCATCAAGCTTCACACTTAGCATGCAATGGCTTTATCACCATAACAACTTTGGCCAAATACCATTTCCATGGCTTAACAAAGATTTGAGCCATGGCTAACATGCACATCAAGTTAGCAACCAAAACATGCATGAAACTCCTAACACAACCTCATACATACCTTAATCTTGATGCAAACTTAGCCAAATCTCCTTCTAGATCTCTTCCAAACCAAGCATGAAGCAAAAATCCTCCTTCTTCCTTAGTTTTGGCTCAAGAAAGGATGAACAAAATTTTTTTCTTTCCTTCTCTAAACTCACGGCAATGGGGGGGGATTACCACACTCACACACATTTTTTTTTTCATTTTTTTATCACCCATACACCTTTGTTTATTATTTCACCCTAATGCACCAACAAAACATGTTTCATGACATGTTTAGCCCATCCTCCTTGTCATGGCCGGCCACCACCTATAAAGGGGAATTTGACATGCAAGTCCATTATTTTGCATGCATGCTTTAATTAGTCATCACACATTTCCTATCATACTTTCAAAGTTCATTACTAAGTCCTTTCTTGTGGAATTCACCCTTATAACACTAAATCAATCATCATAAAATGTCATACATGAGCACACATATTATAGGCATCAAAATAAATTTTAATTATTTTTATGCCTCGGTTTTGTGGTCCCGAGACCACCTTCCGACTAGGGTCAATTTTGGGTGTCACAACTCTCCTCACTTAAGAAATTTTCGTCCCCGAAAATCTTACCGGTAAATAGGTTTGGATATCGCTCTTTCATAGAGTTCTCGGTCTCCCAAGTAGCTTCTTCTATCCCGTGCTTGAGCCATAACACTTTTACTAGCGGAACCCGCTTGTTTCACAACTCTTTCACTTCTCGTGATAGGATACGAATCGGTTCTTCCTCATAACTCATATTAGCTTGAATTTCAATTTCTGATGGACTAATCACGTGCGATGGATCGGATCTATAGCGTCGAAGCATCAAACGTGAAAGACATCGTGAACCTTTTCGAGTTCGGGGCAAAATCAAACGATATGCCACCGGATCGACTCGCCGGATATCTCATATGGCCCAACGAACCTCGGGCTCAACTTGCCCTTACTACCGAATCGAGTATCTTTTTCCAAGGCGATACCTTGAGAAATACTTTATCACCCACCGATACTCGATATCCTTACGCTTCAGTCCGCGTCACGACTTCGACGATCGGAGGCTATCTTCAAACTTTCACGGATTACTTTCACTTTTCGCTCAAAGATCCCTAATCAAATCCACCGAAAATCTTGCTTTCACCGAGCTCACCAAAACAATGGTGTACGGCATTTACGACCGCACAAGGCCTCGTAGGGTACCATCTTAATACTTGATTGAAAGCTGTTGTTGTAAGCGAATTCAATCAACGGCAAATACCGCTCCCATAAACCACTAAACTCGAGGACGCAACATCTTAACATATCCTCAAGTATCTCGAATTATCCGCTCGGATTGACCATCGGTTTGGGGTGAAAGGCGGTGCTGAAATGCAACTTGGTACCCAAAGCTTCTTGCAACTTTTTCCAAAATCGCGAGGTAAATCTCGGATCTCTATCCGACACGATGGAAATAGGCACCCGTGTAATCTCACAATCGAGAAACGTACCATTCACTAATTTGTCAATTGAAAAATCCGACGTCACGGGGACAAAGTGGGCCAACTTAGTCAATCGATCTACCACGACCCAAACCGCATCCTTCTTACTTGTCGACAATGGCGGTCCGGATACAAAGTCCATTGTGACTCGATCCCATTTCCACTCGGGTATCGTGATTGGTCAAGTAATCCTCGAAGGCACCGATGTTCCGCTTTCACTTGTTGACATATTAAACATCTCAAACAAAGTCGGAGATGTCTCGCTTCATACCATGCCACCAAAACCGACATTTCAAATCATTGTACATCTTCGTACTCCGGGTGGATTGCCATTCGGCTACAATGGGCTTCATTCAGAATTATCGAAATGAGTTCAATTCTTTGGAACACACAGATGACTTTGAACCTCAAACAATCGTCATCATCGATTTGAAACTCAATCCTTGTTCAAACACACTCAACCCGCTTTTGCGACCAACTCGTCGTCGACTTTCGAGCTTCTCGAATTTGATGTATCAATAGTGGTTTGGCTTTCAATTCAGCTACTAACACACTATCGGATCGAATGCATAAGTGCACGCTCATCGTCGAAGTTTAATAATGATTTATGACTCAAGGCATCCGCAACCACATTCGCCTTTCCGGGTGATAGTCAATGACCAGCTCGTAATCCTTTAACACCGAGCCAACGTCTTTGTCGCAGATTTAAGTCTCTTTGGATCATCAAATATTTGAGACTTTTGTGATCCGAGTATACATGGCATCTTTCACCAAATAAGTAATGTCGCCAAATCTTTAAGGCGAATACGATGGCGCCAATTCGAGATCATGAGTCGGATAATTTTTCTCATGTGGCTTTAGTTGCCTCGACGATAGGCCACAACTCGACCTTCTTGCATTAATACGCAACCTAACCCAAGTAGAGAGGCGTCGCTATAGATGACAAACTCTTTGCGGATTCGGGTTGCACTAGAATTGGGGCTTCATCAAATAAGTTTTCGATTGATCGAAACTTTTTGGCATTTCTCCGTCCATTCAACTTAACATCCTTTTGGAGTAGCCGTCATCGGCGTGGCTATCGTTGAGAAGCCTTTTACAAATCGTCGGTAATAACCTAAGAAGCCCCAAAAGCTCTCGAACCTTAGTAATATTTCTGAGGCTTCCAATTAAGTATGGCTGAAATTTTATTCGGGTAGACTCGAATACCGATGCAGATACCACATGACCCAAGAAGCTAACCCTCTTAACCGAACTCACACTTGTGAACTTAGCATATAATTGCTTATCCCGTAAAATTTGCAAAGACTAACCGCAGTGTTCAAGATGTTCGGTCTCATTTCTTGAATAGACCAAGATGTCATCAATGAACACGACTACGAATCGATCCAAATATGGTCTAAAGATCCGATTCATTAAATCCATAAATACCGCAGGGGCATTAGTGAGCCCAAACGACATCACTAGGAACTCATAGTGACCATATCTCGTTCTGAAGGCAGTCTTGGGTACGTCCGAATCTCGGATTCGCAATTGATAATAGCCCGATCTCAAATCTATTTTCGAGAACACTGAGGCTCCCTTTAGTTGATCGAACAAGTCATCGATACGTGGCAACGGATATTTGTTCTTTATTGTCACTTTATTAAGCTGACGATAATCGATGCACAGCCGCATGGTTCCATCCTTCTTTTTCACGAACAACACTGGCGCACCCCAAGGCGAAAAACTCGGGCGAGCAAAACCTCTATCCACCAATTCTTGCAACTGAGCTTCCAACTCCTTTAATTCCGTTGGTGCCATACGATACGGAGCTATCGAAATTGGAGTGGTACCAGGTACCAATTCGATGCCAAATTCTATTTCCGAACAGGTGGTAAACCCGCAATTCTTCAGGAAAACATCCGGTATTCACAAACCACGCGCAGATTCGGGTTTCTTTTTCGATTCCTCGTCATCGAGCACGACGCAAGGTACGCCGCACTCTTTTCTTACATATTTTCGGCCAACATTGCGATATTACGGTGGCAACCCCTTTAAGTCCGTAGACTTAACCCGAATTATCTCGTTATTCGCGCACCTCAAATCGATAGTCTTGCTTTTGCAATTTACGACCGCATCGTGCATGGTCAACCCATCCAAACTAAGAATAACGTCAATTCATCGAACGGCAAAAGCATCAAGTCCGCGGAAACAAGAACCTCGGAACACTAGGGACTTTTCTTGCACACTTTGTTGACAAGCACGTAATGACCCAAGGGTTTGACACCGAATTACAAACTCAAGAGACTCAATAGGCAAAGTCTTCTGGATGCTAAGGTTTCACATATATAAGATTGAGTAGAACCAGGGTCAATCAAAGCAATCACATTAGTATTGAAAAGAGTGAAAGCACCGGTAATGACATCCGGAGAGGCAAGATCCTCGCGTGCGCCAGATGGCATAAGTCCTCGCAGAGCACGAGCCTCGATCGATGGTAGCATCTCTAGATCCTCTCGACCGCCATCGACATTGCCCATATTTCTAGGTGGCCTACCTCGAGCAAAGTGGTAGCACCCGAGTTTCCACTCTAACTCACATTCATTCAAGCATCCTCGGGCAATCCTTCCTAAAGTGGTCGCCCGATCCACACTTATAGCAGAGCGATCACGAAACCAACAGCTCCCGAATGCCATTTGCCACAATGTTGACACTCGCCCTCTCTCGCGATCATTTCTACCATGGCGATCGAAGTGACTCGTGTGGTCACAGGGGTCGATCGCGTCCTCGTCTAGAAAAGCCCAAAGCGCTCTAGATCGGTTCACATCATCTCAAATCTCTTCTGATTGCTGTTGAAGAGACTTTCCGAGGACCTCTTCGAATTCTCCAGTTCCCACATCAGCTTTTGTTTCTCCTTTCTAGGCTCTTCGACTTTACAAGCTCGCTCAACAAGTACTACGATCTCGTATTTCGAGAATGCCAACGAACATCCTTATATCATCATTCAGCCCATCCTCGGCGTTTACATAATAGCTTCGGACGAAATGCATTCTCGCGTGTATCGGCTAAGCCTCACAAATTTTCGTTCATAGTCGGTAACCGACATAGAACCTTTCTTAAGATCAAGAAATTCCTTCGCTTTTGGTCGATGAATCTCGATCGATATACTTTACTTTTTTTTTTTTTGAACTTGGTTTGAAAGAATTCCCAAGTCACTTGCTCTCTAGGTACCACGAAGTCGAGTACTCCACCAATAGTAGGTGGAATCACGTAGCAAGGAGATGGTACACTTTAAGCACTCATCGGTGTACAAGATAGCTCATCGAGCACCCGGATAGTGTTGTCCAACCAAAATTCAGCTCGTTCGGCATCATCATCATCCGTAGCTTTAAATTCAGTGGCCCCATGTTTTGAATCCTATCGATCGGGGCTTACTTGACCTTATTTGGTCATTCACGGAGGTATTGTAGGTGCGGGGTTGCATTTGTCGGGAATGGAGGTTGTGGGACAGCCGTGTTAGTTTGAATGTATTGATTAAACCATTCGCTCATCACACTATAAAAGGCTTGCCTAGCCTCATCATTCGGATTGCTGGCCATAGGTTGAGAGTCCCGGCGCTGTCCCTTGTGCGGGAGCAGCGCCACACTCTCCACATCATCAGCTATTGCTCGGTTGGGATCGGGATCCATTGCTATAAACAAACTCAAAGTCAAATTGTCAGAAATCACCACACTATCGATTCATCATTTAATGGCATGTATAGCTAGACCCCAAACACCTCACGGTAGTCCTAGAATCGACTAAACCGTGGCTCTGATATCAATAAAATTGTAACACCCCGAACCCGAGACCATCGCCGGTGTCGGACACGAGGGGTTAGCAAGCCAAGTTCACTTGTTTTGCCCATCCATTGGACATTTCCAGTCAGGCTGGAAAAACTGCGTCACTGTCGCCTTAAAAATCATATCTCGAGTTTCAAAACTCAGAAACTGGTTTCGTAAATTTTTCCTGAATTTAGACTCATATATCCATCCATGGATTTATTTCTAGAATTTTTGGTCGGGCCAATTCGTACAGTTTATTAGTTAAAGTCACCCATGTTACAGGGATCGACTGCTCTGACCTTCGCGCGGTATAACTTGAATATCTCTCTGTACAGGGCTTTAATGCTGGTGTCGTTTGTTTCTAATGAAACTAGACTCAAAATGGAATCTGTACATATAAGGTATGTCTCCTAATTCTTTCTGGATAATTTATAGTAAATTTTTAAAGTTGCGACAGGGAACCCAGAAACCGTTCTGGCCCTGTCTCACAATAGCTTTAATATCTCTTAACATGTAACTCCTATGACCATTTCGTTTCTTCCATATGAAAATAGACTCATCAATGTTCATTTACATAGCTGATTCACTATTTAATACCATTCCTACAAATTTTGGTGATTTTCACATTCACGTTACTGTAGCTGGCAGCATCTGTTTTAAGGTAGGTCTTACCTATTTTGTAGTCTCCATGAACCAACTAGTCTTGCCTTACATAGGTCCACATATGATCATTTTAACCATGCCAATGGCTGATCATGTGACCAACATTCCCATTTCCAATTCATAGTCACATCATGACACCATATATATATATACAAACCGCAAATAGTTTAAGTTGATACTTCACTATTACGAGCCATTTTCGCATGGCCGCATACATATACATCATAACATATTTAAACCAACAAGGGTAGTCCTATACATGCCATTTCAAGTTCAACCAAGAATTTATACCAAAATGGGGGCTTGATAGTGTGGATGACTTCGACTTCAACGATCCCGAATCCGATTGCTATCGAGCGAAATCTAGAAAAGCGAGAGCCAAAGCAATGAGTAAGCATTTTTATGCTTAGTAAGTCTCAAGGAATATAATCAACTCTAATTACAGCAATACATTCACATAGTTAAATGCATCATTTCATTAATGCACATTCACATAATCATACTTACTTCACCATCCCAACTCTTATGTTCATACACAAATAACGGCTTCATTAAGGCCGATAACTCGTTCCATCATAGGAGCGGATATTCACACGCTCTTACTCCTAGCGCGCAAAGCACACACCGCACTTACCTTGTCATTGGGAAATTTCACAAGTGCATTAGCTGAAATTTTCCAGCAAGCTTATAATTTTCAAATCACATACCTTCGAGTTTAACCGGATGTCGCTACTCGATCAATCGCCGGGACATAGCCCGGTTATGGTAACCCGCACCAAGGCCTCACGGGACTTAACCCGGATATCACGATTTGCACAAATGCCTTCGGGTCTTAGCCGGATAGAATGACTCGCACGAATGCCTTCGGGTCTTAGCCCGGATGTAGCCACTAGCACAATTGCCTTCGGGTCTTAACCCGGTTATAATTTCCAGCATAATTGTCTTCGGGGCTTAGCCCGGATATCATTCAATTTCTCATGCACACATACATCAATAATCATTGGACATACATATTTATTTTCGTTACTAAGGCTCAAACGCAATTATAATCACTAACATAATCGCCTTCGGACTTAGCCGGGTATCATTCAATACTCATACACACATAAATCAATAATCAATACATCCATATTTCATTCCACATAATTCAAGTAAGGTCACTTCTTGAGGACTTACCTCGGATGTTGTCGAACGGCTTTTACGGCTATTCGATTACTTTTTCCTTCCCCTTGTCCAATTGTGGCCCTCTTAGCTCTTGAGCTAATTCAAACAAATTCAATTTATCAAAACCTCATTGTGCTAGCTTATGGCGAATATGACAAGGAATTTAAATGGTCATATGGCCACCCTTTAGCTTGAATACACAATGGTCATGCACATTTTATACTACATCAAGCAATTCAATACAATTTATTCGAGCATCAAGGAAAAGCTAAGGCCTTTAATAGGCTACCCAAGGCCGAATATACTTGTCCATGTTGAGGCCAATTATGCACTTAATACCACACAAAACAGCATGCATTTTACTAGTTAATGCTTTGCATATTGTAGCTCAAAACTTACAATATAGCATCAAGCACTCATATGTGTGCTAGGCAATAATGTGCTTACAATTTCACAATTATTCTTCAACATCTTCTTCTTTAAACAAACTTATTCATCACTTCCTTCATAACCAAAACATCATGTGCAAACATATATATACATATATGAGCATGGCGAATTTCAAGGTGTCCATAGCCATCCAAAACACAAATTTTAACTAACATGCAAGAAGCATGAACCATGCTCATGAATGCATCATGGCGAATATGACAATCATGCTCCTTTTCAACTTCAATCATGATAAAACAAAAGAAAGCTCAAAATCTTACTCAAGAGTAGACAATCCATCATTGCATGCATCATCATCAAGCTTCACACTTAGCATGCAATGGCTTTATCACCATAACAACTTTGGCCAAATACCATTTCCATGGCTTAACAAAGATTTGAGCCATGGCTAACATGCACATCAAGTTAGCAACCAAAACATGCATGAAACTCCTAACACAACCTCATACATACCTTAATCTTGATGCAAACTTAGCCAAATCTCCTTCTAGATCTCTTCCAAACCAAGCATGAAGCAAAAATCCTCCTTCTTCCTTAGTTTTGGCTCAAGAAAGGATGAACAAAATTTTTTCTTTCCTTCTCTACAACTCACGGCAATGGGGGATTACCACACTCACACACATTTTTTTTCATTTTTTATCACCCATACACCTTTGTTTATTATTTCACCCTAATGCACCAACAAAACATGTTTCATGACATGTTTAGCCCATCCTCCTTGTCATGGCCGGCCACCACCTATAAAAGGGGAATTTGACATGCAAGTCCATTATTTTGCATGCATGCTTTAATTAGTCATCACACATTTCCTATCATACTTTCAAAGTTCATTACTAAGTCCTTTCTTGTGGAATTCACCCTTATAACACTAAATCAATCATCATAAAATGTCATACATGAGCACACACATATTATAGGCATCAAAATAAATTTTTAATTATTTTTATGCCTCGGTTTTGTGGTCCCGAGACCACCTTCCGACTAGGGTCAATTTTGGGCTGTCACAGAAATGAATTGATTTGGTATGTGATAAATTTATTCAATTTATATGGATATATGTGATTGATGTGGAAATTGAATATTGAAAGTATGTTATATTGAAAATTAAATTAATTGGGAATGTAATGAAATAAATATGAATAGGTGATTATTGTGAAATTTGAGTGTATGTTAATGAAAAGTAAAGTGAATTGTATTGAATTACTAATTTATGTGATTAAATTGAAATTTGTATTGATTGAATATTGAAAATTTATTAAAACCCTATTAATAGTATCGGGCAAAGTCGAATATAATTGGCATGCCATAGGATTAGAAGTGTTCAGGGATACTTCGACCTTTAGTCGATGAGGCACTATAAGTGTCGTACTATTACTTCGACTTCGAGTCGATGAGCCACCATGTGTGTCGTACTGTTACTGTGACTTCGGTTTAATCCGATGAGGTAATCGAAACCGCATCTTTATTCTTATTTACAAACAAAGCCGATGAGGCAATCGAGTGTCGATCTTGGTGTGTTGGTTGGATCCGTGTATCCGTCAATGTTCGAGTCATGTTAATAGGGGTGAATAAAGGTACTAAATGACTGATTGTTACTGAATGATTGATTATTACTGAATAACTGATTGCTACTGAATAATTAATTGTTACTGAATGATATTGATAAATTGATTGATATTGAAAAACACTGACTGGAATTGAGCTTGGAATAAAACGGATTGCTGATTGAAATGTGAATTGTTGAATATTATTTATTGATATTGAATAGTGAACTGAAACATGATTGAAACACATGAATTTATGTAACTCTAAAAGGGATATAAGTGAATAATATTATTGTTCAAGTAAATTGTGAACATGTTGTGGAAAATTATACAGGTTAGTAGATGAAAGAATTGAATGAGTTAAAGGACTTATCTATGAATTGAAAAATTATATAATTGTGATTGTTATATGATTTTTAACTAAATGTTATTTTTTCATATTATTAAATGTTCGGATGATAGAAATACCACTGAGTTCATAATCAGCGTATGGTTTGTTTCTGTACGCAGGATAAGTTAAAGTCAGATCGTTGGATCAGCATCCCAAGCCGATCTTGAACTCTAAGTGGAAAGGTATATTATTTATTGGTAATGGCATGCACCAAGGATATCATATTCATATGAGTGTCATTTTGAATTATGAAAGTAAAGATGAAATGATTAAATTTTAGACTTAATAATGATATATGGTAGGAATTGGCTTAATTAGTACGAATTTGGACTGCTTGAAAATGTATGTGAAATACTAAAAAGATTTATCATATAGGCACATAAAATATCTAATTTGACATGTTTTTGAGTAGGTTTGAATGTGATTTAAAGTGATTGAAGTGTATTGAGTGGTAATGCTCCGTAATCCTGTTCCGAGGACGGATAAGGGTTAGGGGTTGTTAAAAGTATGATAAAGAAGATCTGAGGTTGATTCTACTTTGTTCGTTACCTCTGTCTTATTCAACCATTAGAGACACGATTTTATATAGCTGCGAGTCCCTCACAGTTGATGAGGTTTATGATTCTTTGACCTTGTATGATAAGATGAAGCATCTTGTGGTTAAAACTGACTATGAAAGAGACGGTCTCATTGTTCGCAAGAGACAAGATCGAAATGCTGAGGATGATCGTGGAAGGACACATGAATAGAATCCTCGTGGTAAATCTAAGGGTAGATCAAAGTCTTCAAACAGAGGTAAAACTTGTAACTTTTGTAAAAAGAAAAGACATTAAATTTGAGTAAACTACAGAATAAGATCAAAAGGGAGGCTGCGAATCAAAAGGGAAAACAATCAGAAAATTTCAGTGAAGCTGATGTTGTAGAAGACTACAGCGATGGTGAACATCTAGTCGCTTTTGTCAATAATTATAAAGTGAGCAAGGATGGATTCGGGCTGCACTTTCCACATGAGTCCCAATCGGGATTGGTTTACAACTTACAAAACAGTGTCTGAATGTGTTGTTTTGATGAGAAATAATGCTTCGTGTAAAATTGCAGGTGTTGGAACAATTAAAGTTAAGATGTTTGATGGAGTTGTCAGAATACTTAGTGACGTACGACATGTTCTAGAATTGAAAAGAAATTTAATTTCGTTAAGTTCTCTTGATTCAAAAGGGTACAAATACACAGCTGAAAGTGGGGTTTTAAAGATTTCTAAAGGTTTCTTAGTTGTGATGAAAGGGCAGAGAAAGACTGCCAAGTTATATGTTCTGCAAGGTTCTACTATTATTGGTGATGCAGCTGTCACTTCTTCTTCCTTGTTAGATGATGATATTACTAAACTTTGGCATATGTGCCTATGGCATATGAGTGATTATGGCATGGAAAATTGAGCAAAAGAGAACTTCTTGATGGGCAAGGAATTTGCAAACTGAAGTTTTGTGAGCTCTGCGTTTTTGGAAAGAAAAAGAGAGTTCAATTCACCAGAGGAATTCATAACACAAAGGGAACATTGGAATATATTTATTCTGATATGTTGGGGCCATCAAGAGTGCCTTCGAGAGGTGGAGCTTATTATGTGCTAACTTTTATTGATAATTTTTCCAAAAAAGTTTGGGTGTCCTTTTTGAAGAAGAAAAGCGATGTGTTTTCCACATTTAAGTCTTGGAAACTATGATTGAAAAACAGATGGGAAAACAAATAAAATACCTCCGCACAGACAATTGCTTAGAGTTATGTTCTGATAAGTTTAATAAACTGTGCAAGTCAGAAGGGACCGTGAGACACTTGATAGTTTGTCATACTCCATAGCAAAATGACGTTACAGAATGACTGAACAGAATGATCATGAAGAAGCTTCGATGTATGTTGTCAAATGCCAACTTACCAAAGTTATTTTAGGCTAAAGCAGCCTCTACTGCATGTTTTTTAATCAACCAATCTTCATCCGTTGCCATTAAAAAAAAGACTCCACAAGAGGTATGGTCTGGTAATCTTGCTAACTATTTTGATTAAAGATCTTTGGGTGTCCTGTGTATCCTCATGTTGATAATGGAAAATTGGACATTAAATATGTTTTTTTGGTTATAAAGTTGGTGTAAAAGGGTATAAGTTATGGTGTCCTAAAATTAGAAAAGTTGTGATTATCAGAGATGTTGTTTTAGATAAAACTGCTATGTTACCTAACTTATCTCTTAAAGACTCTTCAAATAAAGAAAATCAAAAGTAGGTGGAGCATCAGATTAATCCAGAATCTACAACAGAGTCGATTCCTTAAGCCAATACAAAAATTCAGAATAGAGTTGCTTCTTCACTACAATATTCTATCGCCAAAAACAGAACAATAAGAGAAATTAAACCTCCAAAGAAATATGTCGAGGCTAATCTAGTTACTTAGGCTTTAAATGTGGCTGAAAATATAGATGCAAACTAAGAGCTATCTAATTATTCTGAGGCGATTAGCTGTAAGGCTCAGAAAAGTGGATGTTTGCTATGCAAGAGGAAATAGAATCACTCCACAAAAACAGAACATGGGATCTTATAAAACTTCCTAAAGGTAAAAAGACTGTTCGTTGTAAATGGGTGTTTAAAAAGAAAGAAAGGACTCCAAAAGTTGAAAAACCCAGATATAAAGTAAGGCTTGTTGCAAAGTGATATAGTTAAATTCTAGGAGTGGACTTCACAGATGTGTTCTCCCCAGTTGTGAAGATAGTTCGATTCGAGCTTTGCTTGGTATTATGGCCATGCATGATTTAGAGCTTGAGCAGTTAGATGCAAAAACTATATTGTTGCATGGAGAACTTGAGGAGGATATTTACATGCAACAATCAAAGGGTTTTATAGTCTCAAAACAAGAGAACTATGTTTTCTTACTGAAAAAGTCCCTTTACGATTTGAAACAGTCACAAAGACAGTAGTGCAAGAGGTTTGATTCCTTTATAACTTCTTATGATTTCAAAAGAATTAGCTTTGATAGTTGTGTTTACTTTAATAAAAATAGTGATGGTTCTTTTGTGTATCTACTCTTTTATGTTGATGACATGTTGATAGTAGCGAAAGATAAATGAAAGATAAGAAAGGTTAAATCCCAACTAAGTGAAGAATTTGAGATGAAAGATTTAGAACTAGCAAAGAAGATACTTGGTATGGAGACTTTCAGAGATAGAAAAGCAAGTAAATTATACCTAAATCAGAAGGGGTACATTGAGAAAGTTCTTTGCAGGTTCAATATGCAGAGTACTAAGCCTGTTAGTACTCCTTTAGCAGCCCATTTCAGACTTTCATCGGCTTTGTCTCCACAATTAGATAATGAGATTGAATACATGTCACATGTCCCATACTCTAGTGCAGTGGGATCTCTCATGAATACTATAGTTTGTTCATGTCCAGATTCATCATATGCAATCAATGCAGTTAGTAGTACATGGCAAATCCCGGTAAAGAACTTTAGAAAGCAGTTAAATTGATTTTAAGATACTTACGAGATACTACTAATGTTTGCTTATAGTTTGGAAGAACTAGAGATCGAGTCATTGAGTATATTGATGTTGATTTTGCTGGAGACCTTGATAGAAGAAGATCTCTCACAGGTTATGTCTTTATAATCGGAGGTTGTGCAATCAATTGGAAAGCTACTTTGAAAACTACAATCGCTTTGTCTACCATTGAAGATGAGTACATGGCGATTACTAAGGCTTGTAAAGAAGCTATTTGGTTGAAAGGACACTTTAGTGAACTAAATGAAGACCTTCACATCAGTACAGTATTTTTTGACAGTCAGAGTGCCATCTTCCTTGCAAAAGATCAAATGTTTCATGAGAGGAAAAACACATTGATGTTCAGTATCATTTTGTTCGTGATATTATTGCTCGTGGTGATATTGTTGTGAGCAAAATTAGTACTAATGAAAATCCTGCAGATATGATGACTAAGTCACTTTTTATAACCAAGTTTAAGCATTGCTTAGACTTGGTTGATGTTCATTGTTGAAGTTAAACCCTTAAGGGGTTTTATGGAAGAGGTGGAGAACTTATTCGTTGAGAGTTCACAATGAAGAACTTGTTCATTGAGAATTCGTGTCAAGATGGAGATTTTTAGAATTAAGTGACCCGAATCCTTATTTAAATAAAATACAGTGGTAAAATAAAATAAAAGTAAAATCCATATAGAACTACACTTCTTTTATTTTATTTTAGAATAAGGTTTTTTAAACCTTATTAAACTCCATCTATTTGATATTGATTAGAATAAGGTGTTTCAATCTTACTACACTCCTATTAAAATATGGTTTTACAAGCCTATAAATAGACATAGTTTATTACTCTTGTAATTATTCGAATTCAACATAATGAATTTTCTTCTCCTTTGCCCGTGATTTTTTTCCCTAAAGAATTTTCAATTAAAATCTGTGTATTCTTTATTTTTATTTCTCTTTTTTTTTGCGATATATATTATCATTATCTACATTCTAATTTTACACTAACACTTATTGTAACAACGAAAGGAATAATAACTTGGAAACAAGAAGAAATGAAAGATAATTTCAAAGATTAAACTCGTATTATACAACATAAATATCTTGTATGCTATATTATATGCTATTTTGGGTTGACCGGGTATTCTGAAATGGTGTAGGAGGATAAAATTGATTCAAGAAAATAGGACCCATGTTTGTTTGACTTTCCATCCTTGGAGATTGGATTTGTAATAATTAATAACAATAAAAAGGAAAGATTTGTTTGGTGCTTGTTGTTGGGTTTCTCTTACTCTTACTCACCTCTATACATGCACGTAACCTGCTATAAAATAAAAAAAGGGGATAAACTTGTACTTCTTATCTACAAAATCCACAAAAAGTCTTAAGTATTAGGTTAGGTATTGCATTTTTATTTTGTAACTTCTAATCAATATAATTTGTACAAGAAAAAGAAGAAGAAAACTAGTAAATGTCAATTTGTTTGTTTTATTTTTTAAGTTATTATTTTAAATACGTTCAAAAAGAAGAAGTTGTTTTGAAAATAGTAATGAATTTCTCGTGTAATTTTAATATTTTGTTATATAAATTTATTTATGTTATTTTTATTTAATATTTTAATAATTTTTCATGTTGTTTTTATATTTTGACTTATCTATACTATTATTTAATAATTTGACAGTATTAATGTCACCCATCAACCGATTCTAGAATTATAAAAATTCATTATTTTTACAAAGAAATAAATATAATTTTGAGGGTTAACATAAAATCTAGAAAAATGCTAAGTTGAATCCAAAACATAATAATTTTAATTTTTTTAAATTAAAGACATAATATTTTCACCAGAAAGTAATAAATATTTTATTGTAGATTTTAAGTTACAAGTTTCTACATCCATAGAACATAGGGCATGTTATATTATATTCATTATATTTGCGTGATTCCAATATAAATCTTCAGATGGTATTTGAACTTATTATCTGTGGTGATACATTCCTTGACTCAAATAATACTTTATTTCTTGGGCTGCTTGGGCTGCCGTTGTTTGAATAAAGGCTTCAATCAGCCCATTCTCTATGGGATAGTTCGTTTTGGAAGAATATTATTTTTTATATTTGCAAATTCAATTAAAAAGTTCCGTGTTTCATTTGTAATTAGAGCTGACCATGGGCTGGGCGGCCCGGCCCGGCCCGAAAGTCCGCCCGAAAAATGGGAGGGTTTGGGTAAAAATATAGACCCGAAAAATGGGCTTGGGCAAAAAAACGAGGCCGGTTTAGAAAACGGGCGGGCCTCGGTAAGAGTTTTTGGCCGGTTCTGCCTACCAGCCCCACCAATTATATATTAATATATATTTTTTATTTTATTTTTAATTATTTTAAATTTTAATATAACTATTTTTATTATATTATTAATTTGTGTATTGTTTTAAGAATTGTTTTAGTATTATTTTTATTTTTTTAATATTTGTTTTTATGTTTTTAAATATATTTGATTTATTAGATTTTTAAATTTTTATTTAATGAAATAAAAAAATTAATATGGGCTGGGCGGGCAGGCTTGGGCTTAATAATTTTATTTCAGACCGGGCTTAGGCAAAATTTTAGGCCCATATTTCGGGCCGGGCCGGGCCCGGGCCTAGTAGACAGGCCTAAAAATTTGTATGGGCCCCGCCCGAACCCGGCCCGACCCGGCCCATGATCACCTCTATTTGTAATGAAGTTATGCTTCACAATTCCTTTTTTAAGATAAATTATTGTCATTTTTTTTAGTCACATTAATTTTTTTATTAATTTAATCACTTAAAAAAAAGAAATTGATCAAATTGATCTTTCTATTAAAATGTTGACAGTGCATTTTCTATTTTTGTCCCTCTAAATAGGGGTTATTTCTATTTTGATCACTCTATATCTTATTATTCACTTGAAATAGGAGTTTTTACATTGTTTTTGTAAAACAATCACGACATAAATATATTTATTACAAAATATTATAGTGCAATTTTCTTTTAACAATCAAAATTTATTTTATAATAAGAAAATATTTTGTAATAATCAATGTCGTATATAAACTTAATAATAAATAATGGTTAATTAAAATTTAATTTAAATTACATATACGAGAGTATATATTGACACATTAGAGTTGTAAAAGATAAATGAAGCTATGCATTATTTAAACAAATACTCATATTTATATAATTAAAATATTCATATTTTTATATTAGATTATAATATGTCATATTTTGTTAAATTCATGTTCATTATAACATAATTTTTAGTTACATGAATATCGAGTATTTTTATTGAAAATGTGACATCAACAAAATTGATAAACAAAATTAATAATGTTAACAATTAGACTTGATTTTAAATTTGAAAAGTAGAGGACTAAACTCTTGAAAATAAAAGTACAGGGACTAAATTTCAAATTTGTGAAGAGTACATAGGCTTATGACATATTTAACCTTTATACTACAAAACATTTATTATTAATATATTTATAATTGTAATAAATATTTATTATTAAAATACTAATTTAAAATATTTTTAATAATATATGAAGAATATTATTTAAAATTATTATTTTTAAAATTTATTATTAAAATAAAATTTAAATATTAAAATAATTTATTAAAATAATAAATTAATTAGATATAGATAATTAAATATGTATGTTTAATAATATTAAAATTAAAAAAATAATTTATTAATTTTAAATATCTTTAAAAATAAAAAAATATTATTAATATAATAATATTAAACTTTTAACTTAATTTTTTATAAAAATAAAATTGTACATAAAGGAGTTTTTTTTTGCAAAATAATCTATATTTTTGAAAAAGTGAGTTATTTTACAAGAAAAAAACTTATTTTCTGTTAGCCAAGTTACTTTCCGTGAAACAAATATAAGAAATTACAAAAATTATTTTTCGAAAACTAGTGAACAAATAAAGCCTTAATTTGAAATTTATGCCTTTTATGGGTTTTTATGTTTTGGTTAATTTGAAATTTGGGTATTTTTATTAAGTCGAATCTGGCAGTGGTGGATAACTTCGATGGTTTCGACAAGATTGAAAAGAAAATAAAAGAAAAGAAAGAATAAAAAAAAAAAGGGGAAAAAAAAAAGAGAAGAAAGGAAAAAAGAAAAAAAGAAAATATATGTATTACGTGGAAAAAATATTAAGTGGATTGCTAATTATGCAATCCATTAGAGGTAAACGAAAATATTAATGGTAATGATTAATTTGTATAATTATTTTATTTAGAGTAGATTTATTCATTGGTCGAGTTATTTGTCAAGGCCTAAAGGTCCATTCGAAATTAGAGAGAATTTAGGTAAAAAATTAGACTCGAAAATGCGCTTGTGTAAAAAAATTAGACCTGTTTAAAATATAAGTGAGCTCGGGTTTTAACTTTCAAGCCTCGAGTCCGGTCGAACCTATTTTTAAAGTTAGTAATACTTTATATTACGTAATTTATAACACAAAAATAAATTTATACTAAATATATAATACTACTATTATGTAAACATTAAAAATGTTAAAATGACTATATAAAAAATTTTAATATATAAAATTATTAAATATGAAATTAAATTAATATAAATATTTTTAAAAAAATCTAAAAAATTAATATGAGGGGGACTAAAATGTGCTTGAGTTAGCTATTTACAAATATAAACAGGCTTAGACAAAATTCTAAACTCATATTTTGTGTCGGGTTAGGCTTGAGTACGCATAAAATGTGTTAATATCATACTTAGACCCGATCCAAACTTGATTTAGACCATGAACAACTCTAATTTAGAGTGACTAAATTGAGAAAAAAAAAATTCAGTGACTAAAATAAGACAAATTCTATTTTTGAGTGACCATGAGTGTAGTTTACCTTAAAAAAACTAATAACTTAATAAGTTTTAAAATAAAAATATGTTATGAATATCTTATTAGTTGATATCCATCATTTATCAAGATTAAGTTTCAATGTACTTTAAATTTTAATAGTTATTAGAATTAGATCTGTAACACCCCAAACCCGTATCCGTCGCCGTAGTAGGGTTATGGAATATTACCAACCAATCAAAGCATTTAACAACCAATTCATAAGTAATCATAAGCATATTCTAATTCAATCATTAAAATGCGAATTGTCCCAAATTGATCTTTAAAGCTCCTTTAAAAACATTTTGGGACTAATAGAAATCATTTGAAAAGTTAAAGAAGAACTTGTAATTTTTTTTACTACAGGGTTCACACAGCCGTGTGTTTCACACCGCCAAGTCACACGCCTGTGTGTCTGACCATGTGGATCTAAAATGTGCCAAAATCACTCAATTTAGCCCAACATAAAGCTACTTAAGACACTAAGCTTTAAGTTTCATACGCACATCAAGCATTTGGTCAAAACGCATACTAACATTTAGCTTCAAACATAAACATATACTTATAACTCAATTTATATCACATTCACAAAACAACTAACAACTAACAATCAAAGACATCCTAGGTACATGCCATTACAAAATTTAACATCACCACACTTGAGATTTAGATTATTGTTGTTGGATGCTGAGTCGGTGATATGGAAAACAAAATCGCACGCTGAGTAAAACTCAGTGATATTTCTATAGTCCAAACATTTTAAGACATGATATGATACACGAATGCTCAAATTGAATTATATCATCATACTATTATCTAAACATACAATTACAAGATATCACCATTTCAATTTCATGCCTTTCATCACTTTATTTCATACTATACTCAATTTTCACAAGTATTCACCTTTAGTTGGTTTGAACATATATCTCAATTCACATCACTTGTTATATTAATAGCTTTGCATAGATCAATCAACAATTTACTTATATTATAGCACAAACCAATCTACATTAAGCAACTTCACTTATTTGAATAAACACAAGTATATCTAAAGCATTTGAATTTATTTCACAACTTTAATAATCTAACTCAAGAACATATCATATCTTCAAATGAATAAATGTACATACATAAGTAAATATAGTCATCTTTAGTAATACCTATAACCATCCTCCTTAGATCATTCATAAAACCTTTCTATATAGTCCAGTTGATACACGATACCCGGTACTTAGCAGATAATCCGTGAAAGAATTTGTTCCCAGCGCTATTCGGATAAACTGACGAATAATTAGTGAGCCCAGCTCTAGTTGGATAAACCAACAATATTTGCGCCCAGCGCTAGTCGGATAAACTGACGAATGTGTGCCCAACACTAGTCAGATAAACTGATGAAGGTTGCCCCTAGCACTAGTCGAATAAACCGACGAATAATTTAGTGAGCCTAGCTCTAGTTGGATAAACCAACGATATTTACGTCCAGCACTAGTCAAACGAATCGACGATGTCAATTATTCATTTGCAAGTCCATAATTTTTACTGTTCATAACTCAATATTAAATTTCATAATTTAATAACACTTCCACTCTAATTATCTACTAATCATACATTAATTTATTCCATAATGTCACATTCCATAAACCTCCATTCAATTGAATTAACTCATACCTCCATAAACTTCCATTCAATTTAATTAACAAATACATTAAGGACATATATTAAGGCATCAAGTAATAACTAGATAATTAAAACAATTTATAAAGTTCGAGCTTGGGGGCTACGAACTTACCAAAATACGAAGGACGTCTACTCGGTGATCTTTTCCTTCCCACGGTTGATACTTGATCTATTCTTCACTTGATCTATATTTAACAATTTAACTCAATTAATACCATTCTTGTTTCTACCAAAATTAATCAAATCTTATATCTTAGTGCATACTTTCATTTAACAACAATTGCCATTTACTCAACTCAACTATTAACAATCAAAAATTTAATTCATCATATTTCCTTCTTATTTCAATAATTCACTAAATTTACATTTAATTTATGAACAATCCCCAATAATCTTAAATTTAATAAAATCATACTGTGCTAAATTTATTTAACCATTTAACTCATTGCTAGTTAATACTAACCAATTTCATATCACAAAATACTTTATAAACTTAATGGACTTAGTAATTAAATCCCAAATTTTTCAGCATAAGAACAGTCCACTAAAACAGTCCCTACATTTTACAAAATTAACAATTTAAACTATGTTATTTTGAATTTACAACATTTTAATCCCTAGAAACTATTATCAATAAAACCACCACACAATATGACCAATTTAGTCTACAAAATTTATACTCAATCATCACCTCAAAGGCATTTAGTATCCAATAAAATAACCCCAAACCTTTGAATTTCTCATCTATGGCATCTTTCATAATTTCCATTTACTCTCAAAACTACCTCATAACATTATATCATCAAAAATATAAATTTCACGCAAAAAAAAAAAAAAATCAAAACTAACTTACAAATTTACACATGCATTAAACCCCCATAGCCAAACAGCCCCTTCCCCCCTTCTTCTTTTAGTTTTCGGCAGCAAAGAAAAAACAACAGAATTTCACCCCCTTATCTTCTTTTCACCTACCATATATCTTTTATCCCTTATTATTATTATTATTAAAATCTTTAACTTCATTTCTTTTCTAATATATTATATTTATATAATACTAATAAAATAGATTAAAACCATCTACTATCCATAACTCATCAAATTAATGGACTAATTTTAAATAGTCCCTTATCCTAACCCACTTTGAAATTTAATACTAATTACTAATTTATCACCCATTTAAGTTAATTATTATACTTAATTAAACCCTAATAATTAAAACTATCAAATTATCCTTCTACTGTTTCTAAAATGACACTATAAATATTAATCTCAATTTCATATACCATTCAATTCAATACATTTAACTACTTATTTACACTTTTACACATTTGCCCCACAACATTTACATCCTATACAATTTAATCCACCATATCTTCCACAATTAACACATAACAAACTATTGCCGAATACATAACCTTTAATATACAGCCTGTATATATATATCTTTAATTTATAATAAAATCCTTCTCATTTATAATTTACTCAATTAAATTCTTAATTTTTAAATATAGTAAAATTTTATTCTATAAAATAACATAAATTCAACATCAAGCACCCAAACAAAACTCTTTCAAATAAAAGACTTCAAAATATCTCAATGACATATTTTTTTATGCATTGATAATTTCACATAAATAAATAATTTAATCTCCTATATTTTTAAAAATTTTCCATAATAATTCTCAATGTACAAATTCATGAATTGACTTTACAAATCATCTCATTTCACTTTCAATTTTAAAATCTACCAAAATAATATTAAGAACTTAGATTTTCTACCATAGTAATTTCTATTAACTATAATCATTCCACAAATTTCAACATGGATATAATACTAAGGTTCCAAAAATTTAAATTATAAGCAAAAAGGATCAAAACATACTAACTAATTTGAGCTTCAAACTAAAACAACAATGGCCGAATATGTTTTATTCTTTCCCCCAAATCGACATGCACAGAGAATGAAGCTTAAAACTCATTCCCTCTCTCCACTAAGCTATTTGTTTCTTTTTATTTTATTTTATGAATAAAATAATAAACTATTATATAACTACCATACTATTCATGATGATGCTCATACATTTCCACTATCATTATTTATCAAATTAGTCTATTTATTTAATGAGTCCTTCAATATAGATTCACCTTATAATTTAGTATTAATTCTTACTTTTATCACTTATTTAATTTAGTCCATTTATTTTAATTAAACACTCTTTCTTCAAAATTACATAACCAAAATTTTAATTCACTTCTAATATAACTCTACAAATATTTTTATTAAATATTTACGAATCTGGTTCAGGGAAACGAGGTCCCGATACCTCAATTTTCAAAACCATTGACTTTGGAACTGATACACTTGTATCTTGTCTAACATTCCAATAATTAAAATTATTAGACCAACTTCAATATAATATTGTAATATCCTCGCAAATATTAATAAATAATATTCACTGATCCTATCATAGGAAACAGTATTCCAAAAACACTGTTTCCGACTTCATTGACTTTCGGGTCATTACAAGATTTCTACTTCATTTATACTTCTTATGCCTATAAATAGAGACTCTGATGAAACATTGTAATCATCCCTTTTGATCAATAAAGTACATTCTCTATTGCTTTCATATTTTCTTTGTTCTTTATTCTCTCCATATCTCTTTATTTGATAATACGTTATCAATACGATCTTGCTCAAAGTGATAGTTCCTTTTATCGACAATCAAATTTATCCTCCATGATTTCCAGAATCTTTGACGGCAATATGCAAAGTTTTTACAGGAAGTTTCTTTTATTTAATGTTTCATATCTGATTATTATTTTTCATTCTTCTTTCATTATATGTTATCATTGTTTTGATTAACTTATTTTACTTTTTTTTTCTTAAGGATGGTGAAAGGTTTGATACCATCATCTATATGAAATCAAGAAGTAAGATTCACTCTCAAAGTTTGCTTTTTGATATTTGCTTGGGGATGATCTGTTTTTTTTTTTTCATTACAAAGGATGTTTATAATCACTACTTCTCATCCATGGTAAGGTAAGTCAATCTAATCAACTTCTTTTAAAATTTGATTTGATTTCTTTTAAAAAGTTCAATTTATATAATTCACTATCTCGTATCTCTATGAATTTATAAAACCCTTCACGCATTTAGTTATTGAGATTTTTATATAGAGATAAATATATTTTTTATTTTTAATAGAATTGATTGGTTTGATTTTGATTTTGATTTTGATTAAGATATATGACTATTGTGGGATGTGAGTAAAAATACTTACTTGTCTTGAACTTTAGAATATTCACCCTCGTGATAATTTCATATCATTGTAAAATTTGAGATGAAATTATGTCATAACAGTGGAGGTTAGAAAATATTTATATTTAAAATTTCATAGCTGTAACGTTATTTTAATTTGACATTATAATATTCTATATTTTGTTGTCGTATGATATATAAAATATATATTATCTAACCACAATTATTTGTTAGTGACATGAATTTATTATTTGTTATGTTCAATATATGATTTATTTATACATATTCATTTTATTTTTATATGAATAAATAAAATTTTATTTAAAATAAATTAAGTATTCATTAAGGTTATACAATAAAATAATTATATGCTCTGAAGAACTAATATTGCATCAAACTGTAAAAAGCATTTTAAAAGCTTATATTTTAGCTCTTTGTGATGCAAAATTTTATAAATAATATTATTTTTAGATCAAGAAGATATATGTTGAATAAAACCTTCATGTGTTTTACATTAAAACCTTATATATAAATAACATGAGATACTCGTGTATTTGTATTATATATATTCCTCGAAGGAATACATTACTCTACGACTGAAATATCTTATGTGCTTCTACAGTAGCAATATTGTGAAAATGACTTTAAAAGTATTTTCGAACGATCTTATACCTTCTAATGGCTAAGCAAGATAACAAGTTACTAATAAAAAACTATGAAATTCTTCCCACTAGTTTGGCTTCATTCCTTGAAGTGAATGTAGCAGTATAGAACAATTATGAAAAATGAAAATATAGAGATCATGATTATTGTTATAATTGAGGATATGATTGAAGAATAATCATGACAACATGAATGGGTAGATTCTGATTTAAAATCCACATATGTTTACGATGGTGATTATGAAATAAAAAATCAATGGATGTGTTTAGAAGTCTACCCTACTAGATTTGTTACATTCCCTGAAGTGAATGCAAACATAAAAAAAATAAAAGATATAATTATGGACCACTAAAAGTGGGAACATGGTAATAAATAAGAGAACAATGAGAGTTCTTAAAATAACTTTTCAAAGAGAAAAGATAATTTATGTTATCAATTTGATATGAAATATTATTGGCTACATATGTGGCATATGTCCAAATATTTTGTTTCATTAATATTCTTTGAGGAAGGATATGAAAATGTAATAACGAATTCTATCATTATAGATAGAAAATATTTATTTTATTTGATCTTGAAACAAACAAATATTATTCAAATATTTGATAGTACAAAATTAGTCGAAAGCTCCGGAAGAGCTAATATATTAATATCTTGTGATGGTTAATCCATTGATTGTAAAATATAGTTATAATGGATCTTATATTGAGATTGTGAATGAGAAAAATATTATATTTTATATGAATCACTATTACTATAAATATCTAGTTTGAAAAGATGAAAAGGAGAGGATTGGGTTATTAATTTATATTTATTTTATAATCTTTGTGATCTTCTTTTGTCATCATCCCTATTAAGGGGTTGGAAGTAAAAGATTTGACCGTGAAAGATCTATTTATGAGTAATAAAATATGATAATTCTATCTAAAGCTCGTTATGATTGGATGCACCTGAAGTTGTAAATTTTTTTTAGATATTTGAAGATTTTGGCATATTCCCTGAAATAAATATTGCATATAATTGTTTGGAAATTATATTTATTTTGTTGACTTAGTGACATTATAATACTTTCATTGATTTAGACGTTTCCAGAAGTAAATGTCACAATGGCACTTATATGTGGATACAGAGTAAAAAGAACGATAGCAAAATTATTAATTTGTTACAATTTAGTACAACTGAAATACATGTTAAAGTAAACTAGAAGTTTACTGATACAAATACGTTTACTACTTGGAGTGACCAGTTAGACCATCCTGGATCATACATGATGCAAAAATTAATTAAGAATTCATATGCACATTCATTAAAGAACTAAAAGATTCTTTAATTTAAAAGAATTCTCATATGTTGCTTGTTTTCAATGAAAATTGATTATTAGTGTAACACTCAAAACTCGGCCTAGATGTTATGGCCGAATTTGATAATGTCACATGGAATGGATTTCAAAATTTTTGAGTTAAAACCGTTCCAGTTAATCAGTCTTTGTCTTAATTCGGAGAAAAAGGCATGTCCTTTGTTATGTCAAAAATCGTGCCTTTTTTTTAGCGAAAGCTTTGATAAAGTTCATCTTTAGAAAACCATTCATATTTAAGAAAACCGTCATTTTGATTAAAAATCGAGTTTAGACTAAAATCCTATAAATAGACTAAACATCCAAATAAAGTCCATGAAGTCTCAAATTACATCAAGACTGTAACAACCCGATTTAGGGCCTAGTCGGAACAGTGGTCTCAGGAGCACAAATCTGAATTTAGAAAATTTATTTTATTACAATTATGAGGTTATAACATGATTATATTACTGTATGAAAAATTTGGTGGGTCATTTTTATTGTTTGTGATCCCGATTGCGAAAAAGGACTAAATCGCATAAAAGGCAAAAGTTGCATTTTAGTACCCGAATGTGTTAAATAGCTAGAGAATTGATATTGAGGGCTTTTAAAGGGAAATTATACCCTTTTTAATTGTGTTGGCTGGCCATGAGGTGAATTTTAAATAAATAGTCAAAGTTTAGGTGAATGATGTCATGATTTGGTGATAAAATAATGCCTAAAAGCCTAGCTATTATTTTTCTTCTTCTCCATCTCTTCTCTTCACCGAAAATGTCAGAAAATATGGAGGTTTGAAAGCTGAAATTTTTGCAGCAACTTATTCCTCTCATAATGTAAGTGATCTTGATGATTTTCTTGATGATTTTTACATTTTTGGCATGCTTGTTTCATGGGCTTTCAAATGAGAGGACTATCTTGAAAATTGGTGATAAGTCTAGAGATTTACCATGAGAGATTTTATATTGTTTTCTGAAATTTTATGGAAGAAAATGAATCTTAGAAGAGTTCTAAACAACTTTTGTGAAAGGTGTTGGCATGAAAACACCTAAAGGGACTATTTTGCATAAGTTGCAAAATAGGTGGTAAGTGTGTGAAATAGTGAGATTTTGGGGCTATTATAAGAGTAAAAAGAGTTCGGCTAGGCTTGAGATACAAAGAAATTCGATGAAAATTCATTTTCGAGCATAGGGGCAAAATGGTCATTTTAGCTAAGATGTAAATTTTAGATTGCCTAATTGTGCTTAATGAATAAATGAGTGCATTTTTCTATTATAGATCAAGATTTACCGAATCTGAACCTAGATCGGTGGAAAACCAAGCAAATCGACTAAACTGACTAGTCGAGTACGTTTTGTAATCCGAGGTAGGTTATGTGTAAATAATATAACTACATTGTTAATACATGTATTCGCATTGTCATTGAATTGATATAGCATGGATTGTTAATTTGTGAACTGAGAATGCTTAGTAATAATTGAGATAGTAGAAAGACCTCGATGAAACCCTAGGAAACAAACTAGATATCTGTGCCAAGACATTTTGGACATGTCTGGGACATGCATCAGCCACATTATGATAGCCAGTGCAAAACATGTCTGGGACATGCATCGGCTAAGAGTTGTGCTAGTGTAAGACATGTATGGGACATGCATCAGCCACATTATGAGAGCCAGTGTAAGACCATTTCTGGGACATGACATCGGCGTAGTGATGAGTGCCAGTGTAAGATATGTCTAGGACATGCATTGGCCTCGACAATGATAGCCAGTGTAAGACGTGTCTGGGACATGCATCGACTAAGAGTTGTGCTAGTGTAAAACATGTATAGGACATGCATCATGTAACACTCCTCACCCGTATCCAACGTCAGGATAGGGTTTGAGGCGTTAACGGACTTAAACATTCACAACAACACATAACATATTACCAACCATGCATGGCAAACAAGCATATGCACATCACCAATATCAAACATAACATAAATAGCTAGATTTATAAGTTAGAATCATTAGCTCACTAAAGACCAATATATTTTGCCAAATTATAATAACACATGTTATAAAACTAGATCCCTATACATGCCACTCACTTGATAATTCTAGCGTATGTGTTTATACTATCAAAGTATTGGCTTGATAGTGTGATGCTGCCTCCGATGATCTCCAACCATGAGCTAACCTGACAACAGTAAAAGAAAGGGAAAGAAGGGGGTAAGCTTTACGCTTAGTAAGCTCGCATGGAATAATAATAAGCAATTTACTAACATGCTTTCCATAGTAAAACTAACCCAATTGTACATTTACACATGTTCTGGTTAAGCTGCTTTCTTGAGTCACAGTCCTAAATCATTTATATCTAGAGTTACAGAACTCCAAATTAAGATCCGTAAATTTTCCCAGAAACTAGACTCATATATGTTTCCACCATAAAATTTTTAGAATTTTTGGTCTAGCCAATAAGCACAGTTTATTATTCAAAGTCTCCCATGTTTGGCTGTTTGACAGTTTCAACCTTTCTTCATTAAAATTTTTTTATCTCATAGTACGAGACTCGGATAATTTTATTGTTTGTTTCTATTAAAATTAGACTCATCAAATATTCTAAGAATATAAATTATAACCCATAATTATTTTTTTACAATTTTTAACAATTTTTCCAAGTTAGAACAGGGGATCTTGAATTTATTCTGACATTGTCTCACAAAAATTATAATATCACATAATATAAAACTTTTTTTCTCCCAATGTTTCCTTTATATGAAAATAGACTCATTAATATTTAATTCCATAATTTATTTGAAATTTAATTAAACTTACACAATTTTTGGTGAATTTTCAAAGTCACACAACTGCTGCCGCCGAACACTATTTTACTACTAAAATTCACTCTTACATAATTTCACTTAATCCATTTTTTCTTATCGAAGTTCACTCAAATATCGAGCATATTGCTCAAAATTTTCTTAAACATATACCTGCACTTATTCATCATATAATCATATTCACATGTATTTTTACTTAATCGATTTTCCCGTTGAACTCTTCTGAATAATAACTGATACTCAGTTGCCTGCACATATTTTCACACTTGTAGCCAAAGCTATCTGGTACGCATAATAGCCTGCACTTAGTACGACACATACAACCAATTATCCAGTACACATAGTAGCCTGCACTTAGTACTACACACGTGACCTAACCATCTGATACATGTAGTAGCCTGCACTTAGTACTACACATGCGACCAATTATCCGGTACACGTAGTAGCCTACACTTAGTACTACACACGTGACCCCACAATAGATCATTCGTATCGTTTCTATTTTGAAGGCTCAACCGGGAAATTCCTCACTTTCCAACATGTTACAATTTATTCATAGTCCTTTTTCAATTTGCAATTTACAATAAATAATCATTCTACAGGCAGCCATGTTTCATATGATAACAAAATATGATAAAATAAAAAGAATCGATAAATTATTTATGTACAAACTTACCTCGGATCCAGAAATGGCAATTTACCATTCTAGTCCATAACCTTGTATTTTCCCGATTTAAGCCCAAATCTTGATTTCCTTGATATATAATATCATATTTAGCCTACTAATTAGTCACACTATTCATATGGGTCTAAAAATCATATTTTTATAAATTTTCATTTTGACCCCTAAACTTTGGCATATTTTCACTTTTGCCCCAAGGTTCGGAAATTAAACTTCTTCCTATTTTCTTATGTTTCATGACATGCTGATCATTTTTCCCTTCTATGGCAACATCAAATTCTCACTCTAACATGTACTTACGAACATTAGGTATTTTTACCGATTATACCGTTTTACTCGTTTTCACATAAAATCGCTTAGCAAAAGTTGTTTAACACAATTTCAAGCTTCATATTCTACCATTAAACATCAAAATACATGCATATCATTCATGGGTAAATTTTTAAACATAAATCCTAGCTCAAAATAATGGTAGAAATGAGCAGACCATGTTATCGGGATTTCAAAAATACATAGAACATTAAAAACGGGGCTCGGAATCACTTACTATTAAGCTTGGAAGCTTGTCCAAACCCTAACCATATCTGTTCTTGGTACATTCTGCTGTAGCAAGAAGAAAGGGACACATTTGGAGTTTAAAATTTGTCTTTTAATTCATTTTACCCCTAAATGACCAAAATGCCCTTTTTACTATTCTTTCAAAATTTACCCAATCAAGGCCATTTTTGTCCAAAAAGTTATACAATGGTTTAATTGTCATTTAAGGACCTCCTATTTAAAATTTTATAACAATTTGATACCTCTAACATGTAGAACTCAACTTTTTCACTTTTTACAATTTAGTCATTTTTACTAAATTGAGTGCCCAAACGTCGAAATTTTCGAACGAAATTTTCCGAAATCATTTTGCGAAATCATAGACCATAAAAATATAATAAAAATAAAATTTTCCTCATCAGATTTGTGGTCCCGAAACCACAGTTTCGACAAAGCCCAAAATCAGGATGTTACATTTCTCCCCCCTTTAGGGATTTTCATCCCTGAAAATCTTACCAAAAAAAGTGGTTTTGGTTTTTCACTTGGATTCCTCAATCCTATAATCGATGTCAAAGAACTTTCACTCAGGCTAAACTTTTACTACCTATCTCTTTAAATTTTACATACAAAAATCATAAGTGGTATTCACTTTACAATACTTTTACTGAAACTTAATCTCTACTAAAAAGTTTATGTACTCAAAAGTCCGATCCATACCATCATGTTACATATACATTCGCACCCAAATCCTTTCGGATTTGAATAGTAAAACTAGTCAGTTCATCTCAACCTCATACTCTTTATAATTTCACACAGTCCAATTATTTGTCAATTCAACCCTCAGCTACTTTTAATTTCAAGCCTTTTCTGGCTTTCCAAAGAAATCATGATATGAAACTCGGATCTCAATCCGATTAATGGAGATTAAAATTCCATGATATCCAAAATTCATAAAGACACGAAATTATACGAATCTAGTGAGCAGGCATTCGGGTATACCAACATAATTTACACATCTCATAACGTTTAACAATGCTACATATCACTTTCCTCTTTCAAGGACAGGAATGATCCGGACAAGAAAATCCATATTAACCTTTTCTATTTCCATTCTAATTCCAGAATGGCAAAAATAATTCTGATGATTCTTGCTATACATCTTTAAACTTTCAACATTTCAAGAATTTGTACTCAAAGATAAACAATGATCGTTTCAGCATTTTTTTAATACCTAGATTATCTTCACATTATCAATATCAGATCTTCTTATTGTATACGATTCTTCTAGGAAACATACACTTCTTAATTAGACTATTCGTCTTTTTACCCATGAAGAAATAAAATCTTATTCTCAAGTATGCACATCTCATTAAATTCTAGACATATATTCCATACAGATTGAACAATCAAGTCGACCTTTTTCATCCGTAATTAATATTTCAAGAAATTCTCTTTTCTAGTCAACAGAACGATTCAACATGTATCATTCCAAATTCACTCATCATACCAATCGAATTCCTTAACAAATGCATTAGCATAAGTAATACTGATACCTCAACTGAATACATTAACTCTGATTAACTTTCTTGAGAAAGGAAATCCAACATACACAATTTCTCATCGATTCTCAATAGGTAGAATATAACAAAATACCAGAGAAAAATAGAACCATGCAGATCATAATTCAATCTGACTGACAATATATTCGTCTAATGTCAAGATCAAGGAACATTTTCATAATATAAGAATTCATCAGGGATTAGATAGCCCCAAAAATATTTCTAGTATCAGGTAATCTCATACAATATCCCAATAGACACAGTCACAAACTGTGCACTATAATTACCATGCTTGAATATTTCATATTTCGAACATTATTCCTTTAACTATTTCTATCGTCAAATTCCATAATATTTCCTTTACTAAGAAAACCAATTCATGAGGGAATTTCAATCAATACATTTCTCGACATCATACCAGGATAGATCGTTTTACCAAAATTAACCTTTTTCGCTAACTGCGATGTTGCGAAAATTAAACAATCATTCGGTCAATCCGATATCTTTCTAGCTCATGTCTATACTTATCAACCCATTCTCAATCTCTAATCATGCTTATAACCATTCCATCATTGAAGTCTTTGGTTTCTCACCTGGAAACTCATTCAACATAAATATCAGAAATTTTCCTTATAAAACACCACTTTCGTAAGGGGGAGGGGGTCATAGGGCCTCTGACTCAACTCTCATATACATGTAACACAGTTTTCATCATAGCAATCATATTTCAATCATGTCATTCATTTCGAGTAACTAACATTCATATTCATTTTACATTCACTTTCTAGTTATCTTATTTAAACAAGTGTCCTTATACACGTATTTCAATGTTTCCTAGATAATATTACTTATCCATTCATTAAATCAGACAAGTCAAGCACATAATATCATATAAGGGCCAAACAAACATGGATAAGTATATCACAGTCTAAACTTTCATCTTACACATCATCATATACATATCATTACAATCATATATATTAGTCCAAGCAATTGAATACATTTACTCAAGTTATACGAGCTTACCAATCATAATCATCCCAACCAATATACATGAATATTAATCTTATCAATATTTTTGATAAGTTACTCAAACACATGCATTTGTTCAAATAAATCGATCATATACATCATGGAATTATCTATTAATCATAGATAAGCTCATTTCACCATGTACACATTTCATGAATCCTCATTCGTACCTTTCCAAGTTTCAGTTCGTCATGACTATACTTTACTCGAATATTTTAGCATCAGATTCAACATGGTCGGTGTAGCTCGGTTGGAGAGTACCTTTGTCTAAACAAAGTGGCTCTCATACGCGTTTGGAGACATCACACTATCACGGATCGGTGGCATGTATAGTTGGACTTTTACACATGCTAGGTTAGTTCAAGAACCGACTAAACCATAACTCTGATACCACTAAATGTAACACCCCTCACCCGTATCCAACGTTGGGATAGGGTTCGAGGTGTTAATGGACTTAAACATTCACAACAACACATAACATATTACCAATCATGCATGGTAAACAAGCATATGCACATCACCAATATCAAACATAACATAAATAGCTAGATTTATAAGTCAGAATCATTAGCTCACTAAAGACTAATATATTTGGGCAAATTATAATAACACATGTTATAAAACTAGATCTCTATACATGCCACTCACTTGATAATTCTAGCGTATGTGTTTATACTATCAAGGTGTTGGCTTGATAGTGTGATGCTGCCTCCGATGATCTCCAACCATGAGCTAACCTGACAACAGTAAAAGAAATGGAAAAGAGGGGGTAAGTTTTACGCTTAGTAAGCTCGCATGAAATAATAATAAGTAATTTACTAACATGCTTTCCATAGTAAAACTAACCCAATTGTACATTTACACATGTTTTGGTTAAGCCAATTTCTTGAGTCATAGTCACTAAATCATTTATATCTTAAGTTACAAAACTCCAAATTAAGATCCGTAAATTTTCCTAGAAACTAGACTCATATATATTTCCACCATAAAATTTTCAGAATTTTTGATCTAGTCAATAAGTATAGTTTATTATTCAAATTATCCCCTGTTTCTCTATTTGACAGCTTCGACCTTTCTTCACTAAAATTTATTTATCTCATAGTACGAGACTTGGATAATGTTCCTGTTTATTTCTATTAAATGCAGACTCATCAAATATTATAATAATATAAATTATAACCCATAATTATTTTTTTACAATTTTTAACAATTTTTCCAAGTCAGAACAGGGGATCTAGAATTCATTCTGACACTGTCTCACAAAAATTAGAATATCACATAATATACAAGTCTTTTGCTCCCCCTGTTTCCTTTATATGAGAATATACTAATTAAGATTTAATTCCATAATTTATTTGAAATTTAATTAAACTTACACAATGTTTGGTGAATTTTCAAATTCACACAACTGCTGTTGTCCAACACTGTTTTACTACTAAAATTCACTCTTACATAATTTCACTTAATCCATTTTGTCTTATCGAAGTTCACTCAAATATCGAGCATATTGCTCAAAATTTTCTTAAACATATATCTGCACTTATTCATCATATAATCATGTTCACATGTATTTTTACTTAATCGATTTTCCCGTTGAACTCTTCGGAATAATAACTGATACTCAGTTGCCTGCACATATTTTCACACTTGTAGCCAAAGCTATCTGGTATGCATAGTAGCCTACACTTAGTACTACACATGCGACCAATTATCTGGTACACTTAGTAGCCTGCACTTAGTACTACACACGTGATCGAAGTTATCGGGTACGCATAGTAGCCTGCACTTAGTACTACACATGCGACCAATTATCTGATACACGTAGTAGCCTGCACTTAGTACTACACACGTGACCTCACAATAGATCATTTGTATCGTTTCTATTCCGAAGGCTCAATCGAGAAATTCCTCACTTTCCAACATGTTACAATTTATTCATAGTCCTTTTTCAATTTACAATTTAGAACAAATAATCATTCTATAGGCAGCCACATTTCATATGATAACAAAATATAATAAAATAAAAAGAATCGATAAATTATTTACGTACAAACTTACCTCGGATCCAGAAATGGCAATTTACCATTCTAGTCCATAACCTTGTATTTTCTCGATTTACACCCAAATCTCCATTTCCTTGATCTATAATATCACATTTAGCCTACTAATTATTCATACTATTCATATGGGTCTAAAAATCATATTTTTACAAATTTTCATTTTGACCCCTAAACTTTGGCATATTTTCACTTTTGCCTCAAGGTTCGGAAATTAAACTTCTTCCTATTTTCTTATGTTTTATGACATGCTGATCATTTTTCCCTTCTATGGCAACATCAAATTCTCACTCTAACATGTACTTATGAACATTAGGTATTTTTACCGATTATACCGTTTTACTCGTTTTCACGTAAAATCGTTTAGCAAAAGTTGTTTAACACAATTTCAAGCTTCATATTCTACCATTAAACATAAAAATACATGCATATCATTCATGGGTAAATTTTTAAACATAAATCCTAGCTCAAAATAATGGTAGAAATGAGCAGATCATGTTACGGGGATTTCAAAAAGACATAGAATATTAAAAACGGAACTCGAAATCACTTAAACGGAGCTCGGAATCACTTACTATTAAGCTTGGAAGCTTGGTCAAACCCTAACCATGGCTGATCTTGGTACATTCTGCTGTAGCAAGAAGAAAGGGACACATTTGGAGTTTAAAATTTGTCTTTTAATTCATTTTACCCCTAAATGACCAAAATGCCCCTTTTACTATTCTTTCAAATTTTACCCAATCAAGGTCATTTTTGTCCAAAAAGTTATACAATGGTTTAGTTATCATTGAAGGACCTCCCATTTAAAATTTCATAACAATTTGATACCTCTAACATGTAGAACTCAACTTTTGCACTTTTTACAATTTAGTCATTTTTACTAAATTGAGTGCCCAAACGTCGAAATTTTCGAACGAAATTTTCACGAAATCATTTTGTGAAATTGCAGACCATAAAAATATAATAAAAATGAAATTTTCCTCATCGGATTTGTGGTTCTGAAACCACTATTCCGACAAAGCCCAAAATCAGGATGTTACACATCAACACGTATACACGAGAGCTAGTGTAAGACCGTGTCTGGGACATGACATCGGTTACTTACCCCATGTTGAAGGCTTATAGAACATCCGTTAGTATTCCAAAAAGTTCAAATTTAAAATTTAAGGAAGTGATTTAATAAGGAAAGTATAATAATGTTGTGAGTGGTACAGGTACCTATTTAGTAAGCATGAGTAATGTGCTTAAATTAGAAAATGTGACTTGAGTAGACGGTAATTAGTAAGTCAAGTTTATACTTACCTTTGAACTATGAGCATGATGACTAATGGTGAAATTATTGTTGTATATTTATTTATATGCAACTTACTAAGCTTTATGCTTACTCCATTTTCCTTTCCCTTTTCTTTCAATGCCGTTTTATTAGCTCAAGGATCCTTTAAAGTCGAAGATATTGATCACACTATCAATTGAAGCACTTGGTATAGTATAAATCTTCTTTTGAGTATGGCATGTATAGGGCTAGACTAGGATGTTTGATTTAATGAGAAATTGGTTATGTATTTTGACTTAAGTCAAAAGCCCTTCATTTTGCATCAGGCCTAGAATAATGGCTATTATTCATTTTGGTAAATGCATATAATGTTCTTTCTATGGATGAATTGGTGTTTATTGTGGTGAAATTAGTATATTGAAATGATCTTGTGTAGGTTGTATAAAATGGGTGACAAAATGGCTTGGAAATGGCTTCTTTTTGTCCATATGGGCAAGGCACACGGGCGTGTGTCTAGGCCGTGTGTGACACACAGCTCACTCCCATGGGTGTGTGTTATGGCCGTGCGTCCCCTGCACTTAAAATTTTTGAGTCATTGCTGTACACGGGTAGGCGACATGGGCGTGTGCCACGGCCATGTCTTTAAATCAGTGTTGTACACAGGCAGGACACACAGGCGTATGCCATGGCCGTGTTTTAAAGTCAGTGTTGCACACAGGCTAAGGGCATGGACGTGTCCTGTGTCACACGGGCGTGTAGAACCATAAAGCATGAATTTTTTTAAGTTTTTCACAAGTTCTCAGTTTAGTCCCGAGCCGTCTCTAATGTATATTTTAGGCCTCTTAAGCCTGTTTAAGGGACATAATGTATGTAAACGAGAAGATTTAAGTTAAAAGAAATTTTATGGCCCGTATTTTATACTCGTATGCTTGAGTTAAGACCAGTAACACCTCGAACCCTGTCCCGGCTTCAGATACGGGTAAGGGGTGTTACAAAGACAACCCAGAAATAATTAAGAATTAAATTCTGAAACTGAGTTCAAAATAGTCTAAATATGTGTGGCCACCGTCGAGTCCCCCGCTACACTGAACCGTCAAGTATGGGGATTACCTAAACAGATCAAACAGAAAAAGGTGAGTTGTCACAAACTCAGTGTGTAATCCCCACAAAATACATGCACACATCATAATATCAAAAAATCAATCATGTATATACAGTTTGGGCCTGAGCCCATTACAAAATCAGTAGGGCCTTAGCCCACTCAGATACAGAATGCAGATCAGAATATCAGAGTCCTACCCACCAGCCTCTACACACCATCTCCATCCAGCCCTACACACCATGTGGTGATATAATCAACCCACTCATCCTTACACACCATATTGTTCCAAAGGTGGTACATAAACAGAATAATACAGCTGAGCTGCCAGATAACAGGCTTAAAGCCTTTCAGACACTTCCTCCGAAATATTAACCCTCCCCGATGCAATGCAACATGCCAAATATGACATGCAACATGCAAATAACCGATTATACATTCAGTTCAATTCACATATCATTCTCATTCAGACACCATATAATCATATCACATAAATAGGGGTTTAAGTAACGCTTACCGACCCAACAGTAGGTCCATAGTCAACTTGGGTAACCCGTGCAACCTTACAGATTATTTTAGAAAAATGAGCTCACACGCCCATGTGGCCTGCTTGGGTGGGCCCACATGCCCATGTGGCTTGCTCGTGTGGGCTCACACGCCCATGTGGCCCTCACGGCCCAAATTGGTTTTGGCTGTGTGGATCACATGACCTGGCCCAAAAATCTCACAAGCTTGTGTGGTTCACCCATGTGGGCCCACACGCCTGTGTGGCCACCACGGCCTAATTGGTCGAGCCCGTGTCTCATACACGGCTTTGCCGGCCATCACAAAGTCTTGTCATACGTGTACAGCCTAGCTCATCATTCACATGGCCTGCCACACGGGCTACCACACGCCCGTGTAGCACCGACAATAGGCTTTTTTGGCTTTTTGTTGAGACTCGTTTTCAGTGTTTTGGGTACTCACCTGGTTTCGATTCGATGTTAAAGTAACCACGAACACTTCAAAACCTAAAAATCGTCAAATTAACGCTTAGAACTATTTCAATACACAGTTAAACACGAAACTACAAAACCCATAACTAAAATAACACTTACTCTACAGCCCCAACGATTTTGACTATGGTTCCGTACGAAAAGAACCCCTTTTTTATTGATTCACGGCTGCTAAAGCAGTTTTCAAAAGACTCCAATCATTACTTTAAAAATTGAATTAACAGAATGCTAAAATCACTTACTATTATCGAATAAAAAAATGTGCGGACTCCGAAAAAGTAACGGGATTAAAGGTGAAGGTGGATTGAGAGGAAAACAAGGCAGAAAGACAGAAATTCAATGAAGGTTCGGCAGTAAAAAGAGAAAGAGAGAGATATTTGGTAGGGAAAATAGAAGAACAGAAGGGGAAAATGTCAAAAAAATTGAGAGAGTGGGAGGGGGAGCAAAAATTTGCAATCTCAACAACTCTCCAATCGCTTATTTTTCTCCCCATATCCCCACTACACTCAACCACTTAGAATCCTATTCACTTCAAACTCCTAACCGAGGCATGCTGCAAAAAGAAACCCTTGCTTACGCGGAGACTCAAACACAAGACCTCCAACATATCCACACTTTTCTTAACCACCATACCAACAGACCCATTCTGATATATTTTTACAAAGAATCAATTAAAAGCCTACTGAACTAGAGTGTGGTTTTATTCAGGAAAATTCCAAAATTTTGCCAAAGGCATGGTTTGAACTTGGAACCTCACACATACACCTAAGAACACTAGCCACTAAAGTAGATACTCAATTGTGTCATATTTAAACAAAACATAACCAAAACTTTAGGGCGTTACAACTCTACCTCCCTAAAAGAAAATTTAGGCCTCGAAATTTCACTTGATCAAAATAGATGGGGATATTGCTGACGCATCGCATCCTTAGGCTCCCACGTAGCCTCCTTAGTGCTATAATTATGCCATAAAACCTTAACCAGTGGAATAGATTTCCTCCGCAAAACTTTAACGTCACAGTCCAGAATCTGGATTGGTTCCTCCTCGAAAGTCAAGTCTGGCCTAACCTCAATTTCCTCCACAGGAACAACATGAGTAGGATCAGAGAGGTAGCGTCTCAACATAGAGACGTGGAATACATCATGAATACAATCCAATTCCGGAGGTAGCTCCAACTGATAAGTGATAGGTCCCACGCGTCTCAAAATTCGGTAAAGCCCAATAAATCTAGGGCTCAACTTGCCCTTACGGCCAAACCTCATAACCTTCTTCTACGGAGAGACTTTGAGAAATACGAAATCCTCCACAGAATACTCTATATCCTTTCTCTTGAGATCTGGTAGGACTTCTGCCTATCAGAAGCCGCTTTCAGATGATCCCGAATCAATCTAACCTTTTCCTCTATCTCAGAAACCAATTCAGGACCCAGAACACGTCGCTTACCCAACTCAGTCCAACATAAGGAAATGCGACACTTACAGCCATACAATGCCTCGTAAGGTGCCATCTGGATGCTAGACTGGAAGCTATTATTATAGGTGAACTTGGCTAACGACAGATAGTCCTCCCAGCGCCTCAAAAGTCAATCACACAGCTCTTCAACAATCCTCCAGTATCTGAATCACCCTCTCCGATTATCCATCTGTCTGAGGATGGAAAGTACTGAAGTTTAATCTTGAACTTAGAGCCTTATGCAGTTTTTTCTAGAACCGAGACGTGAAATGAGGATCCTTATTAGAGATGATCGAGACTGGTACCCCATGAAGTCTCACTATTTCAGAAATGTAGAGTTTAGCCAACTTTTGTAGAGAAAAGTCTGTCCTAACTGGGATAAAGTGAGTAGATTTGCTTAATCAATCTACGATGACCCAGACAAAATCCTTCTTAGTGGGTGTTAGAGGCAACCCACTAACAAAGTCTATCGTTACTCACTCCCATTTCCATAACAGAATCTTAACTGGCTGCAGCAACCCCGAAGTTAACTGATGCTCAGCCTTAACCTACTGACAAGTCAAATAGCAAGCAACAAAGTCAGTAACCTCGCATTCAACCCCGGCCACCGGTATAACTCCCGAAGATCTGGGTACATGTTATTCCCGTCGAGATGTATAGCATAGGGACTACTAAGCACCTTCCTTAGAATTGACTATCTGAAATCATCATCATTCGGTATATAGATTCGACCATGGAAACAAAGTACCCCATCACCGTTTATCCCAAAATCTATAGAATCTCCATTTTCAAGCTGATGAAAACACAGCTTAAGAGACTTATCCCCCAATTGCTTACCTCATATCTGTTCAATCAATGTTGGTTTAACCTGAAGTTCAGCCAACAGACTCCCATCATCGAATAGGCTAAGTCGAGCAAACATTGCTCCCAAGTTGATCACAGCCCTATAGCTCAACGTGTCGGCCACCACATTGGCCTTGCCTGGATGGTACTCAATGGTACAATCCTAATCTTTAAGCAGTTCCGCCCATCTATGCTATCTAAGATTCAACTCTTTCTGGGTGAGGAGATACTTAAGGCTCTTATGATCAATGTAAGTAGTACACTTTTCACCGCACAGGTAGTGCCTCCAGATTTTTAAAGCGAAGACTATTACAGCCAATTTCAAATAATGCATAGGATAGTTTGCCTCATGCGTCTTGAGCTAATGAGACACGTAAGCAACCACCTTACCGTCTTGCATCAGAATGCAACCCAAACCCACATGCGACGCATCAGTGTATACCACGAAGTCTTTACTGGGCTCAGGTTGTATCAGAACAGGAGCCTAAGTTAATACAGTCTTGAGCTTCTTAAAGCTCTCTTGCTGCAAATTAGTCCACACAAAAGGAACTCTCTTACGTAGAAGCTTAGTCAACGGAGCTACGATCAAGGAGAACCCTTCTACAAAGCGCAAATAATAACCTGCCAATCCTAGAACACTGCGAATCTCAGATACCGTCTTAGGCTGCTTCCAATCTAAGACAGCCTCAATCTTTCGAGGATCTACTCTAATCCCCTTAATAGAAACCACATGGCCCAAAAATGTTACTTCACATAACTAGAACTCACATTTACTGAACTTAGCGTACAGTTGTTTTTCACGTAGAATCTGTAAAACCACTCTGAGATGTTCATCGTGCTCATCCTCGGTCTTCAAATACACCAGTATATCGTTAATAAATACCACTATGAATTGATCTAGATAGGCTAGAATACTCGGTTCATCAGATCCATAAGAGTTGCTAGTGCATTGTCAGTCTAAACGACATTACTAGGAACTCGTAATGACCATAACGAGTCCTAAACACCGTCTTATGAACATCAACCTCCTTAACTTTCAACTGGTGATACCCTGATTAGAGATCAATCTTAGAGAAAATCGAATCTCTTCGAAACTGGTCGAACAAATCATCTATCTTGATCGTTAGCTTGTTCAACTGTCAGTAATCGATGCACATTTTCACAGTCTCATCTTTCTTTTTAACAAACAAAACAGGTGCTCTACACGGAAACACAGTAGGACGTATAAACCCATGATACACCAATTCCTGAATCTGAGCCGTAAGCTCCTTCGGTGCCATTTGGTAAAGGGCGATAGATACCAGAGCTATACCCGGCATGAGCTCAATCCCAAATTCCACTTCTCAGCTTGGAGGCAAACCCAATAGTTCCTCAGGGAAGACATTCGAAAAATCTCTGACAGTTTTAATGTCCTTTACCAAAGAATTCCTAGAATCAGTAACACTTACATAAGTTAAATATGCTTCATACCCATTCCTAACCAATTTTTCTGCCACCAATACTGAAATCACATTAGACAGATAATCCCTTCGTTCCCCAATCACAACCACCTCGTTATCCTATTCAGTTCTCAAAACGACCCTCTTAGTCTCGTAGTCCAGACTCACTCAATGTTTAACTAAACAATCCATCCCTAAAATAAAGTCAAACTCTCCAAACAGGAGCTTCATTAAATTAGCTAGAAATACTGTCCATTGGACCTCTAATGGAACGTCTCTATATAACTTGCTAATTCAGATAGATTGTCCCAAAGGACTCACAATAGTTACTTCACTATCAGTACTCTCAACCGGGATCCCCAAAGTTTCAGACACAGTACTAGCTACGTATGAGTGTGTAGAGCCTATGTCTATTAGTGTGAAGTAAGGTAAATCAAAAATTAAAAACGTATCCGTGATGACGTTTAGAGCATCTCGGTCCTCTCGTCGATGAGCAACATAGACAAGAGTCAGCTGCCTCACCTCAGTATGCCCAGCATCTCTGCCCAGTACTCTCTGTCTTCGGCTCACACCGTTACCACCACTAGCCTAACTAGGGCCCCTAGGTAGCTGCTGAGCTACCCTCGGTGGCTATACCGTACCAGAACCCGGAGCTTGCACCTGATCGGCCCTCAACAGGTACTCTCGAACCCAGTGCTTAGTAGACCCACATCTCAAACATGTCCCAGTCGTCCTCCAACATTCGCTCGGATGGCGTATACCAGAATGCCCACAAGGTAAAACCCCAGTAGGTGCAACAAGGTCCCCAACTCTAATCGGCCCATCAAATCTAGCCTTCTTCTTAGGCCTCATCACAGAACTCGATGGCTCAGAATCCTTATTATTCTTACCCCTCTCCTTATCCTGATTTTGGCGCTTAGTACGTTTTACCTCCTCAGCGATCTTTACCTCCTCTACTAGTGCTGAAAAGTCTCGCTCCCTCTACAAAGCTATCAGAACTTGAAAGCTGTCTTTGAGTCCATCCTCGAAATAGACACAGTGCTCATATTCAGTCGCCACCATGCCCCACGCATAACGGCTCAATCTCAGAAACTTGGCCTCATACTCAGCCATTGAACGGCCCCCTTACATGAGATTCAGAAACTCACGTCTCCTAGCATAAATGTAACTAGCATCCATATACTTATCTCGGAAAGCAGACTTATAGAAATCTCATGTCAGTCGTTCAGGTTGAGTGCCCTCCTTTATAGTTAACCACCATTGGTATGCTTCATCGTAAAGTAAGGAAATAGCGCCCTTTAGTTTCTGCTCAGGGGTAAAATCCAAGTCATCCATGATTCTATTGATGGCCTCCATGCAGTACTTGGCCACGTTAAGGGTGACTCCAATGACCCCCTAAATAGCTTAGCCTTATTGGACCAGAGTCGTTCCGTAACCGACCCACAGCACCCAAATTCAGTGTGGGGTCCAGCGACCTTTAACAAAATCTTCAGCATAGCCTGGGATAATACGTCATTCCCAGCCATACGATCATGAGACCTAGTCACTGTAACAGGTGAAATCGGCGTCTTACTCGTATCCAGATTCGGCATGCTGCCCAAAGATGAGTACTCAGCTCGAGCCCCTTTACGGCCTCTACCTTGGCCTCTAGTACCCCATCTACGGATACCTCGTGCACTCATATCTAGTCGAATTTATCTGTATTACGAATTTTATGAATTAGTTACAATTTCAATATTTATCAACAGATGTTTTATGAAAAGTTTCAATAATTCAGAGTGATTTTTCGTAAGTCGCAATCTTAGTACAGTTTTCAGTATACACTAACTAGAGTGTTTTCAGTACGGTTTACTACTTATGGTAGTTTCAGAATATACTATCTATAGTATTGCTAAATAAATAGTACAAATTTTAGAAAACTTACAAGATTGACGCCGGAGACTCTGTGAACCACACACCTAACCAGAATATTTGAAAACATTTGGAAATAATTTCTTTAAAAACCAATTTTGGAACCCAAAATTCACAGCCAAGTTTTGAACCTGGCTCTAATACCAAATGTAACACCCTAAACCCGGCCTAGACGTTATGGTCGAATTTGATAATGTCACATGGAATAAATTTCGAAATTATCGACTTAAAAACCGTTCCAGTTAATCAGTCTTTGTCTTAATTCGGAGAAAAAGGCATGTCCTTTATTATATCAAAATTTGTGTCTTTTTTTTAGCGAAAGCTTTGATAAAGTTCGTCTTTGGAAAACTGTTCGTATTTAAGAAAATCGTCATTTTGATTAAAAATCGAGTTTAGACTAAAATCCTATAAACAGACTAAACATCCAAATAAAGTCCATGAAGTCCGAAATTAAATCAAGATGATCCAAAAAATAATTAAGAAATAAATACTGAAACTGAGTTTAAAACAGTCTAAATATGTGTTGCTACCATCGAGTCCCCCGCTACACCGAACCGTCAAGTCTGGGGATTACCTAAACAGATCAAATAGAAAAGGTTGAGTTTTCTCAAACTCAGTGTGTAATCCCCACAGAATACATGCACATAGCATAATATCAGAAAATTAATCATGTATATACAGTTTGGGCTTGATCCCATTATAGAATTAGTGGGGCCTTAGCCCACTTAGATACAGAATGCAGATCAGAATATCAGAGTCCTACCCATTAGCCTCTACACACCATCTCCATCCAGCCCTACACACCATGAGGGGATATAATCAACCCACTCATCCTTACACACCATACTGTACCAAAGGCGGTATATAAATAGAATAATATAGCTGAGCTACCAGATAACAGGCTTAAAGCCTTTTAGACACTTCCTTTGAAATATCATCAACCCTCCCCGATGCAGTGCAACATACCAAATATGACATGCAACACACAAATAACCGATCATACATTTAGTTCAGTTCACATATCATGCTCAGTCAGACACCATATCATCAGATCACATAAATAGGGGTCTAAGTAACGCTTACCGACCCAACAGTAGGTCCATAACCGACTTGGGTGACCCATGCAACCTTACAGATCATTTTAGAAGAATAGGCTCACACACCCATGTGGCCTAGCTGTATGGGCCCACACGGCCCAAATTGGCTTTGCCCGTGTGGATCACATGACCTGGCCCAAAAATCCCACACGGCCCAATTGGTCGAGCCCGTGTCTCGTACATCGCCTATTCGGTCATCACACGACCGTGTCATACGAGCACGGCCTGGCTCGTCATTCACACGTTCGTGTTCAGTCACACGGCCCAGTAGGCTTTTTCGGCTTTTTGTCAAGACTCGTTTTTAGTGTTTTGGGAACACACATGGTTTCGATTCGATGTTAAAGTAACCATGAACACTCTAAAACCTAAAAATCGTCAAATTAATGCTTACAACTATTTCAATACACAGTTAAACACAAAACTATGAAACCCACAACTAAAATAACACTTACTCTACAACCCCAACCATTCTGATTACAGTTCTATGCGAAAAGAACCCCTTTCTTCCTGATTCATGACTGCCAAAACAGTTTTCACGAGACTTCAATCATTACCTTAAAAATTGAAAACAGAATGCTAAAATCACTTACTATTACTGGAGAAAAAAAACGTACGGACTCCGAAAAAGTAACGGGATTAAAGGAGAAGGTGGATTGAGAGGAAAACAAGGTAGAAAGATTGAAATTCAGCAAAATTTTGGTAGCAAAAAGAGAAAGAGAGAGAGATATTCGGCAGAGAACACAGAAGAACAGAAGGGGAAATGTCAGAAAAATTAGGAGAGTGGGAGGGGAGAGCCGAAATTTGCAACCTAGGGTATCTCAACAACTCCCCAATCCCTTATTTTTCTCCCTATATCCCCACTACATTCAACCACTTAGAATCCTGTTCACTTCAAACTCCTAACCGACGTACATCGCAAAAAGAAACCCTTGCTTACATGGAGACTCAAACATAAGACCTCCAACATATCCACACTCCACTTAACCACCAGACCAGCAGACCCATTCTAGTATATTTTTACAAACAATTAACTAAAAGCCTACTGAACAAGAGTGTGGCTTTATTCAGAAAAATTCTAAAATTTCGCCAAAGGCACGGTTTGAACTTGGGACCTCTCACACACAGCCAAGAACACTTAACCACTAAAGTAGATACTTAATTGTGTCATATTTAAACAGAACATAACCAAAAGTTTTGGGGCGTTACAATTAGAAACTCACTAGCTAAAGTTGAGATTTAATGTCTTGCATTTCTGAAATGAATATGGGTCCATTCATCCACCATGTGGATGGTTTTGATATTATATGATTTTGGTAGATGCATCTACAAAATAATCACATATGTGTTATCAATTTGCAATTTGTCGTTTGCAAGATTGCTTGTTTAAATAATTAATTTTAGATCATGCAATTAAGACAATTCATCTTGCTAATACTGATGAGTTTATATATCAGTCTTTTATTGATTGAATTTGAAAAACTTTTGTAAAAGTTTGTTACTTATGCACATCATGGTTTAGAGAAATTATTGATTGAACGCCTCTGATTAATGTCTAAACCATTACTTATGAGAACTGAACTTCCTATTTCAACATGAGATTTGTTGATTTACGTGTTGTACGCATCAAACCAATAAGTTATAAATACTCCCTATTACAATTGGTTTTTGATCAAGAGATAAAAATTTCTCATATCTGAATTTTTATATGTGCGTATATGTTCCAATTGCTCTACCGCAATGCACAAAGATGAGTGAATCTTCAAAGAAAGTTGGGAATATATATTAATTAGAAGTTTCTTTATATTATTTGACATTCAATGATGAGATGATTTGTGATTACAATTTTGATTCGATAGTTTTCCTGGCATTAGGGGGAGGGAAATAATAACTTCTAATGAGTTAGAGGGAGAGTAATTTGAACCAGAAGTTCAATAAGGATAACTCATTACAAGTTAATTGTTAGATGTATTAATGATAATAGCCAAGTGTTATATATTATCTAATATTTTAATTTGAATCAAAGTCCCAGTAGGACTATCTGTTAGAATAAATAATAGATTGATTAGTTCCAAAGATGAAAATTCTTCTAGATGTCATATAGTGGAGCCGGGTGCTCCAAAAGAGACTCAAGACATAACTAATACGTAAAACTCCAGAAGAGATTCAGGTACCTGAAACTGAATTTAAAAAAAATGAAAATAAGAGATCTCAATAAGTTTTGTCAATTCGAGAAAATATGGAACCGAATAATAAAAGTGCTCAACAATGATTTTGTATGCAATATTATTATTTAAATAATGAAATAAAAGGAAGATCTTGAATAAATCTATTGAGAAATATAGATATAATTGATCAAAATAGAAAAACGCAACTCAAGTACAATTAAATTCGTGGAGTTTTTGGACCAGAAGTCCAAATATCTAAAGGTATAAAGCTAGTGAGACTGCAAATGAAGTAGTTTTGCAAAAGCAGAATAAAAATATGAAGTTTTTTGCTATGTACTGACATTGATTATGAAGAAGATATAATATTCTTTTGTGGTGGATGCAATAACCTTTAGACATATTATTTTGACAATTCATAAAAGATTTAACTTGCGTCTAATGGTTGTCGTTACAACCTTTTATGAATCACTATATAATAAAGTTTATATTAAAATCCTTGAAAGATTTAGAATGTTAGAAGTATATTGAAATTCTCGAGAAATTGTTCATTTATATGAATTGAAATAATTTGAACATATGTGGTAAATTTGACTTAGTGAATAGCAATTGAACGAGGATTATAAAATGATCCAAAATACCTATTTGTGTTTTTATAAAAGAATCATTATTAAAGTTTGTTATGATTATTTTTGAATCTCAAGAGATCAAAATATATTTCCCCAAATTTCCCTCACTCATGACTTTTAGAAGAATGGCAATATAAATGCTTAGCAAAAAAATTCAAATAGTCAGTTGAAAAACTAGTATTTAAGATTTAGTATGTAAAATATGAGAAAATATGTGATGTTTTCATGAGGGGGAGTAAATATGCGTTGCACTTTGTTTACCTTAACCGAGGTTTTGTCCCATTGGATTTCCCTGATAAGGTTTTTAATGAGTCAACATATTATGCATATTATAGATTGTGTACTCTTTTTCCTTCTTTAGGTTTTTATCCTACGGGGTTTTTCCTAATAAGGTTTTAACAGGGCACATTATCTACCAATGGACAGTTAGGGGGGAGTGTTATGAATATCTTATTAAGTGGATGTCCATCATTTATCACGATAAAGTTTTAATGTGCTTTAAATTCTAATAGTTATTAGAATTAGATCTATACGCCTTTTATACTTCTTATGCCTATAAATAAAGACTTTGATGAAGCATTGTAATAATCCCTTTTGATCAATAATGTACATTCTCTATTGCTTTCATATTTCTGTTTTTTATTCTCTCCATCTCTCTTTATTTTATAATAAATAAATAATTTTAAACTTAAATGACATTTTATGCATTTATAAATTTTTTGTGGTAAAAGAAATAAACAAAGGTTTCAAGGCTCAAGCTACCCGTTTATAATTTTTCTGAAAACCATTTTATAAATTTTAATAAACATTTAAGTTTAAATATATTTGATAAATATGAATTTCAAATATTTAGTAATCAGTTTTTCTTATTATTTGTCAATTATTATGTTTAAATTTCTTTATGGTATTACCAGAGGTGGGTGGTCATTAAGATTTAGGGTGTTGTTCCGAAATTTTCATTAAAATTTTTAATTTTTTTAAATTTTAGTTTCACCCTCAAATTTAGGCTCGTTTGTTTATAAATAAAATATTTTCCGGAAAATGATTTCGGAAAATGATTTACTTTTTCAGTGTTTGGATGAATCATGTAAAATATTTTACATTGTTTGGCGATTTTCGAAAATATTTTCCGAAAAATTATTTTTACATATATTAATAAATTTATATTTTGACTGAGTAAATTTTATGAGTTAATTGAACACCAATTTAGTTATAAAAAATTTAAAAGACATTTAAAAATATATATTACTATAAGCGTATTTCTGTCTTTTTATATAAAATTTATATAAAAAAACAAATTAAACCCAAAATAAGTCTTAGATTTGAACCTAAGACAATAAGATTTTCATAAACCTCAACTCTACCCTTTCAATTAAAGCCTAATTGTTGATTTTTTACATGAAATTTTTTTTATAAACATAACTTTTACATAATTTTCTTTGAAAATGATATGAAAGAGATAATCATTTTCTACCTTAATACATAAAAACAAATCATTCCAAACTGAAATGATAACATAAAAGCAAAGCCTTAATGTTGCACATCATACCAATTCCATTATTCTATGGGTTGGTTCTTACAACATCTAACCAACTCAAACTTTGTTACTTTATCAAGCAAAAGTGAAGAATAAGAGTAATCACGGTTTTACTCCGTTCTTCTAGAGTAAAAATCCAACTAATACGTAGTATTGTGAATCTTTTTATATAAAAAAAAAAAAAAACAAGCTGAAAGCCATACATAAGCAAACTGAACACTGCAGTTCATTTTGGTTTTTACAATATTCTCTTATGCCCTAGTGAGAAGGACATATAATAAAGTTTGCGAAATAATGGGCAAGCTTCTAACTGAAGAGGATTAGCAAATTATTACTGCTACTTCAGAGCTTCTAGGGTAGCTAGTTAACCATAATATGATATAATCAAGCATAAAGGCTAATGTCTCTTAAGCTTAAGCCTACTTGGTTAAATTGTTATATATATCTGTCTCTATCTAATGGGCAAAAGTGGCCATCTTCCTTTAAAATGTTCTCTAACTATGCCTTTCATTAATTGAAACAGCCAAAATGTTAGTAAAAAAGCAAGTCTGGTTAACTGTATACAAGTTATAGGTAACAACAATAAACATAGCCCAAGAGTGCTTTAACCAAAAATGGATCTCTTCTTACCGGCATGTCTGACTGGTTAGTGCAGCTAGTTACCGGTTAAAGCTAGTGGACTATGCTTAATAGTAAACAAAGACATCTCTGTCTGTGCTACTGCTCTCACGAATGCCATATTTGCAGTCAAAGTTGCGGCACGCCAGTAATCACCAATTCCAAACACAATCTTGTTTTTCAATGCTAGGTTTCTTGTAGTTGGCAGGCCTATCAGTCATTCTGAAGGGCTATCTCGCACGACCCTGTTACGGCTCATACATAAAAATGTTGAATATGACTCCAAGTATAACCTAGGATCTAAGATATAGCATAACAACTTATTTCACAAAAAGGGCACTATTTCCTGTGATTTTCCAACAGTATGCACTTCTGACTCTAATCAGTAAACCTTAGAAATGAGTCCTATGACTCCAATGAAAAGCTAGCAACGAATCTTAGCTTTTTCTTCTTTATTAAAATTTCTACAACTTTAATTGAGATTTCAAATTTGAAACCAGATTTCATGCTAGTTTGATTTGCTACCACAAACCTAAATGACTTATCACTTAGTTAAATCCTTAGACTCATGTCATTTTACCATTAACATAGCAATAGTTGTCAAAAAACTCACATGAGGCATTTCAGAAGCTGATCAGCTCTGTGCTTCTCATTAGCTCCTTCACACATCAATACTAGCTCCTTGAACTTTGAAAGAACACTCTCATATATTATGCCCTTCTTCCCAGATACAGCAGCACTGAAGTTCGCGTGTATTGGGTACTGAAGTTCAGACATTGCCTAGCAAGAGGTACAAACCTTGTTAAAAGAAAGCTCTACATACAATTTAAGATATAATAAGGCATAAAATAGAACATCACTAATGCTAACAATAGAAGACATAAAAAGTTAGCATCATAAAGTAGAACAAAAACCGATGTTTATTAAGAAGAGAGAAAATTTATACATGTAAATGAAAATCTTTTTACTTTTCCTACTACGATGGAAAGATAGTTGGCTACTGAGAAAATGGCATATCTTCTATAATCTTTTCAACTTTTCTTGTAAGGTTTGCAGAGGGTGAAGAGATATAATTTGCCATCTGACTTTTCTGCAACAAGCCAACTCATTTCATTGTAATTAATTTAACAATAAATATTCCTCACTGTCATTCCTCATCTTTAAGTTAATGTGTAGGCAACGTATGAACCAGAGCAAACAAGAGATTTGTGAACTGTACTCCATAAATTAAAAAAAAAGTCATCAGAAGTTGTATACATACAGTTAACCTTCAAAAAAACAAATTTTCAATTTAAATATCCATGCGTAGAACCTGTTTTAGACCATCAAGGTTTCATGGGGTAATGCCAAAGATAGGAGGATTGAGGAAGAGATTTCATTTATCCATATCGATCAACTCAGTGGGAAGAACATAGCTTTAATGAAAATTTTACCTAGGCAATCACAAAATCATAATTTCCCTTGAATCGATGCCGCAGTTCAACCTCTGGTTTATTCAAAAGTTCCTGTGTACAACCATTGCTAATTCCTGATACAATAGCTATCAAAGTTGTTGTATCAAAGTTGATAAAATCATCGTCATGGGAAAAATTCTCCATCTTAGTAAATTCCACCTTTTTCATTTGTGAAAGAAGAGCAGAAAAAAAATTGCTAGAGCCTAAGTTAGGATTCACGTTCTCTCCTGCTTTTATTAATATACTTTTATTAATAAAGCTTTTATTAATATACTTTTATTAATAAATATAATTAACTAGACATTTCATGCAATAAAAATTAGTATATAGAAAAAAAATGCTTAATAAGCAGCGGCAATGATTCCAAAGGGTTCAAAACCATAATAAAAATGGTATCAAATGGACTTCACTGTTGGGCTAAAAAACGACCCCGGATGGGCTTTTGAAATTGGGCTACAACTAAACCATAAAATGGGCTAAATTTGACCTTAGATTATATTGATATTGGGACTGACTTTAGATCTTGTATTTGGACTCTCCAATTGGACCGAAAACTGGCTTTTAAATGGACTTATTTTAGACTATTTAGCTAAACATAAAACCCTTAATGGACTCTCTAATTGGGGTTCTTTAACCAAATTTTCATTTCAAAAAGTCTAATTTATTTTAAATTAATTTCTAGTTATTTCTTTTCTTTCCAAAAGCATTTAAAGCGTAAATATCTTTATATTGAGTTTTCATTAAGTTAAAATTTAAGACTAATAAAAATTGAAATTGTTGGAGTGTTTTTGAGTATATGTCCTTTTCAAAAATGTTAAATTGTGTGTTTATATGATATAATTACTATTTATGAACATGACGTCATAGGTAGGTCCCCATGCATGTCAACACATACCCTACTCTAGGTTTAAGATGTGTTTTCTTGATAGCGGTTTGCCTATATGGTGGTACGAACCCACATCGTGCGGTCTCATAGAGTATGTGAACACCCGACATACGGACGCAAAGTACAAACCACGAAGAGTATGGGTCAGGACCCAATTGAGTAACCAGGTAGTAGGTCGGCACTAGCAAGTATCATAACAATTTGTCCCCCACCTAGTTCAAAGAAGAGTTACAAAGCGACTCTTCGGAGAACTTGACTTCACGTGGCGAGAGATTGTTGAAGAATGAGTTTATCGAGTACGTTTTTACTTTAAATGTCACATACACTTCACCACGTGTTGGGGAGTGGTAAAGTTGTATACAACTGATTGTGCAATTATTCTCGGATACATGAATCGTTAAAGTGCAAAACTATTTTAAAAGAAGGTTACCTGAACCTAAAAATCAAACCATTTGAACTTGAAATTTTAAGAAGGATTGCTTTCGATAAGAATAATCGCGTTTCAGAGTAAAATTCTTGAAATTTCCCTCTTGCTTTTGTAGGTTTTCTAAGTTTATTCGAGAACAATGGTTAGGGCGAGAGGAAGTGGTCTTATTATTCAAGGTGTCTCTTCACAATGCCGTGAAGTAAATGCTCCAGTGGAGGCAAAAGCTTATGTTTGTACCACCAAAGAGGAAGAAATGAGCTGTGTTTTGGTTGCCTGGGGAATTCAAATACCCAATTTTGCCTACGATTTTTCAATCATTGAAGGGTCAAACCGATTAAGTGACACCATCGACAGGAGTTTTCTACTTTCATTCCACATGTTAGAAGCAGGTTTTCATCTACCACTCCACCCCTTCTTCGTACATCTTCTCGATGAATACAGGATAGCCCCAGGACAATTATCTGGTTTTTCATGGTGGGTCACAATAGCCTATTTAATTGAATGTAGTCAGAGGGAGGAAATGCCATTGATCTTCATTTTCTATTTTTTTTATCAAAAAAGCGTGTAATCGAGGAGGTTCGACAGGCCCATTTTATTTTTCTCTTCGTGAAAGGGTGAAATCAATTATCTCCAATTGGTTTTGAAACTTTCGCTTAAACTACTGTAAATACATACATATTAAGTGCAAGTTTGGAACTGGTTTTGATTTTCCAATCAAATGGTTGATACCTAGTAAGAACATGTACTTGCGAAAATGAGACATATCTAAAGTAGGGTCGAGTCAATATTATAGGCTTCGCAAGGGTCGCGTGTTAGATTTGGAGGAAGTGCTAATTGATAGAAATGTGTTTTAGCACTGTCTCTTAAATATGAGTCTCAATAGATGACGACCAATTAGTGGTAATAACGGTGTAGACACCGTGACTGTGTTGCCTAAGCAATTCGCATGGCTACATGAAGCCACTAATGATTTTAGGGCTTATTTTATTAGGAAAGAAGGAAGATTCTAGGAATTATTTTTATACCTTTTGTAAATTAAAGCCTCGTCCATGGTTCTCTAAACCTGCAGGGGATTCAGAAAGTGGTGCGACCCCCTTTATGATAACTGTTGGTGCTGATAATACACTTGTTGGTGATGCAGGTACGGTTTGTGTTGTTGAACAGGACTCAGAAAAATCCATAAGTTTATTTAAGGAGATCAACAAATACATGAATGTTTGATCCTTCATGCAAAATGTGCGAGGTGATCCCTTTGAAACAAAAAAGAAACAAAAAACTATTGTTGGAGTTACCAATAGTCCTTTAAAGGAGCTACGTTGAAAGAAAGGGAAAGACCACGCTGCAACATCTGGTGATCTGACCAACATTGTAACAATCTCTACTGTGATTCATTCTCCCCCTAGTTCTCCTCTTGGATTACTTTCTCTATCAATACCACCTACAGGAGATACTTTTGTTTCAATTTTTTATCATGGTCCTCTTGAAGGTTCAATGAGATTTATGTCTACTAGTGGTGAGACACAGATGTTGTTCCTGTGGCGTGAGCACCTAAGTATGCAGAAAATTCTCTATTTCCCTATTGAGGTAAACAAGAAGTGAAGAGATTGTATGCCCCAAGAAGTGAATGAACTTGTTTGTCCCACTACATCATCCAACTCCATGAAGAAACCATCGGTAAAAGATCTAAAACTATCTCTTCAAGTGGCTTTGGCCAAGCTAGTATTGTAAGTGTGGGGATTGCTGAAAGCATAATTAAAAGGATTTAAAGAAGGTGGAATTTGAAAATTTTCACCAATCCATCATGGGTGCTCTAAAGAGGGCTTACGAGTTACATAGGAAACTAGATGAGGAAAATAGAAAACTGGTGGAGCAAAATAAGAGGTTAGAGGATAGTCTCTCATTTGTTGAAAAAGATATTGATAAATTGTATGGAGAGATTGTAAGTGAGTGATCTAATAAGGTTGTTTTGGAGGCAACTGTGAAAAGCATGGAAGAACAGCATAATCTTGCAATGACTAATCTGACGAAGAGTCATGAAGATGCTTTGGAAAGTACAAGACTGATACCATGCAAAACTTTCAAGATTATTTGCTAGATTTGAAATCCAACTTCCTGTTGCAATCTTAATTAGTTGGTGGTCCCTTTGATGCTCGCAGGGTAAACTTCAATGCTCTCAACAACCTCATAGATGCTCAGTTTGACTTCGATGTGCACTTTCCTTTTGGAGCTACTTGGAAGAAATTTGTAGAAGAATAGAAGAACTCCAGCAAGCTTTACTTCATTGATAATCCAGTTGAGACCAATATAGCTCCCATTGCTAGGCATGAATGAGATGGAAACGACGGAAAGAATGAATGAGAAGATGAAGAGCTTGTCAAACCCTAGGCTACCAGCGCTAATTCATGATTTCATTATTTTCATTGTACTTGTTTCTCTCTATTTTGAAATAGTGTCGTGCTTGATTGTGAAATTATTTGAGGAAACTGCATAACCATGTTGTTACCAAAAATTACTTAACAAATATAATTTAACTAGTGATTAGGAAATCAATTAACCCAGATGAGAGTGTTCATGATGTTAAATCGAATGAACCTAAGCTGTGATCTTGAATCAACAAGCTTTAACAATATCAATTACAAGCTTAAATCAGTGAGATGTTTAGAGTAGTGATAGCAAATCAACTATTTCAAAGAAAATTATTCAAGATGTTAAATCAAATGAACTTAAGTTGCGATATTAAATCAGCGAGCCATTTGGAACAATGATGTTAAATCAGCTAACTTAGATAAAATTGTTCATGAAGTTAAATCGAATGAACTTAGGCTGCGATCTTAAATCAAAGAGCCGTTTGGAGCAGTGATGTTAAATCAATTAACTCAGAGAAGATTGTTTATAATGTTAAATCAAATAAGCTTAGGCTGCGATCTTAAATCATTAAGCCATTTGGACCAGCAATGTTAAATCAACTAACTCAGAGAAAATTGTTGATTATGTTAAATTGATGAGCTTAGGTTGTAATCTTAAATCAACGAGTCGTTTGGAGCAACGATGTTGAATCAACTAAATCAGAGAAGGTTGTTCATGATGTTAAATTGAATGAACTTAGGTTGTGATCTTATATTAGCAAGCCTTAATAATATTAGTTGCGATATTAAATCAATGAATTGTTTAGAGTAGCAATAGTAAATTAGCTAGCTCTGAGAAAATTTTTCATGTTAGTTAAAATAAACAACATTTGCAAATAGTGTATTTTTATTGAAAAAAGGGGTAGATTATTCATACATAACATTTCTTTAGATTGCGTGTATTCCATGTACGAGGTAGAACAAGACTATCCATTTTTGCATTCTATAAGCTTCATAGTCTATTTTTTTCAACAACTTTATAGGGGGCCATTTTTCTTGTTGTGACGCTGGCAAATTGGCTTTAGTGTTTCTCAAAACTAAATTGCCCACTTGAAATTGCTTGTTTTACACTTGTTGAGCTCGCGCAACATTTTTTATTTCTACTGTTTCCCTAACCTCATCAATAAGATCTAAGTTGAGTCGAATGGCTTTTTGGTTGACACTTTCATGAAAATGGGATGTCTTGTGAGATCACAAGCCTACCTTAGCAGACATAAATTTTCATTATTAGCCATAAAGCAAAAATTAGAGGAACATATGTCATCAAAATGCACCAAATAAATATTACGTACCTTATGCCCTACAAAATGAACCCTATTATTTATAATATCTACAACTTTGCACCCATTAGACTCAAATATTACTTTGAATCCCTTTTCACAAAGTTGACTAATGCTAAGGAGGTTATGCTTAAGACCATTGATATAAAGAACATTTTTAATGAGAGTGGAAGAATTTATACCAATAGAACCAATACCTTCAATAAGCCCTTTGGAGTTATCACCAAATACAACTTCTCCTCCATTCTTTGGCAGTAATTCCATGAAATAGATTTTGTCACCGATCATGTGTCTAGAGCATTCGCTATCAAGGTACCATGAGTTCTTCTTAAAGTTACTTGCCTTGAAGCAATTCTCTTCCTCTTACAAACACAAAGTTAAAGTTTGGATTTTGGTACCCAAACTTTCTTGGGTCCATTAGCATTAGTCTTAACAAATGGTTCCCCTTAAGAATCCACTTCTTTAAAGCATCTTCATTTTGAGATGTGTTTAATTCTTTTGGAATCCACACACTCTTGGTGAGTTTGCTCTTAGATGTGAGCTTCCTTAAAAGACATACTTGTCTATCATGCCTTTTTTTGTGACAATGTGTGCATGAAAGTGAGGCATTATAAATATAGCTGGTTTTTTAAAGAAAATAATTATTTTTTCCTTTTGTAAATGTACAAAACCTAAGCCACTCTTTTCAAAAAAGACTCTTTTAGATTTAAGCATATCATTTAGTTTTTTTTGCCCCATATGAAACATAGAAAAGTAATTATGCAAGTTCTTAATCTTTAAAATCAAATCATCAATTTGAGCTTGCATATCATTAAATTTCTTTTCTATTTCCTCTTAAGCTATGATTAGAGACTTATTTTTCTTCTTTAATTTTGAAATCATTTTCTTGTATTTGGAGTTCATAGTCTTAAAATCTATAGCTACTACATCAAAGGCATATTATAATTCTTCAAATGTATATTCATTTAATTCATTAGAATTTAGGATTACCTTTGGTTCTTCAATTGCCATAAGACAAAAGTTGGCAACTTCATTGTCCTCATCACTATCAGATGAATCGTTATTGCTCCAAATTGCCATCATAGCTTTCTTTTTTTATTTCAATGCCCCTTTCTTCTTCAATTTGGGCAATCAAATTTAATGTGACCCGGCTTCTTGCATTTATAGCAAATGATTGGGTCATTTTCCTTCTTACTTAGTTCACCCTTGATGATGTCTCTTCTTGGGAATCTTTTAACATTATTGAACTTCATGAACTTTTTGAATTTCTTTGCAAACATTGTCATCTCCTCCTCATCATTACTAGAGTCTTCATCCTTTTTACAAGTTATTTATTTGAAGGAAACTCCCACTTTCTTTGAAGCTTTTTTTAATTTCTTGTGCATTATGGTTGATCTTCATTTAATATGTCAACAAGGAACCGATGAGCTCATTAAGGGAAAGTGAGTTGAGATCCTTTGATTCTTTTATTGTCGTCACTTTGGCTTCCCAAGATGTTGGGAGACTATTCAACATCTTCTTCACCATCTCCTTGTTGGGATAGATTTTCCTCAAGGGCTTTGTGACCATTGATGATGTGAGTGAAACGATCGAACATCTTATTAATTCATTCTTCCAGTTTTGCCTTAAACAACTCATAATCAAGGGTGAGAAGACTTATCTTGGACTCCTTAACTCCACTTGTCCCTTCATGTGTGACTTCAAGCTTGTCTCATATCTCTTTTGCTTTGTTACACAATGAGACTTTATTGTACTCATTTGGACCAAGAGCACAAAATAGAGAGCGTATATCTTTTGCATTTAATTGCACATTCGTGATATCATTATCATCCCATTCACTCTCTTCCTTTTGGACAATAACACCTTCAACCCTCTTTATTAGAATGTATGGCTCATTTGTAATTATCCTTCAAATTTTATAGTCGTTAGCTTGGATGAATAACTTCATTTTTGTTCTCCAATATAAGTAGTTGGTGACATTGAATAAGGGAGGCCTCAAGGTGGAATGCCCTTCTCTAAATATAGTGGAATTTTGCTCCAATGCCATGAAGTAAACTTCTTGACTTGTAGCTTCCATCTTAGATAACTTGAGGATCTTTTCTCTCGATGATAATATTGTCTCTAGAGTTCTAGCTCTGATACCAATTATTTAGATCAAAATACACCAAGAGTGGGTTGAATTGGTGTTTTAAAAGGTTTTCGAGAAATGAAAAAAATAAACGACTTAAGAAATTATAGTGGTTCGACCTCAATTGCCTATATCCACTACCTTAGCTTTCCTCAGCTAAAGATTTCCCAAATCCACTAGATTTGAACATTTAAGGACAAGGTTTAACCTTACAAATCCCTATCTTTTCAAAGGTAAGATAGAACCAGTTCCCTTTAAGGTTTTCTACCAAAAACCTTAAGTAACACCTTACAAATGAGAGAAAAATAATAATGAATAAGATGATACCTCTAAAAGGTAGATAATTAATAATTAAGCACTTTCATACAAAGTTACAACAATTGAAAGAATATAGAAAACTTAACCCATAAGTGTGTACAAGAAATATTTAGTAAAAGATTGAGAAAGATTGAAAAATTGAGTTATTGAAAGTTAGGCACTTGTTTCTTGTCTTTTGTTTGACTTCAATGGGGAGCCTTAACCTTGTATTTAAGTCTTATAACAACCTTGTAGACGTTTGTAGCCGTTAGAAACAAATTAGAGTCACTGTAACCATAAAAACTAGCATTAATTGTAGTATGCAGCTTTGTTTGTACTGGTAGAAGGAATCTTGTATCGATAGAAGTCTTTCCAAAATATGACCGTTGAGCTCGTTCTATCGGTAGAAGTTCTCTTGTATCAGTAGAACTCTGAGGGTTTTATTTGGTATCAATAAAACCCATTAGAGTATCAGTAAAAGTGAAGGGAAGGCTAAACTTTGGCTACTATTTTGACTTGTTTCGGTAGAAGTCCTCAAGATAGCAGTAGAACTCTAATGGTTTCAACTTGTAACAGCTCGTTTTTAGTCAAATTGGAACAGTGGTTTTGGGACCACAAATTCGAGGTCAAAATATTTATTTTATTATTTTATTAAAGTTTCATAAAGAAATTTTACTGTTTGAAGGCTTAATTCGGTAAAAATGACTAAATCGCGTAAAACTTGTGTTTTATTAGCTAAAAGTGTCAAATAGCTATAGAACATTAAAGTAAAGGTCCTTTTGTGGTAATTATACCATTAATTTTGTAAGTGTACATTCTTGGACATGATTAAATGATTTTTAATGAATTATAACAAAGGTTAATATTGTAATTTGGTATTAAATAATGAATTAAATTAAAGAAAAACAAGATATCATCTTGTTTCTTCTTCATCTAACTGAAATTAGGAATAAAAACACCATTAAAAGAGCTTCAAAGGTTCGGCCATAAATCTTTAAGCATGTAAGTCTATTTTTGCTCGGTATTCTATGTTTTTGAGATCGTTGCTTTGTATTCTAGCTAGCCCGTACCTTAAATTATGAAATTTTTAAAGAATTATCATGTTGCTATTGTTGAATGCTTGAGTAATTTGATGATTAATGATACACTATGAAGGTTTATTGATAGATTTACTAGTTTTGTAAAGTGATTTTTGACAAAAATGTCAAAAAGGGATTAAATTGAGAAAATATAAAATATAGTGGTTAAAAGTATGAATAAATAAAAGATATGGGCTGCTAGGGACTTCATTAAAATTCGGCTAAGCATGGTTTGTACTAAATTGCATGAATTTGCAATTTTATGTGATAAAGACTAAAGTGTAAAAAATGTGAAAGTTTAGGAGAAAAAGTATAAATGTGCCTTAAGAGTGTTTTGGACTAAACTGAATGAATAAATGATTAAATAAGTTAATTTTGAATATATTTAGATCAAGAAAAGTGAAATACGGACTTGGATCGGGGAAAAGATAAAGTTATTGACTAATTGACTCGGAATAGCTTCGACTATAGCACTTAGTTTGCGAGATACCGAGTATTCGACATTATTCTTAAAAGGTATGAGTTCATTATGAAATTGTACAGGTATGTACATGTAAAGTATGAAATTCAAATAGAAGAAGTTATGAATTTGCATATAAGCATATGATTGAGTATATGGAAGATTTGTTGTTATCATGAATTATATGTTATATAGTTCAAATTGCTGATTTGTGTATTATGAGATTTGTGGAATTGGTATTATGTTTGTGAATTAGTCCAAAATGATGCATGTTAAGTAAAGGTTTAACTAGTTGAATTGTATATGTATTTTGGTATGTTTTCATAGAGTAAGATTTGGAGTTATAAGCATGTTGGAAAATTGGTATTTGATATGGTATGAATTAGTCTTGATTGTGACTAATTTGGATGTTTATTTAGGCTTTGAATTGGTACCATATTGGTTGTGTAGGTATATGTAAATTTGGGTGGCAAATTGGCTTGGTAAATAGCCTATTTTTGTCCACACGGGCATGTGTCTTAGCCGTGTGTGACACATGATCATGTTACACGGCCTTGTGTCCCTTTATGATGATAATTAAGTGAAGTCAGTATACTCCACATGGTCTCGCACACGGGCATGTGGCTGGCCGTGTGGTACAAGTCAAAATGCCCCCTAATTGGCACACAGCCTAGCACACGGGTGTGTGACTTGGCCGTGTTGCATAAGTCAGTATACCTTACAGGTTTGGCATGGCCTAGTACATTGCCTGGCACACGGGCATGTGTGGCCACTTTGAAGGGCACACAGGCTAGACACACGATCGTGTGGTTGGCCGTATGACCCAAGTTAGTATGTACCCCTTATTTTCACACGGCTTGTGACACAGGCGTGCTAGGTAGTCTTGTGAGACACACGGCGGGCCTGTGTCCTTTGTTTTGAGTAAAATTTTCAAAGTTTCATGAAAGTTTTATAAGTTAACGGTTTAGTCCTGAACCACTCTTAAAGCATGTTTAAGGCCTCGTAGGCTATTATAAGGGACAAATTGATTGAGATTGAATGATGATTGTATGAATTGATTGAATGCATGAGAAAAGTACGGTTATATGTGTTATAAATCTGGTAATGGTCTGTAACCCTATTCCGGTGTTAAATAAGGGTGAGGGGTGTTACACAACTGGTATCAATAGAACCCAACAGAGTATCGGTAGAAGTGCAGGAGGGGCTGAACTTTGGCTACTATTTTGACTTGTTTTGGTAGAAGCCCTCAAGGTATCGATATAACTCTAGTTGTATTGATAGATTGGACCAGGGTATCGGTAGATCTCCCAGGCCAAAATTACCTTACATTATAACAACCCATTTTCAGTGGTGTCAGAAATAGTGGTTTCGGGGCCACCAAATTTGACGAGTAAGTTCATAAATATTATTATTTAATATTTATAAGTCAAACATGGTTTTAAAAAGGTTTTTGATATAGTGATTTTTGTTATATAAGCGATTTATTAAGTTCAAGTGGTTTTACCTTAAGGTCAAGTGGTTTTAGAAAATGAGGTGTCGAGACCTCATTTCTATAAACTATAAACTGAGCCTTAAATATTTTTATAAATATTTATGGAGCTTCATTAAGGTGGTATTCAAGTTTCGTTGAAAATTTTTAACGTTTCGATAGTTAATTAATTAAAAATGACTAAATTGTAAAAGATGTAAAATTCGATCGCATTTGATTTGAGTGATTAAATGGCTTAATGAATGAAATTATATGGACTAATATGGTAAATATACCATATTATATATGGTTTGTTTTGTCTTATTATGAAAATATGTATGTTTTATTAATTAAAGTAAAACATATTAAAAGGTAATAAAATAAAATTAAAGATATCATCTTTTTCCTTTTATTGTTTTGCCGAATTTGAGAAATAAGAAAGCCATTGATAGACCTTCAAGCTTTGGCCAAGATTCATAGGTTGCATGTAAGTCCGTTTCAGCCCCGTTTCTAGTAATTTTTATTTTTTTGAAATTATTCTAATTAGGTCTAGCTAGCCTGTACCTTCGATTTTGAAACTGTTTAAGATTTTGAATGTTTTCATTGATGAATATTGTGATTTTTTTATGTTATATGATGAATTTGGAATATTGATTGATAATTAAAAGTATTTTGTTAAGTGATTTTTAATAAACTTATCGATTAGGGATTAATTTGTTAAAATAATAAAATTTCAGGGATTTGAGGTGAAATTGTAATGCCCCAATTTTCGGGACTTCTGTTAATTTTGGTGAATTTTGAAATTTTTGTGTTTTGACTGTTTGGCGTAGGTTTAATTATGTTAGTGGGCTCTAGAAGGCCCAAGCTTAAGCTAAAACCCAGTAATTTTAGGTGATTTTAATCCATAAGAGGAAATGGGGGTTCTGGTTAACATGGGTCTTAAATATTATTTGGGTAAAATAAGACATAAGGAAGCAAGTGGCAAAGTGGCATGTGACGCCACTGGCAAGGCTATAAAAGTGGCGTGTGGATGCTAGGGAGAGCTGAGGTTCAAGTCACAATGACAACATATTAAGGGAATTATTATTTTATGTTCAGAAAAGGTAAGCAGTGGAACTGAAGTGAAAGTCTGTCAGGATAGGATTTAGGAGTTGATAAGGGATAGGATTTAGAAGCAGATAAGGGAGGAAATCTAGGAGCTGATCAACGAACAAGAGGTGGCCGGCCAAGGGACTTTAGCATGGGAATTTCGGCTAGGGTTAGTGCCAGTATAAATTCGGCATTAGTGGTAAGTGGTGCCGTTTCCTGACCATTCTCTTCTTCTTTTCTTTTTCACTTCTCTCCATCCACTTATTCTTTTCTTCTTCTTTTCCCCATAGCCGAATCCTTCAGCCACCCTACTCTATACCACCTTCCTTCCATTATTTTTAAGACTATAGCCGATTGCCTCAAATCCCGAAATCCCGAAAACTTGACTCCTTTTATACCGATTTTCCTTAGCCAAATCTCTTATTTTTCTCATCATCTTTGGCCGATTCTCTCAACCTCTAAACCCTGTGTTTCATCGACAATACCACAAGTAAAACCCTCATATTTTATCTTTCTCTACACTTTTGCAAAAAGTCGAAACTCCCACACTATCCTAGGGACATAGCCGAATACTGAAATCACTGAGGGCTCGACTTTTGTTATCTTTTGAGGGCTTAGAACTGCATCAGAATCAAGTAGGAACTAAGGGGGAAGGTTGACTGGAAGAATCGATGGTAAGTCTTTCCAACTTAGTCTATCTTGCATATTTTAAGAAAAGCCGGAATCCCTAAAAGGTTAGGGAGGTTGTCATTTTTTTGGACTTGTAGCCCTAAGGGGTTGTGATAATAGTATTATTTTGGTAATAGTGTGATTAAGAGGCTGTTGATCAAGGGCTTGGACAAGTGGAGCGAACGGATCTAGATCGAGACACTATTTTCGGCAAAGGTAGGAACGCTAAGGCCTAAGGTGTTGTTGGCCGAATATGGTAAGAAGTTAATATGTAGTTCGTTTCGGTAGTAAGATTAACGTGGTAGTATTATAATTATAGGTAGTTCGTGCGTGGATCTCGTCAGCGAATCGTAATAAAACAGGTGTGTAACTGACACCCTCTCATAGACTAGATCGGCAAAAGTCGAAATGCCGAAAAGTTGGTATTTTGGGAATTTGCGAGTGTGCGAATGCTCGTAAGATAGTTGGGTTTGTATGTTTGGTATTCTGAAGGTAATAAACTGCAGTACATGCAATTTCGTGCATTTTGATAACTTGGGCTTAATGGGCCAAAAATCGGGTTCATGGGCCAACAAGCTCAATTTGGTCAGTATGCGCGGTAAGTATTCTGATAGTACGTAAATGGATAGGATATGCATGAAAACCCTAGAAGTAGCTAAATCACTACAATACCCTTATGTATGGAAAATTACCATGATACCCCTAGGTGTAAATGACCAATATGCCCCTAGGGTTAATTTTGTCTGAAAAGCATGTTGATTTAAATCTGTATGATGTATGCCATGAATGAATATTTGTTGCATGGGGACATGGGTTATATTTTGGAGGAAGCGTCCTGGTGGCTATGCCACAATTATCTGATCTGGTGGCTCTGCCACATATATCTGTTCTGGTGGTTCTGCCACGATTATCTGTATCTGGTGACTCTGTCACATTATTCTGCTCTGGCGACCATCTTTGCATAATTAATGGCGTGTAGCGGTTGGGTGGGTCGAGTAGTCTCCCCACATGGTGAAAGGTTGGTAAAGGGGTGTGTGTGGTTGGTTATGGGTTGGGTTCTGCATATACATGAAATATCTGATCTGATCTATTATGGGCCTATGGGCTTAATTTCAGATTCATTCTAGGCTAAGGCCAATTTATTCTTTACGTAGTTTGAGTGATATGGGCTATGGTTGGGTTAATTTTACACACCGAGTTTCCCCAAACTCATCCCTATTTTCATCCATGCAGTAATCCCGACCATAGTGGGCTTGGAGCTGTGAGGATTCGGAGTGGCCACTCGTTCTGCAATATGGATTTCTTCTGGTGATTTGGACTTCAATTTTCTTTACTTTGATGATTTGGGTTTTGTTTTGTAATAAGTCCGCTTATAATTATTTTTTTTTGGGTTTTGATTTATAACTTATCATGATGATCTTAAATTATATTAACTGTCAAAATGGGCTAAATCTAGGGTTCGTTTTCCAAAAACATAAACTGATTTCGAAGTAACACGATTACAAACAAGGCTTCTGCTATGATAACGTTTTACAAACTTAAATACGTTATTCTAAAATAGACATAATTTCAATGGTAACCTAAAAATATACGCGATGTTAGAGTGTGGTAATGACGGTGTGCATGTCTAGGATTGGATCCGAAAGAGCTTGGTACTTAAGCAGTCCGATGGACTCACCTCCTTTTTCCCGTTTCCTACCTGGTGTGCAGCTTCCATTCACTTTAACCCTCAATGAATTAATCCTTTGAACATCAAGTACGATTTCCTAGACTTAGAATGAAAAAATGTTTTAACGTTTTGATGTGGCACGTCGGATCCGGTCATAACGTCTAGGCCGGGTTTGGGGTGTTATAGAAATTGTTGCAAATATGGGCTGATATGGGTTCCATGAACATTTGGCTATTATAATTTGGCATTAAAAATGGTTAATTTGCATATTTTGGGCTCAAGGACTAAATTTGAATCAAAGTAAAACTTTAGGGGCAATTTTGTAAAAATGTCAAAAATGACTAAATTGCATAAAATACATTATTTTACTGTCTAAAGTAATAGATTAAATAGAATTATTAATTTAGATAATGATCAGGTGGAAAATCGAGGAGAATAGAAAATTACCAAAATGCCCATGTACTTTAACATTTCTATAATTTAGCCAGGTAAGTTTGTATGAACTACAAACACTGAAATATGAGTTAAATTGATAGTTTAATATGTTATTCTATTGTACAAGAATTAATATGTAAATTTTATAATGCAATTTATTATGTCATGAAACGATAGAAATTCACGACGTACGACGACTACCGAGCCTTGTTTGAACCTTAGGAATTCGTAGGATACAAATGACATGTCATTGGGTTTACATGATTCAGGTGCTAGTCTTGAATGTCCTACTGATGGCTGAAGTCTGGCATATGTTGCGAATACTCTACAGCTCGTGTGAGCAGCATTGTGTAGCTACGTTCCAACCCACAACTCGTATGAGCAAGCCCATTTTCACAGCTCGTGTAAGCATACTTATTCACAACTCTTGAGAGCATATATGTACAGGAATTGACAGATTACAGTTATATGAGTTAGCGTACTTTGTCTGAGCTATCCTAGGTATCCAACGGTATTCTAAACGGTTCAACAATCATGAATTGGAAAGGAAACGATAAATGTTCAATACAAACAAATACATATATATATATATATATATATATGAAATACAGTGAAATGATAAGATACATAGAAAGCATGTTATGTTATGAAAGATGTTATATCCAATTGAATCATATTCAAGTATAATGGTTATCCATGTTGAATTCATATGAAATATGTTCAAGTATGCTAACATGTGTTGTTATTTGATGCTTAGGCATGTGCCAAGCTATTGTTTGGATTGTATTATGTTTACTTTTAAAGTTATGCATTGAAATGGTAAGTGCCTAAATGGAAATATACTTATGTTCATGAAAGAGTGGTAAGGTTTAAATTATGTAATTTCTTTTGAAATGGTTTATCATGTGGTTAATTCCAAAAAAGTTATGTTTAAATGCACTAGCTTGTGGCTATGGTTGATGATATACTTATGTCTTGTGTGTTATGCATATGAAATGGGTATGGGAAGGTAATGAAATAGTAAGTTCATACTTGAAGTGTAAAATGATGAAAAAGGGAATGATGAGTTGAACTGATGTTGTTATTTAAGTTAAAGAAAGTAAATGCAATGGAAAGTAATGAAATGCAAATGAAAGTAAGAAAATTTGGAAAGGGTTTAAAGTTTTATAAAATCTCATGATGCTAGGGATGATATGTATATGTGATGTGTGGATTTATTCACTTTGTGAGTTGTTGTATATGGTTTCATGAATCTTGCGGTATTGGTATAAGATCATTCTTGACATGTATAAATTTCATATTTGAAATGGATTGATATGACTAAAGTTTGTAACATCCCTAACCAGTATCCAATGTCGAAATAGGGTTACAGAGCATTACCAGACTTATAACTCAATCATCCAAACATTTCACATATAATTCTCATTTAAAACAAAAACCATTCAAAATCATACATATAGTCCCTAATACGAGCCCTCGAGGCCATAAATAGACGTTAAAAGTGGTTTGGGACTAAACTAGGTTCTCTACAAATTTTTATGAAAACATATAAAAATTTTCAAAGTGCAGGGGTCACACGCCCGTTTGGACAGAGGACACGCCCAGGTGACTATGGGACACCTTCGTGGTACAGGCCTTGCTCAACCCTATGTAACTCTCTGACTTGGGTCACACGGCCAGACCACACATCCATGTGCCAGGCTGTGTACCCTTCGAAATGGCCTTACACACCTGTGTGCCATGCCATGTGCTAGGCTGTTTGAAAACTGGAGGATATACTGACTTGTGCCACACGGCCATGCCACACGCCCGTGTGCTAGGCCGTGTGGAGTTAGTGACTTGTTTTCTAAATAGTATTAGGGACACATGACCGTGTCACCTAGCCGTGTGTCACACACGGGCCAAGACACACACCCGTGTCCCTGCTCGTGTGGACAAAAAAATAGGCTATTTTCCAAGTCACCTTTCTCACCCAAACTTGAATTCACCAATACATACCAAAAATCATATAACTATGGCATAAATAGGCACTTAAACCAACCAATATCAAATTTGTATCATACACAAACCACGCATACAACATGATATCCACAAGCACATTCATTTGACCATTTTTTAACAAACCAAAGATACTTCTAAAGTATACCTAGATGGTCAATTACATGATTTAGACTTTGTGCTTAACTTAGCACACATGCTCACCCATTTCCAACCATTTGCTATACAAGATACCAATTCTACAACAAGGCATTCACAAAGCCACTATACACAACATATCAAAAAGGCTATATATACATATTTACATATCAAAACATATATCATTCTCAAGCGAACTCACTTGGTTAATTACATAACCAACATATAGGCTACCTTAATCAAAACACCTATACATGTCATTTAACCCAAAATATTCATAGTCCAAAGTAACAAAATGAGAGTTTGATAGTGTGACACGATCTCCGATGACTTTCGAATCAAGCGAGCTTCTAAATCACTATAAAACACGAAACCATAAACCGAGTAAACAATTAAGCTTAGTAATTTCATATGACTAATAAATTCAACTACCAAATCATCCAAAATTTAATTAAGCATAACTAATACATAGGTAAATTATAATTCGGCCCATAGTCTAATACATAACCACAATTAGGTTAGTCATGCATAATTACATCCACTATGAATTACTTTCCGTATATCTCACAAATAACTGTACTGATTTGTGTTACTTCATATCACCTCATATTATCACTGAGCTAATTAAATTATTTGAATATCAATGAATACACTTACCTCGTTATTCCAAACTTGAGAACGACTTACGGATATGGGTATATCGTTTTCTTTGTGCCATAGTCTAACTATGGTCTTACATGTGAATTACCATGGCCCTGCCATGGTCTTACACTCGTGGTGCCATAACTCAGTTATGGTCTTATTATTTGAATGCCATAACCCAGCTATGTTCTTAGATACAAATACTGTCATGGTCTAACAATGGTCTTATCCGTCAATTCATCATTTGCATAAAACGATTGTACCCAATCCTGCGATGTACTTGTTTGAACATTTAATTCCATTTCAAAATTCAACAATAAATATGAATAATTCCATGATATCATTCATCAATCAAATAAATAAACATTAAATGTTTAACTATATAAACTTACCTCATACTCAAATGGAGAATACAATCGTTTAGTCCACGACTTTATCTTTTCCCCAATTTAATTCCGAAGGTTGCTTGTCTTGATCTATATAATCAAATTTAACTAATTTAATTCACTTTCTATTTAATTAAATCAAATTTCAAGTTATGGCAAAATTACTATTTTGCCCCTATACTTTTAACCTTTTTACAATTTAGTCCCTAGGCAAGTAAAATGAAATTCATGAAAATTTCCCTGCACCCAAGCCTAGCTGAATTTTATAGGTGCTCATAGCAGCCCATATATTCCACAATTTCACACATTTAACACACAATTTTCACATTTCTCAATTTAGCCCCTAATTGACAATTTCATTGAAAGTCCCTTAACAAAAGTTGTTTAATTAATAACAAGGACTTATATTCTTCCATTAAACTTCAAAACCCTATTATACACATAAATGGAAAATCTCAAACTATTCAATAGTTTTGCAATTTAATCCCCTAGTTAGCTAGCTTAAGATACAACGATCCCGAAAATATAAAAATAAATAAAAACGGGATAGTTTTTCACTTACATGCAAGTGGGTCTTGTGGTTGAAATTTTCAAGCTTTCAAAGCTTTCTTTTTTCTGGATTTTTTTGTTGAAAATGAACCAACAAGATGATCCATTTTTGTTTTATTAATTTTTATCTTTAATTACCTAATTACCTATTCACTTTTACCTAACTTTAAAAATAAAAAAATTGCCAAGCCATGCTCATCCACTATCACCTTTAATGGTCTAATTACCATAAAAGGACCTCTACTTTAAATTTCTATAGCTATTTAACGCCTTTAGCTAATAGAACACAATTTTCGTACTTTATGTAATTTAGTCCTTTTTTACAAAGTAAGTATACAAACGGTAAAATTTCTTAATGAAATTTTCATACCATAATTATAACATGCTATAGACCATAAAATAATATTAAAATAAACTTTATGACATCGGATTTGTGGTCCCGAAACCACTGTTCCGATTTCACTGAAAATGAGCTGTTACAACTCTCCTCCCTTAGGACTTTTCGTCCTTAAAAATCTTACTAGAAAATAGGCTAGGGTATTGTTAAATGTTAAATGGTAAATTTGGTAGTATGAGTATAGATTTGATATGTGAACAAAATGGTAAGTTTTAGCTAAACTATGCATATGGTTATACATGTTTAATTGTTGTGATTGAGGTGCCTTTTGGGCATATTGGTTGTATGAACATATACCTTATTGATTTAGCTTGTTGATACATTATTTGGTGGATTTTCAATGCTTATTTACGTTTCGAAAATTTGTTGTAGGTGTGTACATGATTGGGTGAGAAAAAAGGCTTGGAAATGACCTATTTTTTGTCCACACGGCTAGGGACACGGGCGTGTGTCTCAACCGTGTGTGACACACGGCCATGCGACACGGCCGTGTACCCCCTATAGCTTATAAAGGGTTGCAATTCGGGTAGTTACACGGTCTAGCACACGGTTCGACACGTGGGCATGCGAGGGCATTTCGAAGGGTATACAGCCTGACACATAGGCATGTGGCTTGGCTGTGTGACCCAAGTCAGAAAGTTACACGGGCTAGGACACGACGTGTGTTCCTACTTCGAATGTACACACGGCTTGAGACATGAGAGTGTGCCATAGTCGTGTAACCCTTGCAGTTTGAAAATTTGCATCGAGGGCTCATAAAAGGGACAATATGTATGTCTTTGATTGGTTTTGCTATGATTGATGATGTGAATTAAATGTTGTAAAATTTTGTTAGTTTTGAAATGTAAACTCCATTAATGCTCCGTAACCCTATTCTGGCAACAGATACGGGTTAAGGTTGTTACATTTAGTGGTATTAGAGCTACGATTTAGTCTGTTCTCAGACTGAAAGTAGCATGTGTGAAGTCTAAAAATACACGCCATTATATAGCCCATGATAGTGTGATATCTCCCGGCTCTGATGAGATTTGTTTCATTTTTAAATAGAGACGTTTTCCAACCGAGCTAATTTCGATAAAGCTGAATGCGATGCTCAAGTATCTGAATAAAATGTTGCTAAGGATGAGTAGAAACTCATAAAGGTTTGAATAAATGTTTTATAATGTATGCTAATGATGAATTTTATGTTATGTGTATTTATATGAAAGTCAAATTTAGAGGCTTTACGACCTTCACCCCCTCACTTGTATAGTCTTATACAACATAATTCACAAGATTTATCTTGATTAAGCTCAAAAGTGTTAAATCAAAAAGTTCAGTGGCTGAATGAAATCGAAGAGTTCAGTGGCTGAATGAAATCGAAGAGTTCAGTGGCTGAATGAATAATAATGCGATTAGAACCAAAAATAAGTTAGCAAATAAAGAGAGTTCTAGAAGAGATATTAGATTTTTTTAAAGATTATTCGGGATACGCAATGTCGCTGTTAAAAAAGATGTTATTCTCGGGTAATCAACTTATTCAAGTATGGTATCTAAAGAACGTATTAACTAGAATTTCTTCTGAATTGATTTCTTTAATGAAGGGGATAATGTGGGATTAATGATGACTTTAGTGGTGAGTGGAATAATGTTTGAATTGCAAAGATATCTGAATGCAGCAATTATAGTCGAGTAAATTACGATAATCTCTTCTGAGTATTCTATATGTCCATTTATTCTCCGAGGTTTATGTAATTGTTCATCTTCAGAGTGATTCTTATCATATAAAAATGCTGGCTAATCATAATGTTAGACAGAGGTATTGTTAGTCTGGTTGATTATGATCCGTATTACTTTATTTTTTCTTTGGCATTCTTTTCCCATGATGTTCGGTAGAAGATTCAATTATAAGGTTCATCTAATGTTATTTTATTTCTTTTACTGGTTGATGCTTTAAATTATATATAAATGCAATTTATGTTGTCTCTGTCATGACTGATTTCAGTATGTATGAGTGATATTTTTCTTCTGGATTTTCTCTAAGGGATCATCGATCTCTTTATTATTCAATATAGGTTGTATTCTCGAAAATTCAGTAGAGCTTCAAGTCTTGAATTTCATTATCTCGATTATCTTATCATTCTTATGGTCTAATTTTATCTATCAAACATGGTTCATTTCTAAAGTATATTCATTGGCCAGAAGTAATTACATTTATTATGGTTATAAATTCTGGTTCGATCATGGGAGCTTGATGATATAGATCTCAGATTATAGAGGTTGTGTTACTGCATTGGTTGTTATTGGGACTACCTTCGGTTTTTCTCTTCTACTTAGGAGTGCACAATTGATGTTGAGGTATTGTTCTATCCATACGAATGAAATGTCAGTTTTATTATAGCATTATGGTTTTAATATATCTGATGGTTGTGGCTACAGTATAGTTCAAAGCTTCGATGTTAATAATTGAAATAACTTTATTATATTCTGTTTCTAGCTTTCGTTAAAAGTATAGACATTGGTAAAAATATAGACAGTGGAAGATCAAGCTCAAACTTGTATATTGGTTCTCATTTATCAAGGAATCTCGATTTATGTCAATGAGTTAAAATGGGATGTTATGTTTCGTTTGAGTTAATGCAGTTTGTAGAAATCTTTGATTGGTATTCTGAGTGAATTATGATAGATTGTATGACTGGGTTGTCTTGACAACAAAAATAAGGGATTATTCTGAAATGTTATTATCCAATAGATAAGATTGACTTAGTTGTTTTAATTAGAGCGGGTTATTCATTTGAAAAGTTAATTGAGTTATACGCATTAGAGTTTATCCTCAAGCCCGAGAATGCATTCACAGGTAAATAGATGGATGGTCTGAACGAAGAATTCATATTCTAGAAGACATGATACAGGAATATATCTATCAGATCAGTTCTAATCGGTAAATTTCATTATGGGTTAAAGTCGTCTTGATAGTTGAAGTTATTGCACTTATGTTAAATGATATTACTTGACGCTTATCAGGAAAAAGGGAACAAATATCAGTTGAAAGTTACAGATGCAAACATGTCAGAAGTATTAGTCAGAGTTTGATAATCTGAGTTTTGACAGATGATTGCTAAGTAATTTCTTGGTAGATATACTTTTAATGATAAAGTTATGACAAGAGAACATCATAGCTGTTCAGTTAAGTTCAAACATAATATCAAGTTCTTATGTGACTTCTGATACGAGTTCTGAATCAAAATCAATTATAATTGATTTATCTATGAATTAAAATTAAGAAGACGACAGAAAGACCTTGTATCAGGTGAGAAATTTTGAGGACGAAATTTTCGTAGAGGAGAGTTGTAACAACCCATTTTTCAGTGGTGTCAAAAACAGTGGTTTTGGAGCCACCAAATCTGACGAGTAAATTCACAAATATTATTATTTAATATTTACAAGTTAAACATGGTTTAAAAAGGTTTTTGATATAGTGATTTTTGTTATATAAGCGATTTATTAAGTTCAAGTGGTTTGACCCTAAGGTCAAGTGGTTTTAGAAAATGAGGTATCAGAATCTTGTTTCTATAAATCAAGCTATAAATATTTTTATAACTATTTATGGAGTGTCATTAAGGCGGCATTCAAGTTTCGTTGAAAAATTTTAACGTTTCGATAGTTAATTAATTAAAAAGGATTAAATTGTAAAAGATATAAAATTTGATCGCTATTTGATTTGAGTGATTAAATGGCTTAATGAATGAAATTATATGGACTAATATGATAAATATACCATATTTTATATGAATGGGTGGTTGGCTTTGTCTTATTATGAAAACATGTATGTTTTATTAATTAAAATAAAACATATTAAAAGGAAGTAAAATAAAATTAAAGATATCATCTTTTTCCTTTTATTGTTTTGCTGAATTTGAGAAAGAAGAAAGCCATTGATAAACCATTAAGCAATAATAATTTGATATTGTGGTTTTATAGGGTATAGAGAATTTATAAAGTTGATAAATTATTAAACAATAATAATTTATTTACTTATAAAAATCGATTTGTCGTAATTTGATATATCAAATTAGGCTTTCTAAAATATTTGATGAGTTTGTTCTCAAGCAATTTACGAGTCTTTTCAATATTTTTTTTTATTTTTATTTTTTAGTGTTAATGATAACTTCTTTTTATGTTTTACTCTTTTTGAAACCTAAATTGACAAAACTATAGCCAAACCTTAAGAAAAACATCAACTGTTGTAGGTGTCGTGACATTGATACATGTGTATCGTAACACTAACCCTTTATTTCCTCAGAGGAGTAAAACTTCAACGAAAAACCAATCTAGAGCAGCTTGCCACGAAAGTTGTGATACTAGGTATGCTGTGTCGCGGCACTAAGCCTCGATGTTTTGACTTCAAGTCGATGGTTGAAGTGAAAGAGCCTAGTGTCACTATCAAGGATGTCGCAACACTAGCTAGTTTGTGTCGTGACATCAAGAGCCCCAATTGCGCCTACTACCAAAAATGTTGTGACACCAAAGCTTGGGTGTCAAGACACTAAAGTCTGACTAGGTGAAAAAACTATAAGGGCAATTTTGTGTCCAACTTCAACTCAAGTCAAAGCCTTTTCTCCAAGGGCATTTTTGTTAAATGTTATGTTATAGAATTTGTTGTATTAAAGGCTATATGATGCCAAAAAAAGAGAGAGAGGTTCTTTTATCATCTTTTTGGTCTTCTCTTTTATTCATTTCACAGTTTTTAGTTTTCTAGGTTTTCCTTTCTTAGCTTAGTTAGTTAGTAGTTGTTAGTTTCTTCATTTTTACTATAGTTTTAGTTTCCTTGATACAAAACTTTCTCTTGTTATTTTGAGTTCTCTTCAAAGTATTCAATAGATCTTATTCTCATTAACTTTCGGAAAAGCAAAAATATCATCTTTAGCTGTGGTTTCATCACCTTTCTTGCTGTTATCATCTTCAACAAAGACTCCCTCAAGAATCACTAAACACTTCTAAATCTTGTCTTTTTTATGTTTTTTTGATGAATCATCCAAGCATGAATTTGACTGATATTTGTATGTTAAAGATGAATAGGCAATAAATCTTATAGTGGTTGGTTGATTGAAATGTTACATGGTTATTTTTTGGGTCAGGAGACTAAACCATAAAAATTAGATTAAATCGAATAGACTTCAAAACCTAGAATTGACATCTCTAGGTGAACATTTAGATAGGTGAGATCGAGAGGAAAACCTATTGCGAACCAATTTGATTTTCCCAATCTAGTTTAGTGAAGTCGAGAGATAACCAAACCAAATTTTCTAATTGGGTAAAATGGTTACTGAAAGGTAAAATTGAACCAATTTGAAGCTTAAGCAATTCAGTCCCTAATCTAAGAATTAACTAGCAACATGGATATCAACCAACCACTTTATCTCATTGAAATGATATTTGTGTACATTTTATTGTTATTCAATTTAGTGATCCTGGGTGTTGTTTAGTGTTATGTACTTTGACTAATGACTTGTCGTAATATAATACTTAGTGATTAGTTAGCTAGACTTCTTAATTGCATGCATTATCATTGTTATTCGCCTTGTCACCCGATCTCTCTTGGGCTTGATCCTTGGAATGTCTAAGTGTTCTATTGTAACACTTAAAATATTACATCTGACCTCTCACACTTGTAGTCAAGTCGCTTTAATTCCTAATATTTTGTGTTGATTCTTTGCTCGACGTTCATACGCCGTAGCGCAGTAAAAAATATAACACTACCCATCTACAACACAAACCAATGAAAAAAATGTAGATTAAAAAATCCACAAGAATAGTACCAAAAATGGAAACAATGAATTGAAGTCGTAGATATAAGTGAACAAAAGAATAGAAGCAATTATGCTTTTCTTTTTTACTATCAATATAAAGTTAACATGCTAAACCCAAACAAAAGGAATGTTAATTTTGTCTTCACATTTATTTTTTACTTTTCGTTGATTATAGGAAAGTAACTCTTTAAGGAAATGTTATATTCCCAGGAAAGTAAACTAATTTTTTAATACCAAAGGTTAGAATCACATTCCAACTAATTAAATTCCTTGGAAACTAAAAACTTTCAATCATACCAAACATCTTTTAATTACAGGAATAAAAAATACTATTTAAAAACTAATTAAAAATTAAACATGTAAAATTGAATACATTGCAGGTGACATTAGAATCTCATTATCATAAAAGGAAGGATGTAGGAAGAGAGGGAAGCTACTAGAGTTTAAGAGACCGGTAAAGAAATATTTACAATAGACGATTTCTCCCTTTACATTTTTAATTTAGTTTTTTTTTTTGGTAAAGAAATATTTACAATAGACGATTTCTCCCTTTACATTTTTAATTTAGTTTTTTTTTTTATGTTTTTAGAATTTTATTTTGATGCAAACTGGACAAAGAAGATGATTGAAGAAAATTTTCACAAAATATATCTAAAGAGGTGATAGCCAATCAATGATATTAGAGGTGTTCAAACTTTTAAAATTAAATTAGTTGATTGAACCAAATTAGTTTATTTATTTAATTAGTCTAAATTTAATTCAATCAAAGAAATTAGTAAAAGATTTTTAAAATTTTAATTATCGATTAAAAATCGTATAATTAACTAAATTAATTGATTAACTAAAATTAATAATATATTATATATCTATTACACTACTACTATATGCCTAATATATATTATAAATATTCATATAACGGATAAAAATATTAAGAAAAATAAAATAAAAAAGTAAAAATTTGACAATATATATATGGTAGTTAAATTTTAAGAAGATGGCAATTTAATAAAAATTGCGTTATTTTAAAATTTTTGAATTAAAATTAATAAAAGAATATCGTTCAGATTTTTTTTCCCTATTTGGAGAGCATGTCAACAAAAAGCGACAAAATCATAAAAGAAAAAGCTAAAAATCAAAGTGAAAGCCCAACTTACCTTGATCTTCTCACTAGCTTTTCTTTCTTTTGTATAAATTTTTTAAAAGAAAAATATTGTGCTATGAATAAAATATTTAAATTTATAGAACTATATATAAACTCGTTGTTAATATTTTTGGAGTTATAGGTAAAATAATAAAATAGATTTTAGATTCTTTAAAAGTTAGAAAAAATTCTTTTAAATTCTTTAAAAGTTGGCAACTAAAAAACTTTTGGGGCGCTAGTAAAATTATTTTTTCTTTTAAAATTAAAATATTTTTTAGATCCTTTAAAATTAAGAAACAATATTTTGAACCTCCAGACGACTTTAAAATTAGTCTTGACTATAAGAAAAGAAGGAAAAAAAAGTTATAAGAATTAAATGATAATCCTAAAAGGAGAAATATTGATAATAGAAGAAAGGAGTCTAATGGTTGATTAACATTAATGATCACTTAGAAAACAAAATGAAAACTCTAAATTTGAAATATAACCAATAAGCAAGAGAAAAAAATTATAAGTTAAATTTAAAAATTTGGCATGTATTATCATTCCTATCAAACCATTACCATTGATGTTGTTTTGGTAAAGTGAGGTAATGGTGTGAGAGAAATAGAGATAAAGTAAAAGTGTGGTTGATATTAATTGTAAATTTAGTTTTGTGTAAACATTTTAGATTATATTCCATTACATATAAGATAACAATTGTGGTCATATATTACTATATATAATCTCTCCAAAAACTTTCTATATCACTAATTTAAAACCTTAAAAAAATGCCGAAACTGTCGTTTACATCTAACACAAAAATAGAAAAAAGTTATTTAGCTTTAAAATAATATAAAATAAATAATTGTTTTTATTTTTATTTTTTAATTTCACCGCTACTAAGCACTAATCCTTTTTCATTCTGTTTTTTCGACACTCCAAATTTTCAGATTTCCTTTCCTTTTCTCACCGGAAAATGAAAAACATGGGCGACTTTCCGACGTTTCTAGTCGTCGGACTTTTGATCTTCAGTTGTCTTTCCTATGTTAGATCCGACGCTTCCGATCACCGTTACAAGGACGGTGACGCTGTACCTCTTTACGCCAATAAGGTTGGCCCCTTTCACAACCCCAGGTAATCCTATCATTTCAGGTTTCTGTTTGATAAATCTGATTTTAGATCTGGAAGTTGCATATCTTTCGGGTCCCAAATCAACGCTCTTTTTTCCATTTCATAGGATCGTGTTTGGAACATTTAAATTAAATTAAACTTAATTCAAATCTCATTGCTTTAAGTTTATTGTTGAATTAGCTGTTTTAATTTGGTTTCTTTGATTCCAGTGAAACCTATCGCTACTTCGATCTACCCTTCTGTTCTCCAGGTTCTTTTTTTGGTTTTTTTTTATTTTATGTTAAATTTTACATCTTAATCAATTGTGCTTCGATTTCAATAAAATGTTATATAATTTTTCCATGGAATTTAGATCATGTAACGGAGAAGAGAGAAGCTTTAGGTGAGGTTTTGAATGGAGATCGACTCGTGAGTGCTCCTTATAAATTGAATTTTAGAGAGGAAAAAGATTCTTCTGTTGTTTGTAAGAAGCAGCTTTCAAAAGATGAGGTTGCCTTTTTCCGAAAGGCTGTCGACAAGGACTATTATTTCCAAATGTACTATGATGATTTGCCAATCTGGGGTTTTATCGGAAAAGTTGATAAGGAAGGAAAAACTGATCCGAGCGAGTACAAATATTTCCTTTTCAAGCATATCCAGTTCGATGTCCTTTATAACAAGGACCGTGTTATTGAGGTTAATGCAAGGATGGATCCTCACTCGCTTGTGGACTTGACCGAGGATAAGGAAGTTGATGCTCAGTTCATGTATTCCGTGAAATGGAAGGAAACTGATACTCCTTTTGAGAAAAGGATGGACAAGTACTCAATGTCTTCTTCTTTGCCACATCATTTGGAGATTCATTGGTTTTCGATTATCAACTCTTGCGTCACAGTTCTCCTTTTGACTGGTTTCCTTGCAACGATTCTCCTGCGGGTTTTGAAGAATGATTTCATCAAGTGAGATCTATTCAAATCTATCTGTACATTTTCTCATATTTTTGTTATTTCTTTTTGGTCATTGGTTGCTGTGAATGTTTGATTTCTTATGACAGGTATGGTCAAGATGAAGAAGCAGCTGATGACCAAGAAGAAACTGGATGGAAATATATTCACGGAGATGTATTCCGGTTCCCAAAGTACAAATCTTTGTTTGCTGCTGCTCTTGGATCTGGAACTCAGCTGTTTACTTTGTAAGGATCCCATTGATTTGGTATTTGTGTTTCTTTCAGATTTGTGAACTCGAGTAATTATATTGTGATCTATATGTCGCATATAGATGTTTGTCTTCTCTAATTTCTTTTGAATCTTTGAATGACTGCCAGAACGGTTTTCATTTTTATGCTTGCATTGGTTGGTGTCTTTTATCCGTACAATCGAGGAGCTCTATTCACTGCCCTTGTGGTCATATATGCACTTACATCAGGAATTGCAGGATATACTGCAACTTCTTTCTATTGTCAGCTTGAAGGAAACAACTGGGTACGTATAGATGGAGTCTGTCTGCTAGTATTGAAATGTTAAAAGTGATGCTTCTAAAATTTAGGCCTGTAAGTGTGCTAATCTATTTATTTCATGGAATGACAGGTTAGGAATCTCTTATTGACTGGCTGTCTTTTCTGTGGTCCGTTGTTTCTCACATTCTGCTTCCTTAACACGGTTGCTATTGTATACAGTGCAACTGCTGCACTGCCTTTTGGAACTATTGTAGTAATAGTCCTTATATGGACACTAGTGACATCTCCATTGCTTGTTCTGGGTGGAATTGCTGGCAAAAATAGCAAGGCTGAGTTCCAAGCTCCTTGCCGCACCACAAAGTATCCTCGAGAGATTCCACCATTGCCATGGTACAGGAGTGCTGTTCCTCAGATGGCAATGGCTGGATTTCTTCCTTTCAGTGCCATCTACATTGAGCTTTACTACATATTCGCCAGCGTTTGGGGCCACAGGATCTATACTATATACAGCATTTTGTTTATTGTCTTCATCATCCTTCTGATTGTCACTGCTTTTATAACTGTGGCTTTGACATACTTCCAACTCGCTGCTGAAGATCATGAATGGTGGTGGAGGTACATAATTTCTCTAATTCTGCATTTACCTCTCCACTGTTTTCTGGCCTTGCACTTTGAAAATATTAGAAAATTTGCAATTTGATAGCATTATTCTCACCTGCTTCTCTTCCAGTTTGTGGTTCACGACAATTAAATATTCATGCCATTTGATGAATGTTGTGCAATTTAAGAACTGTTTACAGAAAATTGAATGCTGGTTAGACTCATGCTACCTTTGGGGTTGGTTTCATTTGTACTTTCACTTTATGGCGTTTGGTGGTTAAATCTGTTTGATCACAAGTTTGTTCTGTTGAAACTTTTAGTTTATAATGAGATCCAAGTGTTCCATTATTTCATTTTTACCCATCCGAGTGCTTAATTTGTCACAGGTCTTTCCTCTGTGGTGGATCAACCGGTATCTTTATCTACGCCTACTGCTTGTATTATTACTACGCTCGATCCGACATGTCTGGATTTATGCAAACCTCGTTCTTCTTTGGTTATATGGCCTGCATCTGCTATGGATTCTTCCTCATGCTCGGGACAGTTGGTTTCCGTGCCTCACTACTCTTTGTCCGTCACATATACAGGTCTATCAAATGCGAGTGACAGGTTATTTTTCATTTCCTTCCATTCTGTCATAGAAAATATTCTATGATTTTTGTTAGATATTTAGCAGGAATTGGAGAAGTGCCTTAAATTGTCAGCTAGCAAATTGTTGATGCATGTGGGTGGCAGAGGGCCTTGGATTAAGTTTTAGGCATCATCTGTTTATTAATATTTGGGTTCTATATAAACACCATGAGACAGATTTGTTTAGGATGCTGTTATTTTTATACTTTTATCATATAAAATTGATCTTTTTTTTTTTACTTGATGATTCAAAATCTAGTTTTCTTTTTTATCAACTACTTTAATTTTACTGTAAAATAATTATTATTTCCTACAGTTTGTGTAAAAAGAAAAGAAAACCTGGAACGGTCCGTCAGATAGATACTGTTCTAATGAACCTGGTTATTATTTGCCTTGATTTTAATTAACATGATTAGATATATGAATTTTGTAATTGCAGAAATAAAACAGATGTAGATAGCAAATTTATTCTAGGTTGGTCTATATTATTTTTAAAATTTTGTTAAATATTTATATTATTTTTAATTTAGGTAATTTGACGTTTTTCTAATATTTATAGTATTATCGTACTACTAGATTTAATTTTATATAATATATATAAATAATTTAATAAATATAATATTCGAACTTTCTTAAAACAATAATTAAACTGGGGATGTGGTTGGAACTTAAATGTCTAAAGCTCAAACTATACTAAATGGGTTTATTGTTTTGAGTTAATACTTTTTATCAAAATATTATCTCAAATTTCGGGTAAATTCTTTAATTTAGACAGATAATTTAACGGTTAACAAGTCTGCTATATAAATAACATTAACTAATTGGGTGTTAAGAGACTATATAAGCAACAATAATTAATGATGAAAGCAGTATCTTAATTTAATGAAAAAGTGAATTTGATGAACGTAGTTAGGCAAATGGAAGTAAATATAAGTTTCAATAAACGTCTAATATACAACTTTCCCCATTGATTAAGAGTATTTAATGCATTTTAAAATTATAAGATCTACCTGACAGTTTAAGTGAAAGCTGGATTCTAATATACCCTTAATATTCTTCTTTCATTTTTATTTCAATTTCAGGGTTTAAATTGGTAATTTAGGGTTTTTTTAAAAATTAGTACTTAATTATTTCAATTAATATATATTTTACATCCGAAACTTGTTCATTTATACTTAGTTGATATATAAACTTGTATTTCATCACATAGTTTGGTATTTTCGCACTAACACCATTAGTTTGTATTGATGTGATACTAATATCCAGTCAGACGGCGACACGTGATAACCTCTCAACATGTCATATGACAAACATAAATAATAAAAACTTTGAAAATATTTAAATGAATAAAAAAATCACATCAAGAATGAATCTTGACAATAATTCATCCAAATTTATGATATAGTTTTAGTAATTTTATATATATTATATTTTTAAAATATCATGTTATTGTTATTTTGAGAAATATATAAATTATAAAATTATAAAATATAAAAAGATAAAATATTTTGAAACAAATATAAAATTTATAATAAATATATATAATTACTAAACACAACCATCTGTCGGGTTCATTCTAGATGTGAAAACTCTTTTATACTTTTTATTAATTTATATATTTTATTTTTTAAATTATATCTTTTTTAAATTCAAAATAATAGTATAAATTACCTGATATTTTATTAAAAAAATTGACTTATAGATATAAAATGCTCTTAAGAAAAACCAAAACAAATAATTAAGTCCCTTGACTTAATTCACACCCATATTGTTGTTAACCTAAAAAATCAATTAAGGCCCTCTTCAACGGTCTTCATATTTGATCATGTTAATAGTTAAAACCAACTCATACACCAATAAGATGGCGACATGTAGCAACCTTTGCTTTAATATTTTATTTCTAATAAAAATCATAAAAATATTAAAAACTTATATAAATTTATAAAAATATAAAACTTATAAATATTATAAAATTTATAATAAATTCTAATAAATTATAAAAATAATAAAACATATTAAAAATATTTTAAAATATAAACTTATAAAAGATATATAAAATAAAAACTTATAAATATTATACAAGTATAAAAAGCTCTGATAAATTATAAATTTTTTATAAAACTAAAAAGTCATTTATTTCTTCCTCATTTTAGAAATTAAACCCTAAAATGAAAATAAACATATTTTTTTTTACTTTTCAAGTCCATTTTACGATCCATATTTAATGTTCATATTAAAACTTATATAAAGTTATAAAAGTTATAACCAATATAAAACTTATAAATATTATAAAACTTATAATAAATTATAATAAATTATGAAAATAATAAAATATTAAAAATATTTTAAAAAATGAACTTATAAAAATTATATAAAATCATAAAACTTATAAATACTATAAAAGTACAAAAGCTATAATAAATTCTAATAAATTATAAAAAATTATAAAACTATAAAATGTCATTTATTACTTATTTTAGAAATTAACCCCCAAATAAAAATAAACACGTTTTTTGGTACTTTCCAAATCTATTTTACTGTCCATATTTAAGGTTTATGGTTGCCCCTCCCTATAATATTGTCTCTAAGGTTCAAACCCATTTTCGCTTGAGAGTGCAATGGTTTTACCATTGCACCCAACCATTTGTTGGTATCAATAGGAGACATTTTGACAACTATTCTCATTTTCCAACAATTAATCTAATGCCACGTGTTCATTCAGATTTTAGGGTTTAATTTTCAAAATGAGGAATCAATAAATGAATTTTTAATAATTTATATATATGTCAATACTTTATATTTTTAAAATTATAATTTTTATAATTCATTATAATTTATTATAAGTTTTATGATTTTTCTATTCGTTTTATAAATTTATAAATTTTATTTTTTATAATATTTAGGATGTTTTATAATTTTATACATATTTATGATTTTTATAAATTTATATAATTTTTTAGTATTTTATAAAATTTTAACTTTTTTATTTTTATGATTTTTATTAGAAAATGAAAGATTAAAATAGGAATACCACATGTTGCCTTTTGATTGTTTTGTTAGTTGATTTTAACGGTCAATATTGTCAAAAACGAAAAGTTTAAGTATTTAATTGGAAAAAAACTCTTAAATATCAATTTAAAACTTAAAATAAAATTCAGGTACCAAAATATATATTCACCCAAAAAATCCTACAATAAAAGGTACGGCTAAGAGTGAAGAGGAGGAAGTGGCTGTGGTCCCAACCCAAGTATTGCCAAAGCCTAACCTTGAAACAGGCCTGGGCCTAGGGGTTGTCTAAATGTGTGGCTGCCCAGGGTTCAATGCTGAAAGAGTTCAAAATATTGTTTTTCAGTTTTTAAGGGAGCTCCCAAATTTTTTCTTTTTTAGCTTTTAAGGGTCCAAAATTTTTTTTACCAATTTTTAAGGGACCTAAAAATTTTTTTCTCTAACTTTTAAGGAACATAAAACCTTATTTTATTATTTTTCCTATGGTCCAAAAATATCAAGAACGAGCCTTGCTTGAGAACCCAATATTAAGAAAATTATACATGGAGGTTAAAATATATCCAACCTCAAGTTTTCAGTTCGAAATTTTAGTATTTTAATAGTAAAATAAAATAATTAATGAAGATATATATTTAGGTTAATGATATTTTTTCATATAAAATTGAGAATTTGCATGTAACTCATTAATTACAAGTAAGAATTTGAATATTTATAAAATTTTCATTCAAGAAATTAATTCGACGTCAACTTAATTAAAAAATATTAAAAATTAAATTCTTAAAGAATAAATTTTATTATAATGATATTTATATCTTTTAATAATTATACATCTTTTAAAATTAACTACTTAAAAGTACATTCATTAATAATATAATTTTAAAATAGATCTCAAAAATGAATGATTGGTTAAGATGAAAGATTAACTTTCTTTATTTTTTTTAATGTAGTTTCAGTCATCGATGTTGATTTTATATATCGTTTTACATATTTTTCTTCACCCATCTAATGTGTAATTATTAATCAAATAAAACTCACACTTGCTTTAACTTGTGAGACCAAAACTAAACTGCTAGATTGTCATTTTATTATAATTCTTTTCTTACATATATATAATTTATTAGAATATGATGAATTTTTTTTTAAAAATTGTACTGAAATTTTATAAATTTATTGATTTATGTTGTTTTTAGATAGAAAAATGAAAACACGTCCTATAGAGAACGTTTTTATTGTCATATCAGTGAAAAAGCGTCAAATAGGATGCATTTTTACTAATGTGGCAACAAAAATGCTCCATGTAGGGCGTGTTTTCATTTTGCTAAAAACTATCTTTTTCTTTTTTTTTTCTTGTGTTTGGAAATTAGAAGTTTGTAGATTTATTTTTATCTATGTTTGAGATAGAAGCGATTGTAGTTTTAAATAATGTTTGAATTTACAGTGGTGTCGTGGAGCTGGGTGACCTACAAATTTCATCTGTCATATGAGGATGGAGCCATCTTCTAGGAAGTTGGATTGCGTTGCAACTCAAGGTCCTAGTTGATGGTGATTATACGGTCTGGGGTTGAAGTATAACTAGCGCTTCAAGTTTACAAATGTTATGCTGTCAAGGGATGAATCATAAATGGGGCCTTAGTTGACGGTGGTTATGCGAGCACGGCAAGGAGCTTCTTATTAGAAGATGATACTTTATAAAACTCAAACATAAATAGGAGGAAGAAAAACACAACGACGTTTCAATACAATCAAGTAATGCATCTTATCCACCATCACCGAAGAAAGTGACCTATTTATTATAACCTGTGACAGCATTGGAGTGTAGTAGGTTATACTAACTAGGTCACTGCTTTCGGTGGTGGTGGGCAACATGAATAACTTAATTATACTAGAAGGGCCTTGCATTTTCCTTCCTCGCACCTATGTTTGAGTTTTATAAAACATGCTCTTCTAATGAGAAGACTTGTTGTCGTGCCCGCATTAGCATCGTCAACTACGACCCAATTTGTATGTAATCTCTTGACATCATAACCTTTGTAAACTTGAAGCCTTAGTTATACTTCAACCTGAGATAGTATAATCATCGTAAACTTGGACCTCAAGTTGAAAAGCGATCCTGACTTCTTAGGTGATGGCACCTTACTCACATGACAGGTGAAATTTGTAGGTTACCGAGCTCCGTGACTTCACCGTGAACTAAAACAAAACTTAAAACTATGACTATGTTTCCCTCAAAGCAAGAGAGAAATCAATCTTTAAACCCAAAAATTTCAACACACAAGAAGAAAAAAAATTAAAAGGAGATTGAGATGTGGTGAGTATGGGATAAAGAATGAGTGTTTATATAGGGGATGGGTGGGGTATAAAGGGGGAAAATTATCTTGGGAATCTCGGGTTGTAGAGCTCAGAAGCAATCAAGCTAGGGTGGTTGAAATGGCCACAGAGAAAATGCTTCCTTTAGGGGACACTTGCATCTGACGTGGTAGTGAAAATGCTTCTTGTATGGGGTGTTTTCCTCTAACATGTCAGATATGTGGCTTGAAAACGCGTCTTGTAGGAAGCATTTCCACTACCATGTTAGATGAAAACAGCCCATGTAAGGAGTATTTTCTCCCTGGCCATTTCAACCATACAACTTGACTGCTTCTCAGCCTCTGCAACCCAGGATCAACTTGATCAAGGAAAATGTAGAAATCGAACGTGTCTTATTTTATCATCCTAACTTGATTGAATCGAGTGAAAAAAAATTGAGTTAATCGAGTTGACGAGTCCTAGTTTATCATTCTAACTCGACATGAAATTTTTTTAAATCAAGTAAAGTGAAATGAAGTTCGAGTCAACTCGAATCGAATTGAGTGAAAGTGTTCGAGTTAAATTAAAAAATTCAACATGTCAAGTTAAAAACTTGTGCCAGTATAACTAATTACATGTTAGAGTACATAAATTTGGAACCATACATATTTGAAAACATTTTTAAAGAAAAAAAATACTTTAGTATGTTAAACTTGAATCATTAATTAACTAAATTAGGTCCCTTAAAATTATTATTCTAGAAAGTTTTAATTTTTTAACTTTCTTTGTATATTTTTAGAATTTTTATAATTGTATATATAAAATTTGTTATTCAGATTATTTTATTTATTTAAATTGTAAAATTCAACTCGAATTGTAAATTTTAAACTCACAACTCGATTGCATACAAATCAAACAAATTTAATAAATTGTCTAGGGTTTCGTCGCACTATTTGGTTTGGCAACTGCTCATCGACTTCGGCTCCACGCTGACATGGATGTCGGGGTTGATCGCTGACTTCATCTCCTTCCTTTGTGGTTGAACTCGATTGTGTCCTAGCTGCTCATTATGGATACCCTTGGGCTAAGTATGCGGTTGTGAGGATGACCCACCTCAGTAGAACAACAATGCTAGGAGTGTTTGCGATACTATTGGTGGGCCACTATATGGTGTTGCCTATAAAAGGTGGGAATTGAAGGCGATACTAGTTGCGTCGGTGTTGTTGGCAAGATTGGTGTAACCACCCGGTTTTAGTTAAATCAGAACAGTAGTTTTAGAAGTACAAATCCGAGGTTATAAAATTATTTTAATATTATTTTATGTGTTTACAGCATGTGATTGTATGTATGTGAAAGTTTCGTGAAATAATTTTAGCGTTTAAATGCTTAATTTGATAAAAGGACTAAATCGCGTAAAATGTAAAAGTTGCATGCTATAAGTTAAAAGTGTCTATTTGCTATAGTTTATTAAACCAAAGGTCCTTATGATTTTATTATGCCATTTATAAGGTTAATGGACATTAATGGCCTTATATTTGATGATTAAATGGTTTAATAACCAAGGGTAAAATGGTAAACTATATATTAATGTGTAGTTAATAAAAAAAACATAAAAATTAGTATTATTATTCATCTTTCTCACTAAAAATAAAAAGAAGAAAGATCATTTGAATCATTTTAGGGTTCGGCCCTTTGTATTCTTGATTAAGGTATGTCTTTGCTCGGTTTTTGATATTTTTACGTTTTTGTGATCGTTGCTTTGAGTCCTAGCTAGCCCGTGCCCTAATTTTTGAGTTTTTTGATGATTTTGTGAAGTGCCATTGATGAATGTTTAAGCTTTTAAATGTTTGATGATGAAAAATGGATATTTGTTGATAGATTATCATATTTTGTTAAGTGATTTTTAGTAAAAATACTATTTAGGGATTAAATTGTGAAAAGTACAAATTATGTGATTGAAATGTGAAATAAATGTGAAATATGGGCTGTTAGGGACCTCTAGTAAATTTGGCCAAGCATGGGTTTTGTCAAATTTGGTGTAATTTGTGTTTTTGTGAAATAAGGATTAAATTATAAAAATGTGGAACTTTAGGGGCTGAAGTGTAAAAATGCCCAAATATGTGTTTGTGGACTAAATTCAGTGATTTGATAAATAAATGAGTTAATTTTAAATTCATATAGATCAAGAAAGAAAGAAATCGGATTTAGATCGAAGGAAATCGAAAGTTGTCAAGTAGTCGATCCGATCCGTTCATCGTATATACGAGATAAGTTCATATGCTAATAAATACCTTTAAATTAATTTATAAATGTTTATTTGTCATTGAATTGTTATGAATGTTGAAAAAGTAAATACGAGCAATAATCGATGAAGTTATGATATCCGAAAGTCAGTACGAACCTTAGGAATAGTATAGGATACAAATGTCATGGCATTAGGATTATCGAGATGTGATTACATGTAAGGCCATGTCTGGACATTGGCATTCTATTGTGATTACGTGTAAAACCATGTCTGGGACATTGGCATCGTTATGTGATTTCGTGTAAGACCATAGCTGGGCTATTGGCATCGATATGAGATAACATGTAAGACCAGATTTGGGATATGGCATTGTACGAGCTATATGTGATTTTCGAGTATCCTTAATGATTTCGAAAGGTTCAATGGGCTAAGTCAAGATGAGAAAGAATATGAGGTTGAATTAAGTGACACAGGTAAGTACAAGATTCATACGAGTATTGAAAAGGGAAGTATTTGATGAAATTCCATGTGAATTTGAATAAGTATTCATTGAGAAAGGTTTGTGTATCTATATGTACTTATTCATAATTTGCTTATTTGATGAAAATGATGTTGATTCATGAGATAGTTTTATTTGTCTATGGCTTACTAAGCTTTTAAAGCTTACTTTGTGTGCTTTTTCCTTGTTTTATAGATTATCGAAGCTAGCTCGAATATCAGGGATCATCAGGAACTGTCATCACACAGTCGACTACTTGTTGGTATTTTTGGATGCTTTGTAAATATGGTATATGGCATGTATAGGCTAGTGAGTTGATGATAAGCTTTGAGTTATGATATTAGCCATGTGTGTTGGCTTGTGAAATGATATAATGTTGGTGTGTATTTAGCCATTTAAGTTGGCTTGATTTATGAGTTTGATAAGTGATTATATGTGGTAATAGTTGTCTTGTGTTTTGGCATATTTGATATGGTTCTTGTGATGGTTTTGAGTTGCTCAACTAGATAGATGTTAATTGGTGTATTATTGCTTGGAAGATGGCATGTTATGGCTTGATTTTGAGATGATGAAATGGTAAGTTTTGTAATAAGAAATAGTAATTAAAATGACGAGAAAATGTATAAAGAAGATAGATGAAGTTGTTAGTTTTGGTATATTGTTTTGGTATGTTATTGATTATGGAATTGATTAGTAGAAAGAATGGTTTATAAATGGCATGATATGTGTTTGGAATAGCATGTTTTGGTTGCTTATGAATGTATAAAAATGGTGTAAATTGTTGTGTTTTAAGTATGCTTGAAGTAGGTGAGAAATGTGGCTTAAACCAAGCCTAATTTTGCTCCACACGATTGATCACACGGATGTGTGACTCGACCGTGTGTCTGCTGTAATCTTGTTAAAACAAGATAGTGAGTTACATGGCTTAGACACACAGGAGTGTCTACTAGCCATGTGTGGCACACGGGCTGGCGCATGGGCATGTGGCTATCCGTGTGATCCAAGTCGGTATACCCTCTAGATTTCACACAGCCATGGCACACGGGCATGTGATCCTTATATGCATGAAAATTTTTTAAGTTTCCCAAAGTTTTCAAATGTTATCGGTTTAGTCTCGAACCTCTTCTAAGCATGTTTTAAGGTCTCGTAGAGCCTTATAAGGGACAATGTGATTATGTTTGATTAATGTTTATGTGATAATGGTTTCATATTTGAGAAATGTATGTTGTATGCTATAATCGATCGTTAATATCTCGTGGCCCTATTTGGATGACAAATACGGGTTAAGGGTGCTACAATTATTGGTATCAGAGCTATGATTTAGTCGATTCTAGGACTAACGTAGCGTGTGAGAGTCTAGTTATACAAGCCATATATATAAACTGCAATAGTGTGATGATTCTTGACAGCTTAAAGCGTGTTTTCATATAGTAAATAGATCCTGAACGAGCTTTAGCTGACGATGTGGAAAGTAATATGCCTGCTCCCGCTCAAGGGGTAACGTCGACTGATTCTAGGCTGATTTCAAGTAGCCACGAGAGAGAGGCTAAACAAGCCTTTTTTCCATATGATGAGTAAGTGGTTTACAGAGTTCGTACGAATGAATCCGGCTGCTCAACAACCTCCACTCTCACCTGTTCCTCAAAAAATCCCTGTTGTTTCTTAAGTTATAGATCAGATGCGATTTAACAAGCCGCCAGTAGATAAGATTTGAAAACATAGGACTGAAGAGTTTCAGGCTACTGTTAATGATGATGCTGAGAGAGCTGAGCTTTGGCTCGAGAACAAGATTTAAGTATTCAATGAATTATCTTGTACTCCTGATGAATGTATCAAATGTGTTGTATCTTTGCTGATAGATAACGCGTACCATTGGTGGAAAACATTGATATTTGTGGTTCCAAAAGAACATGTTATCTGAGAGTTCTTTCAATCTGAGTTCCAAAAGAAGTACATAAGTCAACAATTTCTTAATCAGAAGCATAAAGAGTTTCTAGAATTGAAACAAGGCTGGATGACTATCACTGAGTATGAAAGAGAATTCGTATGCTTAAGCAAGTATGCTCGAGAATATGTGTCTACTGAGGAGATAATGTGTAAATGGTTCGTTGATGGACTGAACAAGGATATAAAACTATTAGTCAGGATTCTTGAATTGAAAGAATTTGTTGTTCTGGTTGAAAGGGCTTGTAAAGTCAAAGATCTTAGTAAGAAAAGAGAAAAGTTGATTTTGAAGCAATAGATTCGAGAAAGAGATCAACTATTAAATCTTATCATCTGCATCGAAGAAATTCAGAGACTCGTTTAATCATTCTAATGCATCTGTGGGACATTCAAACAGAGATCATGAAAGACAACATTCGAGCTTTAAAGCTTCGGCTATCTTAATAGCTAGTGTCGAGAGTGCGAAACCAAATCAACCTGAATGTAGATAGTGTGGAAAATGACATTTCGGTGATTGTAGATTAAATGATCGGGCTTGTTTTAAATGTAGATTGTTAGGTTATTTTATTAAAGATTGCCTAGAGTTAGCTGAAAAAGATAATGCTCAGAGTATGAGGCCGAGTAATACTGCAGTTAGAGGGAGACCACACAGAAATATTGGTAATATAAGTGGTAGTCAGAGAGCGACAAAAGACACTACTATGAGATGTGATGCTAGAGCACCTGCCAGAGCTTATGCTATTCGCGCTCGCGAAGAAACTTCATCTCCAAATGTTATTACTGGTACTTTCACTCTTTATGATACTAAAGTTATTGCATTGACAGATCTAGTGTAACAGCCCGATTTTAGCTAAATCAGAACAGTGATTTTGGAACCACAAAATCGAGATCGAAAAATTATTTTAATATTATTTTTGGAGTTTATAGTATGTGAATATGTATGAGTGAAAATTTTGTGTGTTAATTTTATCATTTAGGTGGTTAATTTGACTAAAGGACTAAATCGCATAAAATGCAAAAGATGTATTCTATTTGTTAAAGTGCTTTAATTGCTATGAAATTTAAATGTGGTTATTTGACCTTTGGATAATGGGATGGACAAAAATAGTTATCCATTAAGTGAGTTTTTGTGTTATAATATAAGGTTAGAATAGTAATTAGTGAAATAATGATAATTAACCTAAAACAAAGTGAGAATGATGAACATTTTATCATCTTTATGGTCGAATGAAGCTAGGAAAATAGCAAAAATAGAATTTTGATATTCGACAACTTAGAAGCTTGATTAAGGTACGGTTTTGACTCGATTTTTGATGATTTTTACGTTTTTGTGATCGTTTCTTTGAGTACTAGCTAGCCCGTACCCTAATTTCTGAATTTTTTGGTGATTTTGTGAATTTCCATTGATGAATGCTTGAGTTCTTGAATGTTTGATGATGGAAAATGAATAATTGTTGACAGTTTTACATGTTTTGTAAAGTGATTTTGAGTAAAAATGTCAATTAGGGATTAAATTGAGAAAAGTGTAAATTTGAGGGGTCAAAATGTAAAATCAATGAAAGATATGAGCTTATATGAACTAAGGGAATATTCGGCCAAGCATGTGTATAAGGAAATTTTGTGAATTTTGTGTATTTATGAAATAGAGACTAAATTGAATAAATGTGTAACTTTAGGGGATAAAGTGAAAAATGCATAAATTTTGTGCTTTGGATGAAATTGAATGAGTTTCTGAATAAAAAGGGTTAATTTTGAATGTATATAGATCAAGAACGAAATAAATCGAATTTAGATCGAGGGAAAACGAAAGTTATCGAATAGTCGACTCGTCCGTTTATTTCGACTATGAGGTAAGTTCATATACAAATGAATGCCTTCAAACTGAATTATATGTGTATATTATTCATTGAAATGTTTTAAATGTTGAATGAATAATTACTAGCAAGAAACGACAGAGTTACGATTTCCGAAAGTCCTGTACAAACCTTAGGAATAGTATAGGATACGAATGTCATGACGTTAGGTTATCGAGATGTGTTTACATGGAAGACCATGTCTGAGATATTGGCATTGTGTTGAGATTACATGTAAGACCATGTGTGGGACATTGGCATCGCTAATTGATTTCGTATAAGACCTTGTCTGGGATAGTGGCATCGTTATAAGATAACATGTAAGACCATATCTAGGATACGACATTGTATGAGTTTTGGTGATTTTCGAGTATCCTTAACGATTCTGAATGGTTCAACGGGCAAAGACAAGTCGAGAAAGAACGTGTTAATGAATTAAACGACTCAGGTACGTACGAAGTTTATACTAGTATTGAAAAGTGAAGTAATTGATGAATTACATGAAAAAATGAACATTTATTCATTGAGAAAGGTTTGTGTATCTATATATATGTTTTCTTGTAATTGGCTATTGATAAAAATGTTGTGAATTATATGATAGTTTTATTTGTATATGGCTTACTAAGCTTTTAAAGCTTACTTTGTGTGTTCTTTCCATGTTTTATAGATTATCGAAGCTAGCTCGGACTCGGGGATCGTCAGGAATACGTCATTGCACTATCGATCATCTCGTTGGTATTTTTGGAAGCTTTGTATATTTGGTATATGACATGTATAGGCTAGTGTCATCTTGATATACTTTGAGTTGTGATTTTTGCCATGTGATTTGGCTTGTAAATGTTGGTTTGTAGCCATTTAAGTTGGCTTGAATTATATGCTTGATAAATGATATATGATATGTATATGTTGTTCTAAATGTTGGTTTGTTTGGAATGGTTGCTCTTGTAATTGGTTTTTAATTGTAGTAATGATGTTTAGAAGTTAGCATATAATGGTTTGTTTTGAGATGACCATATGGTATATTAAGTGACTTGAAATAGAGGTTATATTGATGATTTGATACATTTGGAAGATTGGTAAGTTTTGAAGATTTTGGCATAATGATTTAGTATGTTTTGGAATGTAAAATTGAGTAATTAAAATGGTTGATTATAGATGGTATGATATGTGTGTGAATTTGGCATGTTTTGGCTGCCGATATATGTTTAGAAATGATGCAATTTGATGTGGTTTAGGTTTGCTTGAGGAGGGCGAGAAATGTGACCTAAACCAAGTCTATTTTCCTTCTACATGGCTGAGCACACGGGTGTGTGGCCTGACCATGTGTGACACATGGCTTTGGTACACGGCCGTGTGTCCCCTGGGGTACCCTTCGATTTAAAGTCAGTATATCTTACAGTTTTGACACGGCTTAGACACACGGGCGTGTCTACTGGCCGCGTGAGCCATACGGACTGACACATGGGTGTGTGGTCAGCCATGTGACCCAAGTCAGTAACCCCCCTTAGATTTCATATAGCCTGGCACACGGACGTGTCCTCGGCCGTGTGGTACAAGTCAGTATGTATGCCCTGTTTTTGCACAGCCTGCACCATGGGCGTGTATGGTGGTCATGTGAGGCACACGGCCTGTTCACACGGGCGTGTGACCTATGATTTTATGAATTTTTTTAAGTGTTTAGAAATTTTTATATGTGATCGGTTTAGTCCCAAACTACTCTTAAACATGTTTTAAGGTCTCGTAGAACCTTATAAGGAACAATGTGAATGTTTATGAATAGTTTATAATATTGTATGCATAAATGTATAAGAATATGATGTTTTGTCCAGTAATGCCTCGTAACCCTATTCCGGTGATAGATACGGGTTAAGGGTGTTACATCCAGGATCAACCCATTCATATGTATGTGTGAATTTAGTATTCAGTAAGACTTTGTATAGATTCTACTAAATTTGTGATTAGAGTATCGAACCCCTTAGGCAAGTGTGTTTTGGTTGATAAAGTGTGCAAGAACTGTCCATTGATGATTCGAGATTTCTGTTTTCTGGTTGATCTGATGTTGTTGCCATTTGATGAATTTGATATAATTCTGGGTATGGATTGGCTAATGCTACATAATGCTATAGTAAACTGTAAACGAAAGACTATTGATCTGAGATGTCAGAATAATGAGATTATTCAGATTGAGTCAGATGATTTGAATGGTTTACCAGCAGTGATTTCATCGATGTTAGCTCAAAAATGTGAGAAAGGGTTGCGAAGCTTATTTTGCTTATGTGCTTAATACAAGAGTGACTGAAAAGAAGATCGAATCAGTGCCAGTTGTGTGTGACTATCTGGATGTGTTTCCTAAAGTATTACCGAGTTTACCACTGATTCGAGGGGTTGAGTTTGGCATTGAGTTAATGCCGGGTACAACATCGATATCGATAGCTCCGTACAGAATGGCTCCGACAGAGTTAAAAGAATTGAAAACCTAGTTGCAAGATTTGTTGGATAGAGGTTTTACTAGACCGAGTTTCTCTCCCTCGAGTGCATTGGTATTGTTTGTGAAAAAGAAAGATGGCACGATGAGAATGTGTATTAACTACAAACAGCTTAACAAAGTAACAATCAAGAACAAATACCCTCTAGCGCGGATTGATGATTTGTTTGATCAATTAAAAGGGGCAATAATATTTTTGAAAATCGATTTAAGATCGGGTTATTACCAGTTGCGAGTTAAAGACTCCGATATGCCAAAAAAATGCATTTAGAACGAGGTACGGACACTATGAATTTCTTGTTATGCCATTTGGACTAACAAATGCACCTACTATTTTTATAGACTTGATGAACCGGATTTTTAGCCGTACTTAGACCGATTCGTAGTTGTGTTTATTGATCATATCTTGATTTACTCTCGTGATGAATCTGAGCATATTGAGCACTTGAGAATTGTGTTACAAACTTTACGTGATAAGCAGTTATTTGCAAAGTTCAGTAAATGTGAGTTTTTGATCAAAGAGGTTAGTTTTCTGGGACATATAGTTTCAGCCGCAGGTATCCGAGTTGACCCAAGTAAGATATCTGTGATTATAGATTGGAAGCCTTCGAGAAATGTTTCTAAAGTCCACAATTTTTTGGGACTAGCTGGCTATTATAGATGATTTATGAAAGGTTTCTTAATGATTACAACTCCAATGACAAGATTGCTTCAAAAATATGTTAAATTTGAGTGGTTAGAAAAGTGTCAGCAGCGCTTCGAACAGTTGAAAGTATTACTGACTGAAGCACCAGTGTTAGTTCAGCCTAAGTCAGGAAAAGAATTCATAATTTTCAGTGATGTATCGTTAAATGGCCTGGGTTGTGCTTTGATGTACGAAGGAAAAGTTGTAGCTTATGCCTCGAGATAGTTGAAGCCACACGAAAAGAATTATCCGACGCACGATCTTGAGTTGGCAGCTATAGTGTTTGCGTTGAAAATTTGGCGTCATTACTTGTATAGTGAGAAATGCCATATTTATTCCGATCACAAAAGCTTGAAATATCTGATGACTCAAAGAGATTTGAATTTGCGACAGTGGAAATGGTTAGAATTGCTAAAATATTATGACTTGGTAATTGACTATCATCCGAGAAAAGCGAATGTAGTTGCTGATGCTTTAAGCCGAAAGTCCTTATTTACTTTACGTGCTTTGAATACACATTTGGCTTTGTCTGATGATGGTTCATTATTAGCTGAGTTGAAAGTGAGTCCATTATTTATACATCAGATTTGTGAGGCTCAAAAGTTTGATAATGAACTACAAGCAAATCGGGTTCAGTGTGAGTCAATTTCTGATTCAGAGTTTCAAGTTGATTTCGATGATTGTTTGAGATTCAAAGATCAATTATGTGTTATGAGAATTCAGAGTTGATTCAAATGATTTTGAATGAAGCACATAATAGTTGTTTATCAGTGAATTCGGGAAGTACAAAAATGTATAATGATTTGAAACATTTTTATTGGTGGCAAGGCATGAAAAGAGATATCTCAGAATTTGTTTCAAAATGTTTGATTTTGTCAGCAAGTCAAAGTTGAGCATCAAGTACCGTCAGGTTTATTACAAACTATCATGATTCCCAAGTGGAAATGGGACAGAGTAGCTATAGGTTTTGTTTCGGGTCTGCCCTTAACTCTGAGAAAGAAAGATGCAATTTGGGTTGTTGCTAATAGATTAACAAAATTTGTGCATTTCATTCCGATATGTATAGATTACTCACTTGATAAATTAGTTGAGTTGTACATATGAGAGATTTTTCAATTGCACAGAGTGCCATTATCTATTGTTTCGGATAGAGATTCGAGGTTCACTTCACGATTTTGGAAGAAACTACAAGAGGCATTGGGTACAAAGCTACATTTTAGTACTGCTTTTCACCCACATATGGACGGTCAATCCAAGCGAGTTATTCAGATACTCGAGGATATGTTATGATGTTACATTCTTGAGTTTGAAGGTAGCTGGGAGAAATATTTACCACTAATTGAATTTTCTTATAACAATAGCTTTCAATCAAGTATAAAGATGGCACTATATGAAGCTCTATAGGTCAAAAATGTCGAACACCATTGTACTGGACTAAGCTAAGCGAGAATAAGATTCACGGGGTTGATCTGGTCAGAGAGACAGAAGAGAAAGTGAAAGTAATTCGTGATAGTTTAAAAGCAGCTTTGGATCGACAGAAATCTTATGTAAATTTGAAATGGAAAGATATTGAATTTCAGCTCGGGGATAGAGTGTTTCTGAAAGTGTCACTATGGAAAAAGATATTGCGGTTTGGTCGAAAAGGGAAATTGAATCCGCGATTTATCAGACCGTATGAGATTATTGAGTGAATCGGGCCAATTGCTTATCGACTATCTTTACCGTTTGAGTTAGAGAAAATACATAACGTGATTCATGTGTCGATGCTTCGACAATATCAATCTGACTCTTCACTTGTCATTTCCCCAACCGAAGTTGAAATTCAGCTAGATTTATCGTACAGTGAAGAACCGATTCGAATTTTAGCTCGTGAGATCAAAGAGTTGAGAAATAAAAGAATTGCATTAGTGAAAATATTATGGCATTGACACAAGGTTGAAGAAGCTACATGGGAACCATAGGATGCTATAAGAAAGCAATATCCAAACCTATTCACTGGTAAGATTTTCGAGGACAAAAATCCTTAAGGGGAGAGTTGTAACAACCCGTTTTAGCTAAATCGAAATAATGGTTTTGGAACCACAAATCTGAGGTTGGAAAATTATTTTAATATTATTTTATGTGTTTACAGCATGTGATTATATATATGTGAGTTTCGGGAAATAATTTTAGCTTTTAAATGCTTAATTTGATAAAAGAACTAAATTGCGTAAAACGTAAAAGTTGCATGCTATAAGTTAAAAATGTCTATTTACTATGGTTTATTAAACCAAAGGTCCTTATGATGTTATTATACCATTAATAAGGTTAATGGACATTAATGGCCTTATACTTGATGATTAAATGGTTTAATAACTAAGGGTAAAATGGTAAACTATGTATTAATGTGTATTTAATAAAACAAAACATAAAAATTAGTGATATTATTCATCTTTCTCACCGAAAATCAAAAGAAGAAAGACCATTTGAAGTATTTTAGGATTTGGCCCTTTGTATTCTTGTTTAAGGTATGTTCTTTGCTCAATTTTTGATGATTTCTACATTTTGTGATCATTACTTTGTGTCCTAGCTAGCCCGTGCCCTAATTTTCAAGTTTGTTGATGATTTTGTGAAGTGCCATTGATGAATGTTTAAGCTTTTAAATGTTTGATGATGAAAAATGGATATTTGTTGATAGATTATCATATTTTGTTAGGTGATTTTTAGTAAAAATACTATTTAGGGATTAAATTGTGCAAAGTACAAATTAAGCAGTTGAAATGTGAAATAAATGTGAAATATGGGCTGTTAGGGACCAATAGTGAATTTGGCCAAGCATGGGTTTTGTCAAATTTGGTGTAATTTGTGTTTTTGTGAAATAAGGATTAAATTATAAAAATGTGGAACTTTAGGGGCTAAAGTGTAAAAATGCCCAACTATGTGTTTGTGGACTAAATTGAGTGATTTGATAAATAAATGAGTTAATTTTAAATTCATAGAGATAAAGAAATAAAGAAATTGGATTTAGATCGGGGGAAATGAAAGTTGTTGAGTAATCAATCCAATCCATTTGTCGTATATACGAGGTAAGTTCATATGCTAATAAATACCTTTAAATTAATTTATAAATGTTTATTTGTCATTGAATTGCTATGAATGTTGAACGAGCAAATACGAGTAAGAATCGACGAAGTTATGATATCCGAAAGTCCCGTACGAACCTTGAGAATAGTATAGGATACAAATGTCATGACATTAGGATTACCGAGATGTGATTACATGTAAGACCATGTCTGGGACATTGGCATTGTATTGTGATTATGTAACAGCCCGGTTTTAGCTAAATCGAAATAGCGGTTTTAGAACCACAAATCCGAAGTCGTAGAATTATTTTAATATTATTTTTGGTATTTACAGTATTTTAATTGATATGTGTGAAAATTTCATAATTTAATTTTACCATTTGTATTCTTAATTTGATAAAAAGAACTTAATCACTTAAAATGTAAAACTGGCATTCTATTTGTTAAAGTACTAATTTGCTATGGTTATTTAATTGTTAAGTCCTTAAAGCGAAATTAGCCCACTATTAAAGCTAATGGACGGTAATGGACAACCATTATGTGTTTTGTAATTTAAATATTAAGGTTAATATGGTAATTATGTTAATAAATGATATTAAAATAAAACAAAACATGAAATGGCCATGCATGTTCAGGTTTTGGCCGAATATTGAAGAGAAAAAGAACCATTTGAAAGCTTTTAAAGTTCAGCACTTTGAAACCCAAATTGAGGTATAGATTTTGTTCAGTTTTTGATGATTTTTATGTTTTTGAGATCGTTGCTTTGAATACTAGCTAGCCCATACTTGAATTTTTGAATTTGTTGATGTATTCGTGATTTGCCATTGTTGATAGCTTGATGTTTTTGTGGTTTGATGATGAAAAATAAATATTTGTTGATAGATTATTATGTTTAATTAAGTGATTATTGATAAAAATGCTTATTTAGGATTAAATTGTGAAACTTGAAAATTTAGGGGTCAAAATGTAAAATGAACGAAATTAATGGGCTGTTAGGGACATAGGGAGAATTCAGCCTAACTAGAGTTTATTAAAATTTTGAGTATTTTGTGTTATTTTAAAATAGGGACTAATTTGAGAAAAATGTAAAATGTTAGGGGCTAAAGTGAAAAATGCCCATTTATGTGTTTGTGGATTGAATTGAATGAATATGGCATTAAATAAGTTAAATTTGTATTAATTTAGATCAAGAAAGGAAGAAATTGGTTTGGATAGGGGAAGTCGAAAGTTGTTGAATAGTCATTCTGGTCCGTTCGTTTTCGTACGAGGTAAGTTCGTAAGTAAATAAATATTTTTTTAAATTCAATTGTATATGTTTATATCTATTGCCGAATTTATTAGTATTTATATTCATATTGCCGAATTGAATTGGGTATTTGATGATTTGTTTCAAGCTTGAGTTGATTGAATAACAAAGTCGTAAGCTCCAAACGAACCTTAGGAATTGTACAGGATACTAGTGTCATAACTTTTGGACTTCCGATGTGTGAATTCGTGTAAGACCATGTCTAGGACATTAGCATTGTATATGACTCATGTAAGACCCTGTCTCGGAAAGTGGCATTGATATATGATAACATGTAAGACCATATCTGGGATATGGCGTTGTACGAGCTATGTGTGTTATCCTAGTATCCTTGTCAATTCCGAACGGTTCAACGGGAAATGTCAAAGTAAAATCGAATGTGAATGTAAGTTAAATGAATCAGGTATGTGTAAAGTTTATATATATTCATGAATAATTAATGTATGTGTAATATTTAATGTGGTAATATGAAGTTATATGAACTAGTTGAATGTATATGTGTAAGAGATTAGTTATAATTGACCTAATCAAATTGAAATATATATGTTTATGTGATGATTTATTTTCTTATGGCTTACTAAGCTTTAAAAGCTTATTTTGTGCATTCCTTCTCTATTTTATAGATATATAAAGCTAGCTTCGAGCTTGGGGATCGTCAAGGAACATCGTCACACTATCGACCAATATTTGGTACTTTTGGAAATGTGTAAATATGACATATGGCATGTATAAGCTAGTTGTGATATGTTTGGATTTGAATTTGTATATATATATATATAGCCATGTGAAAAAATGGATTGATCATAATGTTAATGCTTGTGTGTATTCGGTCATGCCTTAAGCTTATTTTGGAAGTATGTTTCATGGTATATATGTTTGTGGTGTTTGGTTATATGATTCGGCAATGAGATATGATAAGTATGATATGATTCGGCTTATGTGAAGTAAATATGATTGATTACGAAATGTGCTATATATGTGGTAGTAAATTCAACTTTGGGAATTGGTTCATTTTGATAAGCATGTGATTTTAATAATGGTGTGACCTATTGAGGTTAGATTTGATGACGAATAGGTGTCTATTTGAATGGTTGGACATATGAGGTTTAAACATGATAATTTGCATGTAAACTAGGTATGTTTGAATTGTCAATTGTGTTCAAAAGGGTAAATTTTATTTTAATGAAATGGGTTTGAATTTTATAGGTAATTTGATAGCTGAATAGATAAAGTGATGAATGGCTAGGTACAAGTAATTTTAGATCGGTTATTGAGTATGTGAGTTGGGTGTAATATGATTTGCCTAATTGTGACCGAATATGGTTAATAATATTATATTAAAATGCATATGAATTTGTATTGAACAAGACATTATCCGAGTAATTGGTAATGTTTGCTAATGTTTCATGTATGGATATTTAATAAGCTAAATGATATGTCTTGTTTTAACTTAATGAGTGAATGTGCATAAGTACATAGGTTGGTAGGTTTGGTAATTAACTAATGAATTAGATGTTTAGAAGCAGATGGATTGATGTATATTAGTTCAGTTGAATAGGTGATTAAATAAATAATATTGATATGTTTAAATTTTAAAGCATGTTTTGTGTTTAGTTGGTTAAGTGATCCATATGTGCGAATGTGATTTATATGATTGGGCTACTGGTCATTATCCGAGTTTAAAAAATTTTAGATTGAGTTAATATAATTTTGTGCATAATTTAAAATGAAAGACTGTTTTGAGTTGTTTTTTTGTCGGGAATGCCTCGTAACCCTAATTCGATGACGGATATGGGTTAGGGGTGTTACATTTGATTGGTATTAGAGCTACGATTTAGTTGGTTCTAGGACTAACGTAGCACGTGTGAGTCTAGCTATACATGCCATATTTGTAAACTGCGATAGTGTGATGATTCCTGACAATTAAAATGAGTTTTTGTATAGTAAATTGGTCCCGATCGAGCCGTAGCTGATGACGTGAAAAGTAATGCACCCGCTCCTGCTCAAGGGGCAATACAATCTAATTCTAGACTTGTTACGAGTAGCCACGAAGGAGTGGCTAAACAAGCCTTCTTCCAAATAATGAATGAGTGGTTCACTCAGTATATTAGAACTAATTCGGCTACTCCACAGCCTCCACCCCGGTCTAATTCTCCACAAGTCCCTGTCATGCCACAAGCTGTGAATCCAATTCAATTGAGTAAGCCTCCGGTTGATAATATTAGAAAATATGGGGCTAAAGAGTTTCGTGCTACTGTTGATGATGATGCTGAGAGAGCTGAACTCTGGCTCGAGAATACGATACGAGTGTTTGATGAAATGTCATGTACTCCTGATGAATGTCTTAAATGTGCTGTTTCACTTTTGAGAGATATGGCATATCATTAGTCGAAAATGTTGATATCTGTGGTTTTGAAAGAATGAGTCACTTGGGAGTTCTTTCAGATTGAGTTTCGAAAGAAATACATCAGTCAGAGATTCATAGATCAGAAACGTAAAGAGTTTCTTGAGTTGAAACAGGGTCGTAAGTTTGTTACAAATACGAACGAGAATATGTGAGATTAAGTCAATATGCATGAGAATGTGTCTCGACCGAAGTAATTATGTGCAAGAGATTTAAAGATGGCTTGAATGAAGATATCCACTTGTTAGTCGGGATTCTAGAAATAAAAGAGTTTGTTGTTCTTATCGAAAGAGCGTGAAAAGCTGAGGAACTCAGGAAAGAGAAAAGAAAAGGCAACTCGGTAGCTCGAGAGATACGAAAAAGATCATTAAGTAAGTCATTTCAGATGGCATCAAAGAAGTTTCGAGATGATTTTAGCCGTTTAAAGGCTACTGTGGGCTACTCTAGACAAGATTGAAATAGACCACCTGTGAGTTCAAAAGCTACCTCTTAGCTAGTGTTGGTAACGTCAGACCAAATCAACCTGAGTGCAAACATTGCAGTAAATGACATCTCGACAATTGTAGATTGAATGATCGAGCTTGTCTCAAATGTGGATCATTAGATCATTTCATTCGTGAATGTCCTGAGTTGGCTGAATAAGGTACAGTGCAGAATACGAGGCTGAGTAACTCTGCAGCTAGAGGTAGACTACCCAGAATTAAGGGTAATGTGAGTGGTAGCTAGAGAATGACTAAAGACACAGTTGTTAGATCTGAAGCCCGCGCACCTACCAGAGCTTATGCCATTCCCGCTCGTGAAGAAGGTTTTTTTAAAACAAGGTACGGACTTTATGAGTTTTTAGTTATGCCTTTCAGATTATCGAATCACCTGTTGTTTTATAGACCTAATGAATTGGATCTTCAGATTGTATTTGGATAGATTTTTTGTTGTGTTTATTGATGACATCTTGATTTATTCTCGTGATGAATCTGAGCATGTTGAACATCTGAGAGTAGTACTACAGACTTTGCGCGATAAGCAGTTGTTTGCGAAGTTCAGTAAATGTGAATTCTGGTTGCATGAGGTCGATTTTCTGGGGCATATTGTGTCAGCATCGAGTATTCGAGTGGATCCAAGCAAGATTTTGGCAATATTAGATTGAAAGCCTCCGAGAAATGTATCCGAAGTTTGAAGGTTTTTGGGACTCGCCGGTTATTATAGACAATTCGTAAAAGGTTTCTCTACCATTGCAGCCCTAATGACGAGACTGCTTCAAAAAGATGTTAAGTTTGAGTGGTCAAATAACTGCCAGAAAAGTTTTGATTAGCTGAAAGCCTTATTAACTGAAGCTCCAGTGTTATTTCAGCCATAATCGGGTAAAGAATTCGTAATCTATAGTGATGCATCGTTGAATGGACTGGGATGTGTTTTGATGCAGAAAGGCAAAGTCATAGCTTATGCCTCGAGATAATTAAAGCGGTATAAAAAGAATTACCCGATGCACGATTTGGAATTAGCAACTATTGTGCTCGCGTGGAAGATTTGGTGCCACTATCTATTCAGTGAGAAATGTCATGTTTATTCTGATCACAAAAGCTTAAAATATTTGATGACTCAGAAAGATTTAAATTTGCGACAGCGGAGATGGTTGGAATTGTTGAAAGATTACGAGCTAGTGATTGACTACCATCTGGGAAAGGCTAATGTTGTGGTTGATGCTTTAAGTCAGAAATCTTTGTTTGCACTACATGCAATGGATACTCAAATGACTCTATCTGATGACGGCTCGATTGTAGCTGAGTTGAAAGCGAGACTGTTATTTATACAGTAGATTTGTGAAACTCAGAAAGTTGATAATGAATTGTTAGCAAAACAGGCTCAATGTGATTCAAACTCTGATTCAGAATTTTGAGTTGATGCTGATGATTGTTTAAGATTCAGAGGTCGAATATGTATTCTTAGAAACTTAGAGTTGATTCAGATGATTTTGAATGAAGCACATAGTAGTCGTTTGTCTATTCATCCGGGAAGCACGAAAATCTATAACGATCTGAAACAATTTTACTAGTGGTCTGGTACGAAAAGAGATATCTCTGAATTTGTTTCAAAATGTTTAATCTGTTAGAAAGTTAAAACTGAGCATCAAGTACCGTCTGGGTTACTTCAGTTGATTATGATTCCCGAGTGGAAATGGGACAGAATGACAATGGATTTTGTATCGGGTTTGCCTCTGTCTCTGAGTAAGAAAGATACAGTTTGGGTAGTGGTTGATAGACTGACGAAGTCGGCTCATTTTATTCCGATACGAATAGACTACTCACTTGATAAGTTAGTTGATTTGTATATCATGGAGGTCGTGACATTGCATGGAGTACCTATTTCTATTGTTTCGGATAGAGATCCAAGGTTCACATTGTTGCTTTGGAAGAAACTGCAAGCTGCATTAGGTATGAAGCTAAACTTTAGTACTGCTTTTCACTTACAGACGGATGGACAATTTGAGCGGATTATCTAGATACTCGAGGATATGTTGAGATGTTGCATTCTTGAGTTTGAAGGTACGTGGTAACGATACTTGCCATTGATTGAATTTGCGTATAATAATAGCTTTCAATCGAGTATAAAAATGGCACCTTACGAAGCTTTGTACGGTCGTAAATGTCAAACACCTTTGTACTGGATTGAGCTCAGCGAGAATAAGATTCACGGGGTCGATTTGATTAAAGAGACTGAACAGAAAGTGAAAACGATTCGTGATAGTCTGAAAGTAGCCTCAGATCGTCAGAAATCGTACGCAGACTTGAAACGAAAAGATATTGAGTTTCAGATTGGGGATCGAGTGTTTTTGAAAGTATCTCCGTGGAAGAAAATACTTAGATTTGGCAGAAAAGGCAAGTTAAGTCCGAGATTCATCGGGCCGTATGAAATTATTGAGCGTATCGGGCCTGTTGCTTACAGATTGTTGTTGCCACCTGAGTTAGAAAAGATTCATAATGTATTTCACGTATCAATGCCTAGACTATATCGATCCGATCCCTTGCATGTGATTTCCCTGTTTGAGATTGAGATTCAATCCGATATGACTTACGTAGAAGAACCGATCCAAATTTTATATCGCGAGGTTAAAGAATTGAGAAATAAGAAAATTTCATTAGTGAAAGCTTATGGCATCGACACGGGGTTGAAGAAGCTACGTGAGAGCTCGAGGATGCTATGAGAGAACAATACCCAAACCTTTTCACTGGTAAGATTTTCAGGGACGAAAATCCCTAAAGGAGAGAGTTGTAATAGCCCTGTTTTAGCTAAATCAAAATAGTCATTTCAGAACCACAAATCTGAAGTCTTAGAATTATTTTAATATTATTTTTGGTGTTTACAGCATGTTAATTGATATGTGTGAAAATTTCGTAGTTTAATTTTACCGTTTGTATGCTTAATTTGATAAACAGGACTTAATCACATAAAATATAAAAGTGACATTCTATTTGTTAAAGTACTAATTTGCGATGATTATTTAATTGTTAAGTCCTTAAAGTGAAATTAGGCCACTATTAAAGCTAATGTACAGTAATGGACAACCATTATGTGTTTTGTAATTTAAATATTAAGGTTAATATGGTAATTATGTTAATAAATGATAATAAAATAAAAGAGAAAAAGAACCATTTGAAAGCTTTTAAAGTTCATCACTTTGAAGCTCAAATTGAGGTTTGGATTTTGTTCGATTTTTATGTTTTTGAGATCGTTGCTTCGAATACTAGCTAGCCCATGCTTGAATTTTTGAATTTGTTGATGTATTCGTAATTTGCCATTGTTGATAGCTTGATGTTTTTGTGGTTTGATGATGAAAAATAAATATTTGTTGATAGATTATTATGTTTAATTAAGTGATTATTGATAAAAATGCTTATTTAGGATTAAATTGTGAAATTTGAACATTTAGGGGTCAAAATGTGAAATAAATAAAATGAATGGGCTGCTAGGGACATAGGGAGAATTCGACCTAACTAGAGTTTATTAAAATTTTGAGTATTTTGTGTTATTTTGAAATAGGGACTAATTTGAGAAAAATGTAAAATGTTAGGGGCTAAAGTGAAAAATACCCATTTATGTGTTTGTGGATTGAATTGAATGAATATGACATTAAATAAGTTAAATTTGTATTAATTTAGATCAAGAAAGGAAGAAATTGGATTTGGATGGGGGAAGTCGAAAGTTGTTGAATAGTCGTTCTGGTCCGTTTGTTTTCGTACGTGGTAATTTAGTAAGTAAATAAATATTTTTTTAATTCAATTGTATATGTTTATATCTATTGCCGAATTGATTAGTATTGATATTCATATTACCGAATTGAATTAGGTATTTGATGATTTGTTCCAAGCTTGAGTTGATTGAATAACGAAGTCGTAAGCTCCAAACGAACCTTAAGAATTGTACAAGATACTGGTGTCATAACATTTGGATTTCTGATTTGTGAATTCGTGTAAGACCATGTCTGGGATATTGGTATTGAAGTGATAAAACATGTAAGACCATGTCTAGGACATTGGCAACGTATATGACTCGTATAAGACCCTATCTGGGACAGTGGCATCGTTATATGATAACATGTAAGACCATATTTGGGATATGGCATTGTACGAGCTGTGTGTGTTATCCTAGTATCCTTGTCAATTTTGAACGGTTCAACGGGAAACGTCAAAGTAAAATTGAATGTGAATGTAAGTTAAATGAATCAGGTATGTGTAAAGTTTTTATATATTCATGAAGAATTAAGGTATGTGTAATATTTAATGTGGTAATATGAAGTTATATGAACTAGATGAAGTTATATGAACTAGTTGAATGTATATGTGTAAGAGATTAGTTATAATTGGCCTATTCGAATTGAAATTTATATGTTTATGTGATGATTTATTTGCTTATGGCTTACTAAGCTTTAAAAGCTTATTTTTTACATTCCTTCTCTATTTTATAGATATATAAAACTAGCTTCGAGCTCGGGGATCGTCAAGCAACATCGTCACATTATCGACCAATATTAGGTACTTTTGGAAATTTATAAATATGACATATGGCATGTATAAGCTAGTTTTGATATGCTTGGTTTTGAATTAGTATATATATATATATAGCCATGCGAAAAAATGGCTTGATCATAATGTTAATGCTTGTGTGTATTCGGTCATGCCTTAAGCTTATTTTGGAAGTATGTTTCATGGTATATATGTTTGTGGTGTTTGGTTATATGATTCGGCAATAAGAAATGATAAGTATGATATGATTCGGCTTATGTGAAGTAAATATGATTGATTACGAAATGTGCTATATATGTGGTAGTAAATTCGGCTTTGGTAATTGGTTCATTTTGATAAGCATGTGATTTTGATAATGGTGTGACCTATTGAGGTTAGATTTGATGACGAATAGATGTCTATTTGAATGGTTGGACATATGAGGTTTAAACATGATAATTTGAAAGCAAAATAGGTATGTTTGAATTGTCAATTGTGCTCAAAAGGGTAAATTTTATTTTAATGAAATGGGTATAAATTTTATAGGTAATTTGATAGCCGAATAGATGAAATGATGAATGGCTAGGTACAGGTAATTTTGGATCGGTTATTGAGTATGTGAGTTGGGTGTAATATGATTTGCCTAATTGTGACCGAATATGGTTAATAATATTATATTAAAATGCATATGAATTGGTAATGAACAAGATATTATTCTACTAATTGGTAATGTTTGCTAATATTTCATGTCTGGATATTTAATAAACTAAATGATATGTCTTGTTTTGACTTAATGAGTAAATGTGCATAAGTACATAGCTTGGTATGTTTGGTAATTAACTAATGAATTAGATGTTTAGAAACGGATGGATTGATGTATATTAGTTGGGTCGAATAGCTGATTAAATAAATAATATTGATATGTTTAAATTTTAAAGCATGTTTGGTTTTTAGTTGGTTAAGTGATCCATATGTGCGAATGTGATTTATATGATTGGGTTGGTGGTTACTATTCGAGTTTAAAAGTTTTCAGATTGAGTTAATATAATTTTGTGCATAAATTAAATTGAAAGACTGTTCTGAGTTGTGTTTTGGTCGGTAATGCCTCGTAACCCATGTCAGTTACACGGCTTAGACACAGGGGCGTGTCTCTTGGCCGTGTGTGGCACACGGGCTAGCGTATGGGCATGTGGCCGGCCGTGTGATCCATGTCAGTATACCTTTCAAATTTCACACGGCCATGGCACACGGGTGTCTCTCCGGGCGTGTGATGCAAGTTAGTGTGTATGCCTTGTTTCCACACGGCTTATGACACAGGCTTGTCTGGTGACCGTGTGAGGCACACGGCCTATTCACACGGGCGTGTGATCTTTATACGCATGAAAATTTTCTAAGTTTCCCAAAGTTTTCAAATGTTATTGGTTTAGTCCCAAACCTCTTCCAAGCATGTTTTAAGGTCTCGTAAAGCCTTATAATGGACATGCGATTATGTTTGATTAATGTTTATGTGATAATGGTTTCATGTAACAACCCAGTTTAGACCTTAGTCGGAATTGTGGTTTCATGTGTGAAAATTTCGTATGAAAATTTGATCGTTTGTGTGCTTAATTTGATAAAAGGACCTAATTGCGTAAAATGTAAAAGTGGCTTGATTATTGTTAAAGTGTTTATTTGTTATGGCTTTTATTTGTAAGGTCCTTAATATGTAAATAAACCATGGCTTTAATGAATGGACATATAAGGATATATGATAGTGGATTTTAAATGAATTTAATAAGGCTAAAATGGTGTAATGAATATAAATGTTAATTAAATTAAACAAAGCATAAATTAAGCCATTTATGTTCATGTTGGCCGATTATATCAAAGAAAAAAAAGAAGAAAAACACAACTAGGGTTCAACACTTGTGATTGTTGATTAAGGTATGTATTTTGCTCGGTTTTTTTATCATTTTTATGTCTTTGTGATCGTTCCTTTGTGTTCTATAAAGCCCATGTCCCAATTTCTGAGTTTGATGATGATTTGGAATTATGCCATTGTTGATTTTGTAAGCTTTGAAATGTTAGTTGATGGAAAATGAAAGATATGTGTTGGGTTAGTATATTTTGTCTTTGAATTTTTGATGAATTTGAGTAATTTGGGCTAAATTGTAAAAATGAGATTTTGAGGGACTAAAATGTGAAATAAATTAAACATATGGGCTTATACAAACACCATGTATATTCGGCTAAACAAGTGTGTAAGAGAATTTTGTGTATTTTGTGATTTTGTGAATTAGGGACTAAAATGTCAAAATATGAAAATATAAGGGCTAATTTGTAAAATGCCCTAAATATGTATTTTTAGATTGATTTGAATGAATGTGAGTTTGAATAAATTAAATTTGAATGTGTTTAGATTAAGAACTAAAGAAAACGGAATTAGACTGGGAAAAGTCGAAAGTCGTCGGGTAGTCAATTCTGTTCGTTCGAATCCGTACGAGGTAAGTCGATATACAAATAAATGTATTTTAAATTGAATCATTATTGTTTATATGCTCTTGAATAATGATGAATGATTATATGAGTTGAGTGTGAGATATTCGAGAAAGTATCGACAAAGATTCGATGTCTGAAAAGTCCCATACTAACCATAGGAATAGTCACGATACATATGCCATGACATAGGATCCGATATGTGTTTTCGTGTAAGGCCACTTCTGGGACGTTGGCATCTACTTATGATTTACGTGTAAGACCATGTCTGGGACATCGACATTGCATTGGATTTCGTGTAAGACCCTGTCTGGGACGGTCGCATCGATATTTGATTACATGTAAGACCACGTCTGGGTACGTTGGCATTGTATGAGCTTTCTGAGCTATCCGAGTATCTTTATTGATTCCGAATGGTTCAACCGGTATTCTGAGAAAATGGTTGACTATGTAAATTTGTATCCGATCCAGGTACGTTTGAATTGTATACCATGTTTGAGAATGGAAGGTAAGTATATGTACCTTGGTGAACATATGATATAAGTATGAGTTGTTATGAGAATGGGTTATGATATGTATATGTGAATCATGTTCAAATGAACTATAAGAGATATATGGCTATGTGAATGTATTTTTCTTTGAATTATGTGAATGAATTGATCTAGATTGATGTTATTTGTTAAGTTTATTTGTTTATGGCTTACTAAGCTTTTGAAAGCTCACTTTGTATGTGTTTGCATTGTTTTATAGATATCGAAGCTATCAGAACCTTGAGGATTGTCGAGGATCATCACCACACTATCGAACTCTATTTTGTTACCTTTTGAAAATGTATATACTGAAGTATGGCATGTATAGGCTAGAAGTAATTGTATATGTTTTGTAATGAGTATATCATGCCATGTGATATGGCTAGATTATGTTTGAACTTATAATTTGATTTTGATATATGATATGTGAAGCAAAAATGACATATTTGGTGCATATATATGACGTAGTGAGAAATGGTCAAAATGGTAAGTTGGTAATGTGATTTAGTTATATAAATGGTATGATTTTGATATGAGAATGGATTTGAAACTCTGTTGTAAGAATATGTATGATTGAATGTGTTTGGTAGGTGATTATGATATAATTTGATTTGGATAATAAGCATGAAAGTGGTTTATAATGATATGATATTTATGATACATATATATTATGGTTGAAATTGGTTGAAAATTTGGTATGAAATGTTTTGGTTTGATGCTTGTAGGGAGGACCCAAAAATGGGTGGCATGTTGGCCTTGTAAATGGCCTATTTTTGCCTACACGGGCAGGGACACGGGCGTGTGTCTCAGCCGTGTTGCTCGAGGGCCATTTTGAAATGAGCCTGAGCAGACCACACAGTCATACACACGGGCGTGTGCCAAGCTGTGTGGCCAAGTCAGTTTCGAGTATGGGCTAGACACACGAGCGTGTGACTGGGTGTGTGACCCAAGTCAGTATCCTCCCTAATTTTCACACGGCCTGGGACACAGACGTGTCTTATGGCCATGTGGACAAGTCATTATGTATGCCCTATTTTTCCACGGTCTAGACACATGAGCATGTCTAATACCGTGTTAGGCACATGGCCTGCTCACACGGGCATGTGACCTGTATAACTTTCAAAAATGTTTAAGTTTCGAAAAATTTTGTATGAGCTCAGTTTAGTCCTGACCCCTTTCTAAAGTATTTTTAAAGTCTCGTTGACTTACATAAGGGACTCTATAATGATGTATGACCTATGATGCTATGATGATTGTGAATTGAATGCTAAATATTTTGATATGTTCGATAATGCCTTTTAATCCTAGTTCGGTGATGGATACGGGTTAGGGGTATTACATTTGGTTAGTATCAGAGTTACGATTTAGTCGATTCTAGGATTAACGTAGCGTATGTGAGTCTAGCTATACATGCCATATTTATGAACTACAATAGTGTGATGAATCCTGACAATGAAAATGTACTTTTATATAGTAAATGGATTTCGAATGAGCTGTAGCTGACGATGTCGAAAGTAATGTGCCTGCTCCCGCGCAAGGGACAGTGCTATTTGATTCTAGACCGGCTACGAGTAGTCATGATGGTGAGGCTAAACAAGCCTTCTATCAAATGATGAATGATTAGTTCACCTAATATATCCGAACTAATCCGGCTATGCCACAACCTTCACCCCCGCTCAATCCTTCACAAGTTCCTGTTATGCCACAAGCTAATTTGACTCAGTTGAATAAGCCTCCGGTCGATAAAATTAGAAAATATGGGGTTGAAGAATTCCGTGCTACTACTAATGGTAATGCTAAAAGAGCCGAGTTCTGGTTAGAAAACACGATACGAATGTTTAATGAATTATCATTAACTCCAAACGAATGCCTTAAATGTGTTGTGTCACTTTTGAGAGATATGGCGTATCATTGGTGGAAGACATTGATATCTGTGGTTCCGAGAGAATGAGTCACCTGGGATTTCTTTCAAGTTGAATTCCGGAAGAAATATATCAGTCAGAGATTCATTGATTAGAAATGTAAAGAGTTTCTTTACTTGAAATAAGGTCGTATGTTTGTTACGGAATACGAGCGAGAATTTGTGAGATTGAGTCAATATGCATCTGAATGTGTTTCGATTGAAGCAATTATGTGCAAGAGATTCGAGGATGGTTTGAATGAAGATATCCGTTTGTTAGTAGGGATTTTAGAAAGAAAAGAATTTGTAGTGCTTGTTGAAAGAGCGTGCAAAGCTGAAGAATTCGAGAAAGAGAAAAGAAAAGCTGATTCAAAAGCTAGAGATGTGAGAAAAAGATCTGCAAGTCAATCATTTCAGTCTACGTCAAAGAAGTTTCGAGATGATTTTAGCCGTTCAAAGGCTAATGTGGGGCATTTGAGTAGAGATTGTGCTAGATCGTGCACGAGCTTTGAAACTCCATCTACTTCAATTGCTAGTGTCGGAAATGTCAGATCTGATCGACCTGAGTGTAAACATTGTGGTAAAAGACATCCCGACAATTGTAGACTGTATGAATGGGCTTGTTTCAAATGTGGATCTTTATATCATTTTGTCCGTGATTGTCCCGGGTCTGTTGAGCAAGAGATTGGGAAAAATTCGAGAAAGAGTAACACTTCAGCTCGAGGTAAATTGCCCAGAATTATGGGAAATGTGAGTGGTAGTCAAAGACGGACAAAAGACACCGCTGTTCTATCTGAGGCTAGAGCACCTGCCAGGGCTTACACCATTCGAGCTCGTGAGGAATCTTTATCTCCAAATGTGATTACGGGTACATTTACTCTTCATGATGCTTCTGTGATTGCATTGATAGATCCAGGATTGACACATTTGAACATATGCATGGATTTAGTGAACAGAAAGACTTTGCCTATAGAGTCTACTGAATTTGTAATTAGAGTATCGAACCCCTTAGGCAAATATGTCTTGGTTGATAAAGTCTACAAGAATTGTTCGTTAATGTTTCGAGACATTTGTTTTCTGGCTAATCTAATGTTATTACCCATCGATGAGTTTGATATAATTCTGGGTATGGACTAGTTAACTTTGCATGACGCTATTGTGAACTTCAAACGGAAAACTATTGATTTGAGATGCAAGAATGATGAAATAGTCCAAATTGAATCTAGTGATTTGAATGGGTTGGTGGCTGTGATATATTCGACAAAAGCTCTAAGTATTGTGAGAAAGGGTTGTGAAGCTTATTTTGCCTATGTGATTAATTTGAAAGTATCTGAAAAGAAAGTTGAATCAGTGCCTGTTGTCTGTGAATTCCCTGATGTGTTTCCTGAAGAACTTCTAGGATTACCTCCAATCCGAGAAGTTGAATTTGGCATTGAGTTAGTACTGGGAACTACTCCAATTTCAATAGCTCCGTATAGAATGGCTTTGACCGAGTTAAAAGAATTAAAGTCTCAGTTGCAAGAGTTGACCGATAAAGGATTTGCAAGACCGAGTTTCTCACCTTGGGGTGCTCCTATTTTATTTGTGAAAAAGAAAGATGGCACGATGAGAATGTGCATTGATTATCGTCGGCTGAACAAAGTGACTATTAAGAATAAATATCCTCTACCCCGAATTAATGATTTGTTTTATCAACTGAAAGGAGCTACCGTGTTTTCAAAGATAGATCTGAGATCAAGTTACTATTAGTTGTGAGTAAAAGATTCAAACATTATGAAAACTACTTTCCGAACGAGGTATGGACACTATGAGTTTTTAGTTATGCATTTCGGATTAACGAATGCACCTGCTATCTTTATGGATTTGATGAACAGAATTTTCAGACTATATTTAGATCAATTTGTTGTCGTATTTATTGATGACCTATTGATATATTCACATGATGAAACTGAACATGCTGAGCATTTGAGAATAGTGCTACAGACTTTGTGAGATAAGCAACTATATGCGAAGTTTAGCAAATGTGAGTTTTGGTTACGTGAAGTTGGTTTTTTTGGGTCATATAGTATCAGCATTAGGTATCCAGTTGATCGAAGCAAAATTTCAACTATTCTGGATTAGAAGCCTCCAAGAAATGTTTCTAAAGTCCGCATTTTTCTTGGATTTGCTAGTTATTACCCAAGATTCGTAAAAGGCTTTTCAATGATTGCAACTCCCTTAACGAAATTACTTCAGAAAGATGTGAAATTGAATGGTCTGAAAAGTGTTAGAAAAGCTTCGATCAGTTGAAAGCCTTATTGACTGAAGCTCCAGTGTTAGAACAACCAGAATCGGGTAAAGAATTTGTGATTTACTATGATGCTTCGTTGAACAGTCTGGGTTGTGTTTTGATGCAGGAAGTCAAAGTCATAGCCTATGCCTCGAGACAACTAAAGCCTCATAAAAAGAATTATCTGACACATGACCTTGAATTAGCCGCGATTGTATTTGCTTTGAAGATTTGGCGTCACTATCTGTTTGGTGAGAAATGTCACGTATATTCTGATCATAAAAGTTTGAAATATCTGATGACTCAACAGAGAAGATGGCTAGAACTGCTAATAGATTATGAGCTTGTTATCGATTATCATCCGGTAAAAGCAAATGTAGTTGCTGATGTGTAACACCCCTCGCCCGTATCCCTCGCCGGAACAGGGTTCGAGGTGTTGCCCGACTTAAATTCAGTCAATCACACAAAAACAGGGCCGAAAAATTTCAATCAATTTAAAACTTTTCTTTTCACATGCAATCTGTCCCATATATGGGCTTACGAGGCCCAAAACATCACTAGCCAACACCTTTGGCTAAATTATAATATCACATACTCAACATTAAAACCCTATACATGCCATAGACTCGAAATACTAGGATTTACTTACACCAATAGCGTGAGCTCGACAGTTTGATAATATCTTCGGTGAACTCCAACCCGAGCAGGTAATCGAAGTCAACAATCTATAAAATAGAGGAATGTAACAACGGAGTAAGCTTTCATAAGCTTAGTAAGTCTTAAGCAATGCAAACAAATAAACGCAATTATACTTCGATTATTCAATTTCTTAAGTGGCCATATTCTAGGTATATTGCCATCTGGTCGAATACACACAAACACATAATGCACGTTCAGCATTCTTATCACACTTAATCTGAATTCGTATAATATAATTAAATTGAATACTTTCACATACTTTCACACCCTGACCCGGTGTATCATGATCATAGATATAGTTATAACATTTATTCACGTATGTATCACAATGCACGCTTATGATTCATTGTAGATCAAACTCACATATGAGTACATAATGCGTACCTGGCCCACTTAACGTACTGAATGTATTCATTTGTCAACCTAACACGAGGTACCTTAGTCATGGACTTTTCTCAAATCACCGGCATTTCGCCTGTTAGGCTCGAGGCCCGATATCAATTCACCGGCATTATAGCCTGCTAGGCTCGAAGGCCCGAATAGTATCTCACCGGCATTATAGTTTGCTAAGCTCAAAGGCCCGAATAATCAAGTCAACAAGTTCCATATAACATATTCATATCAATTAAGTACTAACATCATTCGAACGTATATAATTATACATCTCAAACACTTTTCTTTCATCTCATTTTCACACTTAGCATTTGATAGCTTATGCATAACATTTCACTCACGTTCATTTCAAACTTATCATTCAATTATAAAAGCAAATTGCATTTTTACCAACATGTTATACTTGCCATTAGGCCATATAAGCATGATACAATACACTATCATTTCATCTTTAACATTCGGCTAAACCCTTATCTTACAAGGAACATCGAATTCACATAACATATCATTTCACCGGCATTACGCCTGCTAGGCACGAAGGCCCGAATACACATCACAGGCACGAAGCTTGCTAGGCACGAAGGCCCAAATACACATCACCGGCACTAAGCCTGCTAGGCACGAAGGCCCGAATACACATCACCGGCACTAAGCCTACTAGGCACGAAGGCCCGAATATAATACCAGCACTAGGCCTGCGGGATTTATCCCGGATATAATACCAACATGAAGCCTGCGGGATTTAACCCGAATACACATCAAATATCATGCATATTTAATCATATATTAATACATCTCATTCAACATATCACGTTCGTAGTCATTTGCAACATTCGGGTATAAGCTCCATATGAACACCATCGTTTACATTTCGGTTCAAAAGTCATTCATAAATATCACATATCCATTTCACCATTCAAACTTAACCCATAGTGACCATTCGACTATAAGTCATATACATAAATTATTTATCGCACAACTTAATTCAAGTAGAACCAAAAGGTCACGATTCATCTAATATATACATATTGCTCACTGATTCACACACAACCTTTCAAATTAGCAATTATAAGATGGTTCCACATAGCCCATCCTTATCGATAATTTACGATGGTTTTACCCTTACTCACATATATGTCATAGGCATTTTTACCTATGCTTCATAATTCACATTCATGATTCAATTCCAATCGATTTAACATGCATAAGTACATATCACATACCTTAATAATTTACTTTACTGGAACGAATCCACATATCGTATTAGCCCATAGTCTTATAGCACCACACTTTTAATAGTTTACCTCATCGAAGTTCACATTTAATCACTTTAGTGCCAAGCCATATTCGGCTACCACAAAGGACTAATAATAATAATTTTATACACATCATGGTTTCCTTTAGGTATTTAATAATCACAAATCGTGATATCTCCACCAGCACATATACGGCACAATTTATTCATTGTAACACTCACTTAGTGCATCAAATTTCCAAATCCAATTCAACTTAAGCATAATAGCCATAATCGGCTTATAGCCGTAAATCATTACATATTCAGCACATTAACTAAATAAAATTTGCATTCCCTTTTCCATATTAATTTAACTCTTGGGCATATAAAAAGGAATCAAGCTTAAACACTTAAGAACTTACCTTGAATTTTGCCGAACGATTACAACAGCTATTCGATTACTTTCTCTTTTCCCTTATCCGAATTTTGCCCCTCTATGCTCTTGAGCTTAAATTCAAAGATTTTAAACTAGTCATTATTCGACTATTCGAGCATCAATTTCAAAATATAATATATACATATATATATTCGAATTTCACACCTATTGATCATAGTACGCTTATCAGAAATCAATAAGCAACTCATTAACAAATTTTTGTCAATGTTTACCACATAATCATAATTTCACTGCAAGCTGTCTTCCTAAGAAACAGTCACTAAATCATTTATAACTGGAGCTACGAAACTCCAAATCAAGTGCTGTTAATTTTCCCTGAAGATAGATCCATATATCTTTCATCCATAAAATTTTCGGAATTTTTGGTTTGGCCAATCAATACCAGATTTTTCTTAAAATTTCCCCTGTTTCACTGTTTGACTAATCTGACCACTCCTCACTACGAATCAAATTTCTCATTGTACAGAATTAAAAATATGTTCTCGTTTATTTCATTTGAAACTAGACTCATTAAGGAGTCTAAGCATATAAATTTCATCTTATGAACATTTTTTTACAATTTATAATGATTTTATAAAGACAAAACAGAGGATCTAGAAGTCATTCTGACCCTGTCCCACATCACTTCAAATATCTCATTATCGGAAATTCTTTTGCTTACATAGTTTGTTTTATAAGAAACTAGACTCATTAAGCTTTAATTACATAATTTATTCAGCTTCTAAATCATCTCCCAAAATTTATGGTGATTTTCCAAAATCACATTACTGCTGCTGTCCCAAACAGATTTATTACCAAATCACTCTTTCACACATACCTTGCATGCATGTTATTTAAACATGCATATCACCAATCAATCATCACATATCTATAATTTTACTTAAGAATAATCTTCATTTCATCATTTTAAAGCACAACATGTTAGCCGATTTTTCCCTTAGCATCTAAGGCACATGCATGCTCATTTGCTTGGCTCAACTTCACCTATCTTCCATTTTTCATCAAAAGGACATAAAACAACAACCATTTCCTTCATTTTAATTCATGACCGAATGCTCACAACACAACCAAAAATCAAAATATGCTTCATGAGTTAGGGTAGAATCAAGAAGAACTCATGAACATCAAGATAGAAGCAAACTACCATGAACTTACCTTGGATTTTTCTTCCCCAAGTGACCGAACATTCAAGAGCTCTTTTCTGCTCCTTTCCCTTCTATTTTCAGCTTTCATGAACAAGAATGAACAAAAACCTTCCTTTTCTTCCTTTTTGTTATTCTATTACTAAACATTTTATGACAAAAAATAACATATATTATTTGTGCCATACTTATGCCATAAGTTCAATAAAAAATTTTGCACATGTTGTCTACCATTAACACCATGGCCGGCCACTACACATAAAATGGGGAGTTTGACATGCAAATCCTCCTATTTTGCACTACTATTTATTAGGCCACTACATATTAGCCTATAGAATTTACAAAAATTTTCACATAGGTCCTATTTCATAATTTCACTCACAAATGGCAGAATCAGAGCATGGGATTTTCACACATGCACTTTCACATGAAATAAACACATAATATAACATTTGATTATTTTTGAGACTCGGTTTTGTGATCCCGAAACAACTTTCCGACTAGGGCCAAATTAGGGCTGTCACATGATGCTTTGAGTCGAAAGTCATTATTTGCATTGCGTGCCATGAATGCTCATTTGGTTCTATCTGATGATGGTTCAGTTTTAGCTGAATTGAAAGTGAGAAATTTATTCTTACAACAGATTATTGATGTTCAGAAGGTTGATAATGAGATTTTAGCAAAATGAGCCCAGTGTGATCTATATTCTGATTTTGAATATCGAATTGATAGTGATGATTGTTTAAGATTTCGAGGTCGGATTTGTGTTCTGAGAAATTTAGAGTTGATTTAGATGATTTTGAAAGAAGCCCACAATAGTCGTTTATCTGTACATCCAGCTAGTGCAAAAATGTATAATGATTTGAAACAGCATTACTGGTGGTCTGGAATGAAAAGAGATATCTCCGATTTTGTTTCGAAATGTTTGATCTGTCAGCAAGTTAAAGCTGAACATCAGGTGCCATTTGGTTTGTTACAGCCGATTATGATTCCAGAGTGGAAATGGGATAGAGTAAAGATGGATTTTGTATAGGGTTTGCCCCTATCTCTACGAAAAAAGACGCGATCTGGATTGTCGTTGATAGATTGACAAAATTAGCTCATTTTATTCCGGTACGATCTAATTACTCGCTTGATAAGTTAGTTGAGTTATACATTTCTGATGTTGTAAGATTGCACGGGGTACCTTTGTCTATTCTGTCAGATAGAGATCCGAGATTCACTTCATAGTTTTGGAAGAAACTGCAAGAGGCTTTAGGTACGAAATTGCATTTTAGTACTGCTTATCACCCACAAACGGTGTAACACCCCTAACTTGTATCCGCCGTCGGACTAGGGTTAAGAGGCATTACCAAACAATCAGAACATTTCGAATTCATTTTACAAATAAAAATCATACATCAACATATCATAATCAAACATTCATACAAAGTCCCTTCCTTAGGTCATCGAGACCTTAAACATGCTTTAGAAAGGGGTTGGGACTAAATCGAACACATATAAAATTTCTCAAAAACTTAAACATTTTTTTAAGTTATAAAGGTCACACGCCCGTATGCTCACACGGCATTAGACATGCCCATGTGTCTAGGCCGTGGCGAAACAGGGCACACATACTAACTTGTCCACACGGCCACAAGACACACTCGTGTGCCAGGTCGTGTGAAGATTAGGGAAGCTACTGACTTGGATCACACGGCCAACCACATGCCTATGTGCCAGCCCGTGTGCTACACATGACTGATAGACACGTCCGTGTCTAGGCTATGTCAAAACTATAGGGTATATTGACTTTAAATCGTAGGGTACCCTAGGGGACACATGACCGTGTAACATAACCGTGTATCACACACAGCTAAGACACATGCCCGTGTGGACAAAAATAGGCTATTTGTAAATCCAAATTTTCCACCCAATTTGAACCATCCTTACAAGCATCAAACCAAAACATTTTGTAAATTTTTAACCAATTCACAACCAAAACATACACCATTCATGACATATCATTATCAATAAATTTCATGCTTGTAATAAATACCAAATCATAAGCCAAATCATAAGCCAAAATTATACCAAATCATATGATTCATAATCTTACCAATGTCTCAATTAAGCAATACCAAAACTTACCAAATTGACCAATTCACTTGGTCATTTATGATCATATCATATTGACCATATTGCATTACATATCATATACCAAAATCAAACCTTAAGTTCAACCATAATCAAGCCATATCACATGGCTAAATATTTACATCACAAAACCTACCAAAATAACTCTAGCCTATACATGCCATATTCCATATATACAACTCTCAAAATGGTACCAAAATAGATGTCCGATAGTGTGATTGAGTCACTGATAATTCCCAAATCCGAGCTAGCTTTATAACACTGTAAAAGAGAGAACATTTCACATAGTAAGCTTTAAAGTTTAGTAAGTTCATACTGAATATCAATAGTTTATACTATACAAAACACCAACTAATAAACACTTAGTAGTTCATATTCATCCTTCAATTCTATTCCATCACCTTTAACATGTTCATACAAGTTCATCAAACTTCATACACATAGTACGATCTACCATATAGGTGTCATACATACCTGATCTTTTCCCATGTTTGTTCATTTCATTCTTACCTTTTTGTACATTACATTAATTCGTTCGGAAGCCTTTTCAATTCTCTAAGAATTCGCACACTTAGTGCAATGCGCCGTAACAATCTCGCACACTTAGTGCCATCTCAATAAAGCGAAACTATCTCGGTATCGCACACTTAGTGCCTTATATAGCCAAAGCTATTCCAATCTGCACACTTAGTGCTATTTATAGTCGAAGTTATTTCAAATCGCACACTTAGTGCCAAACACAGACGATTTATCATCATGCTCAAACCATAATCAAACATATACAATTTATGCATTATCAAAGCATTAAAACATACTGTAACATCATTTATCACGTACAAACTTACCTCGTACTCAGAATTGACGATTCAGATCGTTTACTCAATAACCTTCGATTTCCCTCGACCTAAATCCAAATTCCTCTTTTCCTGATCTATATGTATTCAAAATTAACCCTTTTATTCAAAAAATCATTTAATTCAATCCATATACACATATTTAGGGCATTTTACAAATTAGCCCTCACATTTTTACATTTTAACACTTTAGTCCCTAATTCATAAAATCACAAAATACACAAAATTTCCTTTTACACGTGTTTAGCCGAATTTTCCTATAGTTCATATAAGCCCACATATTTTATTTATTTCATATTTTAGTCCCTCAATTTCTCATTTTCATAATTAGTCCAAAATACTTAAATTCATCAAAAATTCAAAGACAAAACATATTTATCTATCACATATCTTTCATTTTTCATCATTTAACAACACGAAGCTCACAATTTCATCAATGGCTCAACTCAAAATCATCAACCAAATCAGAAATTGAGACATAGACTTTATAGATTACTAAGCAACGATCACAAAAACGTAGAAATCATCAAAAACCAAGCTCAAACCGTACCATAATCAAGTTTTCAAAGTGCCAAACCCTAACTTGATATTTTCTTTCTTTTTCTTTAGTATTTTCGGCAAGAATGGTGTAAATAACAACCAAAAATCCATTTTGGTGATAATTACCAATTTAACCTTTATAATAACCTTTTATATTACTTAAATAAGTGTCCATAAATGTCATTAACATATATAAAGGCATAATTACCACATAAGGACCTCTCATCAAATTAAGCACACAAACGATCAAAATTTTCTTATGAAATTTTCACAGATATCAACTCATATATAATGAGCACGAAAAATAATATTAAAATATTTTTCTGACTCAGATTTGTGGTCCTGAAACCACTGTTCTGACTAGGGCCTAAATTGGGCTATTACAAACTGATGGTCAGTCTGAGTGGATCATTTAGGTACTTGAGGATATGCTAAGATGTTGCATTCTTGAGTTTAATGGTATGTGGGGACAATATTTTCCATTGATTGAATTCGCGTATAATAATAGTTTTCAATCAAGCATTAAAATGGCACCGTACGAAGTATTATATGGTAGAAAATTCCGTACACCATTGTATTGGTCAGAGCTTAGTGAGAATAAGATACATGAGGTCGATTTGATAAAAGAAACCGAATAGAAAGTGAGAACAATCTAAAAAAGTCTGAAAGCAGCTTCTGATCGTCAGAAATCATATGCAGACTTGAAACGAAAAGATATTAAATTCGAGATCGGTGACAAAGTATTTTTGAAAGTATCTCCATGGAAGAAAATACTCTAATTTGGCAGAAAAGGCAAATTGAGTCCGAGGTTCATCGGGCCGTATGAAATTATCGAGCGTATTGGGCCGGTTGCTTATAGATTGTTGTTGCCATCAGAATTAGAAAAGATTCATAATGTGTTCCACATATCGATGCTTCGACGATACAAATTTGAAACTTCACATTTAATTTCCCCATTTGAGATTGAAATTCAGTCTGATATGACCTATGAAGAAGAACTGATCCGTATCTTAGCTCGTGAGGTTAAAGAACTGCGAAATAAGAAAATTTTGTTAGTTAAAGCATTGTGGCATTGGCACGGTATTGAAGAAGCAACGTGGGAGCCTGAAGAAGCTATGAGACAGCAATAACCAAATCTGTTCAAGGGAAATATTTTCGGGGACGAAAATCCCTAAGGGGGAGAGTTGTAACAGCTCGGTTTAGACCCTAGTCGGAATAGTATTTTCGGGACCACAAATTCGAGTTAGAAAAATATTTTAATATTATTTTCTATGCTTATTATATGTGGATTAGTATGTCTAAAATTTCGTATAAAAATTTGATCGTTTGTGTGCTGAATTTGATAAAATGACCTAATCACGTAAAATGTAAAAGTGGCTTGATAATTGCTAAAGTGTTTATTTGTTATGGCTTTTATTTGTGAGGTTATTAATATGTAAATAGACCATGGCTTTAATGAATGGACATATAAGGATATGTGATAGTGGATTTTAAATGAATTTAACAAGGCTAAAATGGTGAAATGAAATATAAATGTTAATTAAATTAAGCCATTTATGTTCATGTTGGCCGATTATATCAAAGAAAAAGAAGAAGAAAAACTCAACTAGGGTTCGACACTTGTGATTGTTAATTAAGGAATGTATTTTGCTCGGTTTTTGATAATTTTGTATGTTTTTGTTGATTAAGGTATATTTTGTCTTTGAATTTTTGATGAATTTGAGTAATTTGGGCTAAATTGTAAAAATGAGATTTTGAGGGACTAAAATGTAAAATAAATGAAACATATGGGCTTATATGAACACCATGTATATTTGGCAAAGCAAGTGTGTATGAGAATTTTGTGTATTTTGTGTATTTTGTGATTTTGTGAATTAGGGACTAAAATGTCAAAATGTGAAAATATGAGGGCTAATTTGTAAATTGCCATAAATATATGTTTTTGGATTGATTTGAATCAATGTGAGTTTGAATAAATGAAATTTGAATGTGTTTAAATCAAGAACTAAAGAAAACAGAATTAAACCAGGGAAAGTCGAAAGTCGTCGAGTAGTCGATTCCGTTCTTTCGAATCCGTACGAGGTAAGTCGATAAACAAATAAATGTATTTTGAATTGAATTATTATTGTTTATATGCTCTTGAGTAATGATGAATGATTATATGAATTGAGTATGAGATATCTGAGAAAGTATTAACAAAGATTCGACGTCCGAAAAGTCCCGTAGGATACATATGTCATGACATAGGATCCAATATGTGTTTTCGTGTAAGACTAGGTCTGGGAAATTGGCATCGACTTATGATTTACGTGTAAGACCATGTTTAGGACATCGGAATTGTATTTGATTTTGTGTAAGGACCTGTCTGAGATAGTGGCATCGATATTTGATTACATGTAAGACTACGTCTAGGACGTTGGCATTGTATGAGCTTTTCGAGCTATCCGAGTATCCTTATTGATTTTGAACGGTTCAACCAACATTCTGAGAAAATGGTTGACTATGTAAATTTGTATCTGATCCAGGTACGTTTGAATTGTATACCTTGTTTGAGAATGGAAGGTAAGTATATGTACCTTGGTGAACATATGATATAAGTATGAGTTGTTATGAGAATGGGTTATGGTATGTATATGTGAATCATGTTCAAATGAAATATAAGAGATATATGGCTATCTGAATGTATTTTTCTTTGAATTATGTGAATGAATTGATCTAGATTGATGTTATTTGTTAAGTTTATTTGTATATGGCTTACTAAGCTTTTGAAAGCTCATTTTATATGTGTTTGCATTGTTTTACAGATATCGAAGCTATCGGAACCTTGGGGATTGTCGAGGATCATCACCACACTATCGAACTCTATTTTGTTACCTTTTGAAAATGTATATACTGAAGTATGGCATGTATAGGCTAGAAGTAATTGTATATGTTTTGTAATGAGTATATCATGCCATGTGATATGGCTAGATTATGTTTGAACTTATAATTTGATTTTGATGTATGATATGTGAAGCAAAAATGACATATTTGGCGCATATATATGATGTAGTGAGAAATGGTCAATATGGTAAGTTGGTAATGTGATTTAGTTATATAAATGGTATGATTTTGATATGAGAATGGATTTGAAACTCTGTTGTAAGAATATGTATGATTGAATGTGTTTGGTAGGTGATTATGATATAATTTGATTTGGATAATAAGCATGAAAGTGGTTTATAATGATATGATATTTATGATGTATATATTGTGGTTGAAATTGGTTGAAAATTTGGTATGAAATGTTTTAGTTTGATGCTTATAGAGAGGACTCAAAAATGGGTGGCATGTTGGCCTTGTAAATGGCCTATTTTTGCCCACACGGGCAGGGATATGAGCGTGTGTCTCAGCTGTGTTGCTCGAGGGTCATTTCGAAATGAGCCTGAGTAGACCACATAGTCATACACACGGGCGTGTGCCAAGCCGTGTGGCCAAGTCAATTTCGAGTATAGGCTAGACACACGAGCATGTGACTGGGTGTGTGACCCAAGTCAGTATCCTCCCTAATTTTCACACGCCCTGGGACACAGACGTGTCTTATGGCCGTGTAGAAAAGTCATTATGTATGCCCTATTTTTCCACGGTCTAGACACACGGGCGTGTCTAATACCGTGTTAGGCACACGGCCTACTCACACGGGCGTGTAACCTGTATAACTTTCAAAAATGTTTTAAGTTTCAAAAAATTTTGAATGAGCTCGGTTTAGTCCTGACCCCTTTCTAAAGCATGTTTAAGGTCTCGTTGACCTACATAAGGGACTCTATAATGATGTATGACCTATGATGCTATGATGATTGTGAATCGAATGCGAAATGTTTAGATATGTCCGATAATGCCTTTTAACTCTAGTCCAGTGATGGATACGGGTTAGGCATGTTACATTTCATGTATGAGAAATGTATTTTGTATGTTATAATTGATCGATAATACCTCGTAGCCCTATTCCGACGACGGATACAGGTTTGGGGTGTTACAATTGGCATGTAATATGGCACGCTGGGTGACAGTTGTGCTTAGTATATCTTTGGAGTAGGTGTTGATGTAAGGAATGGTGGGGCATGCTGTGGTGCTTGCATAAAATAAATTGGTACTGAGTGTTGTGGTGGTTGTGTAAAATAAAATGGAACTAAAGGTGATGATGTGGGGAATGAGTGTGTGCATTGTGATGGTTGTGAAAAAAAACTGGGTTAGAAGTAAAAATAAATGAACCACATTGGCTGGAAGGCTGTAAGGAAATTGGGCCCTCTGATACAAATGGAACAGATATCGGTTTCGCCGCATTTCCATCTCGTGACCTAGGATTGATAGGCTCTCTTCTTGGCTTTCTACGTTGATATTGCCTACTCCTCTTTGAATCCAACAGTAGATACGACTTGGGTTAAGCCTAACTAACCCATGTAATCTAGAGACGTTGCTAACTTCAGTGTGAGAAATGGTTCACACGTTGGCAAGAACTTGTACCTACGCTCCCACATCTCGACATACTTTTTATGGAAGGACGACCAATCTTCCTCGAGTCTCCTATACAAGTCAATCTTGTGTAGGTCATCGAGCTCTTGGGTTGATGGTGGAATACGTTCTATACACTCAAATTGCCACATGACTCGGTTGGATTTGTGCATTTTGTGTAACACCCCTAACCCGTATCCATCGCTGAAATAGGGTTATGAGGCATTACCGATCAATACACATTATTCTCATACATTTAAGCAATCATAATCAATATCCATATAAATCATCCACAATGTCCCTTACATGGGTTTACGAGACCTCAAAACATGCTTAGAAGAGGTTCGAGACTAAACCAATAACATTTGCAAACTTTGAGAAACTTAGAAAAGTTTTCTTTAATTTTAGGGTCACATGCCCTTGTGAAAACAGGAAATACATACTGACTTGTACCACACGGTCGAGGACACGACCATGTGCCAGGTCGTGTGAAATCTAAGGGGGTTACTGACTTGGGTCATACAGCCGACCACAAGCCCATGTGCCAACTCGTGTGCCACACACTGCTAGTAGACACGCCCGTGTGTCTAGGCCGTGTCAAAACTGTAGGGTATACTGACTTTAATTCGAAGGCTACTCCAGGGGACACATGGCCATGTAACATAGCCGTGTGTCACACACAGCTGAGACACACGCCCGTGTCTCTGCCCGTGTGGACAAAAATATACCATTTGCAAAGCCAATTTTCCACCCTTTTCTCATGCTCACCTAGCCATCAAAATGATACTATTTCAACACATATATAAGCATCCAAAAACATGCAATTCCATACACAAAACATGTCATCTATTCACAACCAATTCATCTAACCAATTCCACAACCAAAACATATCTAAACAATATGTCAATACCAACACTTTCACTCATCTCCTTTATGCATTTTCTCATCATTTTATCACCTATTTTATATCACAAAACTTACCATTTTAACATCTCATAATCAAGTCACAACATACCATTATTCTAACATTAATACTCTCATTTACAACTAATTAAATTAACAACCATATAACTTTACCAAACAAGCCAACATATAAAGCATTGTATACATCACATAAATAACTTATCAAACACATAACTTAATCCAACTTAAATGGCCACATTCACATCAACATTTACAAGCCAAATCTCATGGCTAAAATCAAGTCTCAAAACATACCACAATGACATTGGCTTATAAATGCCATATACCATATATACAAGGCTACTAAAAGTACCAATGAGATGATTGATAGTGTGATGACGTATTCCCGATAATCCCTGAGTTCGAGCTAGCTTCGATCAAACAAATAACACACAATAAGCTTCATAGCTTAGTAAGTTTGTACCAAATATACTCAATAGTTCATAATATATATAAATCATCAATTAATAGACACATAGTAGTTCTCACATCATCATTCAATTCTAATCCATAACCATTTATCATGTATATACAAATTCATCAAGCTTCATACACATAGTATCAACTACCACATAGGTATTGTACGTACCTGTACTTTCCCTTATATACTTATTTCATTCTCACCTCTTTGTTTAATACATTAAATAGTTCGGAGATCTTTCAATGTTCTAAGAACTCGCACACTTAGTGCATAAATGATTAGTCGAAGCTATAACGATATCGCACACTTAGTGCCATCACATTAAACCAAATCTATCTCGGTACCGAAGCTATTCCAATTCGCACACTAAGTGCTTTATATAGCCGAAGCTATCTTGAAACGGACACTAAGCGCCAAACATAGTCAATTTGTCATCGTACACAATTGTAGTTACATATATACAATTTATGCATTAATGAAGCATTAAAAAACATAATTGTAACAATATTTATCGCGTACGAACTTACCTCGGACGTAAAAATGACAAAACTAGTCGATTAGTCGAGTACTTTGTCTTTGCCTCGATCTAAGCCTGAGTTCCTCTTTTCTTGATCTAGATGTATTCAAAATTAACTTATTCAATAAAATATTCATTCAATTTCATCCATAAACACATATTTGAGCATTTTTACACTTTGGCCCTAAACTTTCATATTTCTTACAATTTAGTCCCTATTTCATAAATATACAAATTCACACAATTCAATTTAAACACATGCTAGCCAAATTTCATAAGGACCTCTAGCAGCCCTAAACTTTCATTTATTCATACATTTAACCCCACATTTTCACATTTTCACAAATTAACCCCTTTTATGCAATTTCACCAAAAATCACTTTACAAAACATGATAATCTATCAAAAAATACTCATTTTCCATCATCAAACATTCAAGAACTCAAGCATTCATCAATGGTAACTTTCAAAATCATCAACACTTTCAAAAATTTAAGCATGGGCTATCTAGAATAAGAAACAATGATCACAAAAACGTAAAAATCATAAAAAATTGAGCAAAAATCACTCACCAATTTGAGCTTAAAGTTGCCGAACCTTCAAAGCCCTAACTTTGATATTCTTTCTTCTTATTTTTGGCTACACAAGATGATAATGAAGCCAAATTCTTATTTTGTTTTATTAATTATAACTTAATTACTAATTTACCATTTTAACCTTAATTAACAGCCATTAAATTTCATGATATTAAGCCATTTATGTCCATTCTCACTATCCATGGTCTAATTACAACATAAGGACCTTTCATTTCATAAGCCATGGCAATTAAGCACTTTCAACTATTAGAATGCAACTTTTGCATTTTATGCGATTTAGTCATTTTTCTCAAATTGAGCTATTAAACGATAAAATTAGCACCCGAAATTTTCACACACATATATATTCACATGCTGTAATCACCAAAAATAATATTAAAATAATTTTACGACCTTAGATTTGTGGTCCCGAAACCACTGTTGCGATTTAACTAAAATTGGGCTATTACATTTTGACCATTGAAAAAACGACCAATGACACTTTGATGTTCCAGATGTTGCGATTAACCAAAAATTCATTTGGGAAGCATTCTTGAATTCTCATATCCACATATGGCATCCATACAAACTGCATTATGAATTCATAATTTTTAGTATGTGCGTAATATTTAATTTCAATTGCTAGGATACATATGATATAACTTTGAAATTCATAAACTAACCTCATCTTCGATTTCTTGATCTAGAGCTAGTCAGATATCCTCAAGCTCGGTCGGTATACCGCTGCGTCTCGCGGGGTTGTTCCACCTATTTAAATAATATGTTATTTTAAATTACAAAAATGAAAAATAAAAATGGTAATCATTTTGTGGAATGAATTTTTACCATATGACAAGTGGGAATTTATAAGGGAGTTGCATTCGGGGGTGTAAAAATGGTAACCGACACCATGCCTACGATTGGAGAAGGAGCATGCAACTGCTGATTTTGGCTTAATTCTAAATTGTGGCTCAACACATTTCTCGGTACAATGTCGCCAGCACCGTTGATCCTCAACGCCCGATTCCTTCAAGTCGGCTAGTACTAGTAGCCACCTTAAATGCACTAGATTGTGAGATTTATCTAACATTAGCAGACCCCCGATCAACCTCAAGATCAATGCGCGTGTGAATTGTTCCTTTTCGATGTTACTCACTGAAGCCTTAATAGTTTGGAAGTTGTCCTCCAATCATCTCATCTCGATCCAGCTACCCTTAAATTTGTTCAGCACCTTCCCTAATAGTTACTCGCATGTTGCACCCTAATCAACACTAACTGTAATATCCTGCTTTTGGGCCTAGTCGGAATAGTAGTTTTGTGACCACAAAATTTGAGATAGAAATAATTATTTTATGATTATTTTAAGGTCTATGATATGATTGCATGATTGTGTGAAAATTTAGTGAAGAAATTTCATGCATAAAGTGCTTAAATTGAAATTAGGGACTAAATCGAATAATTTGCAAAACTTGCATTCTAGAAGTTTCTAGTATGAAATTGTTTTGAAATATTAATTAGGAGGTCTTAAATAGAAATTTTACCAATTTCTATGTCTATGGACAAAAATTGGACATGGATGGAATTTTTGGAAAGTTTAGTAGTAAGGGCATTTTGGTCATTTAGGGGTAAAATGAATTAAAATACAAAATTAAAAGCCAATTTTGCTCATCTTCAACCCCATGGCCGAATGTAGCAAGGAGAAACCATGCCTAGGGTTTTTCAAGCTTCCAAGCTCGATTGTAAGTCCGTTCTAGCCTCGTTTTTAATGATTTTTACGTTTTTGGAGTCCTGGTAGCTCGATTAAGCTTATGCTAGCAATAATTCAACCTAGGGTTCATATTTGGAAAAATACCCATAGGTGAAATTTGTGTATTTGGGTGTTTTATGATAGAATATGAGGTTTTAAATTATGTTAGACAACTTGTGCTACTTGGTTTTAAGCGAAAACTAGCAAAAGGGCTTAATCGGTAAAAATACCTAATAGTCATAAGTACATGTTAGAGTGAGAATTTGATGTTCACATAGAAGGGAAAAATGATCATCATGTCATAAAACATAAGAAAATAGGCTGAAGTTTAATTTATGAGCTTTGGGGAAAAAGTGTAAATATGCAAAAGTTTAGGGGCAAAATTGTAATTTTTCCAAAATATGATTTTGGGTCAATTTGAATAATTGTGAATCCTAATTAGACTATATTTTAAATGATAGAGCAAGGAAAACTAAAATTCGGGCTAAAATAGGGAAAATACCAAGTTGTGGACGAAATGGTAAAAGTAGCCATTTTCGCATACGAGGTAAGTTCATGTGTAAATGTAGTAACATAATTGTCATTTTAAGTAATTTAATGTTGTTTATATGATATGATGCTGATTATTATCATGAAATATTATGCTTTGTGGTTATTTTCGAATAAAATGCAAATTATGTGTATTAATTGTTAAATATAAAGTACTACCGAGTATTGGTTTCGGTATTTTACGGAAGATGGCAAGGAGATGTGTTCGAGGAAAATCCCGTTTGAACCTTAGGAATAGATTAGGATACAAGTGACATGTCACTAGGATGGTTGAGCATCCAAGCTCGTTGAGTTGAGTCCGAGTTCACTTATGGATGCGAATGTCCGAGCTCGTTGAGTTGAGTCCGAGTTCGAGAGATGTAACTAGGCATCCGAGCTCGTTGAGTTGAGTCCGAGTTCACTTGTGGATGCGAACGCCCGAGCTCGTTGAGTTGAGTCCGAGTTCACTTATGGGCGGGTTACATGGTAGCTTGGCTACATATGTGGCACTTATGTGCAAACTTTCCATGTATCTGAATTATATTCCGATGTGTTCAACGGGTAAAGTTCTACTGAAATGGAGGAATACTCAAGATGAAAGGGACGTATTGGTAAGTTTTATGAAATGGGTACTTTGAACAGGTATGTACTTAACCCTCGGGTTGAAAAATCGATATAACAACAATATGGTAAGATGATAAATGAAAATGTGATATGAATGTCTTGGTGATGATTATGCAAATGATGTTCTATGTTTGCTTATATGGTTATGTTACTTGCTATTTGCATGTGAACTTATTAAGCATTTATGCTTACTCCCTCCTTTTCATTCCTTGTAGTTTTGACAAGCCAGCTCGGAAATCGGGAACGGTCGGAGGCTCGCTCACACTATCCGTATACCATCTTGGCATAATGGCTTGTATATTTTGAGTATGGCATGTATAGCATTATAATCATTTTGTATATATGGTCTTATGATATGGTTATTGAGTGGTATGGAAATGCTTGGTAATGATTAGCCATTGGAATGGCTAATCATGATCATATTTGGTGTTATGTATGTCAAATTACTAGCTAATCCATGGAAAACCATGAAATAGGTAAATTTTACCATAAAATAGATTCAGACAGCAGTAGTAACGTGAATTTGAAAAATCACTAAAAATAGTAGAAATAGAATTAAATAATGAATAAGTTATGGAATCTAATATTGATGAGTCTATTTTCATATGGAAGAAGCGAAACAGGTATATGAGCTATATTTTATGAGATGTTTAAATTTTTGTGAAATAGGGCCAGAGCGATTTCTGGATCCCCTGTTCAAACTTTGGAAATTCACCATAAATTTTACAAAGATAATTAGAAGTCATGCTTTATATGTACAGATTCATTATTGATTCTATTTTTATTAGAGACAAACTGAATAGTTATTGAAGCTCTGTACATGGAGATATCTGATTCGTAATACACAGAGGTCAGAGTAGTCGAACCCTGAAACAGGGGAGACTTTAACTAATAAACTGTACTAATTGGCCCAACTAAAAATTCTAGAAAAATATTAGTAAATATATATATGAGTCTAGATTTAGGGAAAATTTACAGATCTTGATTATGAGTTTTGTAACTCGAGATATGATTTTTCTTGTAACTGTGACGCGAGTAGCTAGAAAGCTGTGAATGTAGAAACAAAAGATTTGAAGTTCTTAATTTGATAAATTATGTTCGGTAACTCCTCAAGCTCGACTCCGGCGACGGTTTCGGACGTGGGGGCATTACATTTAGTGGTATCAGAGTAGGTTTAGTCGGTTCTCGGACTAACCTAGAATGTGTAAAAGTTTAGCTATACATGCCACTGATCTGTGATAGTGTGATGTCTTCCGACGCGTATGAGTACCGTCTTATTTAGACAGGGTACTCTCCAACTGAGCTGAGTCGACCATGTTCAATGTTATGTGAAGGTATTTGAGTAAAATTATGATTATGATAAGTCTCGGTTCAGAAAAGTATGAATAAAAGTTTATGATACATATGTGATAAATATCCATACTTGCTTAATGCTCATATGATGTAGTGTATATGGCTTACTTGATAAGATGAACGGAATAAATAGAAAGTAGTAGAGGTATGAATAAAAGTCATAATATCATGATACGAATGAAAATGTCCTTGTCTTGATTGGACGTTGAATGTTGATGAATGTTAATGATATACAATTTTTATGAGATAAAGGATTATAATGAAATGAACTTATCTATGTTAAATTGTTGGACTGAATTATATGATTGTAATGATATGTACATGATGATGCATGAAATGAAAGTTGTGATTGTGATGCAAATATCTATGTTTGTTTGGTCTTATATGATGTCATGAGCATGAATTAATTTAATTAAATGAATGGATAAGTAAAGCTATCTAGAACACATAGAATGTATGCATAAGTATATTGTCTAAATGGGGCAATAGGAAAATTTGTGTAAGCCAACATAAATGTTGCATTGCCTGAATGAATGACATGATTTTGATGATGTTGCTATGATGATGGAAGTTGTGTCATATGTGTATGTATAAGAAAGTCGAGTCAGAGGTCCTACAACCCCTCCCTCTTACCGAAGTGGTACTTATAATGGAATTTCATGAGATTTGTATTGAATAAGTTTCTGGTTGAGAACCCAAAGAGTACAGTGATAGAATAATTATAAGTATGATTAGAGATTGAAAATGAGTGATAAGTAAAGTCGAGCCAAGTAAAGTATCGGATTGACGTAAAAATTATTGGAGTTATGCACTATCCCGTTAGAAAAGGAATTCTCCTTGGTAAACCGAATTACTCAGGTGCAAGGTCGAGAAAAGTGTAAATCAAATTTATTCAAAGCGGCCTTCTTTAGTGAATGGTTTAATATGAAATTTGTGACGAGAACTAGTTAAGGAAATGATAATTGAAATGTGAACTATCCGAGTGTGACAGTTATGACCGGACAAATTTAGCGATCTCTTTTGAGATGTTCTATGTGTTTACCGTTCTCGTAAATATTTCTATGGCTATTGATCTTGAAGAAATTCTTGTTATATGGGAATGTCTTCTAATCTCGGTGTTGGATGAAAGCATTGGTAGTCTGACTGGTTTATAATTTATATTGCTCTATTTCATCGGGTATTCTATTTCATTTCGTCTGATAAGAATTGTTGAGAGAATACGTATAAAATTATGATTCTGTTTCTTCTACTTGATGCTTCATCTGATATATATGTATGGGAAGATATATTGATCTTGTTATATTTGATTTCAGTGGGATTAAATGATGTTTTCTTCTAGACTTTCTTTCTTTGAAGAATTATCGGGGTATTCTGTATTTTCTCTATGAGTTTGGTTTTCGATTCTCCGGTATAGTATCGTATCTTGGGTTTCTTTATTCTGGATTTCTCTACCTTGGATTTCTTTATTCGGTTTCCTTGTTATCTTTGTTCCATAATTTGTCAATTATGACTCGTGTTCGAAGTGCGTTCTTCAGCTCGTGATAATCATGTCAAATATGACTATACTTCTAATTTAATCTTGGTAATGTGGTGATTTTAGTATTGGGATTTTTTCTAATTTCTGTGTAAGGATTTGACATCAGTAAAGGCATAGGTGATAAAAGCACGAGTTTCAGTCGGTATGGTGAATTATTTATTTGGAAGATTTCATGTGACAATTATGTCAGGATTATTTTTCTCAAGTCTGATAATAGAATTTCATTTTGTACAGATAAAAGAGTAAATAGTCTGAACGAGAAATGTATATTTATTAGAAAGAGTTGGATATTAGTTAAAGTCACTACGAATGATAAGGTTTTCGTCTTGTGAAAGCTGAAAAGTTTATTACAAGTTGACAGAGTTCGGATAGATGAGAATATTGGTAACCGAAGCGTCTGAACTAGACTAGCCTACATTGAGCAAAGACTTCCTGACTTTCAGTAATGTACTGTTGTATGAATTGTGATGTGTTTCAAGACAGTGAAGTAATGTCATAGTTTAGAGCATTCGATGTTACATAAAATCGGAGTTGTTAAAGGGGTTAAAGCCGAGCATTGGGATCTATCAAAATTATCCTTGTCAGTGTTGATATTGGAATGGAAATGAGAAGGATTATTCTTGAGGCCATATCAGAATTATTTTTATGGCGGAAAGAGGAAAATGTGATGTATCCTATTGTTAAATGTTTGGCGAGATCTAAAAATCATATCTGTATTGAATGAATTCCTACTCATCAGATTCATGGAATTTCAGATCTCTTTGATTGTTGGATTTCTTGGAATTCCGGCCTCCATTAAATCAATTTGAGATCCGGGTTTTATGTCATGATATCATGGGAAACTGAGAAGGGTTGAAAATTTAAGAACAGTTGCGAGTTGAGACTGTAAGCTTTTAGATCATATGAGAAATTGAAGAGATGTATTGGAGGTACAGTCTAAGTGCAAGTTCTTCGGCACCGAATATGAGATTAAAAGTGAAGACCACTTTTCTGGTAAGATTTTCGGGGACGAAAATCCCTAAAGGGGGGGAGAGTTGTAATATCCTGATTTTGGGCCTAGTCGAAATAGTAGTTTCGTGACCACAAAATTCGAGATAGAAATAATTATTTTATGATTATTTTAAGGTCTATGATATGATTGCATGATTGTGTGAAAATTTAGTGAAGATATTTTATGCATAAAGTGCTTAAATTGAAATTAGGGACTAAATCGAATAATTTGCAAAACTTGCATTCTAGAAGTTTCTAGTATGAAATTGTTTTGAAATATTAATTAGGAGGTCTTAAATAGAAATTTTACCAATTTCTATGTCTATGGACAAAAATTGGACATGGATGGAATTTTTGGAAAGTTTAGTAGTAAGGGCATTTTGGTCATTTAGGGGTAAAATGAATTAAAATACAAAATTAAAAGCCAATTTTGCTCATCTTCAACCCCATGGCCGAATGTAGCAAGGAGAAACCATGCCTAGGGTTTTTCAAGCTTCCAAGCTCGATTGTAAGTCCGTTCTAGCCTCGTTTTTAATGATTTTTACGTTTTTAGAGTCCCTGTAGCTCGATTAAGCTTATGCTAGCAATAATTCAACCTAGGGTTCATATTTGGAAAAATTTTCATAGGTGAAATTTGTGTATTTTGGTGTTTTATGATAGAATATGAGGTTTTAAATTATGTTAGACAACTTGTGCTACTTGGTTTTAAGCGAAAACTAGCAAAAGGGCTTAATCGGTAAAAATACCTAATAGTCATAAGTACATGTTAGAGTGAGAATTTGATGTTCACATAGAAGGGAAAAATGATCATCATGTCATAAAACATAAGAAAATAGGCTGAAGTTTAATTTATGAGCTTTGGGGAAAAAGTGTAAATATGCAAAAGTTTAGGGGCAAAATTGTAATTTTTCCAAAATATGATTTTGGGTCAATTTGAATAATGTGAGTCCTAATTAGACTATATTTTAAATGATAGAGCAAGGAAAACTGAAATTCGGGCTAAAATAGGGAAAATACAAAGTTGTGGATGAAATTGTAAAAGTAGCCATTTTCGCATACGAGGTAAGTTCATGTGTAAATGTAGTAACATAATTGTCATTTTAAGCAATTTAATGTTGTTTATATGATATGATGCTGATTATTATCATGAAATATTATGCTTTGTGGTTATTTTCGAATAAAATGCAAATTATGTGTATTAATTGTTAAATATAGAGTACTACCGAGTATTGGTTTCAGTATTTTACGGAAGATGGCAAGGAGATGTGTTCGAGGAAAATCCCGTTTGAACCTTAGGAATAGATTAGGATACAAGTGACATGTCTCTAGGATGGTTGAGCATCCGAGCTCGTTAAGTTGAGTCCGAGTTCGAGAGATGTAACTAGGCATCCGAGCTCGTTGAGTTGAGTCCGAGTTCACTTGTGGATGCGAACGCCCGAGCTCGTTGAGTTGAGTCCGAGTTCGCTTATGGGCGGGTTACATGGTAGCTTGGCTACATATGTGGCACTTATGTGCAAACTTTCCATGTATCCAATTATATTCGATGTGTTCAACGGGTAAAGTTCTCTTGAAATGGAGGAATACTCAAGATGAAAGGGATGTATTGGTAAGTGTTGTGAAATGGGTACTTTGAACAGGTATGTACTTAACCCTCGGGTTGAAAAGCGATATAACAACAATATGGTAAGATGATAAATGAAAATGTGATATGAATGTCTTGGTGATGATTATGCAAATGATGTTTTATGTTTGCTTATATGGTTATGTTACTTGCTATTTGCATGTGAACTTATTAAGCATTTATGCTTACTCCTCCTTTTCATTCCTTGTAGTTTTGACAAGCCAGCTCGGAAATCGGGAACAATCGGAGGCTCGCTCACACTATCCAGTATACCATCTTGGCATAATGGCTTGTATATTTTGAGTATGGCATGTATAGCATTATAATCATTTTGTATATATGGTCTTATGATATGGTTATTGAGTGGTATGGAAATGCTTGGTAATGATTAGCCATTGGAATGGCTAATCATGATCATATTTGGTGTTATGTATGTCAAATTACTAGCTAATCCATGGAAAACCATGAAATAGGTATAATTTACCATAAAATAGATTCAGACAGCAGTAGTAACATGAATTTGAAAAATCACTAAAAATAGTAGAAATGGAATTAAATAATGAATAAGTATGGAATCGAAGCTTGATGAGTCTATTTTCATATGGAAGAAGCGAAACAGGTATATGAGCTATATTTTATGAGATGTTTAAATTTTTGTGAAATAGGGCCAGAGCGATTTCTGGATCCCCTGTTCAAATTTTGGAAATTCACCATAAATTTTACAAAGATAATTAGAAGTCATGCTTTATATGTACAGATTCATTATTGAGTCTAGTTTTATTAGAGATAAACTGAATAGTTATTGAAGCTCTGTACATGGAGATATCTGATTCATAATATACAGAGGTCAGAGTAGTCGAACCCTGAAACAGGGGAGACTTTAACTAATAAACTGTACTAATTGGCCCAACCAAAAATTCTAGAAAAAAATTAGTAAATATATATATGAGTCTAGATTTAGGGAAAATTTACGGATCTTGATTACGAGTTTTGTAACTCGAGATATGATTTTTCTTGTAACTGTGATGCGAGTAGCTAGAAAGCTGTGAATGTAGAAACAAAAGATTTGAAGTTCTTAATTTGATAAATTTTGTTCGGTAACTCCTCAAGCTCGACTCCAGGCGACGGTTTCGGGCGTGGGGGCATTACACTAACAACTAGCCCCATAACGGTATCCCCACCGATCGGTAGACCGAGTTATACACTGACGTCATCGAGTGTAATTGTACACTCACTGCAAGGGAGATGGAACGTATGCGTCTCTAGTCTCCATCTATTGATAAAAGTAATAATGAGTGGGGGATCCAATTTAGTCCCCCCAAGCATGCGAGCTGCGAATAAAAAGTCTGCATCTCACAAGTGTCCATGAATGACCTCCGGTGCACATTTGTTTAAGTTATTTATGTACGTCTCCAAAATTTGATCTTCGGGTTGAGTATATAAACATAAAAAATTAATAATCTAAACAACATAATAATTAACTATTTAAATTTAAATAATCTAATAAATTTACTTACCAATTGTAATTAAATATTGAAGATATGCTTATCGTCCAAACGAATAAGTTGAGGATTGAAGAGAATAAAATCGAAGAGAATAAAATTAAAAAAAATTAAAAAAATATTTGAGGATTGAGGATTGAGGATTGAAATTAAAAATTAAATATTGGAAATTGAGGATTGAAGATTGAATATTGAGAATTTAGGAAGAAAGAATGAGTATGGAATATTTGGGTGAAAAGAATGAATGTTTGAGGGGTTTATATAGGAATTTTATGGTTGTTGGGCCCTAGTAGCCGTTGGAAAAGTTACCATTGAAGGAAAACATGTCTTGTAGCGCGTTTTCACTTATGTGGCAATGAAAATGCATCCTATAGGACGCGTTTTTGTTCTCTCTCTTGAAAACGCGTTCTACATGGCTCATTTTCACTGTTGTGGCAGTGAAAACGTGCTCTATAGGACATATTTTTTTTTCTTTTCAAAAATAGCGTAAATTGACAAATCTTTAATAATCTAAACAACATAATAGTTAACTATTTAAATTTAAATAATTTAATGAATTTACTTACCATTTGTAATTGAACACCGGAGATATACTTATCATCCAAACGAATAAAATCTAAGAGAATAAAATTCAATTTATAGATTGAGGATTGAGGATTGAAAATTGGAGATTGAAAATTGAAAATTGAGAATTTAGGAAGAAAAAATGAGTATGGAGTATTTGGGTGAAATGAATGAATGTTTGAAGAGTTTATATAAGAATTTTTATGTTTGTTGGACCCTAGTACCTATTGGAATAGTAACGTTGAAGGAAAACATGTTTTACATGGCACATTTTTATTTATGTGATAATGAAAACACGTTTTGTAAGACGCATTTTTTTATCTCTCTCCTAAAACAACGAAAATCAATAAATTTTTAAAATTTTAACCTAATTTCTCGAATAACTTTTTTCCAGCATATTAATATAAATTAACTATATTTTTTCTTAAGTATATAGTAGGAAAAAGAAAACAAAAGAAAAGGTATATATTAGTTGTTTGTTCAACTGGTAGTCATTTATTTTTGGATAAAAGAAATTTAATGAAAAAGGCACTGTGTCCCTCCCTCTGCTAACACTGCAACTGCAACCTCTTCTGAAAAAGGGTGTGTGTCTGTTACAGAGAGAGAGAGAGTGTGCTTTTAATATGAATATATGTAAAATGCATGTGTGTATATATATTGTTTTTGTTTGAGATGGGACTATGGTTTCAAAACCATTGGCACTGAAAAATATGGTGTTTTTATAACCATTTAAAGTGTTACAAATGCTATGATAACGACATTTCTGTCCACTTTCCCCTTAAATTATTTTTTCCTTTTGGATTTAAAATTTTTTCTCTCCAAACATTGAATTTGGGGGTGAATTCCATAGGTCCTGCATCTTTCAACTGTTCTTCCTATTTTCTAGCTAAAAGAGGTCCCAAGAAATGTATGTCTTCCTTGGAATAATCTACAGCTTCCTATTATTTTCATCTCACTGTTTTGATGGTAGTGACAAAAGGTAAAAGTATCCTCAGGCCTAAAATAGGAAAGATAAAAAGTTAGAAAATCCGATATCCACAATATGTAATTGAATGTGTGGATATTCAAATTTCACCATGAACTATGTTGTCCAGTATATGTTTTAGTGCAATTAAGAATTGTTCAAATTCGTAATTTAGTTTTACAGCAATAATTTAATTTTATATTTAGCGGTTACTTAACCATACATCTATACTTAATTTAATTGTATTATACCAAAAAAAATTAAAATAAATAAATAGCGGTTGAAATATGGTTCGGCCAAGTGCCTGCCTTCTAACCTTAAATTTTGAGTATATCAATGTTTACATTCGTTTTTAAAATTTATTCGAATCATCACTTTCATCCCACCTTAATATTTAAAAAAAAAAATCACACACATGGCATGATTTTGCAATGGGAAATTGAGATACTGAACTTCATTGCATTTTAATAAAATTGAATCATGAAACTCAGCATTGAGTTTATTGGTAAAAGGTGTTCAACTCATCATCCTCAATATGTGTGCTGTTACGTGTGACTTGAAAGATATAGAAGAACTTAAATTGCTTTATCTCTATTTTCTATTCATCAAATAAGGGTATATTAAAATCATATTAAACCGCTTACAAAGACTTTTATACCAAAAAGAAACTCATCATGCAGTTCAAAAATAAGGAGATTTACAAATGACGATTAGAACCCTTAAAATAAAATTTGAGGATTGATTCTTGTAAACCGTGAAAATAAAAGTTGGTTTTGTTTGACTGGGGAAATAATTATATGATGGAGTTGCGGTCACTCTCCTTCCCCTTCGGTTGTGGCTGAAGACATGTAACTCATTGCAAGTGAGGTCTCATCATCAGCTGTGGCAGCTTGGAATTGATGCTTGCAAGCTCCGCAAGTGATCTTCATGATTATAGCATTTATCTTCTTTGTTGCTTCATCTTTCAAGGCTTGAGCTTTCTCTAGTTCACTTTGCGCTTGTTGCCTTATCCTCTTTGCACTTGAAAACTCCAGCTCCGCCATTTCGATTTGCCTCTTTGCTTCTAGTCTAGCCTTTTCGGCGTAAGTCTTCTCCGCAATGGCCAACTCTTTCAAAGCTTCCAATGCTGTTTCTGTAGCATTAGCAAGCGTGTTTGCTTCAATGTTCTCAACACTCTCGCTTGACCCTATCGATAGCTTCAAATTAGTTGCGCGGTTCTCATTCTTATCTGAATTCCACCATGTTGAGTGAGCGCTTGAGGATGGCAGAAGTTGAAGTTCAAGATCATGTTGCAGAAGGCGGTGGTGCCGGTGGTGGTCGAGGGTAGGCGCCTGACCGTACAAGAAAACAGGCTCAGTTGACCTTGGCATTGGCAATCCAAGCAACGGCGTCCCCGTCGGGGCTATGCTAAAGTTTAAGTTGGTATCACTTGATGGACTAGCACTTGGAGCTGTTCGAGAAGAGCAGGAAGGCAGCACTGCCGTCAGTAATTCCGGTTGAATTCGCCGAGCACTGCAAGAATCTTGGTGCTCAATGAAACTCTCCACTCTGAAACGAAAAATTGAGTTAAAAAGAGACAATAATAGTATCAAATGCTGAAACTAACTAAGTCAAGGAAGATATCAAAGCTTCTTCATGATGTAGGGTTAGAAGGGAATAAACAAAGCAATATGAAATTAATTTAAGTACATATATATATGGATCATGTGACTAAAATTCACACAATAACTGTTTTGGTAATTGGGTTTTAATTAAGCCGAACAAAAACTGAAACTTTGAGAAATCCAACAAGAACAAGAGAATATGTAGGGTTTGAATACGAAAACAAAAACTAATCATAATTACTTGAAAAACCATGTAGCTTGTTGTTAATGAAAAAGAGGGCAATTATGGGGAGGCTTTCATAGCCAAAACTGACCTGGAAAAAACACGACCACAGTCACAAGAATGGCCTCGAGTGCCACAGATTTTGAGATGAGCTTTGAAATCAGACTGGACAGCATACCCTTTGCAGCACTTATCACAAACCCACTGTTTTTGCTTACTGTGTTTCCTTCTGAAATGCTTCTTTATCCCAACCAGATCTCCCAAAGCATGGCAAGGATCATGGTGCAAACAGCTTGGCTCAGGGCAAACAAATACTCTCTTTTTCACCTCTTGGTTCTCCCTCTTCAGCAACTTCCATGGCACCTTGTGCCTTCTCCTATGCATTTGAAGGTTCTGGTCTCTTTGGAACCCTTGGCTACAGATCTCACACACATACCTGTCAGATTCCAACAATGTTTTTGGAGACAAAGAAACCACTTCTGCATCTGGATCTATGTTAATTAACAAACATACAAAAAAAATCAATTCAATTAAGAAAAAGGGTATTGTTTATATTTATCTTTGTCATTGTAATATTAGGTAAAGTTTGTTTATACCAGGGGTGCCTGCTGGCTTTCTTTTTCTTTTCTGAGTGACCCCATTTTCTAAAGGACTGAGTGGATCAGATGAAGAAGATGGAAGTGCAGAAGCACTTGTGGTGTAACCCAACATATTGTTCGCTTGAAAAAAGGACTATTTATGTTAATTGGAGATTGTTTAACCAAGCTAATCAAAGGTTTTGGGAGGTGTAAAAATGGTGGAAAGCTTGGAATAGTGGGGGAAAGGAAAAAAGGGTTCAAATTTCAGCTTTTGATAAACACAAAGGACATAAAGAAGAAAAAAAGCTTATATTCTAGAAGAAAAGAAGAAGATGAAAAGCTTTTGCTTTCTGCAATGCTTCTTTTGATTTTTACTGGTATTTTTGTGTTTCATTGACCCCCACCATTAGCAGGTATGGTCGAGAGGGCTTGAGGCAGGTGTTATAAAACTTTGGATACGATTATACTATAAAATTCCGTATATTACAATAAAAATAATATGAAAATATGATAAGATAAGAGTATTAATAAGGTAGAATTTACAAATACTATACGAATTTACAATGGAAACCCTCGCACAGGGCATGGGACAGAAACAAAAGAACATCCCTTCTACATGAAAACAAAACATCCATTATTTCATATTCTCACAGTAATTTTGCATGTATTTATTATATATTCAGGCAATGCAGACCACACCCACCTGATCCCATCCCTTCCTCACGTGATCTCTTCTTTGCTTATATTTCCATGTATTCCATTCGCATTATGTTCATATTATGCTTTAGTTATGTAATCTATTTGTTCGTAATAAAAATTTTAGTTTCATAATGCCGCATTTAACCTTCATTATTTATATCTTTATAAATTTGGCTTTTATTCTTTTTGAATTAAATTTAATCATTAATTTTAAAAAAAGTCAAATTATTTTTAAAAAATAAAATTGCTAATGAAAACATTATTTTTTAAATATATTGGCAAGATAACCTACGTGATAGTCTACATATACTTTATCTTGATATGACACTATTTGTTTTATATATCACGTCAATAAATAATTTAAAAATTATAAAAATATTAAAAAATAAAAAGTTCATTAAAATTTTAAAAATAACATAGAATACATGTAGATTGCGGTGCGATTGAAATGTTTAAAATGTAATATTTTAGTCTATATCTTTGTTAAAGAAAACAACAATTTGATTTTTTTAAAATTTAATGATCAAATTTGACACTTTTAAAAGGTTAAGAGTCAAATTTAACTAAAAAGAGGAATAAGAATCAAATTAAAAATAATATAAATGTTGAAGGCTAAATTTGATATCATATTTATTAAAATAATTAAGGTGATATATATAAAATATAATTAATACATTAAAATTTTAAAATATAAAAATTTATATCATATATTATCACTCTATATTGTATTTTAACTATTTTTATAATATTGATACCTATAATATGTCATATTTAATCAAATAAATAAATAGAGGAAAAATATATTATTTGAATGATTAAGTAAAACTTGAATTTAATCGACAACCAACTAGAAACTACGATCTTAGATTAAGTTCATTTAATTCTTATAAACTTTATAAAATAATATTTGTTAGTTTTCATATTTGATATTTATTAATCTATTTTTATATGATATATTCATAAACAACCAAACCAATTTTAAACCTGATTATCACTGTTACCTTTGTGGCAGCTTTTCTAAAGGTCAAAGAAGCAAGGATTAGTGACGTACAAGAAGTCTCTCTAATCATTCCTAGAGAAGACTTTATTTTCTGCCTGAATTTTGGTAAGCCTTCCATGATTAATCTCTCCTGATTTTGCATATTTATTAAAATACAGAATATCCTAAAATTAGAAAAAGAAAACTTTAATTTATTATGTCATTCAAAATTTTGTTCCTCTTCTTTTATCTAGCTTGATAAAGAAATAAGTTAATTATTTATCGAATATTATATGCAGCATCTGTTGGAAGGAGATTAAACTAATGAAAATTGATAAGAAAAGATTGGGTTTGACATATAAAGCATAGAGGATATCGAAATAGTGCTTGATTTGGGTTTTGAAGTGGACAATAATGTACAAGTCAATTAAGGTAGGTGTCCAAAACTAGGTTTCAAGGTGTATTTCATTATGTAAGCAATCAAAGAAGGTGTAGACTTTGGAATGCTCTTCAATCTATAAGTAGTGGTGGTTCCGAGGGTTTTTCAAGTAGGCAAGAGGAATGTTGTAAGAGGTGAATGTTTACTTATGTAGAAAGCTTTACGTGAACATCCTTTATGTATTTTTATATTAAATTTGTTAGTGTCAGTTCCATATTTAAGATGTAATACTAGTCGCAACTTGCTTTATAATTGAATTACTATGCAACTTGTCATATTTGTTGGCATCTTTTTTAAAAAAATATCTTGAATTTTTTCATATATATCTTGGAAGATTTTTAACAACATTCTATTGGATTGGACCATGTTGAATTTAAAGTCAAGCAAAGGCTCTTTCGAAAACCTTTAACAAGATCAAGTTTCCTTGATTATAGAGTGTTAAATCTAACATCAATAATGACAATATAGAACGATTGCAAAAGTAAAAAGAAAAGAAAAACAAAACATATAGGTTTTATGTGGAAACCTTTTTGGAAAAAAATCATGGGTAGAGGAGGAGAAATTCACTAATGTTGAAAACTGAATGATACAAGAGGAGTTTTAACTACATCTATTTAAATGTTGAAAAACCTTATTCTATTTTAATTACACAGATCCCCTTGTTTTACCATTATATTTATTTAACAAGGATTTGGGTCACACAACTCTAACAATCTCCATCTTGACACGAATTCTCAACGAATAAGTTCTTCATGATAAACTTTCAATGAATAAGTTCTCCACCTTTTCTACAAAACCCCTAAAAGGGTATTATTCAATAATAAACACCAACCAAGTCCAAGCAATGCTAGTTATAGGAAGTGACTTAGTCATCATATCTGTAGGATTATCATGAATACTAACTTTGCTCATAACAATATCACCACGAGCAATAATTTCACACATAAAATTGATACCGAACATCAATGTGCTTTGTTCTCTCATAAAACATTTGATCCTTCGTGAGGAATATGACACTCTAACTAACACAAAACAATGTATTGATTTGAAGGTCTTTACTGATTTCACCAAAGAGTCCCTTTAACCAAATAACTTCTTGACAAGCCTCAGTAATCGCCATGTACTCGGCTTCAGTAGCAGACAAATCAATTGTAGTCTGCAAAGTGGTTTTCTAACTGATTGCACAACTCCTAATAGTAAAGATATACATTGTGAGAGATCTTCTTTAATCAAGGTTTTCGGCAAAATTAGAATCAACATACCTAATAAATCCATCTCTAGTTCTTCCAAACTGTAAGCAAACATCAATAGTACCTTGTAAGTATCTGAAAATCCACTGAACTACTTTCCAATGTTCTTTACCGAGATTCACCATGTATCTACTAACTGCACTAACTGCATATGACAAATTTGGATGTGAGCAAACCATAGCATACATAAGAGATCCCACTGCACTAGAATATGGAACACGTGGCCTTTAGTCAATCTCATCATCTAATTATTAAGATAAAACTGATGAAAGTCTGAAGTGGCCTGCTCATGGAGTACTAACAAGATTGGCACTCTGCATATTGAACCTGCAAAGAACTTTCTCAATGTACCCTTTCTAACTTAGGTACAATTTACATTCTTTTCTATCTCTGAGAATCTCCATCCCAAATATCTTCTTTGCTACTCCCAAATCTTTCATGTCAAATTCTTTACAAAGTTGGGCTTTGACTTTCTTATCTCTCATTTATCTTTGGCTGCTATCAACATGTCATCAACATAAAGGAGTAGATATATATATGAACCGTCATTGTTTTTGTTAAAATAAACACAACTGTCAAAGCTGTTTCTTTTGAAATCACGAGTAGTCATAAATAAATCAAACCTCTTGTACCACTGCCTTGATGACTGTGTCAGCCCATAAAGGGATTTTTTTAGCAAGCAAACAAACATAATCTTCCTTTTCTAAGATTAAAAAACCTCTGGTTGTTGCATGTAAATATCTTCCTCAAGTTCTCCATGTAAGAATGTTGTTTTTACATCTAATTACTCAAGCTCTAAAATCATACATGACCACAATTCCAAGTAAGGCTCGAATCGAACTATGCTTCACAACTGGAGAAAATACATCTGTGAAGTCTACATCTGAAATCTGATTGTAACCTTTCGCTATTAGACTTATTTTATATCTAGGTTCTTCAACTCCTGGAGTCGTTTCTTTCTTATTGAACACCCATTTACAACGAACAACCTTTTTACCCTTAGGAGGCTTCACTAGGTCCTATGTTTTATTTTTATGGAGCAATTCCATCTTCTCTTGCATAGAAGACATCCTCTTTCCTGAATCTTCACAGCTAACTGCCTCGGAATAAATAGAAGGCTCTTAATTTTTATATATATCTTCAGCCACTTTTAAAGCATAAGCAACTAGATCAGCTTCGGCGAACCTCTTTGGACGTTCAATTTCTCTTCTAGCTTTGTTCTTGACAATAGAATATTATGGTGAAAAAGCAACTCTATTCTAAGTTTCTGTACTAACTTGAGGAGTAACTTTGTTGTAAATCCTAGATCAATCTGAAGCTCCACCTGCTTCACATGTGTGTTTCAACTTTGTCGGTCTTTATTGGAAGAGTCTTTAAGAGATAATTTAGATAGCATAACAGTTTCATAAAAAATAACATCTCTGATAATTACAACTTTCTTCGTTTCAGGACACCATAACTTATACCATTTAACACCAACCTTATAACCAAGAAAAACATATTTAATGTATCTAGGTTCCAATTATTCATTATCAATATGAGCATACGTAGGACACCCAAAAATCTTCAAATCAGAATAATCAGCAAGATTACCAAACCATACCTCTTGTGGAGTCTTTTTTTCGATGGCAACAGATGGAAACGGTTAATCAAAATTTATGTAGTAAAGGCTGCTTCAACCTAAAATGACTTTGGTAAACAAACATTCGACAACATCCATCAAACATTTTCCATGATTGTTTTATTCATCCATTCTGCAACGTCGCTTTGCTGTGAAGTATGGTGAGTTGTCAAGTGTCTCACGATCCCTTCTAATTTGCAGAATTCATTAAACTCATAATAACAGAATTCCAAGCCATTACCTATGCAGAGGTGTTTTATTTGTTTTCTTGTCTGCTTCTCAATCATAGTATTCCAAGCCTTAAATGTGGAAAACACATCACTTTTTTTCTTTAGGAAAAACGCCCAAACTTTTATGAAAAAAAATCAATGATCGTCAACATATAATTAGTACCACCCTTTGAAGGAACTCTAGTTGGTCCCCAAAGATCATTATTATTTAAATATTTACGAGTCAAGTATGATATTAAAATAAATGTTGAATTGGTAATTTATGCTATTTGAGGGAACAATTAGGTTCAAGTGGTATGACCTTAAAGTCAAGTGGTTTTAAAAAATAAAGTATTTGGACCTCATTTCTATAAACTGAGCCGTAAGTATTTTATTAAATATTTATGGAGTGTTATTAAGGTCGTGTTAAAGTTTCATTAAGAAATTTTAGTGTTTAGATAGTTAATTAATTAAAAAAGACTAAATCGTAAAGAATGTAAAACTTAATCACTATTAGATTTGAGTGATTAAATGACTTAATGAATACAAATGGATGGTTTAATTTGGAAAAATAATGATAATTGGTGATAGTGGACGGAAATGTGGTTGATTATTAAGTTATTATTTGAATTGTTTTATTAATTAATGTTTAAAGTATTAAAACATTAAAACGAAAGTAAAAATGGATAAGATTATCTTATTTTGTTCCTTCACCGAAAAGAGAAGGAAGAAACGCCATTGAAAGAGCCATGGAGTTTCGAAAAGTTTTCTTTCTTTGCATGGTTGTGCTATTGAGGTTCGTTTTTAATAATTTTTATGTTTTTGAGATCGTTGCAACTAGGTCCAGTGAACCTGAGGATCAATTCGTAAAACCGTTAAACTTTAAAATTTTTTTCCATTAAAGATTTGAGTTTTTTAAAAAATATTTATGGAGGATTATGAAGATTTGTTGTTAAATTTGATTAATTTGTAAAGTAAATTTTAATAATTTAAATGTTTATGGATTAAATTGCTAAAGTAATAATAATTCAAGGACTTGAAGTGAAATTCTTACAAATGTGGGCTGTATTGGAAGCTATTAACATTCGGGTGGTATGGGTTTTCAATAAAATTGGTTTATTTTCATGATTCGGACTTAGGGACTAAATTGAATAAAAATGAAAAGTTGAGAGTAATTTTGTAAAAATTTCAAAAAGGACTAAATTGCATAAAATGGATTGGTTTTACTATTTGAATTAATGAATTGAATGAAATTATTAATTTAGATCAAGAATGAGTGGAAAGTCGAGAAGAGAAAATTACCAAATAGCCCCTGTACTTAGCCATTGCTGCAATTTAGCCAGGTAAGTTCGTATGTATGGATTTTTACATATCTATATATACATAATGTTACTGCTGATTTATGAATGTATATATATATGATTTTTAATATGTGGGTTGGAAATTGAAATGCTATAACTGAATATAAGTTGAGAAATGATTTATTTGAAAAGTATTGAATCTTTATGAAATATGTTATATATGATTTTGGAATGATTATGAATTTGCTACAGCATGTGTATTGAGAACTATGGAAGTGCCTCTGATTCATGAAAGTTATAATTTTATTAAAATGCACGTTTGGACATAGTAAGTGATTAGGATATGATTGGCATCCAATAGGGTTAGTATGCGCACTTGTACAGGATTTGTACTTCGGTGCCCCTGTATACTACTCAGTGTCCCTATTGGCACTAGGTGCCCCTGTCTGTACTTCGGTGCTTCTGTTATGCATCTATGATGCCTCTAGTGTGGTGTAGCTACCCGAGTATCCGAGTCAAGTTACTAGTTCATCAGATTGAATGTTAATGGAATTTATAAATTTATTTATGTGCTTAAAGGTTAATGGATAGTCAAGATATTAGTAAATGTTAAATGTTTGATGAATTACTTGATCGTATTTGAGTATAATTATATTGATGATGTTACAGTTAAAGATAGACATTTATACACATATATGAATGAGTTTGGATTGAATTATTATAGTATAGGAAGCATACGATGAACCATTTTTAGTACTAATCTTGTAAGGGCTTCGTAAATGATTAACATATATGATTAATATTTATTTAGTTTGCACATTGTTTAGTTTTCACATTTTCCATACAAGTTACCTGATACGGTTACATTGGCTCAAAGCTTGCTAAGCTCGAAGCTTGTTACAATCCATCGACACGAAGACTTCTAGGCTCAAAGCTTGATTCATTCCACCGGCACTAAGCCTGCTAGGCTCAATGGCCTGATTCAATTCACCGGCACTAAACCTACTAGAGTTTTGGTCCGATAATATATATATCTAGTACAACTCAATTTCATCATTAATCTCCCCAAATCAACATCCAATAATTATAAACACTACATATATTAGTGTACAACAAATACTAAGGAATTTAATTAGAACATAATTAAATATCATACGAACTTACCTCTGTAGTGACAACTAGTATCCAACGTCTACTCAGCTGTTTTTCCCTTCCCATGTTTATCTACTGAACCGCTTGTTTCTTGATATGCAGCCCCTTAATTAGCCAAATATTAAACTTCCTGAAATTAAAATTTTTCTTTCTCCTTTCAGTCAAAACCTGAAGGAACATGATAATGTTCCTTTACTTTTGTTTTAATTAAAGTTTATTTTTTATTATTAAATTAACCTTTGATAATTAATCAAATTCCCTTAAAACTAAAGTCACAACTGTCCACCCAATATAAAATGTGTCTAGTTGCCATTTTAGTTCATTAGTTTTTATTTCCATAACTATTTAACTCATTTTACTAATACAACTAACTTTTACAACCATTATAATTTAGTCCTTTTTACATAATTAATTGTCTAAACATTAAAATTTCTTAACCATATTTTTATACGACTTTCACTCGACCATTTCTATTAAATTAAATAATACAAATCAACTCACTAACCGAAATTATGGTCCCAAAACCATTGAAAAATAGACCATTACATTTAGAATCGTACTTTCAGCTTTGTACTTTACCCTTTTGAATCAAGAGCACTTGCCAAAATCAAATTTCTCTTCAATTCTAATACATGTAGTACGCCACTAAGTGTTCTAACGACTCCATCAAACATTTAATTTTGATTGTTCCAATACCTGTGATTCTACATGAAACATTATGTCTCATGAAAACTACACATTCAGACATTGTTTCATATGTTGTAAACCAATCTCAATTGGGATTCATATGGAAGGTGCAACCAAAATCGAGGGTCCACTCCTCTCTCACTTTAGATTTGTAGGCAGAAGCAACTAGGAGTTCACCATCACTGTAGTCTTCTACAACATCAGCTTCACCAGATTGTTCTAGTTGTTTTCACTTTTGATTTGTTGCCTCCCTTTTGATCTTGTTCTACAACTTATAGCACTCATAATTACCTCAATTGACAATAGAATACTATGCCCTTTCTTCTTACAGAAGTTATAGGTTTTACCTCTATTTAAAGATCTTAATCTACCCTTAGATTTACTATAAGATTTCGTTCTTGTGTTCTCCCACAATTATCATCAATATGTTCTTCTCTCCCACGAACAATGAGACCTTTTCCCTAAGAGTCGGATTTAGCCACAAGATGATTCATCTTATCATACGAGGTTAAAAATGTAATAGCCCGATTTATTATCCTAGTCGGAACGGTGGTTTCAAGACCACGAATATGAGTCAAAAATATATTTATTTATTATTTATCTATGTTTTGAATGCATGAATTTGGTTGGCTTGAAATTTTGTTCTTAAATTTGTAGCATTTGAATGCCGATTTATTGAATAGGGTCTAAATGCATAACATTAAAACTTAATGAATTATTTGGTGATAACCAAATTATGAGGATTATTATTAGTGGAGGGATTTCATAGGAAATTTTGCTATTTCCAAGTGTAGTGGACGACACTTGTTAATTGTTATTAATTTTATATAATGAATATATGCATTTTACTTATTAGTATTATTATATTATATGAAATGAAATTAATAAAAATAAAGAAAAGGAATAAAAGAAAACCACTTGCTTTGTTCTTGTCGAAATAAAAGGAAGAAGAAAATAGAAAAGAAACAAGACATTCAGCCTTCCTTGATTCAAAATTTAGGTATGTGTTTAGCTTTAATTTGAAAATTGTTTGAATTTTTGAGATGTTAGCTGTCTTTTGATCATAACCCATGAATTTATTTTCCTAATTGTTGAACATTGAATGTTCGCTCATGAGGTTGATATGAAGAAATGCTTTAGTTCTTTGTTGAATGTGTTAGAAAATAAAAGTTGGTGTTTGATTATTGAGGTTTAAATTTAGATGTTAGGTGATTTTGTGTTTATGGTATGAAATTGAAATAAATTGTTAAATAGGAAGTTAATTGCGAAATGAAGATACGTAAGGATTCATATAGTCATATGGAGCATTCGGTTATGGTACATTGAAATAAAGAATTGATGTATTTTAATTATTAAATACTTTGGACTATTTAGCAAATGTTGAATACCATGAGGAGCGAATAAGTAAACTTATTAATTATGCATTAAGAATTGATTTGTTTATAAATTAAATTGAATTAGTTGAAATTGAAATTTTAATTAGATCAAGAAACGAGGAGATCGGAAGCGGATAAGGGAAAAGCGAAAATAATTGAATAGCCGAGAAACTTAATCCGTCCATAATCGAGGTAAGTTTTAAGCAATTGAGTTGATTGAATTTAATTATAATGTAATTCATGAATTCAATGGAAATACATAAATATATATGTATGGCTTGGCATAATCGAAGGTGATTATATATGTATAGCTTGGTATAATCGAAAGTGAATATATATGTATGGTTTGATATAACCGAAGGTGAATATATATATATATATATATATATATATATACATTTATTTGATCTAGCCGATTGTGGTATAGGTATGTGTATATATAATCAAAAGAGTAGTAAGCTTGAGATGAGCACTAAGTGTGCGAAATGAAATTGGTAATGAGTACTAAGTGTATGAAATTGGTCATTTGGCACTAAGTGTGCAAATTGAATCTATACCGAGTACTAAGTGTACGAGATCGGTTAATGAGCACTAAGTGTGCGAATTTATCTTTAAGCATTAAATATGGAGTTCGATAAATTTTGATATTATGAAATGTTTGCATTTGAGACATAAATTATATATGGTTGCTTATGAATTATATAAAAATGTTATGTGTGGAGTGATTATTTGGAATTTAGCATAAGCCGTATATTTGAATAGCTTTGTACTTAGAATTGTGGATATACATTAAAAATGAATTTACTTATTGGTTCGGCATTGAGATTAAAAGTAGTATGCGTGTTTATGATTGTGCAAGTAAGTTTTTAATTGGTGAAAACATGTCTAAAACATGCTTGAAGTTATTATTATTATTAAGAGATTGATTGATAGATGTATTTAAATGCTTTTAACTTAATAAGGTAAAAATAGCTTACATTGTGTGTGGTTGTTTGCTCTTGATTATAGATTTCTTGGTGATCGTCTTGTGCTCGGGGATCGTTGGAGAAGCTCATCATATTATCATTAACTTTTGGTACTTTTGAAAGTTTAATCTTGGTCTTATGGCATGTATAGGCTAGTTAGTTTTTGAGTCGAATTTGAATGGTGTGTAATTTGACCCATGCGAAAATGGCCAAGATTGCTTATTTGATAATGTTATTTTGAAAAATGGTTATATCTTTTTTTGACTTTAATGTTAATGGATTCATGATATATGTGTGATATGTTTTTCTTTAATAGCTATTTATCTTGTTAATTTAAATGATATATGCATATGTTTGTTTGGTTTAAATGATTAGAGGAGTTGCAGTTAAAATGATTGAAATTGCCGAATGTCATGGCTACTTTTTAACCGAATTTATTTACTTTATCTATATTTTATTATTATAGAACTGAAGTGAATTATTAATCACGATTGAATTGAACGATGTATAAATGTTAGTTATCATCTAGTAATACCTCGTAACCCCTCCGGCGATGGAAACGGGTTAGGGTGTTACATTTTATTGGTATCAGAGCTAAGGTTTAGTTGATTCTCAGACTAACATAGCGCATACGAGTCTAGCTATACATGGGATATGTAATTAAATGATAGTGTGATCACTTCTGATGCTTAAAACATGTTTTCTGTATAGTAAATGGATCAAGATCCCGAACGAGCCGTAGCCGATGATGTCGAGTGTGTGGCGCCTGCTCCCGCTCAAGGCGTCACGCCGGTTGAATCTTGGCCAGCTGCAAGTAACCAAGACGAGGGGGCTAAACAAGACTTCTATAATATGTTGAGTGACTGGTTTAATCATTATATCCGGACAAATCTAGCTGTTCAACAACCCTCGAACCTGAATAACCCACCTCCGATGCCTGTGGTACCACCGACTGCTGATCCTGTAAGATTGAATAGGCCCCCGGTCGATAAAATAAGAAAATACGAGGCCCAAGAATTTCAGGCTACAGATGATTACGATGCTGAGAAAGCTGAATATTGGCTCGATAATACTATTCGAGTATTTGAAGAATTATCATGTACTTCCGATGAATGTTTAAAATGTGTCATGTCCTTATTACATGACTCTGCTTACCATTGGTGGAACACTCTGGTTTCAGTTGTACCGAAAGAATAAGTCACCTGGGATTTCTTTCAAACTGAGTTTCGCAAGAAATATATCAGTCAGTGATTTATTGACCAGAAATGTAAAGAGTTTCTGGAGCTTAGACAGGGTCGTATGACTGTTACTGAGTACGAGCAAAAATTTGTGAGACTCAGCTGTTATGCCCGGGAATGTGTTTCGACCGAAGCAGCTATGTGTAAAAGGTTTGAAGAAAGATTAAGGGAAGATATAAAATTGCTTGTTGGTATTCTTGAAATAAAAGAATTCGTGGTACTCGTTGAGCCAGCTTGAAAGCCGAAGAACTTGGAAAAGAGAAAAGAAAAGCTGAGTTCGAAGCTAGAGATATTCGTAAGAGATTTACGGGTAAAACTTCTTAGTCGGCATCAAAAAAGTTCAGAGATGATAGCAACCAATCTAAGACTACTACAGGGCTTTCTATACGTGATCGACCACCAGTGAGTTCACCAGATACCTCAATTGCCAGTGTTGGAAATACTCGATCAAATAAACCCGAGTATCAACAATGCGAAAGACAACGTGTGGGTGAGTGTTGGGGCAAGTATAACAATAGAGCTTGTTATAGATGTGGTGCATGAGATTATTTCATTCGGGATTGTCCAGAACCAGTCGAGAAAGATAATGTTCAGAGCGCAAGACCGAGTGGCACTGCAACTAGAGGTAGACTACCTAGGAACACGGGAGGTAGGAGTGGTACTCAGAGAGGGGCTTCAGATACAGCAGTTTGATCCGAGACTCGTGCACCTGCCAGAGCATATGCCATTCGTGCTCGAGAGGAGGCTTCATCCCCTGACGTTATTACTGGTATATTCACTCTCTATGATATTGGTGTAATTGCTTTGATTGATCCCGAGTCAACTCATTCCTATGTGTGTAAAACGTTAGTATCTAGTAAGACTTTGCCTATTAAGTCTATTGAGTTTGTGATTCCGGTATCTAACCCCCTGGGTCAGTGTGTGTTAGTTGATAAAGTGTGCAAGAATTGCCCCCTAATGATTTGAGGTTCATGTTTCCCGGTTGATTTGATGTTATTGCCTTTCGACGAGTTTGACATAATTCTGGGTATGGATTGGTTAACCGTACACGATGTTGTGGTGAATTGTAAATGAAAAACTATTGATCTACAATCCCAGAATGATGAGATACTTCGAATTGAGTCTACTGATCTGAATGGTTTACCGGCTATGATATCTTCAATTTTAGCTCAGAAGTATGTGAGGAAAGGTTGCGAAGCTTACCTCATGTATGTGCTTGATAGTAAAGTGATCAACAAAACTATTGAATTCGTACCAGTTGTGTGTGAGTATTCGGATGTATTTATTGAAGAATTGCCGGGTTTACCACCTATTCGAGAGGTAGAGTTTGGTGTCGAGTTAGTATCGAGGACGACTCCGATTTCGATTGCTCTATACCGAATGGCACCAACTGAATTAAAAGAGTTGAAAACATAGTTGCAAGAGTTGACAGATCGAGGTTTTGTGCGACCGAGTTTTTCTCCCTGGGGTGCGCCTGTGCTATTCGTGAAAAAGAAGGATGGAACTATGAGAATGTGTATTGATTATCGACAGCTCAATAAAGTGACAATCAAGAATAACTATCCATTACAGCGAATCGATGACCTGTTTGATCAGTTAAAAGGAGCATCAGTGTTTTTGAAAATAGATTTGAGTTCGGGTTACTATCAGTTGTGAGTTAGCGACTCTAATATGCTTAAAACCGCTTTTCAGACGAGATATGGACACTATGAGTTCTTGGTGATGCCGTTCGGACTTACTAATGCACCTGCCGTTTTCATGGATTTAATGAACCGAATCTTTAGACAATTTTTAGATCAGTTTGTGGTTGTGTTTATAGATGATATTTTGATCTACTCCCATGATGAAACTGTGCATGCTGGGCACTTGAAATTGGTATTACAGACTTTACGAGATAATCAACTCTATGCGAAGTTTAGCAAATGTGAGTTCTAGTTACGGGAGGTTAGTTTCCTAGGGCACGTAGTTTCAGCGTCAGGTATTCGGGTTCATCCGAATAAGATTTCAGCTATACTCGATTGGAAATCTCTGCGGAACGTTACCGAAGTTCGAAGTTTTTTGGGACTTGCCGAATATTATAGGCGATTTGTGAAAGGTTTTTCGATGATTGCTACTCCATTGACAAAGCTACTTCAGAAAAAATGTTAGATTTGAGTGGACAGAAAGATGTCAGAGAAGTTTCGATTAGTTGAAAACTTTGTTGACTGGAGCTCTAGTGCTTGTTCAACCGGAATCGGGTAAAGAGTTCGGTATCTTTAGTGATGCTTCTTTGAATGGGTTGGGTTGTGTTCTGATGCAGGAAGGAAAAGTTGTAGCGTATGCCTCGAAATAGTTAAAGCCGCACGAAAAGAATTATCCGACTCACGATCTTGAATTGGTCGTTATTGTGTTTGCTTTAAAGATTTGGTGTCATTATTTGTTCAGTGAGAATGTCATGTCTACTCGGATCACAAAAGCCTTAAATATTTGATGACTCAGAAGGATTTGAACTTGAGACAGCATCGATGGCCAGATGTATTAAAAGATTATGAGCTAGTGATAGATTATTATCCGGGGAAGGCTAATGTTGTTGTAGATGCTCTGAGTCGAAAATCATTGTTTGCCTTACATGTGATGGATGCGTGTTTGACTATGTCCATAGATGATGCGATAATAACTGAACTAAAAGCAAAACCATTTTTTGTCCAACAGATTTATGAAGCTCAGAAAATAGATCATGATTTGTTAGCAAGAAGGGCTCAATGTGATTCCAATGCTGATTCAGATTTTCAACTTGACACTAAAGATTGCTAGAGATTCAGAGATCGATTGTGTGTTCCAAGAAATTCAGAGTTGATACATATGATTTTGAACGAAGCTCATGATAGTAGGATGTCTTTTCACCCGAGTAGCATGAAAATGTATAATGATTTGAAACAGTACTATTGGTGGCGTGGTATGAAAAGAGACATCTCGGACTTCGTGTCAAAATGCTTAGTATGTCAACAAGTAAAAGCCGAGCATCAGGTACTATCGGGATTGCTTCAGCCGATTTTGATACCCGAGTGGAAATGGGATCGAGTCACAATGGATTTTGTATCTAGATTACCATTAACACCAAGCAAGAAAGATGCAATTTGGGTGATTGTTGATAGATTGAAGAAATCAGCCCACTTCATTCCTGTCCGTTCAGATTATTCACTTGAAAGCTAGCAGAATTATACATATCACAGATTGTGCGATTACACGGAGTACCTATTTTTATAGACTCGGATAGAGATCCGAGGTTTACATCACAGTTTTGGAAGAAACTGCAAGATGCTTTAGGTACTAAACTACATTTCAGTATTGCCTTTCACCCCCAGACGGATGGCCAGTCCAAACGAATCATCCAAATACTCGAGGATATGTTGAGATGTTGTGTTCTCAAGTTTAAGGGTACGTGGGAAAGATACTTGTCCTTGATCGAATTTGCATACAACAATAGTTTTCAGTCAAGTATCAAAATGGCACCTTACGAAGCTTTGTATGATCGTAAATGTCGTACACCTTTGTATTGGACCAAGCTAAGTGAAAACAAGATACACAGGGTTGATTTGATTAAAGAAACTGAACAGAAAGTAAAAGTCATCCGTCAAAATTTGAAAGCAGCGTCCGATCGTCAGAAATCTTATGTGGATTTGAAACGTAAAAATATAGAGTTTCAGATTGGTCATGGGGTATTTTTGAAAGTCTCACCATGGAAGAAAATTCTTAGATTTGGCCGCAAGGGCAAGTTGAGTCTAAGATTTATTGGACCATAGAAGATTATCGAACGTATCGGACCAGTTGCCTATAGATTGTCATTGCCATCTGAACTAGAAAAGATCCACAATGTCTTTCACGTTTCGATGCTTCGCTGGTACAAATCCGACCTTTCACATGTGATTAGTTCATCTGAGATTGAGATTCAACCCGATTTAACTTATGAGGAAGAGCCGATTCGTATTTTAGCTCGCGAAATGAAAGAATTGAGAAATAAAAAAATATCATTGGTAAAAGTGCTTTGGCATAAACATGGGGTCAAGGAAGCAACTTGGGAGCATAAGGATTCAATGAAAGAACATTATCCAAACCTATTCACCAGTAAGATTTTTGGGGACAAAAATCCCTAAGGGGGGAGAGTTATAACAGTCCGATTTTTTACCCTAGTCAGAACGGTGGTTCGGGACCATGAATCCGAGTCAAAAAAATATTTATTTATTATTTATCTATGTTTTGAATACATGAATTTGGTTGGCGTGAAATTTCGTTTTAAAATTTATATCATTTGATTGCCGATTTATTAAATAGAGTCTAAATGCATAACATTAAAACTTAATGAATTATTTGGTGATAACCAAATTATGAGGATTATTATTAGTGGAGAGATTTCATAGGAAATTTTGCTATTTCCAAGTGTAGTGGACGACACTTGTTAATTGTTATTAATTTTATATAATGAATATATGCATTTTACTTATTAGTATTATTATATTATATGAAATGAAGTAATAAGAATAAAGAAAAGAAATAAAATAAAACCACTTGCTTTGTTCTTGTCAAAATAAAAAGAAGAAGAAAATAGAAAAGAAACAAGACATTCGGCCTTCCTTGATACAAAATTTAGGTATGTGTTTAGCTTTAATTTGAAAATTGTTTGTATTTTTGAGATGTTAGTTGTCTTTTGATCATAACCCATGAATTTATTTTCCTAATTGTTGAACATTGAATGTTCGGTCATGAGGTTGATATGAAGAAATGCTTTAGTTCTTTGTTGAATGTGTTAGAAAATAAAAGTTGGTGTTTGATTATTGAGGTTTAAATTTAGATGTCAGGTGATTTTGTGTTTATGGTATGAAATTGAAATAAATTATTAAATGGGAAGTTAATTTCGAAATGAAGATACGTAAGGATTCATATAAGAATATAGAGCATTCGGTTATGGTACATTGAAATAAAGAATTGATGTATTTTAATTATTAAAAACTTTGGACTATTTAGTAAATGTTGAATACCATGAGGAGCGAATAAGTAAACTTATTAATTATGCATTAAGAATTGATTTGTTTATAAATTAAATTGAATAAGTTGAAATTGAAATTTTAAATCGATCAAGAAAAGAGGAGATCGGAAGCGGATAAGGGAAAAGAAAAATTAATTAAATAGCCGAGAAACTTAATCCGTCGATAATCGAGGTAAGTTTTAGGCAATTGAGTTGATTGAATTTAATTATAATGTAATTCATGAATTCAATGGAAGTACATAAATATATATGTATGGCTTGGCATAATCGAAGGTGATTATATATGTATAGCTTGGTATAATCGAAAGTAAATATATATGTAAGGTTTGACATAACCGAAGGTGAATATATATATATATATTTATTTGATCTAGCCGATTGTGGTATAGGTATGTGTATATATAGTCAAAAGAGTAGTAAGCTTGAGATGAGCACTAAGTGTGAGAAATGAAATTGGTAATGAGTACTAAGTGTACGAAATTGGTCATTTGGCACTAAGTGTGCAAATTGAATTTATACTGAGTACTAAGTGTACGAGATCGGCTAATAAGCACTAAGTGTGTGAGTTTATCTTTAAGCATCAAAGATGGAGTTCGATAAATTTCGATATTATGAAATGTTTGCATTTGAGACATAAATTATATATGGTTGCTTATGAATTATATGAAAATGTTATGTGTGGAGTGATTATTTGGAATTTAGCCTAAGCCGTATATTTGAATAGCTTTGTACTTAGAATTGTGGATATACATTAAAAATGAATTTACTTATTGGTTCGGCATTGAGATTAAAAGTAGTATGCGTGTTTATGATTGTGCAAGTAAGTTTTTAATTGGTGAAAACATGTCTAAAACATGCTTGAAGTTATTATTATTATTAAGAGATTGATTGATAGATGTATTTAATTGCTTTTAACTTACTAAGGTAAAAATAACTTACATTGTGTGTGGTTGTTTGCTCTTGATTATAGATTTCTTGGTGATCGTCTTGTGCTCGGGGATCATTGGAGAAGCTCATCATACTATCATTAACTTTTGGTACTTTTGAAAGTTTAATCTTGGTCTTATGGCATGTATAGGCTAGTTGGTTTTTTAGTTGAATTTGAATGGTGTGTAAATTGAGCCATGCGAAAATGGGCAAGATTGCTTATTTGATAATGTTATTTTGAAAAATGGTTATATCTTTTTTTGACTTTAATGTTAATGGATTCATGATATATGTGTGATATGTTTTTCTTTAATGTTTATTTATCTTGTTAATTTAAATGACATATGCATATGTTTGTTTGGTTTAAATGATTAGAGGAGTTGCAATTAAAATGACTGAAATTGCCGAATGTCATGGCTACTTTTTAACCGAATTTATTTACTTTATCTACATTTTACTATTATAGGACTGAAGTGAATTATTAATCACGATTGAATTGAATGATGTATAAATGTTAGTTATCATCTGGTAATAACTCGTAACCCCTTCAGCGACGGAAACGGGTTAGGGTGTTACAAAAAAAGCATAGACTTCATCGACTGTGAGAGATTCATTGCTATACAAAATCATATCTCTAAATGTTGAATAAGACGAGGGCAACAAACAAAGTAGAGTTAACTCTAAATCTTCTTTATCATACTGAACCTCCATAGCCTCTAGGTCCGAAAGAATTTCTTTAAACATAATTAAGTGTTTGTGCACAGATGCACCTTCTTCCAAATGATGAGCATAAAGACACTACTTCATATGTAACTTGCTAGTTAGGGTTTTTGACATGCATAGCTACTACAATTTTTCCTATAATGTAGTTGTGGTCTTCTCCTTCAACACGACCTGTAGATTTTCATTTGAAAGATGCAGATGTAATTGCATTTAAGCCTTTTGATTTTTACGCTTCTTCTCTTCTTCTGTTAATGTCAAAGGCATCTTATCTAACCATAGCAGGGCATCCTCCAAATCCATCTGCGTAAGAATTACCTGCATCTTTACCTGCCACAATGTGAATCTGGTGTTGCGATCCAACAGCGAAATATCATACTTCATTTTTGCCATTACCGTGATCAAGACAAGCAACCTGAAAAGCTCTAATACTAATATGTTAAATCTAACGTCAATAATGACAATATAGAACGATAGCAAAGTAAAAAGAAAAGAAAAATAAAACACACAGATTTTACATAGATCCCCTTTCGGGAAAAAAACCACTAGGAAAGGAGGAGAAATTCACTAAAGTTGAAAACTAAATGAATAAAGAGGAGTTTCGACTATATCTATTTAAAGGCTGAAAAACCTTATTCTATTTTAATTACATAGATCTCCCTATTTTATCACTGTATTTATTTAACAAGGATTCGAGTCACACAACTCTAACATAGAGATCTTTTTTCTAAAAGAAAACTACTCCTATAAAATCTCTAATATTTGTTTCTTTACAGAAGGCCTACTTGATCTATTTCGAAGGAATTTGAAGTTCATGTTGATTAAAGATTTGACAAGCCAATATATGCCTATTTAAAAGAAGGTTTGTTATAGTAATTAGTACGAGATTGAGAATACTTATCTTGTTCCTTGTGAGGAATTTATTTTGGTGCAACTTGTTGTAAACAAATTATTCTTTTTTGTTAGTTTGTAAGAAAGTTTTCAAAGGGAAAGTTTTAGTGGGAAAACTAATCTAGTTAATGTATAAGAGTGAGGTTTAAACTTGTTAAGTATGTTGAATTTAAATCACATCGTGTATTATAGATTGATAGTAGATTACTATTTAGGCAATGCCTCATAGAGAAAGGAAGTTTTTCCGTACAACATAACCAAAATTTGCATCCTTTTATTTTACTCTTTCAGTTAGTAATGCCAGTTGTAATTAAATGTGCAATTGATAAAAAAATTCAATTAAATTTCAATTGGCATCAAAGATAGATATTTGACAAACTAAGTAAAGATCCTATCATTTTATTGTAGAAGAGGTGGAAGGAACATCATTATCGATACCCCTAATATTGGATGACTCAAATTATGCTTACTAGAAGGAATAAATGAAAGATTTTATCAAGTCCATCAATAAGAGAACATGGATTTTTATATTGACTAGGCCTCCTTTAGTGGATGAAAGTGGTATAAAGACTCTTAAGCTAAAAACTACATAGACTACTAAAGAGAACAAGTTGGTTAATGCTAAGTCGAAAGCCCTCAATGCAATTTTTAATAGAGTGGGTTTAGGGTTTAATTTTAAATACAACAAAGCTGATAAGGACCTTAACATGCTTCCTATGCTTAAAAACTTCTTCAACAATATGTTCCCATTACAATATTCAGGTTGGTATTGTATTTGTATGCCATACCATTTTCCAATACTTTCTTGAAATAAGTTAAATATGTATGAAGACTCAAAGTGAACGATTTTGAAAAGAAATTTCCGTGCCATTTGACTAATTTTTTTCTATTTTTTATCTTTTTAATATGATTATAATGTTATATTGGAGATCAAAATGGTATAATACCGACAGTGGGAACCTTACAACATTTGAAAAAGTTGACTGAGGAGTTAAACATCAAGTTAACAAAAGAGGAAATATGGAGTTTTAGAAACAATGTTTTATTACTCATTTAGTTATATATATTAACTTCTTCTTTTTTATATTATGATTAGTATCAAACTATCTCTCCGATATGATTACCCAATTTGAGTCTAAACTTGCATAAGAGTTCTTAAGTGTTGACTCGATTGACTTTATTAGCACTTTCAAGGCAAGCTCACACTACCTACCTAGTTCAATAAGCTTGACGAATACGTGCTAGGCCGTGGATAATATCTTTCACATATTTTAGATAACTTATCTTGAATTTTTATTTAAATATGAAATTTTTAATGTAAATATATTTTATATTTTTGAAATAGTTAGTTGAGCCAATAGGTTGGCTCAGGCTAAGATTTAGTAATTGAAAAGTATTTTAAACTTGATCATAAGAAAGGAAAAATATTAGAAGAAAATCTTTTTGTAGCATTTCATATATATTGAGCATGAAATGAGTTTTTTTGGGGATTTAATAGTCCAACTATAATAACACTAATTATATATATATAATTTCTTAATTTAATAAAATTAATGTTAACTATTTAACAGAACGAGAGTTGAAGTATGAATTTGGAGACTTATTAAAATTCTTGATGGTGAAAAGAGGTAATCATCATGTTACATCTTCTTGATCATCTCAAGCTTTTTCTATTTTCTCAATTTTTGCAATTAATTGGATGCATTAAGGATATGGAGCACACGGTCATGATTCATGTTGAATCCATCATTCACCATAATAAGACTCGTCATTCTAAAAATTTATTGTGATATGCATTATTTTATGATGCATGAACATCATAAATTTTATTTTATGTAATAATATAATTAGTTAAATCATCTTATATCTTCAAAAATAATTATTATTTTAATAAAACCATTCATCAAATGTTTTTCGAATTTCATACATGAAATTAACAATTAAAGAGAACTCTTAATAGCAAAACCCAATATGCGTAACAAGTATTTTTATTAATCCATTTGAAACAAGATTTTGTTTTCTAATGTTAAGGTTTGCTTGAGCAAATAAATTGATTAATGCTTGAACCTTTTCAAACACTTTTATAGTTTTATTAAATGCATTTTGTATAATTAGTATATTTGAATATATTAGATACATACTCTAAAACAGTAGTAATTTTTTATATTTTCTTGATCATAAACGAATTATATGAATAATTAAAAAAGATGGAGTGATACATTTGCATAGTATTTATGAATATAATGTTAGATTAAAATCCTCAATTATAGGTACGTATATATAACATATAATGTTATTATAAAGTGTGATACAAAATTAAGTGGCCAATTATGTTGTAAGTGTCATAGGCATTAAAGTATCATGGAAATAATGTGTAAGTTCCATAAGTTGTATTTATAATTTGATGAGGGGCCAAATTATAAATATTCAAAATGAATTTAATAATCAGTTATTTAAAAAGAGGTAGTGATCCCCAAAATATATATATATATATCGTATTTCATTTCCATCTCCATCAGAGAGATATACAAAGAGAAAAACTATTTTCTTGAAAGATCAAAACTTCCTGAGCAATCTTCAACAATGGATTTAGGTATGCTTCCGCATCTAGTTTTGGTCTTGATTTATTCTTAATAATTTGACATGACAGATCTTATTTTATTAAATTTTATATCAGATTTTTCTATTCTATCAAGTGGTATCCAAGTCTCGTCATATAGAATCATTAAGAACCAATTTATTTATATTGGATTGATTAGTTATTAAGATTTTATAAATTTAGTTTATTGAATAAAATATGAAATTTTTGGTTTGGATTGCTTGTGTATTAGGTTTTAAGGTTTTAATTTTTAATTTTTGATTTTGGTGCATTGAATTCCATATATTAGAATTGAAGCTGATTGAATTCAAATATATATTTACCAATGTTGCAAAAATTTGGTTTGGTGTGAATTGCTTTGATGCCATCCATAAAAATTGCTTTGGTTTTTGATTTACTTTATTTATATCATGTTGGATTGTAATTAAATACTTTGGTTAACTTATGTTTCTCAATCGATGGGATTAAGTTTTAATTTTTTTTAAAAAGGCATTGAATTGTCAAAACGGCAATACCGAACCTATATTAATTTGTCGTGCTTGGTATTTTTTGTTCATAAGAAAATGGAATTCATGAAAGACATGGATTTCTAATTAGTTTTGGAAGTGCATTCACATGATATTGAATGCCTGCTGCTTTTTTTTTTAAGTCGTTTTATTTTTGAATCCCTAAATCTTACCCTCAACCCCCAGATCCAATATTGGCTCTAGCGACCCTCTCTAATATCCTCAGTATAGCTTGGGATAATGCGTCGTCCCTGGCCATGCAATAATGAGACACAGTCTCAATCAGAGATGACACCGGCGTCTCACTAGTGTCTAGATTAGGCATGCTGCCAGATGACAAGTAATCAGCTCGAGCCCCTCTATAGCCCCACGGCCTCTAGTACCCTGTCCGCGAATACCTCATGCGCTCATCTTAGATTTGAAGTTTATCTGTATTAACAATTTTATGAATCAGTTATAGCTTCGATATTTATTAGCAGATATTTTATGCAAAACAATCTCAGAAATTCGAAGTTTGTTATCGCGAATTGCTCTCTCTATCAGCTTTCCCTACAGTCTCAAAGTATACTAGTTATAGTGTTTTCGCGGTATACTACCTATAGTAGTTTTAAAGTATACTAACAGTATTTTTAGATAAAACTTATCAAAGTTTTAGTCCACTTACAGGATTGGTGCCGGATACTCGGTGTACCACATACTCAGTTAAAAATATTTCTTACCATTTAAAAATCATTTCTTTAAAACCAAGTTTTCAAAATCAAATTCATAGCTGAGTTTTGTAACCTGACTCTGATACCACTAAATGTAACACTCCAAACCCGGCTCAGACGTTATGGTCGAATTTGGCGATGTCACATGAAATGGAATTTGAAAACGAGTTTGTCAAGTGAAAAATGTTCCAATTAACTAACCTTTAACTTAATTCGTAGTAAAATGCCCATTCTTTGCTATGTCTAAAATAGTATCATTTTAGCAGAAGCTTTAGAAACGTTTATTTTTGGAAAACCGTTCATGTTGCGAGAAACCTTGTTTTTAGCAAAAATCAAGTTTTTACCGTTTAATCGAAATTAAACTGTAAAGTAGTTTAAAATCCAAAAATTCAAAACCAATCAGTTCAAAGTCCCAAAATTACACAAAAAATACTCAAAAACAATGTAAATTCAAAACTGAATTAAAGCAGTACGAGATAGTGGTGATCACCGTCAAGTCCTCCGCCGCACCAATCCGCCTAAGTCTGAGGATTACCTGAACAAATTAAACAGAAATGGGTGAGTTTTCGCAAACTCAGTGTGTAATCCCCACAAAAAGTCATACATAAAAAGTCATACATACAGTTGTACAACAAAATTCAGTCATTTACAGTCCGGGCCTGAGCCTATTACAGAATCAATTTGGGCCTTAGCCCATTTAGATACAATCTCAGAATTATATTAGGCCTTGGCCCATATTAAGATATAGAATGCAGATATAGTAAATCAGAATCCTACCCACCAGCCTCTACACACTATCTCCGTCTAGCCCTACACACTGTGTGAGGATTAAATCAACCCACCCATCTCTACACCCCGTGCTGTACCGAAATGCGGCACATAATCAAAAGGTTGCAACTGAGCTACCATATAACAGGCTTAAAAGCCTTACAGATACTTCCTCTTAATATCATCAACCCACATAGATGCAATGCAACATACCATATATGACATGCAAATATACTAACAATAGAACATACATTCAGTTCAGTACATATATCATGCTCAATCAGATACCCTACAATCAGATCACATAATTAGAGGTCTAAGTAAAGCTTATTGACCCTACAGTAGGTCCACAGTCAACTAGTGCGACCCATGCAACCTTACAGAATATTTTAGAAAAATGGGCTTACACGCCCATGTGGCCTGCCCGTGTTAGCTTACACGGCCCAAATTGGCCTTGGCCATGTAGATCACATAGCCTAGCCCAGAATCCCACACGCCCGTGTGGATTGTCCGTGTGAGCCCACACGGCCCAAATCAATCTGGCCCGTGTGTCACACACAGCATACCTGGCCATCACACAGTCGTGTCATGCGCACACGGCTTGGCTTGTCGATCACACACCCGTGTTCCATCACACGGCCTACCACACGAGCGACCACACGCCCGTGTGCCGTCAACAGCAAGTTTTTTTGGCTTTTCATTGAACGTTGTTTTTTTTTGTTTCGGGTACAAACTTGGTACGATTTTGATGCTACCACAACTACGAACACTCCAGAACCTAAAAATTGATATTTTTAATCCCAATTTAGTACACTAACAAAAACTCAAAATCGAAACTTATCTCAATCAAATTCGAAAGTGAACCCAAGTACTTACCGAAAACGTACCGAACCCTACGCTTAGATCTCTATAGGAATACTGACCGATTAGTGATCTCCACCTAATCCAAAAGAACCACAACAACCTCCTTTTGGAAACTATCCTTGAAATAAGAAGATGTCGGCAAAACAGTCACTTACCGAACTAGTGCATACAATCGTTGAACGAACAGGAGTCGATTGGAAAATCGAAAACCATGGGAGAAGGCTAGATACGTTCGATTAATGCGAGGGAAAAATACGTTAAAAATAATGGAAAAATTTTGAGGAATTGGAGAAGGAGAGAAGAAAAAACGTTAGAAGTCCAAAAAGAAAAATAAATTAAATTTGGGTAATTGTTTCCCCAAAATCCTCTCCCACTAACCCCTCAATCACAACTACTTCAGACTGTTAATCCAACTCAAACACCCTTTCAACCAATCAAGCAAAAATATAAACATCTAAGCCTGCGCAAGGACTCAAACACAAGACCTCTAGCACACCAAGACTCCACTTAGCCACTAGACCAACAGGCCCATTCTGATATGCAATGACAAATAATTAAATATAAGCCCACTACTCAAGTATCAGGCTTAATTTAGAAAAATACCAAAATTTTCCAAAGGCATGGCTTGAACTTAGAACCTCTCACACATACCCAGAACACTTAACCACTGAAGCAGATACACAATTATGTGTCAAATAGTTGCAGAAGCAGAAATATAAAATTTGGGGTGTTACATGAACTCCAATTTCAATGAACAACTATGATTTCTCTATCAAATTCGTTAAAGACCTTCCCACGTTCATCTTCGAATTAGCTGCAGAACTTGTTGTTTTCTTCAAATTGAGGTAATATCTTGACTTATTATAGTTAGAATAAGGTTGTTGTTTTTCTATTTCAGAATTTAATTGAGTGTTTTAAGAGTTTTTAAGTTTTAAAGCTTTTTAATCAAATTTTGGTTCAACAATGGTGAAATCCAAAATAATGAGTAAACCTATTATTTTTTATTGATTTCTAACCTATTTTGAACTAAATTGAAGGTATTTGAGCTCAATTTGATAGGTCGATATCCAATTTTAAAGAATTTTTAGTTTCCACTTTTGTGTGTTCATAAAAGCTTGATTTTCCAAATATTTTAAATTCGTGAGATTTGTGGCACCCCAAACCCAACCAGAGCGGACCGCCCCGAATTCGGAACATCATATTAGCCACTTATACGACTCTTCTTACCGGTCAGCCAACACAACACAACACAAACCAACCAACACACCAATTTAAAACAAGCTTAAATGAGTTATTTCAATCAAACAATCCTAAAACATGCTTTGATCATCATAATACAATGAAAAGTATCAAGGTAAAATTATCATTTTTTACACAACATAGACGTTAAATACGTAAATCATAAATTTGGATCAAATTGTGTTCTAGGTATTCTATTTTAATACAAAATCCACCATTTTAATTAGATCAAAATGAGTTAGAAATAACTTTAAAACCAAAGCTTAATTAAGTAATACGGAATCCACCATTTTCAAGCCAAAAATAAACTTAAAATCGCTTGATCTATTTAAATCTGTTGGAAAAAATTGTATTTTTTGGTAACTTTAAGACATATTCTCAATTGGTAAAGATGGAGCGTTAAATCATAAAATTATGGTTTTATATTCTACTCCATGAGATCTTTACAACGGTATATCATATGCTCAATATGCTTGAGTGATGAATGAGAAATTCATATTCAAAGTGAGCTACTTGAGAATTTTTGTTGAGGGAAAGAAAAGCTTAGATCCCACATTGGTTAAATACTAAGTGTGAGATGTGTTTATATATGAGAACCTACTTGAAGGGTGATTGAATGACTAAGCTTGGAATTGTACCTTGTGTACATGAGGGGTGCAGGTCCAAACCAACGGGTTTGGGGCACACTCGTAGGACGTGGGCGATGAGAAATGTTCGAATCGGTTGAGCCCAAAATGGGCCTACGAATATTTTATCCCAATACAAAAATTATTTTATGCTCAGCAGACATACACAATCTGTTTTTAAAATGACATTTATCTTGTTTTATTTGATTCCAATCAATTTGATTTGATGCCTATAAAAGGTTATGAATTCTAAAGAATTTTTTGACACTCATACTCTCTCACATTGGATTTATTTTACTCAAAAAATTCTTCTTTTCCTCTCCATATTTTCCAACGTTCCAGGGATAGAAAAAGGCAACGTTTGTTCATTGATTGCTATAGAGGTGCTATTGTTTTGATCATCATGTTGTTGTATTCTAGGAGACAGTCAATCAATGTTTCTCTAAGTACCATAGGAGCGGTCGAATCTATCTTAAGAAAACTATGTTAAACAGGCCTCAATGTTTAGTAAATCTCTATTCTTCTTTTCGATTTCTAGTTTTTGTTACGGTATTTATTGGTTTTCATATCTAACAATTTAATTATAAATTATTCAATTTTATATTTTATTTTATATATAAATATTTGTTTATTTATATTTATATATTTTGTTCACTAAAGTGTTTTGTCCAACAATCTTAAGACAAAACTTATTATTTTTAAATTTTCTAATCCGAGACGAACAAGACACCAAGGTGAAAAAAATTGTTTTTATTTTGAAAATAAAAATTGTTTTATTTTGAAAATAAAAATTAAAGTTAAATAAAAATTTGTTTTGGGATTTATTCCCACCGTTTAATAGATTTTATTCAATTTTGTTTCCAAATTAAAAGTGAATAAAATCTGTTTTGGAAGTTATTATTTATTTCCGTCATTCAACGGATTTTATTCCAATTTTGATTTTATTTCCAAAATGAGTATTAAAATTAAGATAAAATTTGTTTAGAGATTTATTCCCGCCTTTCAACGAACTTTATTCTAATTTTGATTTTTTTCCAAAACAAGTATTCAAATTAAAATAAAATCTGTTTCGGTATTTATTCCCATCATTCAACGTATATTATTCCATTTTTATTTTATTTCCAAACGAGAAATTAAAGTTAAATAAAACCTGTTTCGGGATTTATTCCCATCGTTCAATGGATTTTATTACATTTCTTATTTTGTTGCCAAAACTAGAAATTAAAATTAAATAAAATCTGTTTCGGGATTTATCCCCGCCATTTAACAGATTTTATTCGATTTTAATTTTTTTTCCAAAATAGAATTAAATTGAAAATCTGTTTCAAGATTTATTCCCGTCAATTAACAGATTTTATTTCATTTTGATTTTATTTCCAAATGAAATGACTTAATCAAATGATTTTGTTTCGGGATATATTCCCACTATTTAATAGATTTTATTTTGATTTAAGTAAACAATTTTTTTAGGGATTTAATCTTGTCGTTTAACAAAATTGATTTTGATTTTGTTTTAGAATTTTAATTCTGCTATTTAACAAATCAAAGGGAAAATTTTTCTGTTTATGGTGGCTTTAAATTGTGAAAGCTTAAATTGTAGCTTCAAAATTGTGACATCAAAGGAAAAAGGAAATTTATCAACGGTGAATTAAAAAGACAATATGAGAATGCATGTCTAAGATTGGTTCTTTGAAAGACTTGGTATTTAAGCGTGTCGTGTGCACCACCTCTCTCTTAGCGTGCCGAGTGCACCATTTTTTTCGGGATTTATTAGATTCCTGTCGTCTAACAAAAGTTGATAATTTTTCTAATTTTGTTTGTTTCTTAACAGAAAATGGAAACTCCCACCAATTCAATCAATTTGCAATTTGAAGCTTTGGTTCAAACGCAGTCTTCAATCCAAAACATAATATTGCCAGTGACGGCTGCTGTAAGCCACAACGAGAAACATGCAAAATTCTTGGGACAAAATTTCATGACTTCCTAATAGAAAATTTTGTTTTATTTAACCATGTTGAACTTGGCCATATTTTTGAAAGATGACCCTCCTACTGTTAAAGAGGGCGAGGTAGATGAAGTTACCGCTATCACTACTGTTGAAGCTTGGAAACATTCTGATTTCATGTGTCGAAACTACATCCTGAATGGATTGTCGGATGCATTGTATGAAGTGTATAATGTTAAGAAAATAGCTAAGGAATTGCTAACATCATTGGACCATAAATACAAATCCGAAGATGTTACAGCTAAAAAGTTTTTAGTTGCTAAATTCTTGAATTTTGTAATGATTGATTCTAAATTAGTTGTGAATCAAGTGCAGAAACTTCAACTGATCATTCACGAAATTTTTGCTGAACGGATGATGATAAGTGAATCTTTCCAAGTGGCTGCCATTATTGAAAAGCTGCCTTCTGCTTGGAATGACTTCAAAAATTACCTAAAGCACAAAAGAAAAGAAATGTAAGTAGAAGACTTAATTGTTAGACTTTGGATTGAAGAAGACAATAGAGGTACAGAAAAAAAAGGCTCAACAAAGCAGCAAATGACAATGTGATAGGGCAAATGTCGTAGAAGTCAATAAAGACTTTAAGAAGCGAAAATAACCTCAGAATGGGTCCATACAGGGACCAAAAGGTGGTGTTTCTAAGAAGCAAAAAATTTAAGAAAAATGCTTCAATTGCAACAAGATAGGAAGCAAGTCATCGGACTGTAGGATCCTAAATAAAGTTAGAGCTAACGAGGCCAATGTTGTGGAAGAAATTTCCAAGGAAGTGTTCAATATGGACTTATGTGCCTAACATACGTAAGAACTATGAATAAGAATGTTTCTTTCTAAAGGGGGAATGTTTGTGGGAAAGGGATACGTATTATACTAAATGCAATCTCTGTAAAAGAAAAACTCTGAATAAAAATGTTGCTTCTTTTTCTGTTTATATGCTCATGGCATAGTAGGCTCGGACATGTTAATTATGATACTTTATGTACATTAATTAAGTTAGAGCACAGTCCTTCGTTTCACAATAATTATAAATATAAATGTGAAACATGTGTTGAGGCAAAAATTAATAAGGTGAAAAACCACTTGATCTAATACATAGCAATGTTTGTTCAAATGAGAGGAAGGAATAAATATTTTTATTACCTTCATTGCTACATATATTTGCTTAAGAGTAAAGATAAAGCTATAGAGAAATTTATTCTTTGAAAGCAAGAAGTTGAAAACCAACTTAATAAAAAGATTAAGTGATCGTGGTGGTGGATATGTTGAATCATTTGAATACTATACAAAACATGACATTATTCATGAAGTAACACCACCATACTTTCCTCAAATAGAGTAGCCAAGCAGAAAAATCAAACTCTAAAGGAAAAGATAAACATACTGTTAAAAAGCTCTGGATTATCACAAGAAACAGGAGGGGAGTGTTTCTATGAGTTAATTACCTTTTAAATAAGGTGCCCCACAAGAAAAATGACAAGACACCATATGATTATGGAAAGGTAGAAAATCATCCTACAACCATTTGAAAGTGTGGGGGTGCCTTGCTAACGAAATGTATAATGGTAAGTCGAGACATATGTGTCTTCGTCATAATACTGTCAAACAACTTATCTCAAACAGAGTTTTCTCTATTGATTTTGTAAAATCAAAAGATAACATTGCGGATCCGCTAACTAAAGGCTTAAATCGAGGTCATGTTGATAAAACATTGAAAGGAATGAGACAAAAGCCCATGAAAATAAAAGGCACTATGTGAAGGAAAACCCTACCTAGTTCACTAGAGATCTTGAGATTTAGGTTCCAAGGGACAACCTAATTGCATAGACCTTGTGAGGTCGCTGTGGGGGAACTTATCCCAAGTCTGTTCCTATGATGTAAATAGTGACTAAAAAAATAGGATAGGTTAAGCAATACTTTTAATGACCATTGTGTGTTTCGGTGAGCTGAACAACATAAGTCACCTATGTGAGAGTGGAGTGGGGCAGCTTTGAGGAGACTATTGGGGCATATTTCTCTCAAACTCTTGCAGAACCAGGAGATGTTCATGGCTATTTGAACATACCCATAAGAACTAAAACCTTCCCAGGGAGGTAGTTGTGTGAGCTACATCATTGTTTACACAAGCGACAGGACAATTCAATGACATCACGTCTACTGGTCAACTAGTAAAGTAAATATACTTTCACAAGGTAAGGTTCAACGGTGGATACCTACCTATCCTATGCAATTGTTGATCATAGATTCTATCACCTCATTGAGTCAATATTTTTTTTCAATAAAACTATCAATTTTCATTCATGTGGGGAATTGTTGGAAAAATTGTAATTTTTCGTAAATTTGAGACATATTCTCAATTGGTAAAGATGGAAAGTTGAATCATAAAATTATGGTTTTATCTACTCTACGAGACCTTTACAATGGTATATCATATGCTCAATATGCTTGAGTGATGAATGAGAAATTCATATTCAAAGTGAGCTACTTGAGAATTTTTGTTGAGGAAAAGAAAAGCTTAGACCCCACATTGGTTAAATACTAAGTGTAAGACGTGTTTATATATGAGAACCTACTTGAAGGGTGATTGAATGACTAAGCTTGGAACCCTACCTCGCACGTATGGGGGCGTACAGGTCTAAACCCGTCGGGTTGGGGCATACCCGCACGACATGGGCGACGCAAAATATTCGGACCGGTCGGACACAAAATGGGCCTGTAGATATTTTAACCCAATACAAAAATTATTTTTTTCCTCAACAAACATACATAATTTGTTTGTAAAAGGACATTTATCTTGTTTTCTTTTATTCCAATCAATTTGATTTGATTTTAATCAAATTGATTTAATGGCTCCTTTAATGGTATATTTTGTGGAAATTTCCAAAATTCCACCATATTGAATGCCTATAAAAGGCTAAGAATTCTAAAGAATTTTTTGACACTCATACTCCTCACACTAGATTTATTTTGCTCTGAAAATTCTTCTTTTCCTCTCCATACCTTCCAACATTTTAGTGATAGAAAAAGGTAACGTTTGTTCGTTGATTGCTGTAGAGGTGCCACTGCTTTGATCATCATGTTGTTGTATCTTGAGAGATAGTCGACCAACGTTTCTCCAAGTACCGTAGGAGCGGTCGAATCTGTCTTAACGAAACTATGTTAAACAGGCCTCAACGTTTAGTAAATCTCTATTCTTCTTTTCGATTTCTAGTTTTTGTTACGGTATTTATTAGTTTCTGTATCTAACAATTTAAATGTAAATTATTCAATTTCTATTTTATTTTATATATAAATATTTATTTATTTACATTTATATATTTTGTTCGCTAATGTGTTTTGTCCAACAAAATCTTGATTAAATCATTTAAATCTCGAATTGAAATAGCAAATCACTTAGTTTAATCATAAAAAGTTAGAATCTCACCTCAATTTTGCAAAATCAATGAGCTAAAGGGCTAATTCGAGCTAAAATATGTGAAGATCTCTTGAGAAATTGAGGATGAAAATGTGTTAATCTTTGAAATTGAATGAGGATTTTGTGTTTGGAGAGCTTGAAAATCATAAAGGATGAACTAATTTCAGGATAAAAGCTTTAATTTGGTGTTTGGAAAAATTTGTAATGAGATATGAAAATGAGAGGGAAGGGATGGTGGGGTTTTTAAAGAGGCAACCAATTTTTAAAAATTGGGTCATTACCTATTTAACCACTTCTATTTTCTTCCCTTTTTCAAATAGGTCCTTATTTTCAATTAAAACTTATTTTTTAAATTATTTTCAAATCTGATCTGGGTTTTTAAAATCCATTTTAACCAAACTAATTCCCGAACACTTAATTTCAATTTCTTAACCTATAATTTTAATTCTAATTATTTTAAAATTTTATTTAATTATCTAACCTAATTACAGTTCAGTTCACTAACCCCCGATTTACTCTCTCGATTCTAGTAGCCCAATTTTTGGGGTGTGACAAGATTAGGTAAAATTAAAGGTTTATATTTTTAATAATAGGTTAAATAGGATGTTTAGAAACTTAATTAAGGTTTAGGAACAAAAATAAAGTGTGGAAACCTTATATCTTTACAAAACGAGTTGATTTTTGGTATGAGAAAAGTAAGCTTAGAGTGGTAATTTTGTTGTTGTTTGTTTGAATTTAAGGTTGTTAATAATGATGTTACATTGTATTTAATGTATATGCAAAGTGTTGAATTTGATGGGAGCTTCTACGAGTAAGGCGAAAGGGAAAGAAAAGCTTATTTGAGATCATTGTGCTAAAGGTGTCGACTAAGAGAGTGGTTGGAATTGTAGCTCTTAGGCACGATTCCTAAGGTTGAATGGGAGCTTAGGTTGGTCTAAACACCTAATCTAAGTCCAAGAGTAAGTAACTCTACTTGGACTATATCTAATTACATATGATGCTTGTATGTTAGGTTGTGAAAAATCATGTGAAATATTTAAGCAAGTGATATGTGAATATGACAGTGTTTGTTAAGTATATTGCTAAATTTATGCACACTATTATGTTTTAGAGTGATTATGGCTCTTTTCAACAAGTGTGTTAGCATTTGAGAGGGCATATAATGAGTTGCGAAAATGTTATTAACAAGTGAATATGTGCATAAACTGGTATGTAAATGTGCGTTTAAGTGGATATGTTGGCATAATGAACACTTGGAACCATTGGATATCATTGGCATGCCATAGGATAGTGAGTACTCACCTTTATTGTTATGATGGGGCATTGTGGCCCAAAGATAGCGATAGGGGATAAGGGAATGTAGAGCATAGCCCCATTCGTTGAAGATAGTGTGGAGTGTTTGGAGAGTGTTAGCATTTGTGCTACACTTATACAGAGATAGCGGAGGACTCTTTAAGTCATTTGGATTTTTTGTAATTTGATTAACCAATGCATTACTGATTATATATATGTTTCCTTGTCACATTATGCCAATTTATCATTATAAGTGTAATGAGATATGCTCGATGCTATACCATGATTTCTTGACTTAATATGCTTTCTTCCAGCTATGGATTTTATTCCTAATGGTTGCAAACCATGAGCACTCACTGAGCTTGAAAAAGCTCATACTCCTTTATGTTTATTTTGCAGAAAATCAGCTTATGTAAAGAGGGGATAGTGTGCAAGTGGTGATCCGAAGCAAGGCAATCTTTTGAGTAGGTGACTCAGTTTGATTTTGCAAATAATAAATACAATGTGGGACTCATCCATAGAGGGAATTAGACTTTATTTTGTTTGGATTGTAATCGGACATTATGGAGTCATCTAAAAAACAAAATCTCATGGAACTACTATGGATAAAGTAGTTAGTAACCAAAAACAAGCATCTACATAGTTTGTTTTGCTTTGCTTGACTCTGCCCTAAAGGACAATTTACTCGAATTCAACTTTCAAAGTAGAAGATGCATCTGTCGAAAAATGTTGTGATGATTTGTTGTCATGACTTTCTATTGATTTTTCCTTGTACTCTAACACTCATTTCATACGCATTATTTGTGAGAAGTTAAACTATTTATAAGTGAGCATATGGGTGAGTGGTTCTAACAAGTTGAGGTATCTATTGGGGCTACAATTGCTTCTTTTGTAAGGATACATTGGGCTTTAGCCTATAAGTGGTTGGACCAAGTTGAATAAACCATTCATTGAGCTAGGCTATGGAAAGTAGAATTGTTTTTAAACTACATTAACAAACGTTGTGTGCTTATCTCTCCTTATTTTCACTGCTTTTATTTATGTTTATTACCTTGTTTAAGCATGTCTGTACAACCTATTTAGATAGCAGTTGAACAAGTTGCAAACTATCTAGTTATTTTCAACAAACATGATGGATTTTTTTCTTATCAAAATACATATAGTTTTGATACAATCCTCGTTGAGTTCTTTTTTTTTAACTTTGCATAAGCATGTTAAGAAATTGTTACGTATTTTAAGTTGTTAAAAAAAAAGAGTTAAAACCAAATAAATGAGACACATATCTATTAGTTAACTTCACTTGTAAAATTAAAAAAAAAAGTCAACATCTATCAAAAATTAACACTTAATTTTTTATTTATTTATCAAAGAATACCTTAATTCAATATTTATATTTATAATTTTATCTTATTTTCTATCTTTCTTTTTACATATATACAATTAAGTACGAATAATCAATTGTTGATAGCTATTAAACTCCCGTCTATGGATTAGATGCAAATAGATTCAATTTACAAATTGATAATAGTGTTTTTAACTTTTATTATGAATAAAATATTATATAGTATGATAAATGATTTAAAAATTATTATGATTATATGTACACAAATGTTTTACATTAAATAAAAAATCGCACCATGACAATAATAGCCATATTATCTATAATATCTATAACCACAGTAAACATAATACAAAACCCACCCAATAAAACATAATAAAATTAAAATATAAATTATGATGGTAATTTAAATCCAAGAGACTAGACTCAAAGAGATTGAGGGACAAATTTTCTTTCAATTTTCAATTGAAAAGGAATCTACCAAACAAGAGAGTATTGAGTGCAATACATAATCCAAAAGAGATATGCATGGATTTCTTCAATAATTTCATTGCCCTGTAAACCTGAGGGCCTTTGTCTGGATTAGTTTTGTTGGTATCCAAGGAATTGGCATCTATAATTATGTTACTCAAAAATCATACAAATATACATAATAACAAATTTGTTTGTTTGTTTCCCACTTCATTCAACTTTCACTTGTAGTTATTTTGAATTTTATTAATATTACTATTTTTTATTATCTAATATATTAGTGCTGAAGTTTTTTTTAAATTCTACATATGCTGTTAAAAATTGCCATATATCTTATTATTAATTTTCAATTAAAAATATGTGATAATTTTTAGTAAAAAGAAAAGAAACACCAAGAATAAAACAGAATTAATACTATATTTTTATCTGAAATTAATTTTTTTATCATTAGCATACCAAATCTTCAAACATTTTTAATATGTGATAAGAGTATTTTCGCTCTTCATTGAATTTTTTTATTGACTTGAATATTCTATAAATTTTTTTATACAATGATCTACCTATAATTAGGGATGTAATAGAGTCTGAGTTAAGCTTGAATACTGTCGAGTTCGAGCTCGAACATATTTTTTTAAGTTCGAGTTCGGCTTGAGATATAATTGAGCTACTTAAGTTCGAACTCAAGTTTGATTAATAATTAAGCTTATGGTTAAAATATATATTAAGAAAAATAATATAAATTAATAATATAAAAATTTGAAAAAACTCGAATTCAACTTGATTGATAGCTCGAGCTCGAGTGGGTCATTACTGAATCATGTTTGAGATTTTGTTTTAGTCAAACTCGAGCAGCTTACGAGCATTAATATCTCATTTACACTCTTACCCATAATCCCTCCTTAACCTATAAATAAGAGGATAAACACACTTACTTGCTCTTCGCTTGTCCTCAATGGTTAAGTGCTTCTCATTTATCCTTGACAAGGATCGAGAGCCGGTAAGCATAGAAAAGGATAAATACACTTGAGCACGCTTGAATTCACGTTCTCCTACATTATCAATAAATCAGATACGAACAAAATTAATTCTCAATCTACTTACATGAATATTTTATTATTGATGTATTGGTTTCATATTTAATATCATCAGTATTGATTAAAAAAATATAATTCCATATAATATTTAATAAATTTTATTAGTGAAATGAGGCTTAAATTGTGGTCTAATTTTCATATAAGTTGTTAATTTTATTAGAAGTGATGTCTAAATTATCAAAATTGTCTCATTTTCTTTTTAAAGGATAATCCATTAATAAAGCTTATTTTATAGCATCCACCATCTCAACTGGATACCCATTTATCAAAATTTTGAATATGGGATTTGTAATTCAAAGTTTTCATGTTTCATCTCTCCACGGGAAAGAGCTTAGGCTGACAAGCTGTTTAGTGGGTACAGTACAACTCTGATGTTGGGTTGAGAATATCTGAAAGAAATAGAAAATTAAAAATATTAGAATTTAAATTCATATAAATTAACTGGCGTGTTGGTTAAAGTGGATTCTCGAGAATTTAAGTTTCATATATTTGATTTAAACATTGGTAGCTACAAAGAAACAAAAGCCCAAGCAGTGGCCTGTAATGTATAGATCCAAATACAGAAAGATTATAAAAAGCATCAAATCCCAAGGTTTTGAAATTCCTTTTCCATCCATACAAGTCAGACGACAGCTTAACCCTTTTTATTTATTTATTTATTTTTTTGTTCACTTAAAAAGTACAGGTTTAAAGTTTGTTGGATTTAGAACTAAATTGCCCATTGCATCAAATTGGTTAGGGTTTACTTATAAATTATTCATTATAATTAGCTTAATTTTGTTGACCTTTCTAATTAATCAAATTGGTTGTTTTTGTTAATAATTTTATTCTATACTCATAATGAAAATTTTAAAAATTAAACTATTAAGATATTTAATAAAAATTCAACATTAGATTGAAATCTTATGCTTTTTTAACCATGTTTTTGTTTTATAATATTAATATACAATTTTATACGTAATTTAGTTATTTTAATTAGATTATAATTGAAACTTATCAATTATAAAATTTCTTAGATATGCAACCGTCAAGTAATTTATAATGTTTCTTACTATACAATGCGTCTTCCTACTTTAATTTGATTATTTTTATGTTATGTATTTTTAAATTTTAAAATTTTAATTCTAACTCAAATAGTAATCTTTAAATCCATTAAAATGACGTAATTTTTTTTCAATATTATGTGGAAATAGTCAATGACATGATATCGCATATGTGCAGCAATATGGTTGCTCCTTAAGATTTTGAAATTAATAGAATATAACTTAATAAATGTAATGACTTCATTTAGGTAGGATTGATATCTCAAAATTCGAAAAGTATAAGGATTAAAAATATTAAAATAGAGTACAAGGACTAAATTTGTAATGTATGCACATTACAAGGATAACAGCATATTTTAACCTAAAAATTTAAGAAATTATTTCATTCAAAATTTTTTTTAATGTTTTATTTTCATAATAAAATTGTTCATATTCAGTTTAGAACTGACTAAGATTTTTTTCCTTTCTTAGCCTAATCTAGCATGTCTGATCTTAAAAGATGTTTTATTCAACAAAAGTCTTTAGGATGTTTATAATTATTATTAAAAAGCATTTTGAATTAAAAAAAAAATACAAGTTAATCTAAACTTGGAAAAAGAAAAGAAATCGGATTGAGCTATCTCTGTATACACATGTATATATATGGACAAACAGTACACATATATATCCACTCACACATATAGTACTTTCAGCATACATGTCGGTCCCCTAACAGTAATCATAGCTTCGTCTTTGTCGGATAATTTACATATTTGATCACTGAGTTTAGAATAAACTTTATTCAAGCCACAAACTTTTAGATTTATCGAATTATAGTATTAGACTTGTGTATCGATAAAAACTGTGATGAGTAGTAATTCTAATAAAAAAAATAAAAATTCAGCATACATATGAATATTCATGATTTCAATATATCAATCAATTGTTTCATAATTATTCGCTTAAATTTAAGGAGTATCGAAACATGCCTCGGAAACATAATTCTCGATACCAGCCTCTACATTGATTAGCATTATTTTCATTTATTATGGCTATATATAACTTTTATTTCCTTTGTTTTCGTATCCTTGTCGCCATGCACTTGTCTTTTCCCTAAGAGATGTATATGCAGAGAGCTGATGAATGATAAAAATAAAACCGACCAAACAAATTTGAAAAATCTTAAAGACAAAATCTTAAGAAAGGTGGGAAGTAATTAAGGTGGTCGTTAGGTCAATTTATGTCTCGAGAAAGTTAATGGATTCGACCCCACAGCAGTGATTCGTTTTCATGGATCAGTCACATGAATAAAAGCTAGCCATATCATCAGAAAAGCTTCTTGCAGTTGCAATCGATGCAAAAGCCTTAAGCTTTTTGTTTTTTAATGTATGGAGTAAATGTAACCACTTTGAAGCTTCAATATTCATTGTTGTAATTTTTCTGGGTTTTGTTTGATAATTCAGTGCTCTTTTGTGAGAAATTTAAATCTGGACAAGCCATAATCATATAACCTGGGTTTATCTTCTGTTTTTCTTGTCTGTTTTCCGGGAAAATCTGGAAGGAAAACGAGAGGTTATGGTAGAAATGTTGGTGATGAGAGGTCTGTGAAGGTATTATAGTGAAAGAGACTTTTCCTAACTAATAATTGAGGGGCATCAAATCAAATATGTACTAAGATCCTTTCATTTTTTTAAAATTTTTTATTTCATAATCAAAATCATTTGATTAGAGTATAAATAGCAAACTTATGATTGTAAGTTATTATTTGGATTTGGGTAAAAAATGATTTTGAATTCGGTTGGACCATTATCAAGTTAGACAATCAATTAAATGTGTGTTAGATTCCTTCATTTAATTAGATACAAAACAAGAAACTTAACACTCGCAAGTTATAATTTGGATTTATCTAAAATAAACACTCAAATTCCATCCAATCATTGTAAGTTATCGAGCAAAAACAATTTAAATATCTCACATAATTGAATTTTTTATATTTAAATATTCATTAAATTTTAATTTAATTGATATTAACCTTATAAGAAAAAGAAGGACGCTAATTCGCTTTTTACTCTCCTATAAAATTTAATCAAGTTGAATGAATGCTTAATTATAGCATCAGTTAGGGCTATCTAGATAAGGAGGGCCCAATAAAAAGATTTCATGCATAAATCTTTTCTTTCAAATCAGACCCACCAATGAATTATGACAATTAAGTATATACTTTTCTTATAGAATGATCAGACATTTATAAGAAGCTAACTATTCAGACAATACTTTTAAGCAAATATTTAAATAAATCCCGGCCATCAAAAACTAGATTTGAATATGGATTTCATGATGACGAAATATATATTTTTGGTAATCTATATATATCATTTATCAATCAGTTAACATTTATATATTTAAAAACATGATTATATATTTAATTACTTTTAAAATTATTTATATCAAATTAAATTAAGCATCTGTTTTAGAAGTTGTTGGAACAAAAGTCGAGAATAGAAAAAAAAAGAAAAAAAATACATTTGCAAGGAAAGTAGCACAAGAAGAAATGTCAACACACAATATTTGTTAATGTAATTTCGGTTCATCAATTATACCTTTAAGGAGCTTCACGTAGAGAATGATTTTACTCAATAATTATGCTGGTACAACTATTGGCTTAAGCTTAATCTACCCTTTCATATTGAATATGTCATGCCCCAAAATGTGGGTTAAATTTTCAGGATTAAATTTGTAATTGTCGAAATTAATTTATATTATGTTTTGGCGTGTAATTGAGCCTTTGTCTGGGACTGGTTTGTTAAAAACTTCTAAAAAACCCTAAACTCTAACTCCCTTATCATCTTTTTCCTCGAGTCGCCTATTCTAATTCTGAGAAGCCCTAGTGCTGAAACCCTAGGTATTTAAACCTACTTATGTTGGCTGACCCCATTTTACAATTCCCTTTGTTTTTATTGTCGCCCTTAAACCCTAAAACTTTCTAATTTTCTCTTTTATGTTTTCCCTAGATGCCTTTTCTCTTCCTCTCTTCCCTCTCCCTTGCACCATCTCCCTCTCTTTTTTTGTAACACCCTGAATTTTGGGTTAGAAGTTTTGAGGTTTGTGGTTAGGGTTAGTGAGTAGGTTGTGCTATTATGTTTAGTTGCGCATTTAAGTATCAGAATAGGTCTGCTAGTCTAGTGGTTGTGTGAGTGTTAGTGAACCTTTGGGTTCTGGGTTTGAGTCCTTGTGTGTGCGTTTCAGTTGATATACTTTTTATATTGTTAAATAGTGGATTTGCTTTAAGTTTAAAAATAATTATTTGGTCTTATTTTGTTTATTTTATTTTATTTTATTTTATTATTTTAGGGGATTATTTTAATTTTTAATTTTTTTCTTTTTTCTTTTTGCACATCCCCCTCTTTCTTTTTGCTGGTTTTTCTTTCTTTTCTTCTTTTTTGGTAAGAAGTAAAAACGGCTGTGTTTGGGGTTTTGGGAAGCTTCGTTTCTTTATCGTCGAGTCGGCATCTAGACGTCTTTGATCATGAATTAGGTGTGCGTTTCGTATCTGTCTAAATTATTTCTGAATTCTCGTTTCAACTCCGTAAAAGTCAGCATTTTATGTGTGTGTTCGTAAATCAATTATTTATGAGGTTGTACCATTATTTTTATGCTTAGAACTTATTTGATTTGGTATATTTTCGAGTTATCGAGGGTTGAGAAATGCTTCGAGGGTGAAAGCACGTTTTTCTGGGCTCTTTTAGGGTGGTTTCGTGACCACACGGCTGTGTCCCCTGGGCACATGGGCGTTTGTGTTTGGGAATTAAGGATTTAGTGATTTGGTGTCACACGGCCTAGCTACATAGTTGTGTGGCTAATTTGGGGATTTAGGGATCCCACAAGAGCGTGTGTATTGGACACACGGCTGTGTCTGGTGGGCACACGGGCCTGTGAGACCTTCACATAGCTGTGTCCGCCTTGTACTCTATTTTAGCACAAATGGACAGTGGGTTACATGGCTTGTTCAAATGGCTATGTCCTTGGCTTACACAGGTGTGTGTCTCAGCCAAACGACTGTGTGCGTCCCTCCACACGGGTGTTTTGACCCTCACACAGCCTAGGTTTTTTCCACACGACCGTGTGGTCCTAAGTCCCTTATTTTGGTTTTGTGCATGTTTTTTTTATCTGAAAATGTGTATGTGTGTTTCGACCCTTGCCTAATCTTTAGTGAGGGTAATTAAGACTCTGAACTGGGCTTCAGCTTATGTGTTATATGTGATTGCTGTGTGAGATGTCTGATCCTAAACCCGGTTAGCTGGGTGTGTGTGCATATCTGCTCTGTTTAACTGTCTGTCAATGTGTTCATTGTTTTTGTGAGGTTGAATTCATACATACACTTGTATAAAGTAAATTTTTGGGTTGGTTGCGAAGAGAAAGAAGACTGATTCTGATTTGATCTGGCAGTTCTACTGTAACTTATTTGCACAGCGGTTTACCGCACTGTACCATATGTACGTCAGCTTTGTAATGGCTTAAATTCAAGGTTATCGGAACAGTGGTTTCGTAACCACAAATCCGATTTAAAGAGAAATTTATTTTAATATTTTTGCATGAATATTTATAGGATAGGAAAATTGTATTAAAATATCGATAGAAAAATTTTACCGATTTAGTGGTTAGTTAGAAAAAAAGGAATTGAAGGAATTGGATAAAAACAAAGTATCAAGACCTTGATCTCATAAAACCGAGTCGAAAATATTTTTATAAATATTTATGAAATGTTAGTGATGTGGTATTAAAATTTCGTTAGAAAATTTTAATGTTTGGGTAGTCAATTAAATGAAAAGGACTAAATTGGAAAAGGTGTAAAAGTTGCTAGAATGATCAAATAGCTTAAGTGTCTAATGAGAAAGAATTTAAAAGGCAATAAGACCCAAAATTTATTTGGGCTGGACGGCAAGGGCATGAAATCAGCAGGAAAATTGATAATTTAAGGGCAAAATTGGAATATTGCATAGGCAAAATTGGAATATTGCATAATTAACTAAATAAAGATAGGACTAAATAGGAAATATCTAGAGTTCTCTTCATTTTTCTTCATTCTCATCAGCCAAAACGCCATAAGAGGGGTTCTTTAAGCTGGTATTTCATAATTTTTTGCACCAAGTGAGTTAATCCTTGCCTATTTCTTATAATTTTTGTGTTTCTAAGACTTTTACAACTAGGTCCTACTATTAAATTCATTAGTTTTTGATTTCATGGATGAAATTGAAAGTCGCCATGGTTGAGTGCTGTAAGTTTATGATGAAATAGAATGAAGTTGAAGCTTTAATTTGTTTATGACATGATTTTATTAGGTAATTTCAATAGAAATTGATTTTTAGGACCTAATTGTGAAAATGTTTGGAATTAAAGTCTAGTGCTTAAATTATATTTCCAAAGGTTGTAAACTAGTTTAAGGTGATAGTATAAAGTATTAATTGTGAAAAATCTGCTCAATTGAGAGGCTAATTGAGTAGGGACGAAATTATCATTTATTAAAAGCCTAGGGGAAACATGGTAATAAACAGCTTGCACTAAAACAGTTTTAGACAGCAGCAGTAGGCTAATTTTGAAAAATCACCATAAATTGTAGAAATAGAATTAGAAGATTAAAAAAAAAATTGAATTAAAGCTTATTGAGTCTAGTTTCTCATAAAAGAAACCTGTAAGCAATGGAATTGTAAATCATGAGATATAATAAATTTTGTGAGACAATGTCAGAATGAATTCAGGTTCCCCTGTTTTGACTTTGAAAAATCATAAAAAATTGAAGAAAAATAATTAGGGGCTTAAATTATATATATAGAATCCTGAATGAGCCTATTTTTAATAGAAACAAACGAGACATCATTCGAATCCTGTATGAAGAGATAATTAATTTTTAGTGAAGAAGAGGCAGAACTGTCAGACAGCAGAATAGGGGTGACTTTAAAGAATAAACTGTACTTATTGGATAAACCAAAAATTCTTAAAATTTTATGGTAAGAAAATATGTGAGTCTAGTTTCAGGGAAAATTAGCGGATCCTAATTTGGAGTTCTGTAGCTCAAGATAAAAATAATTTAGTGACTATGACTCAAGTAGACATCTTTGAATGAACTATAAATAATAGTGGAATTATAGAGAATGTTGCGTATGAACATGAAATGTATTAAATTGATAATTAAATTTATTTATTTAAATCCAGAAGATTCAAATACAAAGCTAGATCGAGGAAAGGAAAAAGTTCGGGATTAGTAGATTTTTGTTTACAAACAAGTATCGAGGTAAGTTCGAGTAACTTGAATTATATTCTTAAATACTTGAAATGTATGTTATTGATGTGAATATAATTTGAATGTTCATTGTATGAAAATTGATGAAACATTGATATATTTGATAAAAAGGGGAAGAAATCACGGTTGAATGAAAGGAAATTTCGATGGATCTCTGAAAAGGAATTGACGGTAAAAAGGATCTAGCTCAGATGGGTGATCCTATCCTGATATAGCCCTCCCAAAGAATATGTGTAAAATGGATTTATCCCAAATGGGTAATTCGAATTAGGGTCTGAATTTAGCCTGGACTGGTAATTCAAATCCAAGCTCATTAGAGTAATTGTCGTTGCAAGGGATTTAGCCTGGACTGGTAATCCCGACAATACTTTACGAGTTTATATTACAGAGGATTTAGCCTGGATTGGTAATCCCACTGTAAAGATGAGGTTCGTGGGAGTGTGCTCTTTGAAATGGAAATGTGCGCACATGAATATGAATTGACGGACCCGGAAATGTACACTAAAAATGTACCTCTGAAAATCCATCGAAATTCTGAGAAATTCAACGGGATAAATATGGAAAAATAATAAGGGAATGGAAATCATGGTATTGATGAGTTCATCAATCATGATATATATTATTATTCACACATGGAAATTATTGGACTAACTTAAATGTTGAGTTTGTGCATGTTAGGGTAATAATTCATTGAATGGATATATGAATGTTTATTGCATTGTATTGAAAATATTAGGTAAGTATAATTCTTGTTACATGAGCTTACTAAGCACAAAGTGCTTACCTATTTCCTTTTTCCCTGTTTTGTAGTGTTAAGAGCTCGGAGGTCGGATTTGGTCGGAGACACATCACACTATCAACTTCCAGATTTCGGTATATCAAGAAACTTTATTTTGGAAATCAATGGCATGTATAAGCTAATAAAGTAAATGTTAGTGTGATATGAATGTAAGGTCAGCCATTGGTATGACTAACAAATCTTGGTTTTGGTATGTGATTAGGTTATCTTATAAAAATGCATGAATCTATCTTGAAAATATGTTGAATTGGATTGGTTGATGTGGATTGGTCTCGGTTTAATATTGCAGGGAAGGTTAGATATCTATAAATGGGCTATATTGAGTAAAAAAAAAATTAATTCGTAAACTCTGGTAATGCCTCGTACCCTATTCCGGCAATGAATACGGGTAGGGGGTATTACAAGCTTTGTTGCATACTATTATCTAATCTAGCAGTTTAAACTGCAACATATCTTTACAGCAAACTACCGCATTGCATTGTACTATATATACGCTAGCCCTGCTGCATATAATTATCTGAGTGGTTTAGTCCACATTCATGGTATGTAGGGTTGGATGGGCCTTTCGAGGTCTTATTTGGTGTGATTGATTGGGTGACCTTTAATAGCTCTTTTGGAGTGAGATCGGGAGACGGAGAGGTGTGATGGCTAAATGGGTGTGTTTTAGTACTTGACTGCATTCATATGCATCTATTTGGGTGTTCTGTTTGACTGAACAACACTTGTGATGAGTATTCTGTGTGTACTTGGTGTGCTCTGACTATTACGTGTGTTGGGGGGTTGGATCCATGTTTGGTTTCTGCTTTTGCATATATGGAAACACAAAAAATTATATACTTTTTCATACCCATTTTTACTTAAATTCATGCAAATCTGGGTAAATTCTTGTCGAAAAATAATTAAAATTTATAAAATAATTAAAATGTGTTAAAAATATAAACATGGTGAATTTAGTTAATTTTATACTTAATTTTGATCAATTTTGACTATTTTCGATAGATTCGCACAAAGGGTGAAAATTAGCTCGGCTGACACTACTGAAAACACAAAACCGAGAACAATTTGAAGTTTCGAGGCACATTAATTTCCAGCCTAAGATGGTCCAAAAATGTGTATTAATTCATAATTTAATTAATTTTAATTTATTCCCCATTTAATTTGGGTTAAATAAATTATTTTTAATTAATTATGGAGAAAGGGTCCAGTTGAACCGCACTGGTCGAACCATATTGAGTGAACCGAACCAGCCACTAAATGGGCAGCCCAGAACCGTCCATATGTTGACCCAAATCATCATTTTAGCTGATTAAATATGCTTACAAAAAGGCCCTTGAAGAACTATCAAAATGCATTCAAACCCCTCATTTAATTGTGGCTTTATGAAATTACCCCAAGCTTAAAATAGCAAAGTTGAAACTCTCAACCTTGCCATGTGTGTGGCAGGCCAAGGGAGGTCTCTTAGGCTGATTCTTTTTGCTATTTTTAGCTGCCACATTCAGCTATAAAAGCCACCCCTTTCTGATCATTCAAACATCCCTCATCCATCCCTCATTCCACAACATTCTCTCATTCCCTTTCTCACTTTTCTCTCATTTTTCCATCCCATTTCCCTCTTTTTCAAGTGCTAATTTATTCTCTTGGGAAAGAGACTATCATCAGCCATTTTGGAGCTTCAATTAAATGTTCATAAGCCACCTTGATAGCCAAGGGCAATGAAGAACGAAGAACGGAGCAACTAGTCAAGCCACGGAGAAACACCAAATTTGCTTCTTATTCCCTATCTCTTTAATTTTTGTTGTTATTTTGGCGAAAATGTTTATGAATATTTATGCTATTGAAATGGCTATTTTAATCAATTTATCTTAAAGTTAAGTTTGTGTTGGGTTGATTATATTCTACCTGCTTGAATTGTTAAAATGATGTTTATGTTGTTCTAGGCCTCGGTAAATTGCTTGGTTAAGTAAAATCATGCCTAAGTTATTCTTGCGTTACGACTGTGAGGTAGCTAATGAATTAATTATTTAAATGGATTGCAATTGTAATTAATTGACACAGTACTTAATCAGTGCATGTTTATTCTTCTAAGGTAGCTGAAGGTTAAATTAGCAATGTATCTGGCGATATTATTGCTTTGCATAACTTACAAGATTATTGTGATTAAACTGTTTCAAGGTAGGGATGCCTTGTTACCTAACATAGTCTTTTATATGCTGATTAGATTTAATTAATCGTTTGAATTGACATAAGGATATGCAAGAGATTAGTTCAGTTTAATGAGTGTGTATGTGCAACAACATGTTTGCTTACTAGAATCTGTTTAGTCGGTTGAATTGACATAGAGATATGTAAAGAGATGAATGGATTTTTCTATGTAAGTTTGTTCATAAGTTAGTAAATTACCGGGTAGCTGTGAATTTATTCGTAACAGTGTAAACATGAGTTTAATAGTTCTGAGTTCAAGAAATATAATTAATCCAACACAAGTATGTTACCTTGGTTAAATCTTATTTGAAATCGTGCATTAGAACTCCTTTGTTTTATTTTTAATTATTTACTTATTTTTTTAAACAGTTTTGACCACCTTTTTAAAACCAAATTATTTTTTTCCTCACCAATGTGTTTTACAATTAATTTCATAAATAATTCTTTTTACAGTCCCTGTGGATACGATAACTCGACATTACTTGTCACTTTATTACTTGTTGCGATTGTGTACACTTGCACATTTCCGTCATTCCAATATACCCATCAATATGTTTTGCTATTGAACTGCCATCTGGGGGTTCTTTTCTGGAATCTGTTATTAGTTGTTTTGAACTCACACTAAGCTCGAGTAGCTCACTCCCTTTAGTGTTTTCCCTTGTAGGTACACTTCTATTTTCTGTAGTTGGACTCAGTATGCGGAGGTCTCAGTTCAAAATAATTTATCAGTTATCTTTTTGGTTTTCAATTTGATTTACCACTTTGATCTGTAAGGTTTTATAAAAACTATTGTACAAGTTTTGTTTGGAAATTTTCCTTCGTACGTTTTATTTTGTTCATATATTAAACTTAATTGTAATTTTTCTGATTGAATTCTAAACAATTAAATGTTTTCGGTTCGTTATGACAACTTGTTTTGTAAAATTTTTCATCGATCACTTTGGTGATCAATGTGACCTCCGAAATTCGTTCTAAACTTCTAGGTCGGGTTTTGGGGTGTTACATTTTCTTTCTTTTCTCCTTCTCATTTCTTTCTTTTCCTGGTCGTCGCATCTTCAACTTTGGGATTACCCTTTGTTGCCACCACTTTAATAATAATTTTCACCACCTTTGGGTTGTCATTTCATCCCCCTTGTTGAATCACACTCCGTTCACCTAATTCCCATTGACACTTAGGACTATCATCAATCGATCTGTTTCTATTTGTTGTAGATCAGTAAGTGAAACCCTTTTTGTATCTGTTAAACTTTTATTTTAAGTTTGTAATTGGGTTTCGATTTGCTCTTTTTTTGTCTTGGTTAATTAGTTTGCTACAGTTCCTAAATCTGGCTAATGTTGATTCTAATGTTGTATTATCATGTGTATGTTAATTAAAGGAATGGATCTAGGCGAGATCAGATCGAATCTAAACCATAAGAGTACACTAGAGGGGTGAGGGTGCTACACGGGCATGTAGGTAAAGGTATGTGTCTTAATCATGTGTTGTCATGAGGCCGAATGTATAAGGGTTTATTTGTGCATATTTGGTTGCTAATTTTATCTATTGGCATTTATATAAATCTTAATAGTTTTAGTTGTTGCCAGTAGCATCAGATCTGAAAACATTGCATCCTCTGTTAAGTCACTGAAAAACCATGAGTACTGTTTGGTTGTAAACCCAACCGTGTGTCATAAGTATAGATGTACTATGTTGTTATTTTTATGAATTTGTATTGTTGGGTATGTTTGGTGATATTCCCTTGATATCTCTGCCCATACCATTAATGCATGCCTACTATTACTACTTAAATAATAAACAGTTACCATCGCCTGATAATAACCTAATAACACTATTACTATTATTGTTTTCTGGTATTGATTGCATGCCACATTGTTGCATTAGGAATTGGGTTGTTGAAGGAGGAAGTTTAGGCGAGGTTGGATGAAGCAGAATGGATCCAATCCCGATATGATTAGCTAAACTTGATTGAAGAGAAAAGGTTGAAAGCCATCCGTCATGGTCAGATGTACCAAAAACGAATGATACGAGCATACAACAAAAAGGTTCGACCTAGAGAATTCCACGAGGGAGACCTAGTATTGAAATAGATTCTTCTTATACAAAAGGACTTCAGAGGAAAGTGGATGCCAAACTGGGAAAGACCTTATGTGGTAAAGAAGGCCTTTTCTAGAGGAGCGTTGATATTGACCGAGATGGATGGCAAGAACCTGTCTAATCCAGTGAATTCAGATTCAGTCAAGAAATACTTCACCTAAAAAAAAAGGGGGGAGAGGCCAAGGCGAAAACCCACAAAGGGCGCCTTGAGGCCAAAGGGGTTTTGAGTTGAAAACCTAGAAAAGGGCAACTCGAATTTTGATTGAAGATGGGGTATGTGGTAGTCATGTCCTCTTAGAAATAACATTGAGGAAGAACATTGCATCTTAGGGCATCAACAAAGTACTCTAAATCCCCTAAACAAATAATTGGGCTCAAAATGGTCCTCAAGAAGTTTGTGCAGAGATGCTCATGCTGCGATGTCTGGGGCACCAACTTTCATCGTACCCGCTTTGTACTTTAGCAAAATTTGTCATTTTAATTAATCCTATTCATTTCGAACTCCACTTCCGATAAATTTCAGTCTTGTCCATCGTTACAATCTTTTTCAAGCATTTATTGAAATAACGATTAATAGACTCATAATATTCATGTAAAAGGAGTTTTGCATATTGCTCTAAAAAGCTTCTAAATAGTACATGGACTTGAAACAAGACCACTAGTTAGAACTAACCAAACTTAAGAATTGGAAACATTTGAGAAAGAATAGCCTAAATTGTAAGTATTTCTTCGGATTTGCTGCCAGAGATACCAGCTGAACAAGAATGCTTGGTAACATACTAGTGACAAAACCTCGATGGGCAACAAGCGATGACAACCTAAACATTAAAAAGGGGATCATTCTAGCAAAATGACATGCTGTATTCATGCAAATATCATTCATGTACATCTACTTAGGAGCATTTGATTCATTCTGATCATGAAATCCTAATCATTTGGCATACGTAGAGGCCCATGAAATCGATTCTAGAATTAATGTTCCCCAGAGGATGGTTTAAAGGATCGGTGAATCCACAAATCTTGTACCCCTGAAATTGCAATGGGACAGATTAAAGTTATTGTGGCAAGTATCTCCCTGAAGTTGCAATGGAACATATTGAAGTTATAGATCTTATCTTCTTGAAGTTGCAGTGGGGTAGATCGAAGATGGAAAATTCTGTCTCTCTGAAGTTGCAGTAGAGTAGATTGAAGCTACAAGATAGCAAGTCTTATCTCCCTGAAGTTGCAGTGGAGCAAACTGAAGATAGTGAATCTTATTTCCCTGAAGTTGCAGTGGAACAGATCAAAGCTACGAGTTAAAAATCTTATCTCCCTGAAGTTGCAGTGGAATAGATTGAAGATAGCAAATCTTATCTCTCTAAAGTTGCAGTGGAGCAGATTAAAGCTATAAACCTTATCTCTCTGAAGTTGCAGTAGAGTAGGTTGAAATTATGAGTCTTATCTCTCTAAAATTACAGTGAGCAGATCGAAGATAACCAATCTTATCTCCCTGAAGTTGCAGTGGAGCAGATTGAAGCTACAAATCCTATCTCCCTAAAGTTGCAGTGGAGCAGATTCAAGGGACAAATCCTATACCTCTGAAGTTGCAGTAGGTGGGATTAAATCTACTGTAACTACAAATCTTATCTCCCAAGGTTGCAGCAGAATGGATTGAAGTCTTATCTCTTTAAAGTGGTGATGGAGTGGATCAAAGCAACGACATACAATGGACTAAAATGAGGCTACCTAAAGAAGAAGAGCACCAAAGAAATTGAGACTCGTCAAGACCGAACAAAATTGGTCTTTCTTAAAAGTCTTTGCTCCATTCTCGTTACACAATAATGAGCAAAAAAGGGCAGCTGTACAAGCCCTATTCAGCCCGGGGCCCATAAGCAGAACCTAAACCCAAACAACCCAAACTAAACCCTATCCCAAACCAGACCCAAACTAAGCAAATTAGCCTAATATTAAACCTACTACAGACCCAATAAAAGCCAACCAAACCTGAAGCACAACAATGCAGCTCAAAATCAGAAAAAATAAAAAAAAATAACTAAACCCTAGGTGTGCCGCACCTAGGGTCTTCTAATTAGCGCCACTAGCCACCACCCTCTGCCATTCTGACGCCACCACTGCAGCACTGTCAGCACCATCCGTTTACCTAGAAAAAAGGAAGAATAATCATTTTAGTTAAAGCAAGTTGTAAATGGCTATAAAGCCATATGAGCCCAATGTATTTTAATTCTATTAGGATGATTTTAAATACAAAAAAAATAGAGATTCAAGCAAAGATTCGAGAGATAGAAATAAAAAAGAGAGTCATTTTTGAATACCAAATCAAAAATAAAAAAAAGCAGACAACCTAAATACAAGAAGAAATACAATATAGAAAATGAAGGTTGCAAAGTCGAGGTGATTACCTTTTATTTTGCTCTTAAATCACTTTATTTTTCCTTTTATTTTTACATGCAAAAGAATATATAAAAAGGAGGAAAGAGGACTCACCAGAACTTTTCGAAGCGGTGTCCACGGCGGAGGTGTGGCGGAGCTACGGTGGAGGCCGTGGCCTTTTGGCCGAATCTGGATAACCAGAGAGAAAGAATGAACCTTTTTTTTGTTTTTTTTTTTGAAGCTTAAGCAGAAAATGATTTTTTTTAAAAATTTTAAGCTTTTATAGATTATCAAAATGGCACCGTGTTGACCCGACCCGCCAGGGAGGATCAGCGTGTTTTTGTTTTAGGGTTAATTGCGCTACAAGTCCTTCCGCTTTTTTATTGTTTTGCAATTAGCTTTCTCTTTTTTAAAAAAAATTTACCTTATAATCTATTTTGACTTTCAATTCGGTCCACCTTGATGCTGTGCGTTTTGGAGGGTTGTGATTATTTCCTATTTTGGTCCTCATTGTTATTTGCACATGCAATTTGGTCCTTTTCCTTTTTTATTTATTTCGGATTTACCCCGAATTTATGTTTTAAGTTCAGATTAGTCCCTTTTTGGTTATTTTGGCTATTTTATTATTAAATTAATTAATTTTGTTATTATTACTATTATTATTATTCTCCAAATGGACACGTTTTGTACTTCTACAATTATCATGTTATTATCTATTTATTTATTCATTTATATATATCTTTTCCTATACTTCCAAAAAGCTTAGATTATTATTATCATTATTATTATTCTTATTATTATCCTTTTAATTTTTTATTTAATACCTTATTTATTTGCTTATCTTTTTATTTTAAACTTTTATTTGTTTATTTATTTAGTTTTTATTTTTATTTTCTTTTTACTAGCTTGTTGGTTTTATTTATTTTATTCTATTTTTGTCCTTATTATTGCCATTCATATTAATGCATTTATTGTTATTCTGTTATGCATATTAATGTCGAAATTTGTTTCACTACCAATTCGTGTTACATTAATCTTTACTCGACGCATTAAAATTTTTGTTTTAAAATAAGCAATATTCCATGTTTTTTATTTCGAAAAAATCGTACCCTAACTTACGGGGTTTCAATTTTCTCAACAAATCTAAACAAACGAACGTTTTAAAATTTAAAAAAAATAATCTCGGGAATTACAAAAAGATCGTGTTCTAACTTACGGAATACGAAAGCTGTAAAAAGGAGTGCAATAGTAGATTTTTTGGCCAGCAGAGCTCTAGAACACTACGAGCCTCTGAACTTTGATTTCCCGAATGAAGATCTAATGTATGTTGCCACCACCAAAGAAGTGTAGCGCCCCGCACCCGAGACCATTTCCGGAGTCGAACAATAGGTGTTAACGAACTTAATTCATTTATTTACACAGTTCATTTTAAAATTTCCAGACAAGCTGGCTAACTGCGTCACTGTCACCTTAAAAATCATATCTCGAGTTCCAAAACTCGAAAACTGATTCCGTAAATTTTCCCTGAAACTAGACTCATATATCCATCTACAGATTGTTTTCTAGAATTTTTGGTTAGGCCAATTAGTACAGTTTATTAGTTAAATTCTCCCCTATTTCAGGGTTTGACTACTCTGACCTTCATGCATTACGACTTAGATATCTCCCTGTACAGGGCATCAATATATATGCCGTTTGTTTAAAATGAAACTAGACTCAAAATGGAATCTGTACATATAAAGCATGACTTCTAATTATTTCTGGTTAATTTATGGTAAATTTCCAAAGTCAGAACAGGGGATCCAGTAACCGTTCTGGCCCTGTTTCATGAAAACTTAAACATCTCATAAAATACGGCTCATATGGTCGTTTTGCTTCTTCCATATGAACATAGACTCATCAAGGTTTGATTACATAATTTATTCATTATTTAATTACATTCCTACTATTTTTAGTGAATTTTCAAACTCACATCACTGCTGCTGTCAGCATCTATTTTAAGGTAAATTTCACCTAATTCATAGTTTCATGATTCAACTAGCCATTTGACATACATAGCACCAAATATGATCGTGATTAACCATTCCAGTGGCTAATCATTGCCAAGCATTTCCACACCTCTCAATAACCATATATATATAAAATGATTTTAATACTATGCTCAAAATATTTAAGCCATTTTCGCATGGCTATCCAAATATATACACATTACCAAAGGTACTTGATTAACAACAAAGGTTAGTCCTATACATGCCATTATCAACGTTTAACTAAAAGAGTACCAAAAGGGCTTAGATAGTGTGGACGACTTCGACTTCGACAATCCCGAGTCCGATAGCTGACGAATAAAAATCTATAAAACAGAGAATTAAAGAAACGGAATAAGCATTTAATGCTTAGTAAGTTTTGAGTAACGAACTTATTTACGACTAAAATATAGCGTTCATATGACTAAATGAATAATTTCATATATGCACATTCTCAAAATCATAATTTCTTCACGCTTCAACCAATATATTCATACACAGGGTATCAAACCTAACTAAAGGCCGGAAGTTCGTTAATCAATCGTGCGAATACTATTTAAAAGGATTCAACCTTTCCGATGCATATACGAAACATACCTTATCGTTTGGATTTTACGAGCGTATTAATTGAAATTATTACAGCAAGATCGCTCACTTCCAAACCCAAGTACCTTCGGGATTTAGCCGGATATAGCAATTCGCACAAATGCCTTCGGGTCTTAGCCCGGATATAGTCACTAGCACAAATGCTTTCGGGACTTAGCCCGGGTATAGCAACTACTCGCACAAATGCCTTCGGGACTTCGCCCGGATATAGTCACTAGCACAAATGCCTTCGGGACTTAGCCCGGATATAGTCACTAGCACAAATGCCATCGGGACTTAGCCCGGATATCATCCGAATACTCGTGCACACATATCGATAAATCATAACACATCTATTCTTCATTTTCATAACTAGAATTCAAACACAAGACACTTATCAACCATTACCATTTTCGGCTCAATAGCCACATACAAGAGCATGATTTTGATTTGCTTTATAACATGATCTCTATACGCATTCGGCTGCCCGTCATAAGTATAAACTAGTTACCTCAATATATATAACTCAAATAGAATCATTATATCACCGTTTATTTGTTATGCTTATGTGTCATGACTTAAACAAATCATAAACTAAGTTCCATTACTCGAAAACTTACCTCGGATGTTGTCGAACGATTTCAACGGCTATTCAATCATTTTTTCCTTTCCCTTATCCAACTTTGATCCTCTAAGCTCTTGAGCTAAATCAAACAATTTACTCCCCAATCAAACACAATCATACGACATTCATATACATTTTAGAACCAATTCATTTGAATCAATTTACTACTTATACATCAAAATTTCCAATACAAAGTATTTAGCACCTATGCACTTAAACCGGATTTGCAAACACTCATAGACCATGTCCGAATGCCATTTAAACACAAGTCAACAAAACCTCATGATTTCAAATCAAACTCTTAACAAGAATGCACAATGCCGAACCCTTAGATGATTAACATCTAATTTAGACAATTTAGAACACCTAAACGGCATTTGTTCAAACATTAAACAACTACATGTTCGGCCATTACCATAGGTGCATTAGAAATCTATACTATCAATAAGCTCAACTCCTTAGGTCCTAATCGGTACACTAAGACCATCTTAACTCATTTCTCATCTTGTTAACAAAGACATAGTAAAGCAAATCTTTATACACAATTATTATCAATTCATCCATCCACTAGGGACTTAGCCTAACGTTCAATAACAAACTCCTCCTTTATCAATGACATATTCGGCAAGAACATGGTAACTTATACTACATCAATTTTAAGTACATAAATTACTCAAACATAATCAAATTCATATTCGGTCTTGGTACATAATAAGGTAGCCGATTCTTTTCCCTTAGCACCCAATGCTCACATATGCTCATTTGTATAGTTCAAACACTCATCTACCATTGTTCATCTAAATTTATAATGAAACAACAACCATTACCCTTATTAATTACCATAGCCGAAAGCCCTACTCATTCCCACAATCAAAAATTCAACATGGGTTACTAAAATAACTTGATACCTCATTCAAGATTAACCAAAATTTCAAGAATTAACATAACTTCTTACCTTAATGCTAACTTAAGATGACCGAATGCCTTTCTCCCATCTTCCTCTTTCAATTCGGCCAAGAAGAAAGAAACTCAAGCTTTGTTTTCTTCACCCTTCATTTCCTTATTTCAATTACTTTTTCCCTTTTTATTTATTTATGCTATAAAATATAAAGCCACTAACTAATAATTAATACATATTGCATGTATATAACCCATCATGGCCGGCCACTACTTGTCATAGGTGGAAATTTGTCATGCAAACCCATTATTTTCATAACATGCACTAATAGATCCTTATAGATTAACCTATCACATTTCAAAAGTGTCACACATAAGTCCTATTAACTAAATTCACATGCAATTGACTAAATCGAAGCTTAAAACTTTCACACACTCATATTCACATATTTTAGACAATAAATATTATACTCAAATACTTCGGTGACTCAGTTTAGCAGTCTTTAAACTACTTTCTGACTAGGGTCAATTTAGGGCTGTCACAAGAAGACTCTCAAGAAGGCCATCATTGGAAACTAAACTTTCACGGAGCCTCAAACGCTGCGGGTAACAAAATCGGGGCAGTTTTGGTATCCCCAAACAGAGATCATTATCCCTTTACTAGTAAATTGGATTTTAATTGCACAAATAATATTTCGGAATATGAAGCATGCATCATGGGTATCTATGCAGTCGTAAAATGCAAAATCAAAGTGCTAGAGGTATATGGGGACTTTGCGTTAGTGATCTATCAACTCAAAGGTGAATAGGAGATGAGAGATCCCAAGTTGATCGATTATCGAAGGTTGGTCTTTAAATTAATTAAAGAGTTTGATGATATCACCTTCTACTACCTCCTGCGGGAGGAAAATCAGATGGCTGACGCCCTAGCAACTTTAGCTTCCATGGTCAAGATGAATAAATAAGAGGATCTGAAACCAATCCAAATGAGTATTTATGAGGTTTCGGCTCATTGTTACAACATCGAAGAAGAATAAGAAAAGGATGATCATCCTTGGTACTACGATATACTGCGGTATGTGAAGAATTGTGAATACCTTGACCAGGCAACTGAGAATAAAAAAAGGTTGCTAAGAATACTAGCTAGTGACTATGTCTTAGATGGGGAGATCCTATATAAAAGGAGAAAGGATCAGGTGCCACTAAGATGTGTAGATGCTGTCGAGGCCAAGAAAATCTTAGAAGAAGTCCACGAGGGTGTCTGCAGAACACATGTTAATGGTTTCACAATGGCTAAAAAAATCATGAGATTCGGGTATTATTGGTCCACAATGGAAGGGGATTGCATCAATTATGTCAAGAAGTGCCATAAGTGCCAAATTTATGGAGACAATATTCACGTGCCTCCTTTGCCTCTGCATGTTATGACTTCTCCATGGCCTTTCTCTATGTGCGACATGGATGTCATTGGACCGATTTCACCAAAAGCCTCAAATGGGTATTGATTCATCTTTATGGTCATCGACTACTTCACTAAGTGGGTAGAGGCCGCTTCATATGCCAATGTTACAAAGTCGGCAGTTAGCAAATTCTTGAAGAAGGAAATCATTTGTCGATATGGAATGCTAGAAAAGATCATATCTGACAATACATTGAATTTGAACAATAGCACGATATCAGAAGTCTATAGTCAGTTCAAGATCAGACACCACAACTCGTCACCGTATCACCCAAAAATGAACGGTGCAGTCGAGGCAGCCAATAAAAACATTAAGAAGATCGTAGGGAAAATGACTGAGACTTATAAAGATTGGCATGAGAAGTTACCATTTGCCCTCTATGCTTACCGAACATCTGTTAGAACCTCCACCGGGGCAACGCCTTTCTCATTGGTTTATGGAATGGAGGCAATTTTGCCCATTGGAGTCGAGATTCCTTCTCTCCGAGTTTTGTCAAAATTGAAGTTGGATGAAGCAGAATGATCCAATCCCGATATGATTAGCTAAACTTGATTGAAGAGAAAAGTTGAAAGCCATCCGTCATGGACAGATGTACCAAAAACGAATGATACGAGCATACAACAAAAAGGTTCGACCTAGAGAATTCCACGAGGGAGACCTAGTATTGAAATAGATTCTTCTTATACAAAAGGACTTCAAAGGAAAGTGGATGCCAAATTGGGAAAGACATTATGTGGTAAAGAAGGCCTTTTCTAGAGGAGCGTTGATATTGACCGAGATGGATGGCAAGAACCTGTCTAATCCAGTGAATTCAGATTCAGTCAAGAAATACTTCACCTAAAAAAAAGGGGGGAGAGGCCAAGGCGAAAACCCACAAAGGGTGCCTTGAGGCCAAAAGGGTTTTGAGTTGAAAACCCAGAAAAGGGCAACTCGAATTTTGATTGAAGATGGGGTATGTGGTAGTCATGTCCTCTTAGAAATAACATTGAGGAAGAACATTGCATCTTAGGGCATCAACAAAGTACTCTAAATCCCCTAAACAAATAATTGGGCTCAAAATGGTCCTCAAGAAGTTTGTGCAGAGATGCTCATCTTTGCGATGTCTGGGCACCAACTTTCATCGTACCGCTTTGTACTTTAGCAAGATTTGTCATTTTAATTAATCCTATTCATTTGAACTCCACTTAGATAAATTTCAGTCTTGTCCATCGTTACAATCTTTTTCAAGCATTTATTGAAATAACGATTAATAGACTCATAATATTCATGTAAAAGGAGTTTTGCATATTGCTCTAAAAAGCTTCTAAATAGTACATGGACTTGAAACAAGACCACTAGTTAGAACTAACCAAACTTAATAATTCGAAACATTTGAGAAAGAATAGCCTAAATTGTAAGTATTTCTTCGGATTTGCTGCCAGAGATACCAGCTGAACAAGAATGCTTGGTAACATACTAGTGACAGAACCTCGATGGGCAACAAGCGATGACAACCTAAACATTAAAAAGGGGATCATTCTAGCAAAATGACATGTTGTATTCATGCAAATATCATTCATGTACATCTACTTAGGAGCATTTGATTCATTCTGATCATGAAATCCTAATCATTTGGCATACGTAGAGGCCCATGAAATTGATTCTAGAATTAATGTTCCCCAGAGGATGGTTTAAAGGATCGGTGAATCCACAAATCTTGTACCCCTGAAATTGCAATGGGACAGATTAAAGTTATTGTGGCAAGTATCTCCCTGAAGTTGCAATGGAACATATTGAAGTTATAGATCTTATCTTCTTGAAGTTGCAGTGGGGTAGATCGAAGATGGAAAATTCTATCTCTCTGAAGTTGCAGTAGAGTAGATTGAAGCTACAAGATAGCAAGTCTTATCTCCCTGAAGTTGCAGTGGAGCAAACTGAAGATAGTGAATCTTATTTCCCTGAAGTTACAGTGGAACTGATCAAAGCTATGAGTTAAAAATCTTATCTCCCTGAAGTTGCAGTGGAATAGATTGAAGATAGCAAATCTTATCTCTCTAAAGTTGCAGTGGAGCAGATTAAAGCTATAAACCTTATCTCTCTGAAGTTGCAGTAGAGTAGGTTGAAATTATGAGTCTTATCTCTCTAAAATTACAGTGAGCAGATCGAAGATAACCAATCTTATCTCCCTGAAGTTGCAGTGGAGCAGATTGAAGCTACAAATCCTATCTCCCTAAAGTTGCAGTGGAGCAGATTCAAGGGACAAATCCTATACCTCTGAAGTTGCAGTAGGCGGGATTAAATCTACTGTAACTACAAATCTTATCTCCCAAGGTTGCAGCAGAATGGATTGAAGTCTTATCTCTTTAAAGTGGTGATGGAGTGGATCAAAGCAACGACATACAATGGACTAAAACGAGGCTACCTAAAGAAGAAGAGCACCAAAGAAATTGAGACTCGTCAAGACCGAACAAAATTGGTCTTTCTTAAAAGTCTTTGCTCCATTCTCGTTACACAATAATGAGCAAAAAAGGGCAGCTGTACAAGCCCTATTTAGCCCGGGGCCCATAAGCAGAACCTAAACCCAAACAACCCAAACTAAACCCTATCCCAAACCAGACCCAAACTAAGCAAATCAGCCTAATATTAAACCTACTACAGACCCAATAAAAGCCAACCAAACCTGAAGCACAACAATGCAGCTCAAAATCAGAAAAAATAAAAAAATAATAACTAAACCCTAGGTGTGCCGCACCTAGGGTCTTCTAATCAGCGCCACTAGCCACCACCCTCTGCCATTCTGATGCCACCACTGCAGCACTGTCAGCACCATCCGTTTACCTACCAAAAAGGAAGAATAATCATTTTAGATAAAGCAAGTTGTAAATGGCTATAAAGCCATATGAGCCCAATGTATTTTAATTCTATTAGGACAGATTTTAAATACAAAAAAAAAAATAGAGATTCAAGCAAAGATTCGAGAGATAGAAATAAAAAACAGAGAGTCATTTTTCGAATACCAAATCAAAAATAAAAAAGAAACAGACAACCTAAATACAAGAAGAAATACAATATAGAAAACAGAAGGTTGCAAAGTCAGAGGTGATTACCTTTTATTTTTGCTCTTAAATCACTTTATTTTTCCTTTTATTTTTACATGCAAAAGAATATATAAAAAAGGAGGGAAAGAGGACTCACCAGGAACTTTTCGAACGGTGTCCACGGTGGAGGTGTGGCGGAGCTACGGTGGAGGCCGGCGGCCTTTTTGGCCGGAATCTGGGATAACCCATAAGAGAAAGAATGAACCTTTTTTTTTTTTTTTGAAGCTTAAGCAGAAAATGATTTTTTTTAAAAATTTTAAGCTTTTATAGATTATCAAAATGGCACCGTGTTGACCCGACCCGCCAGGGAGGATCAGCGTGTTTTTGTTTTAGGGTTAATTGCGCTACAAGTCCTTCCGCTTTTTTATTGTTTTGCAATTAGCTTTCTCTTTTTTTAAAAGAATTTACCTTATAATCTATTTTGACTTTCAATTCGGTCCACCTTGATGCTGTGCGTTTTGGAGGGTCGTGATTATTTCCTATTTTGGTCCTCATTGTTATTTGCACATGCAATTTGGTCCTTTTCCTTTTTTATTTATTTGGATTTACCAATTTACATTTTAAGTTGATTAGTCCCTTTTTGGTTATTTTGGCTATTTTATTATTAAATTAATTAATTTTGTTATTATTACTATTATTATTATTCTCCAAATGGACACGTTTTGTACTTCTACAATTATCATGTTATTATCTATTTATTTATTCATTTATATATATCTTTTCCTATACTTCCAAAAAGCTTAGATTATTATTATCATTATTATTATTCTTATTATTATCCTTTTAATTTTTTATTTAATACCTTATTTATTTGCTTATCTTTTATTTTAAACTTTTATTTGTTTATTTATTTATTTATTTAGTTTTTATTTTATTTTTCTTTTTACTAGCTTGTTGGTTTTATTTATTTTATTCTATTTTTGTCCTTATTATTGGCATTCATATTAATGCATTTATTGTTATTCATTATGCATATTAATGTCGAAATTTGTTTCACTACCAATTCGTGTTACATTAATCTTTACTCGACGCATTAAAATTTTTGTTTTAAAATAAGCAATATTCCACGTTTTTTATTTCGAAAAAATCGTACCCTAACTTACGGGGTTTCAATTTTCTCAACAAATCTAAACAAACGAACGTTTTAAAATTTAAAAAAAAATAATCTCGGGAATTACAAAAAGATCGTGTTCTAACTTACGGAATACGATTTCTTTCTAAAATCGAGACAATCGAATGTCTTTTAAAATAAATTTTTTAGCGTTTATTCTCGTTTCGAGGATTTATGACATTATGCCATAACTTACAGGACATGATTCTTTTTCTCGATTAACGTAAAATATGTCATTTTCTCAAATTTTTTGATTAAATAATATTTTAACAAAAGATCTTATTTTTTTTAAATCTTTTCAAATTCTCAATTCTCGACACTAAGATATTAATTAATCAACTAGGTACCAATTTTGGGCGTTACGATATGCTAATCTTTCCTCGTACGTAACTGACTCCTGAACCCGTTTTTCTGAATTTTGTAGACCAAAATCATCTTTTTAATAAATCAAACTTCTTATTAAAATGATCAAATTGCGAGGTGATCCAATCACACCTCATAAAAAATGATTGGTGGCAACTCTCATTTTTTATTTTCGTTTTCAAAATAAAAAGTCGACCCCTTTTACAAAAAAATGGTTTCGACAACTACCAGCATTCTTATGAATGTCAGGGTAGTACACTACCCAATCCAGCCCTACACATCATAGTAAGAGTTCCCCAAAACTCGTCCATCCCTACACACCAAAATAGTACTTTTGGATGAGCTACCAGTATATCAGTAATTTGATCAGTGAACCGGTCCGACTTTTTTTGACAAAACTCGGAGAGAAGGAATCTCGACTTCAATGGGTAAAATTGCCTCCATTCCATAAACCAATGAGAAAGGCGTTGCCCCGGTGGAGGTTCTAACAGATGTTCGGTAAGCATAGAGGGCAAATGGTAACTTCTCATGCCAATCTTTATAAGTCTCAGTCATTTTCCCTACGATCTTCTTAATGTTTTTATTGGCTGCCTCGACTGCACCGTTCATTTTTGGGTGATACGATGACGAGTTGTGGTGTCTGATCTTGAACTGACTACAGACTTTTGATATCGTGCTATTGTTCAAATTCAATGTATTGTCAGATATGATCTTTTCTAGCATTCCATATCGACAAATGATTTCCTTCTTCAAGAATTTGCTAACTGCTGACTTTGTAACATTGGCATATGAAGCGGCCTCTACCCACTTAGTGAAGTAGTCGATGACCATAAAGATGAATCAATACCCATTTGAGGCTTTTGGTGAAATCGGTCCAATGACATCCATGTTGCACATAGAGAAAGGCCATGGAGAAGTCATAACATGCAGAGGCAAAGGAGGCACGTGAATATTGTCTCCATAAATTTGGCACTTATGGCACTTCTTGACATAATTGATGCAATCCCCTTCCATTGTGGACCAATAATACCCGAATCTCATGATTTTTTTAGCCATTGTGAAACCATTAACATGTGTTCTGCAGACACCCTCGTGGACTTCTTCTAAGATTTTCTTGGCCTCGACAGCATCTACACATCTTAGTGGCACCTGATCCTTTCTCCTTTTATATAGGATCTCCCCATCTAAGACATAGTCACTAGCTAGTATTCTTAGCAACCTTTTTTTATTCTCAGTTGCCTGGTCAAGGTATTCACAATTCTTCACATACCGCAGTATATCGTAGTACCAAGGATGATCATCCTTTTCTTATTCTTCTTCGATGTTGTAACAATGAGCCGAAACCTCATAAATACTCATCTGGATTGGTTTCACATCCTCTTATTTATTCATCTTGACCATGGAAGCTAAAGTTGCTAGGGCGTCAGCCATCTGATTTTCCTCCCGCAGGAGGTAGTAGAAGGTGATATCATCAAACTCTTTAATTAATTTAAAGACCAACCTTCGATAATCGATCAACTTGGGATCTCTCATCTCCTATTCACCTTTGAGTTGATAGATCACTAACGCAAAGTCCCCATATACCTCTAGCACTTTGATTTTGCATTTTACGGCTGCATAGATACCCATGATGCATGCTTCATATTCCGAAATATTATTTGTGCAATTAAAATCCAATTTACTAGTAAAGGGATAATGATCTCTGTTTGGGGATACCAAAACTACCCCGATTTCGTTACCCGCAGCGTTTGAGGCTCCGTGAAAGTTTAGTTTCCAATGATGGCCTTCTTGAGAGTCTTCTTGTGACAGCCCTAAATTGACCCTAGTCAGAAAGTGGTTTCGGGACCGCTAAACCGACTCACCGAAGTATTTGAGTATAATATTTATTGTCTAAAATATGTGAATATGAGTGTGTGAAAGTTTTAAGCTTCGATTTAGTCAATTGCATGTGAATTTAGTTAATAGGACTTATGTGTGACACTTTTGAAATGTGATAGGTTAATCTATAAGGATCTATTAGTGCATGTTATGAAAATAATGGGTTTGCATGTCAAATTTCCACCTATGACAAGTAGTGGCCGGCCATGATGGGTTATATACATGCAATATGTATTAATTATTAGTTAGTGGCTTTATATTTTATAACATAAATAAATAAAAAGGGAAAAAGTAATTGAAATAAGGAAATGAAGGGTGATGAAAACAAAGCTTGAGTTTCTTTCTTCTTGGCCGAAAGTAAAGAGGAAGATGGGAGAAAGGCATTCGGTCATCTTAAGTTAGCATTAAAGTAAGAAGTTATGTTAATTCTTGAAATTTTGGTTAATCTTGAATGAGATATCAAGTTATTTTAGTAACCCATGTTGAATTTTTAATTCTGGGAATGAGTAGGGCTTTCGGCTATGGTAATTAATAAGGGTGATGGTTGTTGTTTCATGATAAATTTAGATGAACAATGGTAGATGAGTGTTTGAACTATACAAATGAGCATATGTGAGCATTGGGTGCTAAGGGAAAAGAATCGGCTACCTTATTATGTACCAAGACCGAATGTGAATTTGATTATGTTTGAGTAATTTATGTACTTAAAATTGATGTAGTATAAGTTACCATGTTCTTGCCAAATATGTAATTGATAAAGGAGGAGTTTGTTATTGAACGTTAGGCTAAGTCCCTAGTGGATGGATGAATTGATAATAATTGTGTATAAAGATTTGCTTTACTATGTCTTTGTTAACAAGATGAGAAATGAGTTAAGATGGTCTTAGTGTACCGATTAGGACCTAAGGAGTTGAGCTTATTGATAGTATAGATTTCTAATGCACCTATGGTAATGGCCGAACATGTAGTTGTTTAATGTTTGAACAAATGCCGTTTAGGTGTTCTAAATTGTCTAAATTAGATGTTAATCATCTAAGGGTTCGACATTGTGCATTCTTGTTAAGAGTTTGATTTGAAATCATGAGGTTTTGTTGACTTGTGTTTAAATGGCATTCGGACATGGTCTATGAGTGTTTGCAAATCCGGTTTAAGTGCATAGGTGCTAAATACTTTGTATTGGAAATTTTGATGTATAAGTAGTAAATTGATTCAAATGAATTGGTTCTAAAATGTATATGAATGCCGTATGATTGTGTTTGATTGGGGAGTAAATTGTTTGATTTAGCTCAAGAGCTTAGAGGATCAAAGTTGGATAAGGGAAAGGAAAAAATGATTGAATAGCCGTTGAAATTGTTCGACAACATCCGAGGTAAGTTTTCGAGTAATGGAACTTAGTTTATGATTTGTTTAAGTCATGACACATAAGCATAACAAATAAACGGTGATATAATGATTCTATTTGAGTTATATATATTGAGGTAACTAGTTTATACTTATGACGGGCAAATAGAATGCGTATAGAGATCATGTTATAAAGCAAATCAAAATCATGCTCTTGTATGTGGCTATTGAGCCGAAAATGGTAATGGTTGATAAGTGTCTTGTGTTTGAATTCTAGTTATGAAAATGAAATATAGATGTGTTATGATTTATCGATATGTGTGCACGAGTATTCGGATGATATCCGGGCTAAGTCCCGATGGCATTTGTGCTAGTGACTATATCCGGGCTAAGTCCCGAAGGCATTTGTGCTAGTGACTATATCCGGGCGAAGTCCGAAGGCATTTAATGCGAGTAGTTGCTATACAGGCTAAGTCCCGAAGGCATTTGTGCTAGTGACTATATCCGGGCTAAGACCCGAAGGCATTTGTGCGAATTGCTATATCCGGCTAAATCCCGAAGGTATTTGGGTTTGGAAGTGAGCGATCTTGCTGTAATAATTTCAATTAATACGCTCGTAAAATCCAAACGATAAGGTATGTTTCGTATATGCATCGGAAAGGTTGAATCCTTTTAAATAGTATTCGCACGATTGATTAACGAACTTCCGGCCTTTAGTTAGGTTTGATACCCTGTGTATGAATATATTGGTTGAAGCGTGAAGAAATTATGATTTTGAGAATGTGCATATATGAAATTATTCATTTAGTCATATGAACGCTATATTTTAGTCGTAAATAAGTTCGTTACTCAAAACTTACTAAGCATTAAATGCTTATTCCGTTTCTTTAATTCTCTGTTTTATAGATTTTTATTCGTCAGCTATCGGACTCGGGATTGTCGAGTCGAAGTCGTCCACACTATCTAAGCCCTTTTGGTACTCTTTTAGTTAAACGTTGATAATGGCATGTATAGGACTAACCTTTGTTGTTAATCAAGTACCTTTGGTAATGTGTATATATTCGGATAGCCATGCGAAAATGGCTTAAATATTTTGAGCATAGTATTAAAATCATTTTATATATATATGTTTATTGAGAGGTGTGGAAATGCTTGGCAATGATTAGCCATTGGAATGGTTAATCACGATCATATTTGGTGCTATGTATGTCAAATGGCTAGTTGAATCATGGAAACTATGAAATAGGTGAAATTTACCTTAAAATAGATGCTGACAGCAGCAGTGATGTGAGTTTGAAAATTCACTAAAAATAGTAGGAATGTAATTAAATAATGAATAAATTATTTAATTGAACCTTGATGAGTCTATGTTCATATGGAAGAAGCAAAACGACCATATGAGCCGTATTCTATGAGATGTTTAAGTTTTCGTGAAACAGGGCAAGAACGGTTACTGGATCCCCTGTTCTGACTTTGGAAATTTACCATAAATTAACCAGAAATAATTAGAAGTCATGCTTTAAATGTACAGATTCCATTTTGAGTATAGTTTCATTAGAAACAAACGGCATATGTATTGAAGCCCTGTACAGGGAGATATCTAAGTCGTAATGCATGAAGGTCAGAGTAGTCAAACCCTGAAACAGGGGAGATTTTAACTAATAAAATGTACTAATTGGCCCAACCAAAAATTATAGAAAAAAATATGTAGATGGATATATGAGTCTGGTTTCAGGGAAAATTTACAGAATCAGTTTTCGAGTTTTGGAACTCGAGATATGAATTTTAAGGTGACAGTGACACAGTTAGCCAGCTTGTCTGGAAATTTTAAAATGAACTGTGTAAATAAATGAATTAAGTTCGTTAACACCTCGTGTTCGACTCCGGCAATAGTCTCGGGTGCGGGGCGTTACAATTTTATTGGTATTATAGCTACGATTTAGTCGATTCTAGGACTACCGTAATACGTTCGGGTCTAGCTATACATGCCATTATGTGTCTATTTGATAGTGTGGTGATTTCTGACAGTTAAAAATGTGTTTGTTTATAGTAATGGATCCCGATCCCAACCGAGCGGTAGCTGATGATCTTGAGAGTGTAGCGCCTGCTCCCGCACAAGGTACAGCGCCGGGGGACTCTCAACCTATTGCTAGTAATCAGAATGACGAAGCTAGACAGGCTTTTTATAGCGTAATGAATGATTGGTTTAACCAATACATTCGAACTAATACGGCTGTTCCACAACCCCCATTTCCGACTAATACAACCCCTGCACTTGCGATACCTCCGGTAACTGACCAGATAAGGTTAAATAAGCCCCCAGTTGATAGAATCCGAAAACATGGGGCTACTGAATTTAAAGCTACAGATAGCGATGATGCCGAGCAAGCTGAATTTTGGTTGGACAACACTATTCGGGTACTTGATGAACTATCTTGCACACCCGATGAATGCCTAAAGTGTACGATCTCCTTGCTACGTGATTCTGCCTACTATTGGTGGAATATGTGACAGCCCAAAATTGACCCTAGTCGGGATGTGGTTTCGAGACCACAAAACCGAGGCATAAAAATAATTTAAAATTTATTTTGATGCCTATGATATGTGTTAATTTGTGTGTGACATTTTTGATGTTTCGATTTAGTGTTATAACTACGAATTTCACTAGAAAGGACCTAGTAGTGAACTTTGAAAGTATGATGGGGAAATGTGTGATGACTAGTTGCTCATGCATGCAAAAATAAGGATTTGCATGTCAAATTTCCCCCAACATGAAGTGGCCGGCCATGGCAAGAGAGGATGGGCAAAACATGTCATGAAACATGTTTTGTTGGTGCATTAGGGAGAAATAATAAACAAAGGTGTATGGGTAAGAAAAGAATGAAAGAAAAATGTGTGTGAGTGAGGTATTCCCCCCCATTGCCGTGAGTTGGAGAGAAGGAAAGAAAAAAATTTTGTTCATCCTTTCTTTGAGCCAAAACTAAGGAAGAAGAAGGATTTTTGCTTCATGCTTGGTTTGGAAGAGATCTAGAAGGAGATTTGGCTAAGTTTGCATCAAGATTAAGGTATGTATGAGGTTGTGTTAGGAGTTTCATGCATGTTTTGGTTGCTAACTTGATGTGCATGTTAGCCATGGCTCAAATCTTTGTTAAGCCATGGAAATGGTATTTGGCCAAAGTTGTTATGGTGATAAAGCCATTGCATGCTAAGTGTGAAGCTTGATGATGATGCATGCAATGATGGATTGTCTACTCTTGAGTAAGATTTTGAGCTTTCTTTTGTTTTATCATGATTGAAGTTGAAAAGGAGCATGATTGTCATATTCGCCATGATGCATTCATGAGCATGGTTCATGCTTCTTGCATGTTAGTTAAAATTAGTGTTTTGGATGGCTATGGACACCTTGAAATTCGCCATGCTCATATATGTATATATATGTTTGCACATGATGTTTTGGTTATGAAGGAAGTGATGAATAAGTTTGTTTAAAGAAGAAGATGTTGAAGAATAATTGTGAAATTTGCAAGCACAATTCGCCTAGCACACATATAAGTGCTTGATGCTATATTATAAGTTTTGAGCCACAATATGCAAAGCATTAACTAGTAAAATGCATGCTGTTTTTGTGAGGTATTAAGTGCATAATTGGCCTCAACATGTACATGAATATTCGGCCTTGGGTAGCCTATTGAAGGCCTTAGCATTTCCTTGATGCTCGAATAAATTGTATTGAATTGCTTGATGTAGTATAAAATGTGCATGACCATTGTGTATTCAAGCTAAAGGGTGGCTATATGACCATTTAAACTCCTTGTCATATTCGCCATAAGCTAGCACAATGAGGTTTTAATAAATTGAATTTGTTTGAATTAGCTCAAGAGCTTAGAGGGCCACAATTGGACAAGGGAAGGAGAAAGTGATCGAATAGCCGAAAAAGCCGTTCGACAACATCCGAGGTAAGTCCTCAAGAAGTGACCCTACTTGAATTATGTGAAATAAAGTATGGATGTGTATTGATTATTGATTATGTGTGCATGAGTATTTGAATTCTACGGGCTAAGTCCGAAGGCGAATATGCTTGCGACTATAATTGCGTTTGAGCCTTAGTAACTGAAAATGAAATATGTATGTCCAATGATAATTGATGTATGTGTTCATGGAAATTGAATGATATCCGGGCTAAACTCAAGACAATTATGCTGGAAATTATATCCGGTTAAGACCAAGGCAATTGTGCTAGTGGCTACATCCGGCTAAGACCAAGGCATTCGTGCGAGACATTCTATCCGGGCTAAGACCAAGGCATTTGTGCACATGGTTATATCCGGTTATATTCAAGAATCTTGGGCTGGAGGTGAGTGTTGGTTGCTGTAATAAATTCAATGAGTACACTCAAAAGCCCAAAGAATGAGGTACGTTTATATGTGCATTGGAAAGTCGACATGTTTGAGCAACATTCGCTCAATCGACTAATGAATTTCAGTTATTGAATTGATTGATACTTTGTGAAATTATATAATGAGGAAGTGTGAAGTAAGAATGTGTATTAATGAAATGATGCATTTGGCTATGTGAATGTATTGCTGTAATTAGAGTTGATTATATTCCTTGAGACTTACTAAGCATAAAATGCTTACCCGTTGCTTTGGCTCTCGGTTTTCTAGATTTCGCTCAAGCAATCGGATTTGGGATCGTTGAAGTCAAGTCATCCACACTATCAAGCCTCCATTTTGGTATAAATTTTGGTTGAACTTGAGATGGCATGTATAGGACTACCCTTGTTGGTTAAATATGTTGTGATGTATATATGTACGGCCATGCGAAAATGGCTCAAAAAGGAAGCATGAACTTAGACTATTTGTGGTTTGTATGTATATATTTGGTGTCATGATGTGGCTATGGATTGAAATGGGAATGTTGGTCACATGATCAGCCATTGGCATGGTTAAAATGATCATATATGAACCTATGTATGGCAAGACTAGTTGGTTCATGGAGACTACCAAATAGGTAAGACCTACCTTAAAAACAGATGCTGCCAGCTGCAGTGACGTGAATGTGAAAAATCACCAAAATTTGTAGGAATGGTATTAAATAGTGAATAAGCTATGTAAATGAACCTTGATGAGTCTATTTTCATATGGAAGAAACGAAATGGTCATAGGAGTTACATGTTAAGAGATATTAAGGCTATTGTGAGACAGGGCCAGAACGGTTTCTGGGTCCCCTTTTGAAATTTTAAAAATTTACTATAAATTATCCAGAAAGAATTAGGAGTCATTCCTTATATGTACAGATTCCATTTTGAGTCTAGTTTCATTAGAAACAAACAGCACCAGTGTTAAAGCCCTGTACAGAGAGATATTCAAGTTATAACGCGCGAAGGTCAGAGCAGTCGATCCCTGTAACATGGGTGACTTTAACTAATAAACTGTACCAATTGGCCTGACCAAAAATTCTAGAAATAAATCCATGGATGGATATATGAGTCTAAATTCAGGGAAAATTTACGAAACCAGTTTCCGAGTTTTGAAACTCGAGATATGATTTTTAAGGCGACAGTGACGCAGTTTTCTAGCCTGACTGGAAATGTCAAATTGGTGGGCAAAACATGTGAACTTGGCTTGTTAACCCCTCGTGTCCGACACCGGCGATGGTCTCGGGTTCGGGGTGTTACAGAATTCGTTGATTTCTGTTGTGCCCAGAGAGCAAGTAACTTGGGAGTTTTTCCAAACCGAGTTTCAAAAAAAGTATATCAGCCAGAGATTCATTGATCAAAAACGAAAAGAATTTCTTGAACTTAAACAAGGTTCCATGTCGATTCATCGATTATGAATGAAAGTTTGTAAGGCTTAGCCAGACGCGAGAATGCATTTCTTCAGAAGCTGTGATGTGTAAACGTTTCGAAGATGGACTGAACGATGATATAAAGCTGTATGTTGGCATTTTAGAAATCAGAGAATTTGTGGTACTTGTCGAGCGAGCTTGCAAAGCCGAAGAGAAAAGAAAAGCTGATATGGGAGCAAAGGAGTTTCGTAAGAGATCTTCGGGAAAGCCCTTTCAACAGTCATCGAATAAATTTAGAGATGATTTAGGTCGATCTAGAGATACGTCGGGCTTTTCTAGACGAGACCGTGATCGACCTCCTGTAAGTACACGAGTTACTTCGGTCGCTAGTGTTGGAAATGATCGTCGAGGCAGAACAGAGTGCCAGTATTGTGGTAAATGGCATTCGGGGAGTTGTAGATTCAATGATCGCTCCTGTTACAAGTGCGGATCAGTTGACCACTTTATTAAAGATTGCCCGAGATTGTCTGAACAGAATGTAAATCAGAGTGGGAAACTGGGTGCTACTACTGCTCGAGGTAGACCATCTAAAAATGCGGGGAATGCTAGTGTCAGTCAGAGAGGATCTAGAGATGTTACCACCAGATCTGAGGCTCGTGCTCCTGCCAGAGCTTATGCTATACGTGCATGCGAGGATGCTTCTTCGCCTGATGTTATTACCGATACATTCACTCTCTTTGATACTAATGTGATTGCATTGATTGACCCTGGTTCTACTCATTCTTATATATGTGAGACTAGCATCCAGTAAGACTTTACCTGTTGAGTCTACGGAGTTTGTTATTAGAGTGTCGAATCCCTTGGGTCATTGTGTGCTTGTTGATAAGGTGTGTAAGAAATGTCCCCGAGTAATTCGAGGTTCTCGTTTTCCAGCAGACTTGATGCTTTTACCGTTTGATGAATTTGATGTTATTCTCGGTTTGGATTGGTTGATCGTGCATGATGCGGTTGTGAATTTCAAAAGCAAGACTATTGATTTGAGGTGTGCAAATAATAAGATAATCCGAGTTGAGTCTACTGTCTTGAATGGATTGCCAACAATAATATCCGCGACGTTAGCTCAAAAATATGTGAGAAAGGGGTGTGAAGCGTATCTTGCATACGTGCTTGATAATGAAAAATCAGGAAAGAAACTTGAATCGGTACCAGTGGTTTGTGAATATCCGAATGTTTTTCCTGAAGAATTACCAAGGTTACCACCTGTTCGGAAGGTAGAGTTTGGCATCGAACTTGTACCTGGGACTACACCGATTTCGATAGCTCCATATCGTATGGCACCAACGGAATTAAAAGAACTGAAAACTCAGTTGCAATAGTTGATAGATAGAGGTTTTGCTCGACCGAGTTTTTCACCTTGGGGTGCACCAGTATTGTTTGTGAAAAAGAAGGACGGAACCATGAGGTTGTGCATTGACTATCGTCAGCTGAATAAAGTGACAATAAAGAATAAATATCCGTTACCGCATATTGATGATTTGTTTGAACAACTAAAGGGAGCCTCAGTGTTTTCAAAGATAGATTTGAGATCAGGTTATTATCAGTTGCGAATTCGGGATTCGGATATACCCAAAATTGCTTTTAGAACGAGATACGGTCACTACGAGTTCTTAGTGATGCCATTTGGGCTCACTAATGCCCCAGCGGTATTTATGGATTTGATGAATCAGATCTTCAGACCTTTTTTGGATCGGTTTGTAGTTGTGTTTATTGATGATATTTTGGTCTATTCGAGAAATGAAACCGATCATCTTTGAACACCAGGGTTAGTGTTGCGGGTTTTACGGGATAAGCGGTTATATGCTAAGTTCGGTAAATGTGAGTTCGGTTGAGAGAAGTTAGCTTTTTGGGACATGTGGTATCTCGATCGGTATTTGAGTTGATCCGAGCAAAATTTCAGCCATACTTAACCGAAAGCCCCGAGAAATATTCTCGAGGTTCGAGCTTTTGGGACTTGCGGTTACTTACAGACGGTTTGTAAAGGGTTTCTTGATGATAGCCACACCAATGACGGCTACTTGTAAAGATGTTAAGTTCGAATGGTCGAAAAATGTCGAAAAGTTTCGATCAACTAAAACTTACTTGATGAAGCTCGATGCTAGTGCAACTGAATCGTGCAAAGAGTTTGTCATTCTGAGTGACTCATCCTTACTTGGGTTGGGTTGTGTATTGATGCAAGAAGGTCGAGTTGTGGCTTATGCGTCGAGACAATTGAAGCCACATGAGAAAAATTATCCAACCCATGATCTCGAACTAGCTGCCATCGTATTCGCTTTGAAAATATGGCGACATTACTTATTTGGTGAGAAGTGTCATGTATATTCAGATCACAAAAGTCTCAAATATTTGATGACTCAAAGAGACTTGAATCTGCGACAAAGACGTTGGCTCGAGTTGTTAAAAGATTATGAGCTTGTCATTGACTATCACGGGAAAGGCTAATGTGGTTGCGGATGCTTTAAGTCGTAAATCACTATTTGCTTTCTGACGATGAATGTACACCATCATTCTATCCGACAATGTGTTAGTAGCGTAATTAAAGGCCAAACCATTGTTGATTCACCAAATTCGTGAAGCTCGTAAAGTCGATGATGAATTGGTTGCAAAACGGGTGAATGCGTTTGAATATGGAATCGAGTTCCAAATTGATGATGACGATTGTTTGAGGTTCGAAGTCGTTTGTGTGTTCCAAGAAATTCGAACTTATTTCGATGATTACGCACGAAGCTCATTGTGCCGAATGTCAATTTACCCGGGAGTACGAAAATGTACAACGATCCGAGACGTCCGCTTTGGTGGCATGGTATGAAATGAGACATTTCGATTTTGTTTCGAGGTGTTTAATATGTCAACAAGTGAAAGCGGAACATCAAGTACCTCTGAGTTTACTTGACCGATCATGATACCGAATGGAAATGGGATCGAGTCACGATGGATTTTGTATCTGGGTTGCCATTGTCGGCAAGTAAGAAAGATGCGATTTGGGTTTTTGTTGATAGACTGACTAAGTCGGCTCACTTTATCCCCGTACGTACGGATTTTTCATTGGATAAACTAGCTGAATTGTATGTTTCTCAGATTGTAAGATTACAGGGGGTACCTATTTCTATTGTGTCGGATAGAGATCCGAGGTTCACCTCGCGATTTTGGAAGAAATTGCAATAAGCTTTGGGTACAAGTTGCATTTTAGCACCGCTTTTCATCCACAAACTGATGGTCAATCCGAGCGGATAATTCAGATACTTGAGGATATTTTGAGATGTTGGATCCTTGAGTTTAGTGGTTCATAGGAGCAGTATTTACCTTTGATTGAATTCGCTTACAACAATAGTTTCCAATCAAGTATTAAGATGGCAACTTACGAGGCTTTGTACGGTCGTAAATGCCGTACACCATTGTTTTGGACCGAGCTCGGTGAAAGTAAAATTTTCGGAGTTGATTTGATTAAAGATGCTGAGCAGAAAGTAAAAATAATTCGTGAAAGTCTGAAGGCAGCATCAGATCGTCATAAGTCGTACGCGGATTTAAAACGAAGAGATATTGAGTATCAAGTGGGAGACAAAGTGTTTCTTAAAGTTTCACCTTGGAAAAAGATACTTAGATTTGGCCGTAATGGCAAACTGAGTCCGAGGTTCATAGGGCCATATGAAATATCCGAACGAGTTGGCCCAGTGGCATATAGATTGATTTTACCCCCTGACCTCGAGAAGATTCACAATGTTTTTCATGTCTCAATGCTTTGACGTTACAGATCTGATCCTTCGCACATAATAAATCCCTCCGAGGTTGAAATTCAAGTCGATATGAGTTATGAAGAAAAACCGATGCGCATCCTAGCTCGTGAAGTGAAAGAGTTGCGAAACAAGAGGGTTCCGTTAGTAAAGGTGTTATGGCTCAAACACGGGATCGAAGAAGCTACTTGGGAAACCGAGAACTCTATGAAAGAACGATACCCAAACCTATTTACCGGTAAGATTTTCGGGGACGAAAATTTCTTGAGTGGGGGAGAGTTGTGACAGCCCTAAATTGACCCTAGTCGGAAAGTGGTTTTGGGACCGCTAAACCGAGTCACCGAAGTATTTGAGTATAATATTTATTGTCTAAAATATGTGAATATGAGTGTGTGAAAGTTTTAAGCTTCGATTTAGTCAATTGCATGTGAATTTAGTTAATAGGACTTATGTGTGACACTTTTGAAATGTGATAGGTTAATCTATAAGGATCTATTAGTGCATGTTATGAAAATAATGGGTTTGCATGTCAAATTTCCACCTATGACAAGTAGTGGCCGGCCATGATGGGTTATATACATGCAATATGTATTAATTATTAGTTAGTAGCTTTATATTTTATAACATAAATAAATAAAAAGGGAAAAAGTAATTGAAATAAGGAAATGAAGGGTGATGAAAACAAAGCTTGAGTTTCTTTCTTCTTGGCCGAATTGAAAGAGGAAGATGGGAGAAAGGCATTCGGTCATCTTAAGTTAGCATTAAGGTAAGAAGTTATGTTAATTCTTGAAATTTTGGTTAATCTTGAATGAGGTATCAAGTTATTTTAGTAACCCATGTTGAATTTTTAATTCTGGGAATGAGTAGGGCTTTCGGCTATGGTAATTAATAAGGGTGATGGTTGTTGTTTCATGATAAATTTAGATAAACAATGGTAGATGAGTGTTTGAACTATACAAATGAGCATATGTGAGCATTGGGTGCTAAGGGAAAAGAATCGGCTACCTTATTATGTACCAAGACCGAATGTGAATTTGATTATGTATGAGTAATTTATGTACTTAAAATTGATGTAGTATAAGTTACCATGTTCTTGCCAAATATGTCATTGATAAAGGAGGAGTTTGTTATTGAACGTTAGGCTAAGTCCCTAGTGGATGGATGAATTGATAATAATTGTGTATAAAGATTTGCTTTACTATGTCTTTGTTAACAAGATGAGAAATGAGTTAAGATGGTCTTAGTGTACCGATTAGGACCTAAGGAGTTGAGCTTATTGATAGTATAGATTTCTAATGCACCTATGGTAATGGCGAACATGTAGTTGTTTAATGTTTGAACAAATGCCGTTTAGGTGTTCTAAATTGTCTAAATTAGATGTTAATCATCTAAGGGTTCGACATTGTGCATTCTTGTTAAGAGTTTGATTTGAAATCATGAGGTTTTGTTGACTTGTGTTTAAATGGCATTCGGACATGGTCTATGAGTGTTTGCAAATCCGGTTTAAGTGCATAGGTGCTAAATACTTTGTATTGGAAATTTTGATGTATAAGTAGTAAATTGATTCAAATGAATTGGTTCTAAAATGTATATGAATGCCGTATGATTGTGTTTGATTGGGGAGTAAATTGTTTGATTTAGCTCAAGAGCTTAGAGGATCAAAGTTGGATAAGGGAAAGGAAAAAATGATTGAATAGCTGTTGAAATCGTTCAACAACATCCGAGGTAAGTTTTCGAGTAATGGAACTTAGTTTATGATTTGTTTAAGTCATGACACATAAGCATAACAAATAAACGGTGATATAATGATTCTATTTGAGTTATATATATTGAGGTAACTAGTTTATACTTATGACGGGCAAAGAATGCGTATAGAGATCATGTTATAAAGCAAATCAAAATCATGCTCTTTATGTGGCTATTGAGCCGAAAATGGTAATGGTTGATAAGTGTCTTGTGTTTGAATTCTAGTTATGAAAATGAAATATAGATGTGTTATGATTTATCGATATGTGTGCACGAGTATTCGGATGATATCCGGGCTAAGTCCCGATGGCATTTGTGCTAGTGACTATATCCGGGCTAAGTCCCGAAGGCATTTGTGCTAGTGACTATATCCGGGCGAAGTCCCGAAGGCATTTGTGCGAGTAGTTGCTATACCCGGGCTAAGTCCCGAAGGCATTTGTGCTAGTGACTATATCCGGGCTAAGACCCGAAGGCATTTGTGTGAATTGCTATATCCGGCTAAATCCCGAAGGTACTTGGGTTTGGAAGTGAGTGATCTTGCTGTAATAATTTCAATTAATACGCTTGTAAAATCCAAACGATAAGGTATGTTTCGTATATGCATCGGAAAGGTTGAATCCTTTTAAATAGTATTCGCACGATTGATTAACGAACTTCCGGCCTTTAGTTAGGTTTGATACCCTGTGTATGAATATATTGGTTGAAGCGTGAAGAAATTATGATTTTGAGAATGTGCATATATGAAATTATTCATTTAGTCATATGAACGTTATATTTTAGTCGTAAATAATTTCGTTACTCAAAACTTACTAAGCATTAAATGCTTATTCCGTTTCTTTAATTCTCTGTTTTATAGATTTTTGTTCGTCAGCTATCGGACTCGGGATTATCGAAGTCGAAGTCGTCCACACTATCTAAGCCCTTTTGGTACTCTTTTAGTTAAACGTTGATAATGACATGTATAGGACTAACCTTTGTTGTTAATCAAGTACCTTTGGTAATGTGTATATATTCGGATAGCCATGCGAAAATGGCTTAAATATTTTGAGCATAGTATTAAAATCATTTTATATATATATGGTTATTGAGAGGTGTGGAAATGCTTGGCAATGATTAGCCATTGGAATGGTTAATCACGATCATATTTGGTGCTATGTATGTCAAATGGCTAGTTGAATCATGAAACTATGAATTAGGTGAAATTTACCTTAAAATAGATGCTGACAGCAGCAGTGATGTGAGTTTGAAAATTCACTAAAAATAGTAGGAATGTAATTAAATAATTAATAAATTATGTAATCTAACCTTGATGAGTCTATTTTCATATGGAAGAAGCAAAACGACCATATGAGCCGTATTTTATGAGATGTTTAAGTTTTCATGAAACAGGGCCAGAACGGTTATTGGATCCCCTGTTCTGACTTTGGAAATTTACCATAAATTAACCAGAAATAATTAGAAGTCATGCTTTATATGTAAAGATTCCATTTTGAGTCTAGTTTCATTTTAAACAAACGGCATATGTATTGAAGCCCTGTACAGGGAGATATCTAAGTCGTAACGCATGAAGGTCAGAGTAGTCGAACCCTGAAACAGGGGAGAATTTAACTAATAAACTGTACTAATTGGCCTAACCAAAAATTCTAGAAAACAATCTGTAGATGGATATATGAGTCTAGTTTCAGGGAAAATTTACGGAATCAGTTTTCGAGTTTTGGAACTCGAGATATGATTTTTAAGGTGACAGTGACGCAGTTAGCCAGCTTGTCTGGAAATTTTAAAATGAACTGTGTAAATAAATGAATTAAGTTCGTTAACACCTCGTGTTTGACTCCGGCAATGGTCTCGGGTGCGGGGCGCTACACTTCTTTGGTGGTGGCAACATACATTAGATCTTCATTCGGGAAATCAAAGTTCAGAGGCTCGTAGTGTTCTAAAGCTCTGCTGGCCAAAAAATCTACTATTGCACTCCTTTTTATAGCTTTCTGATTCACATAGACTATATCAAATTCGGAAAGCAGAATTTGCCACAGGGCCATCCTTCCATTCAAAGTATTCGACTCCATCATGTACTTTAAAAGGGTCTAGTTTCGAGATGAGCCAAGTTGTGTGTTACAACATGTACTGTCTCAATCTTCGGGGTTGTCCAGATTAAGGCGCAACACAATTTTTCAATTGGCGAGTATATCGTCTCACACTCAGTGAACTTCTTATTAAGGTAGTACATCGCCCTTTCTTTCCTTCTTGGCTCATTGTGTTGGCCAAGCACACATCCCATAGAATTTTCAAATAATGCCAAATACAGTATCAGTGGCTTATCTGGATTAGGTGGTGTCAGCACTGGGGCATTGGACAGGTATTGTTTAACCTTGTCAAAAATTTTCTGGCATTCGTCATCCCATACACCTGGATTGTGTTTCTGGAGAAGACGGAATATTGGGTCACATTTCTCAGTTAGTTGTGAAATGAACCAGGCAATGTAATTTAGTCTTCCTAGGAAACCTTGAACTTTTTTTTGAGTGAGCGACAGAGGCAATTCTTGTATGGCCTTGACCTTGTCTGGGTCGATCTCGATCCCCTTTTCGCTGTCTACGAATCCTAGCAGTTTCCCTGACCTGGCCTCGAATTTACATTTTGCTAGATTGAGCTTTAGCTAGAATTTCCTCAACCTCAAGAATAATTTCCTCAAGACTTGTACATGCTCCTTTTCTATTCAGGATTTGGCGATAATATCGTTGACATAAACTTTAATTTTTTTGTGCATCATATCATGGAACAGGGTTACCACGGCTCTTTGATATGTCACTTGCGACAGCCCTAATGTGACCCTAGTCAGAAAGTGGTTTCGGGACCACAAAACCGAGTCATAAAAATAATTAACCGTCATACTTGATGCTTATTATATGTGAATATGAATGTGTGGAAGTTTCATACTTTAATTTGGTCAGTATATGTGAAATTTATTAGTAGGGACTTATGTGAGACAATTTAGAAATGTGCTAGGCAAATGCTAAAGTGGCCTATTAATGTATGTGGGAAAGTGCTTGTACTTGCATGTCAAATTAGCCAAACTATAGGTAGTGGCCGGCCATGCTACAAATTATATAATCAAATGTGAATTTTCTATTAAGTTTAATTAGCTAGATGCCATATTAGTATGGGTGATGTAATAAAATAAAGAAATGATAATTAAAGGAAGAAAATGGGTGAAAGAAACAAAGTCTTCATCCATGTTTCTTCCTAGCCGATTCTAAAGAAAGAAAAGAACAAGAGCATTCGGTGATCTTAAACTCCAAATAAGGTGAGTAGTTCATGCTAATTCTTGAAATTTTAGTATATTTTGAGTTAGTTCTTAAGTTCTTTGCTTAACCCATGACCAAAATTCGAAATGGTGTGGTGTCTGGAGCATTCGGTTTTAGTTATTAAAGGATGAGATTGGGTTATAGTCTTTATGTTTTATGAAGAATTGTTGAAGAGAAAATGTTCAAGAAATGGTTGTTGTTCATGTTATTTGGATGAAAAAGAAAATGGTAGTTAGGTGAAGTAGAGTCTAACAAATGAGCACATATGTGCATTAGTTGCTAAACGGAGAAAAATCGGCTAACAAGTTGTGTACTAAGGCCGAATATGATTTTGGATATTATTGGGTAATGTATGTGTTTTAAATTGATGGAATGGAGAGGATGCTTTAATTGTGTTATGAACAATTATATGTTAAATTAAGGTTTGCTAAGCTAGCAATTAAGGTGAAATGCAAACGTTAGTATTTGATTTGGTAATAATCTGCTTGGGGACAGCAGCAGTAAGGTGATTTTGGAAAATCGCCATAATTTGTAGGAGTTGAGTTAGAAGCTGAATAAATCATGTCATTAAAGCTTGAAGAGTCTAGTTTCTTACAAAAGAAACTATAAAAACAAAAGACTTACCAATCTTGAGATATTTGAGGTATTGTGGGGCTGAGTCAAAATGACTACTAGATTCCCTGTTCTGATTTTATAAAATCAGTATAAATTGTACAAAAATGGCCCTAAGATAAAATTTATATTATTAGACTCCTTAATGAGTCTAGTTTCAAATGAAAGAAAATAGAACATATTTTGAATTCTGTACAATGAGAAATTTGATTCGCAGTGAAGAGTAGTCAGTTTAGTCAAACAGTGAAACAAGATGAACTTTAAGAAAAATCTGGTATTGTTGGGCTAAACTAAAAATTTTGAAAATTTTATGGATAATAGATAAATGAGTCTTCTGTGAAGAAAAATTTACGGCAATTGATTTGGAGTTTCGTAGCTCCAGTTATAAAAACTTTAGTGACTGTTGCTCAGGAAGTCAGCTTATAGGGAAATTGTAATTATACTGTAAACATTAATGAAAATTTGCTAATGAATTATTTATTGATTTTTTTTATAAAGCTTACTATAATCTATATGTGTGAAATTCGAATCTATATGTATTATATTCTAAAAGTAATACTTGAATAGTCGATTAATGACTAGTTTAAAATTTGTTGAACTTAAGCTCAAGAGCATAGGGGGGCAATTTCAGATAAGGGAAAGGAAAAAGTAATCGAATAGCCGTTGAAGTCGTTCGACAACTTCCTAGGTAAGTTTTTGAGTAGTGGAACTTAGATTATGATTCTATTAGATCATGTTATATAGCGAATCAAAACCATGCTCTTTGTATGTGGTTATTGAGCCGAAAATGGTAATGGTAGATAAGTGCCTTGTGTCTGAGTTCTAGTAATGAAAACGAAATAAAGATGTGTTATGATTTGTGGACATATGTTCATGATTATTCGGATGATAACCGGACTAAGCATTCGTGCGAGTTGCTATATCCGGGCTATGTCCCGAAGGCATTTATGCTAGTGATTATATCCGGGCTAAGACCCGAAGGCATTTGTGCGAGTTGTTATATCCGGCTAAATCCCGAAGATACTTGAGTTTGGAAGCGAGCGATCTTGCTGTAATAATTTCAATTAATACGCTCATAAAATCCAAACGATAAGGTATGTCTCGTATATGCATCGGAAAGGTTGATTCCTTTTAAATAGTATTCGCTCAATTGATTAACGAACTTCCGACCTTTAGTTAGGTTTGATACCTTGTGTATGAATATGTTGATTGAAGCATGAAGTAAGTATGATTATGAGAATGTGCATGTATGAAGTTATTCATTTAGCCATATGAATGTTATACTTTAGTCAAAACTAATTTCATTACTCAAACTTACTAAGCATTAAATGCTTATTCCGTTGCTTTGATTCTCTGTTTTATAGATTTTGCTCGTCAGCTATAGGACTCGGGATTGTCAAAGTCGAAGTCGTCCACACTATCGAAGCCCTTTTGGTACTCTTGTAGTTGAACTCTGATAATGGCATGTATAGGACTACCCTTTGTTGTTAATCAAGTACCTTTTGGTAATGTATATATTCGGATAGCCATGCGAAAATGGCTTACATATATTTTGAGCATAGCATTCTAATCATTTTGTATATTGTTCATTGAGTGGTATGGAAATGCTTGGTAATGATTAGCCATTGGAATGGTTAATCACGATCATTTTGGTGCTATGTATGTCAATGGCTAGTTGAATCATGGAAACTATGAAATAGGTGAAATTTACCTTAAAATTGACACTGACAGCAGCAGTGATGTGAGTTTGAAAATTCACTAAAAATAGTAGGAATGTAATTAAATAATTAAAAAATTATTTAATCGAACTTTGATGAGTCTATTTTCATATGGAAGAATTGAAACGACCATATGAGCTGTACTTTATGAGATGTTTAAGTTTTCATGAAACAGGGCCAGAACAGTTACTGGATCCCCTGTTCTGACTTTGGAAATTTACCATAAATTAACCAGAAATAATTAGAGGTCATGCCTTATATGTATAGATTCCTTTTTGAGTCTAGTTTCATTAGAAACAAATGGCATATGTATTGAAGCCCTGTACAGGGAGATATCTAAGTCGTAATGCATGAAGGTCAGAGTAGTCAAACCCTGAAACAGGGGAGACTTTAACTAATAAACTGTACTAATTGGCCTGACCAAAAATTCTAGAAAAAAATATATAGATGGATATATGAGTCTAGTTTCAGGGAAAATTTACGGAATCAGTTTTCAAGTTTTGAAACTCGAGATATGAGTTTTAAGGTGACAGTGATGCAGTTAGCCAGCTTGCCTGGAAATTTTAAAATGAACTGTGTAAATAAATGAATTAAGTCCGTTAGCATCTCGTGTTCGACTCCGGCAACGGTATCGGGTACGGGGCGTTACAATTTTATTGGTATCATAGCTACAGTTTAGTCGATTCTAGGACTACCGTAATACGTTTGGGTCTAGCTATACATGCCATTATGTGTTTATTTGGTAGTGTGGTGATTTCTGACAGTTAAAAATGTGTTTGTTTATAGTAATGGATCCCGATCCCAACCGAGCGGTAGCTGATGATCTTGAGAGTGTAGCGCCTGCTCCCGCATAAGGGACAGCGCCGGTGGACTCTCAACCTATTGCTAGTAATCAGAATGACGAAGCTAGACAAGCTTTTTATAGCGTAATGAATGACTTGTTCAATCAGTACATTCGAACTAATACGGCTGTTCCACAACCCCCACTCCCGAATAATACAACCCTTGCACCTACAATTCCTCCGGTAACTGACCAAATAAGGTCAAATAAGCCCCCAGTTGACAGAATCCGAAAACACGGGGCTACTGAATTTAAAGCTACGGACAGCGATGATGCCGAGCAAGCTGAATTTTGGTTGGACAACACTATTCGGGTACTCGATGAATTATCTTGCACACCCGATGAATGCCTAAAGTGTACTATCTCCTTGCTACGCGATTCTGCCTACTATTGGTGGAATACGTTGATTTCTGTTGTGCCCAGAGAGCAAGTAACTTGGGAGTTTTTCCAAACCGAGTTTCGAAAAAAGTATATCAGTCAGAGATTCATTGATCAAAAACGAAAAGAATTTCTTGAACTTAAACAAGGTTCCATGTCGGTTACTGATTATGAACGAAAGTTTGTAAGGCTTTGTCGGTACGGGCGAGAATGCATTTCTTTAGATGCTGTGATGTGTAAACGTTTCGAAGACGGACTGAACGATGATATAAAGCTGTGTGTTGGCATTTTAGAAATCAGAGAATTTGTGATACTTGTCGAGCGAGCTTGCAAAGCCGAAGAGCTTAGTAAGGAGAAAAGAAAAGCTAATATGGGAGCAAAGGAGTTTCGTAAGAGATCTTCGGGAAAGCCCTTTCAATAGTCATCGAATAAATTTAAAGATGACTTAGGCCGGTCTAGAGACACTTCAGGTTTTTCTAGACGAGATCGCGATCGACCCCCTGTGAGTACACGAGTCACGTCGGTCGCCAGTATTGGAAATGATCGTCGAGACAGAACGGAGTGCCACTATTATGGTAAGTGGCATTCGGGGAGTTGTAGATTCCATGACCGCTCCTGTTATAAGTGCGGATCAGCTGACCATTTTATCAGGGATTGCCCGAGATTGTCTGAACAAAATGTAAATCAGAGTGGGAAACCAGGTGCTACTACTGCCCGGGGTAGACCATCTAGAAACACGGACTATGCTAGTGGCGGTCAGAGAGGATCTAGAGATGCTACAACCAGATCTGAGGCTCGTGCTCCTGCTAGAGCTTATGCTATACGCGCACGCGAGGATGCTTCCTCGCCAGATGTTATTACTGGTACTTTTACTCTCTTTGATACTAATGTGATTGCTTTGATTGACCCTGGTTCTACTCATTCTTATATATGTGGAACCTTAGCATCCAGTTAGACTTTACTTGTTGAGTCTACTGAGTTCGTAATTCGAGTGTCGAATCCCTTGGGTCGTTATGTACTTGTTGACAAAATGTGTAAGAAATGTCCCCTAGTAATCCGAGGTTCCTGTTTTCCGGCCGATTTGATGCTTTTACCGTTTGATGAATTTGATGTTATCCTCAGTATGGATTGGTTGACCGTACATGATGAAATTGTAAATTGCAAAAGAAAAACCATTGATTTGAGGTGTGTAAATAACGAGATAATCCGAGTTGAGTCTCTCGACTTGAATGGGTTGCCAGCTGTAATATCATCGATGTTGGCTCGTAAATATGTAAGAAAGGGGTGTGAAGCATACCTTGCGTATGTACTTGATGACAAAGAGTTAGAAAAGAAGCCTAAATCATGCGGTGGTTTGTGAATATCTGGATGTTTTTCTGAAGAATTACGGGTTTACCACTGTTCGGAGGTGGAGTTTGGTATTGAGCTTGTACCAGGACTACACCGATTTCGATAGCTCCGTATCGTATGGCACCAACCGAGTTAAAAGAGTTGAAAGCTCAGTTGCAAGAGTTGACGGATAGAGGTTTTGCTCGACCAAGTTTCTCATCTTGGGGTGCACCAGTATTGTTTGTGAAAAAGAAGGACGGAACCATGAGATTGTGCATCGACTATCGTCAGCTGAATAAAGTGACAATAAAGAATAAATATCCGTTACCGCGTATTGATGATTTGTTTGATCAACTAAAGGGATCCTCAGTGTTTTCAAAGATAGATTTGAGATCGGGTTATTATCAGTTGCAAATTCAAGATTCGGATATACCCAAAACTGCTTTCAGAACGAGATATGGTCAGTACGAGTTCTTAGTGATGCCGTTTGGGCTCACTAATGCCCCTGCGGTATTTATGGATTTGATGAATCGGATCTTCAGACCGTATTTGGATCGGTTTGTAGTTGTGTTTATCGATGATATTTTGGTTTATTCGAGAACACCTGGGACTAGTGTTGCAAATATTACGGGATAAGCAGTTATATGCTAAGTTCAGTAAGTGTGAGTTCTGGTTAAGAGAGGTTAGCTTCTTGGGTCATGTGGTATCTGTATCGGGTATTCGAGTTGATCCGAGCAAAATTCAGCCATACTTAACTGGAAGCCTCCGAGAAATATTACTGAGGTTCGGAGTTTTTTGGGACTTGCCGGTTACTACAGACGGTTTGTAAAGGGTTTCTCGATGATAGCCACACCAATAACGAAACTACTTCAGAAAGATGTTAAGTTCGAATGGACAGAAAAGTGTCAGAAAAGTTTTGATCAATTGAAAACTTATTTGACTGAAGCTCCAGTACTAGTGCAGCCCGAATCAGGCAAGGAGTTTGTCATTTACAATGATGCATCCTTACTTGGGTTGGGTTGTGTATTGATGCAAGAAGGTCGAGTTGTGGCCTATGCGTCGAGGCAATTGAAGCCACATGAGAAAAATTATCCAACCCATGATCTCGAATTAGCTGCCATCGTATTCGCTTTGAAAATATGGCGACATTACCTATTTGGCGAGAAGTGCCATGTATTTCGGATCACAAAAGTCTCAAATATTTGATGACTCAAAGAGACTTGAATCTGCGACAAAGATGTTGGCTTGAGTTGTTAAAAGATTATGAGCTTGTCATTGACTATCACCCGGGAAAGGCTAATGTGGTTGCGGATGCTTTAAGTCGTAAATCACTGTTTACTTTACGAGCGATGAATGTACACTTGTCTGTTCTATCCGACAATGTGTTAGTAGCTGACTTAAAGGCCAAACCATTGTTGATTCATCAAATTCGTGAAGCTCAGAAAGTCAATGATGAATTGGTTGCAAAACTGGCTGAATGTGTTTTGAATATGGAATCAGAGTTTCAAATTGATGATGACGATTGTTTGAGGTTCAGAAGTCGTTTGTGTGTTCTAAGAAATTCAGAACTTATTTCGATGATTCTGAACGAAGCTCATTGTAGCCGAATGTCAATTCACTCGGGGAGTACGAAAATGTACAACGATCTGAGACGTCAGTTTTGGTGGCATGGTATGAAACGAGACATTTCCGAATTTGTTTCGAAGTGTTTAATATGTCAACAAGTGAAAGCGGAACATCAAGTACCTACAGGTTTACTTCAGCTGATCATGATACCTGAATGGAAATGGGATCGAGTCACGATGGATTTTGTATCTGGGTTGCCATTGTCGGCAAGTAAGAAAGATGCAATTTGGGTTGTCGTTGATAGACTGGCTAAGTCGGCTCACTTTATCCCTGTACGTACTGATTTTTCATTGGATAAACTACCTGAATTGTATGTTTCTCAGATTGTAAGATTACATGGGGTACCTATTTCTATTGTGTCAGATAGAGATCCGAGGTTCACCTTGCAATTTTGGAAGAAATTGCAAGAAGCTTTGGGTACCAAGTTGCATTTTAGCACCGCTTTTCATCCACAAACTGATGGTCAATCCGAGCAGATGATTAAGATACTTGAGGATATGTTGAGATGTTGCATCTTTGAGTTTAGTGGTTCATGGGAGCGGTATTTACCTTTGATTGAATTCGCTTACAATAATAGTTTTCAATCAAGCATTAAGATGGCACCTTACGAGGCGTTGTACGGCCGTAAATGCCGTACACCGTTGTTTTGGACCAAACTCGGTGAGAGAAAAATTTTCAGAGTTGATTTGATTAAAGATGCTGAGCAGAAAGTAAAAATAATTCGTGAAAGTCTGAAGGCAGCATCAGATCGTCAGAAGTCGTATGCGGATTTAAAACGAAGAGATATTGAGTATCAGGTGGGAGACAAAGTGTTTCTTAAGGTTTCACCTTGGAAAAAGATACTCAGATTTGGCCGTAAGGGCAAACTGAGTCCAAGGTTCATTGGGCCGTATGAAATCTCCGAACGAGTTGGTCCAGTTGCATATAGGTTGCTTTTACCCCCTGAACTTGAAAGGATTTACAACGTTTTTCATGTTTCGATGCTTCGACGTTACAGATCTGATCTTTCGCACATAATTAATCCCTCCGAGGTTGAAATTCAATCCGATATGAGTTATGAAGAAGAACCAATACGTATCCTAGCTCGTGAAGTGAAGGAGTTGCGAAACAAAAGGTTTCCGTTAGTAAAGGTGTTATGGCTCAAACACGGAATCGAAGAAGCTACTTGGGAAACCGAGAACTCTATGAAAGAACGATACCCAAACCTATTTACCGGTAAGATTTTCGGGGACGAAAATTTCTTAAGTGGGGGAGAGTTGTGACAGCCCTAATGTGACCCTAGTCGGAAAGTGGTTTCGGGACCACAAAACCGAGTCATAAAAATAATTAACCGTCAGACTTGATGCTTATTATATGTGAATATGAATGTGTGGAAGTTTCATACTTTAATTTGGTCAGTATATGTGAAATTTATTAGTAGGGACTTATGTGAGACAATTTAGAAATGTGCTAGGCAAATGCTAAAGTGTCCTATTAATGTATGTGGGAAAGTGCTTGTACTTGCATGTCAAATTAGCCAAACTATAGGTAGTGGCCGGCCATGCTACAAATTATATAATCAAATGTGAATTTTCTATTAAGTTTAATTAGCTAGATGCCATATTAGTATGGGTGATGTAATAAAATAAAGAAATGATAATTAAAGGAAGAAAATGGGTGAAAGAAACAAAGTCTTCATCCATGTTTCTTCCTAGCCGATTCTAAAGAAAGAAAAGAACAAGAGCATTCGGTGATCTTAAACTCCAAATAAGGTGAGTAGTTCATGCTAATTCTTGAAATTTTAGTATATTTTGAGTTAGTTCTTAAGTTCTTTGCTTAACCCATGACCAAAATTCGAAATGGTGTGGTGTCTTGAGCATTCGGTTTTAGTTATTAAAGATGAGATTCGGTTATAGTCTTTATGTTTTATGAAGAATTGTTGAAGAGAAAATGTTCAAGAAATGGTTGTTTTTCATGTTATTTGGATGAAAAAGAAAATGGTAGTTAGGTGAAGTAGAGTCTAACAAATGAGCACATATGTGCATTAGTTGCTAAAGGGAGAAAAATCGGCTAACAAGTTGTGTACTAAGGCCGAATATGATTTTGGATATTATTGGGTAATGTCTGTGTTTTGAATTGATGGAATGGAGAGGATGCTTTAATTGTGTTATGAACAATTATATGTTAAATTAAGGTTTGCTAAGCTAGCTATTAAGGTGAAATGCAAATGTTAGTATTTGATTTGGTAATAATCTGCTTGGAGACAGCAGCAGTAAGGTGATTTTGGAAAATCGCCATAATTTGTAGGAGTTGAGTTAGAAGCTGAATAAATCATGTCATTAAAGCTTGAAGAGTCTAGTTTCTTACAAAAGAAACTATAAAAACAAAAGAGCTACTGATCTTGAGATATTTGAGGTATTGTGGGGCTGAGTCAAAATGACTACTAGATTCTCTGTTCTGTTTTTATAAAATCAGTATAAATTGTACAAAAATGTCCCTAAGATAAAATTTATATTATTAGACTCCTTAATGAGTCTAGTTTCAAATGAAAGAAAAGAGAACATATTTTGAATTCTGTACAATGAGAAATTTGATTCGTAGTGAAGAGTAGTCAGTTTAGTCAAACAGTGAAACAAGATGAACTTTAAGAAAAATCTGGTATTGTTGGGCTAAACTAAAAATTTTGAAAATTTTATGGATAATAGATAAATGAGTCTTCTGTCAAGAAAAATTTATGGCAATTGATTTGGAGTTTCGTAGCTCCAGTTATAAAAACTTTAGTGACTGTTGCTCAGGAAGTCAGCTTATAGGGAAATTGTAATTATATTGTAAACATTAATGAAAATTTGCTAATGAAATATTTATTGATTTTTTTTATAAAGCTTACTATAATCTATATGTGTGAAAGTCGAATCTATATGTATTATATTCTAAAAGTAATACTTGAATAGTCGATTAATGACTAGTTTAAAATTTGTTGAACTTAAGCTCAAGAGCATAGGGGGGCAATTTCAGATAAGGGAAAGGAAAAAGTAATCGAATAGCCGTTGAAGTCGTTCGACAACGTCCGAGGTAAGTTTTTGAGTAGTGGAACTTAGATTATGATTCTATTAGATGATGTTATATAGCGAATCAAAACCATGCTCTTTGTATGTGGTTATTGAGCCGAAAATGGTAATGGTAGATAAGTGCCTTGTGTCTGAGTTCTAGTAATGAAAACGAAATAAATATGTGTTATGATTTGTGGACATATGTGCATGATTATTCGGATGATAACCGGACTAAGATCCGAAGGCATTCGTGCGAGTTGCTATATCCGGGCTATGTCTCGAAGGCATTTGTGCGAGTTGCTATATCCGGGCTAAGACCCGAAGGCATTTGTGCGAGTTGTTATATCCGGCTAAATCCCGAAGATACTTGAGTTTGGAAGTGAGCGATCTTGCTGTAATAATTTCAATTAATATGCTCTTAAAATCCAAACGATAAGGTATGTTTCGTATATGCATCGGAAAGGTTGATTCCTTTTAAATAGTATTCGCTCAATTGATTAACGAACTTCCGACCTTTAGTTAGGTTTGATACCTTGTGTATGAATATGTTGATTGAAGCATGAAGTAAGTATGATTATGAGAATGTGCATGTATGAAGTTATTCATTTAGCCATATGAATGTTATACTTTAGTCAAAACTAATTTCATTACTCAAACTTACTAAGCATTAAATGCTTATTCCGTTGCTTTCATTCTCTGTTTTATAGATTTTGCTCGTCACCATCGGACTCGGGATTGTCAAAGTCAAGTCGTCCACACTATCGAAGCCCTTTTGGTACTCTTTTAGTTGAACTCTGATAATGGCATGTATAGGACTACCCTTTGTTGTTAATCAAGTACCTTTTGGTAATGTATATATTCGGATAGCCATGCGAAAATGGCTTACATATATTTTGAGCATAGCATTCTAATCATTTTGTATATTGTTCATTGAGTGGTATGGAAATGCTTGGTAACGATTAGCCATTGGAATGGTTAATCACGATCATTTTGGTGCTATGTATGTCAATGGCTAGTTGAATCATGGAAACTATGAAATAGGTGAAATTTACCTTAAAATTGACATCGACAAAGAAGAGTGATGTGAGTTTGAAAATTCACTAAAAATAGTAGGAATGTAATTAAATAATGAACAAATTATTTAATCAAACCTTGATGAGTCTATTTTCATATGGAAGAATCGAAAAGACCATATGTGACAGCCCAAAATTGACCCTAGTCGGAAGGTGGTCTCGGGACCACAAAACCGAGGCATAAAAATAATTAAAAATTTATTTTGATGCCTATAATATGTGTGTGCTCATGTATGACATTTTATGATGATTGATTTAGTGTTATAAGGGTGAATTCCACAAGAAAGGACTTAGTAATGAACTTTGAAAGTATGATAGGGAAATGTGTGATGACTAATTAAAGCATGCATGCAAAATAATGGACTTGCATGTCAAATTCCCCCTTTATAGGTGGTGGCGGCCATGACAAGGAGGATGGGCTAAACATGTCATGAAACATGTTTTGTTGGTGCATTAGGGTGAAATAATAAACAAAGGTGTATGGGTGATAAAAAATGAAAAAAATGTGTGTGAGTGTGGTAATCCCCCATTGCCGTGAGTTGTAGAGAAGGAAAGAAAAAAAAATTTTGTTCATCCTTTCATTGAGCCAAAACTAAGGAAGAAGGAGGATTTTTGCTTCATGCTTGGTTTGGAAGAGATCTAGAAGGAGATTTGGCTAAGTTTGCATCAAGATTAAGGTATGTATGAGGTTGTGTTAGGAGTTTCATGCATGTTTTGGTTGCTAACTTGATGTGCATGTTAGCCATGGCTCAAATCTTTGTTAAGCCATGGAAATGGTATTTGGCCAAAGTTGTTATGGTGATAAAGCCATTGCATGCTAAGTGTGAAGCTTGATGATGATGCATGCAATGATGGATTGTCTACTCTTGAGTAAGATTTTGAGCTTTCTTTTGTTTTATCATGATTGAAGTTGAAAAGGAGCATGATTGTCATATTCGCCATGATGCATTCATGAGCATGGTTCATGCTTCTTGCATGTTAGTTAAAATTTGTGTTTTGGATGGCTATGGACACCTTGAAATTCGCCATGCTCATATATGTATATATATGTTTGCACATGATGTTTTGGTTATGAAGGAAGTGATGAATAAGTTTGTTTAAAGAAGAAGATGTTGAAGAATAATTGTGAAATTGTAAGCACATTCGCCTAGCACACATATGAGTGCTTGATGCTATATTGTAAGTTTTGAGCTACAATATGCAAAGCATTAACTAGTAAAATGCATGCTGTTTTTGTGTGGTATTAAGTGCATAATTGGCCTCAACATGGACAAGTATATTCGGCCTTGGGTAGCCTATTGAAGGCCTTAGCTTTTCCTTGATGCTCGAATAAATTGTATTGAATTGCTTGATGTAGTATAAAATGTGCATGACCATTGTGTATTCAAGCTAAAGGGTGGCCATATGACCATTTAAATTCCTTGTCATATTCGGCCATAAGCTAGCACAATGAGGTTTTGATAAATTGAATTTGTTTGAATTAGCTCAAGAGCTAAGAGGGCCACAATTGGACAAGGGGAAGGAAAAAGTAATCAAATAGCCGTAAAAGCCGTTCGACAACATCCGAGGTAAGTCCTCAAGAAGTGACCTTACTTGAATTATGTGGAATGAAATATGGATGTATTGATTATTGATTTATGTGTGTATGAGTATTGAATGATACCGGGCTAAGTCCGAAGGCGATTATGTTAGTGATTATAATTGTGTTTGAGCCTTAGTAACGAAAATAAATATGTATGTCCAATGATTATTGATGTATGTGTGCATGAGAAATTGAATGATATCCGGGCTAAGCCTCAAGACAATTATGCTGGAAATTATAACGGGTTAAGACCAAGGCAATTGTGCTAGTGGCTACATCCGGGCTAAGACCAAGGCATTCGTGCGAAGTCATTCTATCCGGGCTAAGACCGAAGGCATTTGTGCAAATCGTGATATCCGGGTTAAGTCCCGTGAGGCCTTGGTGCGGGTTACCATAACCGGGCTATGTCCCAAGGCGATTGATCGAGTAGCGACATCCGGTTAAACTCGAAGGTATGTGATTTGAAAATTATAAGCTTGCTGGAAAATTTCAGCTAATGCACTTGTGAAATTTCCCAATGACAAGGTAAGTGCGGTGTGTGCTTTATGCGCTAGGAGTAAGAGCGTGTGAATATCCGCTCCTATGATGGAACGAGTTATCGGCCTTAATGAAGCCGTTATTTGTGTATGAACATAAGAGTTGGGATGGTGAAGTAAGTATGATTATGTGAATGTGCATTAATGAAATGATGCATTTAACTATGTGAATGTATTGCTGTAATTAGAGTTGATTATATTCCTTGAGACTTACTAAGCATAAAAATGCTTACTCCGCTACTTTGGCTCTCGTTTTCTAGATTTCGCTCGATAGCAATCGGATTCGGGATCGTTGAAGTCGAAGTCATCCACACTATCAAGCCCCCATTTTGGTATAAATTCTTGGTTGAACTTGAAATGGCATGTATAGGACTACCCCTTGTTGGTTTAAATATGTTATGATGTATATGTGTACGGCCATGCGAAAATGGCTCGTAATAGTGAAGTATCAACTTAAACTATTTGCGGTTTGTATATATATATATGGTGTCATGATGTGACTATGAATTGGAAATGGGAATGTTGGTCACATGATCAGCCATTGGCATGGTTAAAATGATCATATGTGGACCTATGTAAGGCAAGACTAGTTGGTTCATGGAGACTACAAAATAGGTAAGACCTACCTTAAAAACAGATGCTGCCAGCTGCAGTAACGTGAATGTGAAAAATCACCAAAATTTGTAGGAATGGTATTAAATAGTGAATCAGCTATGTAAATGAACATTGATGAGTCTATTTTCATATGGAAGAAACGAAATGGTCATAGGAGTTACATGTTAAGAGATATTAAAGCTATTGTGAGACAAGGCCAGAACGGTTTCTGGGTTCCCTGTCGAAACTTTAAAAATTTACTATAAATTATCCAGAAAGAATTATGAGACATACCTTATATGTACAGATTCCATTTTGAGTCTATTTTCATTAGAAACAAACGGCACCAGCATTAAAGCCCTGTACAGAGAGATATTGAAGTTATACCGCGTGAAGGTCAGAGCAGTCGATCCCTGTAACATGGGTTATTTTAACTAATAAACTGTACCAATTGGCCCGACCAAAAATTCTAGAAATAAATCCATGGATGGATATATGAGTCTAAATTCAGGGAAAATTTACGAAACCAGTTTCCGAGTTTTGAAACTCGAGATATGATTTTTAAGGCGACAGTGACGCAGTTTTTCCAGCCTGACTGGAAATGTCCAATGGATGGGCAAAACAAGTGAACTTGGCTTGCTAACCCCTCGTGTCCGACACCGGCGATGGTCTCGGGTTCGGGGTGTTACACCATATGAGCTGTACTTTATGAGATGTTTAAGTTTTCATGAAGCAGGGCGAACGATTCTTGGATCCCCTGTTCGACTTTGGAAATTTACCATAAATTAACCAGAAATAATTAGAGGTCATGCCTTATATGTACAGATTCCTTTTTGAGTCTAGTTTCATTAGAAAAAAATGGAATATGTATTGAAGCCCTGTACAGGGAGATATCTAAGTCGTAATGCATGAAGGTCAGAGTAGTCAAACCCTGAAACAGGGGAGACTTTAACTAATAAACTGTACTAATTGGCCTGACCAAAAATTCTAGAAAAAAATTTGTAGATGGATATATGAGTCTAGTTTTAGAGAAAATTTACGGAATCAGTTTTCAAGTTTTGAAACTCGAGATATGATTTTTAAGGTGATAGTGATGCAGTTAGCCAGCTTGCCTGGAAATTTTAAAATGAACTGTGTAAATAAATGAATTAAGTCCGTTAACATCTCGTGTTCGACTCCGACAACGGTATCGGGTACGGGGCGTTACAATTTTATTGGTATCAGAGCTACAGTTTAGTCGATTCTAGGACTACCGTAATACGTTTGGGTCTAGCTATACATGCCATTATGTGTTTATTTGATAGTGTGGTGATTTCTGACAGTTAAAAATGTGTTTGTTTATAGTAATGGATCCGATCCCAACCGAAGCGGTAGTGATGATCTTGAGAGTGTAGCGCTTTGCTCCGCAAGATAAGGGACAGCGCCGGTGGACTCTCAACCTATTGCTAGTAATCAGAATGACGAAGCTAGACAAGCTTTTTATAGCGTAATGAATGACTAGTTCAATCAGTACATTCGAACTAATATGGCTGTTCCACAACCCCCACTCCCGAATAATACAACCCCTGCACCTACAATACCTCCGGTAACTGACCAAATAAGGTCAAATAAGCCCCCAGTTGACAGAATCCGAAAACACGGGGCTACTGAATTTAAAGCTACGGACAGCGATGATGCCGAGCAAGCTGAATTTTGGTTGGACAACACTATTCGGGTACTCGATGAATTATCTTGCACACCCGATGAATGCCTAAAGTGTACTATCTCCTTGCTACGTGATTCTGCCTACTATTGGTGGAATACGTTGATTTCTATTGTGCCCAGAGAGCAAGTAATTTGGGAGTTTTTCCAAACCGAGTTTCGAAAAAAGTATATCAGTCAGAGATTCATTGATCAAAAACGAAAAGAATTTCTTGAACTTAAACAAGGTTCCATGTCGGTTACTGATTATGAACGAAAGTTTGTAAGGCTTAGTCGGTACGGGCGAGAATGAGCACATATGTGCATTAGTTGCTAAATGGAGAAAAATCGGCTAACAAGTTGTGTACTAAGGCCGAATATGATTTTGGATATTATTGGGTAATGTATGTGTTTTGAATTGATGGAATGGAGAGGATGCTTTAATTGTGTTATGAACAATTATATGTTAAATTAAGGTTTGCTAAGCTAGCTATTAAGGTGAAATGCAAATGTTAGTATTTGATTTGGTAATAATCTGCTTGGGGACAGCAGTAGTAAGGTGATTTTGGAAAATCGTCATAATTTGTAGGAGTTGAGTTAGAAGCTGAATAAATCATGTCATTAAAGCTTGAAGAGTCTAGTTTCTTACAAAAGAAACTATAAAAACAAAAGAGTTACCGATCTTGAGATATTTGAAGTATTGTGGGGCTGAGTCAAAATGACTACTAGATTCCCTGTTCTGTTTTTATAAAATCAGTATAAATTGTACAAAAATGGCCCTAAGATAAAATTTATATTCTTAGACTCCTTAATGAGTCTAGTTTCAAATGAAAGAAAAGAGAACATATTTTGAATTCTGTGCAATGAGAAATTTGATTCGTAGTGAAGAGTAGTCAGTTTAGTCAAACAGTGAAACAAGATGAACTTTAAGAAAAATCTGGTATTTTTGGGCTAAACTAAAAATTTTGAAAATTTTATGGATAATAGATAAATGAGTGTTCTATCAAGAAAAATTTACGGCAATTGATTTGGAGTTTCGTAGCTCCAGTTATAAAAACTTTAGTGACTGTTGCTCAGGAAGTCAGCTTATAGGGAAATTGTAATTATATTGTAAACATTAATGAAAATTTGCTAATGAAATATTTATTGATTTTTTTATAAAGCTTACTATAATCTATATGTGTGAAAGTCGAATCTATATGTATTATATTCTAAAAGTAATACTTGAATAGTCGATTAATGACTAGTTTAAAATTTGTTGAACTTAAGCTCAAGAGCATAGGGGCAATTTTAGGATAAGGGAAAGGAAAAGTAATCGAATAGTGTTGAAGTCGTTCGACAACGTCCGAGGTAAGTTTTTGAGTAGTGGAACTTAGATTATGATTCTATTAGATGATGTTATATAGCGAATCAAAACCATGCTCTTTGTATGTGGTTATTGAGCCGAAAATGGTAATGGTAGATAAGTGCCTTGTGTCTGAGTTCTAGTAATGAAAATGAAATAAAGATGTGTTATGATATGTGGACATATGTGCAGGATTATTCGGATGATAACCGGACTAAGATCCGAAGGCATTTGTGCGAGTTGCTATATCCGGGCTATTTCCCGAAGGCATTTGTGCGAGTTGCTATATCCGGGCTAAGACCCGAAGGCATTTGTGCGAGTTGTTATATCTGGCTAAATCCCGAAGATACTTGAGTTTGGAAGCGAGCGATCTTGCTGTAATAATTTCAATTAATACGCTCTTAAAATCCAAACGATAAGGTATGTTTCGTATATGCATCGGAAAGGTTGATTCCTTTTAAATAGTATTCGCTCAATTGATTAATGAACTTCCGACCTTTAGTTAGGTTTGATACCTTGTGTATGAATATGTTGATCATGAAGTAAGTATGATTATGAGAATGTGCATGTATGAAGTTATTCATTTAGCCATATGAATGTTATACTTTAGTCAAAACTAATTTCATTACTCAAACTTACTAAGCATTAAATGCTTATTCCGTTGCTTTGATTCTCTGTTTTATAGATTTTGCTCGTCAGCTATCGGACTCGGGATTGTCAAAGTCGATGGATATATGAGTCTAGTTTCAGGGAAAATTTACAGAATCAGTTTTCAAGTTTTGAAACTCAAGATATGATTTTTAAGGTGACAGTGATGCAGTTAGCCAGCTTGCCTGGAAATTTTAAAATGAACTGTGTAAATAAATGAATTACGTCCGTTAACATCTCGTGTTCGACTCCGGTAACGGTCTCGGGTACGGGGCGTTACATCACTCCCACGTATTCAAGATTTTCCTCACATGGTTACAAATATGGTCTTATCCATGTCTTCAAGATGCATCTTTATCTGGTTGTATCTTAAGAAGCCATCCATGAAGGAGAATAATGAATAACCTGCCGTGTTGTCCACTAATGTGTCGATATGGGCCAATGAGAAATTTTCCTTCAGGCTGACTTTGTTTAGGTCCCTTTAATCTACACAAATTCGTACTTTCCCATCTTGTTTAAGGACAGGGACGATATTGGAAACCTATTCTGAGTATTTGACAACTTGTAAGAAACCAACATCGAATTGCTTTTTGACCTCTTCTTTTATTTTTAGCAAAACATCGGGCTTCATCCTTCGGAGCTTTTATTGAACTGGCTTGCACTCTTCCTTTATGGGGAGCAGGTGTACCACGATATCAGTACTTAGTCCAGGCATATCTTGATACGATCATGTGAAAACATCTTTAAATTCTTGGAGTAACTCAATGAGGTCTCGCTTTGTCATTGCGGCAATACAAGCTCCAATTTTTACTTCTTTTCTTTCTTCCAAAACCATAATCTCTAATGGCTCTTTATGGGCAGATTCTTTTTCTCATCTTGTTCCACCATCCTTAACAAATCAAGAGATAGGTTACAATCTCTGTCATTTTCACAGTTCTGAGGTTCCTCTAAACACATATCTCGCTCAGATAGAGATTCTGAGTTAGTAGCAGTGTCGCTCATACATTGATATCTGAAGACCTGTTATAGGGATGAAGAAAAATCCAAAGAACAAAAGAATCTAAGAATAACTATCTGTATGGTATGATTATGAATGAAATGAAAGAATAGAAGAATATTTTTTCGAAATAAGACAAAAAGATGCATTTCATTGAAATAAAGATGTTGGACATAGACCTTTTTCACAAAAGGATTCTTATTACCCCTAGGCTTAAAGCAATAAGTGTTTTTTGAGCATTACTCTGAATTAGCTCTAAAAACTATAGGAATCTCTTCTACATTCCAATTATTCAGAACACTTCCAGGTACATAAGGGCGAATGCCCGATAAATTTTCTTTCAAGATTCCCTCTTCAGATATGGCGTTGATGTTCAGATTTCCCATCATTTCTTCAGCAGTTTATTTTCTTGTCATCTTCTATTCAGGGTGAATAATTCCTTATGACACAAATATTCTAGATATATGGGGAAAAGTCATTGGTTCTCATTTGACTTCTTCCTCGCTTAATCGTGCTCTTCTCCTTTTCTGCTTCTTCTCTAATTATTTCTTCTTTTGCTTCGCATATGACTTATATCCCAAGTCAAAGCGATCTCGCTTATCCATTAGGATTGGCACCTCGACTCTTCCTTAGAGATATTTCTTGAGTTCTTTTCCTGGCGTGGCTCTATTTTTGACCGTCAGCCGTAGGCCCATCTTCGTAGCTTTGGCTATTTTGGGAATAGGGATCTCGTTCCCTTCAACAATGAAGGTTGCATTTACAAATTCCAGCGGTTGAAAAGAACATTCTATTTCTTCATTGTCTGCCCCTATGTATGGCACGCCACTGGTTATGGATGCAATAATGTTTTCTTTCGCGTTTATTGTTACTAGTCAACCTGAGTTATCAACTTGAGCTTTTGGTGCAGTGATGACGGTACTACCCTAGCCGAGTGAATCCAAAGCCTCCCCAGTAAGCAATTTTAAGAAGGCTTGATGTCCATCACTAGGAAATCTATTTCATACGTGGTTAGACCAATCAAAATAGGTATCTCAATTCTTCCCATCACCTTTCTTTCAGTACCATCGAATGCTCCCACTATGTTCTGACACGTCTTCATATGAGAGCTATCCACTGATAATCTGTTTAGTGTGGATAAGGGCAAGAAATTCAATGCAAATCCATTAGCATTTAACATATTTGGCAATGTATGCCCCTTGCACCGGGTGGTATTGTGCAAAGCCTTCGTCGATCCCATGCCCCCTGGCGGTATTTCATTATTATTAAAAAAGATGAAATTATCGGCGCTTATGTTACTAACCAGACGGTCTAGCTTGTTGATGGAGATATCGTTAGCGACATAAGTTTTATTTAATACTTTCATTAACGTGCTACGATGTACTTCCAAGCTTAAGAGTAAATCTAGCACTGATATGCAAACTGGTTGTTTATGCAGTTGATCCACAATGCTATACTCGCTATGCTTTAAGAATTTCAAAAACTTTTTAGCCTCCTCTTCAGTTGCCAGCTCGTTAACAGGCGATTCAAGTCTAGCCGCCTTTTCTTTTTTTGTTCAACCGCCAAGGCTTTTCCTTTTGTGGGCTCAGCTTTTGCATTTGATGGGTCGTCGTGCCTCTCACCACATGTGTAGAAACCCACATCTCGACCTTCTTCTGAAGTTCTAATTGGGTTTTCTTCACCCGGGATCGTCATGTTGCAGTTATAATTCTAGGAAACCCTTTTGCTGTCTTTGTAGGGAAAGGTTATAGGTTTTCGGATTATGACTCTTGGTGCAATTTTTAATCCAACTTCATTGCTTCTTGGTCATGAAATGATAACCACTGGGTGGTTGACTTTATATATCCTCTCTGTTGATCCTTCTTTTGAGACGCATACATCTTCTCCTTCTGGGCTTTCGGTATACTCAAAGAATTCTAGTTCCTTATTGTCCATTAAGCCTTGTAGTAGGGCCCTAAATTCACTGCATCTTTGAATCTCATGACCTTCTTCAGTATAGAACTCGCAGTAGTTCCTTGCTTTTCGGGATTTCTCCCCTAAATCCTGTATGATTAATCTACTTTCTACCATTTTCTTCCAAAACCAACTCATTGGGGTTTTCATTTCTGCTATATTCATCTTGATTCTCTTCCCTGCATTCTCGATTATCAAGTTTACCCCTTAGTCAGAATTGGTTGGGTAACGGATTCTCTACACCAGATGGATCATCGAATCTCACAATGCCCATTTTGATGAGTCTTTCAATTAACTTTTTAAAAGCAGTGCAGTTCTCGATCGAGTGTCCCATGATCCCCGCATGGTATTCGCATTGGGTATTTACGTTGTACCATTTAGGGAATGGAGGTTGCATAGTTTTTAGGTAGAATGGGGATACTACATGTGCATTAAACAAATTTTGGTACAACTCCCTATACGTCATTAGGATGGGCGTAAATTAGAGTTTCTCCATATTTTGCCTTGTGTTGGATTCTTACTTTGGGGGGCATTGATGGCTAGTAGCCATTGCCCTTGGCTGACTTATAGTAATCAGTTTTGAATAGCCCTTGTCATACATACTCGCATTATCTACCTTATTTTCCTTCTGTCTCAGGGCAGTTCCCCTGGTGTTTTCCCCGACTTCTATTTTTCCACACCTTATTGCATTTTCTATCATCTCACCTGACATTATTATGTTCGAGAAACTCTTAGTCGTGTTCCCTAGCATGTGATTAATGAATGGAGCCTTCAGGGTATTAATGAAGAGCATTGTCGTTTCCTTTTCTAGTAGAGGTGGTTAGACTTGCGTGGCGACTTCCCTCCACCTTTAAGCATATTGCCTGAAGCTCTCGCTTGGGTTTTTCTCCATGTTTTGTAGTGTGATTCTATCGGGTGCCATATCTATTACGTGACCATATTGTTTCATGAAGGGTTGTGCCAGGTCCTTCCATTAATTGATTTGGGCACAGCTTAATTGATTATACCATTTGGCCCCAGCCTCGGTCAGGCTGCCTTGGAAACAGTGAATTAACAACTGATCATTATTGACATATCCTGTCATCCTCCGATAGAACATCGTAATGTGGGCTTTAAGGTAGTTGGTCCCATTATATTTCTCGAATTTTGGGGTCTTAAACTTTGGTGGGAGCACTAGATCTGGAACCAGGCTGAAGTCTTTGGCTTCAATTCCACAATGGTAATCAACGCTTTCTAATGCCTTGAATTTCTCTTCTAGCCATCTGCATTGGTCCTCAAGTTTCTTTGGGAGATCCACTCTCGCCTTTTCTATTTTTGCTATATCATCAAGATCAGGGACAGCTGGATTTGCTAGAAAGTCTCCTAGGTTGGAGCCTGAATCTGTCGAGAAGCTTGTTGGTGCTGAGGTACCGGACTGATATTGGGGCCTAATGTTAACGGACACCCTTTGTTGATATGCGTTTGGTTATGCTTGGGTGTTTATTAGGGTAAAGCCTAGAGGATAAATAGGGCCCTCGTTATCATCCCCAAAATTTACCATAGTGCTCTTTCTTTTTTCTAGCCCTCTAGTCAGCAACTGAGTTAATTGGCTCATCATATTCTTTTAGGATTCAGGCATCTGATCCCTCATGCCCTGTTGAATTTTGGCCAATTGTTCTTGCATCTGTATTTGTAGCTGATCTTGCATTTCTTTTTGTATCTGCTCTAATCTTTCCAACCTTTGGTCCATTGCTTTAGTTTTTCCTCATGTACCATAATGATATTCCCGGGTAACTGCCATGATTTTAGGATCTCTTTGTAAGATTTAATGCATATGATATAATGTAATGCTAATGCATGAAATGCATGCAAGAAAGGCATTGATTCTAATTCAATTTCATTAGAGTAACTTTTCTCGAAAATAAATTTCTTTACATATAAGGCTTCGCCCTAATACTTAAGGCCTTGACCTTCCTAAGAAGCCAAGCTAACTCTCGGCCTCAATCTGACTCTCACTCGTATTTCAAGCTCAGTACAATAGCCTGGACTACTAAGATTTGTAAATGATTAGTGACCTCTCGTACTTGAGCCAAAGCTGCACCCATGACGTAATCCCGATCCTTGACCTAATCCTGAGATCAATGAAGCTTCACTTGCCACTGCTCATTATTTGCTTCCAGAAGTTCAACTCGAAGTTTATAGTTTTGTAGCGCGAATTCGAGTTCTTCTATCTTTCCTTTAGGCTCTTCAATTTTTCTCTGACTAGCCTTCAACTCGATTATAGAGTTACGACTACATCTTTCTAACTCTAACACCTGAGTTTTTAACCCCACCTTCTCATTTTGACTTTCTACCGAACTCTTTTGTAGAGCATCTTCTCATGCTTGAGCATCTCGAAATTTCTTTTCCTATTGACTGGTGATAAACCGTCATTTATACATATTTTTCCCCATGCTTAACGCATTTTATGGATGATTTTTCCTTAGAATTGATGAATTCGATGCTCCTAATGTCTTAATTTCATGTTTTATACTTAGGTCAGCATAGGAGAGTAAAAAGAACGAGAAACGGGCCAAAAACGGAGAAAATGGGCCAACATATGAAATCAACACAGCCTGGACTTCCTCACACGGGCAGATCACATGGCCGTGTCAATTTGGAAAAATCGAAGCACGACTCACACGGGTAGAACACACGTCTGTGCCATTCTAACAGGCTCGAGCACGGCCTGAAGTAATCGCACACAGGCGTGTCACACGGGCGTGTCCCTACCGAGCCAAATTGAGTCCAACTCAGAAAAAGGCTAATTTTGAGGGCTTTTAGGCATTCTAAAGCCTATAAATACACCCTAAAGGAAGAAGAAAAAGGGGGACAGAGAGAGAAGGAGGCAGGGAACTGCTCAAGGGAAGCTGATTAATCCATCTCAGAAGTTAGATTCACCATCAAGACTGAATATCTCACCTCAATTTCCCTTCAGGAGTTTGGGTTTTCTTTATGTTTTGTATTCATTATTCTGCTGAGATGTTTTCCTTTTTAGTTATGAACTAAATCCCCTCAATACCTAAGGGGAATGAAACCTAAGATGAATCTTGTTATTATTTTCTGAGTTGTATGATAAATATTTAACTTGTTCTTAATTATGTGTTCTTAATTCTTGTTTTGATATCACAGGATACTGATTCAAGATAAGCTCTTATCCAGAGGAGGAATAGACCCTATCTAAGAGTACATTTGTCATAATTAAGCAGAGTTGATTGCGCGCCTAGAGATAGGGTGACAAGATTTTGCCGAATTAGGGTGAAACCTAATAAGGGGATCCATAGATCAAGTTAATGCAACCCTAGGGTGTTAATTAGAGAAAAGTCTCAATTATTCAATCTAGGGATTAGACGTTATTAGTCTTGAATAGGGATAATAACATAACTTAAGGATCTCTACGGAACAATTTAAATGAATAAATAGTCCGATTCGGAGTCAGAATAACAAGTGAAGTCTAGGTGGATTTTTCCTTAGGTATTGTCTCAATTCAATCGTTTTCCAAAAGTAATTCCCCAATTCTATTTTTTGTGAATTCTTAGTTTAGATAATTAGTTAGTTAAAACAAAACCCCATTATTCTTAGGCTAGATAATAAAAAGACAGTCATTACTAGTACTTTTAGTTCCTTTAGGTTCGACAATCCGGTCTTGCTAAAACTATACTACTGTTCGATAGGTACACTTGCCTACATCGTGATAATAGTTAGTTTCAAGAATGGTTCTTTATAAATATTTAAAACCTGTCACACAAAAATCGCGATCAACTGACTCTACTCTTTTCCTCTTTAATTTCTTGTTACCATTCTCCTGACGTTTTTCCCAGACCAGCAGTTCTCATTGACCTCCGCAGCTTCTTGTAGTCTGTTTTCAAACTGTCCAAATCCTCTTCAACCTTACTTTTTCCCTTTCTCAGCTTCTAGCTTCTAGATGTCGACATCCAGTCCCAGGTGCATTTTCTCCTCCTCTAATTGCTTTATCCTTTTTTCTAGCTCCAAACTCTTTCTCTCAAAATCTTGTTTGATGATCTCTAGCTCAGATAGGATTATTTGTGAATGTTCTTCTATTGATCGGGTGTTTTCTTGATCTAACATAGGGATGTTGTCGTTGATTCTCTGACCCCACCACCGGTCATACTCAAGGGTAGTCATCGAGTTGGCTGCAAACCTTTTCATTCTGTGAGTTCGGTTCCAAGCTTTTGATATTTCATGAACTTTCTTTCTGCAATTATCTCATTTGTATACACACTCGCACTAAACTAACCCTTGTGTTGCTAGCGTAAACTGTCTTGATCTGTACTACCTTAACGCGAGTAGAGGGGCTGTGACAGCCTTAAAACGACCCTAGTCGGAATGTGGTTTCGGGACCACAAAACCGAGGCATAAAAATAATTTAATATTTATTTTGATGCCTATAATATGTGTTAATTCGTGTGTGACATTTTTGATGTTTTGATTTAGAGTTATAAATGTGAATTTCACTAAAAAGGACCTAGTAGTAAACTTTGAAAGTAGGATAGGGAAATGTGTGATGACTAATTGAATCATGCATGCAAAACAATGGTTTTACATGTCAAATACCCCTTCTTTTTATAAGTGGTGGCCGGCCATGATGGTCACATATATATAATATGTATTAAATCTTAATTAAATGACTATTATTTTATGCAAAAGAAAGGAAATAAATAAAAGAAACAAAAAGAAAAAGGGTAATGAAAACAAAGCTTGTATCCTTGGTTCTAGCTTGGCCGAAACTTAAAGGAAGAAAGGGATATAGCATTCGGTTGTCTTAAGCTCAAGACAAGGTTAGTAATTCATGTTAGATTTTGGAATTTTAGCTTAATTTAAGTTAATTACTAAGTTCTTTAATTAGCCTATGTTAAAATTTTGGACTTGGGTGGTGAATGAAGCATTCGGCCATGGTTGTTAGTGAAGAAATTTGGTTACCTTCTTCATGTTTTAATGAGTAAATGTGATATGGGTGTTAAGCCGAAATGATGTTTAAGTACGAATGTGTTTGGATGGATGTGCTTATGAGTATGACTTGAGATAAAATGGTGGTAATGTTGTATACACTTGATAAGTATGTTAGATGGTTTGAGATTTGAACTAGTTATCAAGTTCTTTAGGTAGCCCATGCTAGGAATTTTGATTTCGCCATGACTAGGACTTTCGGCCATAGTAGCTATTGAGGGTTTAGGTTTGTGATTCATGTTAAATTGGATGATAGGAAGAAAATTGGCTTGTGTATGTGTAGTTGCCGAATGTGCATTTAGGTAACATTTCTTGTAACATTGGCATTTTAAAAGTGATGGAATAGGGATTTTTTAATGAAATTATGCCAAGGCCGAATGTATCATGAAGTAAATTAAATGCTAAATGCGCATTATGTGCTTATACGTATAATCGGCTAGGGAGGTTTGATATGAAGCTTTGATAAGTTTGAGAGATGAATGACCGAATGAGCAATAGGTTATGTATGGATGAATTTTATGCATATGTTTGTGTGTAGCATTAGTAATTTAATGGCATTCGACATTGTTTAATTAAAATTTGAAATGAATGCTTGGAAGATTAAATAGGTCACTTTAATGACCAAATATGCTAAAAGCTAAAATATGGACAAATGATACGAATGAATTGGTTTTTGAATTATATATGGTAGCCGTATGTATGTGTTTGATTGAGAAGTAAATTTGTTTGAATTAGCTCAAGAGCTTAGAGGACCAAAGTTGGATAAAGGGAAGGAAAAAGTGATCGAATAGCCGTCGAAATCATTCGACAACATCCAAGGTAAGTCTTCGAGTAATGACCCTACTTGAATTATATTGAAATGATTTGTCATATTATGGCGGATAGCCGAATGTGCGTAGGGACTACGTTGTAAAGTCAATTGAAATCATGCTCTTTGTGTGTGGCTCTTGAGCGAAATTGGAAAGGTTTGATAAATGTTTTGTGTTTGAGCCTTAGTATGTGAAAATGAAATATGGATGTGTCGTGATTATTGATATATGTGTGCATGAGCATTTGAATGATACCCGGGCTAAGTCCCGAAGGCATTTATGCTAGTGATTATATCTGGGCTAAGACCCGAAGGCATTTGTGCGAGTTGTTATATCCGGGCTAAGACCCGAAGGCATTTGTGCGAGTTGTTATATCCGGGCTAAGATCCGAAGGCATTTGTGCGAGTTGCTATACCTGGGTTAAGACCCGAAGGCAATTGTGCTTGTGGTTATATCCGGCTAAATTCCGAAGAAACTTGGTTTGAAGGTGAGCGTTTTGTGCTGTAATAAATTAAATTAATACGCTCGAAAAACCCAAACGATAAGGTATGTTTGCATGTGCATCGGAAAAGTCGATTCGTTTGAAATAGTATTCGTTCAATCGACTAACGAACTTTCGGCTCTTAGATAGGATGATACCTTGTGTGTGTATATGTTGATGAAGTGTGAAGTAAGTATGATTATGAGAATGTGTATTAATAAAGTGATTCATTTAGCTATGTGAACGTAATACTTTAGTCAAAGCAGATTTCATTACTTGAAACTTACTAAGCATTAAAATGCTTACCCCGTTGCTTTGGCTCTTTGTTTTCTAGATTTTGTTCGTTAGCTATCGGATTCGGGATCATCGAAGTCGAAGTCATCCACACTATCAAAGCCCTTTTGGTACTCTTTTAGTTGAACTCTGGATATGGCATGTATAGGACTACCCTTTGTTGTTTTTCAAGTACTTTTTGTGATGTATGTGTGTACAGCCATGCGAAAATGGCTCGTAGAAGTGGAGTATGGCATTAGACCATTTGTGTTTATGTATATATATATGGTTTCATGATGTGACTATGGACTGGAATGGAAGTGTTGGGCAAATGATCAGCCATTGGAATGGCTAAATATGATCATATGTGGACCTATGTATGACAAAACTCTAGTTGGTCCATGGAAACCACGAAATAGGTAAAGTTTACCTTGAAAACAGATGCTGACAGCAGCAGTGGTGTGTATTTGAAAAATCACTAAAATTTGTAGGGATAGAATTAAATAGTGAATAAATTATGTGATCTAACCTTGATGAATCTATTTTCATATGAAAGTAACGAAACGATCATATGAACAGTATATTAAGAGATATTAAAGTTCTCGTGAAACAGGGCCAGAACGGTTTCTGGATCCCCTATTTCGACTTTGAAAATTTACCATAAATTATCCAGAGACAATTATAAGTCATGCCTTATATTTATAGATTTCCCTTTGAGTCTAGTTTCATTAGAAACAAACGGCATGAGTATTGAAGCTCTGTACAGGGAGATATCCAAGTCGTAATACACGAAGGTCAGAGTAGTCGAACCCCGAATCAGGGGAGAATTTAACTAATAAACTGTACCAATTTGCCTGACCAAAAATTCTAGAAATAAATCCACAGATGGATATATGAGTCTAATTTCAGGGAAAATTTACGGAATTAGTTTTCGAGTTTTGGAACTCGAGATATGATTTTTAAGGCGACAGTGACGCAGTTAGCAAGCCTGTCTGAAATTTTTTTTTAAATGGACTGTGAAAACAAAGTAATTAAGTCTGTTAGCACCTCGCGTTCGACTCCGACAACGGTATCGGGTACGGGGTGTTACAGGGGCATACCCAACAGCCCCCCATTTTCCAAGAAAGGGAACCCAATCAAAATCACCACACCAATATAGAATATCGTTAGGGTCCATCCAAGGGGCTCTCCATTCGATGTCTTCGTCTTGCATATTTTGAAGAATCATCATCCATTTTTCTTCCGTAATATCATCTCGTCTTGGCGTAGCCACTAGCTCTTTTAGCGGAAAATAGTCTTCGGAGAAGAGTCGATATGAGACCTTTTTCAGTTTCTAAAAATGGTTGTGGAACCATGTTAGTAAGAGTTGTGCGCATCCGATGAATTTCCCTTTACCCGCTTTTCGGCATGCATTCAAGGATTTGATAGTTTGGGCAAAAATTACGGGAACAGGTGTGGCCCTTTTATCAAGTCGGTCAAATAAATTAGAGACCACCTCGTCTATATGCCCCAAATCCTTAGGGACGATAACCAATCTGTAAATGCTTAACGCAAAGACATCAACCCTTTTCTTCACATCAGGATGTGCTAGGATCAAATCTCTTAAATTTCTCCAAGGAATGCACTTACTATCACCTTTCTGCTTGATTCGGCCTGCAATCCACTATTCGCTCATTCCCGTGATGTTCATCAGCTTTTTTAAGAACGTTGGGACGTTGGCAGCTCTGGAATAAGCCTTGTCAATTGGAATCTTCGGGAAACGGAGCAAGGCCGTGTACTCTTCCACAGTAGGTACCAAATCCACCTTCCCAAAAGTGGAACAACTATAAGCAGGGTCCCAAAACTGGGCGAGAGCTCGGAATAAGTTCTTGTCCATTTTTATATTGAGTAGATAAGGCAAATCACCATAATTACAGTAGAATAGCTGCTTGATCTTGTCATCCCATTGATCCTATATTTCTTTCATCTCTTGAAGATTATTTTGGGTTACGCTTATACGAGTAAAATCTCACAACTTTGACACTACCCCTCTGTAAGACTATCACCATTATCTTGCTGCATTGTCTTGACTTATAACCGGACGGCCGTATTTTCTTCCACTTTATCAAGAAACCCCTTTTCCATGACAAGTTATCTATTTAGCAACCGAATGTGAATCAACACCTTTCTTTTGATAAAAATGCCATGTAGTTACAATAAAAGAAAAACAAGTTAGTATTTCATACACAGTTTAAAGCAAGCGAAGAATAATAAGTAAATCACCTACTCGGGTAACCACTAGGGTTTGGTATGGCTCTACTTAAGGTGGGCTCTTAAGTCTCGCTATATGGGGTTTGGTTCTAAAGTAAAAGTACCTGAACCAGCAGATTCCTCGATCCTCGCCTGTTATAGGCTCATATGGAACGAGTTCAGTTCAAGGGAATACATTTCCCTATGGCTATACAGAGATGAAAATCTCATGAAGATATAGGTACGGATGTATTTCGAAAGCGATCACTATCCTATACGGAGGTGAAGTCCTCACGAAGGAATAGATTCCCACTCCCACTTAAAAGGATAAAATTGACAGATTATGCAATGCAATGGGTAGAAATATATCAAAACTCAACCCAGTAAAGCAATTATAAACCAAAATAATGAAGATTGCAACAAAGGCAGATGAAATGCAACAAAAGGATTGTAAATTTAAACCAAGTTTTCAATTTTTGACAAAAAGACAAAAGTAATCAACTCGTGGCTTAACTCTTTTATTTTGGGTTCCCAGCGGAGTCGCCAAGCTGTCGAAACCATTTTTTTGTAAAAGGGGTTGACGTTTTATTTTGAAAACGAAAATGAAAAATAGGAGTCGCCACCAATCATTTTTTATGAGGAGTGATCGGATCACCTCACAATTTGATAATTTTAATAAGAAGTTCGATTTATTAAAAAGATGATTTTGGTCTATGAAATTTAGAAAAACGGGTTCGGGAGTCAGTTACGTACGAGGAAGGATTATCACCCTTATAACATCCAAAATTGGTACCTAGTTGATTAATTAATGTCTTAGTGTCGAGAATTGAGAATTTAAAAAGATTTTAAAAAATGCAATCCTTTGTTAAAATATTATTTAATTGAAAATTTTGAGAAAATGACATATTTCACGTTAATCAAGAAAAAGAATCACGTCTCATAAGTTAGGACACAATGTCTTAAATCCTCGAAACGAGAATAAACACCGAAAAATTTATTTTAAAAGACATTCGATTGTCTCGGTTTTAGAAAGAAATCTATTTCGTAAGTTAGAACATGGTCTTTTCGTAATTCCTGAAATTATTTTTTTTAAATTTTAAAACGTTTTTTTGTTTAGATTTGTTGAGAAAATCGAAACCCCATAAGTTAGGGTACGATTTTTTTGAAATAAAAAACGTGGAATGTTGCTTATTTTAAAACAAAAATTTTAACGCTTCAAGTAAAGATTAATGTATCACGAATTGGTAGTGAAACAAATTTTGACATTAAAATGCATAATGAATAACAATAAATGCATTAATATGAATGACAATAATAAAGACGAAAATAGAATAAAATAAATAAAACCAACAAGCTAGTTAAAAGAAAAATAATAAATAAAAACTAAAAAAGTAAATAAATAAACAAATAAAAGTTTAAAATAAAAGATAGGCAAATAAATAAGGTAGTAAATAAAACAAATTAAAAGGATAATAATAATAAGAATAATAATAATGATAATAATCTAAGCTTTTTGAAAGTATAGGAAAAGATATATATATAAATGAATAAATAAATAGATAATAACATGGTAATTATAGAAGTAAAAACGTGTCCATTTAGAGAATAATAATAATGATAATAGTAATAATAGTAATAATAATAGTAATAATAATAAAATTAATTAGTTTAATAATAAAATAACCAAAATAACCAAAAGGGACTAAACTGAACTTAAATAGAAATTTAGGGCAAATCCGAAATAAATAAAAAAGGAAAAGGACCAAGTTGCATGCGCAAATAACAATGAGGGACCAAAATAGGAAATAATCCCCACCGTCCAAAACGCACACCATCAAGGTGGACCGAATTGAAAGTCAAAATACATTGTGTGACCCTTTTATCAAGTCGGTCAAATAAATTAGAGACCACCTCATCTATATGCCCCAAATCCTTAGGGAAGATAACCAATCTGTAAATGCTTAACGCAAAGACATCAACCCTTTTCTTCACATCAGGATGTGCTAGGATCAAATCTCTCAAATTTCTCCAAGGAATGCACTTACTATCACCTTTCTGCTTGATTCGGCCTGCAATCCACTATTCACTTATTCCCGTGATGTTCATCAGCTTTTTTAAGAACGTTGGGACGTTGGCAGCTCTGGAATAAGCCTTGTCAATTGGAATCTTCGGGAAACAGAGCAAGGCCGTGTACTCTTCCACAGTAGGTACCAAATCCACCTTCCCAAAAGTGGAACAACTATAAGCAGGGTTCCAAAACTGGGCGAGAGCTCGGAATAAGTTCTTGTCCATTTTTATATCGAGTAGATAAGGCAAATCACCATAATTACAGTAGAATAGCTGCTTAATCTTGTCATCCCATTGATCCCATATTTCTTTCATCTCTTGAAGATTATTTTGGGTTACGCTTATACGAGTAAAATCTCACAACTTTGACACTACCCCTCTGTAAGACTATCATCATTATCTTGCTGCATTGGCTCAACTTATAATCGGACGGCCGTATTTTCTTCCACTTTATCAAGAAACCCCTTTTCCATGACAAGTTATCTATTTAGCAATCGAATGTGAATCAACACCTTTCTTTTGATAAAAATGCCATGTAATTACAATAAAAGAAAAACAAGTTAGTATTTCATACACAGTTTAAAGCAAGTGAAGAATAATAAGTAAATCACCTACTCGGAAACCACTAGGGTTTGGTATGGCTCTACTTAAGGTGGGCTCTTAAGGCTCGCTATATGGGGTTTGGTTCTAAAGTAAAAGTACCCGAACCAGTAGATTCCTCGATCCTCGCCCGTTATAGGCTCATATGGACCGAGTTCAGTTCAAGGGAATACATTTCCCTATGGCTATACAGAGATGAAAATCTCATGAAGATATAGGTACGGATGTATTTCGAAAGTGATCCACTATCCTATACGGAGGTGAAGACCTCACGAAGGAATAGCTTCTCACTCCCACTTAAAAGGATAAAATTGATAGATTATGCAATGCAATGGGCAAAAATATATCAAAACTCAACCCAGTAAAGCAATTATAAACCAAAATAATGAAGATTGCAACAATGGCAGATGAAATGCAACAAAAAGATTGTAAATTTAAACCAAGTTTTCAATTTTTGACAAAAAGACAAAAGTAATCAACTCGTGGGTTAACTCTCTTATTTTGGGTTCCCAGCGGAGTTGCCAAGCTGTCGAAACCATTTTTTTTGTAAAAGGGGTTGACTTTTTATTTTGAAAACGAAAATGAAAAATAGGAGTCGCCACCAATCATTTTTTATGAGGAGTGATCGGATCACCTCACAATTTGATAATTTTAATAAGAAGTTCGATTTATTGAAAGATGATTTTGGTCTACGAAATTTAGAAAAACGGGTTCGGGAGTCGGTTACGTATGAGGAAGGATTAGCATCCTCGTAACGTCCAAAATTGGTACGTAGTTGCTTAATTAATGTCTTAGTGTCGAGAATTGAGAATTTAAAAAGATTTTAAAAAATGCAATCCTTTGTTAAAATGTTATTTAATTGAGAATTTTGAGAAAATGACATATTTCACGTTAATCAAGAAAAAGAATCACGTCTCATAAGTTAGGACACAATGTCTTAAATCCTCGAAACGAAAAAATTTATTTTAAAAGACATTTGATTGTCTAGGTTTTAGAAAGAAATCTATTTCGTAAGTTAGAACATGATCTTTTCGTAATTCCTAAGAATATTTTTTTTTATATTTTAAAACGTTTGTTTGTTCAGATTTGTTGAGAAAATCGAAACCCCATAAGTTAGGGTTCGATTTGTTTGAAATAAAAAACATGGAATATTGCTTATTTTAAAAAAAAAATTTAACGCTTCAAGTAAAGATTAATGTAACACGAATTGGTAGTGAAATAAATTTTGACATTAAAATGCATAATGAGAATAACAATAAATGCATTAATATGAATGACAATAATAAAGACGAAAATAGAATAAAATAAATAAAACCAACAAGCTAGTTAAAAGAAAAATAATAAATAAAACTAAAAAAGTAAATAAATAAACAAATAAAAGTTTAAAATAAAAAGATAGACAAATAAATAAGGTATTAAATAAAACAAATTAAAAGGATAATAATAATAAAAATAATAATAATGATAATAATCTAAGCTTTTTGAAAGTATAGGAAAAGATATATATATAAATGAATAAATAAATAGATAATAACATGGTAATTATAGAAGTAAAAAACGTGTCCATTTAGAGAATAGTAATAGTAATAGTAATAATAATAGTAATAATAAAATAGTAATAAAATTAATTAATTTAATAATAAAATAACTAAAATAACCAAAAAGGGACTAAACTGAACTTAAACAGAAATTCAGGGCAAATTCGAAATAAATAAAAAAGGAAAAGGACCAAGTTGCATGCAAAAATAATAATGAGGGACCAAAATAGGAAATAATCCCTACCTTCCAAAACGCACACTATCAAGGTGGACCGAATTGAAAGTCAAAATAGATTATAATGCAATTTTTTTTTTATAAAAGAGAAACCTAATTGCAAAACAATAAAAAAGCGGAAGGACTTGCAGCACAATTAACCCCAAAAACAAAAATACTCGGATCCTCCTTAGCATGTCGGGTCAACATGTGGATCCTAGGGCCAAAACGACGTCGTTTTGGTGCCTGGACCTATGGCACAAAATGGTGTTGTGTTGATAGTCTATAAAAGCTTAAAATTTTTTAAAAAAATTATTTTCTGCTTAAGCTTAAAAAAAATAAAAAAAAGGGCCATTCTTTCTCTTTGGGCTATCCCAGATTCCAGACAAAAGGGTCATCGGCCTCCATCGCAGCTCCGCTGCACCTCCACTGTGGACGGTAGTCGGAAAGTTCCCGGTGAGTCCTGTTTCTCTCCTTTTTTACATATGCTTTTGCATGTAAAAATAAAAGGAAAAATAAAGTGATTTAAGAGCAAAAATAAAAGGTAATCATCTCTAACTTTGCGACCTTCTGTTTTTTATATTGTATTTCTTCTTGTATTTAGGTTGTTTGTTTCTTTTTTTATTTTTGATTTGGTATTCGAAAAATGACTCTCTGTTTTTTATTTCTATCTCTTGAATCTTTGTTTTTTTTTTTTTGTATTCAAAATCTATCCAAATAAAATTAAAATACATTGGGTTCATATGGCTTTATAGCCATTTACAACTTGCTTTAACTAAAATGATTTTTCTGCCTTTTTTACAAGTAAACGGGTAGTGCTGACAGTGCTGCAGTGGCGACATCAGAATGGCAGAGGGCGGTGGCTAGTGGCGGCTGATCGACGCACCTAGGGTTTAGTTATTTTTTTGTTTTTCTGATTTTGGGCTGCATTGTTGGGCTTCGGGTTTGGTTGGCTTTTATTGGGTCTGTAGTAGGTTTAATATTAGGCTGATTTGCTTAGTCTGGGTTTGGTTTGGGATTGGGTTTAGTTTGGGTTGTTTGGGTTTAGGTTCTGCTTAAGGGCCCCTAGTCTAAATTGGGCTTGTACAGTAGTTACTGTGCTTTCTGTGAATATTGTGATACTGACATGTGTTGTACGCTATTAATTACTGCTTAATATGATTTTTGCTCACATGTTAAGACCACATTGAGCTTTATAGCTCACTCCTTTAGTTTTCTCATCTTTTCAGGTAACTCGTGAGATTAGGGCTCAGACTCGGCACTCGGAGCATGATCATCAGATTTTATATATAAACGTATTTTAAACTTAGTTTTATAAACTCTGTTGGATTTTACATTGTCTTAAAAAGATTGTGGAATTGACTAGAATTTTCATATGGGCGTTTTATTTGGGATTTAGCAATACATGTTTTGATATCAAACTCGAACATAGCTAAGATTTTAGTGTGTCATTGAAAGCATTAAAAATAACCTATCCCTATGAAATAACGAAAATAATAGTATAAAGGAGGTAGGGTCAAGTCCTCAGGGACTGGACTGTTACAAACTTATTCCTCGAAATCCTGGGCACAATTGTACCAAAGAAAAATGGCGTACCTAGAAAAAAAATTGAATTAAAAATATGGACGAATTGAAATTATATGAATTGAAATTGAAATTGTAAAAAGAAATAGAATTGAAGAGAGGGATTCTTCAATTTAAGGATTCTAGCCTTCGGTTGTTTCGATCCTCTTTGGGTTCAATCCTAGGCTTTTAGGTCATCCTTCTTATAGCAAAATAAGCAGTTATAGTGGAAGAGGACATCTATGACCACTAGCTCCACTTAGATTTTAGACTTATGATTTATAGGAACCTAACTCTAGCCAACCGTCACTTTTGTGGGACCGTCTTACACCAGATCATCATTTCTCAATGGTGAATGCCACGCCATTTCGTCTCTTGGGCTCGACAACCATTGACACAGTAAGTTAGTGAACCGACTGTGCAACCTTCCCAAAACATACAAAGCGGTTGTTCCTTGCACAAGATGAAAAGATCACTTTTAGAAGGACATGGACTGAAGTGTCAGTCCTGTAATGTAGAGAAACGATGAATACTTGTTAAGAATGCTAAGTGCAAGTTCTAAGCCTCATGATCCTTTCTTGGGGAATCTCGACAATCTTTGGCTAGATGAGTTTAGTAGCTCATGCTTTTCAGGAAAAAAATAAATAAGTTTAATGGAATGAAATTTTTATTGAAAAATTAAAGGAACAAAAAAAGGCTAGAGCCTTATGGAGAGGGAGTGTTTACAAGAAATGATGAGTGAATATTTATGTTACTCCATCCCCTATTTATAGTACATGGAAAACCTAGTTTGTTCCTATTTAAACTCTAAAAGTTAAATAAAAATAAAATCTAAAATTAAATGTAAATAATATCATAAAAATCCTAATAATAGTCCTAAAATAAAATTCAAATTTAAATAGAGTCTTCTATTCATAAATCTCTTCTTTGAATTTTTGCCCCAAGTCTTTTGCACTTTTGTATTTTTAGCACCATTTCTTCCCTATTCGCATGCTGACCCATTTTGTCTTTAATTTCACGCTTTTGCCCCCAAATCTCCTTTTTCCTTCAATTTAGTCCCTAATGATAAAAACCCATAAAAAACCCAAATTAGTAGGATCATACTAAAAAAATATATGCAATTAATACATAAAAATATGTCATTTCAAAGTATTATCAAATTTTAGGGTTGTTAAATTATTTTAAAACGATTCAAAATAATATTTTCTCACAACTTTGGAACTAAAATTAAATAAAAGAAAACACTAAAACAAAATGATGTTTTCTTAAAATGGGTTAAATTGATATGTGTTTTTGAAATTCAAACGAAATAGTTTTCTAAAAAGTGATTTTCACCAATTTTGAAATAAAATATAAATGCCTTTACATTAAGTATCGATACCTGAACGTATAAATAGTTTTCAAAAGAAATAGAATGCCAAATTGGTATCGATACCTTTAAACTGTATCGATACCTACCAATAATGTATTGTTTTAAAATAAAAATAAAAAATTGACAGAATGCCCAAATCATATCGATACTTAAACAAGTACCGATACCTTTCTAATAAGTATCAATTACTTTTATGAAAATTTGAAATCTCTACGTCTTAATCCTTTTAACTAAAATGATTATTTTAATGGGCCATTTTAGTGGCTAGTATGACTTTCATAATTTAGCCATAAGGTTTGGGCCGAGTTAGGGAGGTTACATTTGGTGGTATCAGAGTCGAGTTTTAAAATTTGAACTATGGGTTAAGTATGGTCTACATGAATATTTAAAAAAAGGGTTTTGTCGGGTACCGTGCTATATATATTTTTACGATGTTTTAAAATAATTTTGAGACTTCTATGTCGTCCCTAACTAACTAATGTATTCTCTAAACCTGTGGATATACGCTAGACTATAGACATCCAAGAATTCATTATGAGCTCCCGAGGTAGGTGAAATCGAGGTAGGCCGCGTTAAGCTACTCAAGTTGAGCCACTTGCGGGTCAAGATGATACTCTAGTTACCGAGGCTAATCTTAGAGAGGACTCACCTGCCTTTGGGGTCAGGGATTAAGAAAGGGGAGATGATGCATTGTCTCATGCTATACTAAGAGTGCTTTAGAGGGTTGTTGGAATCCAATCTAGATCGAGTGGTGATGGATCAGTGACTGAGTGGCTCTGGGCTAATAAAGTTGAGTTATTTAAGGGTGTGGTTGGAACAAACTTGACTTTAGTCGAGTATTGAATAGAGGCTACAAAAATAATTCTAGAGGATATGGATTGTACCCTAGAAGAAGCTGATGGTGTCTTTACTGAGGGATGAGGCATATCGTTAGTGGCAGACTGTAGTAAGGTGTACTCAGGTAGAGCGTCTAACTTGGGAATATTTTCAGGAGGCTTTTCAAAAAAAAGTATATAGGTACGAGACATGTTGAGGCTTGTAGGTTGGAGTTTTTTGAGCTGAAATAGGGTGATAAAATTGTGCCTAAGTATGAGACCGAATTTTTGAGGTTGAGTCGTTATGTTCTAGGAATGGTAGCTACTAAAATTGTAGAGGAAGTTAAGCGAATGTAGAGAGAAAGGTGTGATAAGAACAGGGTCTAGAGTAAAAGGGATTCAAGTCCTACTAGCTCATTTTTGCAACCTTTGAAGTGAGCCAAAGAGGGTAGATCATAGCAGAGTGTTGTAGGGGGTAGTGTGGAGGTTCATCTAGGTTGTGGAGAATTCTGATTTGTGGGTATTATGATAGGCATCATCCGGGAGAGTGTTGGAAAATGTTTGTGGCATGCTTAAAATGTGGATCTACTGAGCATCAAGTGAAATATTGTCCACGGCCTGCTGGTTAGATGCAAGTTATGACTTAGACTTAGGATTCTGGGTAGTTACCTCTAAAGGGTTGTGGTCAGTGTAGGAATGGTGGTTCTAGAGTCGTGAATGGTGCGACAGGTACAATGGGTCAAGGTAAAAGAGCACCAGGACAAAATCTGACCTGGATTGAGGCTAGACAACAGACATTGGTTTATGCAATTAGACGTCGAGAGGACTGTAACACATTTGATGTCATTGCAGGTACCTTTACGATTCATTCTATATCGTACTTTACATTGATTGATATTGATTCTACTCATTCCTATGTTTCTATTATGGTGTCTGATAAACTGGGAATTAGGGTAGAAGAAATTGTTTGTGATGTTACTGATGTTAGTCCGCTGGGGCAACATGTGGTGGTGAATAAGGTATATATGAGATGTAACTCAGGTTCAGTGACTAGACCGGGTAAGTGGTGTTACATAGGGCATTAGATCCAACATAAAGGACTCGTAAAGCATCCAATGTTTGTGTTCTTTTGCTTGTAAATGGTTAAAGGCATGTACCTAGGTTGAGTTACATGGTCAAATTTCACTTTTGGGTCTTATGATATGCATTGGTACTTGTTGGACATTTGAGTGTCCTAAAGTTGAACTTAGCTATCTAATTTTGTTTGATTATGTGTATGTTTTAGCATGGCTTCTTTTCTTTCTATCAATATGATAATATGCGACATTGGATGGCATGTTTTTGAATATTTTGAATATGTTTTCACCTGTTAAATGTATGTGTATTGGTATGGTATGGTATTGTTATAACTTGGGTGACATTGGACATCATTTCCATGTTTGAAATGTTGCATTTTGGACATTTTGGTGTGTTGGTTTCAAGACACTATGAACAAAAATGATCATTCCATGCATTTTTGGGTAATGGTCTCGAGACATGTACCTTATGGTCTCGAGACACCAAACAACGAATATAAGGGTCCAAAATAGGAGAGCTATGTCTTGAGACATGGTCTCGAGACATGAGTGCTATTATCTCGAGAAAAGGACCCCTTGACAAGAAGCATCGAAGCTAGGGGTTTGAAATAGAGGAAGCCGGTCCTAAGAGATGGACAACATGTCTCAAGACATTTAGATGAATTTTGATAAATTGAGTTTGGATACGAGTCCTGATTCCATTTTTGACCCTAAGAAACCCTTTGACGTGTTAAACAAAGTCGAATAACATCTAAAATGTATGTATATGAATATGAATGAAGATTATTTTGGAATATATGATAATTACATGGTAAACATTTTGAAATTGCATCGAGTTAATCAGAGTTTCTTTGGCAACGGAATGTGACCTCTCACACTAGGATCTTGTGATCGGGTTGAGTGTGGGATGTCACAAATTATCAATAATAACTTAAAAGTAATCTTGTAAAAATATATCTCCAATAGCTTTAGGTTCTTCTTGTGATAAGAATAGAATCCATCCTTTTTTAAACTTCTTCATTTCTCTTCAAGAAATTTATCCACAGGATAATATTATACTCCATCGTATCTATTCCCTTTTACAAACGACATTACCTACATTTTTTGGATAATTAACTTAATAGTACACTTTATGAAATAATTACATAAATTATATAAGTAAAAAGTGCCAACAAGTGCCAACAAAAATATAAACACTTATTCTTGTTCTAACTACTGTTCAAATAGGCAGTGGATCAATTATATGAAACAGACAATCAAAATTACTAACAAAATCCATCTTTTGGATAGAGAATCAAACCCCTTGTGTTGTCTAGGCCTTCATGCTAAAATTTAGGTTTCATGAACTTCGGATTTAAACAAGTTAGTTTATTGAGTAATTTTTAAAATATGACATTGAGTGAGTTTATGTTTGAATTGTAGTATATGTGCAAATATTTCATTTATTCCAAAACTATAATTAAGAAATCACAATAAAGAAAATATATAGCTGCAAATATTCCTTTGGTCTCGGATATTCAAACAAGTAAAACGTGCATGGAATTTTAGAGAATGGAGGTTCTCTAACCTTAATGCTTGTTAATGTCGGAAAAGAACATGTCGGAGTCCATGGATTATTGTAAACTTAGACAGAACGAGTAGCTAAGTTGTCATCAATGGATTTTGATGGAAACCAAACAGGAACTTTTCTTGTAGCCTATCCACAACTTGTGCTATATTGTGGGGGACTTAAAGTCTTAATCAAGTTGAGTTTCCAAGAAAATATCCTTTCATGGAGTTTTCTAAACTTTCTTACAAGTTGCAACTTTTAATGTCCACACCATTTGCATATTTCTTAATCAAGTTGAATACGGCCTTCCGTATTACATATGACATACAATGATAAATGGGGTTAGACCCAAATTTATAGTAGACAAGGAGCATCAAGTAAACTAGGTCGAGTCCAATGCACCCCTAATCATCCATCAACGGACCCGTGGGCTAGCCGGGAAGTTTTCCTTTCTTAATTATTTGGGCTTAGCTCTTCCTCCTTCCCCCCGGAATGAAGATCTTAACTTTTCTTTTTGAGAAAAATTAAAGAAACGATAGAAAGAAGAAAGAGATGTTGATAGAAAGAAGAAAGAGATGTTGGGAGGTAGGTGTCCACAAATAACTTAGGTTGATATTAGGTCTTTAGTTGCTATTTAATTTCCGTTTTAAACCTTAAACAATTTTATCCCTTTTCTCTTATAAAAAGTAATATTGAGATCTGTCTCTGCACTAGGATGGATCGTAATTGAATTCTTTTCTTTATTAAAAGCCTAAAATGGGGTCTAACACTTATTTATATAAAGATTAAAAATTTCAAAATGATTATATAAGAGATTAACATTTATAAAAATGTTAAAATAAATGCTAAAATTTCTAAAATGGTCAAATAAAGGTCAAACTTTTTGAAAATACTCAAATGACCAAACTTTTTTGAAAATGCTTAAATAAGAGTTTCTCAAATGTCATATATCAAGATTCAAATTTTGTGTTATTCTTCTTTTCTTTTCAAGCAATAACTTATTCAATTGTCATATATTTTATGCTAAACACATCAACATCCACCTAATTTTAACAACAAACTAGACTAAAATGAATGAGAAACCTTTATTCAAACACTTTTGTAAGTTTAAGCCATAACCATGTTAAAAAGTTTAATTCTTATATGAACAATCTTTAAAATGTTAGGCTATAATATATATATATATATATATATATATATATATATTTACCTAAGCTTAAATCAAAATCAAGTCTTCACAAATTTAAAAATATTTTGTCTAAAACCTAATTTGTATGATCTATAAAATTAAATAACCCGACTCTTAAATTGGTATAGCCGGAACCAAAGCAATAGCCAATATGAGTTTAGTCATCACTTCCCACCGTATTCACTTAAACATAAAATCAAACTTCACGCATATATGTCCATGGAAAATATATATAGATGAATAAATAGATTGATAAGGAAAGGAAATAGAATAAGAAGGCAGTTGATTCATAAACTCAATCTGATGAATTTTCTTGTTTTATATATTTATGTATCAAAAAGAATGAAAGAATTGTTGCTAAAGCAGCACTGATGGCTAGAAAGTGATTAAATCGGGAATTTCATAATGATCAAAGGGTATAAGATTTAGATCTTTACCTGCGGTTTCTTCAGCAACGGTGTTGATGCTTTTAATTCCATTGACGTTTAAATTTTCATAAAAAACCACCCACTTGTCTGTTATTATTGTCTCCAATCCTGATACCTTCGTCTTATCTATTTGTCTAACAATGGCATCAATAAAGTTTTCTTTTGTCAAATCTTTTGCCATTTATCGTTTTCCACGAAACCAATGTCTCTGCAAGTCTTGTCAGAATTGCCATTGGCGATCCTCTCAAGTTTTTGTCGAACATCTTCCTCGAGAATCTGCGTGACCGTCGGAAGTTCATGGCGTTTATCGGAGTTCCGTAATATTCGCTGCGAAAATCAAGAAACAGGGAAATTTCTTCGGCATGTTCCGTCGCCTTCTGAAGGATTTCGAGCACCAATTCGGCTTCGAGTTTATTGATGGAATGTATTTTCAGCAACACTTTTGCAATCTCATTGCAAATTTTTCTATAAACGTCGAATATCTCAACGGTGACACAATTCATGGCTTCGATAATCAAACCAACATTCATATTATCCGCTAGAGGCCTAACTTTTAGCAACAACCAAGCAAAAATTGCAAATTTTGGACGTTCAAAAGACTCTGCAACTTCAATGGATGTCGATGCTGGGCTTTTGATTGTGTTGATCATATGAGAGCGCCGCTCTTTTATCTAGAAACGTATAGTAATCACGTATAAAAGCATTGAAACTCCATGTTTTGCTCAACTTGGAATGTCCGTCAGTGAAATCCGAAAACTCAAACGGCAAACGACCCATATTTTGAACGGCTGGGACCTTAAAACGCAGAACGCCATGCATGAGCATCAGCCCTTTAAGGGCAACGACCCAACTCCTCGTCTTTTCCATCCTTTTAGACAACGCCCAAACGAAAGGGCGTAGGCTTATCGGGGACGCCCGAATCCACAAAAAAACTATCTGTGCATTCCTTGTATTGATGAGATAATTATCATGACTCGTGGCCTTGATAATGGCAGCCTCAAGATCGTAATTCCTGCAGGAATCTTTTCTGGAAAATTTGGCCTTAATTAGGCTGTTATTGTCTTTGATTGCAGCGGAGACCAATTTCCATAGCATTGTTTTTGGTCTTTTCGTGTTGATTCGTCGCCAAACAAGGAAGGTGGCAGAATCCCCTTTCTCTCTCTATTCTAGCTTTGGCGATTTGCAAGTATCTTTTGCCTTTATTCCTCTTTTACTGCAAAATATTGGTTCTACAAAAGGTCAATAGTCAATTATTGGTAGCCGTGTGGAAAACAACAGCTAACAATAGAGCCTGCTACTTGAATTAGTGACAATTATCTGGCGATGATTCTCGTCTTTCCCATTTGTTAGTACATAAACGGATAATATCACGGATAGGATTTTCATAATTTACCATTTAATCTTTGATTTGTTTATTTGGTTAAATTAATTTACTTATTAGTTTAGGAGTATTTTTAATAATTTAAAAAAATTATCAAATATTTTGTTTCGCTAAAATTGATTCTAATTAAAATTGTTATGTAAAATATAACTTTTACTTAATTTTATAATCATATTATTAGTAAAATCTTGAAAAATTATAAAAATAACTTGATTATAAAGTAAGTTATACAAGCCTTTTAGGAAACAATTTTATATAGAGAAGTAAAATTTTAACATATATGATTAGTATTCAAACAACGCATTCTAGCGAATATGGGACGATTAAGGAGGGTATTGGCCAACATGGTTCGAGTTTGTTATATCGGCATGGCGATGAAGACTTAATTCATGTCCTTAGGAATTGTCTAGTGCAGGGGTGAAACTAGAATAATCTTTTAGGGGGTCGAATGAAATTTTAATTTTTTATAGTTTATATATTTATAATTTTTAAAGGATTAAATTGAATTTTTATAATTTTAAGGGGTTAAAGTATAATTTTACCTTTACTAATTTAAAATTTTTTAAAAAATTAAATACTTAAATAACAATTTTACAGGTGATCTGATTGAGTCGATGGAGATGAACTTATGCTCTTTTATTTGGCTGCCTAATGTGGGTAGTCTTTAGGCAAGTCTTTGTGGTATAATTGCTTGACGCATATGGAAGAACAATAATTTTTTTATTTTTCAAGGAATATCTTGGAGCTCCATTGAAACTATTAAATCTTCTATAAGCTGAGCAAAATAATATTTTTTAGCTCCCAGAACACTTTGATACTGCTTATGAATCTTCTATGACATGTAATTGAATTCAACTATACATTGATGGGACTGTTAAGATGGATGCATGATTTGCCGCTACTGGAGGTAATTTATAAGCAAGAAGGGGAATGGATCCTTGGATTCAATCGATATCTGGGGTTTGCTCAGTTTTCGATGCTAAATTCTAGGTATTCTACATGGTTTGATTCTCAACCAAAGGAAGGGTTATAAAAGGGTTGTGATCCATACAATAGAGGTGCTCATAGGCCAGGTCAGGTCGGGTTCGGGTTGGGCTCAACTAAAAATTTAGGCCCATTTATTAGGCCGAGGCCCGACTCGAAAAATAGGCTTGAAATTTTGCCCAACCCCGAACCAGATAAAAATGCTAAAAACTCAGGCCCAACCCAACCCTCCCTTATTAATTTTTTATATTATTTTTATATACTTTTTAAATATATATAATACATCAAAAATACTAAAAACATCAAAATAAATATTTCCCAACAAATTGAAAATAAATTTTAAAAATATGTAGACTTAAATAACACTAAGATAAATACAACTTAACAAGCAAATGCCTCTAAAATAATAACAAAATTAACAAATGTCTTTAAAATAATAACAAAATTAACAATAAAATAAGTTTTATACAATATCCAAACAATAACAATAAAATGGTAGCAACATAATACTAAAATGGTAGCAAAATAGGGAGAAAACAACAAAAAAATAACATTCAAAAACAAAAACAGAGTAGATTTTTTTTTTCTTTTAGTGAATTCGGGCCAAGCCGGGTAAGGCCCGAGCCAAAAATACCTTACCCGAGGCCTGGCCCGTTTTTTAAATGAGACTTATTTTTTTGTCCAAGCCTATTTTTCGGGCCTATATTTTTGCCCAAACCCTCCCACATTTCGGGCGGGCCTTCGGGCCGGGTTGAGTGGCTCGACCCATGATCAGGTCTACATACAGACAATCTAGATGTAATCGAAGCCATTCAAGATACTAATTTGGCAGATTCTTCCTCAAGTTTGTTACGAAGGATAAATATGAGTTTACAAGCTATACAACATTGGAAGATAAAACATTTTCCAAGAGAGACAAACCAAGTCGCGACCGTATTGCAAAGATGGCTATAATAAGGAGTACATATATTGAGGCGTTTGAAGATCTACTACTGCTTGTTCTTGAGATTGATAGAATAGCTAATTTTTTATTATGTTAGTTTAATAAAGGTAACATGTTTTTCAAAAAAAAAAAAATTTAACATATGAAATGTCTTGAAAGATGACATGTGTCCTATAATAAATACAATTTATTTAATTTCAATTTAAAAATAATTTGAAAACATATTTACATTTACCTAATTTTATTACTATTTAGTTAAATTGCTCTCAATTGAAATCATATTAGATCAAGTGAATTTCATTACTTTTTATTATACCTTGTGTTTGACTATTTTACTTTTTATGTAGAAATTACTAAGTTTTAAAACATTCTAATTTTCATTTTAATAAATAATCTATCAAGATTTACAAAATTTTCCATAATTAATTTTTGATTCCTTCTGTTTAATAATTAAAACAAATTGATACGTCTAAATTAGTATTAAATGTGGACATAAATATTTTTCTTATAATATACTTTTAATTAATTTGATTGATTTAGTTTTCCTAAATATTTTTTTAAAAAAAATATTTATTCGTCTTGCTCCTTCCTCTCTTGTTAACGTAAAGTGCAAATTTTTCCATGCCAACATGCATGCTTAGTCATGTTAATCAAGGTTTTCTGTTGCTTAGTCATGTTAATCAAGGTTTTCTGTTGCTTAGTTTTTGAAGGTTGTTTTCATCATATGAAGTCTGGTAGGAAATTGATTGATTGGAATAAATAATTAAATCGAATGTAAGAATAAATAAAATGAAATAATACAATATAATAAATAAATTTTTGGATCAAAATTGATTCTATGATGAAAAACAAAAGAGTTATGAAAAGTCGAAAGAAAAATAATCTAATCCTACTCCTAAATTACTAGGGTTGTTGAAGGTGTCTAGGACAACTTAGTTACATGAAACCTCTAATGTCTTATTTATAGTGGTGTTGGCAGCCCAAATTAGGTGTTTAACATGTCCTAGATCTTCATATAAAGTTCATTGGGAGGATGAAAATAGCCTCAGTATTCTTGGGTAGCACATCAACCAGTGTCACATCACACCAAGGCTTTGGCACGACACGACATGCATTTTATGCCTTGTGCATTACTCGTCCCTTGTTTCCATGTCAATTGGGCATTTACATCTTCATGCTACACATTCAATTAAACATATTAGTACTACTTAAGGACTGTGTCGACCTATTGGGTCACACAGTTATAAAATGTGTGAAAAAACACTTATTTTATTAATATTTAATCCTAAAGCCTAAATATCGAAAACTAAATATAAAATCCTAAATTCCTTATAAAACAAGTTCTTAAGTGCAGAATTGACCTGAATTAACTACTACATTTGACGACAGGTCACTAAATGTGGCTAAAAATGGCCTACCCAGCAATATGGGAATCTTTTGATCTCCTCAAAATCAAGGACTACAAAGTCGACAGGGACTATTAAATTCCTCACTTTAACCAACACATCTTCAAGTTCAACGTTTGGGCATACTAAGGACTTGTTAGTGACTGCATGCGCATATGCTCCTAAAACAAATGATTTTATAAAGCAAACTTAATGTGCAGTTTTACTGCAAGTGTACATGTTAGTTATAATATTTATAGTGTTACCAAGGATCAAACCAAATTGAGTCAATTTATTTAATGATTTCTATTCAAAGATACACGCAAGAAAAGGAGTCTAGCTAGCTACTCAATATTCTCTATAGTACAAAAAAGCATAAACAAATATTTTTAACACTAATTTCTAAATTAACTATCCTAAGGACTAAATTATAAAGATTGTAAAAGTACTTAAAATTCACAAATAACCAACAACCAAGTGTTGGTTAAATTTGATGTAGTTCATTAAATTGAACTAAGGTCCTAAATTGCTTGAACACCCAAAATGGCTCCATTATACGTCTCGGTCTCAATTTTACCAAGTTAGACAAATTAATCCGAATTATCTCTCGATGTAACAGCCCATTTTTAGTGAAATCTGAACAGTGGTTTTGAGACCACAAATTAGAGCCGGAAAGAAAATTTATTTTTATATTTTTGCATGGTTTCCGTTTTGATAGGAATATCATATGAAAATTTTGATAAGAAAATTTTATCGATTATGTACTTAACTATGGAAAGGACCAAATTGCATAAAATGAAAAAGTTGGATTCTAGTAGCTAGAAGGATCAAATAGCTATGAAATTCAAAACTTGAGGTCCTTATATGGTAATTAGACCATTAAAGAAAATTTAGTAGATATTTTTTATGAATCATCCATGAAAAAATTAGAGAAGGTGAAGGATTAAATTGAAAAGTGACAAAATTAAAAGATGATAATTAAATTAAATAGATAATATCAAATTATTTTTCATCATCTTCCCCAAAATATACAGGGAAACCCTAGGAAAGAGAAAACAAGCTTTCTTGGCTTAAATTGGTAAGTGTTCAAGTCCCCTTTTTAGTAATTTTTATATTTTTGAAACCGAGATAGTTTAATCTATCTATTTTGGGGATTAATTTGAAAAGTTATCAAAGTATAAAAAATTTTCCATGGATGAATATGCGGAAAATTTGAAATTTATGGTAGAAAATGAAAGGTTGCTGATAGATAAACAACTTTTACAAAATGAATTTTGATGAAATTGTGATTTAGGGATTAAATTGTAAAGTTGTGAAAATTGAAGAAAAAATCTGAATTTTATAGAATACATGTGCTGTAAATTTTATACTAAAATTTCGGGTAGGCTTGGAATAAGGAATAAATTGCATGAATTTCATTTTCTGAGCCTAGGGACAAAATTAGAATTTATGAAAAGTTTAGGGGCGAAATAGTAATTTTTTCTAGGATGTATTGAGTCCAATTGAATATGAAATGTGATAAATTGATGATTAAATTCATTTATATAGATTCAGATAACTCAAATTAAACTAGATCGAGGAAAAGAGAAAGTTTCGGATTAGTAGATTTTCTTTATACAAACTATTAACGAGGTAAGTTCGAGTAACTTATTTATACATGTTATTATGTTTGAATTGAATGTTGTATTTGAATTGAATATGATATGTGCTTGTATGAATTATAAGAATATTATAAATGCACGAAATATATATATGCCTGAAATAAGTCCCAAAAATGTTATATTCTATTTGAATATTGGATTTCGATGGATATATGTGATTTTCCCACATTAAAAGTGATCCTGCATATGTTGCAGACAGGATTGAGCTCGGACAAGTAATCCTGATATAGTCCTCTTGAGATTCTGATAAATAGTTCATGCGAGTATCTTGATCGGTAGTGATTTAGCATGTTCTGTGCACTACAGCAGCTCTTTGTGAGCGTCCTGATATGCGATCGGTTTTGATCCTGCATTTAATGCAGACACAAACGTAGCTCTTCATGCGTGTCCTGTTAAGCTTGCTTGAACTCTCTGCTACCTTATATGGTGCTCCCTGATATTATCTTTTCAGAGACATCTAATTATCTCTATGAGCTCCTTGAGTAAAAAATCTTATGCCCGAATAAGTGTCCTGTTACATGATTTCATGGCTCGTTTGAGCATCCTGACATGTGGCTCGAGAATTATTCCCTGGGTATGAGCCCTAATGAGTACCCCCAATTAAGAATTGATGGTTTACAAAAATGTACACCTCGAGTGTACTATTTGAGTATCCATCGATAATTCAATAATTCAACAGACAAAATTCTTGACTTGAGGAAATGATAAGATAAATATATTTATGTTTAGAATGATTCTGAATTTCCCAATGAAGTGTTTCATGATGAGCTCATCTATGCTTATTTGATATACATGAGACTTATGTAATTAACTTGTTTAATTGAGTGCATGTGTTTACGTAATTTTCCAAGTTGATGGAAAACATGATATTGTATGCTTAAATTTAATAAATGAGATTGGTGAGTTTAATTCCTGTTACACAAACTTACTAAGCATATAATGCTTACTAGGTTTTATTTTCTCTGTTCTATAGTGCTCGGAAGCTTGTGAAGTTTGGAGATCGGTTGGAGATCGTCACACTATCCACTAGCTTATTTTGGTATAAATAGTAAACTCATTTTGGTATAATGACATATATAGGTAACTTGGCCATTGTTGGATTATAAATGTTATTTGTAATCTAGCCAATGGAATTGCTAGTGATGGTTATGTTTTGATATATCTATTAAGGCTGCTCTATGACAATATCATGAGTATATATTATGGATTGATTGAGTTATGTTAAATGAATATACTTATTAAAGATAAAATTTTAAATATGTATGCATGTAATGATATACCATGTTAGATGTTAAAATTAACTTGACTATAATGCTTGGATTGGTTGGTATATGATTGTAAATTTTAGTGTAGGTTATTGGCAAAGTTTGGGTGAGAAATAAAGATAGGAAATGGCTTTATTTTGTCCACACGGGTAGACACACGGGCATGTGTCTTGACTGTGTGTGACACGCAGTCTAGTACATGGGCATGTAGTTAGGTTGTGTGTCCCCTGCATTTTAAATTTGAGAAACAAAATACTCAGAATTGAGCACACGGGCAGAGGCACAGGCGTGTATGCTACACGGCCCAAAATACGGGCGTATGTCTTGGCCGTGTGAAACCTGCACTTAATTTTGGAAAATTAAATTCACCACACACAGGCGTGTGATTGGCCATGTGGCACAAGTCAGAGAGTAACACGGGGTCAAACACGGCCTGCAGCACAAGCATGTCTTAGGGCCACACGGGTGTGTGTGCCCTGCATTTAAGAAAAAAATTGAAATTTCATGAAAAATTCTCTAAGTTATCGATTTAGTCCTTACTCAATTCTAATACTCATATTGGGCCTCGAAGGTCCATTTAAGGGACGTTATGAATAATCTTGGAAAATGAATAGTAAATAACATGAATTATCTGTAAATTTTATGAAAACTTCAGTAATGCTCTGTAACCCTGTTCTGGTGACGGACACAAGTTAGGGGTGTTACATTTATTGGTATCAGAGCTATAGTTTAGCCGATTCTCGGACTGAACATAGTAAGTATGAGTTTAGCTATACATGCCATTATATAATTTGTGATAGTGTGATATCTCCTGACCAATTTAAATGTTTTTTTCATATAGTACTGTCATCCAACAAAGCTAGAGTTGAATCCGAGGAAGCTGAGAGCAATGCTTCAGCTTCAGTTCAAAGAGCTACATCTAGTAGTGGAAGGCCCGTATCTGAGGGTTGAAGTGAGGAGGCAAAAAAAGCCTTCTTTCAAATGATGAATTAATGGTTCACTGAGCATTTGAGAACAAATCCTGCTGTACAACAACCTTCCCTACCTGCTGCTCAATCGGTTCCTGAGATGACATAGGGTGTTGAACTCGTTAGAACTGGTAAGCCTCCGATAGATAAAATTCGTAAGTATGGGGTAGAGGAATTTAGGGCTACTGCAGATGATGATCTAGAAAGGGCTGAGTTTTGGTTGGAAAATACCATCCGGGTTTTAGACGAATTATCTTGTACACTAGCTGAATGTTTGAAATGTGGGTTTCTTTACTAAAAGACACAACTTATCATTGGTGGAATACTATAACTTCTGTTGTACCAAGAAAAAACATTACATGGGAATTTTTTTAGACTAAATTCAGAAATAAGTATGTTAGTCAGAGATTTCTGGATCAGAAAAAGAAAGAATTTTTATAGCTTAAGAAAGGAAGTATGACTGTATCTGAGTATGATCGAGAATTTGTACAATTAAGCAAGTATGCTAGAGAATGGGTTCCAACCGAAGCTGATATATGTAAACAATTTGAAGAAGGATTAAATGAAGATATTAAGTTATTGATCAAAATTCTTCAATTAATGGAATTTATGGTTCTGGCTGATTGAACAGACAAAGTTGAGCAATTGAGTAAAGAAAAGAAACAAGCTGAAAGAGGGGCTCGGGTTTCTGGTAAAAGAATTATGAGTAAGTTGTAATCTTTTTCTTCTAAGAAATCAAAGAAATATTATGATTGTTTTACAATATTAGTGGGATATTTGAGAAAAGAGCGAGGTTCTCAACGCTCTAACCCAATATCTTCGTCCCTATATGTAACGAGTGTGGGAAGTGTTGGTAATCCCAAACCAAAGTGGAAACATTGTAATAAGTATCATTTTGAGGAATGCTGATTGAGAAGTGGAGCATGTTATAAATGTGGTTCTCTTGATCATTTTCTTAAAGATTGTCCGAAAAGGATAAAAAGAGATATTAAATAGACTCCAAAGTCGAGTAATATTGAAAGAGATATTAAATAGACTCCAAAGCTGAGTAATCATGTTTTGAGAGGCAGACCACCCCGTCACCCTAGCAATGTCAATGGTAGCTGAGGTGCTACAAGGGATACAACAGTCAAATCTAAGGCATGAGCACCAGCAAGGACTACACTATTCATGCTAGAGAAGATGCTTCTGCACCAAACGTTGTTACTAGTACATTTTCACTACTTGATACTCTTTGATTGATCCTGGTTCCACACATTCATACATATGCACAATTTAGTTTCTGTTAAAAAATTACCTGTTGAATTCACTGTATTTTTGGTTAAAGTGTCAAACCCCATGTTCCAGTATGTTATGGTGGATAAAGTCTGTAAAAACTATCTGTTGATGTAACATCCCGAATTAGGGTCTAGTCGAAACAATGACCATAAATCTGAAATACAAATAATTATTTTTATAATTATTTGATGGTCCATGATATGATTGCATGTTTGTGTGAAATTTTCATGAAAAAATCCTATGCCTACGGTGTCTAATTTGACTTTAAGGACTAAATTGAATAAGTTATAAAACTTGTGTTCTAGAAGCTTCAAGCATGAAATTGCATTAGATCATTAATTAGAGGTCCTTAAATAGCAATTTGACCAAGTTTCAAAATTTTGGACAAAAATGGGCATGAATAGGAAAACTTTGAAACAAAGGCCTTAAGGGCTTTTTTGTCATTTGGTAAATAAAAGAATAAAAAGGGAAAAATCAAGTCAAAATTGTGTCCATCTTCTTCCTTGTGTGCTGAAATTTTCAAGGGTTCCATTGCTAGGGTTTTTAACTTTTTAAGCTTTATTGTAAGTGCTCCCAAGCCTCGTTTTTTATGTTCTTTGCATTTTTTGAAGTCCTTGAAGCATGATCTATCCATCTCTAGCCATATTTTGAGCTAGGGTTCATGTATGAAATTTGACCTATGTGTGACATGTAATGCCCCAAAAATGTGGGGTTTGTGATTTTGCGTACTTTGACACAAATTTCATGTTTGCTTTACTGGCTTAATGATTTAGGCGTGTTTGGGAGTGTTTTAGAAGCCTAGGTTCGAGTCTGGGCTTTGGCAAAATTTTTGGTTTTGTTCTTAAGTGAGACTGGCTGTTCACAGTTAGGACTTATGTTTATATGTGTCAGATTTTATGTCACAAAAAGCCTTGTGGCTTAGTGGCAAGTAGCGCGTGGAGCATCTAAAGGGGGCATGGGTTCGAATCCCTTGGTAATCAAGGAGCATTTATTTTGCTATCAAGGGATGGCAAGAGTTGTGTGGGATTTGAACTATGGTGATGGAGAGTTTGAATTGGTCATAGAGGTTGTTGTGGAGGATATCAAGGAGGGATAAGGGGAGAAAATCTTGGAGAATTTCAAGGAATTTGAATTTGGAATGAGTTGTAGCAGAATAGGGGGTGCTTGTGAGTGCAAATTCGGCCAAAGGGGTTTTGGGAGTGTATTTTCGGCAATTGGTGGGAGAGTAGGTGCCGAACTCCTTCTCTTCTACTTCAGGTTTGTTCTTTTTGACATTTTTGGTACCATTCTCCCTTGTGCCAATCTTTTTTCGTGCCTTTTGGGATTTAAGCTGAATTTCTTTGTTTTCATTTCTTTCTTTTGACTCTACCTTGTGCCGAAACATATTTCTCTTTTCTTTCTTCCCTTCATATTTATCTTTTCTTTCTTCTCTTCTAAATCTTTGGCCGACTATAGCCTTCCTCTAATACCTATCTTTCTTCTCTTCTTTCCATACATTTCTTTCTTTGACCGACCCTACTATTGAACTTAACACCCCATTGCCGAAACTTCTTCCCTTTTTCTTAAAATATTTTCTTGATTCTTTGTTCGTCATTTTAGTATCTGTGTTACTTGGTTGTTTGGTTGGCCGAATTTTGGACTCCCCTGCTATTGGTAAGTATATCGTGTAGGCAACTCTATCTCTTTTACTATTCTCTTAAAAGTCGAATATTCCTTCTCATAAATCTCTGTATTTGTCGGTTGGTGACCTCTTTTCCCAGGATGCGTGTTCGTGGATTCCAGGTGTCGCTGAGAGACAAAGGGCGTAGCACGTTCTCAAACCATTGAAACGCTGTCTTCCAAATACTTGAGTAAGGTCGATTGCCCCTAGTCTATTTAGTGTTATCTCTACGATTTCAGGCTACTTTTTAGTTATTTCTACCTATTAATCGGTCATGAGTGTAGTTAGGTGCCTAAATACGGGTGATTGACCCTAACTATTCCTAACGCAGTTGGCCACTCTCTTTTCGGTTAGGGTAAGCAGAAGACTTGGGTTATGGTTTAGTTGTTCTCGATTGTTTTAAGTGGAGACTAACTAAATGTTGGATCGATTGTAGGCTTTGGAATCGTAGGAGGTTCTTTCATTTTCGCAAATCTAGGTGTGTAATGGTACACCTAAACTTTTTCTACTGCCAAACGATGGACGAAGGTGTGTATCTACACCATTATGTTGTTGTGAATCGGCAAAAGCTGACAAGCCGAAACTTCGGTAGTTGAGGCCTCACGAGCGTGCGAATGCCCGTGTGATAAACTGAGTCCATAAATCAGGGATGACAAACTATAGCGGCCTCCACGAGTGTTTTTGTGAGCTTGGGCAGTTATGGGCCTCGTTGGGCCGAAATGGGTTGGGTGGGCCTAATAGGCTCGTGGGCCCCACATGGATAAAACATTCGCTAAGTGGAAAATAATAGAGTGGACTATGGGGTTTGCATAGCCGCGACTGAAAGTGGGTTGTTTGGGCCACACGAACGTGTGGGCCCATTTGGGCCGAGTAATGGGCTTTAGGCCCATTTACACTGTTTTGTCCATACGAGTTATCTGAGTTGTTCGAGACAATTTTTGACCATTTAAAGGGTCGTTATCTGTACTGAGACCCCAGAATTTGTTAAATGACCAAAATACCCCTAAGGGGTAAAATTACTATTTTACCCCTAGTGGGTGGAAATGACTATTATACCCTAGAGGTAGGTTGATTGATGAGTGTATGATATTTGCATGACTGTATCTGAGTATGAAACCTTGCATACACATAATAATTATGACATGACATTCTGCATTGGGGTTGGGATTCTGATTCGGAGGAAGTACTGTACTAGTGGCTTTGCCACATTTTACCGTTCTGGTGGCTTTGCCACGTATTCTGACATAAGTTGCTACACCACTTTTACTGTTACTAGAAGCTTTGCTATGTTACTGTTGCAACTTTGTTGCGATATTGGTGTGCTGGCTGGGTGGGTCGATTTAATCTCCACATGGTGTGTTGGATGGTACTGGTGGTGTGATAGTTGGATTGGGATGGGTTGCATACCTGCACTGTATTTATACTATTTTTGGCATAAGCCCACTCTATCACTGTATAGGGCTTAGGCCCGCACCTTATTCTTGAATAGAGCTCGTGCTCGGGCCCGGACCTATCTTTGTATGCTTTGGTTCTTGTTGGTGGTAGGGATTACACTGAATTTTCGTAAACTCACATTTCCTTTTTAATGTGCAGGTAATCCCCAGCCTTAGGATTTGGAGCCACGAGGGACTAAGAGGTAGCCACGCGATCGTAGACTAGTTAATTATGTCTTAATTTATTCAAATATTTTATATTTGGGTTTTAATTATGTAATAAGGCCATTTGGGTTTTTTTTTAAACTTTTATTTGGCTTTGACTTCGTATTTTAACTCGCTAGAGTAGGAATATCGAGTTTTCAAAATAACAACGGTTTCAAAGGAAACCATGCATTTTCAACCTTAAGGTTTTCAATTGGAGAAGTTTTCGTGGTTTTAATCGGAGTAAGGGATTAATGATAACACACGTTTTGTTAAGCTAATTTCAATTATAATAACGGAATCTACCAAGTTTACTCAAGCAATAAAACTAAATGGGCTTCTAACCTAAAAACGGTTTATCACCATCAAGTTCAAGATTTAGATGGCACTTTGATGTGACATGTCAGATTCAGTCGTAACGTCTAGGCCGGGTTTGGGGTGTTACATTTAGTGGTATCAAAGTTAAGTTGCAAAACTCAGCTGTGGAATGGGTTTTTGAAATTTTTTCTCAAAATTAGAGTTTTGAAAAGTTTTTCTAAAATTTGGTTTTGGGAAAGATGATTTCAAAGGGATTCGAATTGTTTTTGAAATGACGTTACTAGAAATGTGGCACACCGAGTCTCCAACGCCAAATCTGTAAGTTCTCTGCCATTATTTACTACTATGAACTGAAATGTTATATTGAGAAACTACTATAGATAGTAGTACTATACTAAAACTCTTTAGTTAGAGTAAACTAAGACTGTAGAAGACTAAAAATTTTAGCGAGATCTCGATCTGCGAAAACAAAAACTTTAAATACTGTTTATCATAAAATATCTGTTAATAATTACTGGAATTTTAAACTGATAACATAAAACTTCTAAATCCAGATTAAGTGTATATCGATATGAGCACTAGAGGTACTTGCAGAAGGGGTAGACGAGGCCATGGTAGGGGCCGAGGAAGTGCTAGAGCTGGGTCTTCAGCATCGGATCACATGCCTGCTAGGGAAGCACCAGCTTCATCAGTAACTGAGACAGGGTCTCATGATCGAGCAGTTGGGGATGATGCTCTATCCCAAGCAATGTTATGGTTTCTTGAAAGGGTTGCTGAAGCAAGTACGAGATTAGTGGGTCGGGGGTCAATTTTTGAGCGACTCCGATCTAATGGGGCGAAAATCTTCAGGGGTGTTTTTGGTGTAGCCCAAATGTGGCAGAGTATTGGTTAGAGGCTACTAAATGAATAATGGATGACCTTGATTGTGCTGTGGAACAGAAGTTAAAAGAGGTAGTGTCTTTACTGCGAGATAAGGCCTACCAGTGTGTTGGCTAACTGTAAGAGAAGGTTCGTAGGCTGACCGTTTGACATGGGACTTCTTCAAGTCGACCTTTCAAGGAATGTGATATCCCGAATTAGGGCTTAATTGGAATAGTGGTTTCGGGACCACAAATCTGAGATAGAAATAATTATTTTATGATTATTTTGAGGTCTATGATATGATTGCATGATTGTGTGAAAATTTCGTGAAGAAATTCTATGCATAAAGTGCTTAATTTGAAGTTAGGGACTAAATTGAATAAGTTACAAAATTTGCATTCTAGAAGTTTCTAGTATGAAATTGCTTTGAAAAATTAATTAGGAGGTCTTAAATAGCAATTTGACCAATTTATAAGTTTATTGACAAAAATTGGACATGGATAGAATTTTTGAAAGTTTAATAAGGAAGGGCATTTTGGTCATTTTGATATTAAATGAAATAAAATGGGAAAAATAACACAAAAATGATCATCTTCTCCATAAGTTGCTGCCAAATTTCGCTCTCCACCATAGCTAGGGTTTCAACACTTTTAAGCCTTGATTGTAAGTGATTCCTATGCCCGTTTTTAATGTTCTTTACATTTTTAAAATCCTCGTAGCTCGGTTTACCTGTTTCTACCAATATTTTGAGCTAGGATTTATATTTAAAAATTTACCCATGAATGATATGCATGAATTTTGATGTTTTATGGTAGAATATGAAGCTTGAGATTGTGTTAAACAACTTTTGCTAAGTGATTTTACGTAAAAACGACTAAAATGACATAATCAGTAAAAATACCTAATGTTCATAAGTACATGTTAGAGTGAGAATTGGATGTTGCTGTAGAAGGAAATAATGATCAGCATATCATAAAACATAAGAAAATAGGATGAAGTTTAATTTACGAGATTTGGGGCAAAAGTGTAAATATGTGAAAATTTAGGGGCAAAATTGTAGTGAAATGGAAGAATACTCAAGATGCAAGTGAAGCATTGGTAAGTGTTTTTGAATGGGCACTTTGGATCGGTATGTACTTAACCCTCGGGTTGCGACTTGATACGACAACAATAATGTAGTAAGACGATGAATGATGAATAGAAATGTGATATATGTTTTGGTGATATTATGCTAATGTTGGTTGGTATAATTGCTTTGTTAAGTTATTTGTTATTTGCATGTGAACTTACTAAGCATTTATGCTTACTCCTTCCCTTCCATTCCTTGTAGTTTTGACAAGCCAGTTTGGAGATCAGGACGCTCGGAGGAACGCTCACGCTATCAACGGACCATCTCGGTATGGTGGCTTGCATATTTTGGGAATATGGCATGTATAGCATTATAATCCTTTTGTGTATATAATCTTATGATATAGCTCATGGATGGCGTGGAAATGTTTGAGAATGATTAGCTATTGGAGTGGCTAATTGATATTATATTTGATAACACGTATGCTTTATATGCTAACTAATCTATGGAAATCCATAAAATGGTGAAATTGGCTATAAAACAGAATCACACAGCAGTAGTGATGTGAGTTTGAAACATCACTAAAAATAGTAGAGATATAACTAGATGATGAATAAAATATGGAATTGAAGCTCAATGAATCTATTTTCATGTGGAAGAAACAAAATAGGTAAAATAGTTGTATTGTATGAGATATTTACGTTTTGGTGAAACAGGGTCAGAGCAATTTCTGGATTCCCTGTTCTGATTTTAGAAATTCACCATAATTTGTGTTAAAATAATTAGGACTCAAATTTATATGTATGGATTTATTATTGAGTCTATTTTTATGTGAAACAAACGACATAGTCATTGGATTTCTGTACAGAAAGAAATTTGATTCGTAGTGCACAGGGGTCAGAGTAGCCAAACCCTAAAATAGGGGAGAATTTAACTAATAAACTGTACTAATTGGCCTGACCAAAAATTCTAAAAAAAAATTAGTAGATAGATATATGAGTTTAGTTTTAGGAAAAATTTACAGATCTTAATTTCGAGTTTCGTAACTTGAGATATGAATTTTTAAGCGACTATGATGCAATTACCTAGCTTGTCTAGAAATTTTTAAAATAAATTGTTTGAGTTGTTTAATTAATGAAGTAAGTCCGTTAACACCTTGTGCTTGACTCCGGTGATGGTCTCGGGTACAGGGGCGTTACAAGGAAAGTATGTGGGTGCAAGTTATGTGGATGCCCGAAGGAAGGAATTTCTCAACTTGACTCAAGGAAGTAAGACTGTGGCTGAGTATGAGGCAGAGTTTCAGCGGTCGAGTCGATAAGCTCGTTTGATAGTCGCAACCGAGTATGAACGCTGTGTGCGGTTCAAGGATGGGCTCTGGGATGAGTTACGTGTACTGATAGCTCCACAGAGGGAGCGAGGCTTTGTTGCCCTTGTTGAGAAGGCAAAAATTGCCGAGGATGTAAAGTGCTCAGAGCGCTAGAATCGTGAAAAAGATAAGGGTAGAAATAAGAGGGATTTTAGACCCTCAAGTTCTCTTGGTGGGCCTAAGAAGAAGCCTAGATTTGATGGGCTAGTCCGAGCTTGGGTTCCTGTTGTTGCTGCTAGACCACAACCTTGCACTGATTGTAGGAGGGCTCACCAGGTGAGTGCTGGAAACGAACTGGGGCATGCTTTAGATGTGGGTCTATGGACCATTAGGTTAAGAACTGTACTCAGAGGCTTGTTCAGATGCAAGTTACAGGTCAGGGCTATGTTCAGCCTATGAGAGGTGGTCAGCAGCCATCGAGAGGTCGTGTTCATGCCAGAGGTGGAAACAGGTTTGGACGAGGTCGTGGAACACCAAGCAGAAGTATTGGTAACACTGAGGCGAGACAGCCAGCCTTGGTCTATGCTACTCGTCGCTGAGAGGATGGTGACGCCCCTGACATCATAACTGGTATGTTCCTGATTTATAATTTACCATACACTGCTTTAATTGATATTGGGTCTACACACTCGTATGTTGCATGTACTGTGTTTGAGACGCTGGGTATTCAGTTTGAAAATACTGTTAGTGAAATGACTGTGTTGAGTCCACTAGGACAATCGGTTGGGGTGAATAAGTTGTTTAAAGATGTGCCCTTGGAGGTTTAAGGGGTGGTCTTTCCAGCAGATTTGACGGAACTCAGTTTGGGGAATTTCTTATTATATTGGGCATGGATTGGCTAGTGAAGCACCATGCAAAATTGGATTGTGCTGCTAAGCCTGTAGTGTTGAAGTCTACGGAGGATAAGGAGGTGACTGTGATAGTGGAATGAAGGGATTATCTGTCTAATGTGATTTCTGCGTTAATGGCCGAGAAACTGGTTCGTAAGGGTTGTGAGACATTCTTGGCTTATGTTAGTATTTCTGAATCTAAAGGTTCTTCTGTTGGGGATGTCAGAACTGTTAAGGAGTTTTTGGATGTATTTCCTAAAGAGCTTCTGGGGTTGCCTCCAGACCGTGAGGTTGAATTCGGCATTGAGCTCCTACCTGGAACAGCTCTGGTGTCTATTGCCCCTTATAGGATGGCACTGAAGGAGCTGGTGGAGTTAAATGCTCAAATTCAAGAGCTACTGGATCGAGGATTCATTCAACTGAGTGTGTCCCCGTGGGGAGCACCGATGTTGTTTGTGAAGAAGAAGGACGGATCCATTCGCATGTGCATCGATTATCGTCAATTGAACAAATTGGCAATCAAGAACAAGTATCCTTTACTGAGGATAGATGATCTATTTGACCAACTGCGAGGAGCCACGATTTTCTCCAAGATACATCTTCGGTCTTGGTATCATCAGCTAAAGGTTAAGGAGGCTGACGTGAATAAGACTACGTTTAGAACTCGTTATGGTCATTACGAGTTTCTGGTGATGCCGTTTGGGTTGACGAATGCACCAGTGGCTTTCATGGATTTGATAAACTGAGTATTCCAGCTTTATTTGGATCGATTTGTAGTTGTGTTTATAGAAAACATCCTAGTGTATTCAAGAACTGAAGAGGATCATGATGCACATTGTCGAATTGTCTTACAAATTCTGAGGGAAAAGCAACTTCATGCAAAGTTCAGCAAGTGTGAGTTTTGGCTGCGAGAAGTGACATTTCTGGGTCATGTAGTGTCGGCAAAGGGAATTAGGGTGGATCCTTGGAAAATTGAAGCTGTAGTGGATTGGAAACCACCAAAGACAGTATCTGAGATTCAAAGCTTTCTGGGTTTGGCTGGGTATTACAGACATTTTGTTGAAGGATTTTCACTGATTGCTGCACCTTTGACCAAGTTACTGCGTAAAGGGGTATCGTTCAGTTGGACTAAGAAATAGAAAGAAAGTTTTGAGAAACTGAAGGATGTTTTGACTAAGGCCCTGGTTTGATACAGCCAGAGTCTGGGAAAGAATTTACTGTCTACAGAGATGCGTCGCACATTGGATTGGGTTGTGTGTTGATGCGAGAGGGTAAGGTGGTTGCTTACGCGTCTCATCAGCTTAAGCCTCACGAGGTGAATTACCTCACTCATGATTTGGAGTTAGCTGCGGTGGTATTCTGTAACACCCCTAATCCGTAACCATCACCAGAATAGGTTAAGAGGCATTACAGGACTTATAACTCAAATCAGAACCACCATACATCAAATATCATCTCACTACTAATAAAAGTCATTCATTCACATTCAATATTCACATAAAAATGAGTATACAATGCTTAAACATGCATTCAGGACCAAATTGATAACAAACAAAAGTTTTAGAACTTATAAAATTTTCAACTTTTAAAAGGTCACACACCCGTGTGAATAGCCGTGTGCCTCACATGGCTTAGACACGCCCGTGTGTCTAGACCGTGCCATAACAGAGCATACATACTGACTTGCCCACAGGCCACAAGACATGCCTGTGTGTCTTGGCCGTGGTTGAATTTGACTTGGGCCACACGGCTAGCCACACGCCCGTGTGCTTTGGCCGTGTTCGAGCCTGACTTACAATTGTAGGGTACCCCAGGGGACACACGACTGTGCAACATAGTCCTGTGCCACACACGGCTGAGACACACGCCCGTGTCTCTGTCCCTGTGGACAAAAATATACCATTTGAATAGCCAATTTGCCACCCCAAACTTGGATAAACCTACAAGCAAAGAAATAAGCATTTTTGCATAACCAATTCAGCCAAATTCCACACCAAATCTAAAGCTATTCATATCATAAAATAGTCACCCGATTCCATACTCATAAACCTTACCAATTCATTCCAAACATGGGTAAATTCATATCAAAACATTTACTTCCATACATCATTTAAACCCATACTAAACCTACCAAAACCTACCAACATTTACCATTTCTTTTGTCCATCTGAAACATACCATAATTGCATAATAACATCACATACCATAAACCATTATCAACTATAAGTTCAAGCACAAATTAGCCAAATCACATGGCTAAGTATATACATCACAAAACATACTTCCACAACTACTATCCTATACATTCCATACTTCAAAATATACATTTTCAAAAGTACTAAAATGAGGTTCGATAGTATGGTGACGATCCTTGATGATCCCCGAGCTTGTAGTAGCTTCGATTTCTATAAAACAATGCAAACACACTAAACAAACTTTCAAAAGCTTAGTAAGCTCGTACTAAAATCATCAACAGTATATAAAACATAAATAATCAACACTTAAGTAATTACAATTTCTCAATTCATCCATCAAATCTATACCAACACAATCCATAAGTTATTACCAATTCAATGAGCTTTATAAACATAATATCATCTATCACATAGGTATCATACTTACCTGAACATTTTCATATTTGTTCATTTTCCATCTCACCTCTTGTTCAAATACTTTAAGACTTTCCAAAAATCACCAATGCTTTAAAAATCCGCACACTTTGTGCTTAAAGGTTAGTCGAAGCTAGAACGATTTCGCACACTTAGTGCCATCTCAATTACCTGTAACCAAGTTGGCATCGCACACTTAGTGCCTCAAGTAGCTGAAACTAGTTTAAATCGCACACTTAGTACCAAATACTTTCAATTCATCATCATATTTATCCAGCTCAATTATATATACATCTATGCATAATCAAAGTAGCAACATGTATTTATAATATCATGTTCTACCTACGAACTTACCTCGTACTTGAAGTTGTCGACTCGAACGTTTATTCTATAATCTTCAACTTCCTTCGATCTAAATCCGAATTCCTCTTTTCTTGATCTATAGGTATTCAAAATTAATCCTTTTATTCACCAAATCATTCAAAACAATTCATATATACACAATTAGGGTATTTTGCAAAATAGCCCTTACATTTTCACATTTTAACACTTTAGTCCCTAATTCACAAAATCACAAAATACACAAAATTTGCTTGTACACAAGCCTAGCTGAATTCTCCTAACTCTTATAAAAATCCATACATTTCATTTATTTCACATTTTAGTCTCCCAAAATAACATTTTTACAATTTAACCCAAAATACTCAATTTCATCAAAAATCCAAATACAAAACATTTAAACCCAACATCAAGCTTCCATAATTCATCAACTAACATAACAAAAGTCATAGTTTCATCAATGGAACATTTAAAAATCATCACCAAAATTAGAAATTGAAGCATGGGTTCGATAGTATATGAAGCAACGATTACAAAAACGTAAAAATTATCAAAGACCGAGCTAATTACATACCTCAATCAAGCAATGTAAGTGTCGAACCCTAAGCTTAAATTTTTCTTTCTTTTTCTCTTATATATGCGCCAAAGAAGATGATAATGGCCTTATTTTCATGTTTATTTAGTTTTAACACATATTAATTATCAAATACCAATTTTGCCCTTTGTTTAAAACATTTTAATTCATCCATTTTAAGGTCATTTATGACCAATCCCACTAACCATGGTCCAATTACAACATAAGGACCTCAAAAATAAAAAGTCATACCAAATAGGCACACTTAACATCTAACACACAACTTTTACCTTTTACGTGATTAGGTCCTTTTTGCAAATTAAGCACACAAACAGTTAAATTTTCACACGAGACTTTCACACATGTTAATTCGCTTATAATAGGCACGAGAAAATAATATTAAAATATTTTTATAACTTAGATTTGTGGTTCCAAAACCACTATTTTGACTAGGGTCGAAACCAGACTGTTACATATTCGCACTGAAGATTTGGAATTACCTGTACAGTGAAAAGACGATTATTTACACAGACCATAAAAGCCTCAAGTACCTCCTTACTTAGAAGGAGTTTAACCTTAGGCAACGAAGGTGGATAGAGTTGCTTAAGGATTACGATTGTTCAATTGAATACCACCCTGGTAAAGCTAATGTGGTAGCTGACGCACTGAGCCGTAGGGTAGTGTTTGATTTGAGAGTAATGTTTACTCATCTTAGTCTGTTCGATGATGGTAGCTTGTTAGCTAAACTGCAGGTGAGACCTACTTGGAATTATCAAATTAAGGTGAAACAGTTGCTGGATGAGTCACTTGTTCCTCATTTTCAACAAGTCAAGAATGGTGAGAATATAGATTTTGGGCTGAATAGTGAATGAGTGTTATGTTTCCGTGGAAGAGTGTGTATACCGAGGGATTCTGATCTGAGACAGTCTATACTACAAGAGGTGCATAGTGGTCCATATGCTATGCATCCAGGTAGAAACAAGTTATACCGAGATCTTTGTGAGCTGTATTGGTGGCTAGGGTTGAAACGCGAAGTTACTGATTATGTGAGTAAGTGCCTGACATGCCAGCAAGTTGTGCCTGAGCATCAACTACCTTCTGGGTTACTGCAGCCAGTTAAAATTCCACTCTGGAAGTGGGAGAGGGTAACCATGGAGTTTGTGAGTGGGCTACCCTTGACACCGAATAAGAAGGATTCAATATGGGTAATTGTAGACCGATTAACTAAATCTGCTCATTTTATACCGGTCCGCACTGGTTATTCATTACAGAAGTTGGCCAAGTTGTATGTGGCTGAGATTGTGAGACTGCATGGTGTACCGGTTTCTATCATATCTAATAGAGATCCTAGATTCACATATCTGTTTTGGAAGAAGTTACAAGAGGCTTTGGGTAGAGGACTGGATTTCAGCACTGCGTTCCACCCTCAAACAGATGGGCAGTCAAAGAGGGTGATTCAGATACTAGAAGAAATGTTAAGAAGTTGTGTAATTGATTTCAGAGGCAGCTAGGAGGAGTATTTGCTGATGGCAGAGTTTGCGTATAACAATAGCTACCAGTCCAGTATTCAGATGGCACCGTATGAGGCGTTATATGGTCATAGGTGTCGTACTCCTACCTGTTGGACTGAATTGGGTGAGCGGCGAATTCTGAGGTCGGAATTAATTTTTGATACGAAAGACAAGGTAAAGTTGATTCGAGATCGGTTAAAGGAAGCAACTGATAGGCAGAAGTCTTATGCAGACATAAAGTGTAAAGAGATCGAGTACTCGGTGGGGGATTATGTCTTTCTTAAAGTCTCACCATGGAAGAAAATTTTGAGGTTTGAGCGGAAAGGCAAGCTTAGCACTAGGTTTATTGGACCTTATCGAATACTTAAGCATGTGGGACCGGTCTTTTATCAACTTGAGCTGCCTCTAGAGCTGGATAGGATTCATGACGTGTTTCATGTTTCAATGCTGAGGCGGTACCGTTCATATCCCTCGCACATTGTGTCCATTGAGAAAATTGAGGTGAGGCCTGATTTGACTATCGAGGAAGAATCGGTGTAGATATTGGATCGAGATGTTAATGTCTTAAAGAAGAAATCTATTCCACTGGTCAAAGTGCTTTGGTGTAATCACAGCTCAAAAGAGGCCACGTAGCAACCTGAAGAGGCGATGCGACATCAATACCCTCACTTGTTCTGACCAGGTAAATTTTGAAGCTGAAATTTCTTTAAGGGGAATAGAGTTGTGATGCCCCAAAAATGTAGGGTCTATGCTTTTCCGTGCTTCGACACAATTTCATGTTTGCTTTACTGGCTTAATGATTTGGCTGTGTTTGGGAGTGTTTGAGAAGCCTAGGTTCGAGTCTGGGCTTTGGCAAAATTTTTGGTTTTGTTCTTAAGTGAGACTGGCTATTCACAGTTAGGACTTATGTTTAAGTGTGTGAGATTTTATGTCACAAAAAGCCTTGTGGCTTAGTGGCAAGTAGCGCATGGAGCATGATAAACTGTAATTTATACATATTTTTACCCCATGTTTAACGCATTTTATGGATGATTTTCCATTAAAATTGGTGAATTCGATGCTCCTAATGCTTTAATTTCATGTTTTACACATAGGAGACCATAGGAGAGCGAAAGGAAAGAGAAACGGGCCAAAAACAGAGAAAATGGGCCAAAGTATGAAATCAACACGGTGGACCTCCTCACACAGGCGACCACACACAGCAGTGTCAATTTAGGTGCTCGGCGAGGGCTCAAGTAATCGCACACGGGCGTGTCCCTGCCGAGCCCAAGTTGAGTCCAATTCAAAAAAGGCTAATTTTGAGGGCTTTTAGGCATTCCAAAGCCTATAAATACACCCTAGAGGAGGAAAAAAAGGACACGGAGAATAGGGAGTAAGGAATTACTACTAGGAAGCTGATTGATCCATCTCAGAAGCTGGATTCATCATCAAGACTGAAGATCTCTCCTCAATTTCCCTTCAAGAGTTTTGGGTTTTCTTTATGTTTTGTATTCTTTATTCTTCTGAGATGTTTTTTTTATTTAGTTATGAATTAAAACCCCTAAATACCTAAGGGGAATGAAACCTAAGACGAATCTTGTTATTATTTTCTGAATCGTATGATAAATATTTAACTTGTTCTTATTTATGTGTTCTTAATTCTTATTTTAATATCCCAGGATACTGATTCAAGACAAGCTCTTATTCAGAGGAGGAATAGACCCTGTCTGAGAGTACATTTGTCATAATTAAGCGGAGTTGATTACACGCCTAGACATAGGGTGACAAGATTTTTCCGGATTAAGGTGAAACCTAGTAAAAGGATCCATAGATCGAGTTAATGCAACCCTAGAGTGTTAATTAGAGAAAAGTCTCGGTTATTCAATCTAAGGATTAGATGTTATTAGTCTTGAATAGGGATAACAACATAACTTAGGGATCTCTACGGAACAAGTTGAATGAATAAATCATCCGATTCGGAGCCAAAATAACAAGTAAAGTCTAGGTGGATTTTTCCTTAGGTATTGTCTTAAGTCAATCGATTTTCCCCAAAAGCAATTCCCCAATTCTTTTCTTTGTGAGTTCTTTGTTTAGATAATTAGTTAATTAAAGCAAAACCTCTTTATTCTTAAGCTAGATAATAAAAAGACATTTATTACTAGTACTTTTAGTTCCTTTGGGTTTGACAATCCAGTCTTGCTAAAACTATACTACTGTTCGATATGTACACTTGCCTACATCGCGATAATAGCTAGTTCAAGAACGAGTAATTATAAATTTTTAAAACTATCACGAAATCACATGATTAAGTTTTTGGAGCCGTTGCCAGGGAACTAAGATATTAGGAAGTCTCAATTTTTATTACTTTAGCCATTGATTTTTCTTGCAATTTAATTTAATTTTATTATTATTATTATTTATTAACTTACTTTTTCTTTCTCTTGGCAAGTTTTTTATAGTTTACGACTAGAAGAAACCCGTCTGGACCATTACTTTTTGACGAAGAAGTCGATCATACAGTTCGCAAAAATCAAAGAGAAATAAGGTGAAGCTGACGATATACAGAGAATGAGCAAGAAGACTATACTCAACCCCCAATCGAAGAGATGGCTGAAAACCAAGACAATCAGCTACCTCCTACAATTGCAGCTAATCGAAATCCTACTCCACGTACTATGTGTGATTCTACTAAACCTACTTTAACAGGAACTGAATCTAGCATAGTTAGACCTGCGGTAGCTGCAAATACTTTTGAATTAAAACCTAACACTATTCAAATGATATAACAATTTGTTCAGTTTGATGGTTTGCAGGATGAAGATCCCAACGCTCACTTAGCAAACTTTCTGGAATTTTGCGATACATTTAAAATCAATGGCGTTTCTGATGATGCCATTCATCTTTGGTTATTCCCTTTTTCATTAAGGAACAAAACTAAACAGTGGTTGAACTCGTTACCACGAGGGTCAATTACTACTTGGGAACAAATGACCGAAAAATTCTTACTAAAATATTTTCTGCCGGCTAAAACGGCTAAATTACGTAATGATATCTCTTCTTTTGTGCAGATGGATTTAGGAACCCTCTGCGATGCATGGGAGAGATACAAGGACTTACTGAGAAGGTGCCCTTACCATGGGTTACCGCTTTGGCTCCAAGTTCAAACATTCCACTATGGTCTGAATCCTTCGACTCGGTAAATTGTTGACGCAGCTACTGGCGAAACCATCAATAATAAAACACCTGAAGATGCCTATGAGTTTATTGAGGAGATGTCACTGAATAACTATCAGTGGCAAGTCATGAGGACAAAGCCAACGAAAACAGTCAGTGTTTATAATGTCGATTCGATCAACATGCTGTCAAATCAGGTAGAACTCTTGAATAAAAAGATTGATGGTTTTCTTAGTTCTTCACAGGTTCACCCAGTAATGCAGTGTGAAGTAAGTAGCGGTGAAACAAGCCATTCAGAATATCAACCTTATGTCCATAATATGGATAACGTGCAACTAAACTACATGTGTAATAATCCTCGACCTTAAAACAATCCATTTAGTAACACTTACAATGCCGGTTGGAGGAACCATCCCAATTTTTTGTGGGGAGGCAAAGGAAATCAAAGACCACAACATCCTCCGGATTTTCAGCAACCACCCTACCAACAGGAAAAGAAGCTGAACCTTGAGGAGATGCTCTCAAAGTTTATATCGGTGTCAGAAACTTGTTTCCAGAACACCGAGATAGCACTTAAAAATCAACAAGCGTCGATCCAAGAGCTCGAAACTCAGATAGGCCAGCTTTCCAAATTAATCTCCGAACGACCACAAGGTAGCTTGCTAAGTAATACTGAACCCAGCCCAAGGGAACAGCTCAATGCAATTAATATTCAAGATGAAGAAGGAGTTGTTGAGCCTGAACCAGAATCGAGGCAAGAAACTGTGGTAAGCAAAGGTCAAGGTAAGGTAGATAACAATAAAAACAAAACGGTGAATGTCAAATATAAACCTCTAGTGCCAAACCCCAACACGACAAGGAAAGATCGCTCAGATGAACAATTTGGTAAATTCCTTAAACTCTTAAAAAAATTACATATTAACTTACTGTTTATTGAAGCCCTATCACAGATGCCAAACGCAATGAAATTCTTAAAAGAGCTTTTAGCAAATAAGTGGAAGTTGGACGAAGCATCGCATGTGGAGCTAAATGCAGTGTGCTCAACTATTCAGAAAAATAAGCTACCAAACAAACTAAAATATCCAGGAAGTTTTACGATTCCTTGCTTAATTGGTAGTTTAGATGTTAATAATGCATTAGCTGATTTAGGGCCTAGTATCAACGTCATGCCTTATAAAATGTTTAAGCAACTAGGTCTCGGGAAACCTAAACAGACTAGGATGAGCATTCGACTAGCAGATAAAACTATAAGATTTCCTAGGGGTATTATTGAAGATGTGCTAGTAAAAATCAATAAATTTATATTTCCCGTTGACTTCATTGTTTTAGACATAGAGAAGGATAGCAACACTCCTTTAATTCTGGGAAGGCCCTTTCTAGCAACTGCTAAATCAATTATTGATGTTGGCACAGGTGAGCTCATGCTTCGTGTAGGAGACGAAACACTCACCCTTCAAGCTCGCAATTCTGATGACACATCAGAAATTGAAGGTGATCGTCTAAATCATTCTATTAAAACTGACCACAGGACACAACCCACTTTGCAGGAGATAAGTCTAAAGGAAGTACATGAGCCACTCTCAAACTATAGTAAAGGATCTATTCATGAAGAACGAAGGTTGCAAATAGAGGAGCTAGATGAATGGCGAACACATAAACTGAGAACACACAATAAATCGAAACTATGCCAGAACGAGCCCGATACCTCTCCAAATCAACTTAAGGTTGGTGATAAAGTCTTATTAGATGCTGCAGATCCCCACATTGTCACTACCACACTGAATGAGGAAATCTCTCTTACGGTACTCAGTATTTTTCCATTCGGTATGGTGGAGGTGAGTTATCCCAAGTTCGACACTTTTAAGGTAAACAATACCCGTTTAGAACCTTATTTTAAGATTGATAGTTGGAATGAGGAGTATAAAATCCTCAAACCACCATGATCATTCAACGGAGAGGTAAGTCGAGCTTAGACTATAAATAAGTGCTTCTCGGGAGGCAACCCGAGTACTAACGATTTTAAATTATTTAAATTTCAAATTTTAAACATTTAGGTCACTAACAGAGTATTTGAAGCATAGGTTCCCAACTCCACATGGCCGATCACACAGTCGTGCTTATGGCCGTGTGACCACCACGGATAGAAACACGACCGTGCGAGACGATCGTACGAAAATAGGGTAAAAGTTATCCTTCCCAGCACGGGATGTGATAAGTGGCCACGGGCGTGTGACCTGGCCGTGGTCAAATCTGCCAAACGAACACGGGCGTGAGACACGCCATGTTTAGCACCTGTGAACCACAATATCAGAATGACACAGGCGTGTAAAAACCTCCACGACCGTGGGAGAAGCAAACCACGCCAGACACGGCCATCCGACACGATCATGTAGCCACAAGGCCTATACATACGGGCGTGTGAGAAGGCCGTGTGACGACATCACAATTCGCGACGAACACGGACAAGACATGAACCACATGGGCGTGTGCATTGGCCGTGCCACTTGAAAAACAAGAATAATTATCTTATTTTATTTTTCTTTTATTAAGTTTTTAAGATTCATTTGTTTTCCTTTTAAAAAATGGCTTAGCTTCAGAGTCAAGCTTGCCATCCAGAGTTATCTCTAATACTCGATCTCACCAATCCAAGAATATCATCCATTCTTAATACAGGAAGTTTCACTTCTCCCCCTATCTTCTTTTTATACTTTAATATCTATCTTTGTACATTGAGGGCAATGCACATCTTAATTGTGGGGGGTATTTATTTCATTATCAGAAAAATCCCTGAATGATTGCCTTGTTCTCTTGAAAAGCTTTCATATCATATTTAGGATAAATTTTAATTAATTTATGATTTTGATTGATATATCTTGAATTAAAACATAGGCAATTATGCATTGATTGTTTAAACTTTAAGACATTAGAGAATCAAGCATGATGAGTTGATTTTTAAGAATTCAAAATCATAGGCTATTTCCCCAAAGTTTAGGTATTACTTTGAATTAGAATTCACAAGTTTTTAACATCAAAAAGCCATAATTTTTGTGAGATTTTTTTAGCCTTTTGAGCATCTATTAATTCTTTCATGCTCACTTTTATTATTGCTTTGAGTGCGTCAGTATTGAACTGTTATTCTAGAACTTGCTTGATTATGCATGTCGAGACCACGCCATTTGATTTCATATGTCAAAATGATTAAGGCACTTAGGATTAACCCACTCGTGCCATGAAAATCCTACCTCCACGATTAACCCCTAGTAAACCCACTCGAGCCTAGCAAACCATTCTTTGTATTACTCTTAATATTAACCCTTAACCCATTATTGTTGAAATCCCCTAAATTAATCCCTATTTTTGTCGAGATTTGAGTTGAATGGATTGCTTAGCTATGTTTTGTCCTTAATAGTTAGTCTATGTTATTTAACTTGTTCTTAAAAAAAAAAAAACTATGTATATTTATTAGTAATTCCATATTCTGAGAAGAAGCTCTGTTGTACGCAAGTGAAGATTAACTCTTTTTCTAGTTAGGAAAATTTTCAATTCAACCTCGATTCTAACCCTTTCTTTCAGCTTATGATCACACCCCCTAACCAAGCATCATTACAACCTTCTAAAGACCTTTTGATTGATGTATCATCTTAAATTATAGTGGTGGAGATTTGATTTTCATGCAAGCCTATGGTAATGACTTTTCATTATTGACTATTGAGTGCTTCATTTATTGTCCTTAAACACCTCGAGTAATTTGAGTGAATCTTTAGTGAGCATGTAAAACTCTGTGATATTCTGAATCAAAGGTAATTACTTAGATGAGCGGAGACACCTATGTTTGCACGAATAAAATGCCCATCTTGGAATGTTTGGAACTTTTATGTTCTTTTAGTTGAATTCTCAATGTATGATTACTTATGGATTAATGTGAGATATTATCGATAGAAATTATAAGTTGAGAAGAATTTATTTTGATTATGAGTTGAGAATTTTGCTTGAGGACAAGCAAATGCTTAAGTGTGGGGGTATTTGATAAACCGTAATTTATACATATTTTTACCTCATGTTTAATGCATTTTATGGATGATTTTCCATTAGAATTGGTGAATTCGATGCTCCTAATGCTTTAATTTCATGTTTTACACTTAGGAGAGCATAGGAGAGCTAAAGGAACGAGAAATGGGCCAAAAACAAAGAAAATGGGCCAAAGTACGAAATCAACATGGCCTAGACCTCCTCACACAGGCAGACCACACGATCGTGTCAATTTGGGAGGCTCAAGCACGGCCTGAAGTAATCACACATGGGCGTGTCCCTGTCGAGCCCAAGTTGAGTCTAATTCAAAAAAGCTAATTTTGAGGGCTTTTAGGCATTCCAAAGCCTATAAATACACCCTAAAGGAGGAAAAAAAGGACACGAAGAATAGGGAGTAAGGAATTACTCCAAGGAAGTAGATTGATCCATCTTAGAAGCCGGATTCATCATCAAGACTGAAGATCTCTCCTCAATTTCCCTTCAGGAGTTTTGGGTTTTCTTTATGTTTTGTATTCTTTATTTTTTTGAGATGTTTTCTTATTTAGTTATGAACTAAAACCCCTAAATACGTAAGGGAAATGAAACCTAAGATGAATCTTGTTATTATTTTCTGAATCGTATGATAAATATTTAACTTGTTCTTAATTATGTGTTCTTAATTCTTGTTTTAATATCCCAGGATACTAATTCAAGACAAGCTGTTATTCAGAGGAGGAATAGACCCTGTCTGAAAGTACATTTGTCATAATTAAGCGGAGTTGATTGCGCACCTAGACATAGGGTGTCAATATTTTTTGGGATTAGGGTGAAACCTAATAAGGGGATCCATGATAGAGTTAATGCAACCCTATTAATTAGAGAAAAGTCTCGGTTATTCAATCTAGGGATTAGACATTATTAGTCTTGAAAGGGATAATAACATAACTTAGGGACCTCTACGGAACAAGTTGAATGAATAAATCGTCCGATTCGAAGCCAGAATAACAAGTAAAGTCTAGGTGGATTTTTCCTTAAGTATTGTCTTAAGTCAATCGATTTTCCGCAAAAGCAATTCTCCAATTCTTTTCTTTGTGAGTTCTTAGTTTAGATAATTAGTTAATTAAAACAAAACCTCTTTATTCTTAGGCTAGATAATAAATAGACAATCATTACTAGTACTTTTAGTTCCTTTGGGTTTGACAATCTGGCCTTGCTAAAACTATACTACTTTTCGATAGGTACACTTGCCTACATCGCGACAATAGCTAGTTCAAGAACGAGTAATTATAAATTTTTAAGACCTATCACGAAATCACGCGATCAGAGCATCTAAAGGGGGCATGGGTTCTAACCCCTTGGTAATCAAGGAGCATTTATTTTGCTATCAAGGGACGGCAAGACTTGTGTGGGATTTGAACTCTGGTGATAGAGAGTTTGAATGGGTCATAGAGCTTGTTGTGGAGGATATCAAGGAGGGATAAGGGGAGAAAATCTTGGAGAATTTCAAGGAATTTGAATTTGGACTGAGTTGTAGCGGAATGGGGGGTGCATGTGAGTACAAATTTGGCCAAGGGGGTTTTGGGAGTGTATTTTCTGTAATTGGTGGAGAGTAGGTGCTGAACTCCTTCTCTTCTATTTTGAGTTTGTTCTTTTTGACATTTTTGGTACCATTCTCCCTTGTGCCGATCTCTTTTTGTGCCTTTTGGGATTTAAGCCGAATTTCTTTGTTCTCATTTCTTTCTTTTGATTCTACCTTGTGCCGAAACATATTTCCCTTTTCATTCTTCCCCTCATTTTTCTCTTTTCTTTCTTCCCTTCTAAATCTTTGGCCGAATATATCCTTCCTCTAATACCAATCTTTCTTTAGTTTTCTCCACACGTTTCTTTCTTTGGCCGACCCTACTATTGAACTTAACTCCTCCTTGCCGAAACTTCTTCCCTTTTCTTCAAATATTTTCTTGATTCTTTGTTCATCATTTTAGTATCTATGTTACTCGGTTGTTTGGTTGGCTGAATTTTGGACTCCCCTACTATTGCTAAGTATATCGTGTGGGCAACTCTGTCTCTTTTACTATTTTTTGAAAAGCCGAATATTCCTTCTCATAAATCTCTATACTTGTCGATTGGTGACCTCTTTTCCCATGATGCGTGTTCGTAGATTCCAGGTGTCGCTGAGAAACGAAGGGCGTAGCACATTCTCGAACCATTGAACCCTGTCTTCCAAATACTTGAGTAAGGCCGATTGCCCCTAGCCTCTTAAGTGTTATCTCTATGATTACAGGCAACATTTTAGTTAGTTCTACCTATTAATCTGTCGTGACTGCAGTTAGGTGCCTAAACGCGAGTGATCAACCCTAACTATTCCTGACACAGTTGGAAACTCTCTTTTCGGTCAGGGTAAGCGCAAGTGTTGGGTTATGGTTTAGTTGTTCTCGATTGTTTTAAGTGGAGACTAACTAAATGTTGGATCGATTGTAGGCTTTGGACTCATAGGAGGTTCTCTCATTTTTGAAAATCTAGGTGTGTAACCGTACACCCAAACTTTTGCTACTGCCAAACGATGGACGAAGGTGTGTATCCACACCATTACATTGTTGTGAGTCGACAAAAGCGGACAAGCTGAAACTTCGGCAGTTGAGGCCTCACGAGTGTGCGAATGCCTGCACGATAAATCAAGGCCACAAATCAGGGACAATAGACTGTAGTGGCCGCCCCGAGTGTTTTCATGAGCTCGGGCCGTAATGGGCCGAGATGGGTCGAGTGGGCCCAATGGGCTCATGGGCCCCACATGGATAAAGTATTCGGTAAGTGGAAAATAATAGAGTGGACTATGGGGTTCATATAGCTACGATTGAAATTAGGCTGTTTGGGCCACGCGAGCGTGTAGGCCTACTTGGGCCGAGTAATGGGCTTTGGGCCTATTTACACTGTTTTGGCCATACGGGTTATCTAAGTTGTTCGTGATGACTGTTGACCATTTGAAGGGTCGTTAGCTATACTGAGACCTCGAAATTTGTTAAATGACCAAAGTACCCATGAGGGGTGAAAAGATTATTATACCCTAGAGGTAGGTTGATTGATGAGTGTATGATATTTGCATGATGTATCTGAGCATGAAACCTTGCATACACATAATAATTATGACATAACATTCTGTATTGGGGTTGGGATTCTGATTCGGAGGAAGTTCTGTACTAGTGGCTTTGCCACGTTTTACCGTTATAGTGGCTTTGCCACGTATTCTGACATTAATGGCTAGCCATGTTTACTGTTACTAGTAGCTTGGCTGCGTTACTGTTAGCAGCTTTGCTGCGATATTGGTGTGTTGGGTGGGTAGGTCGATTTAATCCCCAAATGCTGTGTTGGATGGTACGGGTGGTGTGATGGTTGGATTAGGTTGCATACCTACACTGTATTTATATTGTTTTGGGCATAGGCCCACTCTGTCACTGTATAGGGCTCAGGCCTAGACTGCACTGTTACTGAATAGGGTTCAGGCCTAGACTAATGCTGTATGCTTTGGTTATTGTTAACTGGTAGGGGATTACACACTGAGTTTTCATAAACTTACCTTTCCTTTTTAATGTGCAGGTAATCCCCAGCCTTAGGATTTGGAGCCACGAGGGTCTCAGAAGTGGCCATGCGACCGCAGTCTGGTTGATTATGACTTAATTTATTCAAAGATTTTATATTTGGGTTTTAATTATGTAATAACGCCATTTGGGGAATTTTTTTAAACTTTTATTTGGCTTTGACTTTGTATTTTAACTCGCTAGAGTAGGAATATCGAGTTTTCAAAATAACAACGGTTTCAAAGGAAACATGCATTTTCAACCTTAAGGTTTTCAACTGGAGAAGCTTCTGTGGTTTTAATCGGAGTAAGGAACCAATGATAACACATGTTTTGGTAAGCTAATTTCGATTATTATAACGGAATCTACCGAGTTTACTTAAGCAATAAAAACTAAATGGGCTTCTAGCCTAAAAACGTTTTATCACCATCAAGTTCAAGATTTAGATGGCACTTTGATGTTACACGCCAGATTCGGTCGAAATGTCTAGGCTAGGTTTAGGTTGTTACATGACATGTTTGTATTTTGTTGATTAATGGAAGATTATGAAAGTTTGATGTGTGATGAACGTATTTTACTAATTGATTTTTAATGAAAACATCTAAAAAGGACTTGTTTGTAAAAAGGTGTAAAAATGAGTAGTAAAAATGTGAAATAAAGGAAAATGTGGGCTGAAATGAGCATGGTATAGGTTCGGCTAGGCTAATTAACCAAGAAAATATATGCATTTCATTCTACGAGCCTAGGGACTAAAGTATAAATAAGTGAAAAGTTAGGGGTAAAAAGGTAATTTTACCAAAGTATGTGTTATGGGTCGATTTGAACAATGTATGTATTGAACAAGTTAAATTTGGCATTATAGATCAAGAAAAATGTGATTCGGGTCTTGATCCGGGGAAAAACAAAGTTTACGAAGATTAGGCTCGTTTCTATCATTTTGTGCAGAGTAAGTTCATTTGCAAACTATGCAACATATACCATACTTTAAATACTTTAATATTGCATGCATGGTAAGTACATCAATATTTAATGTGATGTTGTACCATGTGTTAGTGCTTAAATTTTATTATGAATTATGCTTTGATTATTCCATGAGTATGTGATTGGTGCTATGGATATTGAAATCGACATTACGAGCAAGCTCAATAGAAATGTGTGTCGAATAATCCCGTTTGAACCCCAGGAATAGTTTAGGATACAAGTGACACGTCACTAGGAATTATGTGGTCTGAGCTCATGAGTTGAAGTTTGAGTTCATGATATATGTTACACAAGTTTGGCGGTCCGGGTATTGATCTTATATGTTCTATCGATGGCTGGGCAGTCCGGCATGTCTTGCGGATACTTGATAGCTTGTGTGAGCAGGCCATGTAGCTACATCATAACCGATAGCTTATGTGAGTAGACCCGTGATGTGACAGCCCTAAAGTGACCCTAGTCGGAAAGCAGTTTCGGGACCGCTAAACCGAGTCACCAAATTATTTGAATATGATATCTATTGTCTAAAATATGTGATTATGAATGTGTGAAAGTTTTAAGCTTCGATTTAGTAAATTGCATGTGAAATTAGTCGATAGGACTTATGTGTGACACTTTTGAAATGTAATAGGTAAATCTATAAGGATCTATTAGTGCATGTAATCAAAGGGGTGGACTTGCATGTCAATTTCCCCCTTTTTATTTGCTAGTGGCCGGCCATGACAAAGGATGATGGGCAAAACATGTCATAAAACATGTTGTGACAATGGTGTATGTTAGGAAAAATAAAATAAGGAGTATGGGTAATAAAGAAATGGAAGAAAAAAAAAAGAGAATGGTGTGAGTGTTCCCCCCCCATTGCCGTGAGTTGAGGGAAAGAAGAAGAAAAAAAAAAGTGTCCATCATTTTTCACTTCTTTTGGCTGAAAATTCTAAGGAAGAAAGAAAACAAGTTGTGTCCTTTGGTTCATCCTTGGCCGAATAGAGGAAAGAAAGGAAGGGGAGGAGCTTGAAACAATCGGCTATGGTGATTTGCTAGACTAAGGTATGTTTGATGTTGTCCATGAGATGCATGCATGTTTTAGTTGGTAGCTTGAGTTCTACCTAGCCCATGGTCTAAATCTTGCTAGGTGGTGGAAATGACACTCGGCCATGGATGCATCATTCTTGCTTGGTGTTGATATTGTTTACATGCTAAAAATGAAGCTTTGAAATGATGCATGTGAAGGTGGATTGATGACTCTTAAATCTTCTTTTTAGCATTTTTTTTGAGTGAGACATTAAGTTCTTTGTTTAACCATGACCAAAATCAAAATGGTATGGTGTTGGGATGCATTCGGCCATGGTAGGAAGTAGAAGAGAAATATGTTGTTGTTCACGTTATTGGATGAGAAATGGTAGTAAGGTGAAGTGCAAATGCTAGTGTTTGATTTACTAGTGTATATGTGTGTATTAGCCAAGTTTTGAACTTGAAACAAAATGGTGTCTAGTCAATACAAGTGACCATACTTGTAGAATGTATTAAGTGTTGCAATCGGCCCCAACATAGACATGTATGTTCAGCCACATGAATGAGTATATGAGTTGATGTGTATGTTCGGCCACATGAATGAGTATATGAGTTGATGTGTATGTTCGGCCACATGAATGAGTATATGAGTTGATGTGTATGTTCGGCCATAGGTAGCCTATTGATGGCTTTAGCTTGACTTAGAAAATTCGGCTAAGCGGAATATTAGCAAATATGTTGAATTCGATTCGTGATTTTGTACATATGGGACTTTAATGTCTAATGTATATATGGGCTAATACCTTGAGCTTCTCTTTGATGTTCGAATGAATTGTATTAAATTGCTTGATGTGATTAAAAATGCGTATGATCATTGTGTATTTGAGCTAAAAGGTGGCCATATGACCTATCAAACTCCTTGTCATATTCGGCCATAAGCTAGCAAAATGAGACTTTAATAAGTTAAATTTGTTTGAATTAGCTCAAGAGCTTAGAGGACCACAGTTGGATAAGGGAAAGGAAAAAGTGATCGAATAGCCGTTGAAGCCGTTCGACAACATCCGAGGTAAGTTCTTGAGTAATAGAACTTAGATTATGCTTTGATTAGATCATGTTTTAAGCAAATTAAAATCATGCTTTTTGTGTGTGGCTATTGAGCCGAAATTGCAAGTGTGAAAAGTGCCTTGTGTTTGAGTTTTGCTAATGAAAATGAAATACGAATGTGTCATGATTTATTGATAAATGTGCATTGTTATTCGAATGATGTCCGGGCTAAGTCCCGAAGGCTTTGTGCTAAGTGACTATATCCGGACTAAGATCCGAAGGCATTTGTACAAGTTACTAAATCTGGGTTAAGTCCCGAAGGCATTTGTGCGAGTTACTAAATCCGGGTTAAGTCCCGAAGGCATTTGTGCGAGTTACTAAATCCGGGTTAAGTCCCGAAGGCATTTGTGCGAGTTATTATAACCGGGCTATGTCCCGAAGGCATTTGAACGAGTAGCTATATCCGGTTAAACTCCGAAGGTACGTGATTCGGGAATGAATGAACTTGCTGTAAAAATTTCAGTTAATACGCTTGTGAAATCCCAACAATGAGGTATGTTTTGTATGTGCTTTGAATTAGTTGAGCCCTTACAAATAAGTATTCACTCAGTTGATAAATGAGTTACCGGCCTTTGGCTAAGTTGATCTTTGAGTATGAATATAAGGGTTGGTAATGTGAAGTAAGTATGATATTGAGAATTTGTGCATGTGAAATTATCTGTTTAGCTACATAAGTGCTATACTTTGGTTGTGTCTAAATTTATGACTCAAACTTACTAAGCATTAAATGCTTACTCCGTTTCTTTGATTCTCTGTTTTATAGATTTTGGTTCTTCAGCTATCGGACTGGATTTTGAAGTCAAGTCGCCCACACTATCAAAGCTCCTTTCGGTATATTTTTGGTTGGACTTTGAAATGGCATGTATAGGACTACCCTTTGTTGTAGGTCATGTACCTTTCAGTTTTGTGTAAATTTGGATAGCCATGCGAAAATGGCTTAAGTATACTTTGGGCATGGTATTATAATCATTGTATGTTGTTCATTAAGAGGTATGGAAATGTTTGGAGATGATTAGCCATTGGGGTGGTTAATCATGATCATATTTTGTGCTATTTATGTTAAAGGGCTAGTTGAATCATGGAAACTATGAAATAGGTAAAGCCTACCTTAAAGACAGATGCTGACAGCTGCAGTGACGTGGTTGTGAAAAATCACTAAAAATAGTAGGAATGGAATTAAATAGTGAATAAATTATGTAAATGAACCTTGACGAGTCTATTTTCATAGGAAAGTAACGAAACAATCATATGAACAGCATGTTAAGAGATATTTAAGTTTTCGTGAGACAGGGCCAGAACGGCTTTTGGAGTCCCTGTTCCGACTTTGGAAATTCATTATAAATTGACCAGAGATAATTAGAAGTCATGCCATATATGTACAGATTCCTTTTCAAGTCTAGTTTCTGTAGAAATAAACGCCATCAGTATTGAAGCCCTGTACAGGGAGATATCCAAGTCGTAATGCACAAAGATCAGTGTAGTCGATCCCTGTAACATGGGGGACTTTAACTAATAAACTGTACTAATTGGCCCTACCAAAAATTCTAGAAAAAAATTCGTAGATGCACATATGAGTATAGTTTCAGGGAAAAATCACGAAACTGATTTTTGAGTTGTGGAACTCAAGATATGATTTTTAAGGTGACAGTGACGCAGTTAGCCAGCTGTCTGGAAATTTTTAAAATGAACTGTGCAAGTAAGTGGATTAAGCCCGTTAACCCCTCGTGTCCGACTCCGGCGACGGTCTCGAGTAAGGGGTGTTACAGTTTTATTGGTATCAGAGCTACAGTTTAGTCAATTCTAGGACTACCGTAATGCGTTTGTTTCTAGCTATACATGCCATTTTATGTGATTATTTGATAGTGTGGTGATTTCTGACATTTGCAAATGTGTCTATTTATAGTAATGGATCCCGATCCCGACCGAACGGTAGCTGATGATCTTGAGAGTGTAGCGCCTGCTCCCGCACAAGGGACAGCACCGGCGGACTCTCAACCTAATGCTAGTAATCCGAATGATGAAGCTAGACAAGCTTTCTATAGCGTGATGAATGATTGGTTCAACCAATACATTCGAACTAATACGGCTGTTCCACAACCTCCATTCCCAACAAACACAACCCCCGCACCTACAATGCCTCCGGTAACTGACCAAATAAGGTCAAATAAGCCCCCAGTTGATAGAATCCGAAAACACGGGGCTACTGAATTTAAGGCTACGGATAGCGATGATGCCGAGCAAGCTGAATTTTGGTTGGACAACACTATTCGGGTACTCGATGAGCTATCTTGCACACCCGATGAGTGCCTAAAGTGTACTATCTCCTTGCTACGTGATTCTGCCTACTATTGGTGGAATACGTTGACTTCTGTTGTGCCTAGAGAGCAAGTAACTTGGGAGTTCTTCCAAACCGAGTTTCGAAAGAAGTATATCAGTCAGAGATTCATTGACCAAAAACGGAAGGAATTTCTTGAACTCAAACAAGGTTCCATGTCGGTTACCAACTATGAATGGAAATTTGTGAGGCTTAGCCGGTACGCACGAGGATGCATTTCCTCGGAAGCCATAATGTGTAAACGTTTCGAGGATGGGCTAAATGATGAGATAAAGCTGTATGTTGGCATTTTAGAAATCCGAGAATTTGTGGTACTTGTCGAGCGAGCTTGCAAAGCCGAGGAGCTCAGTATGGAGAAAAGAAAAGCTGAGGTGGGAGCAAAGGAGTTCCGTAAGAGGTCTTCGGGGAAGCCCTTCCCACAGTCATCGAAGAAATTTAGAGATGGCTTAGGCCGGTTGAGAGACATTTCAGGCTTATCTAGACGAGATCGTGATCGACCCCCTGTGAGTGCACGAGTCACTTGATCGCCGATGTTGGAAATGATCGTCGAGACGTAAGCGGAGTGTCGATTGTGGTAAATGGCACTCGGGGAGTTGTAGATTCCATGACCGCTCCTGTTACAAGTGCGGGTCAGTTGACCACTTCATTAAAGATTGCCCGAGGTTGTCTGAACAGAATGCAAATCAGAGTAGGAAACCGGGTGCTACCACTGCTCGAGGTAGACCATCTAGAAATACGGGCAATGCTAGTGGTGGTCAGAGAGGATCTAGGGATGCTACGACCAGATCTGAGGCTCGTGCTCCAGCTAGGGCTTATGCTATACGCGCACGCGAGGATGCTTTTTCGCCAAATGTTATTGCCGGTACTTTTACTCTCCTTGATACTAACGTGATTGCTTTGATTGACCCTGGTTCTACTCATTCTTATATATGCGAAACCTTAGCATCCAGTAAGACTTTACCTATTGAGTCTACTGAGTTCGTAATTCGGGTGTCAAATCCCTTGGGGTCATTACGTGCTTGTCAACAAGTGTGTAAGAAATGTCCCCTAGTACTTCGAGGTTCCTGTTTTCCGACGGACTTGATGCTGTTGCCGTTTGACGAATTTGATGTTATCCTTGGTTTAGATTGGTTGATCGTGCATGATGCGGTTGTGAATTGTAAAAGCAAGACTATTGATTTGAGATGCGCAAATAACGAGATAATCCGAGTTGAGTCTACAAACTTAAAGGGGTTGCCAGCTGTAATATCAGCAATGTTGGCCCGTAAATATGTAAGAAAGGGTGCGAAGCATACCTTGCGTATGTACTTGATGACAAGGAATTGGAAAAGAAACCGAATCTGTGCGGTGGTTTGTGAATACCCGGATGTTTTTCCCAAGAATTACGGGTTTACCATTGCTCAGAAGTAGAGTTTGGTATTGAGCTTGTACTGGGGACTACGCCAATTTCGATAGCTCCGTATCGTATGGCACCAACCGAGTTAAAGGAGTTGAAAGCTCAGTTGTAAGAGTTGACGGATAGAGGTTTCGCTCGACCAAGTTTCTCACCTTGGGGTGCACCAGAATTGTTTGTGAAAAAGAAGGACGGAACTATGAGGTTGTGCATTGACTATCGTCAGCTGAATAAAGTGACGATAAAGAATAAATATCCGTTACCGCATATTGATGATTTGTTTGATCAACTGAAGGGAGCCTTAGTGTTTTCAAAGATAGATTTGAGATCGGGTTATTACCAGTTGCGAATTCGAGATTCGGATATACCCAAAACTGCTTTCAGAACGAGATATGACCACTACGAGTTCTTAGTGATGCCGTTTGGGCTCACTAATGCCCCCGCGGTATTTATGGATTTGATGAATCGGATCTTCAGACAGTATTTGGACCGGTTCGTAGTTGTGTTCATTGACGACATCTTGGTCTATTCAAGAGATGAGACCGAACATCTTGAGCACCGAGATTAGTATTGCAAATTTTACGGGATAAGCGGTTATATGCTAAGTTCGATGAAGTGTGAGTTCGGTTAAGAGAGGTTAGCTTCTTGGGTCATGTGGTATCCGCGACGGTATTCGAGTTGACCCGAGCAAAATTTCAGCCATACTTAACTGGAAGCCTCAGAAATATTCTTGAGGTTCGAGCTTTTTGGGATCGCGGTTACATTACCGACGGTTTGTAAAGGTTTCTCGATGATAGCCACACCCATGACGAAGCTACTTCAAAAGATGTTAAGTTCGAATGGACGAAAAAATGTCAGAAAAGTTTTGATCAACTAAAAACTTATTTGACGGAAGCTCCAATTTTAGTGCAGCCCAAATCAGGCAAAGAGTTTATCATCTATAGTGACGCCTCCCTACTTGGGCTAGGTTGTGTATTGATGCAAGAAGGTCGAGTTGTGGCCTATGCGTCGAGACAATTAAAGCCACATGAGAAAAATTATCCGACCCATGATCTCGAATTAGCTGCCATCGTATTCGCCTTGAAAATATGGCGACATTACCTATTTGGTGAGAAGTGCCATGTATTTTCGGATCACAAAAGTCTCAAATATTTGATGACCTAAAGAGACTTGAATCTGCGACAAAGGCGTTGGCTTGAGTAGTTGAAAGATTATGAGCTGGTCATTGATTATCACCCGGGAAAGGCTAATGTGGTTGCGGACGCCTTAAGCCGGAAATCACTGTTTGCTTTACGAGCGATGAATGTACACTTGTCTGTTCTACCCGACAATGTGTTAGTAGCTGAATTAAAGGCCAAGCCATTATTGATTCATCAAATTCGTGAAGTTCAGAAAGTCGACGATGAGTTGGTTGCAAAACAGGCTGAATGTGTTCCGAATGTGGAATCGGAGTTTCAAATTGATGATGACGATTGTTTGAGGTACAGAAATCGGTTGTGTGTTCCAAGAAATTCAGAACTCATTTCGATGATTCTGAACGAAGCTCATTGTAGCCAAATATCAATTCACCCGGGGAGTACGAAAATGTAACACGACCTAAGACGTCAGTTTTGGTGGCATGGTATGAAACGAGGCATTTCCGATTTTGTTTCGAAGTGCTTAGTATGTCAGCAAGTGAAGGCGGAACATCAAGTGCCTACGGGTTTGCTACAGCCGAGCATGATACCTGAATGGAAATGGGAACGAGTCACGACGGATTTTGTATCTGGGTTGCCAGTATCGGCAAGTAAGAAAGATGCGATTTGGGTTGTTGTGGTTAGACTGACTAAGTCGGCTCATTTTATCCCCGTACGTATGGATTTTTCATTGGATAAACTAGCTGAATTATATGTTTCTCAGATTGTGAGATTACACGGGTTACCAATTTCTATTGTGTCGGATAGAGATCCGAGATTCACCTCACGATTTTGGAAGAAATTGCAAGAAGCTTTGGGTACCAAGTTGCATTTTAGCACCGCTTTTCACCCCCAAACCGAGGGTCAATCCGAGTGGATAATTCAAATACTCGAGGATATGTTGAGATGCTGCATCCTTGAGTTTAGTGGTTCATGGGAACGGTATTTACCTTTGATTGAATTCGCTTACAACAATAGTTTTCAATCAAGTATTAAGATGGCACCTTACGAGGCCTTGTACGGGCGTAAATGCCGTACACCATTGTTTTGGACCGAGCTCGGTGAAAGCAAAATTTTCGGTGTGGATTTGATTAAAGATGCTGAACAGAAAGTAAAAATAATTCGTGAAAGTCTGAAGGCAGCATCAGATCGTCAAAAGTCGTACGCGGATTTAAAACGAAGAGATATTGAGTATCAGGTGGGAGACAGAGTGTTTCTTAAGGTGTCGCCTTGGAAAAAGATACTCAGATTTGGCTGTAAAGGCAAATTGAGTCCGAGATTCATTGGGCCGTACGAAATCTCCGAACGAGTTGGTCCAGTTGCGTATAGATTGATTTTGCCCCCTGAACTCGAAAGGATCCACAACGTTTTTCATGTTTCGATGCTTGACGTTCTGATCCGATCCTTCACGGTAATAAACCCCTCCAAGATCGAAATTCAAGCCGATATGAGTTATGAAGAAGAATCGATTCAGTATCCTAGCTCGTGAAGTGAAAGAGTTACGAAACAAAAAGGTTCCTTTAGTAAAAGTGTTATGGCTCAAACACGGGATAGAAGAAGCTACTTGGGAACCCGAGAACTCTATGAGAGAGCGATACCCAAACCTATTTACCGGTAAGATTTTCGGGACGAAAATTTCTTAAGTGGGGAGAGTTGTGACACCCTAAAGTGACCCTAGTCGGAAAGTGGTTTGGGACCGCTAAACCGAGTCACCAAATTATTTGAATATGATATCTATTGTCTAAAATATGTGATTATGAATGTGTGAAAGTTTTAAGCTTCGATTTAGTAAATTGCATGTGAAATTAGTCGATAGGACTTATGTGTGACACTTTTGAAATGTAATAGGTAAATCTATAAGGATCTATTAGTGCATGTAATCAAAGGGTGGACTTGCATGTCAATTTCCCCTTTTATTTGCTAGTGGCCGCCATGACAAAGGATGATGGGCAAAATATGTCATAAAACATGTTGTGACAATGGTGTATGTTAGGAAAAATAAAATAAGGAGTATGGGTAATAAAGAAATGGAAGAAAAAAAAGAGAATGGTGTGAGTGTTCCCCCATTGTCGTGAGTTGAGGAAAGAAGAAGAAAAAAAAGTGTCCATCATTTTCACTTCTTTTGGCTGAAAATTCTAAGGAAGAAAGAAAACAAGTTGTGTCCTTTGGTTCATCCTTGGCGAATAGAGGAAAGAAAGGAAGGGAGGAGCTTGAAACAATCGGCTATGGTGATTTGCTAGACTAAGGTATGTTTGATGTTGTCCATGAGATGCATGCATGTTTTAGTTGGTAGCTTGAGTTCTACCTAGCCCATGGTCTAAATCTTGCTAGGTGGTGGAAATGACACTCGGCTATGGATGCATCATTCTTGCTTGGTGTTGATATCATTTACATGCTAAAAATGAAGCTTTGAAATGATGCATGTGAAGGTGGATTGATGACTCTTAAATCTTCTTTTTAGCATTTTTTTTGAGTGAGACATTAAGTTCTTTGTTTAACCATGACCAAAATCGAAATGGTATGGTGTTGGGATGCATTCGGCCATGGTAGGAAGTAGAAGAGAAATATGTTGTTGTTCACGTTATTGGATGAGAAATGGTAGTAAGGTGAAGTGCAAATGCTAGTGTTTGATTTACTAGTGTATATGTGTGTATTAGCCAAGTTTTGAACTTGAAACAAAATGGTGTTTAGTCAATACAAGTGACCATACTTGTAGAATGTATTAAGTGTTGCAATCGGCCCCAACATAGACATGTATGTTCGGCCACATGAATGAGTATATGAGTTGATGTGTATGTTCGGCCACATGAATGAGTATATGAGTTGATGTGTATGTTCGGCCATAGGTAGCCTATTGATGGCTTTAGCTTGACTTAGAAAATTCGGCTAAGCGGAATATTAGCAAATATGTTGAATTCGATTCGTGATTTTGTACATATGGGACTTTAATGTCTAATGTATATATGGGCTAATACCTTGAGCTTCTCTTTTGATGTTCGAATGAATTGTATTAAATTGTTTGATGTGATTAAAAATGCGTATGATCATTGTGTATTTGAGCTAAAAGGTGGCCATATGACCTATCAAACTCCTTGTCATATTCGGCCATAAGCTAGCAAAATGAGACTTTAGTAAGTTAAATTTGTTTGAATTAGCTCAAGAGCTTAGAGGACCACAGTTGGATAAGGGAAAGGAAAAAGTGATCGAATAGCCGTTGAAGCCGTTCGACAACATCCGAGGTAAGTTCTTGAGTAATAGAACTTAGATTATGCTTTGATTAGATCATGTTTTAAGCAAATTAAAATCATGCTTTTTGTGTGTGGCTATTGAGCCGAAATTGCAAGTGTGAAAAGTGCCTTGTGTTTGAGTTTTGCTAATGAAAATGAAATACGAATGTGTCATGATTTATTGATAAATGTGCATTGTTATTCGAATGATGTCCGGGCTAAGTCCCGAAGGCTTTGTGCTAAGTGACTATATCCGGACTAAGATCCGAAGGCATTTGTACGAGTTACTAAATCTGGGTTAAGTCCCGAAGGCATTTGTGCGAGTTACTAAATCCGGGTTAAGTCCCGAAGGCATTTGTGCGAGTTACTAAATCCGGGTTAAGTCCCGAAGGCATTTGTGCGAGTTATTATAACCGGCTATGTCCGAAGGCATTTGAACAGTAGCTATATCCGGTTAAACTTGAAGGTACGTGATTCGGGAATGAATGAACTTGCTGTAAAAATTTCAGTTAATACGCTTGTGAAATCCCAACAATGAGGTATGTTTTGTATGTGCTTTGAATTAGTTGAGCCCTTACAAATAAGTATTCACTCAGTTGATAAATGAGTTACCGCCTTTGGCTAAGTTGATCTTTGAGTATGAATATAAGGGTTGGTAATGTGAAGTAAGTATGATATTGAGAATTTGTGCATGTGAAATTATCATTTAGCTACATAAGTGCTATACTTTGGTTGTGTCTAAATTTATGACTCAAACTTACTAAGCATTAAATGCTTACTCCGTTTCTTTGATTCTCTGTTTTATAGATTTTGGTTCTTCAGCTATCGGACTCGGGATTTTGAAGTCGAAGTCGCCCACACTATCAAAGCTCCTTTCGGTATATTTTTGGTTGGACTTTGAAATGGCATGTATAGGACTACCCTTTGTTGTAGGTCATGTACCTTTCAGTTTTGTGTAAATTTGGATAGCCATGCGAAAATGGCTTAAGTATACTTTGGGCATGGTATTATAATCATTGTATGTTGTTCATTAAGAGGTATGGAAATGTTTGGAGACGATTAGCCATTGGGGTGGTTAATCATGATCATATTTTGTGCTATTTATGTTAAAGGGCTAGTTGAATCATGGAAACTATGAAATAGGTAAAGCCTACCTTAAAGACAGATCTTTGACAGCTGCAGTGACGTGGTTGTGAAAAATCACTAAAAATAGTAGGAATGGAATTAAATAGTGAATAAATTATGTAAATGAACCTTGACGAGTCTATTTTCATAGGAAAGTAACGAAACAATCATATGAACAGCATGTTAAGAGATATTTAAGTTTTCGTGAGACAGGGCCAGAACGGCTTTTGGAGTCCCTGTTCCGACTTTGGAAATTCTTTATAAATTGACCAGAGATAATTAGAAGTCATGCCATATATGTACAGATTCCTTTTCGAGTCTAGTTTCTGTAGAAACAAACGGCATCAGTAGTGAAGCCCTGTACAGGGAGATATCCAAGTCGTAATGCACAAAGGTCAATGTAGTCGATCCCTGTAACATGGGGGACTTCAACTAATAAACTGTACTAATTGGCCCGACCAAAAATTCTAGAAAAAATTTGTAGATGAATATATGAGTCTAGTTTCAGGGAAAAATCACGAAACTGATTTTCGAGTTGTGGAACTCAAGTTATGATTTTTAAGGTGACAGTGACACGCTTAGCCACCGTCTGAAATTTTAAAATGAACTGTGCAAGTAAGTGGATTAAGCCCGTTAACCCCTCGTGTCCGACTCTGGCGACGGTCTCGGGTAAGGGGTGTTACACGTGAGTAGCTCGAAAGCGAGCAACATGTGATATGTGATATGAGGTAGCATTGGCTACATATGAGGCACTTAGGTGAGGGATTTCGATGTAGTCGATGGTATTCCAAGTGCTCAATGGGTAGTCCAAGAGAAGCTCAATGGGTAATATCAAAGAATACGTCAAAGACGAGAAAGTAAGTTATTTTGTACAAGTGGGCATAGGTATGTACATCGAACTCATGAGAATGCCATGAGATTTGATGAACTTGTGGTAAGAATGTATATGAGAAAGTTATGCTTATGGGACTTGATGACATGTATGAAACTTTGCCTATGTTAATTGTACAATTTATGTTGCTTATTATTTGCAATGAACTTACTAAGCTTTAAAGCTTACCCCCTTCTTTCTTTTTATAGTGCCGCCAAGCTAGCTCGGGGATCAGAGGACGTCAGAGTTTTCGATCACACTATCAATTGAATATTTGGTATAGTTAGATTCAACATTTGGATATGGCATGTATAGGGACTTGGTCTTTTTGTTATGTGTCATATTGATTAGCCAAATGTGTCAGCTCATGATGGTATTGTGATTCATTTTGTATTTGGCCATGAAAGGTGGCTCATATTGATTATTTGGGTTGTAACCCTAATCATTTGTGCATGCATAAAAATGTGTTATGCTTGATGTGGTTTCTTGTGGTTAATTATGTTAATAAGTGTGGTGGATGGTATGTATATTTAATGTATGAAATATGATTAATTAGTATGACAATAAATGTGGTATAATGATGAATAGATATGAAATTGGTGTGGAATGCCAGAAGAAAGCCTAATGGTTAAGTATGAGATATGTTGACACTACCAAATTATAAATTAACCATGTATGTGAATGCTTGAGTGACCAAAGGAGCCATATTGCATGCCATGAAGTTATTGTAGATAGGTGAGTGTTCAAGGGTGGTAGGTAAATGGCTTGGAAAATAGCCTAGGAATTATCCACATATTTGGACATACGGGCATGTGTCTAGGCTGTGTGTGACACATGTTCTGCCCCATGGGCATGTGGTCTGCCCGTGTGTCCCCTGCACCCTAATTAATGCAAAAGAGAATGCCAGTAGTAAACACACAGCTAGAGGCACGGCCGTGTGTCTCAGCTGTGTGGAGGACACGACTTTAGCGCATGGGTGTGTACCCAGGCCGTGTGAAGTCTGCACTTAATTTTGAGAATTTAATTTGCCACACAGGCTAAGCACACGGGAGTGTGCTATGGCCGTGTGACCTCGTCTTTCTAATGGCGTCATAGTCAGAGAGTTACACGGGCTGAGGACACGGCGTGTCCCAAGCCATACAGGCATGTGTGACCATACGACCTACCCACACAGGCGTGTGATTCTCCAAAATAAGAAAAATGTTCTAAGTGTTGAAAAGGTTATGAAAGTTCTCGGTTTAGTCCTGAGCCACTTTTTATGTATGTTTTGGGCCTCGTAAGCCCTTAAAAGGGACGATATGCATCTGCATGAATGATTTTTAATTTGGATGAAATTTTATGGCTCAGTTTTGTTTGTTTGTTTACGTTTAAGTTCGGTAATGCCTTGAACCCTGTCCCAGCATTGGATACAAGTAACGGGTGTTACATTTATGGTATTAGAGCTACGATTTAGTTGGTTCTTGGACTAACGTAGCATGTGTGTGAGTCTAGCTATACATGCCATACATATATTATGATAGTGTGACAACTCCTGACGATTTGTGTTTTCATATTGTAAATGGATCCTGACAGAGCAGTGGCGGATGATGTTAAAAGTAACACGCCTGCTCTATTTGAAGGAGCAGTTCCATCTGATAGTAGACCCACAACTGTTGGTAGAAAAGAAAGAGGCATGGAAGCCTTTCTCCATATGATGGATGCCTGGTACATGGAGTTCGTTCGAATGAACCCGAATGCTCAACCACCTCCACCCCCTCCAAATCCCCAACCCGTACCCCAAGTGCCTCAAGGTATGGATTTTATGAGATTTCAAAGAACCTCGGTTGACAAAATTCGAAAGCAATGAGCTAAGGAATATAGGGCCAATGCTGATGATGACCCCAAGAAAGTGAAATTTTGGCTTGCGAATTCTCTTTGGGTATTCGATGAGATATCATGCACACCCAAAAAATGTTTGAAGTGTGCTATTTCTTTGTTGAGAGACGCGACATATCATTAGTGGAAGACATTAGTTTCAGTGGTTTTGAAAGAAAGGGTCACATGGGAATTCTTTCAAGAGAAGGTCCGAAAGAAATACATTAGTGAACGATTCATTGATCAAAAGGTAAGGAATTTCTTGACTTGAAACAAAGCCACATGTCAGTTACAGAGTACGAAAGAGAGTTTTTTCGGCTCAGCAAATATGCTTAGGAGTTTGTATCCTTCGAGGCTAAAATGTGTAGAATGTTTGAAGACAGACTTAATGAGGATATTAGAGTGTTAGTGGGTATTCTTGAGCTAAAAGCATTTGTTGTACTTCTGGATCAGGCTTGTAAAGCCGAGGAACTGACCAAAGAAAAGAAAAAAGCCAAGGCTGAGGTTAGAGATTTAAGAAAGAGGCCGATGAGCAAGTCACTTCCAATGCAGTCTAAGAAATATAGAGATATGTATTCTCGTTCTCATGTTTTGGCTGGGCATTCATACAAAAATCGTAATAAGCAAAATTCGGGCTTTAAATCTCAGTCTACATCCAAGCCTAAGTGCCAACAATGTGGTAGAATTCATTTTGGTATGTGTAGGACGAATGATAGATCTTGATTTTTGGTGTGGTTCTCAAGACCACTATATCAAAGACTGTCCTGAGATGGTTGGGAAAGAAAAATTTCAGAGTACAAGGTTGGGTAGTACGGCTACAAAAGGGAGACCCTTGAGAAATGCTGGTAATAAGGCTAGTAGTAAAAATGTAATTAGGGATACAGCGGTGAGATCCAAAGTTAGAACTCTGGCTAGAGCCTATGCCATACGTGCGCGTGAGGATGCATCTTCTCCTGATGTATCACTATTACTTTTTTCTTTATGATGCTACTGTTATTGCTTTGCTTGACCCTGGTTCTACTCATTCATATGTGTGCATTAAATTGATATCTAGCATGAATATGCCTGTTGAGTCTACGGAATTTATGATTAAGGTGTCAAACCCGTTAGGCAAGCTTGTTTTAGTTGATAAGGCATGTAAGAAATGCCCGTTGATGATTAGAGGTTATTATTTTTCGGCTGACTTGATGTTGTTATTGTTTGATGAATTTGATGTTATATTGGGTATGGATCAGTTGACATTTCATGATGCTATAGTAAATTATAGACAGAAAGTTATTGAATTGAAATGTGAAAATGGTGAAATTCTCCGGGTTGAATCAGATGAGTCAGATAGGTTGCCAATCGTGATCTCTTTGATGTCTGCTTGGAAATGTATGAGAAAAGGGTGTGACGCTTACTTGGCTTATGTATTGAATACAAAAGAGTCTGAATTGAAGATTGAATCAGTGTCTGTTGTATGTGAGTATTTAGATGTATTCCCAGAAGAATTGCCAGGTTTACCTCAAATTAGAGAAGTTGAATTTGGTATTGAGTTAGCCCCTAGTACAGCACCTATCTCGATTGCTCCATATAGGATGGCCCTAACTAAGTTGAAAGAACTGAAGTCACAGTTGCAAGAGTTGACTGATAAGGGTTTTGTGAGACCGAGCTTTTCACCGTGGGGTGCTCTGGTATTATTCATGAAAAAAAAAGATGGATTTATGAGATTGTGTATAGACTACCGACAACTCAATAAGGTAACAATCAAGAAAAAATATCCTTTGCCAAGGATCTATTACCTATTTGATCAATTGAAAGGAGTGACATGGTTTTCTAAAATAGACTTGAGGTCCGGCTACTATCAGTTGCGAGTTAAAGAATCGAATGTGCCTAAAACTGCTTTTAGAACGAGGTATGGCCGCTATGAATTTCTTGTTACGCCATTTGGGTTAACGAATGCTCCTACAGTGTTTATGGACTTAATGAATCGAATATTTTGACCATATTTGGATAAGTTTGTTGTTGTGTTTATTGATGATATTCTGATATATTCGAGAGATGAGACAGAACATGCCGAGCACTTGAGAACTGTTTTGCAGAATTTGAGAGACAAACAGTTGTATGCCAAGTTCAGTAAAAGTGAGTTTTGGTTTTGAGAAGTTGGATTCTTGGGCCACATTGTTTCGGGTGATGATGTTAGAGTTGACCCGAGTAAGATCTCAGCTATTGTTGAATGGAAATCGTTGAGGAATGTAACTGAGGTTATAAGCTTTCTAGGCTTGGCCGGTTATTACAGATGGTTTGTTAAAGGATTTTCCATGATCGCTACTCCGATGATGAGGTTGTTATAGAAAGATGTCAAGTTTGAATGGACAGAAAAATGCGAGCAGAGTTTTGAGAAATTAAAGGCATTGTTGACTGAGGCTCTGGTTTTAGTACAACCCGAGTCAGGTAAAGAATTTGTGATTTATAGTTATGCTTCCTTCAATGGTTTGGGATGTGTACTTATGCAAGAGGGTAAAAATAGTTTGGGATGTGTACTTATGCAAGAGGGTAAAGTCGTAACTTACGCTTCAAGACAGTTGAAGCCTCACGAGAAGAACTATCTGACACATGACTTAGAGTTGGCCAACATAGTGTTTGCTTTGAAGATTTGGCGACATTATTTATATGGTGAGAAATGCCATGTTTACACCGATCACAAAAGTCTTAAGTACTTGATGACTCAAAAAGATTTGAACTTGCGGCAACGAAGATGGTTGGAACTTATAAAAGATTATAAGCTTATGATTGATTACCATCCGGGTAAGGCAAATGTGGCCACTGACGCTTTGAGTAGGAAGTTGATATTTTCCTTGAGGGCTATGAATACACGTCTGACTTTGTTAGATGATGGTTCAATTCTAGCTGAGTTGAGAGCTAGATTGACTTTTTTTCAACAAATTTGTGATGCTCAGAAAGTTGATAAAGAGTTGCAAGCCAAGAGAATTCAGTGTGAGTCCAGCAGTGAACTGGATTTTCTGAGTGACTCCGGTGGTTGTTTGAGATTTCGTGGTAGGATTTGTGTTCCGAAGGACACTAAGTTGATTCAGAATATTTTACATGAGGCACACAACGGTTGTTTGTCAGTTCACCAGGGCAGTACAAAGATGTACAATGACTTGAAGAAAATGTATTGGTGGAATGGTATGAATAGAGATATCTTAGAGTTTGTATCGAAATGCTTAGTTTGTCAGCAAGTAAAGGCCGAACACCAAGTACCCTTAAGTTTACTTCAACCCATCATGGTTCCCGATTGGATATGAGATCAAATTACTATGGATTTTGTGACAAGTTTGCCTTTAAATCTGAGAAAGAAAGATGCCATATGGGTTATTATCGACAGATTGACTAAATCGGCTCAAGTTATCCCGAAAATTGTGAGACTTTAACTCACTTGATAAGTTAGCTAAATTGTACATTGGTAAAATTGTGAGACTTCATGGAGTACCTATATCTATTGTATCGGATAGAGATCCAAGGTTCACATTACAGTTTTGGAAAAAGTTACAAGAAGCTTTGGGTACAAAGATGAACTTTAGCGCTACTTTCCATCCGCAGACTGATGGTCAGTCTGAGCGAGTAACTCAGATCTTTGAAGACATGCTCTGATGTTGTGTATTGGAATTCGAAGGCAGTTGGGAAAAGTACTTACCCTTGGTGGAGTTTGCCTACAACTATAGTTATCAGTCGAGTTTGAAAATGGTGCCTTGTGAGGCATTGTACGGACGTGAGTGCCAAACACCTTTATATTGGACTGAACCAAGAGAAAATTAGATTCACGGAGTTGATCTAGTCAAGGAAACTGAAGAGAAAGTAAAGGTAATTCGTAATTGTCTAAAAGCTGCTTCGGATAGACAAAAATCCTACACAAATTTGAAATGGAAATAGATTGAGTTTCAAGTCGGTGATAAGGTATTTTTGAAAGTGTCTCCATGGAAAAAGGTTTTGAGATTTGGTAGAAAAGGAAAGTTGAGTCCTCTTTTTATAGGGCCGTATGAGATCACCGAAAGAATAGGGCCAGTTGCCTATCGGTTGGCTTTACCATCTGAGTTGGAAAAGGTTCATGATGTGTTTCATGTGTCTATGTTGCGCCACTACCGATCTGATCCTTCATATGTGATTTCATCAACAGAAGTTGAGATTCGACTGGATATGACTTATGGTGAGGAACCGGTTAGGATTCTGGCACGAGAAGTCAAACAATTGAGAAACAAAAGCATTGCCTTGATGAAAGTGTTATGGTAGAGACATGGGGTTGAAGAGGCTACATGGAAGCCGAGGAAGCTATGAGAAAACAATACCCAAACCTTTTTACCAGTAAGATTTTCGAGGACGAAAATCCCTAAAGAGAGGAGAGTTATAACATCCCAAATTAGGGTCTAGACTGAACAGTGGTTTTGAGACCATAAATATGAAATAGAAATAATTATTTTATGATTATTTAATGGTCCATGATATGATTGCATGTTTGTGTGAAATTTTCATAAAGAAATTCTATGCCTAAGGTGTTCAATTTAACTTTAGGGACTAAATTGAATAAGTTGTAAAACTTGTGTTCTAGATGCTTCAAGCATGAAATTGCATTGGATCATTAATTAGAGGTCTTTAAATAGAAATTTGACGAAGTTTTAAAATGTTGGAAAAAAATGGGCATGAATAGGGAAAATTTGAAACAAAGGCCTTAAGGGCAATTTTTTCATTTGGTAAATAAAAGAATAAAAAAGGAAAAATCAAGTCAAAATTGTGTCCATCTTCCTCCTTGTGTGCCGAAATTTGGAAGGGTTCATAGCTAGGGTTTTCAACTTTTCAAGCTTGATTGTAAGTGCTCCGAAGCCCCGTTTTTGATGTTCTTTACATTTTTGAAGTCCTTGAAGCCTGATCTATCCATTTCTAGCCATATTTTGAGCTAGGTTTCATGTATGAAATTTGACCCATGTGTGACATGTTTTTATTTTGTTGATTAATGGAAGATATGAAAGTTGATGTGTGATGAATATCTTTTACTAAGTGATTTTTAGTGAAAACACCTAAAAAAGACTTGTTTGTAAAAGGTGTAAAAATGAGTAGTAAAAATGTGAAATAAAGGAAAATGTGGGTTGATATGAGCATGGTATAGGCTCGGCTATGCTAGGATAACCAATAAAATACATGCATTTCGTTCTACGAGCCTAGGGAACTAAAGTGTAAATAAGTGAAAAGTTAGGGGTAAAAAGGTAATTTTACCAAAGTATGTGTTATGGTCGATTTGAACAATGTATGTATTAAACAAGTTAAATTTGGCATTATAGATCAAGTAAAACGTGATTCGGGTCTTGATCAGGGGAAAAACAAAGCTTACGAGGATTAGACTCGTTTCTATCATTTTGTACCGAGGTAAGTTCATTTGCAAACTATGCAACATGTACTATACTGTAAATGCTTTAATTTTTCATGTAGGGTAAGTACATCAATATTTAATGTGATGTTGTACCATTTGTTAATGCTTAAATTTTATTATGAATTATGCTTTGATTATTCCATGAGTATGTGATTGGTGCTATGGATATTAAAATCAACATTACGAGCAAGCTTAATAGAAATGTGGTGTCGAAGAATCCCGTTTGAACCTTAGGAATAGTTTAGGATACAAGTAATATGTCACTAGGAATTATGTGATCTGAGCTCATGAGTTGTGGTCTGAGTTCATGATATATGTTACACATGTTTTGAGGGTCTGGGTACTGGTCTTGAATGTTCTACCGGTGGTTGGGTAGTCCGGCATGTATTGCAGATACTTGACTGTAACATCCTGATTTTCGGATTTATTCGCGGTTTTCAATATTTTGTAAAGATTTTAAAATTTTGTATTTGGATGTGAAATTAATATTTTGAGTAGGTAAATGGGCTTATGGAAGGCCCATGTGTTGGCCAAAACCCAGTTGAATTTTTGAATTTTTGGACTTAGGAGTTAGGGGTTCTGGCTAGTTGGCCCTTGTATAGAGATATGGGCAAATTGCATCACAAAACGAGCCTTAGTAGAGTGGCAAGGGTGACGCCACTAGGCTCCTAAAAAGATGGCGTGTGGAGCATTGGGGAAAGCATAGGATCGATTCCCTGTGTTGACAAATAGATGCATTTATTTTAAGTCTTTGGAGGGTAAGTGTTGGAGTCCAGGTGGATTTTGCTAGAGGAGAGTTTGAATCAGTCTAAACGCTTGGATTAAGGAGTGATAAGGGGACAGATTTAAGGGATTTGGAGAGAGGCTAAGAGTTGGCCGAATTAGGTGAATTAGAAAGGGGATTTCGGTAGAGGGGTATTAGGTTAGTATTTCGGCACTTAGGGTGTTGAGTGGTGCCATTTTCTTTTGCTGAAACACCTTAGGGTTGTTCTTTTCTCTCTTTTCCTCTCTAGCCAAAACCACTATTCTCTCTATTCTTCTTTCTTCATTTTTCTTCTTCAAAACCGTTCATCAAACGTGCTGTTCATCAACACTTGTGCCGAAGCCACAAAAGCCGAAACCTCGAAAAATACATTAGTTGTGCCGATTTCTTCCAAGCCAAATCCTTCGATATTTTTGCGCCTAATAAACGACAATCATCTTTTCTAAACCCTAGATACTTGTCGACAATTCTACATCAAGGTTATAGCCCACATTGTCATCTCCTTCATCACCCAAAAGCCGAAAAACCATAGATTTGGGGGCTTATAGCCGAAACTTCAAAACTCTGGGAGTCGAGTTCTACCGTCGATTGAAAGATAAATCTGCACCAGATTGCGTGGAGATCAAAAAGGAGTAAGGGGTAAGTGTTCATCATCTCAGATCTGGTCCTATTTTACAAAGTTAGGAAAAAGCCGAAGTCCCTAAAATCTAGGGAGGTTGTCGATTTGGGCATGTGGCTCTAAGGGTTTTTAACTGACGTTTTCTGTCAATGATTAGTGTCTTCTTAAGTGTTGGATTGAAGGCGTGGGTTGTTGGAACAATCGGATTCGGAGCTAGCTATCGATTTTGGCAAAAAGGTAAGGTTTCAAAGGCTTTTAGGGACATGGTTCGATCATGGATAAGTAATTTTTGGGGTTTAGTGATTATGGTTTGTAAATAAGAACTGTGCTAATCAATTGTAGGACATCGAAAGAGATCTCGGTAGCAGTCGTCGCGAATCAGGTGTGTACCGAACACCCTTTCTTAGTTCAATTCGGCAAAAGCCGAAATGCTGAAATTCCGGCATTTCATGGGCTTGTGAGTATGCGAATGCTCTCAAGACGTGGAATAATTGTTAGATCTAGCACCGCAAGGTGGTAAGTAAGTTTGTGTGACGTCTTAACGTACTTCGGGAAAAGAGGGCCTCGATGGGCCAAAACTGGGCCCAATGGGCTTACGGACCAATATGGGTAAGAGATGGGCAAAGTAGCATGTTAGTTAGATGGTGGAACCAAATTGCATAAAACGGCTAAAATACTGAAATAGCTTGTGTAGTTGCGTAAGTACGAAATTACCCTAAAGAGCATAATTAAGAAATACCCCTAGGGTTTAAATTGGCTAAACCGCATGATTGATTAATATTGTATTGTACATGATATGCTTTATTAATATCTCTTGCATGGGATTAGGGTATTGATGGAGGAAGTATTGAAAGTGGTTCATCCACGTATTGGAGGCTTTGCCTCAACTTATCGATATTTGAGCGGCGTTGTTTTTGCTGTGGGAGTGTAAATTTGGGTGGGTTGAGATATTCCCACATGGAGTGTAGGGTGGTGCAGGCGGTGTAGCGGTTGGTGGGTTGAGTAGTCTCCCGGATGGGTTTGCATGCATTACTCTGTTGTTACTTATGTTCTTGAAGCGGGCCTATGGGCCACCTTTGTTATGTAAAATGGGGCTAAGGCCTTGCTCTTGTATTCGGAAAGGGCTTGGTCCCTTGTGTCGTTATATCGATTAGGGCTTAGGCCCAATGGGCTCGAGCTAGTTTGGGCTTTGGATGGGTTTCAGTATGCCCGAGTTTCCCAAACTCACCCTTCCTCTTCCATCCTTGCGGTGAGCCCTAGTTGGTGAACTTGGAGTAGGCGGGATTGAGTGGCCATGAAGATTGATTGCGGATTTAATAAGTTTAGCATTTAATTTGGATTATTTTATTATGCTTAAAGTTGTAACAAGGCCGCTCTTTTTAATTAATTTTATTTTGGGGATTATTAAACTGGTTAGCACTAGGGTTCGTTTTATAAAAACTATTTGTTTTAAAAGATCACGATGACGCCGCAAAGTTTCCATAAAGTAAATGTTTTTTCCAAGAAAATAAATATTTTAAGTAGACTTAAACTTGTTTTAATGTTAAGAGACACGTAACTCGCTTAAAGTGTGGCAATGGATGTGTGCATGTCTAGGATTGGATCCGGAAGAGCTTGGTACTTAAGCGGTCCTATAAGACTCACCTCCTCTTTTCTGGCTTCCTACCTGGTGCACAGCTTTCATTCACTTTAACTTAAAACAAGAACTGATTTTTGCTAAACTCTAAACAAAGAATTTAGATAAACACATGTTTTTTTGAAACATCTCCATGTGACATACTAAATTTGGCCGTAACATCTGGGCCGGGTTTGGGGTGTTACATTTAGTGGTATCAAAGCCAGGTTGCAACAACTCGGCTGTGGATCGGGTCCGAAAATCTTTTCAAAAAAAAAAACTTAGGCCTAAAAAGGGGTATTTTTGGAAATGGTGAGTTTGTTGAAGATGTTCAAAGTTTTTCCATTGTTAAACGGGGTTAAATCAAAAGTTTTAAAATAAAAGTGTTTTCAAATCAAATCTTTTTTGGTAAACGAAAACATGGGTCTTTTATAAAAAAATTTTAAATGGACTGATAAGGAAGTGGCACACTAAATCCCCGGCACCAAGTCTGTAAGTGTTCTTTTTCTGCTTTAAATATTTATATGGAACTGGACTGGAAATAATATTATAGATATGACTGAGCCTTAGAGAAAGTGCTATTGATAATGTAGTATTAGGGCTACAAAACTAGGACCGTAGCTACATTGTGATTGCGCGAGAATAACTCTGAAACTCAATCTGTTCATAAGACATTCTGTAATAAACAGTGAAACCAGTAAACTAATGGCATAAAATTCGTGAATCAGATAAATCGTTATGAGTACAAGGGTTACTCGGGAAGAGGTCGTAAATCGAGGCCGAGGTAGCACCAAGCTGGATCGCATCATCGAACACATACCGGTGGCGAGGCACGCCCACCACCGGTTAATGAAAATGGGCCGTATGACCGGCCGCAGGGATGACGCTTTGTCTCGTGCCATGTTGAGGGTTTTGGAAAGGGTGGCGGAGCTAACATCGGGCCCATGAATAGGGGTCCATTTCGAACGATTTCGGCCAATGAATTTGAGATTTTAGGGGCATATCTGGAGTGGCCCCAAATGTGGCCGAAATCTTGGTTGGAAGCCACAGATCATGGATGACCTGGACTGCTCAGTAGAATAGAAGTTGAAAGGGGCGGTTTCGTTACTGTGGGATGAAGCATATCAGTGGTGGATTACTGTGAGAGTAGGTACCCCAACCGAGAGGGTAACATGGGAGCTGTTCAAACAGACCTTTAAGGCAAATTATGTTGGAGCTAGCTATGTGGATGCACGCAGAAAAGAGTTCTTGAATCTGACTCAGGGAAATAAGACCATTGCTGAATATGAGGCGGAGTTTCTACGATTAAGTCGGTATGCTAATGGCATCGTTTCTACCAAATACGAGCGCAGCATTCATTTTGAGGATGGCCTCAGAGATGAGTTAAGGGTGCTCATAGCTCCGCAGAGAGAGCGAGATTTCGCTGTACTGGTAGAGAAGGCTAAAATAGCCGAGGAGGTGAAGCAAACCGAATGGAAAAATCGTGATAGGGATCGGAATTGGTTCAGAAGGGATGTTGGACCAGCGGGTGCTGCAAATCGAAATATTAAGAGAGCTAGGATGGAGGAACCGATTCGAGCAGTTCCGGTGAACATAGGTAGACCGCAAGCTTGTGGGGATTGCGGCAGAATGCATCAAGGAGAGTGCTGGAAGCGTTCAGGGGCTTGTCTTCGTTGTGGGTCTAAGGAGCATAGGATTAAGGATATTCTAGGAGGGCCACCCAGCTCGGTGGCGAACAAGGGTTTGTCGACCGGCTCAACTTTGTGAGGATGGACCGCCACGCCAAGAGGTTGTGGACAAGGTCGCGGTGGTAATGGCCGTGGGCGTGGGGCACCGGCGAGGGTCTTGGTAACGTAGATGCTCGTCGGCCCGACTTTGGTGTATGCTGCTTATCGCCGAAGAGGGTGACGACTTGATGTCATAACTGATGCACGTTTTTATATATGGTGTACCTTACATCGCCTCGATTGATGTGGGATCAACCCATTCATATGTGGCATATAACATTTACGGGCACCTTTGGGTGTGCACTTGAGGAGTGTGTGTGGGGTGTCGTGATAAGTCCTTTAGGTCATTCGGTTAGGGTAGAGAAACTCTTCAAGGAGGTGCCTCGGAGATTGTGCGGGGTTTTCGTGGGGATTTGATGGAGTTACCGCTGAAGAATTCGATTTGATACTAGGGATGGATTGGTTGACCAAGCATAAGGTAACTTTGGATTGTGCAGCTAAGAGGATGGTGTTAAGGTCATCAATGATGAAGAGGTAATGATTATTGGAGAACGGAGGATTACTTATCCAATGAAGTATCGGCGTTGAAATTTGAAACCGATGCGCAAGGGGTACGAGGCATATCGGCTTTGGTAAGCCAAGTGGCGAGGATCGACTATGGAGACCATCGAATCTGTTAGAGAATTAGGGATATTTTTCCAGAAGAGCTTCTTGGATTACCTCCGAATCGAAAGTTGAGTTTGGAATCAATTTGTTGCCCGGAACACTCCAGTATCTATTGCATCCTATAGGATGGCAAGAAGGAGTTAGTGGGCGAAGGCTCAAATTCAAGAGTTGTTAGATAGAGGCTTCATTAGGCCTAGTGTGTCTCCTTGAGGAGCACCGGTCTGCTTTGTAAAGAAAAGGGCGGAACGATGCGCATGTGCATCGATTATCGCCGATTGAACAAAGCGGCGATTAAGAATAAGTATCCACTACCAAGGATTGACGATCTGTTTGATCAAGCGAGGGAGCTTCGGTATTCTCCAAAATCGATCTTCGATTCGGATACCATCGCTAAGGGTAAAGAAGGGATATTCATAAGACAACATTTGAACTCGATATGGACATTATGAGTTTGTGGTCATGCCGTTTGGACGTGACGCACTGCAGACTTTTATGGATCGATGAATCGAGTGTTCCAACCTTACTTGGATCGGTTCGTAGTCGTCTTTATCGATGATATCCTGGTATACTCTGAAACGAGGGCGAAGCATGATGAGCATATTCGTATTGGGCTGCAAGTGTTAAGGGAAAAGGAGCTCTACACGAAATTCAGCAAGTGTGAATTTTGGTTGAGGGAGGTAACGTTCCTAGGGCATGTGGTCTCTACCGAGGGGATTAAGGTGGATCCTCGTAAAATTGAAGCGATTCTGGAATGGAAGCTACCTAGGTCAGTATTGGAAATTCGAAGTTTCCTAGGGTTGGCAGGTTACTACAGAAGGTTTGTGGAAGGTTTCTCGGTGTTGGCGACACCCTTGACAAAACTCATAAGGAAAGGAGTACCATTTGTCTGGACCGAGAAACAGCAAAAAGCTTTTGATCGGTTGAAAAGGGTATTGACCGAAGCGCCAGTGTTGATTCAACCGGTGTCTGGGAAGGACTTTACGGTATATAGCGATGCGTCGCATGTGGGGTTAGGTGGCGTACTGATGCAAGACGGCAAGGTGGTCGCTTATGCATCGCGACAGCTTAAGGCTCATGAGGTGAATTACCCTATGCATGATTTAGAGCTAGCAGCGGTGATTTTTGCGTTAAAAATTTGGAGACACTACTTATATAGGGAAAAGTGCATCATATACACAGATCATAAGAGCTTAAAGTATTTGTTGACTCAGAAGGAGTTGAACCTTAGGCAACGAAGATGGGTGGAGTTGCTTAAAGACTACGACTGTTCGATAGAGTACCACCCAGGAAAGGCTAATGTGGTGGCGGATGCGTTGAGTCGAAGGGTTATTCTTGATTTGAGAGCCTTGTCCGCACGATTAAGTCTGCATCTGACGATGGAAGCTTGTTGGCAGAACTGCAAGTAAGGCCTACTTGGACTGAGTAGATTAAGGAAAAATAGTTGAAGGATGATTCATTAGCTCTTTGGTTCCAGCAAGTTAAGAGTGGTGAGAACGAGGATTTTGGGTTGAACACTGAAGGAGTTCTGTGCTTTCGTGGAAGGGTTTGTATTCCAAAGGACCCTAAATTGAGGCAGTTAATTCTAAAGGAGGCTCATGGTGGACTCTGTGCCATGCATCTGGAGGGAATAAGTTATATCGAGACTTGCGAGAAGTGTCTTGGTGGCGGATTAAAACGAGAGGTGACTGAATTTGTTGGGAAATGTCGGCGTGCCAGCGAGTTAAGGTGAGCACCAATTGCCTTCGGGATTCCGCAACTCGTGAAAATTCCGCTATGGAAGTGGGAAAGAGTAACAATGGACTTTGTGAGTGGGTTACCTTTGACACCCACCAAGAAAGATTCGGTGTGGGTGGTTGTGGATAGGTTAACAAAATTTGCTCATTTCATACCGCTCGCACTGACTACTCCTTTGCAAAAGTTGGCCAAGTTATATGTGGCGGAGGTAGTGCGACTGCATGGGGTGCCAGTGTCGATAATTTCTGATCGAGACCCTAGGTTTACGTCTCGATTTTGGCAGAAGTTGCAGGAAGCGTTGGGTACACAATTGGATTTTAGCACCGCTTTTCACCCACAGACAGATGGACAGTCAGAAAGAGTTATTCAGGTTCTGGAGGATATGTTGAGAGGTTGTATCATTAATTTTCGTGGAAGTTGGGAGGACTACTTGCCATTGGCAGAGTTTGCTTACAATAACAGCTATCAAGCAAGTATTCAGATGGCACCATATGAAGCGCTTTATGGGCGAAGATGTCGTACGTCGACGTGTTGGACAGAGTTGGGTGAACGACGAGTGCTTGGACCGGAATTGGTGGCAGACACTGAAAGCAAGGTTAGGCTGATAAGGGATCGGTTAAAGGAGGCATCCGATGAAGCGAAGTTGTATGAGGATCTGAAGCGCAAAGAGATTGAGTTATTTGTTGGGGATATGGTTTTCTTGAAGGTTTCCCTTGGAAGAAAATTTTGAGATTTGGTAAGAAGGGTAAGTTGAGCCCACGGTTTATTGGGCCTTACCGAATTGTTAAGCGGGTTGGACCGGTGGCTTATCAGCTAGAGTTACCACGAAGCGCATCGTATCCACGATGTTTTCATGTATCCATCCGAGGCGGTATCGATCGACCCAACTCATATCATACCGATTGCAAAAATCGAGGTACAGATCGATTTAACTTTCAAGAGGAACACGTGCAAATACTTGATCGTGACGTCAAGGTGTTGAGAAGGAAATCAGTTCCATTAGTGAAAGTACTTTGGAGGAACCATGGCAAAGAAGAAGCTACTTGGGAGGCGAGGAGGCTATCGTCAACAAGTACCCTCAAGCATTCTAATAAGGTAAAATTTCGAGGTCGAAATTTCTTTAAGGAGGGTAGAGTTGTAACATCTTGATTTTCGGATTTATTCTCGGTTTTCAATATTTTGTAAAGATTTTAAAATTTTGTATTTGGATGTGAAATTAATATTTTGAGTAGGTAAATGGGCTTATGGAAGGCCCATGTGTTGGCCAAAACCCAGTTGAATTTTTGAATTTTTGGACTTAGGAGTTAGGGGTTCTGGCTACATGGCCCTTGTATAGAGATATGGGCAAATTGCATCACAAAAAGAGCCTTAGTAGAGTGGCAAGGGTGACGCCACTAGGCTCCTAAAAAGGTGGTGTGTGGAGCATTGGGGAAAGCATGGGATCGATTCCCTGTGTTGACAAATAGATGCATTTATTTTTAAGTCTTTGGAGGGTAAGTGTTGGAGTCCGGTGGATTACGCTAGAGGAGAGTTTGAATCAGTCTAAACACTTGGATTAAGGAGTGATAAGGGGAGAGATTTAAGGGATTTGGAGAGAGGCTAAGAGTTGGCCGAATTAGGGGAACTAGAAAGGGGATTTCGGCAGAGGGGTATTAGGTTAGTCTTTCGGCACTTAGGGTGTTGAGTGGTGCCATTTTCTTTTACTGAAACACCTTAGGGTTGTTCTTTTCTCTCTTTTCCTCTCTAGCCGAAACCACCATTCTCTCTATTCTTCTTTCTTCATTTTTCTTCTTCAAAATCGTTCATCAAACGTGCTGTTTATCAACACTTGTGCCGAAACCACAAAAGTCGAAACCTCAAAAAATACATTAGTTGTGCCGATTTCTTCCAAGCCAAATCCTTCGATATTTTTGTGCCTAATAAACGACAATCATCTTTTCTAAACCCTAGATACCTGTCGACAATTCTACATCAAGGTTATAGCCCACATTGTCATCTCCTTCATCACCCAAAAGCCGAAAAACCATAGATTTGGGGGCTTATAGCCGAAACTTCAAAACTCCAGGAGTCGAGTTCTACCGTCGATTGAAAGATAAATTTGCACCAGATTACGGGGAGATAAAAAAGGAGTAAGGGGTAAGTGTTCATCATCTCAGATCTGGTCCTATTTTACAAAGTTAGGAAAAAGCCAAAGTCCCTAAAATCTAGGGAGGCTGTCGATTTGGGCATGTGGCTCTAAGGGTTTTTAACTGACGTTTTCTGTCAATGATTAGTGTCTTCTTAAGTGTTGGATTGAAGGCGTGGGTTGTTGGAACAATCGGATTCGGAGCTAGCTATCGATTTTGGCAAAAAGGTAAGGTTTCAAAGGCTTTTAGGGACATGGTTCGATCATGGATAAGTAAGTTTTGGGGTTTAGTGATTATGGTTTTTAAATAAAAACTGTGCTAATCAATTATAGGACATCGAAAGAGATCTCGGTAGCAGTCGTCGCGAATCAGGTGTGTACCGAACACCCTTTCTTAGTTCAATTCGGCAAAAGCCGAAATGCCGAAATTCCGGCAATTCATGGGCTTGTGAGTATGCGAATGCTCTCAAGACGTGGAGTAATTGTTAGATCTAGCACCGCAAGGTGGTAAGTAAGTTTGTGTGATGTCTTAACGTACTTCGGGAAAAAAGGGCCTCGATGGGCCAAAACTGGGCCCAATGGGCTTACGGACCAATATGGGTAAGAGATGGGCAAAGTGGCATGTTAGTTAGATGGTGGAACCAAATTGCATAAAACGGCTAAAAATTACTGAAATAGCTTGTGTAGTTGCGTAAATGCTGAAATTACCCTAAAGAGCATAATTACAGAAATACCCCTAGGGTTTAAATTGACTAAACTGCATGATTGATTAATACTGTATTGTACATGATATGCTTTATTAATATCTGTTACATGGGATTGGGGTTTTGATGGAGGAAGTATTGAAAGTGGTTCATCCACGTCTTGGAGGCTTTGCCTCAACTTATCGATATTTGAGCTGGCGTTCTTTTGCAAGCTGTGGAGTGTAAATTTGGGTGGGTTGAGATATTCCCCACATGGAGTGTAGGGCTGGTGCAGGCGGTGTAGCGGTTGGTGGGTTGAGTAGTCTCTCCAGATGGGTTTGCATGCATTACTACTGTTGTTACTTATGTTAGTGAACTGGGCCTATGGGCCACACTTGTTATGTAAAAAGGGCTAAGGCCTTGCTCATCAGATTCGGAAAGGGCTTGGTCCATTGTGTAATCGTTATCTCGATTAGGGCTTAGGCCCAATGGGCTCGAGCTGATTTGGGCTTTGGATGGGTTTCTGTATACACCGAGTTTCCCAAACTCACCCCTTCCTCTTCCATCCTTGCAGGTGAGCCCTAGTTGGTGGACTTGGAGTGGCGGGAATCAGAGTGGCCATGAAGATTGATTGCCGGACTTAATAAGTTTAGCATTTAATTTGGATTATTTTATTATGCTTAAAGTTGTAATAAGGCCGCTCTTTTTAATTATTTTTATTTTGGGGATTATTAAACTGGTTAGCACTAGGGTTTGTTTTATAAAAACTACTTGTTTTTAAAAGATCACGATGACGCGCAAAGTTTCCGCAAAGTAAATGTTTTTTCCAAGAAAATAAATATTTTAAGCAGACTTAAACTTGTTTTAATGTTCAGAACACGTAACTCGCTTAAAGTGTGGCAATGGATGTGTGCATGTCTAGGATTGGATCAGGAAGAGCTTGGTACTTAAGCGGTCCTATAAGACTCACCTCCTCTTTTCTGGCTTCCTACCTGGTGCACAGCTTCCATTCACTTTAACTTAAAACAAGAACTGATTTTTGCTAAACTTTAAACAAAGAATTTAGATAAACACATGTTTTTTTGAAACATCTCCATGTGACATACTAAATTCGGCCGTAACATCTGGGCCGGGTTTGGGGTGTTACATTGATAGCTTGTGTGAGTAGCCCATGTAGCTACAGCATGATCGATAACTTGTGTGAGCAGACCCGTGAGTAGCTCAAAAGCGAGCAACATGTGATATGTGACATAAGGTAGCATTGGCTACATATGAGGCACTTAGGTGCAAGATTTCGATGTATCTGATTGTATTCCAAGTGTACAACGGGTAGTCCAAGAAAAACTCAATGGGTAATATCAATGAATATGTCAAAGAATAGAAAGTAAGTTATTTTGTACAAGTGGGCATAGGTATGTACATAGAACTCATGAGAATGCCATGAGATTTGATGAACTTGTGGTAAGAATGTATATGAGAAAGTTATGCTTATGGGACTTGATGACATTTATGAAACTTTTCCTATGTTAATTGTACAATTTATGTTGCTTATTATTTGCAATGAACTTACTAAGCTTTAAAGCTTACCCCCCTTCTTTCTTTTTATAGTGCCGCCAAGCTAGCTCGGGGATCAGAGGACGTCAGAGTTTTCGATCACACTTCAATTGAATATTTGGTATAGTTAGATTCAACATTTTGAATATGGCATGTATAGGGACTTGGTCTTTTTGTTATGTATCATATTGATTAGCCAAATGTGTTGGTTCATGATGGTATTGTGATTCATTTTGTATTTGGCCGTGAGAGTTGGCTCATATTGATTATTTGGGTTGTAACTCTAATCATTTGTGCATGTATAGAAATGTGTTATGCTTGATGTGGCTGCTTGTGGTTGATTATGTTAATGAGTGTGATGGATGGTATGTATATTTAATGTATGAAATATGATTACTGAGTATGACAATAAATGTGGTATAATGATGAATAGATATGAAATTGGTGTGGAATGCCATAAGAAAGCCTAATGGTTAAGTATGAGATATGTTGACACTACCAAATTATAAATTAACCATGTATATGAATGCTTGAGTGACCAAAGGAGCCATATTGCATGCCATGAAGGTATTATAGATAGGTGAGTGTTCAAGGGTGGCAAATGGCTTGGAAAATAGCCTAGGAATTGTCTACACGGTCTGCCCCATGGGCGTGTGGTTTGGCCGTGTGTCCCCTACACCCTACTTAATGTAAAACAGAATGCCCAGTAGTAAACACACGGGTAGAGACACGGTCGTGTGTCTCAGCCGTGTGGAGGACACAACTTTAGGGCATGGCCGTGTGCCCAAGCTATGTGAAGTCTGCACTTAATTTCAAGAATTTAAGTCGCCGAACGGCCTAATCACACGAGCGTGTGCTGTGGTCGTGTGACCTCATCTTGCTGATGACGTCATAGTTAGAGAGTTACACGAGCTGAGGACACAGGCGTGTCTCAAGCCATACGGCCTGTGTGACCATACAACCTACCCACACGGGCGTGTGACTCTCCGAAACAAGAAAAATTTTCTAAGTGTTGAAAAGGTTACAAAAGTTCACAATTTAGTCCCGAACTGCTTCCAATGTATGTTTTGGGCCTCGTAAGCCCTTAAAAGGGACGATATGCATCTGAATGAATTGTTTTAAATTTGGATGAAATTTTATGGCTCAATTTTGTATGTTGATTTACGTTTAAGTCCGATAATGCCTCGAACCCTGTCCCGGCGTCGGATACGGGTAAGGGGTGTTACAGTTGATGGCAAAGGGTTATTGCTTTTCTGCTGATTTTATGTTATTGCCATTTGATGAATTTGATGTGATTTTGGGAACGGATTGGTTAATCCAACATGATGTAGTGTTGAATTGTAAACAGAAATACATTGTGTTGAAATGTCAGAGTGGTAAGTTACTTCATGTTGAATATGATAAATTAGATGGGTTATCTAATGTGATTTCAGCAATGTCAACACATAAATATGTCAAAAAGGGTTATGAAGCTTATTTTGCATATATGCTGGACACTAAAGTATCTGAGTCAAAGATTCAGTCAGTGCCGGTTGTATGTGAATTTCCTATTGTATTTCCAGAAGAATTACCTGGTTTACCACCGATTAAAAAAGTGGAATTCTTTATAGATCTTGTTTCGGGGAAAACACCCATATCCATAGCACCTTACAGAATGGCTTCTACCGAATTAAAGGAGTTGAAAGCATAGTCGCAAGAGTGATTGATAGAGGCTTTGCTCAACCCAGTTTTTCACCTTGGGGTGCACCAGTTTTGTTTGTAAAGAAGAAAGATGGATCATTGAGGTTGTGCATTGATTACAGATAGCTCAACAAGGTTACAATAAAGAACAAGTATCCACTACCTCGAATTAATAATCTATTTGACCAGTTGAAAGGTGCCACTATATTTTCAAAGATTGATCTCTGTTCTGGCTATTATCAGCTACGGGTGAAGGAATCGGATGTTCCAAAAACAACTTTTAGAACTAGCTATGGATACTATGAGTTTCTTCTGATACCATTTGATTTGACAAATGCATCTGCAATGTTTATGGATTTGATGAACAAAATTTTCAGACCATATTTAGACAGGTTTGTGGTGGTATTTATAGTTGATATTTTGGTTTTCTCCCGAGATGAAAATGAACATGTAGATCATTTGAAACTTGTGTTGCAAACACTGCCTGAAAAACAATTGTATGCTAAATTCAGTAAATGTGAATTTTGACTACGGAAGTTGGTTTTCTTGGACATATTGTATTTGCAGAGGGTATTTGAGTAGATCCGAGTAAAATTTCGGCTATTGCCAATTGGAAACCACAGAAAAGCGTGTCTAAAGTTAGAAGTTTTTTGAGACTTACCGGATATTATTGGAGGTTTGTAAAAGGTTTTTCAATGATAGCATCTCCAATAACTCGTTTGCCGCGGAAAGATGTGAAATTCGAGTGGTATGATAAATGTCAATAGAGTTTTGATAGGTTGAAAGCCATATTGATAGAAGCACCTGTGTTAGCTCAGCCTAAATTGGGTAAGGAATTTGTAATTTATAGTGATTCATCGTTAACTTATTTAGGATGTGTTTTAATGCAAGAAGGTAAAGTAATAGCCTATGCTTCAAGACAGCTAAAACCACGTGAAAGAAATTACCCGATACATGATCTTGAATTGGTAGCAACTATGTTTGCATTGAAAATATGGCGATATTATCAGTTTGGTGAAAAATATCATATATTCACTGATTATAAAAGTTTGAAGTATTTGATGTCACAAAAAGATTTGAATTTGAGACAGCGCAGATGGCTTGAGTTATTGAAAGATTACAATTTGGTTATTGACTATCATTCGGGAAAAGCCAATATGGTTACAGATGCTCTGAGTAGAAAATCCCTGTTTGCTTTGCGAGCAATGAATACTCGATTGTTGTTATCTGATGATGGTTCAAACATACCTGAGTTAAAAGCTAGACCGATGTTTTTGTAGTAGATTTCTGAAGCTCAGAAAGATGATAGTAAGTTATAAGCAAAACGGATACAGTGTGAACTGACTTCTGATTCAGAATTTCAGATTGGGTCTGACGATTGTTTATTATTTTGAGGCAGAATATGTGTAACAGCCTGTTTTTAGTCAAATCGAAATAGTGGTTTTGAGACCACAAATCTGAGGTCAAAATATTTTTTTTTTATTTTAATGTTTATAGTGTGATATTATGTTGGTGTGAAAATTTCGTTAAGAAATTTTATCGTTTAAATGGTTAATTTACTAAAAAGGACTAAATCACGTAAAACGCAAAAGTACTGTTCTATTAGCTAAAGGTGTCTAATAGCTATGGTTTATTAAAGTTAAGGTCCTTATGTTGTAATTAGACCATTTTAATTGTGAGTGGACAAAGATGGGCATTAATATGATTATTTTAATGTTTTGTCATTAAGGCTAAACATGTAATTTGATAATTAAAATTAATTATAATAAAAAAAAAACAAATTTCTTTCTCCATTCATCTTCATCAACTGAATTGCGAGAAGAAGAAAGCCATTGTTAGGGCTTTAAACATTCGGTCACTTCTCTTTGAGCTTGTAAGTCCATTTTTGTCCCGTTTTCAATGATTTCTATGTTTTTGAGATCGTTGCTTCGTATTCTAGCTAGCTCGTATCTTAAATTTCAAAACTGTTAAAGATTTAATGTGTTTCCATTGTTTAATGCTTGAGTAAATTTGATGATTTATGATATATTTGGAAAGTTTAATGTTAGATTAACAACTTTTGTAAAGTGATTTTAGACAAAAATGTCAAAAAGGGATTAAATTGAGAAAATGTGAAATGTGGTGGTTAAAAGTGTGAATAAATTGAAAATATGGGCTTCTAGTAGCATGTATTAAATTTGGCTAGGCATGGGTTTGTACCAAATTGCATGAATTTGCAATTTTATGAAATAAGGACTAAATTGTGAAAAATGTGAAAGTTTAGGGGAAAATGTGTAAAATAGCCCTAATGCATATTTTGGAATGAATTGAATAAATAGTTGATTAAATGAGTTAATTTTTAATATATTTAGATAAAAAAAAGGAATTCGGATTAGGATCAGGGAAAAATGAAAGTGATCGACTAATCGACTTGATTCACCGTTTTAATATCCGAGGTAAGTTTGTATGTAATAAGCACTGTTATAATTATGCTTTTAATGCTTTGATATTGCATAAATTTTAAATACGGGACTATAGTCATGTTCGATGACAAATCAACTACATGTGGCATTTAGTGTGCGAGATCAAGATAGGTTCGACTATATATGGCACTTAGTGTGCGATTTGAGATAGCTTCGGCTATATATGGCACTTAGTGTGCGATTTGAGATAGCTTCGGCTATGTACGACACTTAGTATATGAGATATCGAGTATTCATCGGTATTTCGAATATGTATGAGCTTGTTATGGATTGGTACAGGTATGTACATAGATAGTATGAGCTTTAAATTGAAGAAGTTACGAAGTTTGCATATAAGCGTATGAATAAGTACGTGAAAGGTTTGTTAGTAATCATGAATTTCATGTTAATATGTTTAAATTGATGAATGGTGTATTTGTGATTATTTAAGTTTATATCGTACAAACTTACTAAGCTATAAAGCTTACTTTGTTTATTTTCCATGTCTTATAGTGATTTCAAAGCTAACTCGAATTCGGGGATCATCGGAGAGTACGTCAAACTATCCAACCATCACTTTGGTACTTTTGAGCTTATGGTTTGGTCATATGGCATGTATAGGATTATGGTCATATTGATATGTATTTTGGTAGTGAGTTTTGCCATTAGAAATGACTTATGAATGGTTATGTTTTGGGTTGTATATATATAGCCATGAGACTTGGCTTGTTTTGGTATGTTTGAACCAAATGCTGGTATATATAAATATATGGCTTATGTTTTAAGTAAAATTCCACATGTTAATAATTTAAGTAAAATTTAATTATTTTATAATAATTATATATTTTTTGACAAGAATTTTACCGAAACTGCATGAATTTGAGTTAAAAAGGGCATGAAAAAGTCTGTATATTTCATGTTTCTACACCCTCAAACTTAATTCATTGCTCGTCCCGAGTAATGCACAAATTTGAAAAGAATTTCTAGAAAACACCTTTGAAAAATGCTTTCAAAACAATATTCTTCCCAAAATTATGATTTTAGTATACTTATGCTCAAGAACAAGAAATTTGATATTTATGTTATGTAAGTATACATATCAATCAAATTAATCTCAATTATTATTATGATAGAAAAAATAGACTAAATGCTTCCTAATAAAGACATGTTAAATCCCTACCAATTTGATTTTATTCCCTTATTCAAGATTAAGTTGCACTCATTAAGTTTAACTTATACTTTCATATGTTGAACATAACAATTTCTCTCCACTAATATAGGTAGCATAGAAACTTGAATCAATAGGTCTTTAAATAGGTTGTAACGTGGCTAGGCTAGGGGTAGGTAAAAGATAGATAAATTTTGGAAAAAAACCCTAAACTCAGCTTGAATTGGACCTTCAGAATAATTATCTTCAATACACCAACTTACTTTGCTTCCACGTGCTCTTTTGCACATTTATTGTCTTTCAAGTACATATGCTCTTCTTCTTCTTTTTTTTCTTATTTTTTAACAAGCATTTTGCTGTATGTACTACAATTTTTTTGAGCATTTGACACTTCTTTTCAACTCTCCCAAACTTATTTTTAAAGAGCATTAATGTTTGGGACAATTTAAAGATAATTAAGAGAAAAGTGATGGCTAAATATTGAAAGGGTTCAAAAAAATTAGGCCATATAGTCTCAAAGTTGGGTTTCAAGGGATACAAGGTTGGCTTGAAAGGCTCAAACGGTCCAAAAAAAAGTTTTTTAAATCATTTTCAACATTCCATGCTTCCCGGGATTTATGGTATGATTTGCATGCCTTATTAAAAATTTCATGCATGATTTGCATGCCTAACTTTCCTAAGGAACTAAAAATTTTATGGTATGATTTGCATGCCTTATTAAAAATACATTTATGTCATAATTCAGCTAACATAACAATTATTGACATAATCAAACTTTATTTATACTGAAGTTTAGCATACTTAACAAAATTTTAAATTTTTGAACAAAATATATCCTAATCAAAATTAAAAGAAAAATTTATTCTGAGAGGAAATAATTTCAATTTTTTGGTCCCCTTACTTAAGATGAACAATGTCCTCATTGTTAAAAGTGAAATAGATACTATACACCAAGTAGGATTCTAAAAAAAAGGAGGTGAGTCAATTTAACTGCTTAAGTACCAAGCTCTCTCTAGATCCAATCCGTGACATGTATATATGTATTGCCACACTTTGTACTTTGCAACTTGTTCATTTTTTTTTATGATTTCCACCTCTTGTTTTATTATGTGAAAATAAAAATTCTTAATAAAACCTAGTCTTAAAATATCAAAAAACCTAAGAATGAAAATAAAATAAAGTCAAGATCCCCCTTTTATTTATTTACAGATCCCTCCGAATTCAACTCATCTTTTGCTTCATCGTCTTTTTTTTTGTATGAATCACTTCGCTCCCTCTTCGATAGTGGAATCCATGGTTCAAATATGAAATCTGGAAACTCAGGCACAAAAATAAATGGGTCATTGAAGATTCTCATAAGAGCACTTCTCATTGAGTCATCCCGTATTTTTGAATATCTCTAGTAAGCTTATTGTTGCCACTGCATATGTTGCATTCTTTCCATCAACTTTGGCAGCTCATCTAGAAGATCTGGGCAAGGTGATTGAGTCTTAAACATTAAATTTGTGATGTCAGGTTCAGTTACTGGTTCTATTGGTTTTGCCTTATCAAGGATTTCAGTTGACTGCTTTGGTTCAATCTCTGTAGGTCTTCTTCTTCTTCTTCGAGATCCTCACTTTCTTCAACTCGTTGCTGTAGAACAGAGTCTCTGGCTAGTCGTGTGGTCCCAATCCATGATTGTGCCCTGGCTATAACCTTTCTTCTTTATATTTGCAAGAATTTTAACTTTCAAGCACAAAATTGTGATCGTAGAGGGAAAGTAAGCTGGGCTAGAATTTCTAGCGGCACAATTCCGTATTTCTCTCAAGATAATTTTTCCCACATCAATGGTCTTTCCAGTTAAAATCAAGTATAATAAGACCATTCGTTCTAATGAAATTGTAGTCCCATGTGAAATAGGCATAAGGTTGAATCGAATGGAATAGAACCATACCTTTACTAGTGGTGTCAAATATTCTCTGTGACAAGTGTTAATTCCTTGCTTTGACACAGTCCACTTAGAGCCTAGAACTGTAAGTTCCTTGAGAATTTCTTGCAGATTTTTAGACTCAATATTTCTCATCAAGGAAGAATATTCGTCATCTTCGAAATCAAGTAATTCAAAGAATTCATTAATAACGTTTGAGGTATATTGGTACCTTGATTCCTCGAATGAAAACTTTCGTTAATTCATTTGAGGTCAAATTTGCATAAAATTCACGAACTAACTCCTCATCTGCACTGGGTCTTTTCTTACAAAATAACTCCCAATTGAGAGCTTCAACAATTTGTCGAATGTGAGCCATGAAATCAATATATTTGCTTTCTTTTAGCGAAAAGCCTTTTTCTGGGTGCATCTGGTGATTCTTGAAAACGCTTTCGTATCTCGCTTTGGCTTCTTCACAGTGGAATTTGTTTTGTGATTCGTCAATTTTGGGCAGAGGCACAAGTTCTTTTGCGAGGGATGATTAACCTGATCATAGGATAGAACACATATTTTCTCAAAAATTTAATTAGTATAAAATATTAATAATTTAGTAAGTTGGAAAATTAAATAATTAAATAAAATTGAAATTTAGGAGAAAAATTTTTCTTACCACCTTTATATAAAAGTTAATAACTCAAAGAAAATAAATATATATCAAAAGAGGTTGATTCAGGGACGGTTGGAGGGTAATTGGCTAAATGTAGGGTGGAAGTGTTGTGCAAGGGAGCACACGGCACAAGAAAGGTATGGCAACAGGGCATCTTAGCGTGATCATATGCGCGGATAGGAGGCAGACAGCACTGTTGAGCGAGTATTCGGACTGGCATGAGCGGGCTGGAGCAAAATTTATTATTCTTATATTTTTATGGTCTACAGTTTTATGGAATGATTCTGTGAAAATTTCGTTTCGAAATTTTGATGTTTGAGCACTCAATTTTATAAAAAGGACTAAATTGCAAAAAGTGAAAAACTTGAGTTCTATATGCTAAAGGTGTTTATTTGCTATGAGATTTTAAATTAGAGGTCCTTAGATGGTAATTAGACCATTTGTTAAGTTAGTGGACAAAAATGGACATGAAGTAAGAGAATTTTTATGTATTAAGTTAGAGGCATTTTGGTTATTTGGTAATTAAATGAATTAAAAAGCAAAATCAAGCCAAAATCTTTGTCCATCTTCCTCACCATAGCCAAATTTTAGAAGGGGAAGCCATAGCTAGGGTTTGGTCACTTCCAAGCTTGATTGTACGTCTGCTATTGTCTCGTTTTTAATGCTCTTTACATTTTTGAAGTTGTTGTAATTCGATCTACCTATTTCTAGAACTAATTTAAGAAATAATCAAAGTGTAAATTTTTACCCATGATAGATAATTGTGTATTTTGATGCCTAATGGTAGAAAATGTATGTTAGTTGTAAGGTAAACAACTTTTGCTAGATGATTTTTTATGAAAATGTCAAAAATGACCTATTTGTAAAAGTTAGAAAAAAGAGTAGTAAAAGCATGGTTAAATAAAAAATGTGGGCTGGTATGATTATGAAAATGGTTCGTCGAGGCTTGGGTTTTGAAGAAATTGAATATATTTCATTTTACGAGCCTAGGGACTAAATTGTAAAAATGTGAAACATTAGGGGAAAAAATTATTTTTGCTATAATATGATTTTTGGACTGAATTGAACAATGTGAGTATTAAATAAGTTAAATTTTTTATTATAGATCAAGAAAAATGAGGTTCAAACCTAGATCGGGGGAAAAACAAAGTGTTTGATGATTAGGTCAAATTCTACTAATTTTTGTACCAAGGTAAGTTTGCATGTAAATAATGCATTGTTATATTTATGTTTTAAATGTATTAATATTGTATGAATTGTGAATGACTCTTTGGATGTATTTGACAAAGTTTCGACAAGGGAGAAATCCCAGTTGAACCCTAGGAATAGAATAGGATACGAGTGACATGTCACTAGGAACCCAAGTGTATATGCGATTAAGTAATTCAGGTGCTGGTCTCGTACGTCTTTCCAGTGGCTAGGTAGTCCGGAATATGTTGCGGATACCTGATAGCTTGTGTGAGCAGCACTGTGTAGCTATGTCCTAATTGACAGCTTGTGTGAGCAAGCCCGTGAGTAGCTCGAATGTCACACCCCAAACCCAGCCTAGACGTTATGGCTGAATCTGGTGATGCCACATTAAAGTGTTTTTCACAAAGATAGAAAACCCTTTTATACATTTACCTTTGTTACTTGTTTTTAATGATGAATTTAAAGCCCGTCGTTTACCATATTACAACGTCTTTAATTTTTAAAATGTTGTCTTTTGCAGAAACTTATGAAATGTGCTGCGTAAACGTGGTGTTCGTGAAAAACTGTTATCTTTTTGAAAACCTGTCTTTTTCCTACAACTACCAGTTATATCAAAGTAAGTAAAAACCCAAAATGAAAAGTTAAAACTTTAAAGAGGCCTTATTACATAAAAATACCCAAATTTAAATTACTAATAAATTAAAAATCTAACATAGAGGCATGAACGGATGTGTGGCCACCTTCGAGTCCCCCGCAGCACCGATCCGCCTAAGGATTACCTACGTAGGTAAGAAAAAGGATGAGTTTATGAAACACAGTGTGCAATCCCTTAATAAACAAATAGTCAGCCATACAATAGGCAAATACAGTCTGGGTCTAAGCCCGTTTCAATATCAATCTAGAATCAGTTAGGGCCTTAGCCCATTACAGTATTAGTATCAGTGTGGGCCTTAGCCTATTTCGGTCACAGTAACAGAAATGCAATTAGAAATCCTACCCATCCATCCACTACACTCCACTCCGTCCAGCCCTACACTCCATGTGGGGATAAAATCAACCCACCCATCCCTACACTCCAAAATATAGCACCAGTTGTGGCACTAAACAGTATTTGCAGTAGAGCTGCCAGTACAGTACACTTCCTCCAAACATACTAAACCAACCCCCATGCAATATGTCATGTCATAATATCATACATGTATGTAAAAATTTCATGCTCGATTACAGTCATAGATATCATAGGGGCATATCAGTCATTTTACCTCATAAGGGTATAACAGTCATTTCATCAAATTGGGGTCTAGGTATACGTACTGACCCAACAGTAGGTCCTGTAACATCCCAAATTTGGAGTTAGTCAGAATAGTGGTCTCCGGACCACAAATCTAGAGTTTAATAAATTATTTTATTATTAAATTGATGTTATGGCATGTTTATAAGAGTGCATGAAAAATTTGATGGATTAATTTTAGTGTTTATGAGTCCAATTGTAAAAAAAAGACTAAATCGCATAAAGTGTAAAAGTCTTGAATTGATAGCTAAAGGTGTTAAATATTTAGAGAACCAAAATTAGGGGTCTTTAAAAGGCAAATAGACCCTTGGAAGAAGGCATAGCCAGCCATAGAGTCAAAGAGGAGACAAATTTATCAAAATTAGGTGAGTTGGTGACCAATTTTGACTAGATTAAAAATAAAATAAAGGGAAATGATATCATATTTTTTTTCCATCTTCTTCTCCACTGAATTTTTAGCAAAATTAAGGGTTTGAAAGCTTGAAATTTTTCAGAAGCTTGAAGCACTCACAAGTAAGTGATTTTAATGAGTTTCTTGAAGATTTTTATATTTTTGGACCCCTTGAAGCACGAACTTTCAAATGAGGCTACTATTTTGCAAAATGGTTGAAAGTCTAGGGTTTTTCCATGAGAGCATCTAGGGTGTTTTCTAAAATTTTATGGAAGAATATGAGTCTTGGGTGTGATATAAACAACTTTTGTGAAAGGTGTTAGCATGAAAACACCTAAAGGGACCATTTTGCATAAGTTGTAAAATAGATGAAAAATGTGTGAAATAGTAGGATTTTGGAGTTTCTATAAGAGTAAAAAGGGTTCGGCTAGGCTTAAGATACGAAGAAATTCGATAAAAATCGATTTTCGAGCCTAGGGGTAAAATGGTTATTTTGTCAAAGTCTAGGGGCAAAATGGTAATTTTAACAAAGAAGTGAATTTTTTATTGCCTAATTTTATTTAGTGATTAAATAAGTGTATTTTTATATTATAGATCAAGAAATACCGAATCCGAACTTGGACCAGGGGAAAGCCAAGCAAATCGACTAATGCGATTAGTTGACATATTTTGTGATCTGAGGTAAGTTGTATGTAAATAATCCAACTACATTGTTAATGTATGTGTTGAATTGTACTTGAATTTAATATAGCATGAATTGCTTGATTGTGGAATTGAGAAAGCATGATGATAATTGAGATAGCAGAGTTTTCGTTTGAGCCTAGAAAATAAATCGGATATTCATGTAATGACATATGGGTTAACGTGAGCTAGTGTAAGACATGTTTGGGACATCATCGGCCATATTATGAGAGCCAGTGTAAGACCATGTCTGGACATGGCATCGACATCGAGACGAGTTCTAGTGTAAGAAATGTTTGGGACATGCATCGACCTCGAGACGTAAGCCAGTGTAAGACATGTTTGGGACATGCATCGGCTACGAGATGATAGTCAGTGTAAGACCATGTCTGGACATGGCATCGACATCGAGACGAGTTCTAGTGTAAGAAATGTTTGGGACATGCATCGACCTCGAGACGTAAGCCAGTGTAAGACATGTTTGGGACATGCATCGGCTACGAGATGATAGTCAGTGTAAGACCATGTCTGGGGGACATGGCATCGACTTAGGATATGAGCCATTGTAAGACCATGTCTAGGACATGGCATCGGCTTGGGATATGAACCAGTGTAAGACCATGTCTAGAACTAGTCAAATGTGTTGGCTTAGGTTGAAAACCTTTCATTTTGTATTAAGCCTCAAATGATGGTAATAATTCATTTTGATTTGTATGCAAAGATGTTAATTTCATTGATAAGTATAATGGACCCATGGAATGTTGTTCATTGTGGTTGATTTGGTTGCTTGAGATAGCCTTGTACTGGCTTTGGCTGTTAATGTGTATGTTGTGCAGGTAAGGGTGGCAAAGAGTGTAACACCCCAAACCCAGGCCAGACATTACGACCGAATCCGGTGTGTCACATCGAAGCGTTACTAGAAAAGTCATGTTTTATCTAAAGTCTTTCTTAGTGTTTAAAGAATATCCTCATTATAGATTAAAATGAATGGAAGCAGTACACTAGGTAGGATGCCAGTAAAGAGGAGGTGAGTCAATTAGACTGCTTAAGTACCCAGCTCTCCACGGATCCAATCCTAGACATGCACACAACCATTGCCACACTTTAACTGAGTGATTGTTCAGGGAAAACCAATTCGTTTAAAACCATTTAAAAAGGTTATTAATTTTGAAAACGTTTTCGTTGTGGAATCTTTGTTTTGTTATCGCGATATTTTGAAATCATGTAACCTTTTTAAAATGTGCCCTAGAGCTATTCAACTTCAAACAATTGAAACAATATCATATCTAAGCTAACAAAACATACTAAAAACAATTAAAAATAATTAAAGTGACCTTATTACAAATTAAAAACCCAAAAACATAAAGGAAATAATCTAAAATAAAAGTGAAGGTATAAACACTTATTTTAAACAGTCCACATGGCCACTCTGAACCCTTCCAGCTCTAAGTCCACCGATCTAAGGCTCACCTGCAAAGATGGGAAAAAGGGGGTGAGTTTGGAAAACTCAGTATGTAAAGTATCCCAACCAGAGCCCAAATCAGTTCAAGCTTTACTGGGCCTAAGCCCTATTTAGAAATTGGTGTTAACTGGGCCTTAGCCCATATCAATATTAATCTGGGCCATAGCCCCTTACAGTATCAGAGTATACTGGGCCTAGCCCATATCAATATCAATCTGGACCGTAGCCTTATTACAAGTCGAGATATATTGTAACGCCCTAATTTTCAGGAATTCTGTAAAAGTTGTAAAATTTAAAATTCTATGTTCTGTTTGTTATATGTAGGATTAATCATGTTGGTGGGCCTCTAGAAGGCCCAAGCTTAGGATAAAACCCGGTAGTTTTAATTAAATTTAATTCTATAAGAGAAAGGGGTTCTGATAAATTGGGCTTTTAGGAATTATTTGTGAAAAATGGATCACAAGGAAGCAAGTGGTAAAGTGGCATGTGGCGCCACTTGGGAAGGATGTGGTGGCGTGTGGAAGCTTGGGAGGACCTGGTTCAAGTCACAATGATGACAAATTAAGTGATTAATTTTATGTACAAGAAAGGAAGTAATGGAACTGGAATAAAAAAGTCATCGGGAAGAGTTTAAGAGGGTAAGGGATTGAATAAGGATAGAGATAAGGGAGGAAATCTAGGAGCTGATTGGGGTGAGCTGTGTTGGCCGAATTTTGGACTCTTGAGGAGCAAGAGGTGGCCGGCCAAGGGTTTCTTTAGGGGGTAAATTCGGCTAGGTTAAAGTGCCAGTATAAATTCGGCAATAGGGAGGGAGTTGTGCCGTTTGCTGCTTTTCTCACCTTCTCCCTTTAGCCATTTTTGCTTTCTTCTTATTCTCTTTCTCCATAGCCGAACCTTTCAAACCTCTTGTCCATCTCCACCCTACTCTACATCACTTTCCTCCATTAATTTTCTTAGACTAAAGCCGAACCTCAAATCTCAAAATCCCGAAAGCTATATTCTTGTGCCGTTTTTCCAAAGCCATATTCCTCAATATGTTTTCCTTTTTGACCAACATTCCTCTCCTCTAAACCCCTAGCATCAGTCGACAACATTACCCAGGGTTATAGCCTCAAATCATTATTTTCTATATCACCTAGAAAAGCCGAAACTACTATAGAGTTAGGGACTTGTAGCCGAAACTTCAAAGCTTCTAGATTCAAGTTTTACCGTCGTTTAAAGGTTGAATCAGCATCGATCTACGTGGGAAAGGGAAGGAATAAGTGGTAAGTGCTCATCACTCCAAATCTAGTCTTATTTTTCAAGTTAGGAAAAGCCGAAGTCCCTAAAATCTAGGGAGGCTATCGATTTGGGCATAGGGCATAAAGGGTCTTTAACCGATGATTTATTTTGATGACTAGTGCCTTCTCAAGGGTTGGATCGAAGGTTTGGATCTTTAGAGCGATCAGACTTGGATCTAGCCATCGGATTTCGGCAAGAAGGTAAAGTTTTAAAGGCTTTTAGGGACAGAGTCGAATATGGGTAAGTAATTATGGAGATTAGTGTTGTGATTTGCAATCTAAGAATTGTAGCAACATAATTGTAGGCAGTTCGTGCGTGGATCTTGTCAGCAAGTCGTCACAAATCAGGTGTGTAACTGACACCCTCTCATAGGCTAGATCGGCAAAAGTCGAAAAGCCGAAATGCCGAAAAGCTGGTATTTTGGGCACTTGCGAGTGTGCAAATGCTCGTAAGACGTATGGGTAATTATTACTGGTAATCGAAAGTGATAAAACTGCAGTACGCGCGATTTCGTGCGTTTTGATATTTTGGGCTTAATGGGCCAAAACTGGGTTAATGGGCCAACGGGCCCAATTCGGTAAGAACACTCGGTAAGTGTTTCTGGCTAAACGTAATGGCTACGATATGCATGGTAACCTTAGAAATAGTTAGATGTACTATTATACCCCCTATGTATGCAAAATTACCATAATACCCCTATGTATGCAAAATGACCTTTATACTCCTAGGGTTAATTTTGTCTGAAAAGCATGATGAATTAAATCTGTATGATGTGTGCCATTAATATATATCTGTTGCATGGGGACATGGGCTATATTATGGAGGAAGCGTCCTGGTGGCTATGCCACAAATTATCTATTTTGGTGGCCCTGCCACATATATCTGTTCTGGTGGCACTGCCACAAAATATCTGTATCTGGTGACTCTGTCACATTTTCTGTATCTGGCAGCCATGCTGCATATTTCTGTGGCGTGTAGCGGTTGGGTGGGTCGAGTAGTCTCCCCACATGGTGAAAGGATGGTATGGAGGTGCACATGGTTGGATATGGTTGGGTTTCTGCATAAGCATGATATATCTGTTCTGATCTGTTCTGGGCCTATGGGCTTTATTCTGATATCTGTTCTGGGCTGAGGCCAACTTATTCTGTCTCTGTGGTTTTAATTGATTTAGGCTATGGTTGGGTTGAATTACACACTGAGTTTTCCAAAACTCACCCCTTATTTTCATCCTCCCAGGTAATCCTCAACCATAGTGGGCTTGGAGTCGTGAGGATTTGGATCGCCACATGTTTCTCTGAACTGGTTTCTTTCTGGTGAACTGGACGTCCTTTAATTTCATTTATGGTTTTGGGTTTTAAGTGTAATAAGGCCTTTTAATTATTTTTAGGGTTTTGTTTTACTTTTATTATTTAATTTTACTATGATGAAAAAAAAATTATGATGACTAAGGAAAATGGGTTAGCTTTAAGACGCATTTTCAAAAACATTAAGGGATTTCAAAATAACACGATTACAAGTAAGACTTCCGCTAAGCAAACGTTTTAAACTTAACATTTTTCTTAAAGATAGACATAACCAGACGGTTTTCTCAAAATTATACGAGTCGTTAAGGTGTGGCAATGGTGGTGTGCATGTCTAGGATTGGATCCGAAGGGAGCTTGGTACTTAAGCAGTCTGATGGACTCACCTCCTCTTCTTCCTGGTTTCCTACCTGGTGCCCAGCTTCTATTCACCTTAACCTGCTTTAAAAAGTATCTCTTACAACCCCAACTAAGTTTTCCAAACTAAGTAAAACGAAACGTTTTGAGCGCATCGATGTTGTGACAGCCCAAAATTGACCCTAGTCGGGAAGTGGTTTCGGGACCACTAAACCGAGTCACCGAAATGTTTGAACGTAATATTTATTGTCTAGAATATGTATTTACGAATGTGTAAAAATTTCAAGCTTCGGTTTAGTCGATTGCATGTGAATTCAGTTAGTAGGACTTGTATGTCACTTTTGAAAAATGATAGGCTAATCTATAAGGACCTAATAGTACATGTAGTCAAGAGGAGGACTTGCATGTCAAAATTCCCCAAGTGCTAGTGGCCGGCCATGACAAGGAAGCATGGGCAAGACATGTCATGAAACATGTTGGGTGAGTGGTTTATGTTGAAATAAATAAAATAAGGTGCATGAGTAAAAAAAAAAAAGTGTGCGTGTGAAGGCTTTCCCTCCCTCCCCATTGCCGTGCAAGTGAGAAAGAAAAACAAAAAAAAGCTTTGTTCATCTTTTTTCCATCCTTTTGGCCGAAAATCTCAAGGAGAAGAAAGGGTCCTTGCTCATGGTTGGTTTGGAATAGGTTGGCCATCCTTGTAGCTAGATTAAGGTATGTTTAATATGGTGCCATGAGATTCATGCATGTTCTTAGTTGCTAGTTTTAGTTCTAATTAGTCCATGATTCAAAACCTTGCTATGTCATGGGGATGATAGTATGAAATGAAAATTTGAGATAAGTAAGGTTAAATTTGATTTGGTAAAATCGGCCACATGGGTGTATATGTTTGTAAAAATATATTTTCTTTGTTAACTCCTTACAATCGGTTGTAGGAGTAATATTGGCTTATAAGGTTGAGTTGATTCATGATGTTGTATGTTAGGATTAAAATACTTGAGACTAGATTAGCTTAATGGTGACCATGCATTGACCTTGAAGCATTAAACAAAGGTTGGTTGAGATTTTGATATTTTGAACAAAGATAGTTGTGAAATGGGGTGAAAACCATTAAGTTATACACATAAAATCCAGCAAGAAGATTAAACTACTAAATGTATTCATTTTAGATCAAGACATCAAAGAGGAGAACCAAGCAAAGGCAAAGCGAAGATAATCGAGTAGTAGATTGGGAATCATTTCATCCGATATAAGGTAAGTCATTAAGCACTTATTTGTACTAATTTAAAGGGGTCGTAATGTCTAAGTAATGTTGCTGAACGGAATGGTAGAATATATATATAAACATGTATGTATGTGGTGATAAAATATTGAATTGAAAGAAAAGAGGTGAGATGTATTGAATGATCGGTTCGGCACTAAGTGTGCGGGTGTAAACATTTATAATCACAAATTGGCACTAAGTGTGCGGGTTCAAATTATACAGCACTAAGTGTGCAAGTTTGATTATATAGCACTAAGTGTGCGAGTTCGACTATTAAGCACTAAGTGTGCGGGCTTATGGCACATCCTCTAATAAGCGTACACGTTCTACGTATGCTGCCTTACCGAGTCAATCATGGACAGCGATGCGAGTAAACACCTTGAGCTTATGAGGAATGGACATTTTATTTATATTTGGAATTTTGGTTTGGTAAGTCTTGATCTATGTGGTGATATTGCTCGAAAATAAATGCATGCAATGTCATATGGCGTAATGTATGAAATATCAAGTAGGGCTTGGTATGTGACCAAACCGAAATGCCTAAAGAATTATAGTACCGTTTGGGGTGTGGATGGAGGATTTTAATCCCGCCTTAATTATTTTCTTTTATGGTATATTATTACTGAACGGCAATATAATGCTTATGGCTTACTTGAGTTATATACTCACCCGGTGTTTGCTTGTCGCCATTTTAGGTTTCTCGGACTCGTCCTTTTTGCGTGCTCGTGATCGTCATTGGAGTCATCACACCGCTATCAACTTTTGGTATCTTTTGTGTAGTCGGTTTAGGAGAACATTTTGGCATGTATAGGCTAATATGCTTTGTTGAACTTTGGTATGTAAACTTTTAGCCATGCGAAAATGGCATAAATACTCGGTTGGATTTAGTTCTCCAATGTTAAGTCACAAGTCTTGGTAATTCGATTTCCATGTCTTATGCCATGGTTGATTATTTTGGTATTAAAATGCATGTTATGGCAATAGTGTAGTAGGGAGATGTTGGATAATGATTAGCCTCTGGTATGGCTAGTCATGATCATGATTTGTGACATGTATGATGAATCACTAGTTAGATCAAAGGAAATCATGAAATAGGCATAGTTGCTTTAGTGACAGGTGCTGGCAGCAGCAGTAACGTGAGATTGAAAAATCACTAAAAATAGTAGGAATGGTATTAAATAGTAAATAAATTATGTAAATGTACCTTGATGAATCTACTTTTATATAGAAGAAACGAAATGGTCATATGAGTTATAAGTTAACAGATATTAAAGTTCTTGTGAAACAGGGCCAGAACGGTTTCTGGATCCCCTGTCCCAACTTTGGAAAATCATTGTAAATTAACCAGAGATAATTAGGAGTCATGCCATATATGTGTAGATTTCTCTCTGAGTCTAGTTTCTATAGAAACAAACGGCGTCAGTATTGAAGCCCTGTACAGGGAGATATCCAATTCGTAATGCTCAAAGGTCAGTGTAGTCGATCCCTGCAACAGGGGAGACTTTAACTAATAAACTGTACCAATTGGCTCGACCAAAAATTCTAGAAAAAAATATGTAGATGGAAATATGAGTCTAGTTTCATGGAAAATTTGCAAAACTGATTTTCGAGTTGTAAAAATCAAGTTATGAATTTTGGAGCGACTAGTACACAGATTGGCAGCTTGTCTGGAAACTCTCAATAAGTGGGTTGAAGTCTGTTAACACCTCGTGTTCGACTCCGGCGACGGTCTCGGGTTCGGGGTGTTACATTTTTATTGGTATTAGAGCTATGGTTTAGTCGGTTCTAGGACTACCATAGCGCGTATGAGTCTAGCTATACATGCCTTAATGTTAATGTTTAAATGTGTGATGACTTCGACGGTTAAAATTTTTGTTTTGATTAGTAAATGGATCCCGTGTAGAGAGAACCTTGGCGGATGACGTTGAAAGTGTAGCGGCTGCTCCTGCACAAGGGACGCCGCTGTTGAACCTCGGTCATCTGCGAATAATCAAGGTGAGGAGGCAAAACAAGCCTTCTTTACCATGATGAATGAGTGGGTAGCATAATACGCCCGAACCAATCCGCTGTCCAACAATTCCAATTTAAATAATCCACCCCAAGGGCTGTAATGCCATCGGTTACTGATCCTATGAGGCCGAGTAAGCCACTGTAGACTTGATTAGAAAGCGGGCTGAGGAGTTTAAGGCCATAGTTCTTGATGATGCCGAAAGAGCCGAGTTACGGCTTGATAACACCATTCGGTGTTTGATGAACTATCATGCACACCCGATGAATGTCTAAAGTGTCTTTGTATCCTTGTTGCGAGACTCACTTACTATTGGTGGAGGACTTTGATCTCCATAGTCCCAAACAAGCGAGTTACTTGGGATTTCTTTCAAGCGAATTTGAAAGAAGTATATTAGTCAACGGTTCATCGATCAAAAGCGTAAGGAATTCTTGGAACTCAAGCAAGGCCGTCACGACAAGATTACTGAATCTGAACATGAGTTCGTAAGACTTAGTCGGTATGCTCGGGAGTGTGTGGCGATGAGGTTGCTATGTGCAAAAGATTTGAAGAAGGATTGAATGAAGATTTAAAACTACTAGTGGGTATTTTGGAGATAAAGGAGTTCGTGACGCTGGTCGAACGAGCACTGCAAAGCGGAAGAACTTGGAAAGGAGAAGAAGAAGGCTGAATTTGAAGCTAAAGACTATCGTAAGAGATCGATGGGTAAAGCTCCGTTCTCATTGTAAAGAAGTTCGTGGAGGACACTAATAAATCGAGGACGATGCGGGAATTTCCATTAGAGCACGACCATCGACGGACTCCAGAGCTACTTGTGGCTAGTGTGGGCAATAATCGTCAAGAGAGACTGAATGCCCCAATGTGGAAGACGACACCTAGGTGAATGTTGGGGTAAGTCATTAGCAAGCTCATTACGGATGTGGTTGAAGGACCACTTCATTAGAGATTGCACGAGCTAGATGAGAAGAATAAGATGCAAGGTGCAAGATCGAGTGGGGCGACGACTAGAGGTAGACCCCGAGGATTTCAGGAGGTAGGGGTGGTAATCGAGAGGAGCCACCGACACGGCTGTTCGATCCGAGACTCGTGCTCTGCTAGAGCATATGCCATCCGCGCACGAGAGGAGGCATCCTCCCCGACGTTATCTTTGGTACTTTTACTCTCTTTGATACTAGTGTGATTGCATTGATTGACCCCGGCTCTACTCATTCATATGTATGTGAAACTTTAGCATCCAGTAAGACTCTACCTGTTGAGTCTACTGAGTTCGTAATTCGAGAGTCAAACCCTTTGGGTCAATACGTACTCGTTGATAAAGTGTGCAAGAGATGCCCCCTAATAATTCGAGAATCCTGTTTTCCGGCCGATCTGATGCTTCTACCATTTGATGAATTCGATGTTATTCTTGGTATGGATTGGCTGACCGTACATGATGCAGTGGTGGACTGCAAAAGGAAAACCATTGATTTGAGGAGTGCAAATAATGAGGTAGTCCGAGTCGAGTCTACTGATTTAAAAGGAGTGCCAGCGATAATATCTTCTATGACCGCTCGGAGATATGTGAAAAAGGGGTGTGAAACATACCTTGCGTATGTGCTTGAAAGTAAAGAGACGGAAAAGAAACTCGAATCGGTACCAGTGGTTTGTGAGTATTCAGATGTTTTTCCGGAGGAGTTACCGGGATTGCCACCGGTTCGAGAAGTGGAATTGACATCGGTTGTACGGTACTACGCCGATCTCAATAGCTCCGTATCGTATGGCATTAACGGAGTTAAAGGAATTGAAGGTCCAATTGCAAGAATTGACGGATAGGGGTTTCGCTCGACCGAGTTTTTCTCCATGGGGCGCACCAGTATTGTTTGTGAAAAAGAAGGACGGAAGCATGAGGTTGTGCATCGACTATCGTCAACTCAATAAAGTGACGATAAAGAATAAATATCCGTTGCCACGAATTGACGATTTGTTTGATCAATTAAAGGGAGCCTCGGTGTTTTCAAGGATAGATTTGAGGTCGGGTACTATCGGTTGAGGTCCGAGAATCGGACATACCCAAAACCGCTTTTAGAGCGAGGTACGGTCACTACGAATTCTTGGTGATGCCATTTGGGCTCACTAATGCCCTACGGTGTTTATGGATTTAATGAATAGAATTTTCAGGCCATACTTGGATCGGTTCGTAGTTGTATTTATCGATGACATTTTGGTCTATTCGAGAGATGAAATGAACATCTTTGAACACCGAGGCTAGTGTTGCAAATCTTACGAGATAAGCGATTATACGCAAAGTTCATAAATGTGAATTTTGGTTGAAAGAGGTTAGCTTTTGGGGCACGTGATGTCGCATCGGGGTGTCGGTGGACCGAACAAAATTTGACCATAGTCGATTGGAAACCACCAAGGAATGTTACCGAAGTTAGGAGCTTTTTGGGGCTTGCCGGTTATTACCGACGATTTGTAAAGGTTTCTCGACGATAGCCACGCCAATGACGGCTTACTCCAAAAGGATGTTAAGTTCGAATGGACGGAGAAATGTCGAAAAGTTTCGATCAACTGAAAGCTTATTTGGTGAAGCCCCAATTCTAGTGCAACCCGAATCGGGCAAAGAGTTTGTCATTTATAGTGACGCATCCCTACTTGGGTTGGGTTGCGTATTGATGCAAGAAAGGCGAGTTGTGGCCTATCGTCGAGACAATTAAAGCCACATGAGAAAAATTATCCAACCCATGATCTCGAATTGGTCGCCATCGTATTCGCCTTAAAGATATGGCGACATTACTTATTTGGTGAGAAGTGCCATGTGTATTCGGATCACAAAAGTCTCAAATATTTGATGACTCAAAGAGACTTAAATCTGCGACAAAGGCGTTGGCTCGAGCTGTTAAAGGATTATGAGTTGGTCATTGACTATCACCGGGAAAGGCTAATGTGGTTGCGGATGCCTTAAGTCGTAAATCACTATTTGCGTATGAACGATGAATGTACACTTATGCGTTTCTACCCGACAATGTGTTAGTAGCTGAATTGAAAGCCAAACCATTATTGATACGTCAAATTCGTGAAGCTCGTAAAGTCGACGATGAGTTGGTTGCAAAGCGGGATGAGTGTGTTCGAACAAGGAATCGAATTTCAGATTGACGACCATGATTGCTTGACGTTCAAGGGTCGATTATGTATTCCAAGGAATTGAGAACTTGTTTCGATGATTTTGAACGAGGCTCACGATGAGTCGAATGTCAATCCACCCGGGAAGTACGAAAATGTACAACGACACGAAACACCGTTTTGGTGGCATGGTATGAAACGAGACATTTCCAACCTTGTTTGAAGTGCTTAGTATGTCGACAAGTAAAGGCGGAACATCAAGTGCCCACGGGTTTGCTTCACCAATCATGATACCGAATGGAAATGGGAACGAGTCACGATGGATTTTGTATCGGCTTGCCGATGTCGGCAAGCAAGAAAGATGCAATTTGGGTCGTCGTTGATAGATTGACTAAGTCGGCTCACTTTATCCCCGTCGCACGGATTTTTCATTGGATAAGCTAGCTGAATTGTATGTTTCTCGATTGTGAGATTACACGGGTACCGATTTCTATTGTGTCGACGGAGATCCAAGATTCACCTCACGATTTTGGAAGAAATTGCAAGAAGCTTTGGGTACCAAGTCGCATTTTAGCACCGCTTTTCATCCCCAAACCGATGGTCAATCCGAGCGGATAATTCAGATACTTGAGGATATGTTGAGATGTTGCATCCTCGAGTTTAATGGTTCATGGAGCGGTATTTACCCTTGATTGAATTCGCACAATAATAGTTTTCAATCAAGCATTAAGATGGCGCCTTACGAGGCTTTGTATGGTCGTAAATGCCGTACACCATTGTTTTGGACCGAGCTCGGTGAAAGCAAAATTTTCGGGTGGATTTGATTAGAGATCTTGAGCAAAAGTTCGAGTAATTCGTGAAAGTTTGAAGGTCGCTTCAATCGTCGAGAAGTCGATGCGGATTTAAAGCGAAGAGATATTGAGTATCGGTGGGAGACAAAGTGTTTCTTAAGGTATCACCCGGAAAAAGATACTCGATTTGGCCGTAAGGGCAAATTGAGTCCGAGATTCATTGGGCCATATGAGATCTCCGAACGAGTCGGCCCGATGGCGTATAGGTTGCTTTTACCCCGAACTCGAAAGGATCCACAACGTTTTCCATGTTTCGATGCTTGACGTTACCGATCCGATCCTTCACATGTAATAAACCCTCCGAGATTGAAATTCAAGCCGATATGAGTTATGAAGAAGAACCGATTCGTATCCTAGCTCGTGAAGTGAAGGAGTTGCGAAACAAAAGGGTTCCGTTAGTAAAAGTGTTATGGCTCAAACACGGGATGGAAGAAGCTACTTGGGAACCCGAGAATTCTATGAAAGAGCGTTACCCAAACACATTTATCGGTAAGATTTTTGGGACGAAAATTCCTTAAGTGGGGAGAGTTGTGACAGCCCAAAATTGACCCTAGTCGGAAGTGGTTTGGGACCACTAAACCGAGTCACCGAAATGTTTGAACGTAATATTTATTGTCTAGAATATGTATTTACAAATGTGTAAAATTTCAAGCTTGGTTTAGTCGATTGCATGTGAATTCAGTTAGTAGGACTTGTATGTCACTTTTGAAAAATGATAGGCTAATCTATAAGGACCTAATAGTACATGTAGTCAAGAGGAGGACTTGCATGTCAAAATTCCCCCCAAGTGCTAGTGGCCGGCCATGACAAGGAAGCATGGGCAAGACATGTCATGAAACATGTTGGGTGAGTGGTTTATGTTGAAATAAATAAAATAAGGTGCATGAGTAAAAAAAAAAAGTGTGTGTGTGAAGGCTTTCCTCCCTCCCCATTGCCGTGCAAGTGAGAAAGAAAAACAAAAAAAAGCTTTGTTCATCTTTTTTCCATCCTTTTGGCGAAAATCTCAAAGGAGAAGAAAGGGTCCTTGCTCATGGTTGGTTTGGAATAGGTTGGCCATCCTTGTAGCTAGATTAAGGTATGTTTAATATGGTGCCATGAGATTCATGCATGTTCTTAGTTGCTAGTTTTAGTTCTAATTAGTCCATGATTCAAAACCTTGCTATGTCATGGGGATGATAGTATGAAATGAAAATTTGAGATAAGTAAGGTTAAATTTGATTTGGTAAAATCGGCCACATGGGTGTATATGTTTGTAAAATATATTTTCTTTGTTAACTCCTTACAATCGGTTGTAGGAGTAATATTGGCTTATAAGGTTGAGTTGATTCATGATGTTGTATGTTAGGATTAAAATACTTGAGACTAGATTAGCTTAATGGTGACCATGCATTCGACCTTGAAGCATTAAACAAAGGTTGGTTGAGATTTTGATATTTTGAACAAAGATAGTTGTGAAATGGGGTGAAAACCATTAAGTTATACACATAAAAATCCAGCAAGAAGATTAAACTACTAAATGTATTCATTTTAGATCAAGACATCAAAGAGGAGAACCAAGCAAAGGCAAAGCGAAGATAATCGAGTAGTAGATTGGGAATCATTTCATCCGATATAAGGTAAGTCATTAAGCACTTATTTGTACTAATTTAAAGGGTCGTAATGTCTAAGTAATGTTGCTGAATGGAATGGTAGAATATATATATAAACATGTATGTATGTGGTGATAAAAATATTGAATTGAAAGAAAAGAGGTGAGATGTATTGAATGATCGGTTCGGCACTAAGTGTGCGAGTGTAAACATTTATAATCACAAATTGGCACTAAGTGTGCGGGTTCAAATTATACAGCACTAAGTGTGCAAGTTTGATTATATAGCACTAAGTGTGCGAGTTCGACTATTAAGCACTAAGTGTGCGGGCTTATGGCACATCCTCTAATAAGCGTACACGTTCTACGTGCGCGGCCTTACCGAGTCAATCATGGACAGTGATGCGAGTAAACACCTTGAGCTTATGAGGAATGGACATTTTATTTATATTTGGAATTTTGGTTTGGTAAGTCTTGATCTATGTGGTGATATTGCTCGAAAATAAATGCATGCAATGTCATATGGCGTAATGTATGAAATATCAAGTAGGGCTTGGTATGTGACCAAACCGAAATGCCTAAAGAATTATAGTACCGTTTGGGGTGTGGATGGAGGATTTTAATCCCGCCTTAATTATTTTCTTTTATGGTATATTATTACTGAACGGCAATATAATGCTTATGGCTTCTTGAGTTATATACTCACCCGGTGTTTGCTTGTCGCCATTTTAGGTTTCTCGGACTCGTCCTTTTTGCGTGCTCGTGATCGTCATTGGAGTCATCACACGTGCTATCAACTTTTGGTATCTTTTGTGTAGTCGGTTTAGGAGAACATTTTGGCATGTATAGGCTAATATGCTTTGTTGAACTTTGGTATGTAAACTTTTAGCCATGCGAAAATGGCATAAATACTCGGTTGGATTTAGTTCTCCAATGTTAAGTCACAAGTCTTGGTAATTCGATTTCCATGTCTTATGCCATGGTTGATTATTTTGGTATTAAAATGCATGTTATGGCAATAGTGTAGTAGGGAGATGTTGGATAATGATTAGCCTCTGGTATGGCTAGTCATGATCATGATTTGTGACATGTATGATGAATCACTAGTTAGATCAAAGGAAATCATGAAATAGGCATAGTTGCTTTAGTGACAGGTGCTGGCAGCAGCAGTAACGTGAGATTGAAAAATCACTAAAATAGTAGGAATGGTATTAAATAGTAAATAAATTATGTAAATGTACCTTGATGAATCTACTTTTATATAGAAGAAACGAAATGGTCATATGAGTTATAAGTTAACAGATATTAAAGTTCTTGTGAAACAGGGCCAGAACGGTTTCTGGATCCCTGTCCCGACTTTGGAAAATCATTGTAAATTAACCAGAGATAATTAGGAGTCATGCCATATATGTGTAGATTCCTCTCTGAGTCTAGTTTCTATAGAAACAAACGACATCAGTATTTAAGCCCTGTACAGGGAGATATCCAATTCGTAATGCTCAAAGGTCAGTGTAGTCGATCCCTGCAACAGGGGAGACTTTAACTAATAAAATGTACCAATTGGCTCGACCAAAAATTCTAGAAAAAAATATGTAGATGGAAATATGAGTCTAGTTTCATGGAAAATTTGCGAAACTGATTTTCGAGTTGTAAAACTCAAGTTATGAATTTTGGAGCGACTAGTACACAGATTGGCAGCTTGTCTGGAAACTCTCAATAAGTGGGTTGAAGTCTGTTAACACCTCGTGTTCGACTCCGGCGACGGTCTCGGGTTCGGGGTGTTACAGATGTGGTGCACCGGATCCGGTCGTAACGTCTAGGCCAGGTTTGGGGTGTTACATATATTGGGCCTTCCCCATATTAACACAGTTGGCCCATAACAAAACAGTCTCATATGATTAATGCATGATAATCCCATCCAACCTTGCACTTGCCTCCGTCCATCCCTACACTTCCTGTGGGGAATAAATCACCCACGCCATCCCTACACTTATAGTGTTAGCACCGGTTGCGAGACTAACTATAATCCGCAGCAAAGCTGCTTATATAAGAATATGTGGCACAGCCACCAGAACATGTTCTTCCTCCATAACAAAACCCAACCCCATGCAGTATGACATGTATGCAAAATATATATATAATTAACAAGGCATACTTCAGAAAGACAGTCAGTTTATAGCATAAGAACAGTTATTTACCCTCGAGGGGCATAATCGTAAACTTACCCCTTTAGGGGTATTAAGGTAATTCTACCTTAGAAAGGTATTTCAGTAATTTTATCAATCTTTTTAGGGTTTCATGCTCATTACAGTTATTAACATGTCTTTAGAATACTTACCGGAAGTTTTTACTGAAATGGGCCTATTGCCCATTACCTAATTTTAGCCCATCGAAGCCCAAATTCACCGAGGTGCACGAAATTGCATACTTTGCAATCTTACCTTTGAAGTTACCAAAATTATCAATAAAAACAATCCCACGAGCGCTCGTACGCTCGCAAGTTCTCGAAATGCTGAATTTTTGACATTTTGGCTTTTCAGCTTTTGCCGATCTAGTCTACTAGTGGGTGTCGTTTACACACCTGATTTGCGAACACTGCTACTGAAATCTCCCATGACATCCTACAATCGGTCACTAGACATATCAGATCCAAAGTATAATGGCAAACATCATAAACTTACTTACCATAATCGGCCATCAATACATATGGCCCTTGAGATCCTACCTTTGCCAAAACTAATGACTAGATCTGGATCTAGTCGTTCCACTTGTCCAAGCCTTCGATCACCAGCCTCTAGATCACACTAACACCAAAACAAATCAATTGTTACAACCCTTAAAGCCTTAAGCTCCATTCGACAGCCTCCCTATGCCTTTAGGGATTTCTACTTTTCTAAAACCCGAAATAAAGAATAGATCTGAATACTTACCACAGGTTCTTTCAACCAAAACAATTCCACTTCATTTTCTACTCAGATCTGATGCAGATCCAGCCCTTAAACACTTGCAGAAATCAAATCTTAGAGATTTAAAGATTCGGCTATATGTCCCTAAAACCTATGGTGTTTTCGACTTTTGGAACTGTGAAGAGGAAGATGATTTGGTATGATGGTTTTTGTAGTGGTATTGCTGACTAGGGTTGAGGTTTAGAGGATGTGAAAATCGACCAAAAAAGATGAAAAAAATAGGAGGATTTTGGCTAGAAGAAATCGGTACAAGAAACAACTTTTGGGATTTCGGCTTTTATGGCAATCGGCTATAGAGGTTTAGAAAAGAATGGGAATGAAAGAGGAGATGAGTAGAATGGTAGGAATGTTTCGGCTAGAGAAGAAAAGAAGGAGAAAAAGAAAATAGAAGAAGAGAGGAGAAGAGAAGGAAGAATTCGGCACTCAGGAGATCTAACTTTGCATTTTTCGGCTTTTTGAGATACTGAGAAGAGAATAGAATGAAAGGGAAGGCTCTAGGTAGCTAACCCTAATTTGGCAAAACAAAAAGAAAATAAAGCTTGCCCTAATGGCCATTCAGACCCAAGACCCAACCTTCCTAAAGCCCTAACTGAATTTCCACTTAAGCTCTATCACATGCCCGGCACATGCACAAAAAAAAAAAATAAAAGTAACAATACGCTTACCTTGTGACTTGAACTCTGGTTCCCCCTAAACTTCCACATGTCACTCTCCAAACACCTAGGTGGCGCCACATGCCACTTTACCACAGATCTTTTTGTGTCCTATTTTACCATATCAACTTTAAAAGCCCATATCGCTAGAACCCTCTCTCACAAAATTAAAATTCAGGAATTGCCTCGAATTAAATTTACTCTTGGGTCTTTTTTCCCACACCATAAACCCTTCGTAATTTATTTAATTACTAAAGTAAACATACGGAATAATAATAATAACATCCAAATTATTCGGGCCATTTTCCACCAGAGCCCAAACTCAAGGCCCAATACTTCCAGGCCCAAAAATCGGGGCGTTACAACTCTACTCCCCTTAAAGAAATTTCGTCCTCAAAATTTTCAAACTGTCAACTAACCGTATTACTCAAGTCAAACCACTATGCTTATGCTGCACACTCTAATTAAAAATAATTCTTAATATGACCTAGAAGTTCTAATTACCAAAGTAAAGAAACATCTATCAAGTACGCATACAACTCGTAACACACACTTAAATAAAATAAGCTTGGCAATCCTGAGCTTGATGCTCCTTGGACCCATATCTAAAGCATGCTCCTGTCTTCCCATGGCATTCACCCGGATGATGCCCGTTGCAGTTCTTGCAGGTTGGAAAGTTTGGTCGTGTCTTAACATGTTTCACAGAACGAGGCTCAGTCTTCTGAGAACTAGAATCCTTTCTCTTCTTACACTTCAAGCACCCTGCTTGAAACGTTTCCCTAATTTCCTTGACCTTGGTCTCCAATACTTCTTCTACCACTTTCCTTACTAACTCGGCCAGTGCCTCAGTCCCAAGCTCCGAGTTACCGCTACCTGAAGTTGGTAGACTTTGCTTACCCTCAGAATCCATATCAACACTCTACATTATCAGCATCCATAACAATAACTACCAAGATCTCGATTAAAAAATTTCAGTATTTATACAGATGTCCTATGCATAAAAAGTATTTCAAAGTTCTTGTTTTCGCAGTATCGTATCCTAGCTATAGTCTCAGTCTTCTAAAGTTTTCAGTTTTCCCTCTTGTCTCGGTTTCTGATTTGATATTACCTAATTACGAATCATAGTAGGGTCTCAGTACTATCTATAGTAGTATAACAATATTTCAGTACAGGACAGAATAAAAATACTTACAAACTTGGTGCCGGGGATTCAGTGTGCCACTTCTTCGGTTATCAAATTTCAGAACCCAGAAAAACTTAAACCATTTTAAGATTGAACCTTAAAACATGTATACCTTGTAAAATATCTTTGAAAAGAATTTTCCAAAACCGTTTCCAAAATACCCTTCTTGGGCCTAAGTTTAGCAAAGTTTTTCGAAAAACTTTTCGAACCCTTATCCACAACCGAGTTGTTGCAACCGGGCTCTGATACCACTAAATGAACACCCCAAACTCGGCCCAAACGTTACGATCCAATCCGGTGTGTCACATCGAAGCATTACTAGATAAGTCATGTTTTATCTAAAGTCTTTCTTAGTGTTTAAAGAATATCCTCGTTCTAGATTAAAGTGAATGGAAGCAATGCACCAGATAAGATGCAAGTAAAAAGGAGGTGAGTCAATTAGACTGCTTAAGTACCCAGCTCTCCATGGATCCAATCCTAGATATGCACACAACCATTGCCACACTTTAGCTGAGTGATTGTTCAGGGAAAACCAATTCGTTTAAAACCATTTAAAAAGGTTATTAATTTTGAAAACGTTTTCGTTGCGAAAGCTTTGTTTTGTTATCGCGATATTTTGAAATCATGTAACCTTTTTAAAATGCGCCCTAGAGCTATTAAATTTCAAACAATTGAAACAATATCATATCTAAGCTAACAAAACATACTAAAAGCAATTAAAAATAATTAAAGCGGCTTTATTACAAATTAAAAACCCAAAAATATAAAGGAAATAATCTAAAATAAAAGTGAAGGTATAAACACTTATTTTAAATAGTCTACATGGCCACTCTGAATCCTCCAACTCCAAGTCCACCTATCTAAGGCTCACCTTCAAATATGGGAAAAAGGGGGTGAGTTTGGAAAACTAAATGTGTAAAATATCCCAACCAGAGCCCAAATCAGTTCAAGCTTTACTAGGCCTAAACCCTATTAAAAAATCAGTGTTAACCGGGCCTTAGCCCATATCAATATTAATCTGAGCCATTGCCCTTTACAGTATCAGAGTATACTGGGCCTAGCCCATATCAATATCAATCTGGGTCGTAGCCTTATTACAAGTCGAGATGTATTGGGCCGTGCTCATATTAACATAGTTGGCCCATAACAAAATAGTTTCATATGATTAATGCATGATAACCCCATCCAACCCTGTACTTGCCTCCGTCCATCCCTACACTTCTTGTGGGGAATAAATCACCCACGCTATCCCTACACTTACAGTGTTAGCACCGATTATGCACTAACTATAATCCGCAAAGAAAGTCGCTTATATCGTAATATGTGGCACAGCCACCAGAACGGGTTCTTTCTCCATAACAAAACCCAACCCCATACAGCATGACATGTATACAGAATATATATATATAATTAACAAGGCATGCTTCAGAAAGACAGTCAGTTTATAACGTAAGAACAGTTATTTACCCTCGAGGGGTGTAATTGTAAACTTACCCCTTTAGGGGTATTACAGTAATTCTACCTTAGAAAGGTATTTCAGTAATTTTATCAATCTTTTTAGGGTTTCATGCTCATTACAGTTATTAACATGTCTTCAGAATACTTACCGGAAGTTTTTATTGAAATGGGCCCATTGCCCATTACCTAATTTCAGCCCATCGAAGCCCAAATTCACCGAGGTGCACGAAATTGCATACTTTGCAATCTTACCTTTGAAGTTACCAAAATTATCAATAAAAACAATCCCACGAGAGCTCGCACGCTCGCAAGTTCTCGAAATGCCGAATTTTTGACATTTTGGCTTTTCAGCTTTTGCCGATCTAGTCTACTAGTGGGTGTCGTTTACACACCTGATTTGCGAACACTGCTACTGAAATCTCCCATGACATCCTACAATCGGTCACTAGACATATCAGATCCAAAGTATAATGGCAAACATCATAAACTTACTTACCATAATCGGCCATCAATACATATGGCCCTTGAGATCCTACCTTTGCCAAAACTAATGACTAGATCTGGATCTAGTCGTTCCACTTGTCCAAGCCTTCGATCAGTAGCCTCTAGATCACACTAACACCAAAACAAATCAATTGTTACAACCCTTAGATCCTTAAGATCCATTCGACAGCCTCCCTATGCCTTTAGGGATTTCGGGTTTTCTAAAACCCGAAATAAAGAATAGATCTGAATACTTACCACAGGTTCTTTCAACCAAAACGATTCCACTTCAGTTTCTACTCAGATCTGATGTAGATCTAGCCCTTAAACACTTGCAGAAATTGAATCTTAGAGATTTAAAGATTTGGCTATATGTCTCTAAAAAACTATGGTGTTTTCGGCTTTTGGAACTGTGAAGAGGAAGATGATTTGGTATGGTAGTTTTTGCAGTGGTATTGCCAACAGGGGTTGAGGTTTAGAGGATGTGAAAATTGACCAAAAGAGATGAAGAAAATAGGAGGATTTTGGCTAGAAGAAATAGGCATAAGAAATAACTTTTGAGATTTCGGCTTTTATGGCAATCGACTATAGAGGTTTAGAAAAGAATGGGAATGAAAAAGGAGATGAGTAGAATGGTAGGAATGTTTTGGCTAGAGAAGAAAAGAAGGAGAAAAAGAAAATAGAAGAAGAGAGGAGAAGAGATGGAAGAATTCGGCACTCAGGAGATTTAACTTTGCGTTTTTCGGCTTTTTGAGATACTAAGAAGAGAATAGAATGAAAGGGAAGGCTCTAGGTGGCTAACCCTAATTCGGTAAAACAAAAAGAAAATAAAGCTTTCCCTAATGGCCATTCAGACCCACGGCCCAACCTTCCTAAAGCCCTATCCGAATTTCTACTTAAGCTCTATCACATGCTCGGCACATGCACAAAAAAAAATAAAAGTAACAATACGCTTACCTTGTGACTTGAACTCTGGCTCCCCCTAAACATCCACACGTCACTCCCCAAACACCTAGGTGGTGCCATATTCCACTTTACCACAGATATTTTTGTGCCCTATTTTACCATCTCAACTTTAAAAGCCCATATCGCCAGAACCCTCTCTCCCAAAATTAAAATTCAGGAATTGCCTCGAATTAAATTTACTCTTGGGCCTTTTTTCCCACACCATAAACCCTTCGTAATTTATTTAATTACTAAACTAAACATACAAAATAATAATAATAACATCCAAATTCTTTAGGCCGTTTTCCACCCGAACCCAGACTCAAGGCCCAATACTTCCAGGCCCAAAAATTGGGGCGTTACAAAGAGGCTTGGTAAATATCTTTATATTGTCCACATGCGTAGGCACACGGGCATGTGTCTAGGCCGTGTGTGACACACGGTCTGCCCTACGAGCATGTGTTCTGGCCGTGTGTCCCCTGTACGTAAAAATTTCAAGTCAGTAAGCATGGTAGTAAATACACGGGCAGAGACACAACCGTGTGTCTCAGCTGTGTAAGGGACACGGCCTAGCACACGGGCGTGTGCTTTAGCTGTGTGTCAATTTTGGAACGCTGACGTCAAAAATAGAATGTCCATGTTTTTGCACACAAGCTAGGACACAGGCGTGTCATGGCCGTGTGAAGGACACGGGCGTGTGCCAGGCCGTGTGAAAACTCCTGTAGGTGTGCACTTAATATGAATTCCACATGAGTGGAGGAAATGGGTATGTCCCTATATTGCTTATGCCTTGTGAGCCACACGGGCCATCAACACGACTGTGTGGAAATGGCCACACAGGCATGTTGCCCTTTTATACGGGTGTGTTTCAAAGTCAAATTTTCTATAGATGGATTAAACACCCAGGGCTAATCCTAAATAGTTTTCAATGGTCTATTTCGGGCTCGTAAGCCTATAATAAGAAGTTTAATGTAGAAATTGAAAAAGTTTTAAATTGGATCGAGTCTTGGTGACTTTTGACCATTTGGGTGCATGAGATCGAGTTAGGTAATCCTCGTACTCCGCTTCGGCATGGGTGATGGGTATGAGGTGTTACTTTAGTGGTATCTGAGCTATGGTTTAGTCAGTTCTAAGACTAACCTAGCGAGAGTACGAGTTTAGTGTATATATGTCATATCTGTATATTGATAGTGTGACAATATTTGACAGTTATAAATTATATTTTCATATAGTAAATGGATCTTAGTAGAGCTACGGCGGATGATGTGAAGAGTAACGCGCCAGCTCCCACTGAAGGGACCGCGCCAATTGAGAGTGAGCCCGTGACTATGGTTCAAGGCAGAGGGGCTAGAGAAGCCTGCCTCTGAATGATGGATGCTTTGTATATAGAGTTTGTTCGTGCGAATCCGAACACTTAACCTCCACCACATTCTCCGATTTTGCAGTATGCCCCGGTAGATCCGTAAGGCGCAGACTTGTATAGGAGAGAGAAGCCTTCAGTAGACAAGATCTGGAAACAAGGGGCCAAGAAATATCAAGCTAACATAGATGACGACCTAGAGAAAGCAGAGTTTTGGTTAGAAAATACCATCAGGTGTTTGATGAACTGTCGTGCACGCCTGATGAGTGCGTGAAGTGTGCAGTATCGCTCTTGCGAGATTCAGCTTACAAGTGGTGGAGCACTCTCGTGTCTGTGATACCGAGATAGAGTGTAACTTAGGAATTCTTCTAAGAAGAGTTTTGAAAGAAGTATACTAGCCAGATTTTCATAGACCAAAAAAGGAAAGAATTTCTAGAGTTGAAGCAAGGTAGTAAGACTGTGACGGAGTACAAACGTGAATTTGTGAAACCCAGCAAGTATGCATGAGAGTGCGTATCCATTGAAGCTACCATGTGTAAAAGATTTGAGGATGGTCTAAATGAGGATATCTGAGTATTTGTTGGCATTTTAGAGCTAAGAGAATTTGTAGTGCTTGTTGAGAAAGCACGCAAGATAGAAGAATTGGTTAAAGAGAGGAGAAAGGTGACCATTGAGTCGCAGGATTCAAGAAAAGATAGATGGGGAAATCGCATTAGTCCTCATCTAAGAAATCGAAGGAATTCACTACTCGATCAAATACTTCAGTGGAGTTTTTGAATAGAATCAAGAACCGGCAAAACACAGCTTCTAGAGCCCAGAGCACTTTTATCGCGAGCGTCGGTAGTGCTTAGCCCAATAGACCAGAATGTTCGTAATATGGTAGGCATCACTTTAGCGAGTGCCGGGGGAATGAAAGGGACTATTTTATGTGTGGATCATTAGAACATTTCATTCGAGACTGTCCTATAATGAAAGAGAGAGAGAAAAAGCAAGAAACGAAGGCAAGTAGTGCTCCTTAGAAGGGTAGACCACAAAAGATCTCTAGAAGTGGGGCTACTAGCAGGGGTGCGCCTAGAGATGCTGCAGTGAGGTCCAAGGGCAGAGCGCCTACAAGGACTTACGCTATTCGTGCTCGTAAAGTGGCAAAGTTTCCTGATATGATCATGGGTACCTTTTCTATCTATGATATATCTATCATTGCTTTAATTGATCCGGGGTCTACCCGCTCTTATATTTGTATAGATTTGATACCTAGTATGAACATGATAGTAGAATCCACTGAGTTTGTGATAAAAGTGTCCAACCCTGTAGGCAGACATGTACTAGTGGATCAAGTGTGTAGAAATTGTCCCTTGACAATTAAGGGTTATTATTTTTCGGCCAACCTGATGTTGTTGCCTTTTAGTGAATTTGATGTAATCCTTGGGATGGATTGGTTGACTTCTCATAGTGTTGTAGTGGACTGTGGAGGAAAGTTATTGAACTGAAATGTGAAGACGGGAATATCCTTCGGGTTGGACCAGATGAATCGGATAAATTGCCTGTAATAGTATCTTCCTTGATTGCTAAGAAATATTTGAGAAAAGGATATGAGGCTTACCTAGCTTTTTTGCTTAATACTCAAGTATCTAAATTGAAGATAGAATCAGTACCAGTGGTTTGTGAGTTTACAGACGTGTTTTCGGAGGAATTACCCAGATTACCTCCAGAAGGGAAGTTGAGTTTGAAATCGAGTTGGTCCCCGGTACGATACCCATCTCTATTGCTCTGTGTAGGATGGCTCTGACGAAATTGAAAGAGTTGAAGGTACATTGCAAGAGTTTACGGATAAGGGCTTTGCGAGACCGAGTTATTTACGGTGGGGTGCCCTGGTACTTTTTGTGAAAAAGAAAGACGGGTCGATGAGGTTATGTATCAACTATAGAAAACTCAACAAGGTAACTGTGAAGAACAAGTATCATTTGCCTAGGATTGATGATTTTTTTGATCAGTTGAAGGGAGCCACCGTGTTTTCTAAGATTGATTTGAGGTCCAAATACTACCAGTTAAGAGTGAAAGAGCAAGATGTACCGAAGACTGCGTTTCGGACGAGATACGGGCATTATGAGTTCCTCGTCATGGCCTTTGGTTTGACTAATGCTCTGGTGGTGTTTATGGATTTGATGAATCGTATCTTTTGTCTATATTTGAATAAGTTCATAGTGGTCTTTATTGACGACATACTGATTTACTCGTGTGACGAGGGTGAGCACGCCGAGCATTTGAGAACAGTTCTACAAACTTTGAGAGATAAGCAGCTTTACACCAAGTTTAGTAAGAGTCATTTTTTGCTTAAAGATGTCAGATTTCTACGACACATTCTATCGAGTGACGGGATCAGAGTTGACCCAAATAAAATCTCTGCTATTGTTGAGTGGAAACTACCGAGGAATGTAACTAAGGTTCTAAGCTTTTTGGGTTTGGCCGGATATTATAAAAGTTTTTAAATGGATTCTCTATGATAGCTACACCGATGATAAGGCTACTACAAAAGGATGTCAAGTTTGAATGGACAGAAAAGTGCCAACAGAGTTTCAAGAAATTAAAGGTTTTGTTGACCGAAGCCCTAATGTTAGTGCAACCGAAGTCGGGCAAGGAGTTTGTGATTTATAGCGACGCCTCCTTGAATGGTTTGGGGTGCATGCTTATGCAAGAGGTTAAGGTCATAGCTTATACTTTGAGACAGTTAAAGGCACATGAGAAAAATTACCCGACGCATGATTTAGAGTTGGCGGCCATCGTATTCACATTGAAAATTTGGAGACACCATTTGTATGGCGAGAAGTGTCTGGTGTTCACGGATCACAAGAGCCTTAAGTACTTGATGACTCAAAATGAGTTGAACCTAAAGCAATGATGATGGTTAGAGCTAATAAAGGATTTTGAGTTGATTTTTGACTACCACTCGGGAAAGGCGAACGTGGTCGCTGATGCATTGAGTAGAAAATCGTTATTTGCATTGAGAGCAATGAACGCCAATCTAGCCTTGTCCGAAGATGGTTTAGTTCTAGCAGATTTGAGAGCTAAACCGATGTTTCTACAAAAGATTTGGGAAGCTCAGAATAATGATAGCGATTTGCAAGACAAGAGAACTCGGTGTGAGTAGTGCGTCGAATCAGAATTTCGTATTGGTACTGGTGGATGTATAATGTTTAAAAATAGAGTTTGTGTACCCAAGGAAAATGAGCTTCTTTGGGAGATTCTAGAAGAGGCGCATAGTGGTTGTTTGTCCGTCCATCCGGGTAGTGTGAAAATGTACAACGACTTAAAGAAAATGTACTGGTGGTCGGGAATGAAAATAGACATTTCAGACTTCGTTTCCAAGTGCCTTGTGTGTCATCAAATGAAAGCTGAACACCAAGTACCTTTGGGTCTACTTCAGCCTATCACAATCCCCGAGTGGAAGTGGGATCGAATTACCATGGATTTCGTGATAGGTTTGCCATTAACCCCGAAGAAAAAGGATGTTGTTTGGGTTATTATGGATAGACTAACAAAGTCGGTGCATTTTATACCAGTGCGTACTGACTACTCCCTAGAAAGATTGGGTGACTTATATGTATCTGAGATCGTAAGGCTTCATGGTGTGCTGTTATCGATTATTTCAAATTGGGACCTGAGATTTACCTTGAGGTTTTTGAAAAATTTACAAGAGGCGTTGAGAACAAAGTTGAGTTTTAGCATAGCATTTCACCCGCAAATCGACGGTTAGTTGGAAAGAGTGATTAAAACTTAAAGGACATGTTACGGTGTTGTGTTCTCGAGTTTCAAGGAAGTTGGGAAAGGTACTTACCATTGGTTGAATTCGCCTAGAAAAATAGGTATTACTTAAGGTTGAAGATGGCACCTTATAAGGCATTATATGGGCAAAAGTGTCGAACGCCCTTATATTGGACTGAGCTCATAGAAGGTCAGATTCATGGGGTCGATGTAGTCAAGGAGACTGAAGAGAAAGTTAAAGTGATTCACGACTATTTGAAGGATGTCTCAGATAGGTAGAAATCCTATGTGGATCTGAAATAGAAAGTATCCTCATGGAGAAAAGTTATCAGATTTGGTAGAAGAGGCAAGTTGAGTCCTCATTTCATAGGACCTTATGAGGTTATCAAGAGAGTAGGATTGGTTGCCTATCGTTTGGCTTTGCCACCAGAATTGGAAAGGATTCACGACGTGTTTCATGTATCCATGCTACGTCAGTATAGATCAGACCCTTCGCATGTGATTGCACCAACTGAGGTTGAAATTTATCAGGACATGACTTATGGCGAAGAGCCGGTCAAGATTTTGGCTAGAGAAGTCAAACAGTTAAGGAATAAGAGTATAGCACTCGTGAAAATTTTGTGGCATATACATGGAGTCGAGGAAGCCACATAAGAACCTGAGGAGACTATGAGAGATCAATACCTGAACTTACAGATCGGTAAGATTTTCGAGGACGAAAATCCCTAAGGGGGGAGAATTGTAGCAACTCGAATTTGGGGCTAGTAGGAATAGTGGTCTCAGGACCACATATCCAGAGTTTAATAAATTATTTTATTATTAAACTGATGTTATGAACAAATCCAGAGTTTAATAAGTTATTTTATTATTAAATTGATGTTATGGCATGTTTATAAAAGTGCATGAAAAATTTGATGGATTAATTTTAGCGTTTATGAGCCCAATTGTGAAAAAGGACTAAATTGCAGAAAGTGAAAAAGTCTTTAATTGATAGCTAAAGGTGTTATATAGTTAGAGAACCAAAATTAGGGGTCTTTAAAAGGCAAATAAACCCTTGGAAGAAGGATAGCTGGCCATAGAGTCAAAGAGGAGACAAATTTGTCAAAATTAGGTGAGTTGGTGACCAATTTTGACTAGATTAAAAATAAAATAAAGGGAAATGATATCATCTTTTTTTTCCATCTTGTTCTCCACCAAATTTTTAGCAAAATTAAGGGATTGAAAGCTTGAAATTTTTAAGCAGCTTGAAGCACTCACAAGTAAGTGATTTTAATGAGTTTCTTGAAGATTTTATTTATTTATTTATGGACCCCTTGAAGCATGAGCTTTCAAATGAGGGTACTATTTTGAAAAATGGTTGAAAGTATAGGGTTTTTCCATGAGAGCATCTAGGGTGTTTTCTAAAATTTTATGAAAGAATATGAGTCTTGGGTGTGATATAAACAACTTTTGTGAAAGGTGTTGTATGAAAACACCTAAAGGGACCATTTTGCATAAGTTGTAAAATAGATGAAAAATGTGTGAAATAGTAGGATTTTGGAGTTTCTATAAGAGTAAAAACGGTTCGGGTAGGCTTAAGATGCGAAGAAATTCGATAAAAATCAATTTTTGAGCCTAGGGGTAAAATGGTTATTTTGTCAAAGTTTAGGGGCAAAATGGTCATTTTAACAAAGAAGTGAATTTTCGATTGCCTAATTTTATTTAGTGATTAAATAAGTGTATTTTTCAATTATAGATCAAGAAATACCGAATCCAAACCTAGACCGGGGGAAAGCTAAGCAAATTGACTAAAGCTACTAGTCGCCATATTTTGTGATTTGAGGTAAGTTGTATGTAAATAATACAACTACATTGTTATTGTATGTGTTGAATTGTACTTGAATTTAATATAGCATGAAGTGCTTGATTGTGGAATTGAGAAAGCATGATGATAATAGAGATAGTAGAGTTTTCATTTGAGCCTAGGAAATAAATTAGATATTCATGCCATGACATGTGGGTTAATGTGAGCTAGTGTAAGACATGCCTGGGACATGCATCGGCCACATTATGAGAGCCAGTGTAAGATCATGTTTGGGACATGGCATTGGCATTGAGATGAGGGCTAGTGTAATACATGTCTGGGACGTGCATCGGCCTCAAGATGATAGTCAGTGTAAGACCGTGTCTGGGACATGGCATTGACTTGGAATACGAGCCAGTGTAAGACCATGTCTGAGACATGGCATCGGCTCCTTATCCCACGTTTGAGGCTGTGGAAATATCCGATAATGTTCCAAATGGTTCAATGGAGAAAGTATGATCTCAAGTTAACAAGGAAAAATTTTAACTGTATTGTGAGTGGCATAGGTACCTATATGAGCTCAATATATGCTATATGAGGTGTATTGAACATTGATGAGTAAGTTTTGCTTTTTCCACTTGTGTATTATGATACTTGTTGATGAAGGGTAAAGTTATGTTGTATATTTATTTATGTGCAACTTGCTAAGCTTTATGCTTACTCCCTCTCATTTTCCATTTTCTTATAGTGCCGCCTATCTAGCTTAAGGATCAACGTAAGTCAGAGATATCGATCACACTATCAATTGAAGCACTCGGTATAGTTTGATCTATATTTTTGAATATGGCATGTTAGGGCTTAGACTTTACTATTTTTGGTGTCATTGAGAACTGGCTAAATGTGTTGGCTTGGATTGAAAACCTTCATTTTTTATTAAGCCTCAAATAATGGTAATTATTCATTTTGATTTGTATGCAAAGATGTTAATTTCATAGATGAGTATAATGCACCCGTGGAATGTTGTTCATTATGGTTGATTTGGTTGCTTGAGATAGCCTTGTATTGTCTTTGGTTGTTAATGTGTATGTTGTATAGGTAAGGGTGGAAAAAAAGCTTGGTAAATAGCCTTATGTTGTACACATGGGTAGACACTCGGGGTTGTGTCTAGGCCATGTGTGACACATGGTTTGTCCTACGGGCATGTGGTCCGGCCATGTGTCCCCTGCACATAAAAATTTCAAGTCAGTAAGCATGGTAGTAAATACACGGGCAGAGACACGGCCGTGTGTCTCAACCGTGTGAGGGACATGGCCTAGCACACGGGTGTATGCTTTGGCCGTGTGACAATTTTGGAATGCTGACGTTAGAAACAGAATGTCCATGTTTTTGCACAAGGGCTAGGACAAGAACATGTCATGGCTGTGTGAAGGACAGGCGCCAGGCACATGGGCGTGTGCCAGGCCATGTGAAAACACCTGTAGGTGTGCACTTAAAATTAATTCCACATGAGTGGAGGACACGGGCATGTCCCTATATTGCTTAGGCCATGTGAGCCACACGGGCCATCAACAAGACCATGTGGAAATGGAGACACGGGCGTGTTGCCCTTCTACACGGGCGTATGCCCTATTTCAAAGTCAAATTTTCTATAGATGGATTAAAGACCTAGGGCTGATCCTGAATAGTTTTCAATGGTCGATTTGGGGCTCGTAAGCCCATAATAAGAAGTTTAAAGTAGAAATTGAAAAAGTTTTAAATTGGACCGAGTCTTGGTGACATGTGAACATTTGGGTGCATGAGATCAAGTTAGGTAATGCCTCGTACTCCGCTTTGGCCTGGGTTATGGGTATGGGGTGTTATAGGTCCACAATCGTCTCGGGCGACCCGTGCAACGTTAGCAGTCAAACAGTGAAAATGGGCCAAAGGCCTATAATGCGGGCCCATGTGGGTCCACAAAGCCCCAAAATGGCCTTGGTCGTGCGAATTACACAGCTTGAACCAATAATCTCAACACGTTCGTGTGGTTTGCCCATGTGGGGCCCTCGAGACCATAGGGCCCACACGACCCATTTTGGCCAAACGTTACCCAAAATGGCCTAAGCCGATGAAATCGCTCACAGTGGCCTCTGCAATCAAACGTCCATATTTATGCGTTCAACTTTCCATACAAGCAAGCGCACACTCATGTAGCGTCGACGGTCACATATTTCGACTTTTGCCGATTTATGATTAGGAACGATGTTTTACACCCCTGTTTGTGAAAGAGTGCAAAAACCCACGAATACCTAAGCCTAGATTCAATCACAATACTCCGTTAGTCCTTTAATTTACTAGGGTTAAACACCCTTTTATTAATACTCAATCCGAAAATGGTAATTGCTACCTGCCTTGAATGAAATAATGTAGTTTAGCCCACTTAATCCACTGACCAATATTGACTTCAAGATCCTTGGTAAAAATCTGCATTGCAACCTAATCTTGTTAACTATTACCATAAATGTAACTAACTTGAACCAAGCGAACGACTTACTGAAACGTAGAACTGAGAATGGTAGATAGAAGTAATCGGCCTACAAAGCACACCCTAAAACCAAGGCACGAGATGGTTCAATCATGCCCCGATCAGTAATCTGCAGAGTAAAGAAGATGTTAAAGGGAAAGCTATTTCGACAAAGAGATAAGAAAGGGAAAGAGAATAATCTTGACCCCAAAATAGAGATGGCGGCAACAACAAGGTTCGACTACAAGAGAATTCGGTTAGCAATGTAGAAGTGAAACTTGAAGAAAGCCAAAACGTAGAGAGGCAGAAGAAACAAGGGTATTTGGCAAAGGGTTATAGAGGGAAGAAAAGAGTGTTCGGTCTATGAGAGAGACGATTTGAGAGAGGAAAGGGAAGAAACAAAATCGGAATAGTGGACAAAATGAAATGAGAAGATACCCTAAAAGCAATATTCGGTCACAAAAGGGAGAAAGCTAAAACGAGAAGCAAAAAGAAGGACAACAGAAACCAAATTTCGGCACCAAAGGCAAAAAGAGCAAAAAGCAAAAAGGGAATGAGCATCCAAAACCCAAATTTTTGATAAAATGACTAACTTAGTGGAAATTACTGTGCTGTTACCATCCAATTTCGGCACAACTCTACCACACTTCTATCCCACTTTTTCCTCCCTTAATCCCTCCTAAAATCTCATCTCAATTGACTCCAACCAATCCCTATCCAATTGCCCCACATTTCCTCCTAAATTTCGGCTACACACAGCCCACTCCCCTCAAATACTCTAACCGTCCCATCAGCATTAGAAACCCTATGCCACCCAACCTCTTACACAGCACAGCTGAGAAATGAAATGCTCTTTTTTTTTCACCAAGCCTCGAACCTCAGATCCAAAGGAACACTCCACGCGCCACTTACCACTAGACTAGCAGGCCCTTTTTTTGTCATGTTTTATCCATTTTTATTTAAAATCCTACTGACTAAAGACAAGGGTTTTATTTAATTAAAACAAATTTTTTTTTGTTTAAGCCAATGTTTGAACCCAAGACTTCTCACACTTTTCAGGATGCCTAACCACTAAAGCAAGCAAGCGTTTATGCAACACAACATACAAATTTAATCACTTAAGATTTGGGGCGTTACATAAAAAATAAGCCTATATGTATTATGAGATGTGAGGTAGCTTTGGCTACATGTATGGCACTTATGTGCAAGATTTCTGAATATCTGTTAATATTCCAAGTGCTCAATATGAATGAAAAAGTTGTGAAAGACTATAGCTATGTTGCGAGTTGGTACAAGTATGTACATAAAACTCATACGTAATGAACTCAATACGTGATGGACCCATGGTAAGGTTGTGATTAAGTAAGTTATGACTATAAGATTTTAATAACATTCATGCTAATTTTCATCATGTTAGTTGTATGTTAAATGTGTGGTTATGATGCTTATTATTTGCATAGGAACTTACTAAGCTATATAGCTTACTCCCATTCCTTCCCTTTGTTTTATAGTGTCACCAAGCTAGCTCGAGGATCAGAGACTGTCGGAGATCCACTCACACTATCAACAATTATTTTGGTATCAATGATTTCAACATTTTGAGTTATGGCATTTATAGGGGACTTGGTCATTTTGTTATGTGTCATAATTGATTTGGCCAAATTTTTTGGCTTATATTGGTTGAAAGTTCATTTTGTATAAGGCCATTTGAAATTGGCTACTATTGGTATAAGTAATTTATATGATGATTTCTTTTATGGATGTGGGAATTTACATGATTTGAGTTGATAAGTATGAGATGTTTGTGTAAGATAGATGGTAGCAAGTGAATGATGTGTTGATGTCTTGGCTGTGGCTGATTTGGTTGTATGTATAGGCTTGGATTAGTGCTATGTTATGTTGTATAGGTGTGCGCATAGAAGGGTGGCAAAAAGGCTTGGTAAATAGCCTTATTTTTGTCCGCATAGGTAGACACACGGGTGTGTGTCTATGGCTGTGTGTGACACACAGCCTGCCCCACTGGCATGCATATAGGCCGTGTATCCCCTACAGCCTACATTTTGTAGAACATAATGCCCAATATTGAGTACACACATAGAGACACGGCAATGTGTCTCAACCGTGTGAGGGTCACGGCCTTGGACATAGGCGTGTGAAGTCTGCACCTATTCAATGAAAAAAATCATAAATTTTAAATCGACCACACGGCCTAGGACACAGGCGTGTGACCTGGCCATGTCGCGTGTGACCTGGCCATGTGCCTTCAATTTGTTCCTGGGTGACAAACAGAGAGTTGCATGGGTTAGGGACACGGGCGTGCCCCATACCCACACGGGTGTGTGACCCCTGTTTAGTGAAAATTTTTCTAAGTGTTGGAAAATTTTCTAAAATTCTCGGTTTAGTCCTGAACCACTTCCAATGCATGTTTTGGGCCTCATAGGCTCGCATTAGGGACTTTATAATTAAATACAAAAATTTTTAATTTGGACAAAAATTCATGGCTCGAAAATGTATGTTTGCTTGTGTTTAAATCTGGTAATGCCTCCTATCCTATTTCGGTGTTGAATACAGGTAAGGTGTGTTACATTTAGTGGTATCAAAGCTATGGTTTAGTCAATTCTCGGACTAACGTAGCATGTGTAAGAGTCTAGCAATACATGCCATAAATGAACTGTGATAGTTTGATGACTCTTGACAATTTTAAATTGTATTTTCATATAATAAATGGATCCCAACTGAGCTGTAGCTGATGATGTAGAAAGTATTGTGCTGACTCCTGCTCAAGGGGCAGCGTCATCTGAAAATAGACCTCCCACAGTCAGTCAAGGAGGAAGGGCTAGGGAAGCCTTCCTCCACATGATGAACGAGTGGTATTCGAAGTTTGTTTGAACAAATTTGAATACTCAACATCCTCCACCCCCTCCTTATCCTAAACCGATTCCCGTAGTTCCTCAAGGTGTGGATTTGGCAAGACTGAATAAGCCTTCAGTTGATAAGACTCGAAAGCAAGGAGCTAAGGAATTTAGGGCTAATGTAGACCCCGAGAGAGCCAAGTTCTGGCTTGAGAATACTATCAGGTTATTTGGTGAGTTATCATGTACACTCGAAGAATATTTAAAATGTACTATATCATTATTAAGGGACACATCATATCACTGGTGGAAGAGACTAGTATCTGTGGTACCTAGAGTGAGGGTTACATGGGAATTCTTTCAAAAGGAATTCTGAAAGAAATATATCAGTTAGTAGTTCATCGATCAGAAACGTAAAGAATTTTTTGAGCTGAAATAGGGACGAATGTCGATGACAGAGTATGAGCAAGAATTTGTCAGGCTTAGAAAGTATGCCCGAGAGTGTGTTTCACCCGAGGCTATTATGTCCAAAAGGTTCAAAGATGGGCTGAATGAGGACATTAGACTGTTAGTTGGAATATTGGAACTAAAAGAATTTGTTGTATTGGTTGAACGAGCTTGCAAAGCCGAAGAACTAAGCAAACAGAAAAGAAAGGCCGAGAGTGAGGCTAGAGATGCAAGAAAAAGGCTGATGAGTAAGTCATTTCAATCTTAGCCAAAGAAATCTAGAGAAATGAATTTTCGTCTGAACGTATCAGCTAGGTATTTGCATAGGGACCGCAGGAAGAAACATTCGAGTTTTAAATCTCAAGCTACTTCAATGGCAAGTGTGGGTAATGTTAGGTCTACCATTCTCGAATGTCAGCATTGTGGAAGAAGACATCCCGGCGAGTGTAGGATGAATGACCGAGCTTGTTTCAAGTGTGGTTCCCAAGAGCATTTTATTTGAGATTGCCCTAAAATGGCTGAGAAAGAACAATTTCTGAGTGCAAGGCCGAGTAATACTAACAACAGAGGTAGGCCACCGAGAAATATCGGGAATGGGACTACCAGTAAAGGTGTGATGAAAGATACAACTGTGAGATCTAAGGCAAAAGCACCTGCTAGAGCTTATGCCATTTGTACTCATGAGGATGCGTCGTCTCTCGATGTTATTACTGGTACATTTTCTCTTTATGATACTAATGTTATTGCATTGATTGATCTTGGATCGACTCATTCTTATGTTTGTATGGATTTGGTATCTAGTAAGAGTTTGCCTGTTGAGTCTACTGAATTTGTGATTAAAGTGTCAAACCCCTTAGGCAAATATGTGCTAGTTGATAAAGTTTGCAAGAATTGTCCTTTGATGATTCGAGGTCACTATTTTCCGGCTGACTTAATGTTATTCCATTTGATGAATTCAATGTTATTTTGGGTATGGATTGGTTAACATTACATGATGCCATAATAAATTGTAGACAGAAAACTATTGAATTGAAATGTGAAAATGGTGAGAATCTTTAGGTCGAAGCCGACAAATCAAGTGAATTACCTATTGTGATTTCATCTATATCTGCTCAGAAGTATGTAAGAAAAGGTTGTGAAGCTTAACTTGCTTATGTGTTGAATACAAAGATGTCTAAATTGAAAATTGAATCAGTGCTGATAGTTTGTGAATATTTGGATGTGTTCCCGAAAGAGTTGCTAGGGTTACCACCAGTCAAAGAAGTGGAGTTTGCTATTGATTTGGTAACTAGGACTTCACTGATATCAATTGCTCCATATAGAATGGTTCTGGCTTAATTAAAAGAATTGAAAGCTCAGTTGCAAGAGTTGATAGATAAGGGTTTTCCGAGACCTAGTTTTTCTCCCTGGGGTGCTCCAGTGTTATTTGTAAAGAAGAATGACAAATTTATGAGGTATTGTATTGATTACTGATAGCACAACAAGGTGACTATAAAGAACAATTATCCTTTGTCGAGGATTGATGACTTGTTTGATCAGTTGAAAGGAGCAACAATATTTTTGAAGATTGATTGGAGATCTAACTACTATCAGTTGAGACTTAAAAACTCGAACGTGCCGAAGACTGCTTTCAGGACAAGGTATGGGCATTACAAATTTCTTGTTATACCTGCCATTTTTGTGGACTTGATAAATCAAATTTTTCGACTGTATTTAGATAAGTTTGTAGTTGTGTTCATTGATGACATCCTGATTTATTCTCGAGACGAGTCTGAGCATGCCGAGCACTTGAGAACTATATTGTAGACATTGAGAGATAAGAAATTGTTTGCTAAGTTCAGTAAAAATGAGTTTTGGCTCCGAGAAATCAGATTTTTGGGACATATTGTTTTAGGTGATGATATTCGGTTGATCCAAGTAAGATTTTGGCAATTGTTGATTGGAAACCACCAAGAAATGTATCTGAAGTTAGAAGCTTTTTGGGTTTAACTGGTTATTATCGACGTTTTGTCAAAGGATTTTCAATGGTTGCTACTCCTATGACCAATTTTTTGCAAAAAGATGTTAAGTTTGAATGGTCTGACAAATGTCAAAAGAGCTTTGGACAGTTGAAGGCATTGTTGTCTGAGGCACCGATTTTAGTGCTACCGGAGTCACGAAAATAATTTTAAATTTTTAGCAATGCTTGATTGAATGGCTTGGGTTGTGTGTCGATGCAAGAGGGTAAAGTGGTAGCTTACGCCTCGAGACAGTTGAAACCACATGAGAAGAATTATCTGACACACGACTTGGAATTGGCCGCCATCATTTTTTCTTTGAAAATTTGGCGTCATCATTTGTATGGTGAGAAATGTCATATCTTTACTAATTATAAGAGTTTAAAATACTTGATGACTCAGAAAGATTTGAACTTGTGACAATGGAGTTGGCTCGAGTTATTAAAGGATTATGAACTAGTGATTGACTATGATCCAGTAAAGGCGAATGTAGTCCCAGATGCCTTGAGCAGAAAGTCCTTATTTTCTTTGAGAGTTATGAATACGAGATCGACTTTATCTAACGAAGGTTCAATTTTGGCCAAGTTGAGAGCTAGACCGGTATTTCTTCAGCAGATTTGTTGAGCTCAAAAAAATGATAGTGAATATCAAGCCAAAAGAGCTCAGTGTGAATCGAGTAGTGATATAGACTTTCAGATAGGTTCAGATGATTGTTTGATGTCCGGGATAGAGTATGTGTACCAAAGAATGATGAACTTATTCAGAACATTTTGCATGAAGCACACAGTGGTTATTTATCAATTCTTCCGGGTAGTACGAAAATGTATAATAATTTGAAGAAATTGTATTGGTGGTCAAGAATGAAACGAGATATTTTGGAGTTTGTTTTGAGATGTTTTATTTGTCAACAAGTAAAATCCGAACACCAGGTGCCTTCAGGTTTACTTCAGCCAATGATGGTACCCGAGTGGAATGGGATAGAATTACAGTGGACTTTGTGACGGGTTTGCCTTTGACTCCAAAAAAGAAAGATGCCATCTGGGTTGTTATTTATAGATTGATGAAATTGGCTCATTTTATTCCAGTATGTACTGACTACTCACTTGATAAGTTAGCTGAATTGTACATTTCTGAGACTGTGAGATTGTACGGAGTGCCTATTTCTATTATTTCGGATAGAGATATAAGGTTTACTTCGATATTTTGGAAGAAATTACAAGAGGCTTTGGGTACGAAGTTAAATTTTAGTACCGTTTTTCATCCATAAACCGATGGTCAATCCGAAAGAGTAATTCAGATTCTTGAAGATATGTTCCAATGTTGTGTTCTAGAATTTGAAGGTAGTTGGGAAAGATATTTATCTTTGGTCAAATTTTCTTATAACAACAATTTTTAGTCGAGTATAAAAAAGGCACTGTATGAGGCATTGTATTGCTGCAAGTGTCGAACTCTGTTGTATTGGACAGAGCTTAGTGAGAGACAGATTCACGGAGTTGATTTGGTTAGAGAAATTGAAGAAAAAGTAAAGGTAATCCATGATTGCTTGAAAGCCGCTTCAGATTGAAAAAAGTCGTACGCAGATTTGAAAATAAAAGAGATAAAATTTCAGATTGGTGATAAAGTATTTCTAAAAGTATCTCTATGGAAGAAGATTCTGATATTTGGCCATAAAGGCAAGTTGAGCCTGTAACGGCCAGTAGCCTTGACCGTTTCCGGAGTCGAACACGAGGTGTAAACGGACTTAATTCATTACTTAAACAGCTCATACAATTCTTTTTAAAATTTCCAGACAAGTCGGCTAACGCATCATAGTCGCTTAAAAATCATATCTCGAGTTCAAACTCAAATCCAATTCGTAAATTTTTCCTGAAACTAGACTCATATATATATCTAGTAATGTTTTTCTAGAAGTTTTGGTAGGGCCAATTAGTACAGTTTATTAGTTAAAGTATCCCCTGTTTCAGGGTTAGACTACTCTGACCTCTGTGTATTACAAATCAGATATCTCAATGTACAGAGCTTCAATGACTATGCCGTTTGTCTCTAATAAAACTAGACTCAATAATGAATCTGTAAATATAAAGCATGACTTCTAATTATCTTTGTAAAATTTATGGTGAATTTCCAAAGTCAGCTTATAGTGTCACCAAGCTAGCTCGAGGGTCGAAGACCGTCGGAGATCCACTCACACTATCAATAATTATTTTGGTATCAATGATTTCAACATTTTGTGTTATGCCATGTATAGGGGACTTGGTCATTTTGTTATGTGTCATAATTTATTTGGCCAAATGTGTTGGCTTATATTGGTTGAAAGTTCATTTTGTATAAGGCCATTTGAAATTGGATACTATTTGTATAAGTAATTTATATGATGATACCTTTCATGGATTTGGGAATTTATATGATTTGAGTTGATAAGTATGTGATGTTTGTGTAAGATAGATGGTAGCATGTGAATGATGTGTTGATGTCTTGGTTGTGGCTAATTTGGTTGTATGTATAGACTTGGATTAGTGCTATGTTATGTTGTGTAGGTGTGTGCATAAAAGGGTGGCAAAAAGGCTTGGTAAACAACCTTATTTTTATCCACACGGGTAGACACAAGGGTGTGTGTCTAGGCTGTGTGCGACACATGGCTTGCCCCATGAGCATGTGTATAGGCCGTGAGTCTACTGCACCCTAACTTTTGCAAAATAGAATGCCCAATATTGAGTACACAGGCAGAGACATGGCCGTGTGTCTCAGTCGTGTGAAGGCCATGACTTTGGGCACAGGCATGTGTCCCAGGCATGTGAAGTCTGCACCTATTTAATGAAAAAAATCATAAATTTTACATCAACCACATGGCCTAGCACACGGGCATGTGACCTAGCCATATGCCTTCAATTTGTTCTTGGGTGACAAACAGAGAGTTACAGGGGTTAGGGACACGAGCATGTGTGACCACACAGCTTGCCCACACGGGCGTGCCCCATACCCACACAGACGTGTGACCCCTATTTAATGAAAAATTTTCTAAGTATTGCAAAATTTTCTAACGTACTCGATTTAGTCCCGAACCATTTCCAATGCATGTTTTGGTCCTCGTAGGCTCGTATTAGGGACTTTATAATTAAATACAAAAATTTTTAATTTGGAAAAAAAACAATGGCTCGGAAATGTATGTTTGCTTGTGTTTAAGTCCGATAATGCCTCGTACTCTGTTCCAGCGTCGAATATGGGTAAAGGGTGTTACATAGGCTACTGGCCGAATGGGGCCGTTGGGCAGTGCTATTACTGGTGGTTTTGGATGCTAGAATTGATGGTGGAACGGGTGAATGAAGGTTGGTTTGATGAGTGATGAATGATGGAGAAGGTTGTGGAATTTATAGGATAAAGGGTAGGAGTTTAATTAGAATTCTTAGAACAATTTAATAGGTAAAATATTCTAATTTCTAATTCTACACAAAGTTAACAAAAATTAATAATTAATATAATGCATATTAAATTATCACTTGCTATTAATTTATTGAAATAAAACTATTAATTAAAATATGATCAAATTTAAACTAATCATAATTCTATATAAAGTTGATAATAATTAATATATATTATAATAAAATAATTATATACTAATTATTATCATTTTATTTATTAAATCAAACTAAAAACATTGATTCTAGATGTCTTTTAAAAATATTTACAAAAGAGCAATTAAATTTTGAAAATAATTCAACTAAGTACGTAAACTTAAAGAAAATTTGAAATTTGAGTTGCAATTAAAACTTGGATCAAAATTGACCCTTTTACTTGAAAAACTAAAAACTTATTTTTCCATTTAGGAAATAATTTCTTGGAAGATTATGTTAAATCAGTTCCCAGGAAAGATTGGAATGGTCACAAGTGATCCCGTTTAAGTTCCAATCTCTTAGACATAATTTATTTAAACATACTAACCCTGAAAATATACCCTAAATAATTTATTTAAAAAGAAAATTATAAAAATTAAATATCTGATAAAATAAACAAGATTTGATCCCGTTCAATTTTATCCCTTGAGTTATGTTTTAAGCTCTGAGCATTGACTCGAAAATTACCTCCCTTACTTCGAAGTTCGACAACTCCGTATGGATAAACTTGGTGAATTGTAAATGGATCGGACCAATGTGATTTTAACTTACCTAGAAAGACCCTTAATTTGGAATTGAATAACAAGACTTGCTGACATGCTTCAAATTCTCAAACTCGAATGTGCTTCAGTAATTTGGCATTCTCGTATGAGAAGATTCGAAACTCTTCTAACTTGTTGAGTTGGAGCATCCATTTCTCTTTAGCAAGCTTAAGATCCAAGTTGAGTTGTTGGAGAGCCCAGTAAGCTTTGTGTTCTATCTCCAAGGGCAGATGATAGGCTTTCCCAAAGACCAACCTATAGGGTGACATCCCTAAAGGTGTCTTGTATGCTGTCCTGTAGGCCCATAAAGCATCATCCCGTCTTTTGGACCAATCTCAACGGTCCGGGAAAACTACCTTCTTGAGTATGCCTTTGATCTCTTTATTCGTAAGTTTAGCTTGCCCATTCATTTGCAAATGGTAAGCTGTGGCAACCTTATGCTTTACTTCATGTTTTTTGAGTAACCATTTCGACCATTTGTTTACAAAATGAGACCCTTCATCACTAATGATAGCTCTTGGGGTTCCAAACCTTATGAACACATGCTACTGCAAAAACTTCATCACAACCTTAGCATCATTCATCAGATATGCCTTGGCCTCAACCTATTTAGACACATAGTCTACTACTACAATATGTAATTGTGACCAAAAGACAGAGGGAAAGGACCGAGAAAGTCAATACCCCAAACATCGGATAATTCTACCTCAATGATGTTTGTTCGAGGCATCTCTTTTATGTTGGTGGTGTTTCCAACCCTTTGACACCGATCACAACTCCTTACGTAAGCATACATGTCTTTAAATAGTTTAGACCAAAAGAATCGGACTCACAATACTTTTACTGAAGTACTTTACCTCCGAAGTGTCCCCCACTCAGAGATGAGTGGCAATGATATAGAATCTTATGTACTTCCATTTTCTATCATGCATCTCCTGATCATTTGATCTACACACTTTTTAAACAAGTATGGTTCTTCTCAGAAATAGTACTTCACATCGTGAAAAACTTTTTCTTTTGATGATACGTCTTATCAATCGGCATCAAATCACAAGCTAAATAGTTAGCAATATCAACAAACCAAGAGGTATTATGGACATGATTTACCTTCAATATGTGTTTATCTGCGAATGTCTCCTGAATGGGTATAGGTAGAGAATTCCCTTCTTGTGGCTCCAATCTAGACTAGAAGTACCCATAGCATTAGTTTTGGCTTTGTGTCTTTCTTGGCAACTAAATAGACAGTCACTTTGGTACCTACAAGATAAGATCGAAACTTGTCAAAAGCAAACACAATAGTAAGTAACTCTTTCTCTGTTACCGTATAATTTAGTTGAGCTCCTGTCAGAGTCCGACTTGCGTAGTAGATCGGATGAAAAACTTTGTTCCTTCGTTGGCTCATGACAGCACCTACCGTGAAGTCATTTGTGTCACACATCTATTCAAATGAAAAATCTCAGTCTGGTGTGATGATTATGGGTGCTGAAACTAACCGACTCTTCAAATTATTGAAAGCCCTTAATATCTTATCAAATTCGAATGTCGTGTCCTTCTCCAATAATTTGCATAAGGGTTTAGCAATTTTGGAGATAAATCTTTGATAGAAACCAGCGTGGACCAAAAAGCTCCTAACACTGTTTACAGATATTAGAGGTGGGAGTTTCTCAATAACTTCTACCTCTGCTTTATCTACCTTGATTCCACGTCTTGTTATCCGATGCCCTGGAATAATACCTTCTCATACCATGAAATGACATTTTTCCCAGTTGAGTATGAGGTTTGTTTCTTCGCATCGCCTTAGCACCTTTGCTAGATTGGCTAAGCAATAATCATAAGTATTTTCAAACATTGAAAAATAATCCATAAAGACTTCCAAGTATTTCTCAACCATGTTAGTAAAAATAGACATCATACATCTTTGAAATGTAGTAGGTGCATTACATAAACCAAATGGCATGCATCTAAATGAAAATGTACCGTACAAGCATGTGAACATTGTTTTATGCTAATCTTTTGGCACTACTGTAATATGATTATACCTCAAGTATCCATTGAGAAAATAGTAATAGTCTCGCTCTGCAAGTCTATCTAGCATTTGGTCCATAAACAGTAAAGGAAAGTGATCTTTCCTAGTCTCCTTGTTTAGCTTTCGGTAATCAATGCAAATTCTCCATCCCGTAACTGTTCTAATTGATATCAACTCGTTATTTTCATTTTCTACGACCGTAATACCTTCTTTCTTTGGCATGCACTAGATTGGACTTTCCCACGAACTGTCTGAGATGGGGTAAATTATACCTGCATCTAACCACTTGATGATTTATTTCTTTAACACGTCCTTCATGATGGGGTTTAGTATTTTTTGTCCATCAATTGTCCCTTTCTCTCTATGTTCTAGGATGATCTTGTTCATGCATACAGATGGACTAATGCCATGAATATTGGCTATGGTCCATCTGGTAGCCTTCTTGAATTGTTTCAAAACTAGGATGAGGTTTTCTTCCTGCTCAACTATTAATTCCGCTAAAACAATCATAGAAAAAGTAGAAATGTTACCAAAATAAACATATTTTAAATGCGAGGGAAGTATCTTCAGTTCTAATTTAGGTGGCTCCTTGATTAACGCTTTTGGCTGGGAATAACCCCTATTCTTTAAATCCAAAGATTTAGAGCAATATTGTGGTTTAAATCCACTTTGAGTAGCTTCTAGCAAAGCTAATTATTCATCCTCCTTTTTTATCATTTAAAGGGTCTGATGTCAAAATTTGTTTCAATGGGTCCTCAACATAGTTGAGTTCCTTTTCCATGATTAATTTCTCTAAATCAGATACTGTAGAACAAAAATCAATTGTGTCAGGAAATGATATAGACTTAAAAACATTAAATGTTACCTAATCGTCTTGAACACACACAGTAAGCTCGCCCTTCTTCACATCAATAAGGGTCCTTCCAGTTGCTAGGAAAGGCCTTCCTAGGATGATTGGCACTTTTTTGTTTGCTTTAAAGTCTAGAATAACAAAGTCACTAGGAAAAATAAATTTGTCTACATGTACCAATACGCCCTCGATGTTTCCTTCTGGATGTGTTAAGGATCAATCTACTAATTGAAGTGTAACCGTAGTAGGTCTAACTTCACATATCCCCCAGTTTCTAAATATTGACATAGGCATCAAGTTGATATTCGCACCCAAATTACATAGTGCTTTCCTACAATATGTTGCTCCAATGTTACAAGGTATTGTAAAACATCCAGGATCCTTCAACTTTGAAGGTAGTTTGTCCTGAAGATATGCACTGCATTCCTTTGTCTAGGCTACCATCTCAAATTCTCCAAGTTGTTGTTTTTTTTACACGATATCTTTCATGAATTTGACATAGTTCGGCATTTGTTCAAGTGCTTCAACCAATGGAATGTTGATATGAAGTTGCTTGAGTATGTTTAGGAACTTCTTGAATTGAAGTTTTTGCTTTTGCTTCTGAAGTCTTTGAGGGTGGGATGGTAGAGGCTTCTTTACTAAAATTGGTTGATTCATCTTCTGTGGTAATTCTGCATCTAACGAAGTTGTTAGTTTATCAGAATTAGCTGGTTTAGAAGTTACCTTATCGGATTTTACAGATTCAGGTTCTAGTGAAACTAAAATTTTAACACTCGGTTGAACTTCCTTTGAGTCTTGAGCATCAGCTGGCTCCTCTTCAACTTCGACAGTGTTAGGCCCTAATGTCTTTCTGCTCATCAATGTCATTGCTTTATAATGCTCCTTCCCACAATTCCTCAGATTCTTCGTATCACTAGGTAAAACACCTTATGGTCGGTTTCTAAGTTCAATTGCAAGCTGGCCCATTTGGTTTTCCAGGTTTTTCAATGTAGGTAGCTGATTGGCTTTGGATTAAAGCATCATTCTTGGCTATGTATGCCTTCAATAAGTTTCTGAGCCATTGGATGGTTCAACTTAAGGTTGTTTTTAAACTTGTTGGGTAAAAATAGTTGGCTGGGTCAGTCTAGATTGGGTGTATGTGTTACTGAGTCCAGCCTTTTGGTTATTCCAGGAGAAATTAGGATGGTTTTGTTATGATGGGTAATAGGAATTGGATTGCAGTCCTTGCCTTCCTCAATTTTGGTTCTCGTTACCAATATAATACACAAATCCTGGGTTCGATGGACATTCTTCGTACAGATGTCCTTCCCCACAATAGACACAGGCTACATTTTCAAATTGATTCGGTGGCTGTGCTACAAAACTATTAAACCCATTAGTGGTAAATTTTTTAAGCATTGAAGAAATCAAAGATACCTGATATGCGAGTGAAGTGAGAGCGTCTACTTCATGTATTCCAGCGGCTCGTCTTTCTGACACTGCTAGATTGGTTGGCCATTGATAATTGTTGCTGGCAATCCTCTCAATGATTTCATAAGCATTATTATAAGACTTAGAAAGGAGAGCACCATTAGGAGAAGCATCCACTGCCATCCTCGTGTTAGCATTGAGACCATTATAAAACGTCTCAAGTTGGATCCAATGTGGGATTCTGTGATGAGGGCACTTCCATAATAATTCTTTCTACCTTCCCCATGCATCATACAATGACTCATCATCCATTTGTTGGAAAGTAGTGATCTCATTCCTCAACTTAGCATTCTTTCTAGGCAAGAAATACTTCATGAGGAATCTTTCTTCTAACTCTTGCCATGTGGAAATTGAATTTGGCAGCAATGGGTTCAAGCAGGCTCGAGCTGTGTCCCTTAGTGAATATGGGAACAACTTCAATCATAGTGCATCTTTAGGTACTCCAGCTAACTTGAAGAATCACTCACCTCCATGAATAATCTTAAGTGCAAGTGAGGATCTTCGGCAGGCATTCCAGTAAATTGGCCCACTGTCTAAAGCATCTAGAGCATGACTGGCTTTAGCTAGATTTGTTGTGCCTTGATTTCGGGTCTCCTAATACCCAGATTAAGATCGTAAAGCACTAGCACAACATACTGTCTTAAAGCTCTATCCCTATCATTAACAATAAGGATAGGATTTTGAGCAGGGTTTGCCCTATTTCCTTGATTTGGATTTTCATAGTTCATCTCTTCAATCTTCTCTGACTTGTTTGTCTTCTTCGCTGTTTAAAAGTTCTTTCAATCTCAGGGTCTACGGGGATTAAATCGATAATTCGATCAATACTCATAAACACCTGAAACAAACACAGAAAAATTAATTTAGTTAAAAATTAAACAAAAAAATAAACCAAAATGCAAAATTCACAAATTCACAAATAATGACTTTTAAAACAGTCCCTAGCAACGATGCTAAAAACTTGGAATGACAGAAATGTGCAAGTGAACACAGTTGCAACAAGCAATAAAGTGACAAGAAAATGTCGAGTTATTGTACCCACAGGGACCGTGAAAAGAATAATTTATGAATGTAATTTTAAAAATACTTTGGTGAGGAAAAATATTTTGATTTGAGGAAGTGATTAAAAACTAGGATTTTAACAAAGTAAAATAAAAAAAAATAAAATAAAAGTTCCAATGCACGATTGCAAAATATGATTTTAATTAAGATGGCATAGTTGTGCTAGATTAATTACATTTCTTAACTTAGAATTATTAAAACTCATGTTTATATTGTTACAAATAAATTCATGGCAACTTGGTAATTTGCTAACTTATGAACGTACTTACCTACCAAAATCAATTTATCTATTGACTATATCTTTATGTCAATTCAACCGATTAGACAAATTTTAATAAGAAAATGTGTTAATGCACATACATATTTATGAAATTAAAATAATCTCTTGTACATATCTCTATCCAATTCAAACAATTAATTCAATCTTATAAGCACATAAAAGATTACGTGAGGTAACAATGTATTTCTACCCTAAAACAACTTAATCACAATAATCTTGCAAGTTATGCAAGGTAATGTATCTTAAGATACCATTGCTAATTTAACCCTCAACAACCTTAGATGATTAAACATGCACTAATTAAGTATCGTGTCAATTAATTACAATTTCAATCCATTTAAATAATGAATTCATTAGTTACCTTACAATTGTAATGCAAGAATAACTTAGTCATGGTTTTACTTAATTAAACATCGCACCGGGGCCTATAACAACACAAACACAATTTTAATAACTCAAACAGACAATGCAATCAACCTAACACAAATTAAATTTAAGATCAACCTAGCACAAATTAAATTTAAGCCATATTAATTAAATTAAACATATAAACATAACAAATATTCATAGACATTTTCATAACAACAACAATAGACTTAAAAGGGTAAGGAACAAGAATCAAATCCAGTGATTTTTTGGGGCTTGACTAGTTTGCTCCAGTTCTTCTTCTATGCTTGTTCTTGTTGAACTGAGGCTTCAACAAACACTTGAATGCTGCTCCAAATGGTGGCTGAAGGACTCTTTTTCAAGAGGTGAATTTGGCAAAGGAATGAGGAAGGAAATGAAGAATAATGAAGAGAAAAAAGTGAGACAGAGAAGTGAAGAATGGATGGTTTTGAGATTTGTTTGAAGTGAGCAGCCAAAATGACCAGCTAAAGACTCCCCCTGTAACACCCTGAACCCGAGACCGTTGCCGGTGTCGGACACGAGGGGTTAACAAGCCAAAACCACTTATGGCACCGACCAATTTGACATTTCCAGGCAAGCTGGAAAACTGCGTCGCTGTCGCCTTAAAAAGCGTATCTTGAGTTTCACAACTCGGAAACTAATTCCGTAAATTTTCCCTGAATTTAGACTCATATATCCATCCATGGATTTATTTCTAGAATTTTTGGTCGGGCCAATTGGTACAGTTTATTAGTTAAAGTCACCCATGTTACAGGGGTCGACTACACTGACCTTCGCGCGTTACAACTTGAATATCTCTCTGTACAGGGTTTCAATACTGATGTCGTTTGTTTCTAATGAAACTAGACTCAAAAATGAATCTGCACATATAAGGCATGACGTCTAATTCATACTGGATAATTTATGGTAAATTTTCAAAGTCACGACAGGGGACCCAGAAACCGTTCTGGCCCTGTCTCACAAGAACTTTAATATCTCTCGGTATACTGTTCATATGATCGTTTCGTTACTTTCATATGAAAATAGACTCGTCAAGGTTCGATTGCATAATTTATTCACTAATTAACACCATTCCTACAAATTTTGGTGATTTTCCACATCCACGTCACTGCAGCTGGCAGCATCTGTTTTTAAGGTAGGTTTTACCTATATTGTAGTTCCCATGGACCAACTATAGTCTAGTCATACTTAGGTCCAACATATGATCATATTTAGCCATTCCAATGGCTGATCATGTGACCAACTCTCTCATTCCAAACCATAATCACATCATGAAACCAAATATAATTACAAACCACATATGGTCAAATTCCATACTCCACTTTTACGAACCATTTTCGCATGGCGCACACATATACATCACAAGTACTTAAAACAACCGAGAGTAGTCCTATACATGCCATATCCAAAACTCAACTAAAGGAGTACCAAAAAGGGCTTTGATAGTGTGGTTGACTTCAACTTCTATGATCCTGAATCCGATCGCTAACGAGCAAAATCTATAAACAGAGAAACAAAGAAACGGAGTAAGCAATTTATGCTTAGTAAGTTTCGAGCCATAATATACACACAACCAAAGCATAGCATTCAAGTAGCTAAACAATAATTCATATGCACAATTTCTCAAAGACATGCTTACTTCACAATCCCAACTCTTATATTCATACACAAATAACGGCCTAGTTAATGCCGATAGCTCATTTATCATTAGAGCGAATATTCATACGCACTTACTCATAGTGTGCGAAGCACACACAAAACATACCTTGTTGTTGGGAATTTCACAAGTGCATTAACTGAAAATTTTCCAGCAAGTTCAAAGTTCTCGAATCACATACCTTGAGTTTATCCGGATATAGCTACTGTTCAAACGCCTTGGGACATAGCCGGTTATGGTAACCCGCACAAACGCCTTGGGACTTAACCCGGATATCACAATTTGCACAATTGCCTTGGGCTTAGCCCGGATATCATAACTCGCACAATTGCCTTGGGCTTAGCCCGTATCACAATTTGCACAATTGCCTTCGGCTTAGCCCGGATATCACTCGAACATTCATACACATCTTTGTTTCAATTTCAGTAACACAACTTTTATGCACAATTCCCTTAGCAAAATATCATTTCGCTCAATGGCCACATACAAAGGCACAAAATTGCTCATTACTTCATTCAATCGAATCAAAATCTAAGTTTCGATACTCAAAACTTACCTCGGATGTGGTCGAACGATTTCGACGGCTATTCGACGACTTTTTCCTTCCCTTATCGGATTTAGCTCCCTTTGCTCTTGAGCTTAATTTAACAAATAAATTGGTTTTATCATTTGAGCATCGAAAGAGGAACTCAAGATACCTAGCCAATATATATGCTCATTAGGCATCAGAGTCACATATGTACGAAATCACTAATCGAACTCAACACATTAGTTAATATTCCTCTTAGCCGAATTTTCTAAGCCAAGAATAGGCATCAATATGCTTGCCTCTAACCGAATGCATGCACACCAATTTCCCCTCATGTGGCCGAATATGCATGTCCATGTTGAGGCCAATTATGTACTTAATACCACACAAAAACAGCATGCATTTTACTAACTAACGCATTACATATTGTAGCTCAATACACATCTCTCATGTACTTCATAACCGAAACATCATCACAAGCAAATATATACCTTGAAATAGTATATATGTCATGCCAATACATCATGTGCAAACATGTATACACATATAGGTGCAAGGCCGAATCTCAAGGGGTTCATACCCATCCAAACACAAATTTTTACCAATCAAGTAACAAGCATAAATCATGCTCATGAATGCACCATGGCCGAATACATCACAACCATACTCTTTCAACTTCGGTCATGGTTAAACAAAGAATTCAATGTCTTCTCGACGATTGCTACAAAGAAATTTCAAGAGTAGTCAATCCATCATTGCATGCATCATTAGCAAGCTTCACATTTAGCATGCAATGGCTTCAACACAATAACAACCTTGGCCAAATACCATTTCCATGGCATAACAAGGATTTGAACCATGGCTAACATGAACATCAAGTTAGCAACTAAAACATGCATGAATCTCATGACACAACCTCATACATACCTTAATCTTGATGCAAGTATAGCCAAAATCTCCTTCTAGATCTCTTCCAAACAAAAAAAATGGAGCAAAAATCCCTCCTTCTTCCTTAGTTTTGGCTCAAAGAAAGGATGAACAAAATTTTTCTTTCTTTCTCTACAACTCACGGCAATGGGGGGGGAATACCACACTCACACACATTTTTTTTTCATTCTTTTCTTACCCATACACCTTTGTTTATTATTTCTCCCTAATGCACCAACAAAACATGTTTCATGACATGTTTTGCCCATCCTCTCTTGCCATGGCCGGCCACTTCATGTTGGGGGGGGGGGGGAAATTTGACATGCAAATCCCTTATTTTTGCATGCATGAGCAACTAGTCATCACACATTTCCCCATCATACTTTCAAAGTTCACTACTAGGTCCTTTCTAGTGAAATTCACATTTATAACACTAAATCGAAACATCAAAAATGTCACACACAAATTAACACATATCATAGGCATCAAAATAAATTTTAAATTATTTTTATGCCTCGGTTTTGTGGTCCTGAAACCACATCCCGACTAGGGTCAATTTTGGGCTGTCACACCCCCCATGGCCAGCAACACATTTGGCCTTTTTAAATATTTCGAACATGCTATTTTTAGGTAGGTGCAAATCTTGAAAGGAATGAATAGTGGAGGGGTTTGAACACAAATTAGAGGAGTCTTGAAGGGCCATTTTGCAAGCTAAATAATCAGCTAAACAAGCTAATTAGGTTAGCATGTGGGATGGTTTAGGGCTGCCTAGTGCTGCGATTTAGTCCGATTAGCTATTACTGAAAATTAAAGAAATAATTAGCCAAAGCTAGGGTTCTTCATTTGGCCATATTGATTTGCTTGCATGTAAGTGATTTTGATCCCGTTTTTAATGATTTTTATGTTTTTGAGGTCATTGTAGCTGTTTTTAAGGAGAAAAAAATGACCACAAAGTTCAACTTCATTATATAGCATCTCAAATAAAATCATGGATTTCCAAATGGTAATCCATGTCAAAAAACCAATTACAAGCATCCGAGCACATTTTTTTTACTAATAAAATCAGCCACTATGGTACAACACTGATTGGCCCAATATAACTTTGCATACTTAAACGTTTTCAGAGTTTAATACTTTCTTTTATCCGCACACCAATGACAATGACGTCCGTGCAATGGTGCTTCACACTAGTGATTAGGCTAGCTTTATTTGTTTCGAATACCACAACTATTTGAATATTAAGTACACACACAATCTTTATGCTCTCATCAAAAGCGTAGCTTTCAGCCCTTGCAATCAACATTATCTCTTCCTTGAAGCCCCCGCCGTTGCCAATAACAAAATCATCTTCATCCCTTGTGATAACCCCAAGGTCGGTTCTATTATTACTAACAGAAGCATCAAAGTTTATTTTGAAATAACCCTTTGGAGGTTTCAACCACCTTTTAATAGCAGGGTTACTAGGTAACAAAGGAGCATTCATAAGGTTAAAAATGCAAAAGTCTTGACTGAGTGTTCTCGCCCTGTCCCAAACAACTTGCGCCTCTTCTTCCTTTACATGAAAAATAAACTTGTTCCTATTGTTCCAGCTATTCCAAAGGGTGGTCATGAGATTAAAAGTAGCTCTCTTGTCCAAAACCCTCATCATGTCTTCCAACCAATCAATGCAGCAATGATACTCTTTCAAAATGAGGCTATTGTTAAGGCCACCGATAGACTGGATCGCCCTTGATGTTGGATAGTCTTTAAGAGCATGAATAAGGGCCTCTTTTTCAACTCTACATTTGGGACAATCTTCCCCCAAACCTTGTCAAACAGAGGCCGTTAGTGGGAAGGATCTCATGCCCTACCTGCCAAGTGAAGACCCAAATCTTAGGGAGGGTGTCAAGCTTCCAAATAGCTTTCCAAAAGAATCGATGTGGGCCGAGTCCCATTAGCTTCAACATAAGCCAAGAGTATGCTAAATTAGTCGTGAACGAACCAAGAGGGTTGTGGAGCCACACCACTCTATCGCTTTGGCTTTCATCACCAATTGATAAATTGCAAATTTGATTACCCATGTCTTGCCCATACAAATCGTGCACTCTTGCATTATTCCATCTTCTACTATTATCGATCCATAAGTTTTTCACACTACTCTCATAAGGGTTTAAGATTTAGAGTTAACAACATTACCATTTAAACCTTCCAGCCCCTAATTATTGATCCGAATATTAATGTAATCACCACTGCCAACAGAAGCCGTCCTTAAGAGCATTAATTGCTTCAACAATTTTCAACCAAGTGAAAGAAGATTTGTCCACTCTTTTCGGATGGAAAATGTCACCCTTTGGGAAATATTTTAAGCTCAACACTTTGTAACATAAGGTATCTTTGCAATTTAAAAGTCCTCACACTTGACATCCAAGGAGTGCCAAATTAAAGAGCCGAAGGTCCCTAATGCCGAGCCCTCCCATGCCCTTAGGATAACACATGCTCTTCTATGGAATTATCACCCAAAACCTACCCTCTCCTTACCCATCCACCAAGTCCTACAAATCTTGGCTTTCATGTTTTCTATAAAACCCCTAGGAGCCAAAAAAACTGAAAAGGCATAAGTTGGAAGAGATTGAAGAACAACTTTGATAAATATTTCTTTACCACTAAAAGAGAGAAGTCTCTTTGACTAACTATTAATCCTACAAGAAAAAATGATTAATTATCTCTTGGAAAGCCAAAATTTTCTTCTTGCCAACTAAAAGAGGTAATCCAAGGTAATTGTCCAATTTGTCCACCACCTTTATAACAAGTAAATTACGAAAGAGTTGTTTTTGCACCCTAGGAGTGTTCGGATGTAACACCCCGAACCCGAGACCATTGCCGGTGTCGGACACGAGGGGTTAACAAGCCAAGTCCACATATTTTGCCCACCAATTTGACATTTCCAGTCAGGCTGGAAAACTGCGTCACCGTCGCCTTAAAAATCATATCTCGAGTTTCAAAACTCGGAAACTGGTTTCGTAAATTTTCCCTGAATTTAGACTCATATATCCATCCATGGACTTATTTCTAGAATTTTTGGTCGGGCCAATTGGTACAGTTTATTAGTTAAAGTCACCCATGTTACAGGGATCGACTGCTCTGACCTTCGCGCGTTACAACTTGAATATCTCTCTGCACAGGGCTTTAATACTGGTGCCGTTTGTTTCTAATGAAACTAGACTCAAAATGGAATCTGTACATATAAGGCACGACTCCTAATTCTTTCTGGATAATTTATAGTAAATTTTTAAAGTTGAGACAGGGGACCCAGAAACCGTTCTGGCCCTGTCTCACAATAGCTTTAATATCTCTTAACATGTAACTCCTATGACCGTTTCGTTTCTTCCATATGAAAATAGACTCATCAAGGTTCATTTAAATAGCTTATTCACTATTTAATACCATTCCTACAAATTTTGGTGATTTTCACATTCACATCACTGCAGCTGGCAGCATCTGTTTTAAGGTAGGTCTTACCTAGTTTGTAGTCTCCATGAACCAACTAGTCTTGCCATACATAGGTTCACATATGATCATTTTAACCATACCAATGGCTGATCATGTGACCAACATTCCCATTTCCAATCCATAATCCCATCATGACACCATATATATATATACAAACCGCAAATAGTCTAAGTTCGTACTTCACTTTTACGAGCCATTTTCGCATGACCGTACACATATACATCACAACATATTTAAACCAGCAAGGGGTAGTCCTATACATGCCATTTCAAAGTTCAACCAAAAATTTATACCAAAATGGAGGCTTTGATAGTGTGGATGACTTCGACTTTAATGATCCCGAATCCGATTGCTATCGAGCACAATCTATAAAACAGAGAGCCAAAGCAACGGGTAAGCATTTTTATGCTTAGTAAGTCTCAAGGAATAAAATCAGCTTTAATTAAAGCAATACATTCACATGGCCAAATGCATCATTTCATTAATACACATTCACATAATCATTCTTACTTCACACTTCATCATTATATACTTTCACAAGGTATCAACCAATTCAATAGCTGAAATTCGTTAGTCGATCGAGCGAATGTTGCTCAAACATGTCGACTTTCCAATGCACATATAAACATACCTTATTCTTTGGGCTTTTCGAGCGTACCAATTGAATTCATTACAGCAACCAACACTCACCTCCAGCCCAAGCTTCTTCGGAATACAACCGGATATAACCACGTGCACGAATGCCTTCGGGTCTTAGCCCGGATAGAACGACTCGCACGAATGCCTTCGGTCTTAGCCGGATGTAGCCACTAGCACAATTGCCTTGAGTCTTAACCGGATATAATTTCCAGCATAAATGTCTTGGGACTTAGCCGGATATCATTCAATTGCTCATGCACACATACATCAATAATCATTAGACATTCATGTTTCATTTTCGTTACTAAGGCTCAAACACAAAGGTAATCACTAGCATAATCGCCTTGGGACTTAGCCGGGTATCATTCAAATACTCATACACCATAAATCGATAATCATTACACATCCATATTTCATTTCACATAATTCAAGTAGGGTCACTTCTTGAGGACTTACCTCGGATGTTGTCGAACGGCTTTTACGGCTATTCGATCACTTTTTCCTTCCCTTGTCCAATTGTGGCCCTCTAAGCTCTTGAGCTAATTCAAACAAATTCAATTTATTTAAACCTCATTATGCTAGCTTATGGCGAATATGACAAGGAGTTTAAATGGTCATATGGCCACCCTTTAGCTTGAATACACAATGGTCATGCACATTTTATACTACATCAAGCAATTCAATACAATTCATTCAAGCATCAAGGAAAAGCTAAGGCCATCAATAGGCTACCTAAGGCCGAATATACTTAGTCATACTTGCACCAATTCAACAATAAATTCCAAGATTTCCACATCATATGTGTACTAGGCGAATGTACTTGCAATTTCGAAGCATTCTTCAACATTTTCTTCTTTAAACAAACATATTCATCACTTACTTCATAACCAAAACATCATGTGCAAACATATATATACATATATGTGCATGGTCAATTTCAAGGTGTCCCTAGCCATCCAAAACACAAATTTTAACTAACATGCAAGAAGCATGAACCATGCTCATGAATGCATCATGGCGAATACATCACAATCATGCCCTTTCAACTTCAATCATGGTTAAACAAAAGAAAACTCAATGTCTTACTCAAGATGGCTACAAAGAAATTTCAAGAGTAGACAATCCATCATTGCATGCATCATCATCAAGCTTCACACTTAGCATGCAATGGCTTTATCACAATATCAACTTTGACCAAATACCACTTCCATGGCATAACAAGGATTTGAACCATGGCTAACATGAACATCAAGTTGGCAACTAAAACATGCATGAATCTCATGACACAACCTCATACATACCTTAATCTTGGTGCAAGTTTAGCCAAATCTCCTTCTAGATCTCTTCTAAACAAATAAAATGAAGCAAAATCTCTTCTTCCCCTTAGTTTTGGCTCAAAGAAAGGATGAACAAATTTTTTCTTTCTTCCTTTACAACTCACGGCAATGGGGAGATACCACACTCACACACACATTTTTTTTCATTCTTTTCTTACCCATGCTTATTTGTTTATTATTTCTCCCTAATGCCCAACAAAACATGTTTCATGACATGTTTAGCCCATATTTCTTGGTCATGGCCGCCACCACCTATAAAAGGGGAATTTGACATGCAAGTCCATTGTTTTGCATGCATGCTTTAATTAGTCATCACACATTTCCCTATCGTACTTTCAAAGTTCACTACTAAGTCCTTTCTAGTGAAATTCACCTTTATAACACTAAATCAATCATCAAAAAATGTCATACATGAGCATACACATATTATAGGCATCAAAATAAATTTCAAATTATTTTAATGCCTCGGTTTTGTGGTCCCGAAACTACATTCCGACTAGGGTCAATTTTGGGCTGTCACATTGGACTAAAAAGAATCATAAACTTGTCAAAATTAATTTCTTGACTAGAAACATTAGCAAAATCCTAAGAATGTTGAGAAGGGCATCAATATCATATTTTTTATTCCTCAGAAAAGGGAGGGCATCAACAGCGAAAAAGAGGTAGTTAATACGAGGACCATTTACCGCATCCCTCTTAACCAATTATTACACTGCGCATGTAAGAGCATCCTCGAGAGTGCCTCCATGTAGAATAAAAAGAGATAAAGGGAGAGGGGATCCCCTTGACGAAGTCCCCTCTCAGGAATAATAACCTCAGAAAGAATGGTATTGTATTCAACAATGTATCTTATAGACCGGACACAACTCATAATTTAGTTGATCCAATTATCCTCGAACCCCATCTTCTTCATAATGTCTTTAATAAAAATCCACTCCAGACGATGATGTTCCTTGCTCATATCAAGCTTAATAAAAAAGTCTTTATTAGGGCCATTTTTTGAACTTTGAAGGTAGTGCATTAATTCGTGGCGATTAAAATATTGTTGTGAATCATTCTCTCTGGGATGAACGTGCTTTGGTTTTGGCTAATGCAACTAGGAAGGGAAACTTTGAGCCAATTAGCAAGCACTTTAGAAATGATATTGTAAATAAACCTGCATAAACTAATTGGATGAAAATTAGTCATATCACTCGGTTCTTTAATTTTTGGAATAAGAATAATCATGGTGTCATTTAGACAAGAAATATCTTTTCTCCCATTGAGAACATCTAAGCAAAACAGATTAATCTCACTGCCCACAATCTTCCAATTATTTTTGAAAAACTTTCCCGAGAGGTCATTAACCCTAGGAGCTTTTCTAGGGTCCATTTGTTTGATGCTTGAATAATTTCACCCTCCGTGTAGACTTTTGCGAGCCAATCATTGGTCATCTTGGTAACATATTGTTGGATGTAACTCATATCATGGTTTCCATAACAAGAGGTATTAGACCAAAACAAACTACTAAAATACTCCATTTCCACATTAAAAATATTTTTAGTTTCAGTCACCCATCTCCCATTTGAGTCTTTAAGCTTAGCAATGTTCTTCTTCTTAAGACGACTAGTGGCCCTCGCGTGAAAGTCTCGAGTATTTCTGTCACCTTTTTTAGCCACTTGATATGGGACCTTTGAGCCTAATATTTTTCTTTTTTAGCATAGAGATGACTAAGTCTAAAACATGTCCCCTTCAAAATAGTCGCACTATTGTCCCTTTGAGAAGTATCAATAACCTTGTCGATCTTCCACTCAAGCTTTCAAATTTCTTTTTTCACCTTGTTATATTTATCACGTTGCCACGAGCCAAGCACCAATCTCACTCTTTCAAGCTTATCAATGATATTCAAATCACTCCTGTACTAAGCACTATTGATAATATTGTTTGCCTCCCTATCTTTAGCCCAACACTCGTCATATTTAAAGCACAGCCTTGGGTTTTTGAGTTACTTTTTTAGTTTGCACCCCCACATGTCCAGCAGGATAGCATCATGGCTAGACTTTGTTTGATGCATAATGCTAGTCGCCATATAACGAAAATTCTCAATCACTAACACCAACGTTAGAAACCTGTCCTGCTTTTCTTTTATCATACAACTACCTTCCTTATTGTTGACCCACGTGAACCACCCTTTATCGGGTTTAATATCCACAAGAGCCATTTCATCTATGATGTCCTTGAAGTTGTTTATATGTGCCTGCACCTTTCTACGACCATCTTTTTTTTTAGCATAGTTTAAATGGCATTAAAGTCCTCCCTTACCGACCCTCTAACCCTTCTCAACATGTCTCACGAGCTACTCCTTAAGTTAGAGTCCTTCTGACCATAAAGCCAGTAAATATTAAGTTGCTTTGATTCTCCAGTCGAACTAAAGAGTCAATGCAATGCTTTGAATAGTTTTGAATAGCAACGTCCACCCCTCTATCCACATCAATTCAATACCCCCACTTCGACCTTCAGAACTCATAGCCAAACCACCTCTCATCCTGCATAAGTTTTGAATATGAGGGAAATCATTAGTATTCATTTTTGTTTCATTAAGAAAAATAATATTTGGGGTTATTAGCAACGAGGAGTTGCTTGAGCTCCTGAACTGCCGTAGGGTTCCCCAACCCATGATAGTTCCAATAGAGGAGCTCCATTGTTCTTGGCGGGGCTAGTCAGCAGCCACCACCTTGTAAGGTGAGAGACAATCCATAATCTTCATTCAAACAGGTTTGTTGGGGCTCTCTTCGGCTAACTCCCCATTACTCCGTTTCGTCCTCTTTCTTTTACTTCTTAACTTTCCATTTCCTTCACAATTCATCTTTGTAGGACATTTTTAATTATTTCAAATTCTTCCTTATTATTTTTGATTGTTTCTTTACCTTTTTAAATCCTGTAGATTGATTGACCTCCTTATTTCCCTGTTTCTCCCATTTGGGATCACTATCTATGTTTTTCTTATCTATGATGACCTCGATCCCATTTCCCTAGTAGACACAGTTCTGATTTGGCACTCCTATTTGAGCTCTAAGCCAGTTTCCATATTTTAAGCTTGTGTTATTTGACTTGCTTTGTTCTTTCTTCCTATCGCACTTTTGGGTTGAATGGCTAATGAGACCGTAAATGTAGCAAAATGTAAGCAGTCTTTCATATTTGGTGGCACAAACAATCTCTGCACCGTCAGTACTCACAAGATGGACCACCCTTCTGAGAGGTTTGGAAATATCAATCACCCTAAGTCTAATATACTCTGTCCATCCTTCATCTTTGTTGCACGAATCAATGGCTACAAATTCTCCAATCACTTTGGCCACATCCATAGCCACTTGTCTTTCCATGTACTCTAGGGGAATATTGAAGATTCTTAACCAACAAGGCGTAAGGTTGAAAGCACAAGCTCCCGTGTCTTGGTCTTTAACATAGGGTAACATAGCAAAGAGACATTGGTTGAACAAACAAGGGGATAGGTTCAATTTCCTCTTTCTATTTTTCGTATTACCAAACTTCACTAGGATAACACTTTCTTTTAATACAATGAAATTGACTTCCATTTTTGCAAACCATAGTGACTTAAGCACATAATTCATTGTGTCTCTATTAACCTTCTCCTCTAGCATTATTTTCCCAATAGCCCATGCCTTAAAACCCTAAGAATTGTTGGATCCCATGTTTGAGCTAACAACCATTTAGATTCTTCCTCTAAAAAGTTAAGCCTCTCCAAAAGTTTGTTAATATCCTCGGTCATTCTATCACACAGTGAGACCACCAAAGAAAAGTGGTTAACCAACCTACAACCTTGTAGTTTGGATGCGTCCACTTTGGATATTAAGAAAACTGCGTGTTAGGATCGATTTGATTTAAAAAAATAGCGAAATAAATTGAGAAATTGGACACACAAATTTAATGTGAAAATACCCCTCTAAAGAGGATAAAAAACCACGGGCAAACATAATTTTACTATAATGGCAAAAGAACGAAGAGTACAAAAGATGGAGATAAAAACTAAACCCCAAAAATTTGAAAACCCGAAGATAAAGAACCCTCAAAACGTAAACACAAAATTCTCTAAATATTTTATGAGTTCTAATATCTAATGGGTGTATTCTCTACGGTTGTAAAAGAAGCTACTTATAGGCTAAATTAGTAGGTCAAATAAACTTTTCTAGTAAATGCTAAATATATTATACTAATAAAAAAAATCTCTAGAAAGAAATTATATATTTTTTATCTTGACTTGCAAGAAATCTCTTAGAATTTGGGTCACACAACTCTAACAATCTCTACCTTGACACGAATTCTTACAATGCCATCTTTGCCAAAGCCCGCCACGGACCTATCTTAAGCTATGCAGGGAATTAACTGAGTCGAATCTGTGCTTAGAAGCTAGAAGACTTCTAGCCGACATGAACTAACCCAGGTCTAATTTTCACGAACACAGTGCCCTAACTTTTCAAAACCTGCATCCAGAAGAGAACCTCTCTTCAACGAAATGGTCATACCTTTTTCCCCCTTATGACCAAGTTTCCTTCGCTCCAAACAAGTTGACTTCGACTCTGTAATGGATGAGGGACGTCAAATTTCACCAGTCACTATAGAACCTTCCAGAAATAAAGACTGCTAGTTCTTTTACCTTTTAACAAAATGAAAGCTCCATGAGATACTTTAATGTCACTCAACTCGGTGTTGATTCTGTAACATCCTGATTTTCAGATTTATTCGCGGTTTTCAATATTTTGTAAAGATTTTAAAATTTTGTATTCAGATGGGAAATTAATATTTTGAGTAGGTAAATGGGCTTATAGAAGGCCCATGTGTTGGCCAAAACCCGGTTGAATTTTTGAATTTTTGGACTTAGGAGTTAGGGGTTCTGGCTAGATGGTCCTTGTATAGAGTTATGGGCAAATTGCATCACAAAAAGTGTGACAGTCCTAAAGTGACCCTAGTCGGAGAGCGGTTTCGGGACCGCTAAACCGAGTCACCAAATTATTTGGATGTGATATTTATGGTCTAAAATATGTGAATATGAATGTGCAAAAAATTTTTAAGCTTCGATTTAGTTAATTGCATGTGAATGGAGTACATAGGACTTATGTGAGAAAATTTAGAAATGTGCTAGGCAAATGTAAAATGGCCTATCAATACATGTGGGAAACTGTTTGTCCTTGCATGTCAAATTAGCCAAATTGAAGCATAATGGCCAGCCATGCTATGGGTGGAAACATGTCACAAACATGTTGGGTTAGTGATGTATGTAAGGAAGAATTAAATAATGAAAGGAGGAGTGATGAAAAAAATGGTCTCATCCATGCCCCCCTTTTGCCATGAATGGAAGAAAGAAAACAAAGAAAAAATGTTTTGTTCATCCTTGAACATCCTTGGCCAAATAGAGGAAAGAAAGGAAGGGGAGGAGCTTGAGAAAATCGGCTATGGTGATTTGCTAGACAAAGGTATGTGTGATGTTGTCCATGAGATGCATGCACGTTTTAGTTGGTAGCTTGAGTTCTACCTAGCCCATGGTCTAAATCTTGCTAGGTGATGGAAATGACACTCGGCCATGGATGCATCATTCTTGCTTGGTGTTGATGTCATTTACATGCTAAAAATGAAGCTTTGTAATGATGCATGTGATGGTGGATTGATGTTTTAAGGTTTAATAGAGTTTAAGCTAGTAAATACTTAATTTTTGGTATTTATATGAGAAAGAGATGAACTTGAAATTTTTGAATTTACATGAATAAATCTTTTGGTTTGTCTTAGTATTAAATTGAAGGGAATGCCATAGGTGCTTGAATGTACTAACTAGATATTGTTGTATATACATCTCTTAATAGGTTCGGCTTTGTGCATGAATTTGGGGGATTAAACCTTGAATGATGTTATGTATAAGTTCGACTATGAATCTTTGTGTTTAATTTCTTTATGTGTTGATGCTCAAATTGAAAAAGGGATGTTAGTTATGTTATAACATTTGTTTAATAATGAAAGGACATGAGCTTAAAGCTTGAGTAGCATTCGGTATTAGAGTAAGTTAAAATTTGTTAGAAAATAACTCCCAAGTTAGTGAATCACGAGTTAAGAAAGGGATTTGGGTTGAATATATATATATGTATTCGCAATGGGATAAAATGTGTATTAAGGTAAGTTTCAAGGTGATTAATCGGCTATGAAATTAGCTAAATTGAATAGGTATGTTTAATGATATGCTTAGTATAATGTATGATCTTATAACTCGGTTTGGTATTGAGATAAAGGTTAGATGTATGATTGGATTTTGGTATGTGTTAAACTGGTCAATCAAAGATTAAATGATATGTGAGTGCCAAATGTGATTGTTAAGTGAATAATATTAGTTAAGTACTTAAGCAAATCTATTGTTTTACTTAAGCTTAAGAGCAAAGAGGATCAAGTCGGATGGGGAAAAGAGAAAGTAAGCGAATAGCCGTGGACATCTAATCGTCGACCACATCCGAGGTAAGTTTTAAGCGATTAATCGTTGAGTAAATTCACTCATAATAGGACATAATGAGTTGATTTGATAAGATATGATGTGGCTATGATATGTCTTAAGCCCAAATGGTAAGTTCATAAGTGTTTGGACTTGGAAAGTTAAGAGCAAATTGTAATAAATTGCTTGGACAGCAGCAGTAATGTGATTTTAGAAAATCACTATAAATTGTTGGTATGGAATTATAGGCTGAATAAAACATGTGATCAAAGCTTAGTTGGTCTAGTTTCTTATAAAAGAGACCGTGGAAGCAAAGAAAATTCCTATGAAGAGATATCTAAAGTTGTGCGGGACAGTGTCGGAATGACTCCGAAATCCCCTGTTCTATTTTTGGAAAATCATTATAATTTGTAGAAAAATGGTTATGAGATAAGATTTGTATGCTTAGACTCCTTAATGAGTCTAGTTTCAAATGAAATGAAGTAGAACATACTTTGAATTCTTTACAATGAGAATTTTGATTTGTAGTGAAGACTGGTCAGGTTCGTCAAACAGTGAAACAGGGGAAACTTTAAGAAAAATCTGGTATTGATTGGCCAAACCAAAAATTCTGAAAATTTCATGGATGGAAGATATGTGAGTCTATATTCTGAGAAAATTAACGGCAAGTGATTTGGAGTCTTGTAGCTCCAGGTATAAATAATTTAGTGACCATTGCTCAGGAAAACAGCTCGTAGCGAATATGTGATTTTGTTGTGATTTTGTTTTAGTTGCTCATAAGCTATTGATTGATCCCATATTGAATTCTAAAGTGTGATAGTGTAAAATGATACATGAGTGTTAGATGGATCTCTGATATCAAGATTCGTGAAAATGTATATATATGTGATGAGGCCTAATGGCCGATGTGATGAATGTGAAAATGTATATATATGTGATGAGGCCTAATGGCCGATGCGATGAATGCGAAAATGTATGTATATGTGATAAGGCCTAATGGCCGATGTGGTGAATGGAAAAGTATATGTATATGTGATAAGGCCTAATGTCCGATGTGGTGAATGTGAAAGTATATGTATATGTGATAAGGCCTAATGGCCGATGTGGTGAATGTGAAAGTATATGTATATGTGATAAGGCCTAATGGCCGATGTGGTGAATGTGAAAGTGTATGTATATGTGATAAGGCCTAATGGCTGATGTGATGAATGTGAAAGTGTATATATATATGTGGTAAAGCCGAATGGCTAATGTGAATGTTGTAACATGTGATTAAGTGTACATGAAACTTGGAAATATGTTAGGGTGAGACCCGATGACTACGTGTGGAGATTATGTCCAGCATGCGACTCGATGACTACGTGTGGAGATTATGTCCGGTAAGACTTCGTAATAAGAATTGCTTATAAATATATAATGCGAAAGGTTAAACAGTATGTACTCCTAGTTTACATGTGAGCTTAATTTAAACTAAACCATAAGGTAGTTATGTGATGTATACGAGAGAAATCTATGAGGCTACTCCCATGATTATGATGAGATGTGCATATTCGGAAAAATTGATGGTATGCCCGAAGGAAGAGTGAAATAAAAATACGAACAACTATGTGATAATTTGATTGTTATCTGTTGACACTGCTTAAAACTTACTAAGCATTGTAATGCTTACTCCGCTTACTCTGCTTCCTCGCCTTATAGGTCTCATTCTGAAGCTACTGTGCTCGGGATCGTCAAGAACTAGTCACACTATCGCTATCCACTGTTTGGTACTGCTACGTTTTGGAATATCTTATGGCATGTATAGAATAGACTAGTAGTGAGAGGATATCATGGTTAATGTATAGGACTACCCTTTGCTGTTTTTCAAGCACGTTTTGTGATGTATGTATGTACAGCCATGCGAAAATGGCTCGTAAAAGTGGAGTATGGCATTAGACCATTTGTGTTTATGTATAAATGTATGGTTTCATGATGTGACTACGGACTGAATGGAAGTGTTGGGCAAATGATTAGCCATTGGAGTGGCTAAATATGATTATATGTGGACCTATGTATGACAAAACTCTAGTTGGTCCATGGAAACTAAGAGATAGGTAAAGTTTACCTTGAAAACAGATGCTGGCAGCAGCAGTGGTGTGGATTTGAAAAATCATTCAAATTTGTAGGAATGGAATTAAATAGTGAATAAATTATGTAAATGAACCTTGATGAATCTACTTTCATATGGAAGAAACGAAACGGTCATATGAGTTGTATGTTAAGAGATATTAAAGTTCTCGTGAAACAGGGCCAGAACGGTTTCTGGATCCCCTGTTCCGACTTTGGAAATTCATTGTAAATTAACCAGAGATAATTAGGAGTCATGCCATACATGTATAGATTCCACTCTGAGTCTTGTTTCTATAGAAACAAACGGCATCAGTATTGAAGCCCTGTACAGGGAGATATCGAATTCGTAACGCACGAAGGTCAGTGTAGTCGATCCCTGCAACAGGGGAGATTTTAACTAATAAACTGTACTAATTGGCTCGACCAAAAATTCTAGAAAAAAATCTGTAGATGGACATATGAGTATAGTTTCAGGGAAAAATTACGAATCTGATTTTCGAGTTGTGGAACTCAAGTTATGATTTTTAAGGTGACAGTGACGCAGTTAGCCAGTCGTCTGAAAAAAATTTTAATTGGACTGCGAGAGTAAATGAATTAGTCGGTTAGCACCTCGTGTTCGACTCCGGTAACGGTCTCGGGTACGGGGTGTTACAACTTTATTGGTATCAGAGCTACGGTTTAGTCGATTCTAGGACTAACGTAGCACGCGTGAGTCTATTTATACATGCCATAAAGTGATAAAATGATAGTGTGATGATTTTGACTAGTAAAAGGTGGTTCTTGTATTGTAATGAATCTTGATCCCGATCGAGCTGTAGCAAGCTTCGACTATGAGAATTTGCCGATATAACTTCACTTAGATATGCCTAAACTATTAAGTTGATCAGGTACGTATCATGTACTCGTATTTGAATTTCGATTCGGATTGAATTAAGGGTATATGTGATTTTTGTATGTGGCTATGGAGTGGAAGTTGAATGGTCGATAAGCATGTTGTGTTTGTATTCAAGTAATGTAAATGATATACTAATGTGTATTGCTATATGTGTATATGTACATGAGAATTGAGAATGAAATATGGATGTGACGTGATTATTGATATATGTGTACGTGAGCATTTGAATGATACCCGGGCTAAGTCCCGAAGGCATTTATGCTAGTGAATATATCCTGCTAAGACCAAGGCATTTGTGTGAGTTGTTATACCGGGTTAAGACCAAGGCAATTGTGCTTGTGGTTATATCCGGCTAAGTTCCGAAGAGCATTCGTGCTAGTGATGTATCCGGACTAAGTTCCGACGAGCATTCGTGCTAGTGATGTATCCGGACTAAGTTCCGAGGAGCATTCGTGCTAGTGATGTATCCGGACTAAGTTCCGAGGAGCATTCGTGCTAGTGATGTATCCGGACTAAGTTCCGAAGAGCATTCGTGCTAGTGATGCATCCGGGCTAGGTCCCAAGAGCAATCATCTTTGGTGACGTGTATTCGGCCTTCATGCCTAGTAGGCTTCGTGCTTGATAAATTGAGCAAAGTTTAAGTGTTCATTACTATACGAATTCAAATTTATATGAGACGATATGTTTAAAAGTGTACATACGTGATGTTTATAGACTTGGGTAAGTCATTTCAATGTGTAATAACGAATGAATAAGAGCACTATGTGTGTGAATGATTAGAGGCACGTGTGTGTGTAAATCCCTTTAACCGAGCACTATGAGTGCGAGATCGGTCGATGGACACTAAGTGTGTGAAGTGGAATTCATGTAAGACCTCGTCAGGATGAAGGCATTGATTTGAGATAATGTGTAAGACCATGCAGGACATGGCATCGGCTCGATATATGAGAATATGTAAGACCATATCTAGGATATGGCATTGTAAGAGCTATATGTGCTTGAATTAGTTGAGCCCTTACAAGTAAGTAGTCGCTCGGTTGATAAACGAGCTACCGGCCTTTGGCTAAGTTGATCTTTTGTGTATGAACATAAGGGTTGGTAATGTGAAGTAAGTTTTGAGTAAATAGAGCTTAAATTATGATTTGATTAGATCATGTTTTAAGCAAATCAAATCATGCTCTTGGTGTGTGGCTATTCAAATTAAATTGTAAATATGATAAGTGTCTTGTGTTTGAGCTTTGGTAATGAGAATGTAATAAGAATGTGTATTGATTTGTTGATATATGTGCTTGGTTATTCGAATGGTATCCGGCTAAGTCCCAAGGCTTTTGTGCTAAGTGACTAAATCCGGGCTAATTCGAAGGCAATTGTGCGAATCACTATAACCGGACTATGTCCGAAGACAATCGAGTGAGTCGCTATATCCAGTTAAATCAAGGTACGTGATTCGGAGATGAGCAATCTTGCTGTAAAATTTCAGTTAATACGCTTGCAAAAATTCCAGCAATGAGGTATGTTCAGTATGTGCTGAATGAATTAAATGTTCAGGTGTGTGGAAGTTGAATATTGAGATACGATGGAGTTATAAAGGATATTTATTGGGATGTTTGAGTATATGTGTAATTTCGCCAAAGTTACAGACTTATACATGGATGAAAATATGGGTTACAAATATGTGGGTTGATGATGTGAATTATACATGTTAGTATGTGCTTGATATGTGTTTGAAATGCATTTGTGAATTAAATTAAGTGATTATTGCTTATGAAATCAAGAGAATGAGATATATGTGCATACTTGTAGAAATGTTTATGTATTTGTATTGAGATAAGAAAATGATTTTATAGATCGATGTGAAATCAATAATGAATTACAATTGCTATCGATGAGCTAATGTTTATATGAATATAATTTAATAAGAGGACGTTATTCTAAACTATGCATCGGTAGAAATTTTAGGGACGAAAATTTCTTAAGTGGGGAGAGTTGTGACAGCCCTAAAGTGACCCTAGTCGAAAGCGGTTTGGGACCGCTAAACCGAGTCACCAAATTATTTGGATGTGATATTTATGGTCTAAAATATGTGAATATGAATGTGCAAAAATTTTAAGCTTCGATTTAGTTAATTGCATGTGAATGGAGTACATAGGACTTATGTGAGAAAATTTAGAAATGTGCTAGGCAAATGTAAAATGGCCTATCAATACATGTGAGAAACTGTTTGTCCTTGCATGTCAAATTAGCCAAATTGAAGCATAGTGGCCAGCCATGCTATGGGTGGAAACATGTCACAAACATGTTGGGTTAGTGATGTATGTAAGGAAGAATTAAATAATGAAAGGGAGGAGTGATGAAAAAAATGATCTCATCCATGCCCCCCTTTTGCCGTGAATGGAAGAAAGAAAACAAAGAAAAAATGTTTTGTTCATCCTTGAACATCCTTGGCCAAATAGAGGAAAGAAAGGAAGGGGAGGAGCTTGAGAAAATCGGCTATGGTGATTTGCTAGACAAAGGTATGTGTGATGTTGTCCATGAGATGCATGCACGTTTTAGTTGGTAGCTTGAGTTCTACCTAGCCCATGGTCTAAATCTTGCTAGGTGATGGAAATGACACTCGCCATGGATGCATCATTCTTGCTTGGTGTTGATGTCATTTACATGCTAAAAATGAAGCTTTGTAATGATGCATGTGATGGTGGATTGATGTTTTAAGGTTTAATAGAGTTTAAGCTAGTAAATACTTAATTTTTGGTATTTATATGAGAAAGAGATGAACTTGAAATTTTGAATTTACATGAATAAATCTTTTGGTTTGTCTTAGTATTAAATTGAAGGAATGCCATAGGTGCTTGAATGTACTAACTAGATATTGTTGTATATACATCTCTCAATAGGTTCGGCTTTGTGCATGAATTTGGGGATTAAACCTTGAATGATGTTATGTATAAGTTTCGACTATGAATCTTTGTGTTTAATTTCTTTATGTGTTGATGCTCAAATTGAAAAAGGGATGTTAGTTATGTTATAACATTTGTTTAATAATGAAAGGACATGAGCTTAAAGCTTGAGTAGCATTCGGTATTAGAGTAAGTTAAAATTTGTTAGAAAATAACTCCCAAGTTAGTGAATCACGAGTTAAGAAAGGATTTGGGTTGAATATATATATATGTATTCGCAATGGGATAAAATGTGTATTAAGGTAAGTTTCAAGGTGATTAATCGGCTATGAAATTAGCTAAATTGAATAGGTATGTTTAATGATATGCTTAGTATAATGTATGATCTTATAACTCGGTTTGGTATTGAGATAAAGGTTAGATGTATGATTGGATTTTGGTATGTGTTAAACTGGTCAATCAAAGATTAAATGATATGTGAGTGTCAAATGTGATTGTTAAGTGAATAATATTAGTTAAGTACTTAAGCAAATCTATTGTTTTACTTAAGCTTAAGAGCAAAGAGGATCAAGTCGGATGGGGAAAAGAGAAAGTAAAGCGAATAGCCGTGGACATCTAATCGTCGACCACATCCGAGGTAAGTTTTAAGCGATTAATCGTTGAGTAAATTCACTCATAATAGGACATAATGAGTTGATTTGATAAGATATGATGTGGCTATGATATGTCTTAAGCCCAAATGGTAAGTTCATAAGTGTTTGGACTTGGAAAGTTAAGAGCAAATTGTAATAAATTGCTTGGACAGCAGCAGTAATGTGATTTTAGAAAATCACTATAAATTGTTGGTGTGGAATTATAGGCTGAATAAAACATGTGATCAAAGCTTAGTTGGTCTAGTTTCTTATAAAAGAGACCGTGGAAGCAAAGAAAATTCCTATGAAGAGATATCTAAAGTTGTGCGGGACAGTGTCGGAATGACTCCGAAATCCCTGTTCTGTTTTGGAAAATCATTATAATTTGTAGAAAAATGGTTATGAGATAAGATTTATATGCTTAGACTCCTTAATGAGTCTAGTTTCAAATGAAATCAAGTAGAACATACTTTGAATTCTGTACAATGAGAATTTCGATTTGTAGTGAAGACTGGTCAGGTTCGTCAAACAGTGAAACAGGGGAAACTTTAAGAAAAATCTGGTATTGATTGGCCAAACCAAAATTCTGAAAATTTCATGGATGGAAGATATGTGAGTCTATATTCTGAGAAAATTAACGGCAAGTGATTTGGAGTCTTGTAGCTCCAGGTATAAATAATTTAGTGACCATTGCTCAGGAAAACAGCTCAGAGCGAATATGTGATTTTGTTGTGATTTTGTTTTAGTTGCTCATAAGCTATTGATTGATCCCATATTGAATTCTAAAGTGTGATAGTGTAAAATGATACATGAGTGTTAGATGGATCTCGATATCAAGATTCGTGAAAATGTATATATATGTGATGAGGCCTAATGGCCGATCGATGAATGTGAAAATGTATATATATGTGATGAGGCCTAATGGCCGATGCGATGAATGCTGAAAATGTATGTATATGTGATAAGGCCTAATGGCCGATGTGGTGAATGGGAAAGTATATGTATATGTGATAAGGCCTAATGTCCGATGTGATGAATGTGAAAGTATATGTATATGTGATAAGGCCTAATGGCCGATGTGGTGAATGTGAAAGTATATGTATATGTGATAAGGCCTAATGGCGATGTGGTGAATGTGAAAGTGTATGTATATGTGATAAGGCCTAATGGCCGATGTGATGAATGTGAAAGTGTATATATATATGTGGTAAAGCCGAATGGCTAATGTGAATGTTGTAACATGTGATTAAGTGTACATGAAACTTGGAAATATGTTAGGGTGAGACCCGATGACTACGTGTGGAGATTATGTCCGTGCGACCCGATGACTACGTGTGGAGATTATGTCCGGGTAAGACTTCGTAATAAGAATTGCTTATAAATATACGCAATGCGAAAGGTTAAACAGTATGTACTCCTAGTTTACATGTGAGCTTAATTTAAACTAAACCATAAGGTAGTTATGTGATGTATCGAGAGAAATCTATGAGGCTACTCCCATGATTATGATGAGATGTGCATATTCGAAAAAAGGGATGGTATGCCGAAGGAAGAGTGAAATAAAAATACGAACAGCTATGTGATAATTTGATTGTTATCTGTTGACCTGCTTAAAACTTACTAAGCATTGTAATGCTTACTCTGCTTACTCTGTTTCCTCCGCCTTATAGGTCTCATTCTTGGCTACTGAGGCTCGGGATCGTCAAGAATCAGCCGGACTATCCTATCCTTTGTTTGGTACTGCTACGTTTTGGAATATCTTATGGCATGTATAGAATAGACTAGTAGTGAGAGGATATCATGGTTAATGTATAGGACTACCCTTTGCTGTTTTTCAAGTACGTTTTGTGATGTATGTATGTACAGACCATGCGAAAATGGCTCGTAAAAGTGGAGTATGGCATTAGACCATTTGTGTTTATGTATATATGTATGGTTTCATGATGTGACTACGGACTGAATGGAAGTGTTGGGCAAATGATTAGCCATTGGAGTGGCTAAATATGATTATATGTGGACCTATGTATGACAAAACTCTAGTTGGTCCATGGAAACTAAGAGATAGGTAAAGTTTACCTTGAAAACAGATGCTGGCAGCAGCAGTGGTGTGGATTTGAAAAATCATTAAAATTTGTAGGAATGGAATTAAATAGTGAATAAATTATGTAAATGAACCTTGATGAATCTACTTTCATATGGAAGAAACGAAATGGTCATATGAGTTGTATGTTAAGAGATATTAAAGTTCTCGTGAAACAGGGCCAGAACGGTTTCTGGATCCCCTGTTCCGACTTTGAAAATTCATTGTAAATTAACCAGAGATAATTAGGAGTCATGCTATACATGTATAGATTCCACTCTGAGTCTTGTTTCTATAGAAACAAACGGCATCAGTATTGAAGCCCTGTACAGGGAGATATCGAATTCGTAACGCACGAAGGTCAGTGTAGTCGATCCCTGCAACAGGGGAGATTTTAACTAATAAACTGTACTAATTGGCTTGACCAAAAATTCTAGAAAAAAATCTGTAGATGGAAAAATGAGCATAGTTTTAGGGAAAAATTACGAATCTGATTTTTGAGTTGTGGAACTCAAGTTATGATTTTTAAGGTGACAGTGACGCAGTTAGCCAGTCGTCTGAAAAAAATTTTAATTGGACTGCGAGAGTAAATGAATTAGTCGGTTAGCACCTCGTGTTCGACTCCGGTAACGGTCTCGGGTACGGGGTGTTACAAAAAGAGCCTTGGTAAAGTGGCCAGGGTGACGCCACTAGGCTCCTAAAAAGGTGGCGTGTGGAGCTTTGAGGGAGGCATGGGATCGATTCCCTATGTTGACAAATAGATGCATTTATTTTTAAGTGCAGGAGGGGTAGTGTTGGAGTCCAGGTGGATTCTGCTAAAGGAGTGTTTGGATCAGTCCAAACGCTTGGATTAAGAAGTGATAAGGGGAGAGATTTAAGGGATTGGGTGAGAGACTAGGAGTTGGTCGAATTTAGGGAATTGAAGAGGGAAAATTCGGCAGAGGGCTTAGGTTAATATTTCGGCACCTAGGCCTTTGTGAGGTGCCGTTTTCTTCTGCTCAGGCACCACAAGGGTTTTCTTTTTCTCTCTGTTCCTCTCTAGCCGAAACTTTCACCTATCCTGTTCTTCTTTCTCTACTTCCTTCTCCAAAGCTGTCCATCAAACCTGCTATACATCAGCACCTTTGCCGAAGTCGCAAAAGCCGAAATCCTGTGATCACTGCTTGTGCCGATTTCTTCAAAGCCAGGTCTTTCTATGTTCTTTTGTTTTTATTAATCTACGATTATCTTTTCTTAATCCTAGATACCTGACGGCAATTCTACTTCAAGGTCATAGCCTCATATCGTCATCTCCTTCACTACCCAAAAGCCGAAAGTGCCATTGGTTTAGGGGCTTATAGCCGAAACTTCTTCAACCCCTGGATTCGGGTTTTACCATTGTTCTAAGGATAAATCTGCACCGGATGGCGTGGAAATCAAGTAGAAGTAAGGGGTAAGTACTTATCATCTCAGATCTGTTCTTATTTTACGATGTTAGGAAAAGCCGAAGTCCCTAAAAATTAGGGAGGTCATCGATTTGAGCATAAGGCTTTAAGGGTTTGTATGGCGATGTTTTCTTTCGGTTATTAGAGTCTTCTTAAGCGTTGGATCAAAAGCGTGAATCATTGAAACAATCGGATTCAGAGCTAGCTATCGATTTTGGCAAAAAGGTAAGGTTTCAAAGGCTTTTAGGGACATGGTTCGATCATGGATAAGTAAGTTTTGGGGTTTAGTGATTATGGTTTGTAAATAAGAACTGTGCTAATCAATTGTAGGACATCGGAAGAGATCTCAAGAGCGATCGTCATGAATCGTGTGTGTACCGAACACCCTTTCTTAGTTCAATTCGGCAAAAGCCGAAATGCCAAAATTCTGGCATTTCATGGGCTTGTGAGTATGCGAATGCTCTCAAGACGTGGAGTAATTGTTAGATCTAGCACCGCAAAGTGGTAAGTAAGTTCGTGTGACATTCTAGCGTACTTTGGAAAAAGGGGCCAGATGGGCCAAAATTGGGCCCAATGGGCTTACGGACCAATATGGGTAAGAGATGGGCAAAGTAGCATGTTAGTTAGATGATGGAACCAAATTGCATAAAACTGCTACAAAATTACTGTAGTAGCTTGTGTAGTTGCGTAAGTACGAAATTACCCCTAAAGAGCATAATTACCGAAATACCCCTAGGGTTTAAATTGGCTAAACTGCATGATTGATTAATACTGTATTGTACATGATATGCTTTATTAATATCTATTGCATGGGATTGGGGTATTGATGGAGGAAGTATTGAAAGTGGTTCATCCACGTACTGGAGGCTTTGCCTCAACTTACTGATATTTGAGTGCGTTGTTTTAACTGTGGAGTGTAGGAAATTTGGGTGGGTTGAGATATTCCCACATGGAGTGTAGGGTGGTACAGGTAGTGTAGCGGTTGGTGGTTGAGTAGTCTCCCAGATGGGTTTGCATGCATTACTACTATTGTTACCTATGTTCTTGAACGGGCCTATGGGCCACATTGTTATGTAAAAAGGGCTAAGGCCTTGCTATCAGATTCGAAAAGGGCTTCCGTCCCATTGTGTATCGTTATCTGAATGGGGCTTAGGCCCAATGGGCTCGAGCTGATTTGGGCTTTGGATGGGTTTCAGATACACCGAGTTTTCCCAAACTCACCCTTTTTCTTCCATCCTTGCGGTGAGCCCTAGTTGGTGGACTTGAGTCAAGGGATTGAGTGGCCATACGTTTTTCGCAAATTCGTTTTCTTCGGTGAACTAGATTTTCCATATTTTTGTTTATGGTTTTGGGTTTTTTTGTAATAAGGCCGCTAATTATTTTTATGGTTTGGGTTGTTTCTTTATTATTTAATTCCATTATGATAAAAGCGATCTATGATAACTAACGAAATAGATTAGCTCTAGGACGCGTTTTCAAAAACATTAAGTGATTTCAAAATAACACGAATACGAGTAAGACTTTCGCTAAGCAAACGTTTTCAACCTTAATCATTTTCTTAAGATGGACCTAACCAAACGGTTTTCTCAAAATTATACGAGATGTTAGAGTGTGGCAATGGCGGTGTGCATGTCTAGGATTGGATCCGAAGGGAGCTTGGTACTTAAGTAGTCCGACGGACTCACCTCCTCTTCTTCCTAGTTTCCTACCTGGTGCACAGCTTCCATTCACTTTAACCTACTTTTAAAAGTGTCTTTTACAACACCAACTAAGTTTTCCAATTAAGTAATACGGAATGTTTTGAACGCTTCGATGTGGCGCATCAGATCCGGTCATAACGTCTAGGCCGGGTTTGGGGTGTTACAGATTCTACATCCTTTCAAGGCTAAAATACTAAAGGAGATAAGATTTTTCATAAATCAGGTACATACCTGAATTTGAGAGTGTCCTAATCGTCCCATCATGTATCCTAATTTTAATAATACAAATACCAGTTACCTGACTAGATGAATCATTTCCCAAGCGTACAACTCCACCTTAAACTAAACTGTATGTGGAGAACCATTCTCTATTGGGACACATGTAGAAAAAACATCCCGTATCTAGGATCTACTTGGATGTGAGCTTGGAGTTATTGCTTGTTGACACTAACAAGAAATCATCACAGCTTTCATCGACCAAATTAGCACCAACTACATCTTCTTCGTTACTTTCAGCAGCTCTTTTATTTCGCAGTTTATAACAATCTGCTTTGATGTGACCTAAATTTTTACAATACCAACACCTTTTGTCTCATTTCTTTGATACTACCAAAATAGAAGCTTGCCTATCTGCCTTGCTATCCAAACCATACTCATTGTCGAGTTTGTCTCTAATAAAAAAATGACCCTTCTCATCTTCGAACAAGAGTTTGTCTCTGTCATAAATTAGGGTCTCCCTGAAAGACTAGTATGAAGGGGTTAAAAAGCACAATAATAGCATAGCTTGATCTTCATTGTCAACATGAACATCAACGTTCTTTAAATCATTTAAAAGACTAATGAATTAACTGATGTGATCTCTAAGAAGTTGTAATAGCCCGTTTTTGGTCAAATCAGAATAGTGGTTTCGAGACCACAAATTGAAGTTTAAATATTTATTTTATTATTATTTTAATGTTTATAGCATGATTGAATGACTGTGTAAAAATTTCATGAAGAAATTTTATTGTTTAAATGGTCAATTTGATAAAAAGGACTAAATCACGTAAAGTGAAAAAGTGTTGTTCTAATAGACTAAAGTATCTATTAGCTATGAATTATATAAGTGAGAGTCCTTATGTTGTCATTAAACCATTATAATAGTGAGTGGACAAATATGGGCAATGTTTAAGTGATTATGTTTATTAATTAAAAGGTTAATATAGTAAATTGGTTAATAATTAAGATAAATTATGTTAAACAAAAGAAAAATCTTTCATTTTTCTTTTCATCACCGAAAATAAAAAGGAAGAAGAAACCATGGAAGCTATTTAGGGTTCGGTCACTTTGATCTTCAATTGTAAGTCCATTTTTGCTCGATTTTAATGATTTTTATGTTTTTGTGATTGTTGCTTCATATTCTAGCTAGCCCATACTTTAAATTTTGAAACTGTTAAAGATTTAACATGTTTCCATTTTTTATTGTTTGAGTAAATTGATATTGATGATTTATGAAGGTTTATTGATAGATTTACTAGTTTGGTAAAGTAATTTTTGACAAAAATGTCAAAAAGGGATTAATTTGTGAAAATGTAAAATTATGTTGGTAAAAGTTTAAATAAATAAAAGATATGGGTGCTAGGGAATCCATCAAAATTCAGCTAAGCATGGGTTTGTGATTAATTGCATGAATTTGCCATTTTATGTGATAGGGACTAAATTGTAAAAGTGTGAAACATTGGGGGAAAATGTGTAAATTTTCCAAAATATGAATTAAGGGTTAAATTGAATAGATCAGATAAGCAAGGATTGAATCTAGATAGGAGAAATGGAAAGGTTGACGATTTGTCGATATTTGTTATCCGAGCGATAAAAGGTAGGTCCATATAATTTGAATCTCGCCCCATCACTGAGATACTTACACGCCATTCTAGCCCACGCCCTGACAGTACGGCGAGAAAGTACCTGTATCGTCAACACTAACGACGCCTATTTTTTATGGAGCATGACGCATGAGCATGTATTCAACCTCGCTTATTTCATCGCCCTCGCCATTTGCCATCAGACAGAGCGGCATAAGAAGGGACTCCTTTCCATCGACCTTTATGTGACTCGCCTGGCGCGGTACTTCAATCTCTTCAACACAGCGACGCAATCATCCTCCCTCACCCTCATCGGTCAGATGTCCTCACAGGGCATCTTGAGTATGCTCCATATGGGGATTATCGAGCGATGACGTGGATTTGATCCTCCTTAGTACCACCTCATCCAGTCAGCCGAGCAAGAGGACCCAGAGGACATTAATGATGATGCCCCTCCACCTCACGAGGATCCACCATCTCAGCCACCACCTATTCATCATCCAGTTCGTGCGGTTACTTCACTCTCTGACATCTCTGAGCATCTCACTCGATTCGAGTAGTAATGTTTTCAGCGCTTTGATCACATTGATGCAACATTACTTCAGATTTGTCAGCACCTTCACATCTCATCGCCACCCCCACCTCGCGAACCATCTGGCAATGAGGATTTTTGAAGACTTTTATTTATTATTTTACTTTTATCTTTATTTATCTTTTTAAATTACTTTTTATTTTATTTCTCTTTAATACTATTTTTACTTTATCTTTAGGTTTTACAATTTATATTAAGCAATTTATGTTTTTGGCCATTTCTTTACGAGTAATCATGCTACTTTATATTTCTTAAAGAGTTATTGATTTTATCGCAGTTATGAAGAGCTCTAAAGCTCACTATTACTTAGGAATTTGAAACTCCACTGCAAAAGGTCCTTCACGACTACAACACCCTGCTCGACCACGACCATAGCTACCACCAGTTATAATATTATTTTGGAACAGCACTTGTGGAATAACAACCTCTACCACCACTAGAGTATCCTCCTCCAATCTAACCCTTATCTTAGATGATTACTTTCCATGACTCCAATTCAAGGATTCCATTTAACATTCAGGAAATTTCACTTCTCTCTCTATCTTATGATCTTATATCTATATTTTTCAGTAAATCTATCTTTGTACATTGAGGACAATGTACATCTTAAGTATGGGGGTTATTTATATCATTATCAGAAAAATCCCTGAATTTTGTCTTATTCTCACGTGACTCACCCATATCACTATTAGAATGAATTTTGATCAACTTATGATTTTTATTGATATGTCTTGAATTAAAACATAGGCATTTATGCATTGATTGTTTAAACTTTAAGTAATTAGAGAATCAAGCATGATAAGTTAATTTTTGAAAATTAAAAATTTTTATGTTATTTCCCCAAGTTTAGGTATTATCTTGAAGTTGAAATTCACAGGATTAACATCAAAAAGCCATAATCTTTTTGAGTTCTTGAGCCTTTAGAGCATATAATATTTCTTTCATGTTCAATTTTATTGTTGCTATGAGTGCAGCAATATTGATTTGTTATTCTAGAACTTGCTTCGATTATGCATGTCAAGACCACACCATTGATTTGATATGTCGAGATGATAAAGGCACTTAGGTTTAACCCACTCACTCCATAAAAGTATACCTTCATAATTAACCCTTAGTGAACCCTCTTGAGCCTAACAAGCCATTCAGTGATTTACCCTCAATATTAACCCATAACCCATTTTTGTTGAAATCCCTTCAATTAATTTGAACCCTAATTTTTGTCATGATTTGATTTGAATAAATTGTTTAGCTATGTTTTATTTTTGATAGTTAGCAAAGTTCTATGTTACTTGATTTGTTCTTAAAAAAAAAGAAGTTGCTGCAATTGAGATTTTTCGTCTAGCATATTACGAAATTATGTAGTGCTTGGATTAAAACGATGTTATCCATGAAGAAAAGCTCAATTCTAGGATCATCTAATTAGGAATGTAATTTGTCAATTTTAGTATTTTTCTAGTTAGGTAATTTTTCAATTCAATCTCGATTCTAACCTTCTCTTTCATCTTGTGACCACACCCCCTAACCAAAGCCATGTTTCCACCCTCTAAAGACCTTTTGATTGATGTATCATCTCAATATATAGTGGTGGAGATTTGATTTTCACGCAAGCCTATGGTAATAACTTTTCATATTGACAGTTGAGTGCTAAATTTGTTGTCCTTAAAAACCTTGAGTGATTTGAGTGAATCTTTAGTGAGGATGTTAAATTCTGTAATATTTTGAATCAAAGGTGATTACTTAGATGAGCGAAGACACCTATGTTTTCGTGATAAAATGTTCAACTTGGAATGTTTCAAACTTTGATGTTCTTCTAGTTGAATTCTCAATGTATGATTACTTATGGATTATTTTGAGATATTATTGATAGGAATTATAAGTTGAGAAAAATGAATTCTTAATTGTGAATTAAGCATTTTGCTTGAGGACAAGCAAACGCTTAAGTGTGGGGGTATTTGATAAGTCGTAATTTATACATATTTTTATCCCATGCTTAGCACATTTTTGGATGAATTATCATTAGATTTGTGGAATTTGATGCTCCTAATCATTTAATTTCATGTTTTACACTTAGGTGAGCATAGGAGAGTAAAAAGAGCGAGAAACGGGCCAAAAAAAGAGAAAATGGGTCAACATGGGAAATCAACAGGCCTGGACTTCCTCACATGGGTAGACCACACTCCTGTGTCTATTTACCAGACTTTAACACAGCCTAAGCCACCCCACACGTGTGTGTCCATGTCGAGCCCAAGTCTAGTTCTATTCGAAAAAGGCTAATTTTTAGGGTTTTGAAACATTCTAAATGTAACATCCTGATTTTCGGGTTTCTCGCGATTCTTGATATTTTAAGTAAATTACTAAAATTTGGTGTGTGATGATGGAATTCATAATTTGGGTATGTAAATGGGCTTATGGAAGGCCCATGAGTTGGCCAAAACCCGGTAGAATTTTTAAATTTTGGACTTAGGAGTTAGGGGTTCTGGCTAGGTGCCCTTATATTAAGTTGTGGGTAAAGTGTATCACAAAAAGAGTTGTAGTAAAGTAGCAAGGGTGACGCCACTAAGTTCCTAAAAAGGTGGCGTGTGGAGCATAAGGGAAGACCTGGGATCGATTCCCTGTGTTGGCAAATAAGAGTATTTAGTTTTGTGTGCAGGAAGGGTAAGTGTTGGAACCTAAGTGGATTCTGTAAGAGGAGATTTGGATCAAGTCAAATGCATAAATTAAGGAGGGATAAGGGGAGAGATTTTAGGGATGTGATATGGAGATAGAGTTGGCCGAATAAGGGAGTTTGGAGAGGGGATTTTCGGCAGAGGGGTATTAGGTTAGTAATTTCGGCATTAGGGTCTTAGTGGTGCCGATTTTATTCTTTGGTGCGTAGCTTTTTCTCTCTTTTCTTTTCCAGCCGAATCTACCTCCCTCCTATTCATTTTTCTTCCTTTTTTCTTCTTTCAAATCAGCCCACTATTTCCTTCCATTCACCATTGTTTCTTTCCCTTATCTCTACTTTTGCCGAAATACCGCAAAAAGCCGAAATCAGTGAAGATAGGGGGTGCCGATTCTTTGTGACCGGCAACCTTTTCTTTCCTTTTCAATAGTTGGCGTTCGATTCCTTTACCTTTTAGGCATCCGGATTCAAGAGGAGAAAGACCGTGGTAAGTGTTCAAACCCTAAACAATTCCTAGTGTAATTTTGGCCAAAAGCCGAAACCTCAAATTTAGGGAGATGGCCGAATATGGGTATAGACTTATGGGGTCTCCTTTTAACATTTTTGTGGTTTATTTGGTGGAGGAGCAGCAAGGTTTAGTGTCGACTTGGAGTAGCTGGGATCACCGGAGTAGCTAGGCCTAGTCATCAATCGCGACAAAGGTAAGGTGCCTAAGGCCATTATGGATGGTGGCCGAATGTGTAAGTGTTAATATTGGAAAGTTCTTGATTTGGTTCAATTATTGCGAGCTGATCTATTTAACAAATGATTATAGGAGAAATCGTATAGGAGATCTCGTCAAGGAATATCGCAAATCAGGTGTGTAACGAACCCTTTCATAGCTTAAAGCGATAAAATGCCGAAAAGTCAAATGCCAAATTCGCATTTCGAGGACTTGTGAGCGTTTAACGCTTACTAGTTAGTTAGAATCGATGATACGGTGATCGAGAACGATGGAAAGCAGTAAGAATGTGATTTTGGCGTTCTTGGTAAGTTGGGCCTCGAGGGTCAAGTGGGGCCCATTGGGCTTTCGGGCCCATTTGGGTAAAATTGGCAGAAAACGGAAATCTGTTAAATTGCATGATAAGACTGTTAAAACAGTTATGGAATACAGGCCAAATGGGCCTAGATGACGGAATTGGCTAAGTAGGGCCCATTAGGGGTTTTTGGCCCAATAACACGATTTCGCTAAAATGGGCCGTAATCCTTTGTTATGCCCAAGAATGGTTTATAAATGTTAATGAACATGGAAACCCTAATTTTTGGTAAAATTACAAGATTACCCTTATAACATGAAAATGACGGTTTTGCCCCTAGGTAAAAATAACCATTATACCCCTAGGGTTTATGTATGATATGCACATGATATGTATGATATGCACATGACATGTATGATATGCACATGATATGTATGATATGAACATGATGTAATCATAAATGCATTGGGTTGGGTTTTATATGGATGGAGGAAGTGAAAAAGGGCTTATGCCCCAGTTATTAAAAGGGCTTATGCCCCAGTTATCAAAAGGGCTTATGCCCTGATTATCAAAAGGGCTTATGCCCTGCTTATAAAAGGGCTTATGCCCCGATTATTGAAAGGGCTTTTGCCCGATTATTAAAAGAGGCTAGGCCTCGGTTATATGATAAAGCACTCTGTTGCCGATGGAGAGTATGGCGGGGTGGGTCGAGTGAATCCCACATGGTGTGTTGGTTGGTACGGTGGAGAGTAGCGAATGGTGGGTTGAGTAGTCTCCCAAATGGGTTGCATTCTTTCATTGAAATTATATGTGATATTGAAATGGGCCTAAGGGCCATACTGCTTCTGAGAAAGGCTTCGCCCAAGAATATGAAATATGAAAAGGCTTGCCCAAAGATTATGGAATATGAATATGAAAAGGGCTATGGCCCAAGATATGTTTGAGATTGGGTTTGGGCTTAGACCCAACAGTCGTTATTGTTTTGGGCTCTGAAGGGCTTGTTGCACATGAGTTTCCAAACTCACCCCTTTCCTTAACCTTGCGGTGAGCCTTGATGTGGAGACTTGGGTAGGAGAGGATTCAGAGTGGCCACGGTGATCATCTTTGGGCTTTCAAATAAGTGTTGGTTTTTATTTAATTTCCTTTAGTTATTATTTATTTTTGGGTTGTAATAAGGCCAATTTTAACTTCTCTTTTATTTCTTTTCGGGATTATTTTAATTTTAATAACTTTAAAATTGGTTGATAATTATTCAAATGGGCTAGACTTAGGACGTGTTTTCAAAATGATACTTGTTTTCAAAATATCTCAACACCACGATTAATCGATTTATCAAAGACGTCCACTTAAACAAATTTAAACTCGATATAACAAAGTGTGGCTATGGTTGTGGGCATGTCTAGGATTGGATCCAATTAAAGAGCTTGGTACTTAGCGGCCTTCATGGCTCACCTCCTCTGTCTCGGATACCTACACGGTGCCCGACTTCCATACACTTTGTTAACTCAATAAAATGTATGGATTTAAAACACTAAAACGGAACGTGGGTTTTCAACTCCAATGTGGCACGTCAGATTCGGCCATAACGTCTGGGCTGGGTTTGGGGTGTTACACTAAAGTCTATATAAACACCTTAGAAGAATACCTAAATGAGGGGGCACCTAAAGGCGAACACACACAGTGAGAGGCAAGGAATTACTCGAAGAAAGTCGATTGATCCATCTCAGAAGCTAGATTCTCCTTCAAGACTAAAAATCTCCCTTCAGTTTCCTTCAGGGGTTTTTGGGTTTCTTTATGTTTTGTTATTATTATTCTTCTGAGATGTTTTCTTTTACACATATGAACTAAATTCCCTAAATACCTAAGAGGGATGAAACCGAAGACGGATCTTGTTACTATTTTCTGAATTATATGATAAATACTTGATTTGTTCTTAATTATGTGTTCTTAATTCTTTCTTTAATATTCCAGGATATTGATTCAAGTATTGATGTGCTTATTCAGAGGAGAAGAAGTCTCTATCTAAGAGTAGATCTAGCATAATTAAACAGAGTTGATTGCAACCCTAGACATAGGGCGACATAAATCTGTCGGATTAGTGTCAAACCTAATAAAGGAATCCATAAATCGAGTTAATGCAACACTAGGTGTTTTAATTAGAAAGAGATTTCAATTAATCAACCTAGGGTTAGACGTTTTTAGTTTTGAGAGAGATAATAATATAAATTAGAGATTTCTATGGATTGAGTCAAGTGAATAAATCGTCTAGTTCAAAGTCAATAACAAGTGAAGTCTAGGTGAATTCTTCCTTGGGTATTATCTAAATCAATCAGTTTTCCCAAAAGTACTTCCCCAATTTACTTCCTGTGCATTCTTAGTTTAGTTAATTAGTTTAGATAAAGGAAATCCCCTTATTTTTAGGCTAGATAATAAAAAAAAAGGTTAATACTAGTACTTTTAGTGCTTGTTGGTTCGACATTCCGGTCTTGCTATAAGCTATACTACTATTTGATAAGTGATAAACCGTAATTTATACATATTTTTATGCCATGCTTAACACATTTTATGGATGATTTTTCCTCAGAATTGGTGAATTCGATGCTCCTAATGCCTTAATTTCATGTTTTATACTTAGGAGAGCGAAAGGAATGAGAAACGAGCCAAAAACGGAGGAAATGGGTCAAAGTACGAATTCAACACGACCTGAACTTCCTCACACGGGCAGACCACACAGCCGTGTCAATTTGACAGAATTGAAGCATGACTTACACGGGTAGAACACACACCCGTGCCATTCTAGCAGGTTCGAGCACGGCCTGAAGTAATCGCACACGGACGTGTCCCTGCCGAGCCCAAGTTGAGCCCAATTTGGAAAAGGCTAATTTTGAAGGCTTTTAGGCATTCTAAAGCCTATAAATACGCCCTAAAGGAAGAGGAAAAGGGGAGGCACATAGAGGAAGGAAGGAATTACTCAAAGAAAGCCGATTGATCCATCTCAGAAGCTGGATTCATCATCAAGACTGAAGATCTCCCCTCAATTCCCTTTTAGGAGTTTTGGGTTTTCTTTATGTTTTGTATTCATTATTCTTCTGAGATATTTTCCTTTTTAGCTATGAACTAAATCCCCTAAATACGTAAGGGGAATGAAACCTAAGACGAATCTTGTTATTATTTTTTGAATTGTATGATAAATATTTTACTTGTTCTTAACTATGTGTTCTTAATTCTTGTTTTGATATTCCAGGATATTGATTCAAGTTAAGCTCTTATTCAGAGGAGGAATAGACCCTGTTTAAGAGTACAATTATCATAATTAAGCGTTGTTGATTGCGCACCTAGAGATAGGGTGACAAGATTTTGCTGGATTAGGTTGAAACCTAATAAGGGGATCCATAGATTGAGTTAATGCAACCCTAGGGTGTTAATTAGAAAGATTAGATGTTATTAGTCTTGAATAGGGATAATAATAACTTATGGATCTCTACAGAACAAGTTAAATGAAAAAATCGTCCGATTCAAATTCAGTATAACAAGTGAAGTCTAGGTGGATTCTTCCTTAGGTATTGTCTTAATTCAATCATTTTCCAAAAGTAATCCCCAATTCTATTTTCTGTGAATTCTTAGTTTAGTTAATTAGTTAGTTAAAACAAACCTGCTTATTCTTAGGCTAGATAATAAAAAGACGGTCATTACTAGTACTTTTAGTTCCTTTGGCTTCGACAATCCAGTCTTGCTAAAACTATACTACTGTTCGATAGGTGCACTGGCCTGCATTGTGATAATAGTTCGTTTCAAGAACAATTCGTTATAAATATTTAAAACCTATCACCAAAATCACGATCAGGTTTTTAGTACTGTTGCTGAGTAAGTCATCCCAAGTTCGGCACTTTTAAGGTAAACAACACCCATCTAAAACCTTATTTTGATGAGAATGATAGCAGGAATGAGGAGTATGAACTCCTTGAACCACCATGACCATTCAATGGAGAGGTAAGTCAAGCTTAGACTATAAATAAGCACTTCTCGGGAGGCAACCTGAGCACTAACTGTATTAACTTCTTTAAATTTTAGTGTTTAACACCTAACTTACTAACAGAGCTCTTGAATTCAGGTTTCCCACACAGACACAGCCTATCACACGGGCGTGCCTTAGGCCATGTGGAAATAGGGCAAAAATTTTTCCCAGCACGGGCTACGATAAATCGCCGAGGTCATGTGACATGGCCGTGGACGAACCTACCAAAACAACATGGGCGTGCGACACGCCCGTACATTGAAACCGTGGCCAAACCTGTCAAATTAACACGGGCGTGTGACACGCCCGTGCCAAGTAACCATGGTCAAACCTGTTAAATTACCACGGGCGTAGGACTACATACACGGGCGTGGGGAAATTGTCAGACGCGCCCAAATTTAAAATTCGCGAATCACACAGGCAAAAATTAGGGAACACGAGCATGTTCCCTGGCTGTGTGCCCCAAAATCTATAAATAGGCTACACTATTCATTGTCTTCTTCACCCAAAAACCCTAACCCTAGCTGCTGCAAGTCCACACGCCCTCCCTGCCACGCCCGTGCGTCGCTCCCAACTACATTTTTAATGCCCAATCTCTCCCCATTAGCGTGTGTTTACTCTTTTCACTTCTATTTTAATTATTTCTAATGCTTATTATCAAAATAATCTCCATTTTTCTCATACTATTTTCAATTTTCTCATTATTATTATTTAATTTGCATTCTTAGGATATTTATCATACATTCCATGTTGAACTCAGTTGTTAGGAAAGCCTTATTCTATTGTCATACCCATGCCATTACTATGCTCATTTTCATGCTATTACCATGCTAATGTCACGAAACTATGCTCAACATTTCATCTTCAGACCGTAATGACGAACTACGATGATCCCGACACGATCCAATTTTGCCTAGGCGGATTAGTTTGCCAGCTAAGCGTCCCAGAATTCAGTCCTGCACTGGGCTTATATACAGAGGAGTTCAAGGAGGAGAATGACTTAGATACTCTCAACTGACATATCCATCGTTCTCCTTCACGGTGCTATGACGCACTAGTACCAGGTTCAGCTACCTATAATCCTAGCCACTCTAAGGCATCGGCTCTCCCTCCATCTCTGAGGTACCTACATGCCATTTTGGCTCACACATTAACAAGAAGGCGAGAGAGCACTGGCGTCGTCAACACTCATGATGCCTACTTTCTATGGTGAGTGTCGCACGGGCACGTCATCGACCTTGCCTATTTCATTGCCCTCGCCATTCAACACCAGACAGAACGACATAGGAAGGGGGTCATCTCCATTGGCCCTTATGTTACTCGGTTGGCTCGATACTTTGGGCTCCTCAACACCACAGCCCAGGAATCATCCTTGACCCTTATTGGCCAGATGTCTCCACAAGGCATCTCGAGCATGCTAAGCATGAGGATGATCAAAAAGCGTCGAGGAACCTACCCTCCTCAATATCATCTCACCCAATCTACCGAAGAGGAAGCCCCCGAGGACATTGCTGATGATGTCCCCCTCATAGCACGAGGACCCACCGTCTCAGCCACCACCACCCTCTCGTCCAGTTCATGCGATGGCTTCATATGCTGACATCTTTGAGCGCCTCACTCGATTCAAACAGCAATGTTTTCAATGATTTGACAACATTGATGCTACTCTACAGTAGATTTGTCAGCATCTTCACATCTCATCGCCATTCCCACCTCGCAAACCATCCAGCGATGAAGATGTTTAAAAACATTTATTTATTATTTTATGTTTTTCATTTTTATTAAAACTACTTTTTATTTTGATTAGATTTTAGAATTTTATTTTTTAATTATCAATTTCGGTTATTTCATTAAGAGTAATTATTCGTATTTATACCCCCTAAAAAGTTCCTGATATTGTCACAGCTATATAGAGCTCCTAAGCTCATCATCGCATAGGAACTAAGAACTCCATCAGGAAAGGTTCTCCACGACTGCCATGTCCTGCTCGACCACAACCATAGCTAAAACTAGATATATTATTCTTTTGGCGCAGGACTTATGGACTAATGAACCTCTACCACCGCCGGAGTACCCTCCTCCACCCCTAAGCCGATTTTTCTCTAAACCTCTAGTTCAAGGAATTTCATCCATTTTTAATTCAGGAAGTTTCACTTCTCTCACTATCTTATAATTTTATTCTTATATCTATATTTGTACATTGAGTGCAATGTACATCTTAAGTGTGGGGCATATTAATTTCACTATCAGAAAAATCCCTGAATGATTGCTTTGTTCTCTTGAAAAGCCCTCATATCATGTTTAGGATAAATTTTGATTGATTTATGATTTTTATTGATATATTTTGAATTAAAACATAGGCATTCATGCATTGATGGTTTAAACTTTAAGACATTAGGGAAGCAAGCATGATATGTTGATTTTTAAGAGTTTAAAATTTTAGGCTATTTCCCCAAGTTTAGGTATTATCTTGAGTTGGAATTCACAAGTTTAGACATCAAAAAGACATAATTTTTTTGAGATATTGAGTCTTCAAGAGCATCGATTAATTCTTTCATGCTCACTTTCATTATGAGTGCGTCAGCATTGAACTGTTATTCTAGAACTTGCTTGATTATGCATGTCAAGACCACACTATTTCATTTGATATGTCAAGATGATAGAGGCACTTAGGATTAACCCACCCATGTCATGAAAAGCCTACCTTCACAATTAAACCTTAATGAACCCCTTTGAGCCTAACAACCTATTCATTGATTTACCCTTAATATTAACCCATAACTCATTATTGTTGAAATCCCCTAAATTAATTTGATCCCCATTTTTGTCGAGATTTGAGTTGGAATAATTGCTTAGCTATGTTTTATTCTATTTTGTTATTTGACTTCTTAAAAGAAAAATACATGTATATATTTTAGTAGTAGTGATCTTTTGAGCTAAAGAGTTAAATTCCATATTCTGAGAAAAAGCTCTGTTGTACGTAATTGATGACTAACCATTTTTCTAGCTAGGCAATTTTTAATTCAATCTCGATTCTAACCCTTTCTTCCAGCTTGTGACCACACCCCCTAACCAAGGCCACGTTACAACCCTCTAAAGACCTTTTGATTGATGTATCATCTCAATTTATAGTGGTGGAGATGTGATTTTTATGCAAGCCTATTGTAATAACTTTTCATATTGACTGATGAGTGCTACTTTCATTGTCCTTAAACACTTTAAGTGATTTGAGTGAATCTTTAGTGAGGATGTTAAGCTCCCTGAAATTGTGAATCGAGGTAACCACTTAGATAAGGGGAGAGGCCTAAGTTTTGCATGATTAAATACTCAACTTGGAATGTTTGAAGCTCTAGTGTTCTTTTAGTTAAATTCTCAATGTATGACTACTCATGAATTAGTTTGAGATATTTTTGATAGAGATTATAAGTTAAGAAGAATTTATTTTGATTATGAGTTGAGAATTTTGCTTGAGGACAAGCAAATGCTTAAGTGTGGGGGTATTTGATAAATCGTAATTTATACATATTTTTACGCCATGCTTAACACATTTTATGGATGATTTTTCCTCAGAATTGGTGAATTCGATGCTCCTAATGCCTTAATTTCATGTTTTATACTTAGGAAAGCATAGTAGAGCGAAAGGAACGAGAAACGGGCCAAAAATGGAGAAAATGGACAAAGTACTAAATCAACACGGCTTGGACTTCCTCACACGGGCAGACCACACAGCCGTGTCAATTTGGCAAAATCAAAGCACAACTCACACGGGTAGAACACACGCCCGTGCCATTCTAACAGGTTCGAGCATGGCCTAAAGTAATCGCACACGAGCGTGTCACACGGACGTGTCTCTGTCGAACCCAAGTTGAACCCAATTCAGAAAAGGCTAATTTTGAGGGCTTTTAGGCATTCTAAAGCCTATAAATACGCCCTAAAGAAAAAGGAAAAGGGGAGGCACAAAGAGGAAGGAAGGAATTACTCGAAAAAAGTATATTGATCCATCTCAGAAGCCGGACTCATCATTAAGACTAAAGATCTCCCCTCAATTTCCCTTCAGGAGTTTTGGGTTTTCTTTATGTTTTGTATTCATTATTATTCTAAGATGTTTTCCTTTTTAGTTATGAACTAAATCCCCTGAATACCTAAGGGGAATGAAACCTAAGACGAACTTGTTATTATTTTCTGAATTGTATAATAAATATTTTACTTGTTCTTAATCATGTGTTCTTAATTCTTGTTTTGATATTCCAGGATATTGGTTTAAGTTAAGCTCTTATTTAGAGGAGGAATAGACCCTGTCTAAGAGTACAATTGTCATAATTAAGCGGAGTTGATTGCGCGCCTAGAGATAGGGTGACAAGATTTTTTCAGATTAGGGTGAAACCTAATAAGGGGATCCACAGATCGAGTTAATGCAGCCCTAGGTTGTTAATTAGAGAAAAGTCTCAATTATTCAATCTAGGGATTAGATGTTATTAGTCTTGAATAGGGATAATAATGTAACATAGGGATCTCTCCGAAAAAAGTTAAATTAATAAATCGTCCGATTCAGAGTCAAAATAACAAGTGATGTCTAGGTGGATTCTTCCTTAGGTATTGTCTTAATTCAATCGTTTTCCAAAAGTAATCCTCCAATTCTATTTTCTGTGAATTCTTAGTTGAGTTAATTAGTTAGTTAAAACAAACCTGCTTATTCTTAGGCTAGATATAAAAAGACAGTCATTACTAGTACTTTTAGTTCCTTTAGGTTCGACAATTCTGTCTTGCTAAAACTATACTACTGTTCAATAGGTACACTTGCCTACATCGTGATAATAGTTAGTTTCAAGAACGATTCATTATAAATATTTAAAACCTATCACGAAAATCACGATCAATAGGTGCGCTTGCCTTTATCTTGATAATAGTTAGTTTTCAAGTATGATCAATCATAAATATAAAACTTATCACGCTCATCAATGATGAATTCAAATGAATTTTATTCATATATAATGGTTTACCTATGTTAATTTCATGTGGATTATATTTGAGTATGCTAATATGTGTTATTTTGGTGCTTAGGGTTGTGCTAAGCTTATGGTTGGATTGTACAATGTATAAATTTAATGTTATGTAATAAAATGGTAAGTTATGTTTTATGTCTTACGAACTTACTAAGCATTATATGCTTACGTAGTTTTCTTTCTTATGTTTTATAGATAATCAAAAGCTCGATCAGTTTGGAAGTTCTTTAAAGACCTATCACACTATCCCACGGATATATCGGTTGTAACACCCCTAACCCGTATTCATAGCCAAAATAGGGTTACGAGGCATTAAGATCAATCACAATGTAAATCATACATTTCCACATAAACATCAATTAAATATAATCTCAATGTCCCTTATAAGGCTCTATGAGGCCTTAAAACATTGTTAGAAGTGATTCGGGACTAAACCGATAATATTTGCAACCTTTGGGAAACTTATAAAATTTTCAAGTATTCAGGGGTCACACACCCGTGTGAACAAGCTGTGTGCCTCACACGGCCACCAGACATGCCTGTGTCATAGACCATGTGAAAACAGGGCATACATACTGACACCACACAACCGAGGACACCCCTGTGTGCCATGGCCATGGGAAATCTAGAGAGGTTACTGACTTGGGTCACAAGGCCAGCCACATGCCCATGTGCCAGGCCGTGTACCACACACAGCCAGTAGACATGCCCATGTGTCTAGCCAATGCCAATTCTATAGGGTATACTGACTTAAATTCGAAGGGCTACCCTAAGGGACACACGACCGTGTACCAAGGCCGTATGTCACACACGGTCGAGCCACACGCCCGCGTAGAGTGAAAATAGGCTTGGTTTAAGCCACATTTCTCACCCTCCTCATGCATACCTAAAACACAACATTTTGCACAATTTCAATGCATTAATAGGCAGCCAAAACATGTTATTTTATGAACCAAATATGTTATACCAATTCCATCGATTTAATTAACTAAAATCATAACCATTTCCTGTACAAAACACAAACCAAAACACATATCACATTCATCAATTCAACCTATTTCAAATATGTATTTTATCATCATCAATTACACACTTATATTGACTCATAAATCATCTACTAACCATTCACTAATCAAGTTTAAAACCGTGCATTATATAAGTAAATACTCATCACTTATGAAGTAATCAAATAAACAACTTGAACCATTACCAAGTATACTAAAATTATGCCATAACATAATGCATCCTTTACACATAAAAATAACAACATTTTCAAGCCACATATCATGGCTAATTACATCAAACACATAGGCATTAGTTACCAAATTGATTGTACTAATCAAATAACCATAAAGCCTATACATGTCATATAACCAAGTCACAAGTGTATAAATACTGTAATAAAAAATCGGATAGTGTGATGTGATCTCTGCTGACTTCCAACCTGAGCAAACATCTGAATCACTATAAAACATAGAAAAATAACATAAAGTAAGCTATAAAGCTTAGTAAGCTCGTATGATAATAAACTCATATGATTAAATAATTGCATTAAAAACCATTATTCAAAACATGATATAATTTATATGATTGCACCATTGTATCTCGAATTCAGGCATGTAGTTAATCAAGACTTTCATGAATTTATTTATTCAGAACACATATGGTTTGAATACTTCTTATCAATTCATTCACATCTTCATATGCATAAGCAATTATATATAAACTTTATACAATTTAATTTTCATCACCTTTTCTTTAGCCAAGTGAATTATGTGAAATATCATCAAATAATGGTATTTTGCACACTATATGCCATTTGTATATTTAGTTAAAACAACTATAACTCATATCTCACATATAATTCAATTCTTACCTCATTATAGCCAAATAAACACATTTTGGCATGAAACATACTTATACACAATTCTTTCTCATTTTACATACATGATACACTAAGAACTTACCAAATTACCATCATTTGATTCTCATATAGGTTCTGTACGTACTTGTATCACTTAATTCAATTGTACTTTCATTTTCATCTTGACTTTACCCTTTGAACCATTGGAAATCATTAAGGATACTCAGAAATCACAGTAGCTCGTACAATGTCATATCCCGGATATGGTCTTACATGTTATCACATATCGATGCCACTGTCCCAGACAAGGTCATATGCAAAATCATATAACAATACCAATGTCCTAGACACGGTCTTACACGTAATCACAATACAATGCCAATGTACCATACATGGTCTTACATGTAATCACCTCTCGGTAAACCTAATGTCATGAAATTTGTATCCTATACTATTCCTAAGTTCGTACGGGACTTTCGGATGTCATAGCTCTATCGATTCTTGCTTGTAATCATGATCATTCAGCATTCAATTCAATTCAATAATAAATAAGCATTTATAACATAATTTAAGTACGTTTATTAGCATACGAACTTACCTCGTTCGCTATAACGATGAATTAGGTCGACTAATCAGATACTTTGTTTTCCCTAGTTCTAGATCTGAATCTCTTTTTTCTCAATCTATATAATAACAAAATTTACTTATTTTATTACTAATTCATTCAATTTAACACAATTTATACATTTTGGCAAAATTATACTTTTGCCCCTATTATTTCACATTCTTACAATTTAGTCCTTATTACATAAAATCACAATTTGATGAAATTAAACATAAACCCAAGCTAGCCGAATTTTCCACATATTATTATCAGCCCATATTTTTCATTTATTAACACTTTGAACCACCACATTTCACATTGCCTCAATTTAGCCACTTTTTGCCATTTTCTCTAAAAATCACTTTATAAAACTTATGTATCTAACAACAGGATTTCATATTTCATCATCAAACATCAAAGAATACATATATTCATCAATGGCAACTTGCAAAATCTTTAACATTTTTGAAATTGGAGATACGGGCTATCTAGATTAAGCTGCAATGATCTCAAAAATGTAAAAATTATTGAAAATGGGAAAAAAACAAACCTTCAATTGAGTTTCAACATGGCCGAACCCTAGCAATCTTTCTTCCATAGTTTTTCATTTCTATATTCGGTTGATGATGAATTAATGAAGATGATAATTTGGCTTTATTTTAATTATTTTATCATTTAAACCATTTTACCATTTTAACCTTTAATGACATTTAAAATTTCCATTATACCAAGCCATAGAATTCCACTATCAACATTTATGGGATAATTACCACTTAATGACTCCCACTATTTAATTTCATAGCCCTTTATTACCTTTAACTTATAGAATTCAACTTTTACACTTTACGCGATTTAGTCCTTTTTACCTAATTAACTACTCAAACAGTAAAATTTCTTTACAAAATTTTCATACAAGCATTCTATCATACTGTTAATCTTAATAAAATAATAAAATAAATATTTTAACTTTGGATTGTGGTTCCGAAACTATTGTTCTGATTAACCCTAAAAACGGGCTATTACAACTCTCCCCTTTAGGGATTTTCGTCCCCGAAAATCTTATTAGAGAATGTAATAGTGATTTGCTTTCACTAGCCTCATCAATTTCTCAACTTTTCAATCTCACAAGCTAAAATTTTGGTTTGTTCTTTGTTGTATGTCATAACAAACTAAGTTTCTACTTGTAACAACCAGATTTTGGGCTTAGTCGAAACAGTGGTTTCGAGTCCATAAATCCGAAGTCAGGAATGTTTTTTTAAAATTTTTTGGGGTTATAGCATGATTATAAGGGTGTATGAAAAATTTGGTGAAGTAATTTTAGCGTTTGAGGGCTTAATTTCAAAAAAGCACTAAATCGCTTCAAGTGCAAAAGTCCTATTTTAATAGCTAAAGGTGTCAAATAGCTAGAAAACCTAAATTGGGGGTCTTTAAAAGACAATTAGACCTTAAGATAGTTCATGGCCGGCCATAGGAGACAATTTGGTCAAAAGTCCAAGTTTGGTGGGTTTGGTGGCTAATTTGACTAATATAGAAATAAAATAAGAAAAAGATGATATCACATTCTCATCTTCTTCACTACCACTAGTTTTTTAGCCATTTTTAAGGGTTTTGAGCTTCAAAAATTTTAGCAACTTGTTCCTCTTGCAAGTAAGTGATTTACATACTCTTTGCTGATGATTTTTATATTTTTGGACCCCTTGAAGCATAAGCTTTCTATTAAGGGGACTATTTTGCAAAATGGTTGAGAGTTTAGGGTTTTTTCCATGAAAGCACATGTGTAGTTTTCTGAAATTTTATGGAAGAATATGAATATTAATGTGTACTAAACAACTTTTGTGAATGGATTTCTCATGAAAACCCTAATAGGGACTATTTTGCATAAGTTGAAAATTTAATGATAAATGTGTGAGATAATGGAAATTTTGATTTGCTACAAGAGAAAATGGGGTTCGGCTAGGCTTTTGATATGAGGAAAGTCGATAAAAATCAATTTTCGGACTTAGGGGTAAAATGGTTATTTTGCAAAAGTCTAGGGGCAAAATGGTTATTTTGCCCAAGTATAGATTATTGAGTGCCTAGATCGATAAAGTGATTAAATTTGTGAATTTTTGTTATTATAGATCAAGAAATTCAAACTCCAAACTTAGACCAGAGAAAGGCTAAGCAAATTAATTAGACCGACTAGACACTATATTTTGTAACCGAGGTAAGTTGTATGCAATTAATACAACTACATTGTCGTTATATGTGATAAGTTAATTTAGTATTAATTACTTGATTTTGGAAATAAGAATGCATGATGATAAATTAGATAGTAGAACTCACGTTTGAACCATAAGAAATAAATCAGATTTCATGCTTTGACGTACGGGTTATTGTGAGCTAGTGTAAGATATGCCTGAGACATGCATTGGACACATTATGAGAGCCAGTGTAAGACCATGTCTAGGACATGGCATCGACATTGAGACGAGAGCTAGTGTAAGACATGTCCGGGACATGTATCAGCCTCAAGATGTAAGCTAGTGTAAGACATGTCTGGGACGTGCATCGACTATGAGTTTAGCTAGTGTAAGACCATGTCCGGGATATGGCGGCATCCTACTCCATATTAGGGCTCATTAAATATCTGGTAGTGTTCTGACTGGTTGAACGGTGAGAGTTATGGTTTAAAATCAAAAGAAAAGTATAACCATGTTGTGAGTGATACCGGTACCTATTCAGTCTATGTGACCTGTGAGTTCAATATATATATATTATATGATAAGTATTGGATTGTGATGAGTAAGGTTTGTTTATGTCTATTTATATCAAGAGCATATTGATGAATGGTATAGTTGTTGCTATGTGTTTGCATACTTCTTACTAAGGTTTATGCTTACTCTCTCTTTTCTCCATTTTCTTATAATGTCGCCTAAATAGCTCGAGGATCAACAGACATCAGAGGCCACGATCACACTATCATTCGAAGCACTCGGTATAGTTAGATTTCTTATTTTTGTGTATGGCATGTATAGGGCTAGAATTTAATGTTTTGTGTCATTGAAAAATAGCCAAATGTGTTGGCTTGGGATAAATATATTTATTTTGTATAAGGCCATGGATAATGGTCAATGCTCATTTTGATATTTATATAGAAGATATTATTTTCATGGATGAGTAAAACGCACAAATAAAATGTTGTCCATCGTGGTTAGTTTGGCTGTGTGATGTTCCCTTGTTTTGGTATAGATTGATTTTATACAGGTTATGTAAATAAGGGTGGCAAAGAGGGTTGGTAAATAGCCTTATTTTGTCTATACGGGTAGGCATACAAGCGTGTGTCGAGGCCGTGTGTGACACACAGTTTGCCACATGGGCTTGTGATCCGGCCGTGTGTCCCCTGCACGTAAGATTTGCAAGTCAGTATCCATGGTAGTAAAAGCACGGGCAGAGACACGGCCGTGTGTCTCAGTTGTGTGAAAAGCACGGCCTAGCACACGGGCGTGTGCCTTGGCATGTGACCCTTAAGAATTGCTGACATCAGAAACAAAATGTCTAGGTTTTTACACACGAGCTAGGACACGGGCGTGTCATGGCCATGTGAAGGACACGAACCAGGGACACGGTCTTGTGTTAGGCCGTGTGAAAATCCCTGTATGTGTGGATTTAGAATTAATTCCACACATGTGAGGGATACGGGCGTGTCCCTGTATTGCTTAGGCCGTGTGAGTCACACGGGCGAACAGCGCGACCATATCGAATTGGTCACACAGGCGTGTTGTCCCTCCTACATGGGCATGTGCCACGGTGGCTAGTAACATCTTTTAGGGTTCGTGGTAAGACCCGAATCGTTCCTGAATGGTTTTAAATGAACGTTTAGAGCCTAGTAGGCATTTTTTATGGAGTTTTCAATTTAGAGTGTAAAAGTTTAAAATTTGACCAAATTTTGATGACTAAGAAACGTGTGAATGTATGTGACTGAGTTAGGTAACACCTTGTATTCTGCCCCGCCGTAAGGTACGAGTGTGGGGTGTTACATTTAGTGGTATCAGAGCTATGATTTAGTAGTTCTATGACTAACCTAACGTGAGTACGAGTCTAGCTAACACATGCCATAACTGTATATTGATAGTGTGATGACTCCTGACAATTATAAATTATATTTTCATATAGTAAATGGATCCGGATAGAACTACGGAGGATGACGTGGAGAGTAACGTGCTGGCTCCCCCTGAAAAGAACGCGCCAGTTGAGAGTGAGTCCATGACTATGGGCCAAGGCGGAGGACCTAGAGAGGCCTACCTCTGAATGATGGATGCTTGGTATATGAAGTTTGTTAGTATGAATCCGAACACTCCACCTCCCCTATCGCCTCCGATTCTTCAGTATGCTCTTGTAGCTCCGCCAAGAGCAGACATGGTTAGAAGGAAGATGCCTCCAGTAGACAAGATATGAAAGCATGGGCCAGAGGAATTTCGGGCTAACATAGATGACAACCCAGAGAGAGCAGAGTTTTGGTTGGAGAATACCATCAGGGTATTTGATGAATTGCCGTGCATGCATGAAGAGTGCGTGAAGTGTGTAGTGTCACTCCTACGAGACTCGACCTACCAATAGTAGAATACTCTCGTGTCGGTTGTACTGAGAGAGAGAGTAACTTGGGAATTCTTCCAAGAAGAGTTCCGAAAGGAGTACATTAGCCAGAGGTTTATAGACCAGAAAAGGAAGAAATTTCTAGAGTTGAAGCAAGGCAGTAAGACAGTGGCGGAATATGACCGTGAGTTTACGAAACTCAGCAAGTATACACAAAAGTGCGTAACCACAAAAGCCACCATGTGTAAGAGGTTTGAGGATGGTCTAAATAAGGATATCCGAGTATTTTTCGGCATCTTAGAGTTAAGGGAATTTGTGGTACTTATTGAGAGGGCATGCAAAGCAGAAGAGTTGGTTAAAGATAGGAGAAAAGCAGCTATTTAGTCGCGTAACTCAAGAAAAAGACAAATAGGGAAATCGCATTAGTCCTCATTTAAGAAATCTAAGGAACTCACTACTCGATCGAATTCTTCAATAAGGTTCTCGAATAGGAACAAGAATCAGCAGAGCATGGCTTCTAGAGCCTAGACCACTTCTGTCGCGAGTGTCGAAAGTGCTCGGCCAAATAGACCAGAATGTTCACAATATGGTAGGTGCCTTTTCGGTGAGTGCTAAGGTAAAGAAAGAGGGTGTTTCAAATGTGGGTCACTGGACCACTTCATCTGAGATTGTCTCAAGCTAGATGAAAAAGAGAAAAAGCAAGATGTGAGAGCAAGTAATGCTCCTTTGAGGGGTAGACCACAAAAGAACCCTGAGAGTGAGGCTACCTGCAGAGGTGCACCAAGAGATGCTACAGTGAGGTCCGAGGGCAGAGCGCCTATAAGGACTTACGCTATTCGTGCCCGGGAGGATGCTGAGTCCCCCGACGTGATCACGGGTACCTTCTCTATCCATGATATGTCTGTTGTTGCTTTAATTGACCCTGGGTCTACCCACTCTTATATCTGTATGGAATTGATATCCTATATAAACATGCTAGTAGAGTCCACTAAATTTGTAGTAAAAGTGTCCAACCCTTTAGGCAGACATGTGCTAGTTAACCAAGTGTGTAGAAATTGTCTTTTGACAATTAGAGGTCATTATTTTCCAGCTAACTTGATGTTATTGTCGTTTAATGAATTTGATGTAATCCTTGGGATGGATTGGTTAACTTTTCATGGTATTGTAGTGGACTGTGGGAGAAAAGCTATTGAGTTGAAATCTGAAGATGGGAATGTTCTTGGGATTAAACCAGATGAATCGAATAACCTGTCTGTAATAATATCGTCTTTGGTTGCTGAGAAATATTTGAGAAAAGGGTAGGAGGCTTATCTCACTTTTGTGCTGAATACTCAAGTGTCTGAATCGAAGATTGAATCAGCATCAGTGGTTTGTGAGTTTATAGATGTACTTCCGGAAGAGTTACCGGGATTACCTCCAACTAGGGAAGTTGAATTTGGTATCGAGTTGGTCCCTAGTACGGCACCTATCTCGATCGCTCAGTATAGGATGGCTCCGATGGAATTAAAAGAGTTGAAGATACAGTTGCAAGAGTTAACGGATGAGGGCTTTGCGAGACCAAGCTATTCACCGGGGGTGCCCTAGTACTTTTTGTGAAAATGAAAGACAGGTTAATGAGGTTAGGTATCGACTATAGACAGCTCAACAAGGTAACTTTGAAGAACAAGTATCTTTTGCCAAGGATCGATGATTTGTTCGATCAGTTGAAGGGAGCCACAGTGTTTTCTAAGATTGATTTGAGGTCTAGCTACTATCAGCTAAGAGTTAAAGAGCAAGATGTACCGAAGACTGCATTTTAGACGAGGTACGGGCATTATAAGTTCTTCATCATGCCCTTTGGTTTGACTAATACCCCAGCGATGTTTATGGATTTGATGAACTGCATTTTTTGACCGTATTTGGATAAGTTCATAGTGATCTTTATTGACGACATACTGATTTACTCGCGTGATGAGGGTGAGCACGCGGAGCATCTAAGGATGGTTTTACAAACTTTGAGAGATAAGCAGTTATACGCCAAGTTCAATAAGAGTGAATTTTGGCTTAAAGAGGTTGGATTCTTAGGACACATCGTGTTAGGAGATGGGATTAGAGTTGACCCAAGCAAGATCTCAGCTATTGTTGAGTGGAAACTGCTGAGGAATTTGACAGAGGTTCAAAGCTTTTTGGGTTTGGCTGGATACTATAGATGTAACACCCCGTACCCGAGACCTGTGACAGCCTTAAAATGACCCTAGTCGGAATGTGGTTTCGGGACCACAAAACCGAGGCATAAAAATAATTTGATATTTATTTTGATGCCTATAATATGTGTTAACTCATGTGTGACATTTTTGATGTTTTGATTTAGAGTTATAAATGTGAATTTCACTAGAAAGGACCTAGTAGAAAACTTTGAAAGTATGATGGGGAAATGTGTGATGACTAGTTGATCATGCATGCAAAAATGAGGGTTTGCATGTCAATTTCCCTTTAATTTGCTAATGGCCGCCATGACAAAGATTATGGGCAAAACATGTCATAGACATGTTTTGTTGGTGCATCATGGGTGGAAAAATAAATTAATGAGAATGGGTAATAAAGAAATGAAAAAAAAAGTGTGAGTAGTTGTTTCCCCCATTGCCGTGAATGTAAGAAGAAAAACAAAAAAAAGTGTCCATCTTTCTCTCATCTTCTTGGCTAAATGAAGAGGAAGAAATAAGGGAACTTACCAAAAGAAATTCGGCATTCTTCTTTAGCTAGTAAGAGGTAAGTTTTGAATTGTTGATTTAGTTTTATGATAGGTTAAGTTAGTAATTGGAGGCACTCTTAGTAATGTTAAGAAAGTTGGAGCTTTTATGGTGGTTTGGGCATCATGCCGTGAATCTAAGTGCTAACATTGGAGGTCACTTGCATGTTGTTTGGGTTAGAAGGGGATGATAGTATGGAATGAAGATTTTGAATAAGTAAGGTTAAATTTAATTTGGTATAATCGGCCATATAGGTGTATATGTTTGTGAAAATATATTTTTTTGTTAACTCTTTACAATCGATTGAAGGAGTAATATTGGCTTATAAGGTTGAGTTGATTCATGATGTTGTATATTAGGATTAAAAATACTTGAGACTAGGTTAACTTAATAGTGATAATACATTCGACCTTGAAGCATTAATCGAATAATGGTTGAGGTTTTGATATTTTGAACAAGGATAGTTGTGAAATGGGGTGAAAACCATTAAATTATACACATAAATCCAGCAAGAAAATTTAACTACTAAATGTATTTATTTTAGATCAAGACATCAAAGAGGGAGAATCAAACAAAGGCAAAGCAAAGATAATCGAGTAGTCGATTGGGAATCATTTCATCCAATATAAGGTAAGTCATTAATCATATATTTTGTATTAATTTAAATGGTCATAACGTCTATGTAATTATGCCGAATGGAATGATAAATTTATATACATGTATGTATGTGGTGATGAAAGTATTGAATGAAAAGAAAAGAGGTGAGATGTATTGAGTTGTGGATTTCGGCACTAAGTGTGCGGGTATAAACATTTATGATCATGAGATTGCACTAAGTGTGCGGGTTTTAAATTTGTACAGCACTAAGTGTGCGAGTTTGATTATATAGCACTAGGTGTGGGAGTTGATTTTATAGCACTAAGTGTGCGGACTCACTATATGTTTTTGAATCACTATTGACACTGAGTGTGCGACATTATTAAGTTGATCACGGACAGCGGATCGGGTAAGTACCTTGAGTTCATGGCTAATAGGCGCTATGTATATATTTGGAGTTGAGCTTGGTAAGTTTTGAACCTATGTGACAATTTTAATTGAAGTCACGTACATGAAAATTATCGTGGAATAAGTGAAAGGCCATTTAGTTGTATGATTGTAACGAAAACAAAATGATGTATAAAAATGCTTCAAATATCCTATTGATTAGTATATGGAATGTGAATGTGTAACTTGGTGTGAGATTGAACCGAAGGTCTAAGGAACTATGGTATAGTTCGGTTTGGATGAAGTAATTAGCATCGCTCCATTTTGTTTCCTCTTATGATAATGTTATTAATGGATGGTAGTGCATTGCTTATGACTTCTTGAGTTATGTACTCATTTGGTGCTTATTGTTTCTTATTTAGGTTCTTGATCCATTTTGCGTGCTCGGGACCGTCGTCGAAGTCATCACACCGGCTAGCAACTTTTGGTATTTTCTTCTTAGATGGTCTAAGAGAACATTTTGGCATGTATAGGCTATTATGTTTTGTTTGAACTTGGTATGTAAAACTTTGGATGGCCATGCGAAAATGGCTTATATACGCGTTTGAGCATAATGTTATAGTCATCTTGAATGTATATGTTCATTAAGAAGCATGGAAATGTTGGTAGCAGTTAGCCATGGAATGGTCATTCATGATCACTTTTGGTATATGTATGACAAACTCTAGTTGATCCATGGAGGATCATGAAATAGGTAAAGTTGCCTTAAAAATAGATGCTGACAGCAGCAGTGATGTAGATTTGAAAAATCACTAAAAGTAGTAGGAATGGAATTAAATAGCAAATAAATTATGTGAATGAACCTTGATGAATCTATTTTCATAGGAAAGCAAGAAAATGATCATGTGAACAGTATGTTAAGAGAAATTTAAGTTTTTGTGAGACAGGGCCAGAACGGTTTCTGGATCCCCTGTTCCGACTTTGGAAATTCATTGTAAATTAACCAGAGGTAATTAGAAGTCATGCCATATATGCATAGATTCATTTTTGAGTCTAGTTTCTATAGAAACAAACGGCACCAGTATTGAAGTCCTGTACAGGGAGATATCCAAGTCGTAATGCGCAAAGGTCAGGGTAGTCGAGCCCTAAAACAGGGGAGAATTTAACTAATAAACTGTACTAATTGGCCTGACCAAAAATTCTAGAAAAAAAATGGTAGATGCAAATATGAGTATAGTTTCAGGGAAAAATCACGAAACTGGTTTTTGAGTTGTGGAACACAAGATATGATTTTTAGGGTGGCAGTGACATAGCTTGCCAGCCTGCCTGGAAAATTTTAAATGGACTGTGAGATTAATTAAGTTAAGTCTATATGCACCTCGTGTTCGACTCCGGCAACGGTCTCGGACACGGGGTGTTACAAGACCATTGCCGGAGTCGGACACAAGGGGTTTGCAGACTTAAATCACTTGCTTTCACAGTCCATTTTAAAAATTTCCAGGCAGTTGGCTAACTGCGTCACTGTCACCTTAAAAATCATATCTTGATTTCCAAAACTCGAAAATCAGTTTCGTATTTTTTCTCTGAAACTAGACTCATATATCCATCTACATATTTTTTTCTAGAATTTTTGGTCGGGCCAATTAGTACAGTTTATTAGTTAAAGTCTCCCCTGTTACAGGGTGTGACTACACTGACCTTCATGCATTACGACTTGGATATCTCCCTGTACAGGGCATCAATACTGATGCCGTTTGTTTCTATAGAAACTAGACTCAAAAAGGAATCTATACATATATGGCATGACTTCTAAATGTCTCTGGTTAATTTATAATGAATTTCCAAATTCAGATCAGGGGATCCAGAAACCGTTCTGGCCCTGTCTCACGAAAACTTTAACATCTCATAATATACTGTTCATATGAATGTTTCATTACTTTCCTATGAAAATAGATTCATCAAGGTTCGATTACATAATTTATTCACTATTTAATTCCATCCCTACTATTGTTAGTGATTTTTCACATCCACATCACTACTGCTGCCAGCATCTATTTTTAAGGTAAACTTTACCTATTTCATGATCCTCCATGGATCAACTAGAGTTTGTCATACATATACCAAAAGTGATCATGAATAACCATTCCCATGGCTAACTGCTACCAACATTTCCATACCTCTCGACGGACAACATACAAAACGATTATAATGCTATGATCAAAGTATATTTAAGCCATTTTCGCATGGCTATCCAAATTTACACAAAACCGAAGGGTACATGACCAACAACAAAAGGGTAGTCCTATACATGCCATTTCAAAGTTCAACCAAAAGTATACCAAAAGGAGCTTTGATAGTGTGGGCGACTTCGACTTCAAAATCCCGAGTCCGATAGCTGAAGAACCAAAATCTATAAAACAGAAAATCAAAGAAACGGAGTAAGCATTAAATACTTAGTAAGTTTTGAGCAGAGAATTTAAGTACAACTGAAGTATAGCATTCATATAACTAAACGGATGATTCCATATATACATATTCTCAAATCATTCCTAGTTCACATTCCAACCCCTATATTCATACATAAGGGATCATCTTAGCCAAATACCGGAAGCTCATTACTCGACTAAGCGAATATTATTCGAAGGGAATCAACTATTCCAATGCACATACGAAACATACCTCATTGTTGGGATTTTACAAGCGTATTAACTAAAATTTTATAGCAAGATTGCTCATTCCCGAATCACGTACCTTTGGAATTTAACCAGATATAGCTACTCGTTCAAATGCCTTCGGGACATAGCCCAGTTATAGTAACTCGCATAAATGCCTTCGGGACTTAACCCGGATTTAGTAACTCGCACAAATGCCTTCGGGCTTAGCCCGGAATTAGTAACTCGCACAAATGCCTTCGGATCTTAGTCCAGATATAGTCACTTAGCACAAAGCCTTCGGGACTTAGCCCGGACATCATTCAAATAACCATGCACATTTATTAATAAATCATGACACATCTGTATTTCATTTTCATTACCAAAGCTCAAGCACAAGACACTTATCACACTTGCAATTTTTAATAGTCAGATATAAAGAGCATGATTTTGATTTGCTTAAAACATGATCTAATCAAATCATAATCTAAGTTCTATTACTCAAAACTTACCTCGGATGTGGTCGAACGATTTCGTGGCTATTCGATAACTTTTTCCTTTCCTTTATCCAACTGTGGTCCTCTAAGCTCTTGAGCTAATTCAAACAAATTTAACTTATTAAAGTCTCATTATGCTAACTTATGGCGAATATGACAAGGAGTTTAATAGGTCATATGGCCACCCTTTAGCTCAAATACACAATGGTCGTATGCATTTTTAATCACATTAAGCAATTTAACACAATTCATTTGAACATCAAAAGAGAAGCTCAAGGTACTTAGCCCATATATACATTAGACATTAGAGTCACATATGTACGAAATCACGAATCGAATTCAACATATTAGCTAATATTCCCCTTAGCCGAATTTTCTAAGTCAAGATAAAGCCATCAATATGCTTACCTATGGCCAAACATACACATCAACTTATGTACTCATTCATGTGGCCGAACATACACATCTATGCTAAGGCCGATTGCAACACTTAATACATTCTACAAGTATGGTCACTTGTATTGACTTAACACCATTTTGTTTCAAGTTCAAAACTTGGCTAGTACACATATATACACTATTAAAGCATCCTCTCCCTTTCCATCAATTCAACACATGCATTACTCATTAATATACAAAAATTATATTCGGCCTTGGCACACAACTTGCTAGCCGATTCTTCTCCATATATCAACTAATGCACATATGTGCTCATTTGTTAGACTCTGCTTCATCTAACAACAACCATATTTCTCCTCTACTTTCTACCATGGCCGAATGTATCACAACACCATACCATTTCGATTTTGGTCATGGTTAAACAAAGAACTTAATGTCTCACTCAAAAAAAATGCTAAAAAAGAAGATTCAAGAGTCATCAATCCACCATCACATGCATCATTACAAAGCTTCATTTTTAGCATGTAAATGACATCAACACCAAGCAAGAATGATGCATCCATGGCCGAGTGTCATTTCCATCACCTAGCAAGATTTAGACCATGGGCTAGGTAGAACTCAAGCTACCAACTAAAACATGCATGCATCTCATGGAACATCATCAAACATACCTTAGCCTAGTTACATGCATGGCCGAACCTCTTCAACCCTTCTTCTTCCTTCCTCCTTAAAATTTTCGGCCAAGGATGAACCAAAGGATGAAGCCTTCTTTTTTTTTTCTAGTTTTGGCAAAACGGGGGGAACAACCACACACTTTTTTTTTTCTTTGTTTTCATCATATTCCCTTTCATTATTTTATTACCATGCCCCTTATTTTATTTTTCCTTACATAATGCATTAACCCAACATGTCTATGACATGTTTTTTAGCCATAACATTTTGTCCACCCGTGCTCATGGCCGGCCACTACTAATTAGGGGGGGAAAATTGACATGCAAGTCCTCCCTTTTGATTACATGCACTATTTGATCCTTGTAGATTAGCCTATCACATTTCAAAAGTGTCACACAAGTCCTATGTACTACATTCACATGTAATTAACTAAATCGAAGCTTAAAATTTTCGCACATTCATATTCACATATTTTAGACCATAAATATCACATTCAAATAATTTGGTGACTTGGTTTAGCGGTCCCGAAACTGCTTTCCGACTAGGGTCACTATAGGGCTGTCACAACTCTCCCCCACTTAAGAAATTTTCGTCCCCGAAAATCTTACCGGTAAATAGGTTTGGGTATCGCTCTCTCATAGAGTTCTAGGGTTCCCAAGTAGCTTCTTCGATCCCGTGTTTGAGCCATAACACTTTCACTAACGGAACCCTTTTGTTCCGCAACTCTTTCACTTCACGAGCTAGGATACAAATCGGTTCTTCTTTATAACTCATATCGGCTTGAATTTCGACCTCGGAGGGGTTTATTACATGCGAAGGATCGGATCTGTAACGTCGAAGCATCAAAACATGAAAAATGTTGTGGATCCTTTCAAGTTCAGGGGGTAAAAGCAACCTATATGCAACTGGACCAACTCGTTCGGAGATTTCGTACGGCCCAATGAATCTCGGACTCAACTTGCCCTTACGGCCAAATCTGAGTATCTTTTTCCAAGGTGAGACCTTAAGAAACACTTTGTCTCCCACCTGATACTCAATATCTCTTCGTTTTAAATCCGCATACGACTTCTGATGATCTGATGCTACCTTCAGACTTTCACAAATTATTCTTACTTTCTGTTCAACATCTTTAATCAAATCCACTCCGAAAATTTTACTTTCACCGAGCTCGGTCCAAAACAATGGTGTACGGCATTTACGCCAGTACAAGGCCTCGTAAGGTGCCATCTTAATACTTGATTGAAAACTATTGTTGTAAGCGAATTCAATTAAAGGTAAATACCGTTCCCATAAACCACTAAACTCGAGGATGCAACATCTCAACATATCCTCAAGTATCTGAATTATCCGCTCGGATTGACCATCGGTTTGTGGATGAAAAGCGGTGCAAAAATGCAGCTTGGTACCCAAAGCTTCTTGCAATTTCTTCCAAAATCGCGAGGTGAATCTCGGATCTCTATCCGACACGATAGAAATAGGTACCCCGTGTAATCTCACAATCTGAGAAATATACAATTCAGCTAGTTTATCCAATAAAAAATCCGTACGTACGGGGATAAAGTGAGCCGACTTAGTCAGTCTATCCACAACAACCCAAATCGCATCTTTCTTACTTGCCGATAATGGCAACCCAGATATGAAATCCATCGTGACTCAATCCCATTTCCATTCAGGTATCATGATTGGCTGGAGTAAACCCGTAGGCACTTGATGTTCCGCCTTTACTTGCTGACATATTAAACACTTCGAAACAAAATCGGAAATGTCTCGTTTCATACCATGCCACCAAAACTGGCGTCTCAGATCGTTGTACATTTTCGTACTCCCCGGGTGAATTGACATTCGGCTACAATGAGCTTCATTCAGAATCGTCGAAATGAGTTCTGAATTTCTTGGAACACACAACCGACTTCTGAACCTCAAACAATCGTCATCATCAATTTGAAATTTGGATTCCATATTCGGAACACATTCAGCCCATTTTGCAACCAATTCATCGTCGACTTTCCGAGCTTCACGAATTTGATGAATCAATAATGGTTTGGCCTTTAATTCAGCTACTAACATATTGTCGGGTAGAACAGACAAGTGTACATTCATTGCTCGTAAAGCAAACAGTGATTTCTGGCTTAAGGCGTCCGCAACCACATTAGCCTTTCCCGGGTGATAATCAATGACCAGCTCATAATCTTTCAACAACTCAAGCCAACGCCTTTGTCGCAGATTCAAGTCTCTTTGAGTCATCAAATATTTGAGACTTTTGTGATCCGAAAATACATGGCACTTCTCACCAAATAAGTAATGTCGCCATATTTTTAAGGCGAATAAGATGGCAGCTAATTCGAGATCATGGGTCGGATAATTTTTCTCATGTGGCTTTAATTGTCTCGACGCATAGGCCACAACTCGACCTTCTTGCATCAATACGCAACCTAACCCAAGTAGGGAGGCGTCACTATAGATGACAAACTCTTTGCACGATTCGAGTGCACTAAAATTGAGCTTCAATCAAATAAGTTTTCAGTTGATCAAAACTTTTCGACATTTTTCCGTCCATTCGAACTTAACATCTTTTGAAGTAGCCGTCATGGGTGTGGCTATCATCGAGAAACCTTTTACAAACCGTCGGTAGTACCGGCAAGTCCCAAAAGCTCGAACCTCGTAATATTTCTGAGGCTTCCAGTTAAGTATGGCTGAAATTTTGCTCGGGTCAACTCGAATACCGATCGCAGATACCACGTGACCCAAGAAGCTAACCTCTCTTAACCGAACTCACACTTCATGAACTTAGCATATAACCGCTTATCCCGTAAAATTTGCAACACTAATCTCAGGTGCTCAGCATGTTCGGTCTCATCTCTTGAATAGACCAAGATGTCGTCAATGAACACAACTACGAACTGGTCCAAATACTGTCTGAAGATCCGATTCATCAAATCCATAAATACCGCAGGGGCATTAGTGAGCCTAAACGGCATCACTAAGAACTCGTAGTGGCTGTATCTCGTTCTGAAAGCAGTTTTGGGTATATCCGAATCTCAAATTCGCAACTGGTAATACCCTAATCTCAAATCTATCTTTGAAAACACTGAGGCTCCCTTTAGTTGATCAAACAAATCATCAATACGCGGTAATGGATATTTATTCTTTATCGTCACTTTATTCAGCTGACGATAGTCAATGCACAACCTCATAGTTCCGTCCTTCTTTTTCACAAACAATACTGGTGCACCCCAAGGTGAGAAACTTGGTCGAGCGAAACCTCTATCCGTCAACTCTTGCAACTGAGCTTTCAATTCTTTTAACTCGGTTGGTGCCATACGATACGGAGCTATCAAAATTTACGTAGTCCCAGGTACAAGCTCAATACCAAACTCTACTTCCCGAACAGGTGGTAAACCCGGTAATTCTTCGGGAAAAACATCCGGGTATTCACAAACCACCGACACAGATTCGGGTTTCTTTTCCAATTCTTTGTCATCAAGTACATACGCAAGGTATGCTTCGCACCCCTTTCTTACATATTTCGGGCCAACGTTATCGATATTACGGTGGCAACCCCTTTAAGTCCGTAGACTTAACTCGGATTATCTCGTTATTTGCGCACCTCAAATCAATAGTCTTGCTTTTGCAATTCACAACCGCATCATGCACGGTCAACCAATCCAAACCAAGAATAACATCAAATTCATCAAACGGCAAAAGCATCAAGTCCGCCGGAAAACAGGAACCTCGAATTACTAGGGGGCATTTCTTACACACTTTGTCGACAAACACGTAACGACCCAAGGGATTTGACACCCGAATTATGAACTCAGTAGACTTAATAGGTAAAGTCTTACTGGATGCTAAGGTTTCGCATATATAAGAATGAGTAGAACCAGGGTCAATCAAAGCAATCACATTAGTATCAAAGAGAGTAAAAGTACCGGTAATAACATCTGGCGAGGAAGCATCCTCGTGTGCACATATAGCATAAGCCCTAGCAGGAGCACGAGCCTCAGATCTGGTCGTAGCATATCTAGATCCTCTCTGACCACCACTAGCATTTCCCGTGTTTCTAGATGGTCTACCTCGGCAAATGGTAGCACTTTCGCTTCCCACTCGATTTACATTCTGTTCGACAATCTCGGGCAATCTTTGATAAATGGTCAACTGACCGCACTTGTAACAGGAGCGGTCATGGAATCAACAACTTCCAGAATGCCATTTGCCATAATACTGGCACTCCGTTCTATCTCGACGATCATTTCCCATACTGGCGATCAAGTGACTCGTGCACTCGCAGGGTCGATCGCGATCTCGTCTAGAAAAGCCCAAGTGTCTCTAGACCGCCTAAGCCATCTCTAAATTTCTTCGATGATCGTGGGAAGGGCTTCCTCAAGACCTCTTACTGAAACTCCCTTACTCCCGCCTCACTTTTCTTTTCTCCATCTTGAGCTCCTCGGCTTTGCAAGCTCGCTCGACAAGTGCCACAAATTCTCTGATTTCCAAAATGCCAACATACTGACTTTATATCATCATTCAATCCATCCTCAAACGTTTACACATTACGCTTCGAGGAAATGCATTCTCGCATGCATCGGCTAAGACTTACAAACTTTCGTTCATAGTCAGAACCGACATGGAACCTTGTTTAAGTTCAAGAAATTCCTTCCGGTTTTGATACATAAATCTCGATCGATATACTTTTTCCAAACTCGGTTTGGAAAAACTCCCAAGTTACTTGCTCTCTAGGCTGTGAAGTCAACGTATTCCACCAATAGTAGGCGTAATCACGTAGCAAGGAGATGGCACACTTTAGGCACTCATCGGTGTGCAAGATAGCTCATCGAGTACCGAATAGTGTTGTCCAACCAAAATTCAGCTTGCTCGGCATCATCACTATCCATAGCCTTAAATTCAGTAGCCCCATGTTTTCAATTACATCAAGCTGGGGCTTATTTGACCTTATTTGGTCGACATCTTGGAGGTATGGTAGGTGCGGGGGTTGTGTTTGTCGGGAATGGAGGTTGTGGAACAGTCGTATTAGTTCGAATGTATTGGTTGAACCAATCATTCATCACGCTATAAAAAGCTTGTCTAGCTTCATCATTCGGATTACTAGCAATAGGTTGAGAGTCCACCGGCGCTGTCCCTTGTGCGGGAGCAGGCGCTACACTCTCAAGATCATCAGCTACCGCTCGGTCGGGATCGGGATCCATTACTATAAATAAACACATTTGCAAATGTCAGAAATCACCACACTATCAAATAATCACATAAAATGGCATGTATAGCTAAACCCAACGCATTACGGTAGTCCTAGAATCGACTAAACCGTAGATCTGATACCAATATAATTGTAACACCCCGTACCCGAGACCGTTGCCGGAGTCGGACACGAGGGGTTTGCAGACTTAAATCACTTGCTTTTACAGACCATTTTAAAAATTTCCAGGCAGTTGGCTAACTACGTCACTGTCACCTTAAAAATCATATCTTGAGTTCCAAAACTCGAAAATCAGTTTCGTAATTTTTCCCTGAAACTAAACTCATATGTCCATCTACATATTTTTTTCTAGACTTTTTGGTTGGGCCAATTAGTACAGTTTATTAGTTAAAGTCTCCCCTATTACAGGGTGCGACTACACTGACCTTCATGTATTACGACTTCGATATCTCCCTGTACAGGGCTTCAATACTGATTCCGTTTATTTCTATAGAAACTAGACTCAAAAAGGAATCTATACATAAATGGAATGACTTCTAAATGTCTCTGGTTAATTTATAATGAATTTCCAAAGTCAGATCAGGGGATCCAGAAACCGTTCTGGCCCTGTCTCACGAAAACTTTAACATCTCATAATATACTGCTCATATGAATGTTTCATTACTTTCCTATGAAAATAGATTCATCAAGGTTCGATTACATAATTTCTTAACTATTTAATTCCATCCCTACTATTTTTAGTGATTTTTCACATCCACATCACTGCTGCTGCCAGCATCTATTTTTAAGGTAAACTTTACCTATTTCATGATCCTCCATGGATCAACTAGAGTTTGTCATACATATACCAAAAGTGATCATGAATAACCATTCCCATGGCTAACCGTTACCAACATTTCCATACCTCTCGACGGACAACATACAAAATGATTATAATGCTATGATCAAAGTATATTTAAGCCATTTTCGCATGGCTATCCAAATTTACACAAAATCGAAGGGTACATGACCAACAACAAAAGGGTAGTCCTATACATGCCATTTCAAAGTTCAACCAAAAGTATACCAAAAGGAGATTTGATAGTGTGGGCGACTTCGGCTTCAAAATCCCGAGTCCGATAGCTGAAGAACCAAAATCTATAAAACAAAAAATCAAAGAAACGGAGTAAGGATTAAATGCTTAGTAAGTTTTGAGCAGAGAATTTAAGTACAATTGAAGTATAGCATTCATATAACTAAACGGATGATTCCATATATACATATTCTCAAATCATTCCTACTTCACATTCCAACCCCTATATTCATACATAAGGGATCATCTTAGCCAAATACCGGAAGCTCATTACTCGACTGAGCGAATATTATTCGAAGGGAATCAACTATTCCAATGCACATACGAAACATACCTCATTGTTGGGATTTTACAAGCGTATTAACTGAAATTTTACAGCAAGATTGCTCATTCCCGAATCACGTACCTTTGGAATTTAACCGGATATAGCTACTGCTCAAATGCCTTGGGACATAGCCCGGTTATAGTAACTCGCATAAATGCCTTCAGGACTTAACCGGATTTAGTAACTCGCATTAAATGCCTTGGGCTTAGCCCGAATTAGTAACTCGCACAAATGCCTTCGGATCTTAGTCCAGATATAGTCACTTAGCACAAAGCCTTGGGACTTAGCCGGACATCATTGAATAACCATGCACATTTATTAATAAATCATGACACATCAGTATTTCATTTTCATTACCAAAGCTCAAGCACAAGACACTTATCACACTTGCAATTTGGCAATAGCCAGATATAAAGAGCATGATTTTGATTTGCTTAAAACATGATCTAATCAAATCATAATCTAAGTTCTATTACTCAAAACTTACCTCGGATGTGGTTGAACGATTTCGGCGGCTATTCGATAACTTTTTCCTTTCTTTTATCCAACTGTGGTCCTCTAAGCTCTTGAGCTAATTCAAACAAATTTAACTTATTAAAGTCTCATTATGCTAGCTTATGGCGAATATGACAAGGAGTTTAATAGGTCATATGGCCACCCTTTAGCTCAAATACACAATGGTCGTATGCATTTTAATCACATTAAGCAATTTAACACAATTCATTTGAACATCAAAAGAGAAGCTCAAGGTACTTAGCCCATATATACATTAGACATTAGAGTCACATATGTACGAAATCACGAATCGAATTCAACATATTAGCTAATATTCCCCTTAGCCGAATTTTCTAAGTCAAGATAAAGCCATCAATATGCTTACCTATGGCCGAACATACACATCAACTTATGTACTCATTCATGTGGCCGAACATACACATCTATGCTAAGGCCGATTGCAACACTTAATACATTCTACAAGTATGGTCACTTGTATTGACTAAACACCATTTTGTTTCAAGTTCAAAACTTGGCTAGTACACATATATACACTATTAAAGCATCCTCTCCCTTTCCATCAATTCAACACATGCATTACTCATTAATATACAAAATTATATTCGGCCTTGGCACACAACTTGCTAGCCGATTCTTCTCCATATATCAACTAATGCACATATGTGCTCATTTGTTAGACTGCTTCATCTAACAACAACCATATTTCTCCTCTACTTTCTACCATGGCCGAATGTATCACAACACCATACCATTTCGATTTTGGTCATGGTTAAACAAAGAACTTAATGTCTCACTCAAAAAAAATGCTAAAAAAGAAGATTCAAGAGTCATCAATCCACCATCACATGCATCATTACAAAGCTTCATTTTTAGCATGTAAAGGACATCAACACCAAGCAAGAATGATGCATCCATGGCCGAGTGTCATTTCCATCACCTAGCAAGATTTAGACCATGGGCTAGGTAGAACTCAAGCTACCAACTAAAACATGCATGCATTTCATGGAACATCATCAAACATACCTTAGCCTAGTTACATGCATGGCCGAACCTCTTCAACCCTTCTTCTTCCTTCCTCCTTAAAATTTTCGGCCAAGGATGAACCAAAGGATGAAGCCTTCTTTTTTTTTTTCTAGTTTCGGCAAAATGGGGGGGGGAAACAACCACACACTTTTTTTTTCTTTGTTTTCATCATATTCCCTTCATTATTTTATTACCATGCCCCTTATTTTATTTTTCCTTACATAATGCATTAACCCAACAAGTCTATGACATGTTTTTTAGCCATAACATTTTGTCCACCCATGCTCATGGCCGGCCACTACCAATTAGGGGGGGAAAATTGACATGCAAGTCCTCCCTTTTGATTACGTGCACTATTTGATCTTTTTAGATTAGCCTATCACATTTCAAAAGTGTCACACAAGTCCTATGTACTACATTCACATGTAATTAACTAAATCGAAGCTTAAAATTTTCGCACATTCCAATTCACATATTTTAGACCATAAATATCACATTCAAATAATTTGGTGACTCGGTTTAGCGGTCCCGAAACCGCTTTTCGACTAGGGTCACTATAGGGCTGTCACAATAGATGGTTTGTAAATGGATTCTCCATGATACCTACTCCGATGAAAAGGCTGCTACAAAAAGATGTTAGGTTCGAATGGACAGAAAAGTACCAGCAGAGTTTCAAGAAATTAAAGGCTTTGTTGACCGAAGCACCAGTGTTAGTGCAACCGGAGTCGGGCAAAGAATTTGTGATATATAGCGATGCCTCCTTGAATGGTTTGGGATGTGTGCTTATACAAGAAGGTAAGGTTATATCATACGCTTCGAGACAGCTAAAGTCACATGAGAAAAACTACCCGATACACAATTTAGAGTTGGCCGCCATTGTGATCGCGTTGAAAATTTAGAGACACCATTTGTGTGGCGAGAAATGCCGAGTATTTGCTGATCATAAAAGTCTCAGGTATTTGATGACTCAAGGAATTAAATCTACGGCAATGAAGGTGGCTAGAGCTAATAAAGGATTATGAGCTGATAATTAACTTTCACCCGGGAAAGACAAATGTAGTCGCTGATGCTTTGAGTAGAAAGTTATTGTTCGCCTTATGAGCCAGAATACTCAGTTGACTGTGTCTAACAATGGTTCGGTTCTAGCAGAGTTGAGAGCTAGACAAACATTTCCACAAGAGATCCGTGAAGCTCAGAAAGGTGATAAGGAGTTGCAAGCTAAGATGACTCAGTGTGAGATGGAAAATGAATCTGAATTTCGTATTGATACCGATGGATGTATAATATTCAAAGATATAATTTGTGTACCCAAAGACAATGAGCTTATTCAGAAGATTCTATGAGAGGAACATAGTGGTTGTTTGTCAATCCATCCGGGTAGTGTAAAAATGTACAACGACCTAAAGAAAATGTACTGGTGGTCAGGAATGAAAAGAGACATCTTAGAGTTCGTTTCCAAGTGTCTTGTGTGTCAGCAAGTGAAGGGCGAACACCAAGTACCTTTGGGTCTACTTTAGCCTATCACAGTCTCTTAGTGGAAGTGGGATTAGATTAGTATGGATTTTGTGACGCGTTTGCCGGTAACCCTGAAGAAAAAGGATACTGTTTGGGTTATTATGGATAGGCTAACAAAGTCAGTACATTTTATACCAGTGCATACCGACTACTCCCTTGAGAAACTGGCTGACTTGTACGCTTCCGAGATTGTGAGGCTTCATGGAGTGCCTTTGTTGATTATTTCAGATAGAGACTCGAGGTTTACCTCAATGTTCTGGAAGAAGTTACAAGAGGCATTGGGAACTAAACTGAATTTTAGTACGGCATTTCACCCGAAAACCAACGGTCAGTCAGAAAAAGTGATTCAGATTTTAAAAAACATGTTATGGTGTTGTGTTCTCTAGTTTCAAGGTAGTTGGGAAAGGTACTTACCATTAGTTGAATTCGTCTATAAAAATAGTTATTAGTCAAGCGTAAAGATGGCGCCCTATGAGGCTTTGTATAAGCACAAGTGTTGAATGCCTTCATATTGGATCGAGCTGAGAGAGAATCAGATTCACGGGGTTGACTTGGTCAGAGAGACTGAAGAAAAGGTTAAAGTGATTTGTGATTGCATAAAGGTCACATAGAATAGATAGAAATCCTAGGAGGACTTGAAATGGAAAGAGATCGAATTTTAAGTTGGTGATCGAGTGTTTTTAAAAGTATCCCCATGGAGAAAAGTTCTCAGATTTGGTAGAAGAGGCAAGTTGAGTCCTCGTTTCATAGGACCTTATGAGGTTACCAAGAAAGTAAGGTCGGTTGCCTATCTATTAGCTTTGCCACCAGAATTGGAAAAGATTCACGATGTGTTTCATGTTTCCATGCTACGTCGATATAGATCAGACCCTTCACATGTGATTGTGCCAACAGAGGTGGAGATTCATCCGGACATGACTTATGGTGAAGAGTCGGTCAAGATTTTTGCTCGGAAGTCAAACAGTTAAGGAATAAGAGTATAACACTCTTGAAAGTTTTGTGGCATAGACATGGAGTCGAGGAAGCCATATGGGAACCTAAGGAGACTACGAGACGGTAAGATTTTCGGGGACTAAAATCCCTAAGGGGAAGAAATGCAACAACTCGATTTTGGGCTTAGTTGGAACAGTGGTTTTGAGACCAAAAATTTGAAGTTCAGAAAATTATTTTATTAATTGTTTTGGGGTTATAGCATGATTATAAGGGTGTATGAAAAATTTGGTGAAGTAATTTTAGCGTATGAGGGCTTAATTTCGAAAAAAGACTAAATCGCCTAAAGTACAAAAGTCCTATTTTAATAGCTAAAGGAGCCAAATAGCAAGAGAACCTAAATTGGGGGTATTTAAAAGACAATTAGACCCTAAGATAGTGCATGGCCGGCCATAGGAGACAATTTGGTCAAAAAGTCCAAGTTTGGTGGGTTTGGTGGCTAAGTTGACTAAAATAGAAATAAAATAAGAAAAAGATGATATCATATTCTCATCTTCTTCACTACCACCAATTTTTTAGCCATTTTTAAGGGTTTTTTGAGCTTTAAAAATTTCAGTAACTTGTTCGTCTTGCAAGTAATTGATTTACATATTCTTTGTTGATGATTTTTACATTTTTGGACCCCTTGAAGCATAAGCTTTCTATTACGGGGACTATTTTGCAAAATGGTTGAGAGTTTAGGGTTTTTGCCATGAAATCACATGTGTAGTTTTCTGAAATTTTATGGAAGAATATGAGAATTAAATGTGCAATAAACAACTTTTGTGAAGGGATTTCTCATGAAAACCGTAATAGGGACTATTTTGCATAAGTTGCAAATTTGATGATAAATATGTGAGATAGTGGCAATTTTGGATTTTCTATAAGAGAAAAAGGGGTTCATCTAGGCTTTTGATATGATGAAATTCGATAAAAATCAATTTTCAGACCTAAGGGTAAAATGGTTATTTTGCCCAAGTATAGATTATTGAGTGCTCAGATCGATAAAGTGATTAAATTTGTGAATTTTTTTTATTATAGATTAAGAAATTCAAACTCCGAACTTAGACTGGGGGAAGGCCAAGCAAATTAATTAGACCGACTGGACACCATATTTTGTAACCAAGGTAAGTTGTGTAACACCCCTTACCCGTTACCGTCGCCGGAACAGGATACAAGGTATTACCAGAACATAACACATACCATTAAACATAACCAAGATATAAATATGTCATCCAATTTGATAGTGCATCGTATAATATATGTCTTGAACAATATTAGCCAACTTTAATGGCTTGTAAAAAGTAGCTGGTCGAGTACTATAACTAATATTTTAAACCTAGACAAATATGACACGTAACAAAATAATTAAGCCTACTATACATGCCATAATTCAAAACGTTTAGTTCAAATACCCTAAAGTATGATAGTGCGGGTAGATCTTCACGATCCTTAACTCTGAGCAAGTCAAGGACACTATAAGACAAAAGAGAGAAACAAAGTAAGCTTATAGCTTAGTAAGTAAGTATGTAAATACTAATTAAAGAATCTAACATGTTTACACAACAATTCAAGTATATCTACTTAACTTCACTATTCATTCCACTTTGATTAAGCTGTCTCTGCTGCGTCATATTCACTAAATAAATCATAACTCAAGTTACAAAACTCGAAATTCAAATCCGTAAAATTTCCCTGAATCTAGACTCATAAATATTTTTGCTAATTTTTTTCTATAATTTTTGGTTCAGCCGATTAGTAGAGTTTATTAGTTAAAGTTTCCCCTGCTACACAGCTCGACTGATCTGACCTCTGTTCACTACGAATTGAATTTCTCTCAGTACACAATTCAAACAACCCTGATGTCTGTTTCATTTAAAACTAGTCTCAATAAGGAATTTAGGCATGTAAACTATATTTCTTAATTTGCTTTGTACAATTTTTAATGATTTTTCAAAGTTGGAACAGGGGATCACGTATTCATCCTGAGCAAGTCACATACAATTGTAAATATCTCAAAATATAGAAATCCTTTGCTTGCTCTGTTTCTTTTATATGAAAGTAGACTCATTAAACTTTAATTTCACATCTCATTCAACCTCTAATTATATTCCTCCTATTTTTGGTGATTTTTTCAAAATCACGTCACTGCTACCATCTAAAAACAGTTTTAATGCTAATTTCACTCTTTCACAAATTCTTTATGCTAACCTCATTTTATCTTATATATGTATATACCACAAATCATTTTCACCACATTTCATTCACCATAAGTGTAGGTCCAAACCACAATATCACCACAAAACCATCCCGTTGAACAATTCGGATCAATCCTCGATATTTAATGGTTTCAAAGACACAGCCCCACCATCATACTTCGCTTAGTTCGGCTCTCTTGTACACATGGTGAACACTTAGTACCACTCATGCGACCTAGCCGATTTGTCTCGTAGCTCTCTTGTCTACATGGTGTCCTTCACTTGGAATCACGCATGCGACCTAGCTACATTTATCTTTCACGTAGCTCTCTTGTCTACATGGGATACATCTCGTATAACACATGTGACCTAGCTACTATAGGGTGTCTCAGTAGCTTTCTTGTACACATGATGTGCACTCAAGATCATACATGTGACCTAGCTACGCCCTCTATTTCATTCGATCTCTCCAATGTTCAACCGGATCTCTCTCTATATTTATTTCCATTCTTCCAATAGTCGATTTATATTTTAACATCAGCTAGAATATTTATATAATAGGCTGAAATATAAGAATGTACATGAAATTATTGTAATATTTACATACAAACTTACCTTGGTGCAAAATGTGGAAATTTTGCAATTTAGTCCAAAACTTTTTCCTTCCCTGCTCAAGATCAATCCCGTCTTTCTTGATCTATAATAACACATTTAGCTCATTTAATACTCATACTATTTATTTCAATCCAAAATTACATCATGGAAAAATTACATTTTGCCCCTAACTTTTACAAAATTACAATTTTGCCCCTAGGCTCGAAATTTAATTTCAGCCCTTATTCTTATGTTTTATGATATGCTGAACATTTTCTCTTCTACAACAACATCAAATTCTCACTCTATCATATAGTTATGAACAATAGGTATTTTTACCGATTATGCTGCTTTTACTCATTTTCACTTAAAACCGAGTAGCACAAGTTATTTAACATAATTTAAAACCTCATATTCTATCATAAAACATCAAAATACACAAATTTCACCTATGGGTATTTTTCCAAATATGAACCCTAGGTTAAATTATTACTAGCATAAGCTTAATCGAGCTTCCGGATTCCAAAACGTAAAGAACATTAAAAACGGGGCTTGGAATCACTTACTATGGAGCTTGAAAATTGAAGAAACCCTAGCTATGGAGAGAGGGAGAATTCAGCAGCAACTAAGGAGGATGATGATCAATTTTGTGTTATTTTTCCCATTTTATTTCATTTAATATCCAAATGACCAAAATGCCCCTCCTTACTAAACTTTCAAAAATTCCTTCCATGTCCTAATTTTGTCCATGAACTTAAAATTGGTCAAATTGCTATTTAAGACCTCCTAATTAATATTCCAAAACAATTTCATACTAAAACTTCCGGATGCAAATTTTGCAACTTATTCGATTTAGTCCCTACTTTTAATTTAAGCACTTTAGGCATAGAATTTCATCACGAAATTTTCACACAATCATGCAATCATATCATAAACCCCAAAATAATTATAAAACAATTATTTCTATCTCGGATTTGTGGTCACGAAACCACTATTCCGATTAGGCCCTAATTCGGGTTGTCACAATTCTCCCTTTTGAGATTTTCGTCCCGAAAATCTTACCCAGAAAGAGGTTTGGGTACTGTTTCCTCATAGCTTCCTCGGGTTCCCACGTAGCCTCTTCTATCCCATGTCTGTGCCACAATACTTTCACTAAAGCTATTCTTTTATTTCTTAACTGTTTAACCTCTCGAGCCAAAATCTTTATTGGTTCCTCCTCATAGGTCATATCCGATCGAATCTCAATTTCGTTGGGAAATCACATGTGAAGGATCGAACGATAACGTCGCAACATTGATACATGAAACACGTTATGAATTCCTTCTAACTCGCCGGTAAGGCCAACCGATATGCCATCGGTCCAATTCTCTCAAGAATCTCAGACGGCCCAATAAAACGCGGACTCAACTTGCCTTTTCGACTAAATCTCGAATCTTTTTCCATGGTGACACCTTCAAGAGCACTTTATCACCCACCGAAATTCAATCTCTTTTCTTTTAAATCAGATATGACTTTTTTCGATCTCAAGCAGCTTTCAAGCAATCCCGAATTACTTTTATTTTCTCTTCGATTTCTTTAACTAGATCAACTCCATAAATCTGTTTCTCACTAAGCTCGGTCCAATATAAAGGAGTCCGACACTTACGACCATACAAGGCTTCGTACGGTGCCATTTGTATACTTGATTGATAACTGTTATTGTAGGCAAACTCAATCAAAGATAGATATTTCTCCCAACTACCTCCAAATTCTAAAACACAGCATCTAAGCATATCTTCGAGTACCTGGATTACTCTTTCCGTTTGACCATCTGTTTGTGGATGAAATGCGGTACTAAAGTTCAATTTTGTACCCAAAGCTTCTTGTAACTTTTTCCAAAATCTCGAGGTAAATCTTGGATCTCTATCTCGATATTATAGACATAGGTACTCCGTGCAACTTCACAATTTCAGCAATATATAATTCGCTAATTTATCAAGTGAGTAATCAGACGCATCGGTATAAAGTGGACTGACTTTGTTAATCTATCAACCACTACCCAAACAAAGATCCTTCTTTTTAGGAGTTAAAGGCAAACCGGTTACAAAATCCATGGTAATCTTGTCCCATTTCCACTCAGCACCATTACCGGTTGAAGTAATCCTCAAGGCACTTGATGTTCAGCTTTTACTTGTTGATGATCAAACACTTGGTTACAAATTCGAAATGTCCTTTTCATACCGCCACCAATACAACTTCTTTAAATCATTATACATTTTGTGCTACCAGATGAACTGATAAATGCCATTGTGCGCCTCATGTAATATTTTCGAATCAATTTATCGTTTTCAAGACACATATCCCGTCTCAAACATCAAATAGTCATCTGGTCCAACTCGAAAATCGAGTCGTAACTCGATTCGCATTGAGTTCTCTTGATCCGCAACTCACTATCATTCTTTTGAGCATCACAAATCAACTGGAGAAATAACGGTTTAGCTCTCATCTCGCTAAGATTGACCCATCATCGACAATGCTAACCCCGTGTTCATGGCTCTCAAAGTAAAAAGAAATTTTTCGCTCAAGCGCCAAGAACTACATTTGCCTTTCCGGATGATAATCAATCATTAGATCATAATCCTTTAATAATTCAAGCCATCTTCATTGTCGCAGATTCAGATCCTTTGATTCATCAAGTACTTCAAACTTTTGTGATCGGTAAAAATTCGGCATTTTTCACCGTACAAATAATGTCGCCAAATCTTCAAGGCAAAAACAACAATGCCAGCCCAAATCATGTGTAGGATAGTTCTTCTCATGTGGTTTTAACTGTCTCGAAGCATAAGCTACCACTTTACCCTCTTGCATCAACACACATCCAAGGCCTGTCAATGATGCATCACTATAAATTACGAACTCCTTTCCTGACTCGGGCTGTACTAAAATTGGTGCTTCAGTCAATCATGCTTTCAACTTTTCAAAACTTTGTTGACATTTATCGGTCCATTCAAACTTAACATTCTTTTGCAACAACTTAGTCATAGGAGAGGCAATCATCGAAAATCCTTCAACAAAACGTCTATAATACCCGGCTAAGCCTAAAAAGCTTCTAACCTCGGATACATTCTTGGGCGGTTTCCAATCAACAATCGCAGAAATCTTGCTTGGATCCACCCGAATACCATCACCTGAGACTATATGCCCCAAAAATCTGACTTCACGAAGCCAGAACTCACTTTTACTAAACTTGGCAAACAGTTTCTTTTCTCTCAAGATCTGCAATATAGTTCTCAAGTGTTCGGCATGTTCAGACTCATCTCGAGAATAAATTAAAATGTCATCTATAAACACTACTATAAACTTATCTAAATATGGCCGGAAGATCCGATTCATTAAGTCCATAAATATAGCTGGAGCATTTGTTAAGCCAAAAGGCATCACAAGAAACTCATAATGTCCATACCTTGTCCTAAAGGCAGTTTTCGGCACATCTGACTCCTTAACTCTCAGCTGGTAGTAACCAGACCTCAAATCAATCTTTGAAAACACTGTGGCCCCCTTTAACTGATCGAATAAATCATCAATCCTCGGCAATGGGTACTTGTTCTTTATAGTCACCTTATTAAGCTGACGGTAATCAATGCAAAGTCACATTGAACCATCCTTCTTCTTACGAATAATACAGAGCACCCGGGAGAGAAACTCGGTCTCATAAATCCCTTGTCTCGTTAACTCCCTGAATCGAGCCTTCAATTCTTTTAATTCAATTGAGCCATTCTATATGGAGCGATCGAGATCGGTGCAAGACTGCAACAAATCAATGGCAAAATCTACCTCTCTGCTCGGAGGCAACCCTGCAATTCCTCCGAAATACATCCGAAACTCACAGACTATCAGATCGATTCAAATTTCAGTTGAGGCAACTCAATATTCATTACATAAGCGGATAAGCTTCACACCTTTTCTCATGTATTTTGCAGACATGTGCGAAATCACCATAGGCAATTTATTTGATTCATCTGTTTCAACCCACGAATTTCTCCATTTTCACATTTCAACTTTAGTGTCTTTTGTTTACAATCTACCTTAGCATCATACAATGTTAACCGGTCCATTCCCAAGATAACGTCAAACTCACCAAATGGTAACAAAGATCAAGTTGGCCGGAAAACAGTGACCTTGAATCATTAATGGGCAATTCTTGCAAACCTTGTCAACTAGCACATATTGGCCTAAGGGTTCGACACTTTAATCGTAAACTCAAGAATTCAACAGCAACTTTTTATTGGATACTAAATTCATGCAAATATAGGAATGAGTGGACCCGGATCAATCAATGCAATAACAATAGTATCATAGAGAGAAAATGTACCAAGAATGACATCGGAGATGATGCATCTTCTCGGCACGATAGCATAAGCTCTAGCAGTGCTCTAGCTTCCGATCTTGCCGTTAAATCTTTCATCACAGTTTTACTACTAGTCCCACCTCCAGATTTCTCGGTGGTCTACCTCTACTAGCGGTGGTATTCATCTAGCACTCAAATCTTTCTTCTTTAACTTTCTCCCGACAATCTCTAATAAAATGCTCATGAGAACCAAGACTGAAACAAGCTCGCTCGGTCCCCAACACTCACCATAATGTTGCTCGCCACATTGTCGACACTCGGGCTTTCTAGGTCGCACATTACCCACACTTGCCATCAAGTAGCTTGAGCTTTAGACCCCGAATATGCTCTACCACGATCTCTGTGAATCCCCAATTGAAACTGTCATTCGAGGGTTTGTCTCTTTGGACCTCTTTGGTTGAGATTGAAATGGCTTGTTATCTGTCTTTTTCGACATCTCGGCCTCAATAGCAGCCTTTTCTTCTTTCTTTGTTCAATTCTTCGACTTTAAGAGCTCGATCAACCAATACTACAAATTCTTTCAACTCCAAAATTCCTACAAGCACTTTAATGTCCTCATTCAGCCCATCTTCAAATCTTCTACACATAATGGCCTCGGTGGACACACATTCTCGGGCATACTTGTTGAGTCTTACAAATTCGCATTCATACTGCTATGACATTTTCCCTCGCTTCAATTCAAGGAACTCTTTCCGTTTTGATCAATAAATCGCTGACTTATGTATTTCTTTCTAAATTCTTCCGGAAGAAATCCCAAGTAACTTTTTCTTTTGGCACCACTGCAACCAAAGTCTTCCACCGGTGGTAAGTCGAATCTCTCAAAAGTGATACAAGACACTTTAAGCATTCCTCGGGTGTACATGAGAGCTCATCAAATACACGGTAGAATTTTCAAGCCGAATTCCGCTTTCTCGGGATCATCATCGACCTTTGCTCTAAACTCTTGACCCCTTGTTTTCGAATCTTGTCAACCGGAGGCTTGTTCATTCTTACCAAATCTATACCTTGAGTAGCTACAGAATCGCCCGAGGTATAGGAGGGGTGGAGGAGGTTGAGCATTTGGATTTGCTCGAATAAATTCAAGATACCAATTGTTCATCATTTGGAGAAAGGCATCCCGAGCCTCATCTCCTTGTCTCAATGTCTCAGTGTCTATTTTCCACAAAGCGCGGTCCCTAAAGGGAGCGGCGCATTACTAGCAAAGATCATCAGCGCAGTTCCTTCAGGATCCATTACTATATTAAAACAAAACACGCTTTAGAATAATCAGAGTCACCACACTATCACAATATTTTTATGGCATGTATAGCTAGACTTTTACACACACTTTATTAGTCCGAGAACCGACTAAACCTGGCTCTGATACCACTAAATCTAACACCCCTTACCCGTTACCGTCACCGGAACAGGATACAAGGTATTACCAGAACATAACACATACCATTAAACATAACCAAGATATAAATATGTCATCCAATTTGATAGTGCATCGTATAATATATGTCTTGAACAATATTAGCCAACTTTAATGGCTTGTACAAAGTAGCTGGTCAAGTACTATAACTAATATTTTAAACCTAGACAAATATGACACGTAACAAAATAATTAAGCCTACTATACATGCCATAATTCAAAACGTTTAGTTCAAATACCCTAAAGTATGATAGTGCGGGTAGATCTTCACGATCCTTAACTCCTGAGCAAGCCGAAGGACACTATAAGATAAAAGAGAGAAACAAAGTAAGCTTATAGCTTATTAAGTAAGTATGTAAATACTAATTAAAGAATCTAACATGTTTACACAACAATTCAAGTATATCTACTTAACTTCACTATTCATTCCACTTTGATTAAGCTGTCTCTGCTGCGTCATATTCACTAAATAAATCATAACTCGAGTTACAAAACTTGAAATTCAAATCCATAAAATTTCCCTGAATCTAGACTCATAAAGATTTTTGCTAATTTTTTTATATAATTTTTGGTTCAGCCGATTAGTACAGTTTATTAGTTAAAATTTCCCCTGTTACACAGCTCGACTGATCTGACCTCTGTTCACTTCGAATTGAATTTCTCTCAGTACACAATTCAAACAACCCTGATGTCTATTTCATTTAAAACTAGTCTCAATAAGGAATTTAGGCATGTAAACTATATTTCTTAATTTGCTTTGTACAATTTTTAATGATTTTTCAAAGTTGGAACAGGGGATCACGTATTCATCCTAAGCAAGTCACATACAATTGTAAATATCTCAAAATATAGAAATCCTTTGCTTACTCTGTTTCTTTTATATGAAAGTAGACTCATTAAACTTTAATTTCACATCTTATTCAACCTCTAATTATATTCCTCCTATTTTTGGTGATTTTTTCAAAATCACGTCACTGCTACCATCTAAAAACAGTTTTAATGCTAATTTCACTCTTTCACAAATTCTTTATGCTAACCTCATTTTATCTTATATATGTATATACCACAAATCATTTTCACCACATTTCATTCACCATAAGTGTAGGTCCAAACCACAATATCACCACAAAACCATCCCGTTGAACAATTCGGATCAATCCTCGATATTTAATGGTTTCAAAGACACACCCCACCATCATACTTCGTTTAGTTCGGCTCTCTTGTACACATGGTGAACACTTAGTACCACTCATGCGACCTAGCCAATTTGTCTCGTAGCTCTCTTGTCTACATGGTGTCCTTCACTTGGAATCACGCATGCGACCTAGCTACATTTATCTTTCACGTAGCTCTCTTGTCTACATGGGATACATCTCGCACCACACATGTGACCTAGCTACTACTGTGGTGTCTCGTAGCTTTCTTGTACACATGATGTGCACTCAAAGCATCATACATGTGACCTAGCTACGCCCTCTATTTCATTCGATCTCTCCGAATGTTCAACCGGATCTCTCTCTATATTATTTCCATTCTTCCAATAGTCGATTTATATTTTAACATCAGCTAGTATATTTATATAATAGGCTGAAATATAAGAATGTACATGAAATTATTGTAATATTTACATACAACTTACCTTGGTGCAAAATGTAGAAATTTTGCAATTTAGTCCAAAACTTTTTCCTTCCCTGCTCAAGATCAATCCTGCGTCTTTCTTGATCTATAATAACACATTTAGCTCATTTAATACTCATACTATTTATTTCAATCCAAAATTACATCATGGAAAAATTACATTTTGCCCCTAACTTTACAAAATTACAATTTTGCCCCTAGGCTCGGAAATTTAATTTCAGCCCTTATTCTTATGTTTTATGATATGCTGAACATTTTCTCTTCTACAACAACATCAAATTCTCACTCTATCATATAGTTATGAACAATAGGTATTTTTACCGATTATGCTGCTTTTACTCGTTTTCACTTAAAACCGAGTAGTACAAGTTATTTAACATAATTTAAAACCTCATATTCTATCATAAAACATCAAAATACACAAATTTCACCTATGGGTATTTTTCCAAATATGAACCCTAGGTTAAATTATTACTAGCAAAAGCTTAATCGAGCTTCCGGGATTCCAAAAACGTAAAGAACATTAAAAACGGGGCTTGGAATCACTTACTATGGAGCTTGAAAATTGAAGAAACCCTAGCTATGGAGAGAGGGAGAATTCAGCACCAACTAAGGAGGATGATTGTAACGCCCCCACACCCGAGACCGTCGCCGGAGTCGAGTATGAGGTGTTACTAAGCTTAGTTTAACATTTTTAGAACTTTGAATTATTTGTTTCTACATTCACAGCTTTTAAGCTACTTGCGTCACAGTCACAAGAAAAATCATATCTTGAGTTACGAAACTCGAAATTAAGATCCGTAAATTTTCCCTGAATCTAGACTCTTAAAACTATCTACTAATTGTTTTCTAGAATTTTTGGTTGGGCCAATTAGTACAGTTTATTAGTTAAAGTTACCCTTGTTTCAAGACTCGACTGGTCTGACCTCTGTTTACTACGAACCACATTTCTCTCTGTAAAAAATTCATATGACTATGAGGTTTGTTTATACTAAAACTAGACTAAATAAGGATTCTGAGGATATAAAATACACCACCTAATTATATCTTTACAATTTATGGTGAATTTCTAAAGTAGGAACAGGGGATTCAGAAACTGCTATGACTCTGTTTCACTAAAATTAAAATATCTTCTAACATATACTTCCTTTACTTGTTTCATTTGTTTCATGTGAAACTAGACATAATAAGCTTCAATTTGATATGTATTTCACCACCAAATTCAATTTATATGATTTTTAGTAAATTTTCAAACTCACGTTAGTATTGCTGCGGTATTCTGTTTATGGTAAATTTCATCCTTTTTATGAGTTTTTATGCACTAAGTATCTTAATAGTTTTCCTTAACATCAAACATAATCTAAACTAACCATTTTCATAATTTATCATTATCAAGCATTTCCTCAACCATTTCACAACCATACCATAAGATCATTTACACAAAATGGGTATATTGCTATACATGCCATACTTAAATTTACAAGCCATTTACCAAAAATCTTCTGGATAGTGTGACTGAGCCTTCGACCTATCCCGACTCCTGAGCTGGCTTGTCCAAAACCACAATGAGTAAGAAGGAGGGAGTAAGCATAAATGCTTAGTAAGTTCATATGCAAATAATAAGTAACATAACAAACAGTTATACCAGTCAACATTAGCATACATCACTAAAACACATATCACATTTTTAATCATTTTTCATCATCTTATTACCTTATCGTGGTTGTATCAATACTCAACCCGAGGGTTAAATACATACCTGTCCAAAATATCCATTTCACATCACTTACCAATACGTCTCTTTACATCTCGAATATTCCTCCATTTGAGTAGAGCTTTACCCGTTGAACACATCGGAATATAATTTGGATACATGGATAACTTGCACATAAGTGCCATATATGAAATCAAGCAATCATGTAACCCGCCCATAAGCGAACTCGGACTCAACTCAACGAGCTCGGGCGTTCGTATCCATAAGTGAACTCGGACTCAACTCAACGAGTTCGGATGCCTAGTTACATCTCACGAACTCGGACTCAACTCAACGAGTTCGGACATTCGCATCCATAAGTGAACTCGGGCTCAACTCAACGAGTTCGGATGCTCAACCATCCTAGTGACATGTCACTTGTATCCTAATTATTCCTAAGGTTCAAACGGGCTTTTTCCTCGAACACTTATCCTTGCCGTCTTCCGTAGAATGCCGAAATCAATACTCGGTAACAATTATATTTAACAAGTAGTTCACATAATTTACATATTATTTGAAATTAACCACAAAGCATACATTTCATAATAAAATTCAGCATAACACATAATTAATATCAATAACTTAAAAATAACAATTATGCTACATTATTTACACATGAACTTACCTTGGTACCAAAATACAAAGATTTTGCAATTTAGTCCACAATCTTTTCTTTTCCTCGATTGAGGTCGATTCCACGTCTTTCTTGATCTAAAATAACACATTTAGCTTATTTAATACTCACATTATCAAATTAATCCTTAACTCAAAATTTGGCAAAATTACAATTTTACCCTAAACTTTTGCATATTTACATTTTTGCCCCTAGGCTCTGGATTAAACTTTATTCCTTATTCTTATGTTTTACAACATGCTGATCACTTTTCTCTTCTATGGCAACATCAAATTCTCACTCTAACATGTACTTGTGACTATTAGGTATTTTTACCGATTAAGCCCTTTTACTCTTTTTGCTTAAAATCGAGTAGTACAAGTTGTCTAACATAATTTAAAACTTCATATTCTATCATAAAACATCAAAATACATAAATTTCACCTATGGGTATTTTTCCAAATATAAACCCTAGGTTAAATTATTGCTAACATAAGCTTTATCGAGTTATGGGATCTCAAAAACGTAAAAATCATTAAAAGCGGGCTTGGAATCACTTACTATGGAGCTTGGAAGCTTGAAACAAACCCTAGCTATGGAGAACCCTTGAAATTTCGGCCTAATGAAGAAGATGGACAAAATTGGCTTTTAATTTTGTTTTAATTCATTTTAATAACTAAATGACCAAAATACCCTTACTACTAAACTTTCCAAAAATTCCTTCCATGTCCTAATTTTGTCCATGAACTTAAAATTGGTAAAATTGCTATTTAAGACCTCCTCATTAATATTCCAAAACAATTTCATACTAAAAACTTCTAGAATGCAAGTTTTGCAACTTATTCGATTTAGTCCCTACTTTCAATTTAAGCACTTTAGGCATAGAATTTCATCACGAAATTTTCACACAATCATGCAATCATATCATAAACATCAAAATCATTGTAAAATAATTATTTCTATCTCGGATTTGTGGTCACGAAACCACTATTCCGATTAAGCCCTAATTTAGGATATTACAATGATGATCAATTTTGTGTTATTTTTCCCATTTTATTTCATTTAATATCCAAATGACCAAAATGCCCCTCCTTACTAAACTTTCAAAAATTCCTTCCATGTCCTAATTTTGTCCATGAACTTAAAATTGGTCAAATTGCTATTTAAGACCTCCTAATTAATATTCCAAAACAATTTCATACTAAAAACTTCTGGGATGCAAATTTTGCAACTTATTCGATTTAGTCCCTACTTTCAATTTAAGCACTTTAGGCATAGAATTTCATCACGAAATTTTCACACAATCATGCAATCATATCATAAACCCCAAAATAATTATAAAACAATTATTTCTATCTCGGATTTGTGGTCACGAAACCACTATTCCGATTAGGCCCTAATTCGGGTTGTCACAAGTTGTATGCAAATAATACAACTACATTGTCATTATATGTGATGAGTTAATTTAGCATGAATTACTTGATTTTGGAAATGAGAATGCATGATGATAATTTAGATAGTAGAATTCCCATTTGAACCATAAGAAATAAATTGGATATTTATGCCATGACGTATGGGTTATTGTGAGCTAGTGTAAGACATGTCTGGGACAAGCATCGGCCACATTACGAGAGCTAGTGTAAGACCATGTTTGGGGCATGGCATCGGCATTGAAACAAGAGCTAGTGTAAGACATGTCTGGGACATGCATCAGCCTTAAGATGTAAGCTAGTGTAAAACATGTCTCAGACATGCATCAACTTCGAGTTGAGCTAGTGTAAGACCATGTCCAGGACATGGCATCGGCATCCTACCCTATGTTGAGGCTCATTGAATATCCGGTAGTGTTCTGAATGGCTCAAAGGTGAGAGTTATGGTTTAAAATCAAGAGAAAAGTATAACAATGTTGTAAGTGATACAGGTACCTATTCAGTTTGTGTGAGACGTAAGTTTAATATATATATTATATGATAAGTGTTAGATTGTGATGAATAAGTTGTGTTTATGCCTATTTATATCAAGAGCATGTTGATGAATGGTATAGTTGTTGCTATGTGTTTGCATACTTCTTACTAAGGTTTATGCTTACTCCCTCTCTTCTCTATTTTCTTATAGTGTCGCCTAAATAGCTTAAGGATCAACAGACGTCGGAGGCCATGATCACACTATCATTCGAAGCACTCGGTATAGTTAGATTTCTTGTTTTTGTGTATGGTATGCATAGGGCTAGAATTTAATGTTTTGTGTCATTGAGAAATAGCCAAATGTCTTGGCTTGGGATAAGTATATTTATTTTGTATAAGGCCATGGATAATGGTCAATGCTCTTTTGATATTTATATAGAAGATAATATTTTCATGGATGAGTAAAATGCACAAATAAAATGTTGTCCATCATGGTTAGTTTGGCTATGTGATGTGCTCTTATTTTGGTATAGATTGATTTTATACAGGTTATATAAATAAGGGTGACAAATAGGCTTGGTAAATAGCCTTATTTTGTCCACACTGGTAGGCATACGGGCATGTGTCCACATAGGCTTGTGATCCGACCATGTATCCCCTGCATGTAAAATTTGCAAGTCAGTATGCATGGTAGTAAACGCACGAGTAGAGACACTGTCGTGTGTCTCAACCGTGTGAAAAGCATGGCCTAGCACACGGGCGTGTGCCTTGGCCATGTGACCCTTAAGGATTACTGACGTCAGAAATAGAATGTCTAGGTTTTTGCACACGGGCTAGGACACGGGCGTGTCATGGCTGTGTGAAGGACATGGGCCAGGGATACGGGAGTGTACCAGGTTGTGTGAAAACCCCTGTAGGTGTGAATTTAGAATTAATTCCACACATGAGGGACATAGGCGTTTCCCTGTATTATTTAGGTCGTGTGAGTCACACGGGCGAACAGCACGACCATGTCGAATTGGTCACACGGGCGTGTTACCCCTCCCACACAGGCATGTGCCCCTATGGCTAGTAACATTTTTCAGGGTTTGTGGTAAGACCCGAATCATTCCCAAATGGTTTTAAATGAATGTTTAGAGCCTAGTAGGCTTTTTTTATGGAGTTTTTGATTTAGAGTAGAAAAGTTTAAAAATTTGACCAAATTTTGATGACTAAAAAATGTGAGAATGTATGTGACTGAGTTAGGTAACACCTCGTATTCTGTCCCGGCGTAAGGTACGAGTGTGGGGTGTTACACTACTTCTAAAAGAGATACTATAGATAAAGGATCTTATTTGTACCATCAAATCATATACATAAGAAACACATTATAGATCTTCTCAAGTTCTAACGGTGATCTCATACAGTCTCATTCTCTCAATAATCTCATACAGCCCACAAAATCACGAACTCAACTTCTCTTTATATCTAAATCGAGAAATTCCATTCCCACTATAATACTTTCACAAATTCCCAGTTTTCTAACTGAAATTCAATGCTTTTACGTATTAAGCCCGCATATGTTTTCTGCCAATTTGAAATTGCTTTTAAACTGTCACGAATTACTTTTATTTCTCTTCAGTCTTTCTAATCACATCGACCCCATAATTCTTTTTATCAAAATTCGAATCAATACAATGAAGTTCAATAATTGCAGCCATACCATACTCATACAATGTTATCTTAGTACTCATCTCATAACTATTATTATACGCAAACTTATCAACAGTAAATGTCTTTCTTAGTTGCTTTCAAATTTTAAAACACAATAACGAAACATTACCTTGTGAATCTGAATCTCTCATTCAGATTAACCATCTGTTGAAGAATATAATTCGATGCTAAATTGAAACCATTTTTCTAAAGCTTACTGTAGTTTTCTACCAAATCACAAAAAAAAAATTCAAGTCTCTACCCGAAATAATGGAGCCTGGCACGCTGTGTGATCTAAAAATCTCTAATATGTAGAACTCAGCTAATCTATCAAAAGAGAAATTCGTACATACGGAGATAAAATATGCAGACTTTTTCAAACAGTCAATAATTGTTCATATAAGATCTATCATTTACAAAAATTCATCGAAATTCTATTTCAATACTACTCAGATATCAACACATGCTATAACAGTCGCGAAGACACTTGATGATTAGCGTTAACTAGTTGATAGATCAGATAGTTGGATACAAAGGTAGAAATATCGTGTTAGGTAGAAATATCGCGTTTCATGCTCATTCAGCAGTACAATTGTCTCATATTATTGTACATCTTAGTACTCCCCGAATGAATAAATAATTACCACTGTGAGCTATATGTAACAATTGTTGCATAAACTCTGGAATTCTCGGTACACGAACTCTATCTTGAAACAACAAACAATCAGTGGTTCCAATTTGAAATTTCTAAATCATGAGTCAATTTACGTTGAGTCCCTTTTTAACTTGCAATTCACTGATACATTTCTGAATTTCACAAATTTGCTGAATGCTTTTAATACAGCTAATATTTGTCTATCATCTGATTAGATCAATCACGTATTCATCGCTTGTAAAATAGACAAAGGTTTCCTGTTCAGAATATTCGTGACTATAATCATTCTTCCCTATATGAAAATCAATTTCTAACTCAAATCCTTTTTACGGTTCAGGCCATTTTTGTTGTCCCAATTTTTAGATTTCTCTATAATATCAAATATTTTAAACTCTTGCACTCAACAAATAGGTTACATTACTCACCAAACAATTAATGCGGCTAATTATTCAGCACAAACATAATGTCAACCATTTCTTTTTCGTGTGTCATATAACTCTTTTCATGCAGCTTTAATTGTATACAACATAAGCAAACACTATTCTTTCTTGTACTAGAACCCATTGAAAACCATTCAATGACGTATGATTGAAAATCATAAACTCTTTACCTGACGCAAGCTGAACTAGAACTGATGCTTCAATTAACAATGTCTTCAACTGTTTACCACTTTAATAATAAGTATCATATCATGCAGACTTTACAAGCACAATGATTTCATCAATAAAAAAAACTTTAATTTACCAAAAAAATTCTCAATAAAACCGTTCTGATAAATATAATTCAGTATCAAGTCTTCTAGAATATGAATTCTTTATTCGGACTATTTATCAGTTAACCCATGAACATAAAAAAATTTCTGTATGGATATGAGGATAAACTCGAACACATATAACTCCTTTAACCTTTCAAGAAAATAGCTCAAATCAAACTAAACCACTGAATTGGTCTCGACTGTCGAACAATAACTTTTCAATTATTAATCAATGGAGCTTTGAACTATACTTAAGCTACAACCATCAAATAGATTAAAATCATGTGCCATAATAAGGCCGACATCTCAACCGTATAGATATATAATGTTCCAGTTATCAATAATGCATTTTGAACACAAGAGAAATTTGAATATGATTTTTACAGCAACCAATGCAAAAACACAACCTCTATAAATTTAATGACAATATCATTGTATTCCCATGATCAAACCAAAAATTTTAATCATATTAGATATAATCATCTTCGTCAAAAGAATATCTCTTGTAGACAATCACATATAATCATAATAAAATCGAGGTAGCAAAATCTTAAATTATTGAGCTATACAGAATTTTTGGAAATTACAACCCATATAGAATGATAAAGATCCCAATGATATCCTAGAAAATTTCTAGAAGGAAGAACAACACTCATAAACACTAAAATCAACGGTAGCAGAAGTAATATAATCTTCAAGTATATTCAACAGAACAATAACCAATAGAAATAGAATACCAGCAATCATACAGATTTTACCATTGAGTTTTCTATCAACACAATGGAATAGAATACCAGAGAAAAATAAAGCAATGCCGATCATAAACCATATAGACCACAGTGCTTTTGTCTAACAGTATGTTTAGCTAACGTTCTCATACGATAATAATTCCTTTTGAAATTAAACAGTCACACATACTTCTGAGAATAATTGTACACATAGAATGTCTAGAAGAAACCATAGTAACTGCCCAACTATAACCATTGCATTCAGCTATCATTTCAATTCAAACATTACTCCACTGTCTAATTCTGTCATCATTGATTTCACATTATCTCATCACTAGCAGAAATCAATTCAGAAGAATTTCCAGTTAATACGTTCTTTGGACATCATACCTAAATACTTTTGTCTCATCGAATTCAACTTCTTCTTTAACAGTGACTTTGCATATTACGAATGGCCTTCAACACGATTCAATATCTTTTCTGTTACTATCTTTACTTGCGAACTCATTCTCTTATATAATCACAGTACTAATCCTTCAATCACGAAACTCTGTAATTCCACACTTGTAAGCTTATTTAATCTATATAATACGAATTTCATTACAATACTTTACTGATGAGGGGGTGAAGGTTGTAAAGGCTAAAATTTAACTCTCACATAAACATGCATATTACACATACTATTATGAATGGCCAGTTCATTACTAATTCCACATTCCCAAAGTACCTAACAATCATTTATTTATGATCACTTTTTGTGCTTAACACATAGCTCATATGCTAAATCAAATCATTAATTCAAAATCAAAATATTCACATAACAATCATAGACCAAACATCACAACTCATATACTCATATAATTATAACATTTATCAATAGCAGAATATCATGCACTCTGATTCATACCTCTATGAGTTTCAACTCATCACCAACACATTTTCACTCAAGCGTTTGAGTGTAACATTCTGTACTATCGGTGACTCGATTGGGAAGCATATCTATCTAACTAAAATAATTCTCGTTAGAATTGGAAGATATCACACTATCACAGGTTAAATATGGCATGTATAGCTAGATTCTCACTTGCTACGTTAGTCCTAGAATCAACAAAATCGTAACTTTGATACCAATAAAATATGACACCCCTAACCCGTATTCATAGCTAGAATAGGGTTACGAGGCATTACCGATCAATCACAATGTAAATTATATATTTGCACATCAACATCAATAAAATATAATATCAATGTCCCTTATAAGGCTCTACGAGAACTTAAATCATGCTTAGAAGTGGTTCGGGACTACACCAATAACATTTGCAAACTTTGGGAAACTTAAAAAATTTTCTAGTATTCAGGGGTCACACACCCGTGTGAACAGGCCGTGTGCCTCACACGGCCACCAAACACTCTAGTGTCACAGACCGTGCGAAAACAGGGCATACATACTGACTTGTACCACATGGCCAAGGACACGTTCATATGCCATGGCCGTGGGAAATATGGAGAGGTTACTGACTTAGGTCACACGGCCAGTGACATGCCCATGTGTCAGGTTGTGTACCACACACGGCCAGTAGACACGCCCGTGTGTTTAGGCCGTGCCAATCCTGTAGGGTATACTGACTTAAATTCAAAGGGCTACCCCAAGGGACACACAACCGTGTACCAAGGCCGTGTGTCACACACGGTCGAGCCACACGCCTGTGTACTCAGCCACGTGGAGTGAAAATAGGCTTGGTTTAAGCCACATTTCTCACCTTCCTCATGCATACCTAAAACACAACATTTTGCACCATTTCAATACATTAATAGAAGCCAAAACATGTTATTTTATGCACCAAAAATGTTATACCAATTCCCTCCATTTCATTGACTCAAATCATAACCATTTCCTGTATAAAACACATACCAAAACACATATCACATTCATCAATTCAACCTATTTCAAATATGTATTTTATCATCATCAATCACACACTAATCTTAACTCATAAATCATCTACTAACCATTCACTGGTCAAGTTTAAAACCGTGCATTATATAAGAAAATACTCATCACTTATAAAATAATAAATAAACAACTTGAACCATCACCAAGTACACTAAAATTATGCCATAACATAATGCATCCTTTACACATCAAAATAAGAACATTTTCAAGCCACATCTCATGGCTAATTGCATCAAACACATAAGCATTAGTTGCCAAATTGATTGTACTCATCAAATAGCCATAAAGCCTATACATGCCATATAACCAAGTCACAAGTGTATAAATATCGAAATAAAAAATCAGATAGTGTAATGTGATCTCCGCCGACTTCCAACCCGAACGAACGTCTGAATCACTATAAAACATAGAAAAATAACACAAAGTAAGCCATAAAGCTTAGTAAGCTTTTATGATAATAAACTCATATTATTAAATAATTGCATTAAAAACCATTATTCAAAACATGATATAATTTATATGATTGCACCATTCTATCTCGAATTCATGCACATAGTTAATCAAGATTTTCATGAGTTTATTCATTCAAAACACATATGGTTTGAATACTTCTTATCAATTCATTCACATCTTCATATGCATAAGCAATTATATATAAACTTTATACAATTTAATTTCCATCACCTTTTCTTTAGCCAAGTGAATTATGTGAAATATCATCAAATAACAATATTTCGCACACTATATGTCATATGTATATTTAGTTAAAAAAATTATAACACATATCTCACATATCATTCAATTCTTACCTCATTATAGCCAAATAAACACATTTTGGCATGAAACATACTTATATACAATTCTTTCTCATTTCACATACATGATACACTAAGAATTTACCAAATTACCTTCATTTGATTCTCATATAGGTTCTGTACGTACTTGTATCACTTAATTCGATTGTACTTTGATTTTCATCTTGACTTTGCCCATTGAACCATTTGAAATTGTTAAGGATACTCAGAAATCACAATAGCTTGTACAATGTCATATCTCGGATATGGTCTTACATGTTATCACGTATCGATCCCACTATCCCATACAGGGTTTTATACGAAATCATATAATGATGTCAATGTCCCAAATATGGTCTTACATGTAATCACAATACAATTTCAATGTCCCATACATGGTCTTACATGTAATCACCTTTCGGTAAACCTAATGTCATGACATTTGTATCCTATACTATTCCTAGGTTCGTACGGGAATTTCAGATGTCATAGCTCTATTGATTCTTGCTCGTAATCATGATCATTCAGCATTCAATTCAATTCAATAATAAATAAGAATTTATAAGACAATTTAAGTACGTTTATTAGCATACGAACTTACCTCGTTCGCTGTAACGATGAATTAGATCGACTAATCCGATATCCGTTCTAGATTCGAATCTCATTTTTCCCAATCTATATAATAACAAAATTTATTTATTTAATCATTAATTCATTCAACTTAACACAATTTACACATTTTGGAAAAATTACACTTTTGCCCCTATTATTTCACATTTTTGCAATTTAGTCCTTATCACATAAAATCACAATTTCATGAAATTAAACACAAACCCAAGCTAGCAAAAGTTTCCATATATTAATATCAGCCCATATTTTTCATTTATTCACACTTTTAACCACCACATTTCATATTGTCTCAATTTAGCCCCTTTTTTTTCTGTTTTCTCTAAAAATCACTTTATAAAACTTGTGTATCTAACAACAAGATTTCATATTTCATCATAAAACATCAAAGAATACATATATTCATCAATGGAAACTTGCAAAATCTTTAACAGTTTTGAAATCAGAGATAAGGCTAGCTAGATTAAGCTACAACGATCTCAAAAACATAAAAATTATTTAAAACGAGACAAAAATGAACCTTCAATTGAGCATCAACATGGCCGAACCCTAGCAAGCTTTCTTCCATGGTTTTTCATTTCCATATTCGGTTGATGATAAATTAATGAAGATGATAATTTGACTTTATTTTAATTATTTTATCATTTTAACCATTTTACCATTTTAACCTTTAATAACAGTTAAAATTTCCATTATACCAAGCCATAGAATTCCAATATCAAAATTTATGGGATAATTACCATTTAAGGACTCCCACTATTTAATATCATAGCCATTTAATACCTTTAACTTATAGAATTTGACTTTTATGCTTTACGCGATTTAGTCCTTTTTACCTAATTAACCACTCAAACGGTAAAATTTCTTTACAAAATTTTCACACAAACATTCTATCATACTTTAAATATTATTAAAATAATAAAATAAATATTTTGACTTCGGATTGTGGTCCCAAAACCACTGTTCTGATTAACCCTAAAAATGGGCTATTACATCGGTAGATTTTAATGTTTTGACCACGGTTATAATGGCATGCATAGGAAAATTATATTTAAAGTTTGATTTGAATGCTAAGTGTTTAATTTTTCATGTATACATATGATATTTTTTTATACCATTTGGAAATGGTTAGTTTTGTGTCATTTATATGGTTTTGATGGATGAGAGAAATGGTCCAAATGGTAAGGTTATTTTGATATTGCATAGATATAGTATGGTATGTTTGAAATGTGGTTAATTGTGATTTGTTTTGGTATGGAAATAAGTTAGTTAATGAATGGTTAAGTCGACACATGTTTAGGTATGTTTGATGTATGTGTTTAAGGTGTCTATATGGCATATTGGTTGGATGGTTAAATAGCCTAATGAATTGGTCTTATTATGCACATTATGGACATGTTTAAGGTATTGGTTAAATTTACAAGTTGTTTGTAGGTTCATGTTTGAATGGGTGAAATAAATGGCTTGATTTTGGCCATTTTCTTGTCCACACGACCGTGTCTCCCTTGTAGGTTTTGAATATTTAAAGTCAGACAGTTACACAGCTTTCAAGAGTTATACGGCCTAGCATACAGACGTGTGGCTTGGCCGTATGACCTAAGTTAGAGAGTTACACGGGCACGGACACGGGCTCGGACATGGTCGTGTGTCCCTATTTTGAATGTTACACGAGTTGAGACATAGACGTGTGTCTCAGTCGTGTGACCTCTGCAGTATGAATTTTTCTAACTTTTTTCTTATTGTTCAAATGTTCCTGATTTAGTCCCGAATCATTTCTAAAGTGTTTCTATGGCCTAGAGGGCTCGAATAAGGGACGATATGCTTATGTTTGAATGAATTATGCTATGATTTATGAAATATTTTGAAATGAATGTTTCTAAGTTACGCATTTATTGTGATGCTCCGTAACCCTATTCGATTGACCGATACGGGTTAAGGGTGTTACAAAAAGCCTACCTATTGAATTAACCCTTAGTGAACCTCATTGAGCTTAACACACCTTTTCTTGATTAACCTGTGAATGTTAACCCATAACCTAAATGTTTTTGTTGTGACTCTTTCCCATTTTATTGACTTCTTTATTATCGAGATATGATTTGATTAGTTGCCTAACTATACTCTTTGTTTGAATTGTTGAATTCTTTTATTGTTCTAGTTAAACAAATAAAAAAAAATTGATTAATTTCTTGTTGGTTGAGCTTGAACAGTTTATTTCTTATTTTATTGAGAAGCTCATTTTTATTTTGAATCGTTTTGATTGATGCACTTCCTTTTAATTTGGCATTTGTTTATCTTTTTCTAATTTGGTAATTTATCAATTCAATCTCGATTATAACCAACTTTTCTGGCCTTTTTCCACACCCTTAACCTAAGCACCATTACAACCTCTTAAAGACCTTTTGATATGTGTTTCATATCATTTTATAATGGTGGAGATTTGATTTTCAAGCAAGCTTATGGTAATAACATTTTTTGTTCGACTGTTGAGTACATATTTCTTGAACCTTAAACACTTTGAGTGAATCTTTAGTGAAGATGTCAATTCTTGTTGATTTTAAATTAAAGGTAATTACTTCAGTAAGAGGAGACACCTATGTTTTCGTGCTTTAAAAATTTTAGCTTGAATTGTTTGAATCTTTAGTGCCCTTTTAGTTTAATTATCAAAGCATGATTGTTTTCGAATTATTTTTAAGACATTATTGATGAGAATTACAAGTTGAAAAAGATTAACCTTGATGTGAGCTGAGGATTTTTCTTGAGGACAAGCAAACACTTAAGTGTGGGGATATTTAATAAGTGATAAATGTAACATATTTTAATCCCATTCTTGATGCATTTTTGGATGATTATTTATGCAAAATGGTGAATTGTATGCTCCTAATCCTTTGAATTCATGTTTCTATACTTAGGAGAGCATTTGGGAGCAAAACTAGCAAAAATCAGACAAATAGAGAAAATTTCAAGTGCCACACGGGCTAGGCCTTCCCATACTAGCTTGACATACTATCATGTGGCAGACCATGTCAATTTCATAACTTGCATCCAAAACACACAGAAAAACGTAATTTTTAGGCTTTTTGAGGATTCTAAAGTCTATAAATACCAAATAGAAGAAGAGAAAAGGGGAAGCATTAGAGAATATTGAAGAAAACAACTCGAAGAACACCATTCGAGGCAACTCCAAAGCAGATTTCCATCAAGATTGAAGATTTCCTTTTAATTTCTTTTGAGGTTTTTATGAGTTTCCTTATTTCTTGTGGTCATTCTGTCTTTAAGATGTTTTTATTCACATTTATGAAATAATTCTCTGGATACCTAGGGAAGATGAACCCTATGATGAATTCTATTATTTGATTTCTATTTTACGTGATAAATACTTGATTCTTGCTCCCAATTTTGTGTGCTTATCTCTTATTTTAATATTTTGGGGATAATAATCCATGTTTAATGTGCTTAAATCAGAGGAGGAAAAGTCATTGTTTAAGAGTATATCTAGCATAATTGAGTGGAGTTGCATGCACTTTTAGAAATTGGACAACATAAATCTACCGAATTAGAGTAAAATCTAATAGGGGAATCCATAAATTGAGTTAATGCGATAATACGAGTTTTAATTAGAAAGAAATTTCAATTAATAAACCTAGAGTTAGTTTCTCTTACTCTCAAAAGAGATATTAGTGTAATTTAGGGATTTCTACGAATCAAGATACCAAGGGAATAAATCATTTAATTCAGATTCATAATGATAGATGAAGTCTAGCTGGATTCCTTCCTGGGTATTGTTTCTCTCATTCGTTATTATTCATTTATTTTCCTGATTCATTCTCTATTGAGTTCTTTAGTTAAATTAATTTAGTAATTTTAGTTTAAAAAAATTACTCCAATTTGTTGGCTAAATAATAGGAAAATGGTAATTACTAGTACTTTTAGTCCTCGTGATACGATATCTTTGCTCACTGTAGCTGTATTATTATTTATAGGCGCACTTGTTTTTGTCGTATTTTTAGTTAGTAACGTGACACATATCAAAACCACCTTCAACAAGCATGATAAACTCTCCTTTCTTATACTCAAGATACAATTCCCTGACATACTTCTTCTTAATCTCTTGCCTAGAAGAACATTCAATTGATTCTATCCATTAGAACATAACTAGTTACAATTAACCACCATGAATGGCTTCCTTATTCAACAAAGAAACCTCACACTGAACATGCTCAGTTTAGGTACATTCAAGCCACTCTAAGACATGTTTTATTGTCTCGAGCCAATACTCAACTACCAAAGGATCAACTATATTGTATTCAACAAAGTGTTGTAAAAAATTAATGAAAGAATACATGTTGAATTGGTGATCAGAATATGAAACTATATGTTTAAAAATGTTTAAATTTTACTTTTTGAGTAAACCTTAATCTTGTAAGCAAAATGTATAATATGGGTGAGTTAGTAAATATTGTAATTAGTTAAAAATGTTTAATGAGTTAGCTAAGAGACAAGTAGGAAGTGTTATATAACATTGATAAGTATATGAAACATTTTTAAATGTAAGTTAAGGTAAGCTTGCAAAAGCTAGGTACTATATGAGATACACGATCGAAATTTTAAAATTAATTTGGTAAAAATGTGCCCTTGGTAAGATGAGTAATTACATGAAACTTTGGTTGGTGACATGATTGAATCAAGGTGATCTATATGATTGTTTTAATGTAAATGACTATGCTAAACAATGGAAAAGAAATGTGTAAGTGCTCCTAATGTGAGATTTCATATGATCATTTCTTAAATGCCCTGGTAGCTTGGTGGAAATAGAGTAAGATATTTTGGCATGCCAATAAGAATTGTGATAGCACTAAATAAATATATTGTCTATGGGGTTGTGGAGTATACAAGAAATATATATGTGATTACACTATTAGTACCTTTAAAGTGTTAGGAGGGTTTAGGGTTCAGGAGTATGCATTTTAATTGCCTAAATTATTGATACATTAGGTGTTTTGGTTGGTTGCACTATAACTGCATTATAGTGTTTGTGAAGGGTAAATTCCATATAGAGAAAGCATTGTATGAAACAAAGGTAACATGTCATCTTGTATCCCTTTCTAATTATTTAATAACATTTTCACAACTTTTTACATATCATTAATACATAATTTTGGTAATTTTTTTTAACTTGAACCTTGAACCTCAAACCCTAAATTCCAAACTCCAAACCATAAACCCAAATCTCGAATCTTGAACCTTAAACCTTGAAATTTACCTTTTTATTTAGTGTTTAGGGTTGAAGTTCAAAGTTTGGGGTTTGGGGTTTAGGGTTCAGGGTTTAGGATTCAAAATTTAGGTTCGGGTTCATGGTTCAAGGTTTTGGGTTCGAGGTTCAAATTCAGGGTTATTGTTTAAAAAATATCAAAATTATATATCAATGTTATAGAAAAATTACTAAAATATCATTAAATAATTGGAAAGGCATACAAGGTGGTGTGGCGTCACTATTTCATACAATCCTTTCTCTTTTCACATATCCTACTTATAGTCCAGCATTACTTATTAAGAGATACAAAGGAAACTATATTAGTCACCATGACTAAAATTGTGACATGATATAACTATTGAATTGGTATATATTGTGAATGAATTGGTCAAAAGAACTAAAGAATTCTTATATTTGTTAAGAGATCTAATATTTGTATATGATATATGATTTTGAAGATTGGCAATTGTACTTGAAATTAGGTTGAGAAATAAATGCATTGTATATTAAATACGAACAAAGGTATAAAAATGTGTTAAAGCTGTAAATTAAATTGTGATATTAAATATCTAAATTTGAATAATAATAATAAATATAATAATAATAATAATAATAATAATAATAATGGATTTGATAATTGAGACTGAGAATTAAATGTACACTTATAAAAGCATGAGAACTTGGTCTCTAAGTAATGAAAATTTGTATTGAGAGTTGATGCATTGATAAGCTAGTAAACATAAGGGGTATTAACAACTATGGCTCGATATAGAGAACTTGGTCTATTAAGTAATGAAAATTTAGTTGAAGTCACTAAAAGGGAAAGGCACAAGTAATTTGTATAGTGGAAAGATAGATAATGAACTTAATTGGTTATGCAAAGATTTCTAATATTGTATAGTGCGGGTCCATGACATGTGTCGGTCCGAAAGACCTAATTATTGTTACCTAAAAGGGCAAGCAGAAAAGTTCTGTAATGGCCGGAGGTATCGGAATAGACAGCGTCGTTCAAAGTCTTCCCATATTTTTTACGATATTCTGCCTTTATGTAATGCATGTCAACCTCAGCTCTTGTAACCACAATCCTGATTAGGTCAGTGTCCGCCGTTCCAATACCTTTCATTGCTTTTCGCAACGCCTGCAGTTGGAAACAAAAATGAACCAACTATTCTATTATATTTAAGTTGCAACAAATATGGGGAACTAGGAAACGAAGTAAAACTCACCTTTGCATAGAACCTTGGAGGACCTTCAGCACATCTTAATATTGTCTTAAGGGCATATTCAAAGTTCTTGTGAGTTTCATCTCGTATTGCCTGCATTAAGTGACATGGGGATTGATACATGGAAGACTAACTCAATACTACATATAATAATGTGGGGATAAAAGTTTACCTTCTCCAATGTTTTCTTGAACATGGTTTTGTAGATGTCACTAACAGCACAAAGGTGTGCCCTACTTCTATCACTGAATATCTGTATGAAAATCTTTCCCGTAAGACCAAATTTCCTAGCCGCTTTGTTCAGTGCTTTAGCGTCTTCCTCTACCAACGTTTCATCGTATTCTGGGCCTTCGTAGCGGGATGTGGTTAAAAAGGCAAGTAGTAACTGTAATTTCAATTCAAACCCATTATTCTCAACTCGTACAGGCTTGAGTTTAACCGCAAAATTTAATGATCAATGGATTGTATATGAAGTAAACTCACAATACACAACTCAAGTAACAATAAGACAATCAGTGAGCAATTCTTCCAAAAACTTAAGTACAACTTATGAATGTAATCGCTCTCTTCCTATGGCTCTTCTACAATAAACCTTTATTAGAGAACATGAAATTTAAACACATAAACAACTAATTTGGATCCACAAAGTTATACCAGATATGTACTTAACATAGATGTGATTTTCATCTTGAACAGCAAAACCTAAAAGGAAAAATATATATAAAAAACAAAGAAAGCTAAGAAAAAAGAGACCTTTTTATGTTCACCAGATAGTTCAGCTTCAATGTCGTCTTCAAGATTACTTCCAACATTTGAGAAATAAGCTCGTTTAAGCTGTCCAATTTGCGATGGAGTTCGAGAACATACGATTTCTGTCACTGCTTTTTGATCTTTAACTGCTCCTTTCAAAGCTTTCTTCAAAATGAAAGCATCTCGTTCTCCTGGTTCGTGCATCCATAGCAATACTGCTTTCTAAGATCATTTTTTTTTTTTGGCAAATATCAGTCGATTTTGTTGATTGTAGCCGGAAATGGGTTTGGATTTTTGTTGAAAATTGAGTAAGAATTTTAGCAGAAAATATATTGTTACCTTGAGATGACCGGTGAGCTCTGAGGACAAACGTTTCCGAAGTTCATGACCATATGTGGATTCGTATTCTTGTTCGATAAGGGAGCGTTGTGTGGCATCTCTGTGAGCTATAATATTGATGATTGCCGCAGCATCACATCCTATGCCTGAAAATGTAACGGAAACGGACAATGATATCGTTGCACATGCAATAATGAATCATCAAATCCATGCAATGATATCTCCAATTAAATTTTCGCCAAAACAAACACTAGGAAATTAACATCAGTTCATTCAGTTATCTTTAAACTTGTAAATGAAAACTAGCTTGTGCAGCTCCTTTTAAACCCCACACATACACACAAAAAAAAAGGTGAATAAACGACAGATTGTAAAGAAATGAAAATGTTATCACCTTTGAAGGCACGGTAGATTTGCATGGCATCATCACGGTGGGAAGGTGCCACAGCAGGTACTTTCAGAGTCGACATTTCTCGTTTCCCCTCTCTCTCTTTCTTTCTTTCTTTCACGTTTTGAGGAAATTAGGTAGAAAAGGGAAAGAGGGTGAAGGTCAATATGAGTATGGATATGCAATAAAAAGAACGTAAACATAGGTTCCTTCCCCCATGTATTTTGGAAAATCCACCAATTTACAACTGCCCCATATATACTCTCATCCCTCTATAATTTTAAACACTTCAAATCGTCGTAGAACTCATCCAAAAAAGATTTAAAAAACTTCACATTTAAACAGTATATATATAAAGTTATTTGATGATAAAGTTAGTTGTTTTTCTAAATATAAAGATTAGAAATATTTATTATAGAAAATAGATTATACGGTTTTTAGCTATGTTTTTAGTGGCGTTTGGATAAAAAACGCCGCTACAGATCGAGAAATAGTAGCATTTTTTGAAAAACACCGCTATAGATAGAGAATTAACGGCGCTTTTCGAAAAATGCCGCTATAGTCGAGCATTAGTAGCACTTTTTAAAAAACGACTCTAAAGGTCGACCATTAGCGGCGCTTTTTGAAAATCACCACTACAGATCAAGCATTAGTGGCATTTTTTAGAAAATGATGCTATAGATTGAGCATTAGCGACGACTTTTGTATAACGCCGCTACAGGTCAAGCATTTGTGACGCTTAAAAGAGCTTTAGTGGCATTAGCGACGCTTTTTGAAAAACATTACTATAGATCAAGCTTTAGCGACGCTTAATCAAAAATGCCACAAAAAACATTTTATTTGTCTATTTATTATTTAACTGGTTTATTTATATTAATTAAAATATAATTTATTTTAATTAAATATTTTAATTCTTTAGAAAATAATGACACATAAAAAATTTGAAAGTAAAACATAGAAAAATATTTGTTAAAAATGAAAAATTAAAATGTTATTTTTTAAATAATTTTAAAGTTTTTTGGGTATATGATTGATTTTTTAATTTATATATTAAATAATTTCTTATATAATCGTAAAAGAGATAGTATTAATTTTAAAATATTGAATTAATTATCATTATAGTTTTGGGTTTATGGTTTAGGGTATATGGTTTAGGTTTTAAGGTTTAGGAGTTACTATTTTAAGGTTTATGGATTATGGATTATGGTTTATGGTTTAAGTGTTGCGGTTTAAGGTTTAGTGGTTAGGGGTTAAGGGTTAAGGGTTAGGGGTTTAGGGTTTATGGTTTATGATTTAGGGTTTAAGGGATAAGTGTCAGGGGATTAGGGTTTAGATTAATTAGTATTTTTACTTTTTATATTAAAAATTTCTTACATAATTGTAAAGAGATAATTTTAATTTTAATATATTAAAATTATGATTCTAGTTTAAATTATTTAAGAGATAATAGATAAACTTTATATATATATATATATATATATATACTAAATGGTTTAGGATTTAATGTTTACTTGAGATTTGTTAGATGATGAAATTTTATACAATCAATTAATGCTTTTATATTTAAAAATATTTAATCTAAACCATTTCATATATTTAAATATTAGATTTAAAAAATATTGATAAATAAAAAAAGTAATGATTGATATGGATAGGTAACTATCTATTTTGGATAGGACCAAATTATAACAAATAAAATGAAATACAAAAACTAAAACATTCCACATTGAACATCTAGCAAAATAGTTATATTTTAGTTAGGAAGAAATATCTCTAATAAAATGATGATTAGATCGGAAAAGAATAATATAAAATCATGATTAACTTCTCAATCTTTAATAGAAATTTGATATGTGAGAGATTGATTGCTTAGATTGGATAATTCTAACTTAATAATTAATTATGATTGCTTAGATTGGATAATTCTAACTTAATAATTAATTACAACCATTTAATAATTTGTTTTATTATTAAAATATACGATATTTATTTTGAGACTACTTGGTTTTTGTTTTTTATAAAATCCAATTTATAAAAATAGTAATAATAAATGTTTTATAAAATCATTTAACTAATAAATTTTAGTAGACCAAATAAATATTTTTTATAAAATATTCTTTAAATATTTAGTAGTATCAAAGGCATTAGCGGCGTTTATGATGCAAAAGGAAAGCAATAGCGGCATTTTTAGTTGTTTTTTATAAAAACGCCGCAAAAATTATTTTGTTTTCATAAGAACGGCACCGTTCTATTGGATTTCTGTAACGCCCCAAAATCTAAGTGTTTATTTTTGTATGTTGTGTTGCATCAATGCATGCTTGCTTTAGTGGTTAAGTGTCCAAAGAAGTGTTGGAGAAGTCCTGGGTTCAAGCTTGGCTTGTACAAAATTTTGTTTGTACTTGAATAAACCCTGTCTCTAGTTAGTGGGCTTCTTAAATAAATATGGATAAAACATTACAAAAAGGGCCAGTTGGTCTAGGGGTAAGTGACGTGTGGATTTCCTCAGGGTTTGAGGTTTGAGGCTTGGTAATGCAAAATGAGCATTTTATTTTGCTGCTGTGCCATGTAAGAGGTTGAATATCAGTGGAACTCTGGTGCTAATGGGCGGTTGGAGTGTTTGAGGGGTGAGGGGATTGTGTAGCCAAAATTTAGGAGGGAATATTGTGACAGCCCAAAATTGACCCTAGTCGGAATGTGGTTTCGGGACCACAAAACCGAGGCATAAAAATAATTAAAATTTATTTTGATGCCTATAATATGTGTGCTCATGTATGACATTTTATGATGATTGATTTAGTGTTATAAGGGTGAATTCCACAAGAAAGGACTTAGTAGTGAACTTTGAAAGTATGATAGGAAATGTGTGATGACTAATTAAAGCATGCATGCAAAATAATGGACTTGCATGTCAAATTCCCCTTTATAGGTGGTGGCGGCCATGACAAGGAGGATGGGCTAAACATGTCATGAAACATGTTTTGTTGGTGCATTAGGGTGAAATAATAAACAAAGGTGTATGGGTGATAAAAAAATGAAAAAAAAAATGTGTGTGAGTGTGGTAATCCCCCCCCTTACCGTGAGTTGAGAAGGAAGGAAGAAAAAAAATTTGTTGTGTTCTTCCTTTCTCATCCTTTTGGCCGAAAATCATAAGGAGGAAGAAAGAGGATTTTTGCTTCATGTTTGGTTTAGAAGAGATCTAGAAGGTGATTTGGCTAAATTGGCATCAAGATTAAGGTCTGTATGAGGTTGTGTTAGGAGTTTCATGCATGTTTTGGTTGCTAACTTGATGTGCATGTTAGCCATGGCTCAAATCTTTGTTATGCCATGGAAATGGTATTTGGCCAAAGTTGTTATGGTGATAAAGCCATTGCATGCTAAGTGTGAAGCTTGATGATGATGCATGCAATGATGGATTGTCTACTCTTGAGAAGATTTTGAGTTTTCTTTTTGTGTTTAACCATGATTGAAGTTGAAAGGAGCATGATTGTCATATTCGGCCATGATGCATTCATGAGCATGGTTCATGCTTCTTGCATGTTAGTTAAAATTTGTATTTTGGATGGCTATGGACACCTTGAAATTGCCATGCTCATATATGTATATATATGTTTGCACATGATGTTTTGGCTATGAAGTAAGTGATGAATATGTTCGTTTAAAGAAGAAGATGTTGAAGAATGCTTGTGAAATTGCAAGCACATTTGGCCTAGCACACATATGAGTGCTTGATGTTATATTATAAGTTTTGAGCTACAATATGCAAAGCATTAACTAGTAAAATGCATGCTGTTTTGTGTGGTATTAAGTGCATAATTGGCCTCAACATGGACATGTATATTCGGCCTAAGGTAGCCTATTGATGGCCTTAGCTTTTCCTTGATGCTCGAATGAATTGTATTGAATTGCTTGATGTAGTATAAAATGTGCATGACCATTGTGTATTAAAGCTAAAGAGTGGCCATATGACCATTTAAACTCCTTGTCATATTCGCCATAAGCTAGCACAATGAGGTTTTAATAAATTGAATTTGTTTGAATTAGCTCAAGAGCTAAGAGGGCCACAATTGGACAAGGGAAGGAAAAGTGATCGAATAGCCGTAAAAGCCGTTCGACAACATCCGAGGTAAGTCCTCAAGAAGTGACCTTACTTGAATTATGTGGAATGAAATATGGATGTATTGATTATTGATTTATGTGTGTATGAGTATTGAATGATACCGGGCTAAGTCCCAAGGCGAATATGCTAGTGATTATAATTGTGTTTGAGCCTTAGTAACGAAAATGAAATATGTATGTCCAATGATTATTGATGTATGTGTGCATGAGAAATTGAATGATATCCGGGCTAAGCCCCGAAGACAATTATGCTGGAAATTATAACCGGGTTAAGACCCGAAGGCAATTGTGCTAGTAGCTAAATCCGGGCTAAGACCCGAAGGCATACGTGCAAGTTGTTAAATTCGGGCTAAGACCAAGGCATTTGTGCAAATCGTGATATCCGGTTAAGTCCCGTAGGCCTTGGTGCGGGCTACCATAACCGGCTATGTCCCGGCGATTGAACGAGTAGCGACATCCGGTTAAACTCCGAAGGTATGTGATTTGAAAATTATAAGCTTGCTGGAAAATTTCAGCTAATGCACTTGTGAAATTTCCCAATGACAAGGTAAGTGCGGTGTGTGCTTTGCGCGCTAGGAGTAAGAGCGATGAATATCCGCTCCTATGATGGAACGAGCTATCGCCTTAACGAAGCCGTTATTTGTGTATGAACATAAGAGTTGGGATGGTGAAGTAAGTATGATTATGTGAATGTGCATTAATGAAATGATGCATTTGGCTATGTGAATGTATTGCTTTAATTAAAGCTGATTATATTCCTTGAGACTTACTAAGCATAAAAATGCTTACCCCGTTGCTTTGGCTCTCTGTTTTATAGATTTCGCTCGATAGCAATCGGATTCGGGATCAATAAAGTCGAAGTCATCCACACTATCAACGCCTCTATTTTGGTATAAATTTTGGTTGAACTTTGAAATGGCATGTATAGGACTACCCCTTGTTGGTTTGAAAATGTGGTGATGTATATGTATACGACCATGCGAAAATGGCTCGTAAAAGGAAGCACGATCTTAGACTATTTGTGGTTTGTATGTATATATATGGTGTCATGATGTGATTATGGATTGGAAATGGGAGTGTTGGTCATATGATCAGCCATTGGTATGGTTAAAATGATCATATATGAACCTATGTATGGCAAGGCTAGTTGGTTCATGGAGACTACAAAATAGGTAAGACCTACCTTAAAAACAGATGCTGCCAGCTGCAGTGACGTGAATGTGAAAAATCACCAAAATTTGTAGGAATGGTATTAAATAGTGAATAAGCTATGTAAATGAACCTTGATGAGTCTATTTTCATATGGAAGAAACGAAATGGTCATAGGAGTTACATGTTAAGAGATATTAAGGATATTGTGAGACAGGGCCAGAACGGTTTCTGGGTCCCCTGTCGTAACTTTAAAAATTTACTATAAATTATCCAGAAAGAATTAGGAGTCATGCCTTATATGTACAGATTCCATTTTGAGTCTAGTTTCATTAGAAACAAACGGCACCAGTGTTAAAGCCCTGTACAGATAGATATTCAAGTTATAACGCGCGAAGGTCAGAGCAGTTGATCCCTGTAACATGGGTGACTTTAACTAATAAACTGTACCAATTGGCCCGACCAAAAATTCTATAAATAAATCCATGGATGGATATATGAGTCTAAATTCAGGGAAAATTTACGAAACCAGTTTCCGAGTTTTGAAACTCGAGATATGATTTTTAAGGCGACAGTGACGCAGTTTTCCAGCCTGACTGGAAATGTCAAATTGGTGGGCAAAACATGTGAACTTGGCTTGTTAACTCCTCGTGTCCGACACCGGCGATGGTCTCGGGTTCGGGGTGTTACAAATATGGGGGATTTGGATAGTGATCGGTTTGAGGGATTTAAGGAGGGATTTTTGGAGGAAAATTAGGGGTGTTGGGGTTGTGGAGGAGTTGTAGCCGAATAGGTACTTTGATCACTCAGAAATTCGGTCTTGAGGTTGGTAACTATTCTCTCCATTTTGGGTTATGCCAAACTTTTGGTTATTTTCACTTTTTGTTTCTGAATTCGAAATTTGCTATTGATTTTCCGAGTACCTTTCGGTTCTGGTTGCTTTCATTTTTGCTCTCCTCTCCAGCCGTCTTGCCCATTGATTTTCTTTCCCTTCAATCCCTTTCCCAATCAGTTTTTTTCTCTTTGGTTGAATACCTATTGCCTTCTTCTCTCTGAAATCTATTCAGTCTTTGTTGGTCGATTCTTTTCTTCCTCTTCCCTTTCAATAGGTTTCTTATTGATCAATTGCCCCTCTTTCTCTGGTTTTCTTAATCGGTTGGCTTGGCTGAATACCTTTTTTCCCTTTTCTCTCTATTCCTTCGGTTCTTTTCGGGTATCCCTCCTTGCATTGTTAAAACCGAATACTCTCCCCTTCATTTCTTTCTGTTGGTTCTCTACTTTTTGTGTTAGCTGAATATTCCATATCAGGTTCGAGTGCACTTTTTATTGTTTTCTTCCTCTTTCTGCTATAAAAGTCTATTACCTAACACCCTTCTATGCTGTCATTTTTGCTAGAAGTGAAGTTGTGTTAGCCCTTGCTTTTGTCGAATTGTGTGCTTTCGGCTTGTGTTGGGGGTGTGGGCCGATTTACTTCTTCTCATTTTCTAACTTCGTACTTTCGATAAGTTACTATCCTTTTGGTTTAATGGAGTACAGGTATGCTTTAGATAACAAATGGCGATTGGGATGCAGATAGTCTTTAAGGATTCCAAGCAATCTCTTACAACGGTTTTAGTACGTGATCGATCTGAGCAACTGATAGGTAATCTTATGAATAAGTGTTTTGATTAGAGTTCACTTCGACTCGTTTGTTAGCCTATTAACCGAAGCTTCTGTTTGAAATAGGTTGGAGTGTTCATGGGCTAGTTGCACTTTTTCCCAAACAAGTGTGTAACACTGCCCAAATCATAAATCGGCAAAAGCAGAAAAAAGTGACTATTGACACTACATAGGCGTGTGCTCGCTCATGTGGTAATCCGAATGCATAAACGTGATCGTTTGATCGTAGAGGCCACCATGCACGATTTCATGGGCTTAGGCCATTTTTGGGCCATGTTAGGCTGAAATGGGCCGTGTGGGCCCCACACAGGTAAACTACACAGAAGTACGGAGAATATTGGGCCAGGCTGTGTAGTTATCACAACCAAGGGCATTTTTTGGGCTTTGTGGGCCATACGGGCGTGTGGGCCCATATGGGCTACATTATGGACCGTGGGCCCATTTTACTGTTTAACGTTAAGGTTACACGAGTCGCCTAAGACAACTGTGGACCTACTGTTGGGTTGGTAAGTATACCTAGACTCGTAATGTGACAGCCTTAAAACGACCCTAGTCGGAATGTGGTTTCGGGACCACAAAAACCGAGGCATAAAAATAATTTGATATTTATTTTGATGCCTATAATATGTTAACTCATGTGTGACATTTTGATGCTTTAATTTAGAGTTATAAATGTGAATTTCACTAGAAAGGACCTAGTAGAAAACTTTGAAAGTATGATGGGGAATGTGTGATGACTAATTAAAGCATGCATGCAAAACAATGGCCTTGTATGTCAAATACCCTCTTTTTACAAGTGGTGGCGGCCATGACAAAGAATATGGGCAAAACATGTCATAGACATGTTTTGTTGGTGAATCATGGGTGAAAAAATAAATTAATGAGCATGGGTAATAAAGAAATGGAAAAAGAAAAAATGGTCTCATGCATGCCCCATTGTTGTGTATTGAGGAAGAGAAAAGAAAAAAATTTGTTCCTCCATTTTCATTCTCTCTTGACCGAAAATACTAGAGGGGAAGGGAGGAATTTTGCTTCATGCTTGGTTTGGAAGAGGATTAGGAAGAGGTTTGGCTATACTTGCATCAAGATTAAGGTATGTTTGAGGTTGTGCCATGAGATTCATGCATGTTTTTAGTTGATAGCTTGATGCTCTTGTTAGCCCATGGTTCAAACCTTTGTTATATCATGGGGATGGTATTTGGCCAAGGTGGATTTTGTGTTAATGCCATTGCATGTTAAATATGAAGCTTGCTAATGATATATGTGATGGTGGATTGATGGCTCTTGGACTTTCTTTTTAGTATTTTTGAGTAAGACATTAAGTTCTTTGTTTAATCATGACCAAAATTATGGTGTTGGGATGTATTCGGCCATGGTACATCCAAAAGTGTGATTTATGCTCATTGCATGGAAAGTAAGATTTGTGTTTTGAAATTATGTTCATGTTTAGTTACAATCAACTTGAGATTCGGCTCTAGCATATATATATATGTATATAAGTTTGTACATGATGTATTGGTATGACATATATACTATTTCAAGGTGTATATTTGCTTGTAATGATGTTTCTGTTATGAAGTAAATGAGAGATGTGTATTGAGCTACGATATGTAATGCGTTAGTTAGTAAAATGTATGCTGTTTTTTTGTGTGGTATTAAGTGTATAATTGGCCTCAACATGGACATGCATATTCGGCCACATGAGGGGAAATTGGTGTGCATGCATTCGGTTAGAGGCAAGCATATTGATGCCTATTCTTGGCTTAGAAAATTCGGCTAAGAGGAATATTAACTAATGTGTTGAGTTCGATTCATGATTTTGTACACATGCGACTTTGATGCCTAATGAGTATATATATTGGCTAAGTACCTTGTATTCCTCGTTCGATGCTCAAATGATTAAATCGATTTATTTGTTAAATTAAGCTCAAGAGCAAAGGGGAACTAGATCTGACAAAGGGAAGGAAAAAGTGGTCAATAGCCATTGAAATCGTTCGACAACATCCTAGGTAAGTTCTTGAGTAATAGAGCTTAAATTCTGAATTGATTAGATCATGTTTAAAGCAAATTAAAATCATGCTCTTTGTGTGTGGCTATTGAGCCGAAATTGCAAGTGTGAAAAGTGCCTTGTGTTTGAGTTTTGCTAATGAAAATGAAATACTGAATGTGTCATAATTTATTAATAATTGTGCTCGGTTATTGAATGATGTCCGGCTAAGTCCCAAGGCTTTGTGCTAAGTGACTATATCCGGACTAGGATCCGAAGGCATTCGTATGCGAAGTTAATAAATCGGGCTAAGCCCAAGGCATTTGTGCAAGTTACTAAACCGGGTTAAGTCCCGAAGGCATTCATGCGAAGTCACTATAACCGGGCTTCATCCCGAAGGCATTTGAGCGAGTCGTTATATCCGGTTAAATTCCGAAGGTACATGATTCGAGAATGAGCGATCTTGCTGTAAAATTTTCAGTTAATACGCTTGAAAAATTCCAGCAATAAGGTATGTTCGTATGTGCTTGAATTAGTTGATCCCCTTTGAATAATATTCGCTCAGTCGAGTAATGAGTTTCCGGTATTTGGCTAAGATGATCCCTTATGTATGAACATAGGGGTTGGAATGTGAAATGAGTAGGATATTGAGAATTTATGCATATGAAATTATCCGTTAGCTTTATGAATGCTATGCTTTTGTTGTGCTGGAATTTCTTGCTCAAACTTACTAAGCATAAATTGCTTACTCCGTTTTCTCTGTTTCTTTGTTTATAGATTTTGGCTCGTCAGCTATCGGCCTCGGGATTTTTTTGAAAGTCGAAGTCTCCCACACTATCAAAGCCCCCATTTTGGTACAATTTTGGTTGAACTTTGAAATGGCATGTATAGGACTACCCTTTTGTTGAAGGTCATGTACCTTTCGGTTTTGTGTAAACTTGGATAGCCATGCGAAAATGGCTTATATACATTTTTAGCATAGTACCATAATCGTTTGTATGTTGATCATTATGAGGTATGGAATTGTTTTGAAACGATTAGCCATTGGAATGGTTAATCATGATGCTATGTATGCAAAAAGGGCCAATTGAATCATGGAAATCATGAAATAGGTAAAGCCTACCTTAAAGGCAGATGCTGACAGCAGCAGTGATGTGGATGTGAAAAATCACTAAAAATAGTAGGAATGGTATTAAATAGTGAATAAATTATGTAAATGAATTTCGATAAATCTACTTTCATATGGAAGAAACAAAACGGTCATATGAGTTATATGTTAAGAGATATTAAAGTTCTCGTGAAACAGGGCCAGAACGGTTTCTGGATCCCCTGTTCCGACTTTGGAAATTCATTGTAAATTAACCTGAGATAAGTAGGAGTCATGCCATATATGTATAGATTCATCTCTGAGTCTAGTGTCTATAGAAACAAACGGCATCAGTATTAAAGCCCTGTACAAGGAGATATTCAATTCGTAAAGCACGAAGGTCAGTGTAGTCGAACCCTGGAATAGGGGAGACTTTAACTAATAAAATGTACTAATTGGCTGGACCAAAAATTCTAGAAAAAAATCTGTAGATGGACATATGAGTCTAGTTTCAGGGAAAAATTACGAAACTAATTTTTGAGCTTTGAAACTCAAGATATGATTTTTAAGGCGACAGTGACGCAGTGACCAGATAGTCTGGAAATTTCTAAATGGACTGTGAAAATAGTTAAGTCTGTGTGCACCTTGTGTCCGATTCGAGAACGGACTCTGCACGGGTGTTACAATTTTATTGGTATCAGAGCTACGGTTTAGTCGATTCTAGGACTACCGTAATACGTTTTGGTCTAGCTGTACATGCCATTATGTGATTAATTGATAGTGTGGTGATTTACGCGTTTGAATTTGTGTTTAATTATAGTAATGGATCCCGATCCCAACCGAAGCGATAGTGATGATGTGGAGAGTGTGGCGCTGCTCCGACAAGGGACAGCGCCATGGACTCTCAACCTGTTGCTAGCAATCCAAATGATGAGGCTAGGTAAGCTTTTTATAGCGTGATGAATGATTGGTTCAACCAATACATTCGAACTAACACTACTGTTCCACAACCTCCATTCCCGACTCATACGACTTCGCACCTACAATGCCTCCCAGAATCGACCAAATAAGGTCGAATAAGCCCCAGTTGATGAATCCGAAAACATGGGGCTACTAAATTTAAAGCTACGGATAGCGGCGATGCCGAGCAAGCTGAATTTTGGTTGGACAACACTATCCGAATTTTCGATGAGCTATCTTGTACACCGATGAATGCCTAAAGTGTACTATCTCCTTGCTACGTGATTACGCCTACTATTGGTGGTGTACTCGACTTCATTGTGCCCCGAGAGCAAGTAACTTGGGAATTTTTCCAAACCGAGTTTGGAAAAAGTATATCGGTCGAGATTTATGGATCAAAACGGAAGGAATTTTCGAACTTAAACAAGGCTCCATGTCGGTTACCGACTATGAACGAAAATTTGTGAGGCTCACCAGACGCTGGAATGCATTTCTTCGAAGCGTGATGATGTAAACGCTCAAGATGGACTGAATGATGATATAAAGCTGTATGTTGGCATTTTGGAAATCCGAGAGTTTGTGGCTCTTGTCGAGCGGCGTGCAAAGCCGAGGAGCTCAAGATGGAGAAAAGAAAAGTGAAGTGGGAGCAAGGGAGTTTCATAAGAGGTCTTCGGGGAAGCCCTTCCCACAGTCATCAAAGAAATTTAGAGATGGCTTAGGCCGGTCTAGAGACACTTCGGGCTTTTCTAGACGAGATCGCGATCGACCCCCTGTGACCACACGAGTCACTTCGATCGCCAGTGGTGGAAATGATCGTCGAGAGAGAACGGAGTGCCAGTATTGTGGCAAATGGCATTCTGGAAGTTGTAGATTCCGTGACCGCTCCTGTTACAAGTGCGGATCAGTTGACCACTTCATTAAAGATTGCTCGAGGTTGTCTGAACAGAATGTAGATCAGAGTGGGAAACCGGGTGCTACCACTGCTCGAGGTAGACTGTCTAGAAATACGGGCAATGCTAGTGGTGGTCAAAGAGGATCTAGAGATGTTACGACCAGATCCGAGGCTCGCGCTCCTGCTAGGGCTTATGCTATACGCGCACGCGAGGATGCTTCCTCTCCAGATGTTATTACCGGTACTGTAACACCCCAAACCCGTGACCGTCACCGGATTTGACCACGTGGTGTTACCGGGCTTACTTCCCTTATTTCTCTCTTGGAAATATTTAATTTCTGTTCTAGGCAGGCTAGCTAACTGCGTCACTGTTCTCTTAAAAATCATATCTCGAGTTCCAGAACTCGAAAATCAATTTTGTAAATTTTCCCTGAAACTAGACTCATAATCCCATCTACACATTTTTTTCTAGAATTTTTGGTTGAGCAAATTAGTACAGTTTATTAGTTAAAGTCTCCCCTGTTTCAGGGTTCGACTACACTGACCTTTGTGCACTACGACTTGGATATCTTCCTGTACAGGGCTCCAACACTTATGCCGTTTGTTTCTAGAGAAACTAGACTCACAAGGGAATCTGTACATATAGAGAATGACTTCTAATTATCTCTGGTTAATTTATAGTAAATTTTCAAAGTCGGAACAGGGGATCCAGAAACCGTTCTGGCCCTGTTTCGTAAAAACCTGATTATCCCTTAAAATACAGCTTATATGGTCGTTTCGTTTTGTCCATATGAAAATAGATTCATCATGGTTCAATTTCATAATTTATTCACTATTTAATTCTACTTCTACTATTTTTAGTGATTTTTCCATCTCACCTCACTGCTGCTGGCAGCATCTGTTACTAAAGCAAACAATGACTATTTCATAATTCTTCCATGGCCAACTATTTCATCATACATAATACAAACTACTACCACCTTATCAAAATTAAGGTTTCTAAGGCTCGTGCCTATAGGTTTTAGATTCACACTCAACCGACCACATAGGCCATTTTCGCATGGCTTAAAGTTTACAACCGAAATTCAACAAAACAAAATAGCCTATACATGCCAAATGTTCTCCTAGTTCAACTACGAAGACAATACCAAAAGATTTCCAGCGGTGTGATGACTTCAACGACGGTTCCGAACACATAAACGATACGAGTCCAAGAGACCTAAAATGGGTGACAAGAAAACACCGAGTGAGTTTATAACTCAGTAAGTCATAAGCATTTCACAACCATCCGTTACTAAAATTATCATAAAATGAAATAATGAAACAAGGCCCAGCTGTTCCACCATACCGAACTACCATAGTTCCTTAGACCTTTCGGATCAATGTCATACCAAGTCATACATTTACATTTCATATACTATTCAATAGGATATTTGAAGCAATTTCCATTCATCATTTCATTTCCGCAACAATCATGCAATTGAAATCATCACATAGATTTAAAACTTACCGACTCAACCCGAGCATGAACATAGTATCTATTAGCCACGAACTCAAGGTACTTACTCTTTCCGCTGTCCATACTCCACTCGATGAAGACACACCCTCCATATAATTGTTCGATCGGAGATATATATATATAGAGTACGCACACACAGTGCTTAATACTCGATTTCGCACACTTAGTGCCATGTGATTCAAGCCCGCACACATAGTGCCATAGCCTTCGAGCTCGCACACCCAGTGCCGTATATTTCCAGCATGCACACTTAGTACCATATATTTCCAGCATGAACACTTAGTGCCATATATTTCCAGCATGCACACTTAGTGCCAATCTAAATCACCGTACACACGTATTGTTCAAGACACTTAGTGCCGAAAGCAAACTTTCTACACATTTCACTATTTCTTTTACATTCAACAATGTCATCATTCCATACACATACATTTTCATTTACATATCATCTCATTAAACACAATTGCATAGATATTATGATCATTTAAAACAATACCAAATATATGCTTAATGACTTACCTTATATTGGATGAAACGATTTCCAATCGACTACTCGATTATCTTTGCTTTGCCTTTGTTTGATTCTCCCCTTTTGATGTCTTGATCTCCTAGTATAAATACATTTAGTAGTTAAATTTCTTGCTGGATACTTATGTGTATAATTTAATGGTTTTCACTCCATTCACAACTATCCTTGTTCAAAATATCAAAACCTTAGCCAACATTCAATTAATGCATCAAGGCCGAATGTATTATCACTATTAAGGTAACCTAGTCTCAAGTATTTTCAATTCTAATGTACAACATCTCAAATTCCCATGACCGATCACACCTATTCTTACTTTCCAATATTCAAATAATCAAAATCACCTCCTAAACACAATAGTCATGGACAATGCCGAATCCTCAAGTGTTTGAACATAAATTATTTTACTAATATAAACATTCACGAATCATATTCATAGGAAGACCGATTTCTTTCCATAGCACATTCATCATCCATACTTAGATGAAACAACCAAAATCCCTTCCTTTATACCCTAGCCGAATGCTCCAATCATCCATACAAATTACAAATTTTGCATGGCTAAGTAGGAGCCATTTAACATGCAAGAAAAATAATCATAGGAGAAGAATTTATCATTCTAAGTAAGCTCCTATCTCCAACACTAAATCATTCGACATTTTGCCTAGACACACACAAGAAATCTCAACTTCCTTGACCTTACCAAGAGTGCATCCACCATTCAACTTAGCATATTACAAAACCAAATCAACAAACTCAAAGCTTACCTCCTAGTAGCCAAAGGTACTTGCCGAATTGACTTGAGTAAATCTCCCTTCTTTTCACCCTTTGTTTCGGCTATAGCAAAAGAAAGAAAACATGAACACTTTTTTCTTCTTCTCAAGCCATGGCAATTGTAACAAAATGAGAAAGGATGAACAACAAAATTTTTTTTTCTCCTTTCTTTTTCCTCAACTCACGGCAACAAGGGGGGCATCCACACTCTTTTTTTTGTTCATCATTTCCCTCTTTTCTCCATTTCTTTATTCTTTCTAACATGATCCATTAACTAGACATGTTTGAAACATGTTCCCTTGCCCATGCTCTTTATTTTATTATTTCTAACATCCACCATTAGCAAAACATGTTCAAGACATGTTTTCTTTTGCCCATCTTCATTACCATGGCGGCCACTTCCTATAGTTGGCTAAATTGACATGCAAATCCCTCATGTCTTTACTTCATGCATTATTTGGCCACTTAAAAATTCACCTATCACATTTTCAAGTCCTAACACATGGGTCCTTTCTTATGAATTAGCACCTAATTAATAAAATCAAGGCACGAAATATTTACGCATACAAATTCCACATACAATAAGCACAGCATATAACACCTAATTATTCTTGTGACTCGATTTTGTGGTCCCGAAACCACTCTCCGACTAGGGTCACATTAGGGGTGTCACAGGTACTTTCACTCTCTTTGATACTAATGTGATTGCTTTGATTGACCCTGGTTCTACTTATTCTTATATATGCGAAACCTTAGCATCCAGTAAGACTTTACCTATTGAGTCTACTGAGTTCGTAATTCGGGTGTCAAATCCCTTGGGTCGTTACGTGCTGGTCGACAAAGTGTGTAAGAAATGTCCCCTAGTAATTCGAGGTTCCTGTTTTCCGGCGGACTTGATGCTTTTGCCGTTCGATGAATTTGATGTTATTCTTGGGTTGGATTGGTTGACCGTGCATGATGCGGTTGTGAATTGCAAAAGCAAGACTATTGATTTGAGGTGCGTAAATAACAAGATGATCCGAGTTGAGTCTACGGACTTAAAGGGGTTGCCAGCTGTAATATCATCAATGTTGGCCCAAAATATGTAAGAAAGGGGTGCGAAGCATACCTTGCGTATGTACTTGATGATAAGGAGTTAGAAATAAAACCCGAATCTGTGCCGGTGGTTTGTGATTACCCGGATGTTTTTCCCGAAGAATTACTGGGTTTGCCACTGTTCGGAGATAGAGTTTGGTATTGAGCTTGTACCAGGACCACACCGATTTCGATAGCTCCGTATCGTATGGCACCAACGGAATTAAAGGAGTTGAAAGCTCGGTTGCAAGAGTTGGTGGATAAAGGTTTTGCTCGCCCGAGTTTTTCACATTGGGGTGCACCAGTGTTGTTTGTGAAAAAGAAAGACGAAACCATGAGGTTGTGCATCGACTATCGTCAGCTTAATAAGGTGACAATAAAGAACAAATATCCATTACCGCGTATCAATGATTTGTTCGATCAACTGAAGGGAGCCTCAGTGTTCTCAAAAATAGATTTGAGATCGGGCTATTATCGATTCTGTAATCCGAGATCGGATATACCCAAAGCGCCTTGAGAACAAGATATGGTCACTACGAGTTCTTAGTGATGCCGTTTGGGCTCACTAATGCCCTGCGGTATTTATGGATTTGATGAATCGATCTTCGGACCGTATTTGGATCGGTTCGTAGTTGTGTTCATTGGCGACATCTTGGTCTATTCAAGAGATAAGACCGAACATGTGGAGCACCCGAGATTAGTGTTGCAAATTTTACGGGATAAGCGACTATATGCTAAGTTCAAGCAAGTGTGAGTTACGGTTAGCGAGGTTAGCTTCTTGGGCCATGTGGTATCTCGATCGGGTATTCGAGTTGACCGAGTAAAATTTCAGCCATACTTAACTGGAAGCCTCAGAAATATTCTCGAGGTTTGGAGCTTTTGGGACTTGCGGTTACTACCGACGGTTTGTAAAAGGATTCTCGATGATAGCCACACCCATGACTTAAACCGCTTGTAAAGATGTCAAGTTTGAATGGACGGAAAAGTGTCGAGAAAAGTTTTGACCAATTGAAAACTCATTTGACGGAAGCTCCAAGACTAGTACTGCCGAATCGGCAAAGAGTTTGTCATCTATAGTGACGCCTCCCTACTTGGGTTAGGTTGCGTATTGATGCAAGAAGGTCGAGTTGTGGCCTATCGTCGAGACAATTAAAGCCACATGAGAAAAATTATCCGACCCATGATCTCGAATTGGTCGCCATCGTATTCGCTTTTAAAGATATGGCGACATTACTTATTTGGTGAGAAGTGCCATGTGTATTCGGATCACAAAAGTCTCAAATATTTGATGACTCAAAGAGACTTAAATCGGCGACAAAGACGTTGGCTCGAGTTGTTAAAAGATTATGAGCTTGTCATTGATTATCACCGGGAAAGGCTAATGTGGTTGCGGACGCCTTGAACCGAAATCCTTGTTTGCTTTACGAGCAATGAATGTACACTTGTCTATTCTACCCGACAATGTGTTAGTAGCCAATTAAAGGCCAAACCATTATTGACTCATCAAATTCGTGAAGCTCAGAAAGTCGATGATGAGTTGGTTGTAAAGCGAAATTTGAGTGTGTTCGAACAAGGAATCGAGTTTCAAATTGATGATGACGATTGTTTAAGGTTCGGAAGTCGTCTGTGTGTTCCAAAGAATTTGAACTTATTTCGATAATTCGAGCGAAGCCCATTGTAGGCGAATGGCAATCCACCGGGAGTACGAAGATGTACAACGATTTGAAACGTCGGTTTTGGTGGCATGGTATGAAACGAGACATCTCCGACTTTGTTTGAGATGTTTAATATGTCAACAAGTGAAAGCGGAACATCAAGTGCCTTTAGGATTACTTGATCGATTACGATACCGAGTGGAAATGGGATCGAGTCACAATGGACTTTGTGTCCGACCGCCATTGTCGACAAGTAAGAAGGATGCGATTTGGGTTGTTGTTGATAGACCGACTAAGTCGGCTCACTTTATCCTCGTGCGTATGGATTTTCATTGGATAAACTAGCTGAATTGTACGTTTCTCAGTTGTGAGATTACACGGTACCGATTTACATTGTGTCGGATAGAGATCCGAGGTTCACCTCGCGATTTTGGAAGAAATTGCAAGAAGCTTTGGGTACCAAGTTGCATTTCAGCACCGCCTTTCACCCTCAAACCGATGGTCAATCCGAGCAGATAATTCAGATACTTGAGGATATGTTGAGATGTTGCATCCTCGAATTCAGTGGTTCATGGGAACATTATCTACCTTTGATTGAAATTACTTACAACAATAGTTTTCAATCAAGTATTAAGATGGCGCCTTACGAGGCTTTGTACGGGCGTAAATGCCGTACACCATTGTTTTGGACCGAGCTCGGTGAAAACAAAATTTTCGGAGTGGATTTGATTAAAGATCTTTGAGCGGAAGGTAAAGGTAATCTGTGAAAGTCTGAAGGCGCGCCACGGATCGTCGTAAATCGACGCGATTTGAAACGAAAGGACATTGAGTATCGGTGGGAGATAAAGTGTTTCTTAAAGTTTCGCCTTGGAAAAGATACTCAGATTCGGCCGTAAGGGCAAGTTGAGCCGAGATTCATTGGGCGTCTGAAATCTCCGAACGAGTTGGCCCGATTGCGTATCGTTTGATTTTGCCCCCGAACTCGAAAAGATTCACAACGTCTTCCATGTTTCAATGCTTGACGCTATAGATCGACCCGTCCACGTAATTAGTCCATCGAGGTTGAAATTCAAGCCGATATGAGTTATGAAGAAGAACCGATTCGTATCCTAGCTCGTGAAGTAAAAGAGTTGCGAAACAAAAGGGTTCCGCTAGTGAAAGTATTATGGCTCAAACACGGAATAGAAGAAGCTACATGGGAACCCAAGAACTCTATGAAAGAGCGATACCCAAATCTATTTACCGGTAAGATTTTCGGGGACGAAAATTTCTTAAGTGGGGGAGAGTTGTGACAGCCTTAAAATGACCCTAGTCGGAATGTGGTTTCGGGACCACAAAAACCGAGGCATAAAAATAATTTTATATTTATTTTGATGCCTATAATATGTGTTAACTCATGTGTGACATTTTTGATGCTTTAATTTAGAGTTATAAATGTGAATTTCACTAGAAAGGACCTAGTAGAAAACTTTGAAAGTATGATGGGGGAATGTGTGATGACTAATTAAAGCATGCATGCAAAACAATGGCCTTGCATGTCAAATACCCCTCTTTTTACAAGTGATGGCCGGCCATGACAAAGAAATATGGGCAAAACATGTCATAGACATGTTTTGTTGGTGAATCATGGGTGAAAAAAATAAATTAATGAGCATGGGTAATAAAGAAATGGAAAAAGAAAAAAGTGGTCTCATGCATGCCCCATTAGTGTATTGAGGAAGAGAAAAAAAAAAAATTGTTCATCCATTTTCATTCTCTCTTGACCGAAAATACTAGAGGGAAGGAGGAATTTTGCTTCATGCTTGGTTTGGAAGAGGATTAGGAAGAGGTTTGGCTATACTTGCATCAAGATTAAGGTATGTTTGAGGTTGTGCCATGAGATTCATGCATGTTTTTAGTTGATAGCTTGATGCTCTTGTTAGCCCATGGTTCAAACCTTTGTTATATCATGGGGATGGTATTTGGCCAAGGTGGATTTTGTGTTAATGCCATTGCATGCTAAATATGAAGCTTGCTAATGATATATGTGATGGTGGATTGATGGCTCTTGGACTTTCTTTTTAGTATTTTTGAGTAAGACATTAAGTTCTTTGTTTAATCATGACCAAAATTATGGTGTTGGGATGTATTCGGCCATGGTACATCCAAAAGTGTGATTTATGCTCATTGCATGGAAAGTAAGATTTGTGTTTTGAAATTATGTTCATGTTTAGTTACAATCAACTTGAGATTCGGCTCTAGCATATATATATGTATATATGTTTGTACATGATGTATTGGTATGACATATATACTATTTCAAGGTGTATATTTGCTTGTGATGATGTTTGGTTATGAAGTAAATGAGAGATGTGTATTGAGCTACGATATGTAATCGTTAGTTAGTAAAATGTATGCTGTTTTTTGTGTGATATTAAGTGTATAATTGGCCTCAACATGGACATGCATATTCAGCCACATGAGGGGAAATTGGTGTGCATGCATTCGGTTAGAGGCAAGCATATTGATGCCTATTCTTGGCTTAGAAAATTGACTAAGAGTAATATTAACTAATGTGTTGAGTTCGATTCATGATTTACGTACATGCGACTTTGATGCCTAATGAGTATATATATTGGCTAAGTACCTTGTATTCCTCATTCGATGCTCAAATGATTAAATCAATTTATTTGTTAAATTAAGCTCAAGAGCAAGGGAACTAGATCCGACAAAGGGAAGGAAAAAGTGGTCGAATAGCCATTGAAATCGTTCGACGACATCCTAGGTAAGTTCTTGAGTAATAGAGCTTAAATTCGAATTGATTAGATCATGTTTAAAGCAAATTAAAATCATGCTCTTTGTGTGTGGCTATTGAGCCGAAATTGCAAGTGTGAAAAGTGCCTTGTGTTTGAGTTTTGCTAATGAAAATGAAATCTGAATGTGTCATAATTTATTGATAATTGTGCTCGGTTATTGAATGATGTCGGGCTAAGTCCGAAGGCTTTGTGCTAAGAGACTATATCCGGACTAGGATCCGAAGGCATTCGTGCAAGTTAATAAATCGGGCTAAGCTCAAGGCATTTGTGCAAGTTACTAAACCGGGTTAAGTCCAGAAGGCATTCGTGTGAGTCACTATAAGCGGGCTTCGTCCGAAGGCATTTGAGCGAGTCGTTATATCTGGTTAAATTTCGAAGGTACGTGATTCGAGAATGAGCGATCTTGCTGTAAAATTTTCAGTTAATACGCTTGAAAAATTCCAGCAATGAGGTATGTTCGTATGTGCTTGAATTAGTTGATTCCTTGAATAATATTCGCTCGATCGAGTAATGAGTTTCGGTATTTGGCTAAGATGATCCCTTATGTATGAACATAGGGGTTGGAATGTGAAATGAGTAGGATATTGAGAATTTGTGCATATGAAATTATCCGTTAGCTTTATGAATGCTATGCTTTTGTTGTGCTGGAATTTCTTGCTCAAACTTACTAAGCATAAATTGCTTACTCCGTTTTCTCTGTTTCTTTGTTTATAGATTTTGGCTCGTCAGCTATCGAACTCGGGATTTTTTTGAAAGTCGAAGTCTCCCACACTATCAAAGCCCCCATTTTGGTACAATTTTGGTTGAACTTTGAAATGGCATGTATAGGACTACCCTTTTGTTGAAGGTCATGTACCTTTCGGTTTTGTGTTAACTTGGATAGCCATGCGAAAATGGCTTATATACGTTTTTAGCATAGTACCATAATCGTTTGTATGTTGATCATTATGAGGTATGGAATTGTTTTGAAACGATTAGCCATTGGAATGGTTAATCATGATGCTATGTATGCAAAAAGGGCCAATTGAATCATGGAAATCATGAAATAGGTAAAGCCTACCTTAAAGGCAGATGCTGACAGCAGTAGTGATGTGGATGTGAAAAATCACTAAAAATAGTAGGAATGGTATTAAATAGTTAATAAATTATGTAAATGAACTTCGATAAATCTACTTTCATATGGAAGAAACAAAAAGGTCATATGAGTTATATGTTAAGAGATATTAAAGTTCTCGTGAAACAGGGCCAGAACGGTTTCTGGATCCCCTGTTCCGACTTTGGAAATTCATTGTAAATTAACCTGAGATAATTAGGAGTCATGCCATATATGTATAGATTCATCTCTGAGTCTAGTTTCTATAGAAACAAACGGAATCAGTATTAAAGCCCTGTACAAGGAGATATTCAATTCGTAAAGGACGAAGGTCAGTGTAGTCGAACCCTGGAATAGGGGAGACTTTAACTAATAAACTGTACTAATTGGCTGGACCAAAAATTCTAGAAAAAAATCTGTAGATGGACATATGAGTCTAGTTTCAGGGAAAAATTACAAAACTAATTTTTGAGCTTTGAAACTCAAGATATGATTTTTAAGGCGACAGTGATGCAGTGACCAGCTAGTCTCGAAATTTCTAAATGGACTGTGAAAATAGTTAAGTCTGTGTGCACCTTGTGTCCGATTCCGGTAACGGACTCGGGTACGGGGTGTTACACGTAAATTGATAAATGACTGTTATGCCCTATGTGCTAAAATGATGATTATGCCCTTATGAGATGTATGACTGTAATCGAGCATGCCATTGCATTAATATATATGTATGATATTGTGATATGGTGCATGGGGATGGGTTTATGATGATTGGAGGAAGTGTACTGTACTGGCAGCTCCGCTGCATATACTGTTTAGTGCTGCAACCGGTGCTATTTTGGAGTGTAGGGATGGTAGGTTGATTTTATCCCCACATGGAATGTAGGGTTGGATGGAGTGGAGTGTAGCGGCTGGTTGGGTAGGATTTCTGATTGCATATCTATATTGTTACTGTTACTGAAATGGGCTAAGGCCCACACTGATATGTTACTGTATTGGGCTAAGGCCCTAACTGAAACTGAACTGTTACTGATATGGGCTTAGGCCCAGACTGTATTTGCCTATTGTATGACCTACTGTTTGGACTTAGGGATTACACACTGAGTTTTCATAAACTCACCTTACTGCTTTTCTGCGCAGGTAATCCCTAGGAGGATCAGTACTCCAAGGGACTCGAAGGTGGCCATACAACCACAATTGCTTACACATTCGACTTTTTATTTACAAGTAATTTAATTTGGGTATTTGTTATATAATAGGACCTCTTTAAATTTTTAACATTTAATTTGGGTTTTTTTATTTTGATTCGTATCTGTTAGTAGTAGGATGCGGGTTTTCAAAAGATAAATCCTTTTCAAAACACCACGTATATGCAACATATTTTAAAAGCTTTCGTAACAAACAATGTTTTAAAATGTAATAATAAATTAATATGGTTAACCCTTTTGCTAAACGACTTGAGTTTTAACAATGAACGATACATCTTAATTTTTGTTAAGACCACAAAGAGGTTTAACATAGAACGAACTTTTCAAAAAAATTATGTTTTTCGAAAACACTTCAATGTGACATCGCCAGATTCAGCCATAATGTCTAGGTCAGGTTTGGGGTGTTACAATTTCTTAGTGGCATTTTTGGTGAAACACCGTAATATGTCGGGCTTTAGCGGTGCTAGTTAAAAAATGCCACAAAAAGTTATTTTGTTTTAATCAAAATGATGTCGTTTTATTTGATTTTTTAGTGACATTTTTGTTAAAACGCCGCAATAGGTCCGGGTTTAGCGGCGCTAGGTTAAAAATGCCGCAAAATGTTTTTGTTGTGACACCCCGAATGTGACCCTAGTCGGAGAGTGGTTTCGGGACCACGAAACCGAGTCACAAGAATAATTAAGTGTTATATTCCGTGCTTATTGTATGTGGAATTGGTATGCGTAAATATTTCGTGTCTCGATTTTTATTAATTAGGTGCTAATTTATAAGAAAGGACTTAGTAGTGAACTTTGAAAGTACGATAGGAAATATGTGATGACTAATTAAAGCATGCATGCAAAATAATGGACTTGCATGTCAAATTTCCCTTTTTACAAGTGATGGCGGCCATGACAAAGAGATATGGGCTAAACATGTCATGAAACATGTTTTGTTGGGCATTAGGGAGAAATCATAAACAAATAAGCATGGGTAAGAAAAGAATGAAAAAAAATGTGTGTGAGAGAGTAGCATTCCCCCATTGCCGTGCAACCAAGAAGAGAAAACAAAAAATTGTTCATCCTTTCTCATCTTTTGGCGAAAATCATAAGGAGGAAGAAAGGATTTTGCTCCATTTTTTGGTTTAGAAGAGAACTAGAAGGAGATTTGGCCATACTTGTACCAAGATTAAGGTATGTATGAGGTTGTGTTTGGAGTTTCATGCATGACTTGGTTACTAACTTGATGTGCATGCTAGCCATGGCTCAAATCTTTGTTATGCCATGGAAATGGTATTTGGGCAAAGTTGTTATGGTGATAAAGCCATTGCATGCTAAGTGTGAAGCTTGATGATGATGCATGCAATGATGGATTTTCTATTCATGAGTAAGATTTTGAGTTTTCTCTTTGTTTTATCATGATTAAAGTTGAAAAGGAGCATGATTGTCATATTCGGCCATGATGCATTCTTGAGCATGATTCATGCTTCTTGCATGTTAGTTAAAATTTGTGTTTTGGATGGCTATGGACACCTTGAAAATTCGCCATGCTCATATATGCATATATATGATTGCACATTATGTTTGGTTATGAACTAAGTGATGAATATATTGATTTAAAGAAGAAAATGTGGAAGAATGCTTGTGAAATTGCAAGCACAATTGACCTAGCACACATATAAGTGCTTGATGCTATATTATAAGTTTTGGGCCACAATGTGCAAAGCATTAATTAGTAGATTGCATGCTGTTTTGTGAGGTATTAAGTGCAAAATTGACCACAACATGTACATGAATATTCGGCCTTGGGTAGCCTATTGAAGGCCTTAGCATTTCCTTGATGCTCAAATAAATTGTATTGAATTGCTTGATGTAGTATAAAATGTGCATGACCATTGTGTATTCAAGCTAAAGAGTGGCCATATGACCATTTAAAATCCTTGTCATATTAGGCCATAAGCAAGCACAATGAGGTTTTAATAAATTGAATTTGTTTGAATTAGCTCAAGAGCTAAGAGGGCCACAATTGGACAAGGGGAAGGAAAAGGTGATCGAATAGCCGAAAAAGCCGTTCGACAACATCCGAGGTAAGTCCTCAAGAAGTGACCTTACTTGAATTATGTGAGATGGAATATGGATGTGTATGATTATTGATTATGTGTGTATGAGTATTTGAATTCCACCGGGCTAAGTCCCGGCGAATATGCTAATGATTATAATTGTGTTTGAGCCTTAAGTGAAAATGAAATATGTATGTCCAATGATTATTGATGTATGTGTGCATGAGAAATTGAATGATATCCGGGCTAAGCCCGAAGAGAACTATGCTGGAAATTATATCCGGGTTAAGACCCGAAGGCAATTGTGCTAGTGGCTATATCCGGGCTAAGGCCCGAAGGCATTCGTGCGAGTTATTCTATCCGGGCTAAGACCGAAGGCATTTGTGCGTGATTAAATCCGGTTATATTCGAAGAATCTTGGGCTGGAGGTGAGTGTTGGTTGCGAAATGAATTTAATTAGTACACTCGGAAAGCCCAAAGGATAAGGTACGTTATATGTGCATTGGAAAGTCGGCGTGTTTGAGCAACATTCGCTCAATCGACTAATGAATTTCAGTTATTGAATTGATTGATGCTTTGCGAACTTATATAATGATGAAGTATGAAGTAAGAATGTGTATTAATGAAATGATGCATTTGGCTATGTGAATGTGTTGCTGTAAATTATAGTTCATTATATTCCTTGAGACTTACTAAGCATAAAAATGCTTACCCGTTGCTTTGGCTCTTAGTTTTCTAGATTTTGCTCGAGGCAATCGGTTTGGGATCGTTGAAGTGAAGTCATCCACACTATCAAGCCTCCATTTTGGTATAAATTTTGGTTGAACTTGAGATGGCATGTATAGGACTACCCTTGTTTGTTAAATATGTTGTAATGTAAGTATATACGGCCGTGCGAAAATGGCTCGAAAAGGAAGCATGAACTTAGACTAATTGTGGGTTGTATGTATATATTTTGTGTCATGATGTGGCTATGGCTTGGAAATGGGAATGTTGGTCATATGATCAGCCATTGGCATGGTTAAAATGATCATATATGTATGGTAAGGCTAGTTGAATCATGGAGACCACCAAATAGGTAAGTCCTATCTTGAAACAGATGCTGCCAGCTGCAGTGGCATGAATGTGAAAAATCACCAAAATTCATAGGAATGGAATTAGATAGTGAATAAGCTATGTAAATGAACCTTGATGAGTCTATTTTCATATGGAAGAAACGAAACGGTCATAGGAGTTACAGGTTAAGAGATATTAAAGCTATTGTGAGACAGGGCCAGAATGGTTTCTGGGTTCCCTGTCGCAACTTTAAAATTCACTATAAATTATCCAAAAGAATTAGGAGATATACCTTATATGTGCAGATTCCATTTTGAGTCTAGTTTCATTAGAAACAAACGACACCAGCATTAAAGCCCTGTACAGAGAGATATTCAAGTTATACCGCGCGAAGGTCAGAGCAGTCGATCCCTGTAACAGGGGTAACTTTAACTAATAAACTGTACCAATTGGCCCGACCAAAAATCCTAGAAATAAATCCATGGATGGATATATGAGTCTAAATTCAGGGAAAATTTACGAAACCAGTTTCCGAGTTTTGAAACTCGAGATATGATTTTTAAGGCGACAGTGACGCAGTTTTCCAGCCTGACTGGAAATGTCAAATTGGTGGGCAAAAACATGTGAACTTAGTTTGTTAACCCTCGGGTCCGACACCGGCGATGGTCTCGGGTTTGGGGTGTTACATTTTTAATCAAAACGACACCGTTTTGTAGGTTTTTAATGGCATTTTTTGGTTAAACGCCGCAATATGTAGGGATTTAGCGGTGCTAGTGGATAAACGCCGCAAAGGTTTATTTCTTTTAGGTAAAACGTCGTCGTTTTGCTCTCCTCCTTTTTTACCTAACCAATAAACCAGATAAACTTTATTCATTTCCCCCTTCTTCTGAATTTCATTTCCCCCTTTTTCCCCAGTCTGAAATCCCTAAATTTCTCCAAAAATTTGTAGCCCAACCTTTTTTCCTCTGCTTTTTTCCCCAACCTTTTCTCCGTACTCTTTTTTCCCCCCCGAAATCCCTAAGTTCCACCTGAAATTAGTAGCCCAACTATTTTTCCCCAAATTGGCAGCCTTGAAATCGATTTTGAAGGTTTTTTCTCGGGTCTTTTGAACTCATAACAATGCTTTATATGTTGTTGTTGCCGACAATAGAAACAAGGTTGTTCATCTATTCCTATATATGATCAATCCTTGAATGATTGCTGTGTTTTTATTGTTACTATTTGATATATTTGAACTCTTTTTGGTAGTTATATTTAGCTTGTTCTCATTTGATTATCCTTGCTAAAACTTCATGCTATGTTTTAATGAGATTTTGGCACATATTCCAGACTCTTTTGATAAGATACATCCATATTCCATGGCATAGAAATTGTAACTTTGCCTGCATTTTGAGCTCCATGGTAGTATAAAACAAATAACAATAAGCTATTCTAAAGATTGAGAGAATTAGAAGGTAATAAGGTTCCAGACCAGATATTTGGAGAAGGTTAGTCATCTCTTGTGATATGACATTGAGTATTATCTGCCTTTCTTCTCCTACTCTCGCATCCTTCCTTGCTTGATATAGGTTTATTATATAAAAATTAATATAAAAATTAAGGCTTATTATATAGATTACTGGGACGTACTGTTAGTTGGACCAAGGTTTGTCTGATTGATATGGGTTTGGTTTTTCCAAGTTTTTATCATATTTGGAGGATATTTAGAGGTTATATTCAATATATATAAAAATTAAGCCTTATTATATAAGTTTTCATGGCTACTTTGTTGTGATATAAATACAATATATATAATTTCATGGTTGTTCATGGCTGTTCATCTTTAGATTAGTTTTGAATTATTATTTTGTTAAGCCAAAATTTTTATCTTCAAATGCATTTTGGATGGAAGTATTTAAATAGATGTTTGGAAAATACATTAATGGATCATGTTTTTATAGCTTCTTAGTTTTTATCCTTAGATTAAATAATTTATAGATTCTTGGTTTGGAAAATACATTAATGGATAATGTTTTTAACTTATTTAATTCTTGTTTACCCTTAGATTATTTTTTAATTTCATGGTTGTTCATTGTTTGCAGGTGTAATTTAATTTGCTGGAATATAGCATTACTGTTATTCTAGGTATTAGTCTTATTTATAAAGGAAGATTAAATGACTTTGATTTCATTGGCATTACACTTCCATAACACTACTTAGTACACATTGTTTTGCGGGTTCATTTTGACTAGTTGCTATGATAGTTTGGGAAGGTAAATAGATTAAATTTCATGTTTTTTTTCTATGGACGTTTTATTCGAAGGAATTTAAGTTGACAGAAATTGTGTTTTTGTTTTCTTTTCTATATAATTTCCTTAAGGATATGGAAACAAGTTGGATGGTGTACCCATATGCTAGAAGGACACGGCGGTGTAATTTCATCTGTTCGTATCATCAACTCAGAAGGTTTAGTGGTCATCTATAACATTTTAGTCATCGATATTAAGCATTTATGACATAACAATTTTATTCTAAAGAATCTTGGGCATTTATTTATAAGTATTGGCTTTTCTTTTACATCCTTCATGTTTTGTGTGGGGAGAGGCCGTCTCTACACTTGTTGGCCATACACAATACCTCTCCTCTATGGTTTCGCCTTAGCATGATACTGTAACACCCCGAACCCGAGACCATCGCCGGTGTCGGACACGAGGGGTTAACAAGCCAAGTTCACATGTTTTGCCCACCAATTTGACATTTCCAGTCAGGCTGGAAAACTGCATCACTGTCGCCTTAAAAATCATATCTCGAGTTTCAAAACTCGGAAACTGGTTTCGTAAATTTTCCCTGAATTTAGACTCATATATCCATCCATGGATTTATTTCTAGAATTTTTGGTCGGGCCAATTGGTACAGTTTATTAGTTAAAGTCACCCATGTTACAGGGATCGACTGCTCTGACCTTCGCGTTATAACTTGAATATCTCTCTGTACAGGGCTTTAACACTGGTGCCGTTTGTTTCTAATGAAACTAGACTCAAAATGGAATCTGTAAATATAAGGCATGACTCCTAATTCTTTCTGGATAATTTATAGTAAATTTTTAAAGTTGTGACAGGGGACCCAGAAACCGTTCTGGCCCTGTCTCACAATAGCCTTAATATCTCTTAACATGTAACTCCTATGACCATTTCGTTTCTTCCATATGAAAATAGACTCATCAAGGTTCATTTAAATAGCTTATTCACTATTTAATACCATTCCTACAAATTTTGGTGATTTTCACATTCACATCACTGCAGCTGGCAGCATCTGTTTTTAAGGTAGGTCTTACCTATTTGGTAGTCTCCATGAACCAACTAGTCTTGCCATACATAGGTTCATATATGATCATTTTAACCATGCCAATGGCTGATCATGTGACCAACATTCCCATTTCAATCCATGGTCACATCATCAGCCATTGGCATGGTTAAAATCATTTGAAAATAAAAAATTCATGTGAATTTCTAAACAAAACAAGACTGATATTCAGTATTTCACGAAATGTGACAGCATTTCAAGTTAAATTATTATGTTATTATTATCAGAGCCACGGTTTAGTCGATTCTAGGACTACCGTGATGTGTTTGGGGTCTAGCTATACATGCCATTAAATGATGAATCGATAGTGTGGTGATTTACGACAATTTGACTTTGTGTTTGTTTATAGCAATGGATCCGATCCCGGCCGGCGATAGCTGATGATGTGGAGAGTGTGGCGCCTGCTCCAGCGCAAGGGACAGCGCGGCGGACTCTCAACCTATGGCCAGCAATCCGAATGATGAGGCTAGGCAAGCCTTTTATAGTGTGATGAGCGAATGGTTTAATCAATACATTCGAACTAACACGGCTGTTCCACAACCTCCATTCCGACAAATGCAACCCCGCACCTACAATACCTCCGGTGACTGACCAAATAAGGTCAAGTAAGCCCCAGTCGATAGGATTGAAAACATGGGGCCACTGAATTTAAGGCTACGGATGATGATGATGCGAAGCGAGCTGAATTTTGGTTGGATAACACTATCAAGGTGCTTGATGAGCTATCCTGTACACCCGATGAGTGCTTAAAGTGTACCATCTCCTTGCTACGCGAGTCCGCCTACTATTGGTGGAGTACTCGACACGTGGTGCCTAGAGAGCAAGTGACTTGGGAATTCTTTCAAACCGAGTTCGAAAAAAGTATATCGATCGAGATTCATCGACCAAAAGCGAAGGAATTCCTTGACCTTAAGCAAGGTTCTATGTCGATTACCGACTCTGACGAAAATTTGTGAGGCTTAGCGATGCAGCGAGAATGCATTTCGTCCGAAGACATTATGTAAACGCTTCGAGGATGGGCTGAATGATGATATAAGGATGTTCGTTGGCATTCTCGAGATCGAGAGTTCGTAGTACTTGTTGAGCGAGCTTGTAAAGCCGAAGAGCTTAGAAAGGAGAAACAAAAAGCTGATATAGGGCTGGAGAATTCGAAAGAGGTCCTCGGAAAGTCTCTTCAACAAGCATCGAAGAGATTTGAGATGATGCAAGCCGGTCTAGAGGCGTTTGGGCTTTTCTAGGCGAGGGCGCGATCGACCCCTGTGACCACACGAGTCACTTCGATCGCCGATGGTGGAAATGATCGCCGAGAGAGGCGAGTGTCCACATTGTGGCAAATGGCATTCGTGAGCTGTTGGTTTCGTGATCGCTCTGCTATAAGTGTGGGTCGGCCGACCACTTTATGAAGGATTGCCCAAGGATGCATGAACAGAATGTAAGTCAGAGTGGAAACCCGGGTGCTACCACTGCTCGAGGTAGGCCACCTAGAAATATGGGCAATGTCAGTGGCGGTCAGAGAGGATCTAGAGATGCTACCATCAGATCCGAGGCTCGTGCTCCTGCTAGGACTTATGCCATCTGGCGCGCGAGGATCTTGCCTCTCCGGATGTCATTACGGTACTTTCACTCTTTTCAATACAAATGTGATTGCTTTGATTGACCCTGGTTCTACTCATTCATATATATGTGAAACCTTAGCATCCAGTAAGACTTTGCCTATTGAGTCTACTGAGTTTGTAATTCGGGTGTCAAACCCCTTGGGTCATTACGTGCTTGTCAACAAAGTGTGCAAGAAAAGTCCCTAGTGTTCCGAGGTTCTTGTTTCCGGCGGACTTGATGCTTTTGCGATTCGATGAATTGACGTTATTCTTGGTTTGGATTGGTTGACCATGCACGATGCGGTTGTAAATTGCAAGAGCAAGACTATCGATTTGAGGTCGTGAATAATGAAATAATTTGAGTTGAGTCTACGGACTTAAAGGGGTTGCCGGTGTAATATCGGCAATGTTGGCCCGAAAATATGTAAGAAAAGGGTGCGAAGCGTACCTTGCGTCGTGCTTTCGATGACAAGGAATCGGAAAAGAAACCCGAATCGTGTCGATGGTTTGTGAATACCGGATGTTTTCTGAAGAATTGCGGGTTTACCACTGTTCGGAAATAGAATTTGGCATCGAATGGGTACTGGTACCACTCAATTTCGATAGCTCCGTATCGTATGGCACCAGCGGAATTAAAGGAGTTGAAAGCTCGGTTGCAAGAATTGGTGGATAGAGGTTTTGCTCGTCCGAGTTGTTCGCCTTAGGGTGCGCCGGTGTTGTTTGTGAAAAGAAGGATGGAACCATGCGGTTGTGCATCGACTATCGTCGACAATAAAGCGGCGATAAAGAACAAATATCCGTTACCACATATCGATGACTTGTTCGATCAATGAAGAGCCTCAATGTTCTCGAAAATAGATTTGAGATCGGGCTATTATCAATTGCGAATCCGAGATTGGACGTACCCAAGGCGCCTTGAACAAGGTATGGTCACTATGAGTTCCTAGTGATGCCGTTTGGGCTTACTAATGCCCCTACGGTATTTATGGATTTAATGAATCGGATCTTGAGACCATATTTGGATCGATTAAGTAGTCGTGTTCATTGATGACATCTTGGTCTATTCAAGAAATGAGACCGAACATCTTGAACACTGCGGTTAGTCTTGCAAATTTTAAGGGATAAGCAATTATATGCTAAGTTAAGCAAGTGTGAATTACGGTTAAGAGAGGTTAGCTTCTTGGGTCATGTGGTATCTGCATCGGGTATTCGTGTGACCGAATAAAATTTCAGCCATACTTAATTGGAAGCCTCAGAAATATTCTGAGGTTCGGAGCTTTTTGGGGCTTGCGGTTATTACCGACGATTTGTAAAAGGCTTCTCAATGATAGCCACGCCGATGATGGCTTACTCCAAAAGGATGTTAAGTTCGAATGGACGGAGAAATGCCAAAAAGTTTCGATCAATGAAAACTTATTTGGTGAAGCCCCAATTCTAGTGCAACCCGAGTCCGCAAAGAGTTTGTCATCTATAGCGACGCCTCCCTACTTGGGTTAGGTTGTGTATTGATGCAAGAAGGTCGAGTTGTGGCCTATCGTCGAGGCAATTAAAGCCACATGAGAAAAATTATCCGACTCATGATCTCGAATTGGCCGCCATCGTGTTCGCCTTAAAGATATGGCGACATTACTTATTTGGTGAAAGGTGCCATGTGTACTCGGATCACAAAAGTCTCAAATATTTGATGACCCAAAGAGACTTAAATCTGCGACAAAGGCGTTGGCTCGAGCTGTTAAAGGATTATGAGTGATCATTGACTATCACCGGAAAGGCGAATGTGGTTGCGGATGCCTTGAGTCGTAAATCATTATTAAACTTCGAGCGATGAGCGTGCACTTATGCATTCGATCCGATAGTGTATTAGTAGCTGAATTGAAAGCCAAACCTTTGTTGATACATCAAATTCGAAAAGCTCGGAAAGTCGACGATGAGTTGGCTGCAAAGCGAAATTTGAGTGTGTGCGAACAAGGACTCGGAATTTCAAATCGATGATGACGATTGTTTGAGGTTCAAAAGTCGTCGTGTGTTCCAAAGAATTGAACTCATTTCGATAATTGAATGAAGCCCATTGTAGCCGAATGGCAATCCACCCGGAGTCTGAAGATGTACAATGATTTGAAACGTCGGTTTTGGTGGCATGGTATGAAGCGAGACATCTCCGACTTTGTTTGAGATGTTTAATATGTCAACAAGTGAAAGCGGAACATCGGTGCCTTGAGATTACTTGACCAATCACGATACCGAGTGGAAATGGGATCGAGTCACAATGGACTTTGTATCCGGATTTGCCATTGTCGACAAGTAAGAAGGATGCGGTTTGGGTCGTGGTAGATCGATTGACTAAGTCGGCCCACTTTGTCCCGTCGTCTGATTTTCAATGGACAAATTAGCGAATTATACGTTTCTCAGTTGTGAGATTACGGGTGCCTATTTCCATCGTGTCGGATAGAGATCCGAGATTTACCTCGCGATTTTGGAAAAAGTTGCAAGAAGCTTTGGGTACCAAGTTGCATTTCAACACCGCCTTTCACCCCAAACCGATGGTCAATCCGGCGGATAATTCGGATACTTGAGGATATGTTAAGATGTTGCGTCCTCGAGTTTAGTGGTTCATGGGAGCGGTATTTGCCGTTGATTGAATTCGCTTACAACAACGACTTTCAATCAAGTATTAAGATGGCACCCTACGAGGCCTTATGCGGTCGTAAATGCCGTACACCATTGTTTTGGTGAGCTCGGTAAAAGCAAGATTTTGGGTGGATTTGATTAGAGATCTGAGCGAGAAAGTGAAAGTAATCCGTGAAAGTCGAAGATAGCCTCCGATCGTCGAGAAGTCGTCACGCGGATCTGAAGCATAAGGATATCGAGTATCGGTGGGTGATAAAGTGTTTCTCAAGGTATCGCCTTGGAAAAGATACTCGATTCAGCCGTAAGGGCAAGTGAGCCCGAGGTTCATTGGGCCATATGAGATATCCGAGCGAGTCGGTCCGGTGGCATATCGTTTGATTTTGCCCCGAACTCAAAAGGTTCACGATGTCTTTCACGTTTCGATGCTTGACGCTATAGATCCGATCCATCGCACGTGATTAGTCCATCGAAATTGAAATTCAAGCTAATATGAGTTATGAGGAAGAACCGATTAGTATCCTATCACGAGAAGTGAAAGAGTTGCGAAACAAGCGGGTTCATTGGTGAAAGTGTTATGGCTCAAGCACGGGATAGAAAAAGCTACTTGGGAGACCGAGAACTCTATGAAAGAGCGATATCAAACCTATTTACGGTAAGATTTTGGGGACGAAAATTTCTTAAGTGGGGAGAGTTGTGACAGCCCAAAATTGACCCTAGTCGGGATGTGGTTTCGGGACCACAAAACCGAGGCATAAAAATAATTTAAAATTTATTTTGATGCCTATGATATGTGTTAATTTGTGTGTGACATTTTGATGTTTCGATTTAGTGTTATAAATGCGAATTTCACTAGAAAGGACCTAGTAGTGAACTTTGAAAGTATGATGGGGAAATGTGTGATGACTAGTTGCTCATGCATGCAAAAATAAGGATTTGCATGTCAAATTTCCCCCTAACATGAAGTGGCCGGCCATGGCAAGAGAGGATGGGCAAAACATGTCATGAAACATGTTTTGTTGGTGCATTAGGGAGAAATAATAAACAAAGGTGTATGGGTAAGAAAAGAATGAAAAAAAATGTGTGTGAGTGTGGTATTCCCCCCATTGCCGTGAGTTGTAGAGAAGGAAAGAAAAAATTTTGTTCATCCTTTCTTTGAGCCAAAACTAAGGAAGAAGGAGGATTTTGCTTCATGCTTGGTTTGGAAGAGATCTAGAAGGAGATTTGGCTAAGTTTGCATCAAGATTAAGGTATGTATGAGGTTGTGTTAGGAGTTTCATGCATGTTTTGGTTGCTAACTTGATGTGCATGTTAGCCATGGCTCAAATCTTTGTTATGCCATGGAAATGGTATTTGGCCAAAGTTGTTATGGTGATAAAGCCATTGCATGCTAAGTGTGAAGCTTGATGATGATGCATGCAATGATGGATTATCTACTTTTGAGTAAGATTTTGAGTTTTCTTTTGTTTAATCATGATTGAAGTTGAAAAGGGCATGATTGTCATATTCGGCCATGATGCATTCATGAGCATGGTTCATGCTTCTTGCATGCTAGTTAAAATTTGTGTTTTGGATGGCTATGGACACCTTGAAATTGGCCATGCTCATATATGTATATATATGTTTGCACATGATGTTTTGGTTATGAACTAAGTGATGAATATGGTTGTTTAAAGAAGAAGATGTTGAAGAATGATTGTGAAATTGCAAGCACATTGGCCTAGCACACATATGAGTGCTTGATGCTATATTATAAGTTTTGAGCTACAATATGCAAAGCATTAACTAGTAAAATGCATGCTGTTTTGTGAGGTATTAAGTGCATAATTGGCCTCAACATGTACATGAATATTCGGCCTTGGGTAGCCTATTGAAGGCCTTAGCTTTTCCTTGATGCTCGAATAAATTGTATTGAATTGCTTGATGTAGTATAAAATGTGCATGACCATTGTGTATTCAAGCTAAAGAGTGGCCATATGACCATTTAAACTCCTTGTCATATTCGGCCATAAGCTAGCACAATGAGGTTTTAATAAATTGAATTTGTTTGAATTAGCTCAAGAGCTAAGAGGGCCACAATTGGACAAGGGGAAGGAAAAAGTGATCGAATAGCCGTAAAAGCCGTTCGACAACATCCGAGGTAAGTCCTCAAGAAGTGACCTTACTTGAATTACGTGGAATGAAATATGGATGTATTGATTATTGATTTATGTGTGTATGAGTATTCAAATAATGCCCGAGCTAAGTCCCGAAGGCGATTATGCTAGTGATTATAATTGTGTTTGAGCCTTAGTAACGAGAATGAAATATGTATGTCCAATGATTATTGATGTATGTGTGCATGAGAAATTGAATGATATCCGGGCTAAGCCCCGAAGACAATTATGCTGGAAATTATATCCGGGTTAAGACCCGAAGGCAATTGTGCTAGTGGCTACATCCGGGCTAAGACCCGAAGGCATTAAATGCGAGACATTCTATCCGGGCTAAGACCGAAGGCATTTGTGCGTGGTTATATCCGGTTATATTCGAAGAATCTTGGGCTGGAGGTGAGTGTTGGTTGCTGTAATAAATTCAATTAGTACACTCGAGAAGCCCAAAGAATAAGAATGCGTTTATATGTGCATTGGAAAGTCGACATGTTTGAGCAACATTCGCTCAATCGACTAATGAATTTCAGTTATTGAATTGATTGATACTTTGTGAAAGTATATAATGATGAAGTGTGAAGTAAGAATGTGTATTAATGAAATGATGCATTTGGCTATGTGAATGTATTGCTGTAATTAGAGTTGATTATATTCCTTGAGACTTACTAAGCATAAAAATGCTTACCCCGTCGCTTTGGATCTCTGTTTTATAGATTTCGCTCGATAGCAATCGGATTCGGGATCAATAAAGTCGAAGTCATCCACACTATCAACGTCTCTATTTTGGTATAAATTTTTGGTTGAACTTTGAAATGGCATGTATAGGACTACCCCTTGTTGGTTAAATATGTTGTGATGTATTTGTGTACGGCCATGCGAAAATGGCTCGTAAAAGTGAAGTATCGACTTAGACTATTTGCGGTTTGTATATGTATATATTTGGTGTCATGATGTGACCATGGATTGGAAATGGGAATGTTGGTCACATGATCAGCCATTGGCATGGTTAAAATGATCATATATGAACCTATGTATGGCAAGACTAGTTGGTTCATGGAGACTACCAAATAGGTAAGACCTACCTTAAAAACAGATGCTGCCAGCTGCAGTGACGTGAATGTGAAAAATCACCAAAATTTGTAGGAATGGTATTAAATAGTGAATAAGCTATGTAAATGAACCTTGATGAGTCTATTTTCATATGGAAGAAACGAAATGGTCATAGGAGTTACATGTTAAGAGATATTAAGGCTATTGTGAGACAGGGCCAGAATGGTTTCTGGGTCCCCTGTCGCAACTTTAAAAATTTACTATAAATTATCCAGAAAGAATTAGGAGTCATGCCTTATATGTACAGATTCCATTTTGAGTCTAGTTTCATTAGAAACAAACGGCACCAGTGTTAAAGCCCTGTACAGAGAGATATTCAAGTTATAACGTGCGAAGGTCAGAGCAGTCGATCCCTGTAACATGGGTGAATTTAACTAATAAACTGTACCAATTGGCCCGACCAAAAATTCTAGAAATAAATCCATGGATGGATATATGAGTCTAAATTCAGGGAAAATTTACGAAACCAGTTTCCGAGTTTTGAAACTCGAGATATGATTTTTAAGGCGACAGTGACGCAGTTTTCCAGCCTGACTGGAAATGTCAAATTGGTGGGCAAAACATGTGAACTTGGCTTGTTAACCCCTCGTGTCCGACACCAGCGATGGTCTCGGGTTCGGGGTGTTACAGATACAATTTATTCGGCATCATGGGATCACTCTGTCTGAAAATAAGATGTCGAGACAGGCAAAGATTTGTCTGATATAGTATGTCTATTTGTCTCTTTCTTTCTCCCTCTATTTCCATTTTTTGTTTCATTTTCATTTGGATATCATTTTGATGATTACTTTTTATGTGGCAATAGCTCTTTTATGTTTTGTCAAGTGGCAAATAGAACAGGAAAAACCAACTACACTAGATTGCGGTCCAAGAACAATTTACAGAAGGCACATAATGACTGTCTCCTACCTCTACGAATGCTTGTGGGAGGCATTGTAGCAGTGAATAAGAATGGTATTGATCGACATGCAGTTGACACCGTATGTGCTCTGAATCCAAATTCAGGTGTGAGGTTCAGATATTTTATGTGCAAAAAAGTATTAGAGTGCCTTATGTTTGTATGTTAGTTAAGTAGATTATAGATAAAACCTGTAGTAGGATCAACTAATTAGTTGATCAAAAGTTACACCTAGTTTTGTAATCGTCTACTTGCATATTTGCATATACTTAATAATAATCTCGTGTCAACTAATTATTCTATCTATTTTTTATTTAATTGTTTTGTTTTCAACATTTTATTTTTATTTGAGTTAAAGAAGAAAAACATGAATTGCAATTTTGACTTAGAAAAGAGAATATTCATTAGCGACTTAATCAATTTAAATAATCAATGTTAATATTTCACATGGGAATGGATATTCAAATCTTATATTTTACATGGTTATGATTTTAAGTCCTTATTTCATTAAAGTAACTTCATTATAATATCTTATTTTATTGATATCTTTATATTTAATCTAATTTTTATTATTTATTTTTTTATTTTAACTTTTAGATTTTATGCAATGCCCCAAATATCGAAAACCCTATTAAAATTAATTTTGGTATGTTTGTCGCGTGAGTGTGGGTCTGCCTTAGTGGTTTAGTGCTCTAGGAGTGGCTGAGAAGTCGTGGGTTCAAGCCTTGGCTTCAGTAGATTTTTGCTTTTTATTGAGTAAACCCTTGTCTCCAGCTAGTGGGCTTTTAAGATGATGAGAGTATGGTTCGACATAAAGGACTTGCTAGTCTAGTGGCAAGGGGCGTGTGGAATGTTCTTGGGGTCTGAGGTTCGAGGCTCAGCAGTGCATAAAAGCATTTTATTTTGCTATGTGTCGTGAGAGTGACCAAGTTGACCGAAATTGAGGTGTTCGAAAAGTGTTTGAATGGGTGGTTGAGGAGATAATGGTGGAGTGATTTTAGGAGTGTTGGGGGGGAGACAAGTGAGGAGATTTTGAAGGGATTTAGATAGTGTTCGGTTGGAGTTGGTGGGGGAGCCGAATGTGGAGGGAGTTAAAGAGTGTCGTTTGTGGGAAAAAGAGCATTTTTGGTAAAACCGATAATAGAACCTTTCTCTTCTCTAGTTGTTGCTCTACATTTTTGGTAAAATTGTATACTTGTTGCTCTCCATTTTGATAGCCTTACATTCTTGTGTGCTTTTGCATTTTTGGTTAAATCGAGGTGACCATTTGGTATTTTCTTTTCTTTTACTTTTCTAAACCTTAACCGTACACTTCTATTTTCTCTCTCATTTTTGTTGCTTGACCGAATACCCTTTTTGGTCCCTACTTCTCTTGTCCTCCTTCTCTCAACTACGTTTTCCCTCCTTATGTTGGCCAAATATCACTTGCCTTCTTTCCCTCTCTTCTCATTCAGTTTGTCATTGCTAGCCGATCACTCTTTTTCCTTTTGGAGCCGAACCTCTCTACACTTGAGTAAGGTAACTAATTTTTGTCATTTGGGTTGTTCAATTCGTGGCTAAGAGTCAGACTTACTGTGGCCGCTATGTTAGGTTCCACAGCCATTCTTTTCCCTCCTCCTCTCTTTGTCGACATAAGCTTTCTCTCTAACATTAGCTTTTATCCACCGTTTCTTATAGGGGTATGACTGTTCTCTGTGGGACTCAATCGTAAAGTGTGCCTTGTAGGACGGATACTTCTAAGTGTGGTATGTTGTTGTTCTTTTAGTTTTAATCAATTTCATCCGCGTTCTTAGTTAACAAGGTGGTAATTCTATACAGATTTTGTCAAGTTTTGGAAAGCAGTTTCAACCAATGGTTAAGGGAGAAATCGTTTGCTATTCAAGGTAGGCAACCATTACCATTTTGAGAATTAGGTACTATGTGAGATGTTAACTTTATCGATTAAAGGACTAACGTGGGGATTATGTTTGTATCTAGGTTGGCGACGTGGAGATTTGCTCACTTATCACAAGCAGGTTTGTAACCACACTGTAAAGCTATTAATCGGCAAAAGCCGAAAAGCATGTTCATACACACTACACGAGCGTGCACTCGCTCGTACGGTGAATTAGATACATAAACGCATGCATTTGACAGTAGAGGCCAGCATGAGCGATCTCATGGGCTTAGGCCGTTTTGAGCCGCGTTAGGCCGTTTTGGGCCTTGTGGGCCCACGGGCTCGTGGGCCCCACTCGGGTAAACCACACTATTGTGTGGAGATAATTGGGTCAGCTGTGTAGTTTACATGGCCAAGGTCAGTATGTGGGCTTATTGGGCCACACGAGTGTGTGGGCTTATTGGGCCACACGAGTGTGTGGGCCCACATCGGCCGTGTTATGGACTTAGGCCCATTTTCGCTGTTAAATTGTTAGGGTTGCACGGGTCGCACGAGACGACTGTGGACCTACTGTTGGGTCGGTTAGTACACCTAGACCCTAATTTATGTTTATGACTGTTATACCCCTATGAGGTAAATGATGGAAATATTCGTATGTGATATCTGAATGCTTGAGCATGCCATCTTAATTATATATGAAAATTTATACTATGTTGCATTGCATGGGGTGGGACATATGATATTGGAGGAAGTGTACTGAAAGGCTATAAGCCTATTCTTGGCACTCTGCTTTGCAAATCTTTATTAGTCTTAAGTAACCGGTACTATTTTCTGGAGTGTAGGGATGGGTGGGTCGATTTTATCCCCACATGGAGTATAGGGTTGGACGGAGTGGAGTGTAAAGGATGGATGGGTAGGATATTTGTATGCATTTTGGATACTGTACTGAAATGGGCTAAGGCCCACATTGATACTGTTACTATATTGGGCTAAGTCCTACACTGATATTGCGACTGTTATGGGCTTAGGCCCAGACCTTTCAACACTGTATGTTTAACTGTTTGATAAATATGGATTACACACTGAGTTTTCATAAATTCACCTTTTCTGCCTATCTGTGCAGGTAATCCTTAGGCGGGTCAGTGCTGCGAGGGGCTCGAAGATGGCCACACCATTGTTTATGTTTCGTTTTGGATTTTTGGTAAAAGTAGTTTTGTTTGGGTAAATTTTGTGTAATAAGGCCGTTTTGAGTTTTTACTTTTATGTGGGGATTTATTTAAATTGACTTATATCTATTAGCAGTAGGACACGGGTTTTTTTTCAAAAAGTAAATGATTTTCAGCTACCAAGCTACACAACTCGTTTTAAAAGCTTCCGCAACGAACAATGTTTTCAAAGCGTAATAACGATTTAGTATGGGTCATGTTTTGCTAATCAAACCTACAATTTAACAAATGAACAAATAAGTTAACTTCTCTTAAAGAACACAAATAAGGTTTTAACACAAAAAGGACTTTTCCAGTAAAACTACGCTTTTCAAAACTCAAACCAATGTGACATCACAAATTTGGCCATAACGTCTAGGTCGGGTTTGGGGTGTTACATTTTAATTGTGTTATTAATTTATTATTTTAAATTATAAATTTAAATTCATTAATTTTTATATTTAGTTTTAAAGTTAAAATTTTAATAGAAAATTTAATTTAATTAATACTTTTATTTATGCTTAAAAGTATATAGTTTAAAGTTTAGATTTCAAAAATAAAATAAAATATAATGTTTATCATAGAAATAAATATTATTTAATTAAAATATATTTTTAAAGGTCATGTTCTTTAGTGACGTTTGTGAGAAAAGCGCCTCTAAAGGTCGGTTCTATAGTGGCGTTTGTGGCAAAGCGCTACTAAAGGTCTATTCTATAGCGGCATTTGTGGAAAAAGCGCCGTTAAAGGTCATGGCGGCGTTGTCTTTAGCGGCGTTTTTGCCTGCTCTTGTAAAAGCGCCGCTATAGGCCCAAAAAACGCTGCTAAAAACCTGTTTTTGCTGTAGTGATGGTATGTGGGTAAAATTTTTTATGTAATAAATTTATTTTATATTTTGTAAAATAGATAAATAGAGCTTTGGTTGAAATGATAAAGTTAAAATATTTTGGGTTCAAATCCTATAAATTGTAAGTATTTTTCTAAAATTTATACGAAAAAATAAAAAATATTCTCAAAATAATATCTACCCTTATAAAAATAAGAGGCTTTGAGATGGGGTATAATGATACCAACTCAATCAGAATCCATAACCATAATATATATTTTGCATATTTTAGTGAGTTGTCCTTGATTTCATATCAAACAATGGTTTTATATGTTTTGAGTAACTTCTTCAAGTGATTATTATTTTTTGTTTGAACAAAAAAAGTTATTATTTTTTGTTATTTAGCCTTCAGCAATGGCTTTGTTCTTCCCAATACGGTATGTTAGTAGTATCGTATAAAAATTTCGTTAAGAATTTTGACATTTGCATGTTTAACTAAATCATAAAAGGTACAAAAGTAGAGTTCTATAAGTTAAAGGAGTCTAATTGTTATGAAATTTAAATGTGAGTGGTTTTAATGGAAATTAGATCATTTATATGGATAGTGGACATCCATGATATGGTTTTATTAAAATTATTAAAGTTTTTAAAGGGTAAAAAGGTAAATGAGTAAATAAAGATTAAATTAATTAAAACAAAGTGTTCATCTTCTTCATTTGATGAACCAAAACTGATTTTGGCCATTGGAGAAGAGGGAGCTTTCGATTGAGCTAGGGTTGTGTGCATGATGAGTTTTCAAGCCTAGTTTTTAATGATTTTTTATGTTTTCGGGATCATTGTAGCTTAATCTAGCTAGCCTGGGGAATAATTTGCAAAATTGTTAAAGATTTAGGATTTTTCCATGAATATTTTTGTATGATTCTTGAAGTTTAATGAAAGATTATGAGTCCTGGTAGATAAATAAACAAGTTCTGTAAAGTGATTTTTGATGAAAATATCATTTAGGGACTTATTCGTAAAAGTAGTAAAATATCATGGTTAAATTGTAAAATGATGATTTGTATGAGTTTATATCGGTTCATAATAAATTCAGTTAGCATGAGTTAGGGATAGGAATTCTTAGATTTCAATACGAGTTTAAGGACTAAATTATAAAAAGGTTAAAATGTTAGGGACAAAATTGTAATTATGCATAAATATGGATTACAGATTGAATTGAATGTTTGAGATGGATTGAAACACTTAATTGAATATAATTGTTTATTTAGATTAAGATAAATCTCAACCTGATCTAAACCGAGGAAAGGCGAAAATCATGAATTAGGTCGATCGTACTTTTACGCTCTAGCTATCGATGTAAGTTCACAGTATTTATATACGTAATTGAGTTTCTACTTGTTTTTTTACAATATAGTTAAGTAATTATTTGCTTACACTTAATTATTTCTTAAATTGTACATACATGCCTCTATTTGTATTTCGGTACCCCTAAATTGCACATATGTGCCCCTGTTCCTGCTTCGATACCCTGAATTGCACAAACGTGACCCTGTTTCTACTTTGATACCCCCTGAATTGCACATACATGCCCCTATTTGTACTTCATTACCCCTAAATTTCACATACGTGTCCCTATTTGTACTTTGGTACCCCTAAATTGCACATACGTGCCTCTGTTTACACTCTAATAACTTCAAATCGAGTAAAATAAGAGTTGCATTCAATTGTTGTTAAGTTAAAATATTTAGTATGCTCTTACTAAGCTCAATAAGCTTATAAGTTTTTGTGTATTGTTTTGTAGATCGTTATTGCTGACTTTTGGACGGATCGAATCTTTGGCTCACACTATCCACCGATGTTGGTAGTTCTTGTGCTCCTTAGGGTTGTGGCATGTATATGTGGCTATATAGGTTGTTATGGTACATTTTGACAAAATACTAAACTAAGTTTTTCGACACTTTACTAAGGTTGTAATTAGGTATCTTTTTGGTACAATTAGAATGGTATGAAAGTATTTACTTGTGGCTTGTTTTGGCTTGTTGGTGAATTAAGTTTCTATGTTAGAAATGGTCTTAGTTGTTGTATGTTTTAAGACAATATGGAACTAGATGTGTATGTTGGAAATAAGGTTAAATATGCATAAGTTTTGGTAAGTTTGTTTGATTGTGATTGAGGTGCCTTATAAGGCACATTGGTTGAATGGATTTTGGATCTTTTAAACTGGTTAAATTAAGCATGTTTTGCTAGGTTTTTGGTGCATTGATCATATGTGTATAAGGCTTGTAGGTACTTGTTGGATTGGGTGAAAGAAATGGCTTGATTTTGGTAAATTTCTTTTCCACACGACCAAAGACACGGGCATGTGTCTCAGCCGTGTGTCATGCAACACGGTCGTGTGCCCCCTGTAGGTTTTAAAGGTTGCAAGTCAAGCAGTTACACAGCTTGGCACACGGGTGTGTGAGGCCATTTTGGGAGTTACATGACCTGGCACACTGGTGTGTGGCTTGGCCATGTAACCAAAGCCAGAGAGTTACATTGGTACAGACATAGGCCGAAACACGACTATGTGTCCCTATTTTGATTGTTACACGGCTTGAGACACGGGCGTGTGTCTCAGCCGTGGGAGTCACACGACCATGTCACCCCTACAGTTTGAATTTTTCTAACTTTTTCCTTAGTGTTTCAAATGTTCCTGATTTAGTCCTTAATCGTTTCTAAAGTGATTCTAAGGCCTTGAGGGCTCGAATTAGGGACGATGTGCCTATATATTATTAGGTTATGCTATGTTTATTGAAATGTTTGGGAAATGAATGATTTTAAGTTATGTTTTTTCGGTAATGTTACGGATACGGGTTAGAGTTGTTACATTACTTGTCTTAATGTTAGTAATTATCACAAAGATGCATTGGTGAATGGTAAACTTTCCTCTTCGAGGCGCCTTATCCATGTGAGCAAACCTTAATTTTCCTCTTTAAACCACAGAATAATACTCCAAATTTTATTCTAAATGGGTTTTTCCATTATGCCTCCACTTAAATTTCACTCTAGTTCTAGTATTGCAAAGGATTAGTGGATTTTTAATGAAACCCACATTGGGTTCTTGATTTGATGAGGGTTTCAAACTAAGATCAATCCTTTTCCATCTATATCCATTGGCTTTAACATGTTTTTGTTTCTATGTTTTAAAGTTGTAGGTGTAGAATTCCAGGTGTCTTCTAGAGCTCAAGTCTAGCTCTCAACATGGCTATTGCTCTCCATACATAGTCTACAAGCATTAGTTCCAATTTGGTGTAAGATTTATTATTACAAATATCACAAGGATCTATTTTTTAAAAAATAAATAATTTTCTTTTGTGTATTTGACAATTTTTTTAAATTGATTTTTTTGACAAGTGTAAACCCTTTATTAGGGGTGCATGGATACTTCCTCGAAACAACACTAAATGATTACTTTTGGTGGTTTTTAATAGAGATACCAATAACCAGATGTTCCCTCTTGCTTGGGGAGTGGTAGAAGGGGAGTGTGTTGCATCATGGTGGTTTTAAAGAAAATATTCATAAATACAGATCATTCATAAAATTGTGTAGCTTTAAAATTGAAAAGAATTGCAATTAGTTAACATGCTTCTTTGTTAATTTTACATGGTTTCGATAAAGTGTTGATAGAGGAATACCCTAATATTTAGCGTAGATTGTGTGCTAGATACATTTATGCAAACTAGCCAAAGAAGTGAAGGGACTAAACAAGAAAATTGTATTTTAGAATTGTGCTAGATCAACCTTTGTGGAAGACTTTGATGACAACCCCAAGAATTTGGAAGAAATAGGGTTTAAATATACAAATGACCTGTTGGAAACACCTATTTAGTAGTAGATCAAGGCCTACTTCTCTGGAGAATCAACGTGTGATTGTCATGGGGCTAGAACTTTAGTCTCGCAACTCATGTGACCTTAGACGATTTCATGGTTTCAAATTTACTTAAGTCAACCTAACTCCTGCAAAGTGAGAAATCTCGATAGAAATTCTTTATGGCACCGAAAATATAGTGGAAGTAGCTAAACTACCACAAATCGTAGTGGTAGATTAAGTACTTTTTAGCAGTTAACAAGCTTGTTTTCTAGGCATTTTAATATATTTAATTACATTTTCATATTTCTTAGTTTAGAATTAAAATATTGCAAAATAACCATTTTTGTAACACCCCTAACCCGTATCCGTCACCGAAATAGGATTACTAAGCATTATCGTAAAAACGTAACGTAAAACATTCATTTTCAAACATTTCATTAATTATTATATAATTCATTCATACACATGCATATAGTCCCTTATTCGAGCCCTCGAGGCCTTAGAAACACTTTAGAAACTATTTGGGATTAAATAGTAAACATTTAGAGCTTTATGGAAAAAGATAGAAATTTTCACACTGCAGGGGTCACACGGATGTGTAACTCACATGGGTGAGACACACACCCATGTCTCAGGCTGTGTAACACTCTAACTAGGGTCACATGGGCAAGCCACACACCCGTGTTTCAAGCCATGTGCTAGGCCATGTAAATTTCGAAGAACCACCTTTAAAACCTACAGGGGACACATGGTCGTGTCGCATGGCCGTGTGTCACACACGGTTGAGATACATGCCTGTGTCTTAGGCCATGTAGACAGGAAGTAGGCCAAATTCCAGCCATTTCTTTCACGCAATTCAAGCACACTCCTACAAGCCATTTGCACATTCAATCAAACTTTAAAACATACCTAAAACATGCATAATAAGACCAATTCAAAAGGTCATTTATCCACACAACCAATATGCCTAAAAGGTACTTCAAATACAATGTATCAAATATGCTTAAGCATGTGTATAATTAACCATTCATCAACTAACTTATTTTCCATACCAAAAAATATCACAATTGGCACATATTAACCATACCAAATTAGATTCATTCCATGTCAAAGTAACATTACCATTTGGACCATTTTTCATATGCATCAAAACCATAGAAATGACACAAATCTAGCCATTCCCAAATGGTACCAACAACCAACATATATGCATACCATATTTCAATCTTGCATATCTAATTAAAACCTTTCTAAAGCATATCATAACTTGACCATGTTGAGGCCAATTTATCACCTATCACTTTGGTTATTTAAACATGCATTATCACATTATCAAAACAACACATATCAACAAGGCATCAAAATTACCAAGGTTACATCAACCAAAATGATATATACATGCTAAACTCATCAACTAACATAAATCACAAGTCCACCTATACATGCCATTATAACCTTGCTCAAGACATCAAAATCTACCAATATAATCATTGGATAGTGTGATAGATCTCCGATGAGCTTCCCAATTGATCGAGCTTCTGATAGTTTGTAAAGTAAAGGAAAAATAACTTTGTAAGCAATGTATACTTTGTAAGCTCGTATAAAATTTAAGCATAACATTCCATTTAAATAATAAACTTTATAGAGTGAACATAAACCTACGTCAATGCCATAAGAATCATAAATCTATATAATCATAAACTCAAAAATGAGTAAGTTCATTAATGTCGCATATATTTATCATTCATAACATGATAGGACTTTATGAGACATAATATATAATCATCAACCTTTCTATAAGATTATACACCTATCAATTTACTTACTTTCCATTTTGTTCCCAATGCTTATCATAGCCTAAATGACATTATCAATTCCCAACTTAGCGTATTTATCCATGATATAGGTAGATTCATCCATAACTAAGTAGTTTGCTTACATATAAATACATCATTTATCTCATCGATTCTTTTATATCATCATATTATATCCTAGTTATGAACTTACCATTTCACTTCCTTTTCTTACCCGTACCATTTGCATATTAGAAAGCATAGGAATAAAAATCAACCATGAACACAAGCTTGGCACAAGCCTAAACATCATTATCAATGCACGAGTTAGTGTATACATACATAAATTACTTAAAATAAAAACATGATGATCCATTTCCATGTGAACATATTTCATTTGAATCATTTAACCTTTCCATGAACATATGCATAATGCCAAGTGAAAGATTACCTTTTCAGTTCCTTTGAACATTTACAGTTCCTTTCTTTTTTCCTGTTGTTGAACCATTTAGAATATCATTGGATATGCGGGATAGTTCACACTAAGTGTGCTAACATATAACTGTAAAATTTCCTTTCCTTTATATCATTGCTTACATGAGTTGTGAAATGGGCTTACTCACACAAGCTATAGGTTAGAATGTAAGCTACACGATACTGCTCACACAAGTTGTGGAGTATCCGCAACAAATGCTGGACCTCAGCCATCGGTAGGACATTCAAGACCAGCACCCGAAAACATGGTAACCCTAATGACATGTCATTTTATCCTATACATTCTTAAGGTTCAAACGGGGCTCAAAAGTCATCGAATGTCGTTGGATTTTCATCGTTTATTTACATGATAAATTTCATAATAACACATATAAATATTGATTCATATACAATAGAACAACACATTAAACATACAATATAATCAACATTTAAGTGTGTATAGTTCATACGAACTTACCTGACTAAATTGCAGAAATGTCGAAGTACATAGGCTATTTCAAAATTTTCCATCTCTCCTTGATTTTTCACTTGATCTTGATCTAAATTAATAATTTCATTCAATGTATTAATTTAGATAGTAAAACGATTTATTTTTTTTAATTTAGTCATTTTTTGACATTTTTATAAAATCGCCCCTAACATTTTACTTTTATTCAATTTAGTCTCTGAGCCTAAAACTTGCAAATTAATCATTTTTATTGCAAACCCACACTAGTTGAATATTCATAGCTTCCAATACAACCCAAATTTATAAAAATTTCACATCAAGTCCTTGCATTTCTACTATTTCAATAATTTACTCCCTAATCGGTAAATTCAACAAAAATTACTTAACAAAATACTATTAAATACCAACTAACACTTCAAATTCACCATTTAATATCTAAAATCACATAGATTCATCAATGACAACATTAAATATCTTTAATAGTTTCAAAAATGAAGGTATGGGTTAGCTAAACTTAGTTGCAAAGATCTCAAAAACATAAAAATTATTAAAAACGGAGCTAAAACAGCCTTACATGCACACAATGAAGTTTGGCCAAAGCTTCAAAGCCTTTAACAATGGCTTTCTTCTCCTCAATTCGGTGAAAGAAATGAATTAGAAAAGATGATACAAACTTTGTTTTATTTAATTTAATTTAATTACAAAATTACCATTTTTTCCACTTAAAAATCATCTAAATTTCATGCTTTTAGTTGCCTAAAACCATCCACTAAATCCTTTAATGGTCTATTACCATTTAAATCCCTTTTCCATTATTCAATAAACCATTTAATCAGTCAAATCAAATAGTGATCAAATTTTACATCTTTTACAAATTAGTCCTTTTTAATTAATTAACTATCGAAACATTAAAATTTCTTAACGAAACTTTAACACAACCTTAATTACATTCTGTAAATATTTATAAAACCACTTGACTTTAGGGTTATACCACTTGAACTTAATGAATCATTTATGTAACACCCCACGCCCGTGCCCCATGCCGGGTCGAAATATGAGGCATTACCTAACTTAAACTTATGCATATAGACATTTTCATAACACCAAAGCATGGACAAATTAAATATTTTTCAATTTTATTTATATACTCCTTAATAAGAGCCTACTAAGCCTAAAACATCCATTGGAACCCATTTGAAAACATTCTGAGTCCTTTAAATAACTCTGAAAATAACTCTTAACATAGGGGCACACGCCCATGTGGGCGGAGCAACACACTCGTGACATTTCAACTTGGTCGTGCTATTGGCCCGTGTGGTTCACACGGCCTAAGTAATCCAGGGACACGCCCATGTCCTATACCCGTGTGGAATTAATTTTAAATGCACATCTATAGGGGTTTTCACACGACGAGGAACACGCCTGTGTCTCTGGCCCGTGTCCTCCACACGGCCATGACACACCCGTGTCCTAGCACGTGTGCAAAAACTTAGACATTCTGTTTCTAACGTCAGCAATCCTTAAGAGCCACATGGCCAAGGCACATGCCCGTGTGCTAGGCTATGCACTTCACACGGCTGAGACACACCGCCGTGTCTTTGCCTGTGTGTTTACTACCATGCATACTAACTTACAATTCTTATGTGCAGGGGACACATGACCATATCACACGCTTATGTGGTGAACCATGTGTCACATACGACCTAGACACACACTCGTGTGCCTACCCGTGTGGACAAAATAGGACAAAATAAGGCTATTTACCAAGCCTTTTTGTGACCCTTACTTATGTAACCTGCACAAAAATCACTCTACACTAACATAACGACACATCACATACCCAAAATAACGACAATGGACAACATTTCATTTATGCAATTTACTCATTCATGAAAATATCATCTTCTATATATAAAAAAAATGAGTATTGACCATCATCCATGGCTTTATAAAAAATGTGTATCACATTCATCATATGAGCCAACACATTATGGCTAACTAACTAAACACTAAACCAAGACTTGAGTCCCTATACATTCCAGAAAAAAAATTAATGAAATTGGCTATACCAATGTCTTGAGTGATAGTTTGATCGAAGCCTTTGATGTCATTGGATCCCCGATGCCAGCTTGGTAGCACTATAAGGAAAGAAAAGAAATGAGGGTAAACGCAGGAGCTTAGTAAGTACATATATGCAAATAAAGTGTAATTATAAAAAAATCATATTCATCCAACGGTAGCTTCTCATGCTTAAAATATATAAATCACTTAACGTCTCCATCTTACTCTTCTTTTCATTCATGTATACTTAATACACCTAGTTTTTTACTCAGGTCCTTACCATGAGTTCGGTATACATACCTCATCAAAATATTCACCAACTAAATCTTCAGGTTACTTGATGAAGTCTCGAAATATATATATGGATACGCGAGGAGTTTGCACCTAAATTCCATATAAGAAATCAAGGCTACCTCGTGTTATGAAACACTCACATTTGAGCTACTTATGGGCCTTTTTATCAAGTCAAGACATGGACCCCATAGCTATCATGTAATGTATGCTCATTTGAGCCACTCACGGGTTTGTACACAAAGTCAATACCCGGACCCACGTTACCTATAGCATTTATCTCATGAACTCAGACTCAACTCATGAGTTCAGACCACATAATTTTCATAACATGCCCCTTTGTATCCTGTGCTATGTCTAAGGTTCAACAGGGCTTCATATCTAATCGAATAGCATCGCATTTGCTCACATTGTAATTTACTCGCATAACATGTCATTTAAACATTCATGGCCACAATTAGAATTTAGATACATAACAATAATAAGCTAATTACACATGTATATTATTAAAATATACCAAAGTAGGCTTCAATAAAACATTATTTACATATGACTTACCTCGATACAAAATGATGAAGACGAGCTTAATACTCGTAAACTTTGTTCTTACCCCGATCAAGACTCGAATCACGTTTCTCTTGATCTAAATTAATAAAATTCATTTATTTCATCAGCATATCAATTTAGACACCCGAAAGTTCATAATTGGGCAAAATGACTATTTTGCCCCTGGACTTTCACAAAATGAGCATTTTACCCCTATGCTCGAAAATTGATTTTTATCGAATTTCTTCATATTATAGGCCTAGCTGATTACTTTTTATACTAGAAGCAATCCAAAATTTCCATTATTTCTCACATTTATCAATAATTTTCCAACTTATGCAAAATAGTCCCTATTAGGGTTTTCATGAGAAATCCCTTCATGAAATTTGTTTATCACACATCTAATACTCATATTCTTCCATAAGATTTTAGAAAAATACATATATGCTTTCATGGAAAAACCCTAATCTCTCAACCATTTTGCAAAATAATCCCTTTCATAGAAAGCTTATGTTACAAGGAGTCCAAAAATACAAAAATCATCAAGAATAACCTTAGAAATGACTTACTTGTAAGAGATGATAATGGCTGATATTTTGAGCTCTCAAAACCCCCCTTTTGAAGATGAAAACCGGTTGAAGAAGAAGAAATAAAAGATGAAGCCTGTTTTTGTTCTATTTTATTTAAAACTAGTTGGTTTCCAAAAAACCAACTAATTTTGACTTTCCCATCAATTTGTCCCCCTATTGCCAGCCACCCTATTCTCTAAGGGTCTAATTTCCCTTTAAGCCCCCCAATTTAGGTTCTTTAGCTAGTTGACACTATTATCTAACAAAATAGGACTTTTGCACTTTAAGCGATTTAGTCCTTTTCACAATTAGGCAAGCAATCGCTAAAATTAATTCACCAAAATTTTCATGTACTTATCTAATCATGATACAATACATAAATGATATTTAAAATAATTTCCTTGACCTCAATTTAGTGGTTTCGAAATTACTATTTTGACTAGCCCTAAAATTGGGCTGTTACAATCCTCCCCCTTTAGGGATATTCGTCCTCGAAAATCTTATCGGTAAAAAGGTTTGGGTATTGGCTTTTCATGATCTCTTCGATCTCTCATGTGGTCTCTTTAACCCTGTAACACCCCAAACCTGGCGTAGACTTTATGGCCGCATCTGTGATGCTACGTTGGAGTGAGTTTTGAAAATCACAGATTTAATAGAAAAGTTCATCAGTTTTAAAACCTTGTCAGTGATCTTTATGAAAAGCTATCTTATTTATTTTATTTTTTAAATTATAGGTTCATTAAGCAAAACATGCCTCGTACGAAAAACGTTATTACTCCTTAAACATTGTTTGTTGCGGAAGCTTTTAAAACAAGTTACGTGGCATAGCAGTTGAAAACCATTTACCTTTTTAATACCCGAGTCCTACTGCTAGCAGATATAAGTCAATTTAAATAAATCCTCAATTAAATGAAACTTTAAAATGACCTTATTACATAAAATTTACCCATATAACCTACTTTTACTAAATTCAAAGCGAAAACATAATCAGTGGTGTGGCCATCTCCGAGCCCCTTGCATCACCGACCCGCCTAAGGGTTACCTGCACAGATAGGCAGAAAATGTGAGTTTATGAAAACTCAGTGTGTAATCCATATTTATCAAACAGTCAAACATACAGTGTTGAACAGTCTAGGCCTAAGCCCATTTCAGTTGCAATATCAGTGTGGGCCTTAGCCCAATCTGATATGATGTCGGTGTGTGTACATGATCGAAATGCATACAAAGATCCTACCCATCCATCCTCTACACTCCACTCCGTCCAGCCCTACACTCTATGTGGGGATAAAATCGACCCACCCATCCTACACTCTAAAATTTAGTACCGGTTGCGAAACTGACAGTAATTGCAATAGTGTTGCCAGTAATAGGCTTATAGCCTTTCAGTACACTTCCTCCAATACCATATGTCCCACCCCATGCAATGCAACATAATATTAATGTACATACAATAAAAATGGCATGCTCAAACGTTTACATATCACATAGGGGTATTTTCATCATTTACCTCATAGGGTATAGCAGTCATAACATAAATTACGGTCTAGGTGTACTTACCGACCCAACAGTAGGTCCACAGTCATCTTGTGCAACCCGTGCAACTTTAACATTTTAACAACAAAAATGGGCCCAAGCCCATAATAAGGCCCATGTGAGCCCAGACACTCGTGTAGCCTATTAAACCCAAAAAATGGACTTAGTCGTGCAAACTACATAGCCAGCCTGTAACACCCCAAACTCAACCCAGACGTTATGGCTAGATCTGACGTGTCACATGGACTTATGACTTAGTATGCATTCGCTGGTTTAAGTGATTGGGGTGGTCTTTGTAAAAATAGCGGTTGAATGAAAAGCCGGTTTATCAAACTTTAGGCTATCCATTTGTTGTGCTTGTTGAGTCTTGAAAACATTCATTAATTTTGAAAACCCGCGCAGCCTAACACTAGTAGTTTCGTCATAGTATAAATATAATCAGAAAATAAAACCATAGCGGAAAAAAGAAATTTAAATAGCGGGCTTATTACAACTTAAAACCCAAAATTAAATCAAAATATAAAAATAATAAAAATAGACTAACTTAGAAAAACCAACTTTGCAGATGATGTAGCCACTCCGAATCCCTCACAGCTCCAAGCCCACTATGGTTGGGGGTTTCCTGCAGAGATGAAAATAAAGGGTGAGTTCGGTAAACTCAGTGTGTAACATAACCCAACCATAGCCCAAAACAGATCAAACCTCAAAGTCAGACTTATCTAGGCCATGGCCCAGTACAGAAATCAGAATGAAACCCATAGGCTCATAGCAGATACAGAACAAATATATCATGAATGCAGAAATCCCAACCCAGAGCCATCCATAACACCTCCGTACCAGCCTTACACCATGTGGGGAGACTACTCGACCCACCCAAACGCTACACACCACAGAAATTGCAGTGAGGCTGCCAGATATTGTGATGAAGTCACCAGATATAGATATTGTGGCTAGGCCACCAGGACAGATATATATAGATATATATATATATGTGGCGAAGCCACCAGATTGTAGCGAGGTTGCTAGATATTGTGACGAAGTCACCAGAATAGATATATGTGGCGAGGCCACCAGATTGCAGCGAGGCTGCCAGAATGCTTCCTCCATCAATATAAACCCATGTCCCTTGCAAAAAAAATAATATGTCATGGCATACGTATACAGAAACAAAACATCATGTTTTTCAGAAAAAAATAACCCTAGGGGTAAAATCGTAATTTTACATGCATAAGGGTATTTCAGTAATTATTACCTATTGCTAAGGTTTCATGCTCATTCTAACGTTTATCAAGTAATCAGAAGTACTTACCTCGTCTTTTTACCAAAGTGGGCCCGTTGGCCCATTGGCTCATTTTCGACCCATTAAGCCCAAAAATACTGTTGTGCACGAAAATGCACACTCTGTACTCTAATCATCCAAATGCACCATATTCATTAACAACTATCTCACGAGTGCTCGCACGCTCGCGAGTTCACAACATACCAACGTTTCGATATTTCGGCTTTTACCGATTCAGTCTAAGGGAGGGTGTCGTTTACACACCTGGTTGATGATGATTGATGACGATATCTCCCACGCGATAATCCTACAATAGATCACTAACACATTAGACTTACGAATTAACGATAACTAACATAAATCCACGTCAACTAACCCAATCATCCCACAAGTTAGTCATTTACGCACGAGGGACAAAATAGTCATTTTACCCTCCAAGGGTAAATCAGTAGTCCTACCCTACAGGGGTATTTCGGTATTTCTACCCTACAAGTGTATTTCGGTATTTCTACCCTACAAGGGTATTTCGGTAATTTTATAAATCGAGGGTAAAACGGTAATTCTATAAATCAGGGGTACTTTGGTAATTTTACAAGTCGAGGGTATTTCAGTAATTTTATAGGTCGAGGGTATTTTGGTAATTTTACAAACTAGGGGTATTTTGGTAATTTTACAAACTAGGGGTATTTTGGTAATTTTACAAACTAGGGGTATTTGGTAATTTTACAAACCAAGGGTATTTTGGTAATTTTATAAACCAAGGGTATTTTGCTAATTTTATAAACCAAGGGTATTTTAGTACTTTTACAAACCAGGGGTATTTTGGTAATTTTATAAACTAAGGGTATTTTGGTAATTTTATAAACCAAGGGTATTTTGGTAATTTTACAACTTATCCACTTAGGCCTACGGACCCATTGGGATCACATGGCCCATTTCACCCATCATGACTGAAATAGCGCCCTCTCGCTAGAGAAATTAGAAATACACACTGTTAGGAGACTGCAGTTAATCCGCACTCCAAACACTCTTAGCTGATGCCCAACCCAAACGAGCACGTCACAAAGCGAAAGGGATCAGCCAAGAAGGGTATGCCTACTCTCCTCATGGTTTGCCCTATTTAAAGCCAGCTCTCCATCTATTATTATGTTAGCTTCCCGATATGGGATCCCTCCATCACCAGAGTTTAAAACCAACACCAACTCTTGCCGTCCCAACATAGCAAAATAATCAACCTTTGTGTGCCAAGGGATTCGAACCAAAGTCCTCTCACATGCCAACTCACGCCACCACCACTAGGCCATCAACAAGAGCCAAGACTTGAACCTTGGACCCCTTGCTTCCTTTATGGCGTCACTTTCTTGTCCCCTAAGTGGCGCCACCTTGCCACTCCACTACACTCCTTTTTGTGTCATCTTTTACTCCTTTACTCTTAAAAGCCCAAACGCCAATTGCATCACCTGTTCATAAAATCAAAATTCCGAAGTCTACCACGGATTTAACTTAAGTTTGGGCCTTCCAAAGGCCTACTAACCTACTAAAATATATATTTTAACCAACCAGAACACACATAAATTTTAAAAATCACAGAAACACAGAAAACCCAAAAATTGGGGCGTTACACAGCCCAACAAACTACGTACATTCATGGGGCTTGCCCGTGTAGGGCCCACAAGCCTGTGGGCTCACACGACCCATTTTTGCTCAAAGTGGCTTAAGATGACCCAAGCCCACGAGATCGCTTGTGGTGGTCTCTACGATCATGTGTTCGCGCTTATGCACTTATATGACCACACGAGCGATCGCATGCCCATGTGGCACTGATGATACCAGTTTTTCTGCCTTTGTCATTTCATGATAGAAGTAGTGTGATTACACACCTTTTTACGATAAGTGAGCAATTCTCCGTAACTGATCGTGTAATTTCGTGATAGGTTTTAAATATTTATAATTAATCATTCTTGAAACTAACTATTATCGCGACGTAGGCTAGTGTACCTATCGAATAGTAGTATAGTTTTAGCAAGACCGGATTGTCGAACCCAAAGGAACTAAAAGTACTAGTAATGACTGTCTTTTTATTATCTAGCCTAACAATAAAGAGGTTTTGTTTTAACTAACTAATTACCTAAACTAAGAATTCACAGAGAATAGAATTGGGGAATTGATTTTGGGAAAATCGATTGAATTAAGACAATACCTAAGGAAAAATCCACCTAGACTGTACTTGTTATTCTGGCTCTGAATCGGACTATTTATTCATTTAACTTGTTCCGTAGAGATCCCTATGTTATGTTATTATCCCTATCCAAGACTAATAACGTCTAATCCCTAGATTGAATAATTTAGACCTTTCTCCAATTAAAACCCTAGGGTTGCATTAACTCGATCTATGGATCCCCTTATTAGGTTTTACCCTAATCTGGCAAAATCTTTTCACCCTATGTCTAGGCACTCAATCAACTCCGCTTAATTATGACAAATGTACTCTTAGACAGGGTCTATTCCTCGTCTAAATAAGAGCTTATCTTGAATCAGAATCCTAGGATATCGAAACAAGAATTAAGAACACATAATTAAGAACAAGTTAAATATTTATCATACAATTCAGAAAATAATAACAAGATTAATCTTAGGTTTCATTCCCCTTAGGTATTTAGGGGATTTAGTTCATAAATAAATAAGAAAACATCTCAGAATAATAAAAAATACAAAATATAAAGAAAACCCAAAACTCCTGAAGGGGAAATTAAGGAGAGATCTTCAGTCTTGACGATGAATCCGACTTCTGAGATGGATCAATCGCCTTCCTTGAAGTAATTCCTTCCTTCCTCTCTATGCCTCCCCTTTTCCTCTTCCTTTAGGGTGTATTTATAGGCTTTGGAATGCCTAAGAGCCCTCAAAATTAGCCTTTTTCGAATTGGACTCAACTTGTGCTCGGCAGGGATAAGCCCGTGTGCGATTACTTTAGGCCGTGCTCGAGCCTGCCAAATTGACACGGCCATGTGGTCTGCTCGTGTGAGGAGGTCCAGGCCTTGTTGATTTCATACTTTGGCCTATTTTCTCCGTTTTTGGCCCATTTCTAGTTCCTTTCGCTCTTTTATGCTCTCCTAAGTATAAAACATGAAATTAAAGCATTAGGAGCATCGAATTCACCAATTCTAATGGGAAATCATCCATAAAATGTGTTAAACTTGGGGTAAAAATATGTATAAATTACGGTTTATCAAATACCCCTACACTTAAGTATTTTCTTATCCTCAAGCAACTCAAAATCAAAATAAATTCTTCTCAATTTATAATTTCTATCGATAATATCTCAAAATAATCCATAGGTAATCATACATTGAGAATTCAACTAAAAGAACATAAAAGTTTTAAACATTCCAAGTTGAGTATTTAATCATGCAAACATAGGTGTCTCCCCTCATCTAAGTAATTACCATTGATTCAAAATATCACAGAGTTTCACATCCTCATTACAGATTCACTCAAATCACTCGAGGTGTTTAAGTACAATAAATGAAGCACTCAATAGTCAATAATGAAAAGTCATTACCATAGGCTTGCATGAAAATCAAATCTCCACCACTATAAATTGAGATGAAACATCAATCAAAAGGTCTTTAGAAGGTTGTAACGAGGCTTGGTTAGGGGGTGTGGTCATGAGCTGAAAGAAAGGGTTAGAATCGAGGTTGAATTGAAAAATTGCCTAACTAGAAAAAAAGAGTTAATCATCACTTGCGTATAACAGGGCTTCTTCTCAGAATATGGAATTACTAGTGTGTATACGTTGTTTTTTTTTTTAAAGAACAAGTTAATTAACATAGACTAACTATTAAGAACAAGACATAACTAAGCAATTTCTTCAACTTAAATCTCGACAAAAATAGGGATTAATTTAGGGGATTTCAACAAAAATGGGTTAAGGGTTAATATTAAGGGTAATACAAGAAATGGCTTGTTAGGCTCAAGGGGGTTTACTAGAGGTTAATTGTGGAGGTAGGCTTTTCATGGCATGAGTGGGTTAATCCTAAGTGCCTTAATCATTTTGACATATCAAATCAAATGGTGTCGTCTTGACATGCATAATCAAGCAAGTTCTAGAATAACAGTTCGATATTGACGCACTTAAATCAATAATAAAATTGAGCATGAATGAATTAATAGATGCTCAAAAGGCTCAGAAATCTCAAAAAACTTATGGCTTTTTGATGTTTAAAACTTGTAAATTCTAACTCAAAGTAATACCTAACTTTGGGGAAACAACCTAAAATTTTAAATTCTTAAAAATCAACTTATCATGCTTGATTCTCTAATGTCTTGAGGTTTAAACAATCAATGCATAAATGCCTATGATTTAATTCAAGATATATCAATCATTGTCATAAATCAATCAAAATTTATCCTAAATACGATATGAGAGCTTTCCAAGAGAACAAAGCAGTCATTCAGGGATTTTTTTGATAATGAAATAAATATCTCCCCACACTTAAGATGTACATTGCCCTCAATGTACAAAGATAGATATTAGAATATAAAAAATAAGATAGGGAGAGGAGTGAAACTTCTTGAGTTGAAGATGGATGAAATTCCTGGATTAGCGAGAGCGAGTTGCTGGGAATACAACTGGAGGACAAACATGATTCTGAAGGACAAAAGGATAATTGGGGGAATAATTTGATAGTAAGCATAAAGATAAGCCATTTTAAAAACAAAAGATTCTTCAAAAATAAATAAAATAAAATTGATAATAAATTTTTTTTATTTTTTTCTTTTTTTTTCAAGTGGCACGGCCGCTTCACACGCCTGTGTGGATCGTGTCCCGCCCGTGTTTGTCGCGAAGTGAGATGTCGTCACACGACCTTCGAGCACGCCCCTGTGTGATGTGGTTCACTTCTCTCAAGGTCGTGTAGCTCTTTGCACGCCCGTGTTATGTTGACAGTTTTGTCTATGGGTGATAGACACGGGCGTGTCGCAGGCCCGTGTATATTTGGCAGATTTGACCACGGCCAGGTCGCACGCTCGTGGCCATTTATCGCATCCCATGTCAGGGAAGATAACTTTTACCCTATTTTCGCAACATCCGTGGTGGTCACACGGCCTTAAGCACGCCTATGTGATCGGCCGTGTGGAGTTAGGAACCTGTGCTTCAAAGAATCTGTTAGTGACCTAAATGTTTGAAAATTGATATTTAAATAATTTAAAACCACTAGTACCCGGGTTGCCTCCCGAGAAGCGCTTGTTTATAGTCCAAGCTCGACTGTTACCTTGTTGGTTTATTCAGGGCGATTTGTGGAGTTGTAGGTCCTTTCCATCGTCTTTAAAATTCTCCCCGTTATAAAGTTTGAGACGATGTCTATTTACTTTGAAAGTTTCGTTTGAAGGGTGACTTACCTCTATTGTGCCACATGTCAAAACAGATTGAATTATGAAAGGTCCTGACAATCATGATTTAAGTTTCCCAGGAAACAATTTGAGTTTTGAGTTGTATAGGAGGACAAGATCTCCAACTTCAAATTGTTTTTGCTGCTTTAAACAATTGTCATGGCGCCGCTTTGTTGCTTCCTTGTATAGGCATGAGTTTTCGTATGCATTGGCTCACCACTCATCAAGTTCGTTCAGCTGCATCAACTTGTTTTTTCCTGCAAGTTCGGGATCAAGGTTTTGAAATTTAATAGCCCAAAAAGCTTTATGCTCTAGTTCGAATGGTAGATGACAACTTTTTCCATAAACAAGTCTGTACGGTGATGTCCCTATGGGAGTCTTAAAAGCAGTTCTGTAAGACCATAAGGCATCATCTAATTTCATTGCCCAATCGTTTCTATTTGATTCAACTGTTATTTCAAGGATCCATTTGATTTCTCAGTTTACCACTTCAACTTGTCCATTAGTTTAAGGATGGTATGGGCTAGCTGTTCTATGATGAACTCCATATTTCTTAAGAGTTTTTTCAAATTGGGTATTACAAAAATGAGTGCCCCGGTCACTGATAATTGCTCTAGGCATTTTGAATCTCGAGAAGAGTTTCTTAAAGAAACGTACTACCACTCTAGCATCATTAGTAGGTAGAGCTTGGGCTTCCACCCATTTGGACATATAATCAACTGCTACTAAGATGTATTTATTCCCAAATGAACTGGGAAATGGACCCATGAAATCGATACCCCAAACGTCAAATATTTCACATGAACGCATATAGTTTTGAGGCATTTCATCATGTTTAAATATGTTACCTGTCCGTTGGCATTTGTCACAGGAAGTAACGTACCTATTAGCGTCTTTAAACAATGAGGGCCAGTAAAAACCTGATTCAAGTATTTTATGTGCGATCTTAGTTCCACTATTGTGTTCTCCAGTTGGCCCTGAGTGGAAATGTTCCAGTATTTTTTATGTTTCTAACCTTGTAACGCATCTTTTAATAACTTGATATGCACATCTGCAAAAAAGAAAAGGGTCGTCGTAGCTTTTCACATCATGAAAGAATCGCTTCTTTTGATGGTGTGTTAACCCTTTTGGAATAATGTTAGCGGCTAAAAAATTCACGATGTCTACAAACCAAGGTACCTCGGAGTCAGATATAGTGAAAAATTGTTCTTCAGGAAACGAATCATTTATTTCAACTTCATCTAGTTTTTTGGAATTGGAGTTCTCAAGCCTGGACAGATGATCAGCCGCGAGATTTTTAGCTCCTTTTTTATCCTGAATTTCCAAGTCAAATTCTTGCAATAGGAGAATCCATTGAATGAGTCGAGGTTTTGCATCAGTTTTAGTTAAAAGGTAGCGAAGGGCGGAATGGTTAGTGTAAACAACAACTTTAGACAATATGAGATATGATCGAATTTTATCAAATGCAAAAACCACAGCTAGCAATTCTTTTTCCGTAGTAGTATAATTCTCTTGTGCAGCTGTCAAAGTTTTGCTAGCATAATAGATAGGTTGAAAATGCTTGTCTCTTCGCTGTCCAAATACGGCACCTACTACAAAGTCACTCGCATCACACATTAATTCAAATGGTAAGTTCCAATCAGGTGCAATCATAATTGGAGCATTAATTAATTTGTCCTTTAAAGTATTAAATGCTTCTAAGCACTCCCGATTGAAATTAAAAGGTATATCTTTTTCTAGCAATTTAGTCAAAGGCTTAGCTATTTTAGAAAAAATCTTAATAAAACTTCTATAAAAACCAGCATGTCCTAAAAAGTTTCTAATAGCCTTAACCGAACTAGGAAGGGGTAACTTTTCGATTGTTCCTATTTTATCTTTGTCCACCTCAATCCCTTTACTAGAAATTTTATGCCCTAACACAATACCTTCTTGAACCATGAAGTGACATTTCTCCCAGTTAAGCACAAGATTCGTTTCCTCACATCTTATTAAAACTCGTTTTGAATTTTTAAGGTAGAGATGGAAAGAGTTACCAAATATCGAGAAATCGTCCATAAATTCTTCTATTATATCTTCCACGAGTTCGTCAAAGATGGCCATCATACAGCGCTGAAAAGTGGCAGGAGCATTACATAATCCAAAAGGCATTCTAAGATAAGCAAACGTACCATATGGGCATGTGAATATCATCTTTTATTGATCTTCAGGAGCTATTGGGATTTGGAAGTAACCAGAGTGTCTGTCTAGAAAGCAATAGTACATATGCTCGGATAATCTTTCGAATATTTGGTCAATGAATGGCAAGGGGAAGTGATCTTTTCTTGTGGCATCGTTCAGTTTCCTGAAGTCAATGCAAACTCTCCATCCTATGACTGTCCTTGTTGGGATTAATTCTTTCTTCACGTTGGTTACAACCGTCATGCCTCATTTCTTAGGGACAACCTGCACTGGACTTACCCAAGAACTGTCAGAAATAGGATAAATAATTCTAGCATCTAGAAGTTTAATTACCTCGGCTTTAACAACTTCCTTCATGTTGGGGTTCGGTCGTCTTTGAGCTTGCACACACGATTTATATTCATCTTCCATCAAAATTTTGGGGGTGCAAAAAGAAGGGCTGATTCCTTTAATGTCAGAAATTTTCCATGCTATGGCCTTTTTGTGTTCTTTTAATACTTGGATTAATTCCTCTTTTTCCTTGGGTTGCAAGTTAGAAGCAATAATAACTGGTAACATAGAATTATTTCCAAGGAATGTGTATTCCAAGTGGTTTGGTAATTGTTTAAGTTCCAGTTTGGAAGGCTCTTCAATAGAGGGTTTTTGCTTAAGTTCATCATTTATCTTAATGCCCTCATATTCTACTTGTCTTGAAGAATGCTCATTAGATTCATCATCTGTCTCCTCTTCTTGAGCTAGACACAGTTCCATCATGTCTTTCTGTACAATTTCCTAAAAAGAGTCTTGAGTAATATGATCAATAGAGTCAATAAAATAACATGAGTCATCCTGCTCCCTAGATAACCTCATAGCATCATAAATTTTAAAAATAATCTCCTCGTCACCCACTCTAAGTACCAATTTACCGTCTCCCACATCGATTACAGCCCTAGTAGTAGCTAAAAATGGGCTCCCTAAAATTAAGGGCACTTCCACATTTTCATCAATGTCAAGCACAACAAAGTCAACAGGAAATATGAATTTATCTACTTTCACAAGTACGTCTTCTATAATACACCTAGGATATTTAACAAATCTATCGGCTAATTGAATACTCATCTTAGTAGGTTTAGGTTCCCCAAGACCAAGTTGTTTGAACATTTTATATGGCATCAAATTAATGCTGGCGCCTAAATCCGCTAATGCTTTCTCAACATTCAAACTACCAATTAAGCAAGGGATAGTAAAACTTCCTGGATCTTTCAGTTTGGTTGGCAGCTTGTTTTGGAGTATGGCTGAGCACTCCTCATTGAGTTCTACTGTAGATAAGTCCTCGAAATTCCTTTTATTTGTTAGAAGTTCCTTCAAAAATTTTGTGTATGTAGGCATCTGCGAGATGGCTTTAACAAAAGGTAAGTTGATATGTAATTACTTAAAAAGTTCAAGAAACTTACCGAATTGTGCATCAATGTGATCTTTTTTAATTTTGCTGGGTATGGAACTTGTGGTTTATATTCCTTCAGCACTGGGTTGTCACTTTTTTCGTGTTTTTCTTCCCCCCTTTTGCTTATCACAGATTCTTGTGTTAGCTTCTTTTCAGATTCCACTAACACTTTCCCACTCTTTAGTGTAACTACTTTTACTTGCTCTTTTGATTTGGTGTTACTAGGTAAACTTCCTAGTGGTCTTTCCGAAATTAGTTTGGACAGCTGGCCTATCTGTGTTTCGAGCCCTTGGATTGACGCTTGTTGATTTTTAAGTGTCATTTCGGTGTTCTAAAAAAGGGTTTTTGATACCAAGATAAACTTTGTGAGCATCTCTTCAAAGTTCGGCTTCTTTTCCTTTTAATAGGGTGGCTGTTGGTAGCCCGGAGGTGGTTGCTCATTTCCTTAGCCTCCCCATGAGAAATTTGGGTGGTTCCTCCAACCTGCATTATAAGTGTTACTATATGGATTATTTTGAGGTTGAGGATTCTTACCCATGTAATTTAATTACTGTAACACCCCAAACCCGGCCTAGACGTTATGACCGGATCTGATGTGCCACATCGAAGCGTTCAAAACATTCCGTATTACTTAGTTGGAAAACTTAGTTGGTGTTGTAAAAGACACTTTTAAAAGTAGGTTAAAGTGAATGGAAGCTGTGCACCAGGTAGGAAACCAGGAAGAAGAGGAGGTGAGTCCGTCGGACTGCTTAAGTACCAAGCTCCCTTCGGATCCAATCCTAGACATGCACACCGCCATTGCCACACTCTAACATCTCGTATAATTTTGAGAAAACCGTTTGGTTAGGTCCATCTTAAGAAAATGATTAAGGTTGAAAATGTTTGCTTAGCGAAAGTCTTACTCGTATTCGTGTTATTTTGAAATCACTTAATGTTTTTGAAAACGCGTCCTAGAGCTAAGCTATTTCGTTAGTTATCATAGATCAGTTTTATCATAATGGAATTAAATAATAAATAAACAACCCAAACCATAAAAATAATTAGCGGCCTTATTACAAAAAAAACCCAAAACCATAAAGGAAAATATGGAAAATCTAGTTCACCGAAGAAACGAATTTGTAGAAAGCGTGTGGCCACTCAAGAATCCTTGACTCCAAGTCCACCAACTAGGGCTCACCTGCAAGGATGGAAGAAAAAGGGGTGAGTTTGGGAAAACTCAGTGTATACAGAAACCCATCCAAAGCCCAAATCAGCTCGAGCCCATTGGGCCTAAGCCCCATTCAGATAATAGTACACAGTGGACGGAAGCCCTTTTCAGAATACAGTAGCAAGGCCTTAGCCCCTTTTTACATAACAGTGTGGCCCATAGGCCCAGTTCAGTAACATAGGTAACAATAGTAGTAATGCATGCAAACCCATCTGGGGAGACTACTCAACCCACCAACCACTACACCGCCTGCATCAATTTCTACACTCTATGTGGGAATATCTCAACCCACCCAACCCTACACTCCACAGTTGCAACAACGTTGCTCAAATATCGATGGTGAGGCAAAGCCTCCGAGACGTGGATGAACCACTTTCAATACTTCCTCCATCAATACCCCAATCCCATGCAAGCGAGATATTAATAAAGCATATCATGTACAATACAGTATTAATCAATCATGCAGTTTAGCCAATTTAAACCGTAGGGGTATTTCGGTAATTATGTTGTTTAGGGGTAATTTCGTACTTACGTAACTACACAAGCTACTACAGTAATTTTTTAGCAGTTTTATGCAATTTGGTTCCATTATCTAACTAACATGCTACTTTGCCCATCTCTTACCCATATTGGTCCGTAAGCCCATTGGGCCCAGTTTTGGCCCATCTGCCCCTTTTTCCGAAGTATGCTAAAATGTCACACGAACTTACTTACCACTTTGCGGTGCTAGATCTAACAATTACTCCACGTCTTGAGAGCATTCGCATACTCACAAGCCCATGAAATGCTGGAATTTCGGCATTTTGGCTTTTGCCGAATTGAACTAAGAAAGGGTGTTGGTCAGACACACCGATTCATGACATCGCCATTGAGATCTCTTTCGATGTCTTACAATTGATTAGCACAGTTCTTATTTACAAACCATAATCACTAAACCCCAAAACTTACTTATCCATGATCGAACCATGTCCCTAAAAGCCTTTGAAACCTTACCTTTTTGCCAAAATCGATAGCTAGCTCCGAATCCGATTGTTCCAATGATTCATGCTTTTGATCCAACGCTTAAGAAGACTCTAATCACTGAAAGAAAACATCAGTTACAAACCCTTAAAGCCTTATGCTCAAATCGACAGCCTCCCTAATTTTTAAGGACTTCGGCTTTTCCTAACATCGTAAAATAAGAACAGATCTGAGATGATAAGTACTTACCCTTACTCCTACTTGATTTCCATGCAATCAGTGCGATTTATCCTTAGAACAATGGTAAAACCCAAATCCGGGGTTGAAGAAGTTTCGCTATAAGCCCCTAAACCAATGGTACTTTCAGCTTTTGGGTGGTGAAGGAGATGACGATATGAGGCTATGACCTTGAAGTAGAATTGCCGTCAGGTATCTAGGATTAAGAAAATATAATCGTAGATTAATAAAAACAAAAGAACATAGAAGGACCTGGCTTTGAAGAAATCGGCACAAGCAGTGATCACAGGATTTCGGCTTTTGCGACTTCGGCAAAGGTGCTGATGAATAGCAGGTTTGATGGACGGCTTTGGAGAAGGAAGTAGAGAAAGAAGAACAGGATAGGTGAAAGTTTCGGCTAGAGAGGAACAGAGAAAAAAAGAAAACCCTTGTGGTGCCTGAGCACAAGAAAATGGCACCTCACAAAGCCCTAGGTGCCAAAATATTAACCTAAACCCTCTGCCAAATTTTCCCTCTTTAATTCCCTAAATTCGGCCAACTCCCAGTCTCTCACCCAATCCCTTAAATCTCTCCCCTTATCACTCCTTAATCCAAGCGTTTGGACTGATCCAAACTCTCCTTTAGCAGAATCCACCTGGACTCCAACACTAGCCCTCCTGCACTTAAAAATAAATGCATCTATTTGTCAACACAGGGAATCGATCCCATGCCTCCCTCAAAGCTCCACATGCCACCTTTTTAGGAGCCTAGTGGCGTCACCCTGGCCGCTTTACCAAGGCTCTTTTTGTGATGCAATTTGCCCATAACTCTATAGAAGGACCATCTAGCCAGAACCCTAACTCCTAAGTCCAAAAATTCAAAAATTCAACCGGGTTTTGGCCAACACATGGGCCTTCTATAAGCCCATTTACCTACTCAAAATATTAATTTCCCATCCGAATACAAAACTTTAAAATCTTTACAAAATATTGAAAACCGCGAATAAATCCGAAAATCAGGATGTTACAACTCTACCCTCCTTAAAGAAATTTCGACCTCGAAATTTTACCTTATTAGAACAGTTGAGGGTACTGTTGACGCATAGCCTCCTCAGTCTCCCAAGTAGCTTCTTCCTTGCCATGGTTCCTCCAAAGTACTTTCACTAGTGGAAATGATTTCCTTCTCAACACCTTGACGTCACGATCAAGTATTTGCACGAGTTCCTCTTGAAGGTTAAATCGATTGTACTTCAATTTACGAATCGGTATGATATGAGTTGGGTCGATCGATACCGCCAAAGATGGATACATGAAAAACGTCGTGGATACGATGCGATTCGTGGTAACTCTAGTGATAAGCCATCGTCCAACCCGCTTAACAATTCGGTAAGGCCCAATAAACCGTGGGCTCAACTTACCCTTCTTACCAAATCTCAAAATTTTCTTCCAAGGGGAAACCTTCAAGAAAACCATATCCCCAACAGTGAACTCAACCTCCTTGCGCTTTAGATCCGCATGTCTATCGGATGCCTCCTTTAACCGATCCCTTATCAGCCTAACCTTGCTTTCAGTGTCTGCCACCAATTCCGGTCTAAGTACTCATCGTTCACCCAACTCTGTCCAACACGTCGGCGTACGACATCTTCACCCATAAAGCGCTTCATATGGTGCCATCTGAATACTTGCTTGATAGCTGCTATTGTAGGTAAACTCTGCCAATGGCAAGTAGTCCTCCCAACTTCCACGAAAATCAATGATACAACCTCTCAACATATCCTCCAGAACCTAAATAACCCTTTCTGACTATCCATCTGTCTGTGGGTGAAAAGCAGTGCTAAAATCCAATCGTGTACCCAACGCTTCCTGCAATTTCCGCCAAAACCGAGATGTAAACCTAGGGTCTCGATCAGAAATTATCGACACTGGCACCTCATGCAGTTGCACTACCTCCGCCACATATAACTTGGCCAACTTTTGCAGTAAGTAGTCGGTACGAACAGGTATGAAATGAGCAGATTTTGTTAACCTATCCAGAACTACCCATACCGAATCTTTCTTGGTGGGTGTCAAAGGTAACCCACTCACAAAGTCCATTGTTACTCTTTCCTACTTCCATAGCGGAATTTTCACAAAGTTGCAAGAATCCCGAAGGCAATTGGTGCTCGGCCTTAACTCGCCGGGCACGCCGACATTTCCCAACAAATTCGGTCACCTCTCGGTTTAATCCGCCACAAAGACACTTCTCGCAAGTCTCGATATAACTTATTCCTCTAGGATGCATGGCACAGAGTCCACCATGAGCCTCTTTTAGAATTAGTCGCCTCAATTCGTGGTCCTTTGGAATACAAACCCTTCCACGAAAGCACGTAACTCCTTGGTGTTCAACCCAAAATCCTCGTTCTCACCATTCTTAACTTGTGGGAACCAAGAGCTAATGAATCGCCCTTCAACTGCTTTTTCCTTAATCTGCTCGGTCCAAGTAGGCCTTACTTGCAGTTCTGCCAACAAGCTTCCATCGTCGTACAGACTTAAACGTGCGAATAAGGCTCTCAAGTCAGTAACAACCCTTCGACTCAACGCATCCGCCACCACATTAGCCTTTCCTGGGTGGTACTCTATCGAACAGTCGTAGTCTTTAAGCAACTCCACCCATCTTCGTTGCCTAAGGTTCAACTCCTTCTGAGTCAACAAATACTTTAGGCTCTCATGATCTGTGTATATGATGCACTTTTCCCCATATAAGTAGTGTCTCTAAATTTTTAACGCAAAAATCACCGCTGCTAGCTCCAAATCATGCGTAGGGTAATTCACCTCATGAGCCTTAAGCTGTCGCGATGCATAAGCGACCACCTTGCCCTCTTGCATCAGTACGCAACCTAACCCCACATGCGATGCATCGCTGTATACAGTAAAGTCCTTCCTAGACACCGGTTGAATCAACACCGGCGCTTCGGTCAATACCTTTTTCAATTGATCAAAAGCTTTTTGCTGTTTCTCGGTCCAGTCAAATGGTACTCCTTTCCTTATGAGTTTTGTCAAGGGTGCCGCCATTACCGAGAAACCCTCCACAATAAGGTCAAATAAGCCCCCAGTTGACAGAATCAGAAAACAGAATTTAAGGCTACGGACAGCGATGATGCCGAGCAAGCTGAATTTTGGTTGGACAACACTATCCGGGTACTCGATGAGCTATCTTACACACCCGATGAGTGCCTAAAGTGTACTATCTCCTTGCTACGTGATTCTGCCTACTATTGGTGGAATACGTTGACTTCTGTTGTGCCTAGAGAGTAAGTAACTTGGGAGTTTTTCCAAACTGAGTTTCGGAAAAAGTATATCAGTCAGAGATTTATGGATAAAAAACGGAAGGAATTTCTTAAACTTAAACAAGGTTCCATGTCAGTTACCGACTATGAACGAAAGTTTGTAAGGCTTAGCCGGTACTCACGAGAATGCATGTCCTCAGAAGCCGTAATGTGTAAACGTTTCGAGGATGGATTGAATGATGATATAAAGCTGTATGTTGGCATTTTGGAAATCCGAGAATTTGTGGCACTTGTCGAGCGAGCTTGCAAAGCCGAGGAGCTCAGTATGGAGAAAAGCAAAGCTGAGGCGGGAGCAAGGGAGTTTCGTAAGAGGTCTTCGGGGAAGCTCTTCCCACAGTCATCGAAGAAAATTAGAGATGGCTTAGGCCGGTCTAGAGACACTTCGGGCTTTTCTAGACGAGATCGCGATCGACCCCCTGCGAGTGCACGAGTCACTTCGGTCGCCAGTGTGGGAAATGATCGTCGAGATAGAACGGAGTGCCAGTATTGTGGCAAATGGCATTCTAGAAGTTGTAGATTCCATGACCGCTCCTGTTACAAGTGCGGGTCAGTTGACCACTTTATCAAAGATTGCCCGAGATTGTCTGAACAGAATGTAAATCAGAGTGGGAAACCGAGTGCTACCATCGCCGAGGTAGACCATCTAGAAACACGAGAAATGCTAGTGGTGGTCAGAGAGGATCTAGAGATGCTACGACCAGATCTGAGGCTCGTGCTCCTGCTAGGGCTTATGCTATACGTGCACGCGAGGATGATTCCTCGCCGGATGTTATTACCAAGACTTTTACTCTCTTTGATACTAATGTGATTACTTTGATTGACCCGGTTCTACTCATTCTTATATATGTGAAACCTTAGCATCCAAAGAAGACTTTACCTATTGAGTCTCTCGAGTTCGTAATTCGGTGTCAAACCCTTGGGTCGTTACGTGCTTGTCGACAAAGTGTAAGAGATGCCCCTAGTAATTCGAGGTTCTGTTTTCGGCGGACTTGATGCTTTTGCCGCTTGATGAATTTGATGTTATTCTTGGTTTGGATTGGTTGACCGTGCATGATGCGGTTGTGAATTGCAAAAGCAAGACTATTGATTTGAGGTACGTAAATAACGAGCTAATCCGAGTTGAGTCTACGGACTTAAAGGGGTTGCCAGCTGTAATATCAGCAATGTTGGCCCGTAAATATGTAAGAAAGGGTGCGAAGCATACCTTGCGTATGTACGTGATGATAAAGAATTGGAAAAGAAACCGAATGCGTGCGGTGGTTTGTGAATACCGGATGTTTTTCCGAAGAATTACCGGTTTACCACCTGCTCGGGAAGTAGAGTTTGGTATTGAGCTTGTACCGGGACTACGCCAATTTCGATAGCTCCGTGATCGTATGGCACCAACCGAGTTAAAAGAATTGAAAGCTCGGTTGTAAGAGTTGACGGATAAAGGTTTCGCCGACCAAGTTTCTCACCTTGGGGTGCACCAAGATTGTTTGTGAAAAGAAGGACGGAACCATGAGGTTGTGCATTGACTATCGTCACCGAATAAAGTGACGATAAAAATAAATATCCGTTACGCGTATTGATGATTTGTTTGATCAACTAAAGGGAGCCTCGGTGTTTTCAAAGATAGATTTGAGATCCGGTATTACCGCCATAATTCGAGATTCAGATATACCCAAAACCGCTTTAATCGAGATACGGCCACTACGAGTTCTTAGTGATGCCGCTTGGGCTCACTAATGCCCTGCGGTATTTATGGATTTGATGAATCGATCTTCAGGCAGTATTTGGACCGGTTCGTGGTTGTGTTTATTGATGACATCTTGGTCTATTCAAGAGATGAGACCAAACATGCTGAGCACCTGAGATTAGTGCTGCAAATTTTATGGGATAAGCAGTTATATGCTAAGTTCAAGAAGTGTGAGTTCGTTAAAAGAGGTTAGCTTCTTGGGCCATGTGGTATCTCGTGACGGTATTCGAGTTGATCCGCAAAATTTCAGCCATACTTAAGCGGAAGCCTCCAGAAATATTATCGAGGTTCGAGTTTTTGGGACTTGTCGGTTACATTACCGACGGTTTGTGAAAGGTTTCTCGATGATAGCCACACCGATGATGAAACTACTTCGTAAGGATGTTAAGTTTGAATGGACGAGAAAAGTGTCGAAAAGTTTGAACAATTGAAAACGCACTTAATGGAAGCTCCAAGATTAGTGCACTCGAATCGTGCAAGGAGTTCGTTATTTATAGTGATGCATCCCTACTTGGGTTGGGTTGCGATTGATGCAAGAAGGTCGAGTTGTGTCCTATGCGTCGAGACAATTAAAGCCACATGAGAAAAATTATCCGACCCATGACCTCAAACTAGCTGCCATCGTATTTGCTTTGAAAATATGGCGACATTATTTATTTGGCGAGAAGTGCCATGTGTATTCGGATCACAAAAGTCTCAAATATTTGATGACTCAAAGAGACTTGAATCTGCGACAAAGGCATTGGCTTGAGTTGTTGAAAGATTATGAACTTGTCATTGACTATCACTCGGGAAAGGCTAATGTGGTTGCGGATGCCTTAAGTCGTAAATCACTGTTTGCTTTATGAGCGATGAATGTACACTTGTCTGTTTTATCCGACAATGTGTTAGTGGCGGAATTAAAGGCCAAACTATTGTTGATTCATCAAATTCGTGAAGCTCAGAAAGTCGATGATGAATTGGTTGCAAAACGGGCTGAATGTGGTCCGAATATGGAATCAGAGTTTCAAATTGATGAAGACGATTGTTTGAGGTTCAGAAGACGGTTGTGTGTTCCAAGAAATTCAGAACTCATTTCAATGATTCTGAACGAAGCTCATTGTAGCTGAATGTCGATTCACCCGGGGAGTATGAAAATGTACAACGATCTGAGACGTCAGTTTTGGTGGCATGGTATGAAACGAGACATTTCCGATTTTGTCTCGAAGTGCTTAGTATGTCAGCAAGTGAAGGCGGAACATCAAGTGCCTACGGGTTTACTTCAACCGATCATGATACCTGAATGGAAATGGGATCGAGTCACGATGGACTTTGTATCTGGGTTGCCAGTGTCGGCAAGTAAGAAGGATACGATTTGGGTTGTTGTCGATAGACTGACTAAGTTGGCTCATTTTATCCCCATACGTACGGATTTTTCATTGGATAAACTAGCTGAATTGTATATTTCTCAGATTGTGAGATTACACGGGGTACCTATTTCTATCATGTTGGATAGAGATCAGAGATTCACCTCGCGATTTTGGAAGAAATTGCAAGAAGCTTTGGGTACCAAGCTGCATTTTAGCACCGCTTTTCATCCACAAACCGATGGTCAATCCGAGCGGATAATTCAGATACTTGAGGACATGTTGAGATGTTGCATCCTCGAGTTTAGTGGTTCGTGGGAGCGGTATTTGCCTTTGATTGAATTTGCTTACAACAATAGTTTTCAATCAAGTATTAAGATGGCACCTTACAAGGCTTTGTACGGGCGTAAATGCCGTATGCCATTGTTTTGGACCGAGCTCGGTGAGAGTAAAATTTTCGGAGTGGATTTGATTAAAGATGCTGACCAGAAAGTAAGAATAATTCGTGAAAGTCCAAGGCAAGATCGATCGTCAAGTCGATGCGGATTTAAAACGAAGAGATATTGAGTATCAGGTGGAAGATAAAGTGTTTCTTAAGGTCTCACCTTGGAAAAAGATACTCAGATTTGGCCGTAAGGGCAAGTTGAGTCCGAGATTCATTGGGCCGTATGAAATCTCCGAACGAGTTGGTCCAGTTGCATATAGATTGATTTTGCCCCCTGAACTTGAAAAGATTCATGATGTCTTTCATGTTTCGATGCTTCGACGTTATAGATCTGATCCGTCACACGTGATTAATCCATCAGAAGTTGAAATCCAATCCGACTTGAGCTATGAAGAAGAACCGATTCGTATCCTAGCTCGTGAAGTGAAAGAGCTGCGAAACAAAAAGGTTTCGTTAGTAAAAGTGTTATGGCTCAAACACGAAATCGAAGAAGCTACTTGGGAACCCGAGAACTCTATAAGAGAGCGATACCCAAACCTATTTACCGGTAAGATTTTCGGGGACGAAAATTTCTTAAGTGGGGGAGAGTTGTGACAGCCCTAATTTGACCCTAGTCGGAAAATGATTTCGGGACCACTAAACCGAGTCATAAAAAAATAATTAACTGTCCTAGTTGACGCTCATTATATGTACTTATGTATGTGTGAAAATTTCATGTTTGAATTTTGTTAATTGTAAGTGAATTTTAGTAAATAGGACTTATGTGAGAAAATTTAGAAATGTGCTAGGCAAATGTAAAGTGGCCTATTAATGCATGTTATAGAAATGGTGGGTTTGCATGTCAAATTGCCCAATATTTGAGCTAGTGGCCGGCCATGCTATGAGTGGAAACATGTCACAAACATGTTATGTTAGTGATGTATGTTAGGAATAATAAAATAAGGAGTATGGGTAATAAAGAAATGGACAAAAAAAAAGAAGGTGTGTGATTGTATCTCCCCCTCCCCATTGCCGTGAATGTAAGAAAGAAAACAAAAAAAAAAATGTCCATCTTTCTTCATTTCTCTTGGCCGAATGTTCTAAGGAAGAAAGAAAAATAAGTTGTGTTCTTTGGTTCTTCTTGGCCGAATTGAAAGGAGGAAGGAAGAAGAAGGGTTGAAGAGGTTCGGCCATGCATGTAACTAGGCTAAGGTATGTTTGATGAGGTTCCATGAGATGCATGCATGTTTTAGTTGGTAGCTTGAGTTCTACCTAGCCCATGGTCTAAATCTTGCTAGGTGATGGAAATGACACTCGGCCATGGATGCATCATTCTTGCTTGGTGTTGATGTCATTTACATGCTAAAAATGAAGCTTTGTAATGATGCATGTGATGGTGGATTGATGACTCTTGAATCTTCTTTTTAGCATTTTTTTTTGAGTGAGACATTAAGTTCTTTGTTTAACCATAACCAAAATCGAAATGGTATGGTGTTGTGATGCATTCGGCCATGGTAGAAAGTAGAGGAAAAATATGGTTGTTGTTAGATGAAGTAGAGTCTAACAAATGAGCACATATGTGCATTAGTTGATATATGGAGAAGAATCGGCTAGCAAGTTGTGTGCCAAGGCCGAATATAATTTTGTATATTAATGAGTAATGCATGTGTTGAATTGATGGAAAGGGAGAAGATACTTTAATAGTGTATATATGTGTACTAGCCAAGTTTTGAACTTGAAACAAAATGGTGTTTAGTCAATACAAGTGACCATACTTGTAGAATGTATTAAGTGTTGCAATCGGCCTTAGCATAGATGTGTATGTTCGCCACATGAATGAGTACATAAGTTGATGTGTATGTTCGCCATAGGTAAGCATATTGATGGCTTTATCTTGACATAGAAAATTCGCTAAGGGAATATTAGCTAATATGTTGAATTCGATTCGTGATTTCGCATATATGTGACTCTAATGTCTAATGTATATATGGGCTAAGTACCTTGAGCTTCTCTTTTGATGTTCAAATGAATTGTGTTAAATTGCTTAATGTGATTAAAATGCACATGACCATTGTGTATTTGAGCTAAAGGGTGGCCATATGACCTATTAAACTCCTTGTCATATTCGCCATAAGCTAGCATAATGAGACTTTAATAAGTTAAATTTGTTTGAATTAGCTCAAGAGCTTAGAGGACCACAATTGGATAAAGGAAAGGAAAAGTTATCGAATAGTCGCCAAAATCGCTCGACCACATCCGAGGTAAGTTTTCGAGTAATGGAACTTAGATTATGATTTGATTAGATCATGCTCTTTGTATGTGGCTAATGAGCCGAAATTGCAAATGTGATAAGTGTCTTGTGTTTGAGCTTTGCTAATGAAAATGAAATACGGATGTGTCATGATTTATTGATAAATGTGCATGGTTATTCAATGATGTCCTGCTAAGTCCCGAAGGCTTTGTGCTAAGTGACTATATCCGGACTAAGATCCCAAGGCATTTGTGCGAGTTACTAATTCCGGGCTAAGCCCGAAGGCATTGGTGCGAGTTACTAAGTCCGGGTTAAGTCCCGAAGGCATTTGTACGAGTCACTAAATCCGGGTTAAGTCCCGAAGGCATTTGTGCGAAGTTACTATAACCGGGCTATGTCCCAAGGCATTTGAACGAGTAGCTATATCCGGTTAAATTCAAGGTACGTGATTCGGGAATGAGCGATCTTGATGTAAAATTTCAGTTAATACGCTTGTGAAATCCCAACAATGAGGTATGTTTCAGATGTGCATTGGAATAGTTGATTCCTTGAATAATATTCGCTCAATGAGTAATGAGCTTCCCAGATTCGCTAAGATGATCCCTTATGTATGAATATAGGGGTTGGAATGTGAAGTAGGAATGATTTGAGAATATGTATATATGGAATTATCCGCTTAGTTATATGAATGCTATACTTGGATGTGCTTAAATTCTTTGCTCAAAACTTACTAAGCATTTAATGCTTACTCTGCTTATTTAAATCTCATTTTATAGATTTTGGTTCTTCACTATTGGACTCTGGATTTTGAAGTCGAAGTCACCCACACTATCAAAGCTCCTTTTGGTATACTTTTGGTTGAACTTTGAAATGGCATGTATAGGACCACCCTTTGTTGTTGGTCATGAACCCTTCGGTTTTGTGTAAATTTGGATAGCCATGCGAAAATGGCTTAAATATACTTTGATCATAGCATTATAATCGTTTTGTATGTTGTCCATCGAGGGTATGGAAATGTTGGTAACGGTTAGCCATGGAATGGTTATTCATGATCACTTTTGGTATATGTATGACAAACTCTAGTTGATCCATGGAGGATCATGAAATAGGTAAAGTTTACCTTAAAAATAGATGCTGGCAGCAGCAGTGATGTGGATGTGGAAAATCACTAAAAATAGTAGGAATGGAATTAAATAGTGAATAAATTATGTAATCGAACCTTAATGAATCTATTTTCATAGGAAAGTAACGAAACGTTCATATGAACAATATATTATGATATGTTAAAGTTTTCGTGAGACAGGGCCAGAACAGTTTCTGGATCCCCTGATCTGACTTTGGAAATTCATTATAAATTAATCAGAGACATTTAGAAGTCATGCCATATATGTATAGATTAATTTTTTAGTCTAGTTTCTATAGAAACAAACTCTATCAGTATTGAAGCCCTGTACAGGGAGATATCCAAGTCGTAATGCATGAAGGTCAGTGTAGTCGTACCCTGTAACCGGGGAGACTTTAACTAATAAACTGTACTAATTGGCCTAACCAAAAATTCTAGAAAAAAATCTGTAGATGGATATATGAGTCTAGTTTCGGGGAAAATTACGAAACTGATTTTTGAGTTATGGAACTCAAGTTATGATTTTTAAGGTGACAGTGACGCAGTTAGCCAGTTGTCTGGAAAAATTTTAAATGGACTGTGAAAGTAAATGATTTAAGTCTACAAACCCCTCGTGTCCGACTCCGGCAATGGTCTCGGGTACAGGGTGTTACATTCACGCTTTTGATCCAACGCTTAAGAAGACTCTAATCACCGAAAGAAAACATCAGTTACAAACCCTTAAAGCCTTATGCTCAAATCGATGACCTCCCTAATTTTAGGGACTTCGCTTTTCCTAACATCGTAAAATAAGAACAGATCTGAGATGATAAGTACTTACCCCTTACTCCTACTTGATTTCCACGCAATCCGGTGCAGATTTGTCCTTAGAACAATGGTAAAACCTGAATCCAGGGGTTGAAGAAGTTTCAGCTATAAGCCCCTAAACCAATGGTACTTTCGGCTTTTGGGTGGTGAAGGAGATGACGATATGAGGCTATGACCTTGAAGTAGAATTGCCGTCGGTATCTAGGATTAAGAAAAGATAATCGAGATTAATAAAAAAAGAACATAGAAGGACACGGCTTTGAAGAAATCGGCACAAGCAAAGGATCACAGATTTCGACTTTTGCGACTTGGCAAAGGTCTTGATGAATAGCAGGTTTGATGGACGGCTTTGGAGAAAGAAGTAGAGAAAGAAGAACAGGATAGGTGAAAGTTTTGCTAGAGAGGAACAGAGAGAAAAGAAAACCCTTGTGGTGCTCGAGGAAGAAAACAAAGACCTCACAAAGCCCTAGGTGCCAAATATTAACCTAAACCCTCGCCGAATTTTCCTCTTCAATTCCCTAAATTCGCCAACTCCCGTCTCTCACCAAATCCCTTAAATCTCTCCCCTTATCGCTCCTTAATCCAAGCGTTTGGACTGATCCAAACTCTCCTTTAGCAGAATCCACCTGGACTCCAACACTACCCCTCCTGCACTTAAAAATAAATGCATCTATTTGTCAACACAGGGAATCGATCCCATGCCTCCCTCAAAGCTCCATACGCCACCTTTTTAGGAGCCTAATGGCGTCACCCTGGCCATTTACCTACTCAAAATATTAATTTCCCATCCGAATACAAAATTTTAAAATCTTTACAAAATATTGAAAACCGCAAATAAATCCAAAAATCAGGATGTTACAATTGCTCGTAATCCATGTTGTGGCCATAAGGTAGGTGATCGCCTGATTTCGTGTTAGGTTTTAAATATTTATGATTACTCATTCCTGAACTAACTATTATTACGATTTAGGCAAGTTTACCTATCGAACAGTAGTATAGTTTTAGCAAGATTGGATTGTCGAACCCAAAGGAACTAAAAGTACTAGTAATGACTATCTTTTTATTATCAAGCCTAAGAATAAAGAGGTTTTGTTTTAATTAACTAATTATCTAAACTAAGAAATCACAAAGAAAAGAATTGGGGAATTGCTTTTGGGAAAAATCGATCGACCTAAGACAATACCTAAGGAAAAATCCACCTAGACTTTACTTGTTATTCTGGCTTTGAATCAGACGATTTATTCATTCAACTTGTTCCATAGAGATCCCTAAGTTATGTTATTATCCCGATTCAAGACTAAGAATGTCTAATCCCTAGATTGAATCACCGAGACTTTTCTCTAATTAACACTCTAGGGTTGCATTAACTCGATGTATGGATCCCCTTATTAGGTTTTACCCTAATCCGGCAAAATCTTGTCACCCTATGTCTATGCAAGCAATCAACTCCGCTTAATTATGACAAGTGTACTCTTAGACAAGGTCTATTCCTCCTCTGAATAATAGCTTGTCTTGAATCAATATCCTGGGATATCAAAACAAGAATTAAGAACACATAATTAAGAACAAGTTAAATATTTATCATACGATTCAGAAAATAATAACAAGATTCGTCTTAGGTTTCATTCCCCTTAGGTATTTAGGGGTTTTAGTTCATAACTAAATAAGAAAACATCTCAGAAGAATAAAAAATACAAAACATAAAGAAAACCCAAAACTCCTAAAGGGAAATTGAGGAGAGATCTTCAGTCATGATGATGAATCTGGCTTCTAAGATGGATCAATCAGCTTCCTTGGAGTAATTCCTTACTCCCCTTTCTTCGTCTCCCTTTTCTTCCTCCTCTAGGGCGTATTTATAGGCTTTGCACTGCCTAAAAACCCTCAAAATTGGACTTTTCTGAATTGGACTCAACTTGGGCTCGGCAGGGACACGCCCGTGGCACACGCCCGTGTTCGATTACTTCAGGCCGTGTTCGAGCCTACCAAATTGACACGGTCATGTGCTCTGCCCGTGTGAGGAGGTCTAGGCCGTGTTGATTTCGTACTTTGGCCCGCTTCTCATTCCTTTCGCTCTCTTATGCTCTCCTAAGTATAAAACATGAAATTAAAGCATTAGGAGCATCGAATTCACCAATTCTAATGGGAAATCATCCATAAAATGCATTAAACATGGGGTAGAAATATGTATAATTTGATTTACCAAATACCCCACACTTAAGCATTTGCTTGTCCTCAAGCAAAATTCTCAACTCATAATCAAAATAAATTCTTCTCAACTTATAATTTCTATCGATAATATCTCACATTAATCCATAAGTAATCATACATTGAGAATTCAACTAAAAGAACATAAAAGTTCCAAACATTCCAAGTTGAGCATTTTATTCATGCAAAGATAGGTGTCTCCCCTCATCTAAGTAATTACCTTTGATTCAAAATATCACAGAGTTTTACATCCTCGCTAAAGATTCACTCAAATCACTCAAGGTGTTTAAGGATAGTAAATGAATCAGTCAATAGTCAATAATGAAAAGTCTTTACCATAGGCTTGCATGAAAAATCAAATCTCCACCACTATAAATTGAGATGAAACATCAATCAAAAGGTCTTTAGAAGGTTGTAACGAGGCTTGGTTAGGGGGTGTGGTCACAAGCTGAAAGAAAGGGTTAGAGTCGAGATTGAATTGAAAAATTGCCTAACTAGAAAAAAAAGTTAATCATCGCTTGTGTACAACAGGGCCTCTTCTCAAAATATGGAATACTAATGTGTATACGTTGTTTTTTTTTTAAGAACAAGTTAATTAACATAGACTAACTATTAAGAACAAGACATAGCTAAGCAATTTCTTCAACTCAAATCTCGAAAAAAAATAGGGATTAATTTAGGGGATTTCAACAATAATGGGTTAAGGGTTAATATTAAGGGTAATACAAAGAATGGTTTGTCAAGCTCAAGGGGTTGTACTAGGGGTTAATCGTGGAGGTAGGCTTTTCATGGCATGAGTGGGTTAATCCTAAGTGCCTGAATCATTTTGACATATCAAATCAAATGGTGTGGTCTCGACATGCATAATCAAGCAAGTTCTAGTACAACAGTTCAATACTGATGCACTCAAAGCAATAATAAAAGTGAGCATGAAAGAATTAATAGATGCTCAAAAGGCTCAAAAATCTCACAAAAATTATGGCTTTTTTATGTTAAAAACTTGTGAATTCCAATTCAAAGTAATACCTAAACTTTGGGGAAACAGCCTAAGATTTTGAATTCTTAAAAATCAACTCATCATGCCTGATTCTCTAATGTCTTAAAGTTTAAACAATCAATGCATAATTGCCTATGTTTTAATTCAAGATATATCAATCAAAATCATAAATTAATTAAAATTTATCCTAAATATGATATGAAAGCTTTTCAAGAGAACAAGTCAATCATTCATGGATTTTTCTGATAATGAAATAAATACCCCCCACACTTAAGATGTACATTGCCCTCAATGTACAGAGATAGACATTAAAGTAAAAAAAAAAAGATAGGGGGAGAACTGAAACTTCCTGTATGATGAATTCCCCGAACTGGAGTTTTTGAAGAGTAATTGGTTCAAGAGTGGAGGAGGATACTCCGGCGGTTGTAGGGGTTTATTAATCCATAAGTCCTGCACCACAAGAATATTATATCTAGTGGTAGCTATGGTCGTGGTCGAGCAGGACATGGCAGTTGTGGAGAACCTTTCCCGGTGGAGTTTTAGTTCCTATATGGTGATAAGCTTAAAAGCTCAATATAACTGTGATAAAATCAGGAACTTTTTAGGGGTTATTAGGAATAATATTTACTCATAAAGAAATAACCGAAATTAATAATTAAAAATAAAATTCTAAAATCTAACAAAAATAAAAAGTAGTTTTAATAAAAATTAACATAAAAACATAAAATTATAAATAAATGTTTTTAAACATCTTTATCGTTGGATGGTTCGCGAGGTGGGAATGGCGATGAGATGTGGAGGTGCTGAAAAATCTACTGTAAAGTAGCATCAATGTTGTCAAATCATTGAAAACACTGTTGCTCGAATCGAGTGATGTAACACCTCGAATTTGGGCCCAGAAGTATTGGGCCTTGAGTGCGGGTCCGTAAGGAGGTTGTATATAGGTATTTAATTGTGCAATGAAATAACACAATTAAATGTCTGCTTTGGTGGTTAATGGCCCTGAGAAGTGTTAGAGAAATCTTGGGTTCAAACATAGGCTTTAGCAAAAATATTGGTATTAAGAGAAAAAAAACCTAGATGCTTGGATGAGGGTTTTTAAATTATTGTGTTAAATAAATGACACAAGAAAGCTTGTAGTCTAGTGGTTGTGGCATCATTAAGGTTGTATGGGAGCCTGGGTTCAAGCCTTGGCTCTTGCAATTTATTTTGGTTTTTTTTAAGGGAACCTAGACTTTGGCCTTTAGACCTTATAATTAATTGGGGATAAAATATGACACAAAAAACCTTGTGGCTTAGTGGCAAGTAGCGTGTGGAGCATCTGAGGGGAGGCATGGGTTCGAATCCCATGGTAAGCAAGGAGCATTTATTTTGCTAACAGGGAGTGGCAAGAGTTGGTGTTGAATTTAAACTCTGATGTTGGAGGGATCCCACATTGGGAAGCTAACATAAGAGTGGTTGCGAAGCTGGCTTTAAATAGAGGGAACCATGAGGGGAGTAAAGGTACCTTTCTTGGCTGATCCCTTTCGCTGTATGGCGTGCTCGTTTGGGTTGGGCGTCGGCTAAGAGTGCTCGGAGCTTGGATTAACTCTAGTCGCCAATCAGGTGTGTATTTCTCGCTACTCTAGTTGTAGGATGGCTAAAAGGGCCACACGAGCGTGTGGGCCCATTTGGGCCGAGAATAGGCTTTGGGCCCATTCGTATTGTTATCCTTGTTTAGAATACTTTAGTTTACCAAATTACTGAAATACTCTCAAATTGTAAAATTACCAAAGTACCCTTGATTTATGGAATTACCATTTTACCCTCGATTTATAGAATTACCGTTTTACCCTCAATTTATAGAATTACTATTTTACCCTTGATTTACAGAATTACTATTTTACCCTCGATTTACAAAATTACTAAAATACCCTCGATTTACAAAATTACCAAAATACCCTCGATCAGTAAAATTACCAAAATACCTAGTTTGTAAAATTGGTAAAATACCCTTGGTTTGTAAAATTACCGAAATACCCTCAATTTGTAAAATTACCAAAATACCCCTAGTTTCTAAAATTACCAAAATACCACTGGTTTGTGAAATTACCGAAATACCCTCAATTTGTAAAATTACCAAAATACCCTCAACTTGTAATGTTGCGTTTGGGAAGATACGATAAATACGATAAGATCGATGTTTGGATCGATGGAATAGGTAAGAACTCAATTTGTGCACGATGGTAAGTTGGGCCTCAATGGGCTAAATTGGGCCCAATGGGCTTTCGGACCCATTTGGGTAGAATTGATAGAAAATGGAATTTGGAAAAGTTGCACGTTAACACGGTTAGTATTGTTGTGAAATTTGGGTTAAGTAGGCTAAATCAAGATTCGTAGGGCCCATTAGGGTTTTGGGCCCAAAAGCCCTAATTTGATAAAGTGGGTTAAAGATCATTGTTTAAACACTCGGAAATATTGATAATTGTAATGAACATGGAAAATCCTGATATTTGGTAAAATTATGAAAATACCCTTATAATGTGAAAAATGACTGTTTTGCCCTTTGTGGGCAAGTGACTGACTTGGACTGTGTGGTTGACAGATTGATTGTGAATATATGTTGGTGATATGAATGACTTGACTGTGATTGTTTATTCAAATATGGGCATGACATTCTACATACATGACATGTTGCATTGGGTTGGGTTTTTATATGGATGGAGGAAGTGCAAAAGGGCTTATGCCCCAGTTTATTGAAAAGGGCTTATGCCCTAGTTTATCGAAAAGGGCTTATGCCCCAATTTATTGAAAAGGGCTTTGCCCCAGTTTATCGAAAAGGGCTTTGCCCCAGTTATTAAAAGAGGCTAGGCCTCCCGATATATGATAAATCAGCTATGCTGCCAGTGGTGTGTTGGTTGGGTGGGTTGAATCATTCCCCACATGGTGTGTTAGTTGGTATGGGTGGAGAGTAGCGGATGGTGGGTCGAGTAGTCTCCCCAAATGGGCTTGCATACATCCGTTGACATTACATGTGATATTGAAATGGGCCTAAGGGCCATACCGTTTACAGTAAGGGCTTCGGCCCAATGATATGATTTACGAAAAGGCTTCGGCCCAGTGATATGATTTATGGAAAGGCTTCAGCCCAGTAATCGTTAAATGAAAGGCTTCAGCCCAGTATATGTCAAGACTAAAAAGGGCTTTGGCCCAGATTGTACTGATACTGTGTTTTCACTGTTTGTTTGTTATTGGGATTAAACACTGAGTTTTCGTAAACTCACCCCGTTTCTAACTGTACAGGTAATCCCTAAGCTTAGATGGTTTGAAGCTGCGAGGGACTCAAAGATGGCCACACTACTGTTTCTGTTTCTTTTAATTACAATAAGTAGCCGATTTATTTCTTTATAAGTTTTATCTTATTAATATTATTGTTTGGTTTTGAGTTGTAATAAGGCCTATTTAATTATTTTTCTGGGATTATTTTATTTTTAATAACTTTAATCTGTTTGTTAATAATTGGGCTAGACTTAGGACGTGTTTTCGAAATGATAATTGTTTTCAAAATAACACCACGCCACGATTATCCGATTTATCAAAGATTTCAACTTAAATAAATCACAACTCGATTTAACCAAGTGTGGCAATGGTTGTGGGCATGTCTAAGATTGGATCCATTAGAAGAGCTTGGTACTTAAGCAGCCTTCATGGCTCACCTCCTCTGTTACGGATTCCTACCTGGTGCCCAGCTCCCATTCACTTTGTTAGCTTAACAAAAGTCGGTTTTTAAAGCACTAAAATGAAACATGGGTTTTTAACTTCAATGTGGCACATCAGATTCGACCATAACGTCTGGGTCAGGTTTGGGGTGTTACAGTTAGTGGTACCAGAGCCAGGTTACAAAACTCGGCTCTGGTATGGGTAGCAAAAAAGATTGTTGTTATTTTTTTCTTTTCTTTTTCCGAAATTGGGGTTTGAAAAGGGTTTTTCCAAAATTTTGTTTTGAAATCTCTCAACAAAACTTGACTTGTTTCTGAAAAGATGCTACTGGAGGTGTGGCACACCGAGTCTCCGGCACCAAATCTGTAAGTTCTCTAACTCTGTTTGCTGTTATCAATTGAAGTGCTATATTGAGAAGCTACTATAGATAGTAGCACAATACTGGAACTTTCTAGTTAGAGTAAACTGTAACGCTTGAATTTAGATTTAGTATTTATTTGGTGTGTGTTCTGGAAATGTAGAAATTGGTTGCATGTGAAATCTATCCGCTTCGATTGACAAATGTTTTGGGTGTATGTTAGTATTATTAGTATCAGAGTGCGCAACAGAAGTGTGGTGGTGTAGCCTGAGAGTGGAAAATTTCGAGGACGAAATTTCTTTAAGGGGGGTAGAATTGTAACACCCCGAATTTGGGCCTAAAAGTATTGGGCCTTGAGTGCGGGTCCGTAAGGAGGTTGTATATAGGTATTTAATTGTGCAATGAAATAACATAATTAAATGTCTGCTTTGGTGGTTAATGGCCCTGAAAAGTGTTAGAGAAATCTTGGGTTCAAACATGGGCTTTAGCAAAAATTTTGGTATTAAGAGAAAAAAAACCTAGATGCTTGGATGAGGGTTTTTAAATTATTGTGTTAAATAAATGACACAATGAAGCTTGTAGTCTAGTGGTTGTGGCGCCATTAAGGTTGTATGGGAGCCTGGGTTCAAGCCTTGGCTCTTGCAATTTATTTTGGTTTTTTTTTAAGGGAACCTAGACTTTGGCCTTTAGACCTTATAATTAATTGGGGATAAAATATGACACAAAAGCCTTGTGGCTTAGTGGCAAGTAGTGTGGAGCATCCGAGGGAGGCATGGGTTGAATCCCATGGCAAGCAAGGAGCATTTATTTTGCTAATGGGGTGGCAAGAGTTGGTGTTGAATTTAAACTCGATGTTGGAGGATCCCACATTGGGAAGCTAACGTAAGAGTGGTTGTGAAGCTGGCTTTAAATAGAGGGAACCATGAGGAGAGTAAAGGTACCTTTCTTGGCTGATCCCTTTCGCTGTATGGCGTGCTCGTTTGGGTTGGGCATCGGCTAAGAGTGCTCGGAGCTTGGATTAACTCCAGTCGCCAATCAGGTGTGTATTTCTCGCTACTCTAGTTGTAGGATGGCTACTTCGGGCCGTGATAGGCTGAAAGGGGTCATGTGGGCCCAATGGGCCTACGGGCCCAATTGGATAAGTTGTTTGATTGTGTAGTAAATATTAGACTAGGCTAGGTGAATCTCATATCTGTGGCTAGATTTGGGCTAAAAGGGCCACACGAGTGTGTGGGCCCATTTAGGCCGAGAATAGGCTTTAGGCCCATTCGTATTGTTATCCTTGTTTAGAATACTTTAGTTTACCAAATTACTGAAATACCCTCAAATTGTAAAATTACCAAAGTACCCTCAATTTATAGAATTACCATTTTACTCTCGATTTACAGAATTACCGTTTTACCCTCGATTTATAGAATTATTGTTTTACCCTTGATTTACAAAATTACTGTTTTACCCTCAATTTACAAAATTACTAAAATACCCTCGGTTTACAAAATTACCAAAATACCCTCGATCAGTAAAATTACCAAAATACCTAGTCTGTAAAATTGCTAAAATACCCTTGGTTTGTAAAATTACCGAAATACCCTCAATTTGTAAAATTACCAAAATACCCCTAGTTTGTAAAATTACCAAAATACCACTGGTTTGTGAAATTACCGAAATACCCTCAATTTGTAAAATTACAAAAATACCCCTGATTTACAAAGTTACAAAAATACCCTTGACTTTCTAAAAATTATGGAAATACCATTAGTTTACAAAATTCTTGAAATACCCTTGGTTTGTAGATTTACCAAAACACCCTTGTAGGATGAAATGACTAAAATACCCTATTAGGTAAAAAGATAGTAAAGCCCTCGTAGGGTAAAGAGATCGTAAAGCCCCAGTAGGGTAAAGTGACCGTATAATACCTGTATGGTAAAATGTCGAATATGCCCTTATGTTTCGTATGGTGATGTGCTTAGGATTTACATATATTGATATTGGATTAGTTAAGTTTGAGTGACAGGCGGTGGTTATCGTAGGCGATTGATTTTGGAAACGTTTCAACTTCAACCCATAACAGGTGTGTACTAACCCTCGTAATAGCTTAGATTAATATTTGCTAAGAAGCTGAAATGCTAAAATACCAGTATTTCGGGAACTTGTAATGTTGCATTTGGGTAGATGCGATAAATACGATAAGATCGGTGTTTGGATCGATGGAACAGGTAAGAACTCAATTTTGTGCACGATGGTAAGTTGGGCCTCAATAGCCTAAAATTGGGCCCAATGGGCTTTCGGACCCATTTGGGTAGAATTGATAGAAAATGGAATTTGGAAAAGTTGCACGTTAACACGGTTAGTATTGTTGTAAAATTTGGGTTAAGTAGGCTAAATCAGCATTCGTAGGGCCCATTAGGGGTTTTGGGCCCAAAAGCCCGAATTTGATAAAGTGGGTTAAAGATCACTGTTTAAACACTCAGAAATATTGATAATTGTAATGAACATGGAAAATCCTGATATTTGGTAAAATTATGAAAATACCCTTATAATGTGAAAATGACCTATTTTGCCCTTTGTGGGCAAGTGGTGACTTGGACCTGTGTGGTTGATGATTGATTGTGAATATATGTTGGTGATATGAATGACTTGACTGTGATTGTTTATTCAAATATGGGCATGACATTCTGCATACATGACATGTTGCATTGGGTTGGGCTTTTATATGGATAGAGGAAGTGCAAAAGGGCTTATGCCCCGTTTATTGAAAAGGGCTTATGCCCCGCCATCGAAAAGGCTTATGCCCCGTTTATTGAAAAGGGCTTATGCCCCTGGGCCATCAAAAGGGCTTTGCCCGGCCATCAAAAGGGCTTTGCCCCAGTAATTAAAAAAGGCTAAGCCTCCAGATATGTGATAAAGCAGCTATGCTGCCAGAGGTGTGTTGGTTGGGTGGGTTGAATCATTCCCCACATGGTGTGTTGGTTGGTACGGGTGGAGAGTAGCGGATGGTGGGTCGAGTAGTCTCCCCAAATGGACTTGCATACATCCATTGACATTACATGTGATATTGAAATGGGCCTAAGGGCCATACCGTTTACTGTAAAGGCTTCGGCCCAATGATATGATTTATGAGAAGGCTTCAGCCCAGTGATATGATTTATGAAAAAGCTTCAGCCCAGTAACCATTAAATGAAAGGCTTCAGCCCAGTATATGTCAAGACTAAATAGGGCTTTGGCCTAGATTGTATTGATACTGTGTTTTCACTGTTTGTTTGTTATTGGGATTACACACTGAGTTTTCGTAAACTCACCCCGTTTCTAACTGTGCAGGTAATCCCTAAGCTTAGATGGTTTGGAGCTGCGAGGGACTCGGAGATGGCCACACTACTGTTTCTGTTTCTTTTAATTGCAATAAGTAGCCGATTTATTTCTTTATAAGTTTTATCTTATTAATATTATTGTTTCGTTTTGAGTTGTAATAAGGCCATTTTAATTATTTTTCTAGGATTATTTTATTTTTAATAACTTTAATCTGTTTGTTAATACATGGGCTAGACTTAGGATGTGTTTTCAAAATGATAATTGTTTTCAAAATAACACCACGCCACGATTATCCGATTTATCAAAGATTTCAACTTAAATAAATTACAACTCGATTTAACCAAGTGTGGCAATGGTTGTTGTGACAGCCCAAAATTGACCCTAGTCGGGATGTGGTTTCGGGACCACAAAACCGAGGCATAAAAATAATTTAAAATTTATTTTGATGCCTATGATATGTGTTAATTTGTGTGTGACATTTTTGATGTTTCGATTTAGTGTTATAAATGTGAATTTCACTAGAAAGGACCTAGTAGTGAAATTTGAAAGTATGATGGGGAAATGTGTGATGACTAGTTGCTCATGCATGCAAAAATAAGGGATTTGCATGTCAAATTCCCCCCAACATGAAGTGGCCGCCATGGCAAGAGAGGATGGGCAAAACATGTCATGAAACATGTTTTGTTGGTGCATTAGGGAGAAATAATAAACAAAGGTGTATGGGTAAGAAAAGAATGAAAAAAAAATGTGTGTGAGTGTGGTATTCCCCCATTGCCGTGAGTTGTAGAGAAAGAAAGAAAAATTTTGTTCATCCTTTCTTTGAGCCAAAACTAAGGAAGAAGGAGGATTTTTGCTCCATTTTTGGTTTGGAAGAGATCTAGAAGGAGATTTTGGCTATACTTGCATCAAGATTAAGGTATGTATGAGGTTGTGTCATGAGATTCATGCATGTTTTAGTTGCTAACTTGATGTTCATGTTAGCCATGGTTCAAATCCTTGTTATGCCATGGAAATGGTATTTGGCCAAGGTTGTTATTGTGTTGAAGCCATTGCATGCTAAATGTGAAGCTTGCTAATGATGCATGCAATGATGGATTGACTACTCTTGAAATTTCTTTGTAGCAATCTTGAGTAAGACATTGAATTCTTTGTTTAACCATGACCGAAGTTGAAAGAGTATGGTTGTGATGTATTCGCCATGGTGCATTCATGAGCATGATTTATGCTTGTTACTTGATTGGTAAAATTTGTGTTTGGATGGGTACGAACCCCTTGAGATTGACCTTGCACCTATATGTGTATACATGTTTGCACATGATGTATTGGCATGACATATATACTATTTCAAGGTATATATTTGCTTGTGATGATGTTTGGTTATGAAGTACATGAGAGATGTGTATTGAGCTACAATATGTAATGCGTTAGTTAGTAAAATGCATGCTGTTTTGTGTGGTATTAAGTGCATAATTGGCCTCAACATGGACATGCATATTCGCCACATGAGGGGAAATTGGTGTGCATGCATTCGGTTAGAGGCAAGCATATTGATACCTATTCTTGGCTTAGAAAATTCGCTAAGAGGAATATTAACTAATGTGTTGAGTTCGATTCGTGATTTCGTACATATGTGACTTTGATGCCTAATGAGCATATATATTGGCTAGGTATCTTGAATTCCTCTTCGATGCTCAAATGATAAAACCAATTTATTTGTTAAATTAAGCTCAAGAGCAAAGGGAAGCTAAATCCAATAAGGGAAGGAAAAAGTCGTCGAATAGTCAGTTAAATCGTTCGACCACGTCCGAGGTAAGTTTTGAGTATCGAAACTTAGATTTTGATTCGATTGAATGAAGTAATGAGCAATCGAAATTGTGACTTTGTATGTGGCTATTGAGCCGAAATGATATTTTGCTAAGGAATTGTGCATAAAAGTTGTGTTATGAAATTGAAACAAAGATGTGTATGAATGTTCGAGTGATATCGGGCTAAGCCCGAAGGTAATTGTGCAAATTGTGATACCGGGCTAAGCCCAAGGCAATTGTGCGAGTTATGATATCCGGGCTAAGCTCAAGGCAATTGTGCAAATTGTGATATCCGGGTTAAGTCCCAAGGCCTTTGTGCGGGTTACCATAACCGGCTATGTCCGAAGGCGTTTGAACGAGTAGCTATATCCGGATAAACTCGAAGGTATGTGATTCGAGAACTTTGAACTTGCTGGAAAATTTTCAGTTAATGCACTTGTGAAATTCCCAACAACAAGGTATGTTTTGTGTGTGCTTCGCACACTATGAGTAAGTGCGTATAAATATTCGCTCTAATGATAAATGAGCTATCGGCATTAACTAGGCCGTTATTTGTGTATGAATATAAGAGTTGGGATTGTGAAGTAAGCATGTCTTTGAGAAATTGTGCATATGAATTATTGTTTAGCTACTTGAATGCTATGCTTTGGTTGTGTGTATATTATGGCTCGAAACTTACTAAGCATAAATTGCTTACTCCGTTTCTTTGTTTCTCTGTTTATAGATTTTGCTCGTTATCGGATTCGGGATCATAGAAGTTGAAGTCAACCACACTATCAAAGCCCTTTTTGGTACTCCTTTAGTTGAGTTTTGGATATGGCATGTATAGGACTACTCTCGGTTGTTTTTAAGTACTTGTGATGTATATGTGTGCGGCCATGCGAAAATGGTTCGTAAAAGTGGAGTATGGAATTTGACCATATGTGGTTTGTAATTATATTTGGTTTCATGATGTGATTATGGTTTGGAATGAGAGAGTTGGTCACATGATCAGCCATTGGAATGGCTAAATATGATCATATGTTGGACCTAAGTATGACTAGACTATAGTTGGTCCATGGGAACTACAATATAGGTAAAGCCTACCTTAAAAACAGATGCTGCCAGCTGCAGTGACGTGGATGTGGAAAATCACCACAATTTGTAGGAATGGTGTTAATTAGTGAATAAATTATGCAATCGAACCTTGACGAGTCTATTTTCATATGAAAGTAACGAGACGATCATATGAACAGTATACCGAGAGATATTAAAGTTCTCGTGAGACAGGGCTAGAACAGTTTCTGGGTCCCCTGTCGTGACTTTGAAAATTTACCATAAATTATCCAGAATGAATTAGAAGTCATGCCTTATATGTGCAGATTTATTTTTTAGTCTAGTTTCATTAGAAACAAACGGCATCAGTATTGAAACCCTGTACAGAGAGATATTCAAGTTGTAACGCGCGAAGGTCAGTGTAGTCGACCCCTGTAACATGGGTGACTTTAACTAATAAACGGTACCAATTGGCCCGACCAAAAATTCTAGAAATAAATCCATGGATGTATATATGAGTCTAAATTCAGGGAAAATTTACGGAATCAGTTTCCGAGTTGTGAAACTTGAGATACGCTTTTTAAGGCGACAGCGACGCAGTTTTCCAGCTTGCCTGGAAATGTCAAATTGGTCGGTGCCATAAGTGGTTTTGGCTTGTTAACCCCTCGTGTCCGACACCGGCAACGGTCTCGGGTTCGGGGTGTTACAGTTGTGGGCATGTCTAGGATTGGATCCATTAGAAGAGCTTGGTACTTAAGCAGCCTTCATGGCTCACCTCTTCTGTTACGGATTCCTACCTGGTGCCCAGCTCCCATTCACTTTGTTAGAATAACAAAAGTCAGTTTTTAAAGCACTAAAACGAAACATGGGTTTTTAACTTCAATGTGGCACATCAGATTTGGCCATAACGTCTGGGCCGGGCTTGGGGTGTTACAGTTAGTGGTATCAGAGCTAGGTTACAAAACTCGGCTTTGGTATGGATAGCAAAAAAAATTATTGTTATTTTTTTCTTTTCTTTTTCCGAAATTGGGGTGTGACAAGGCTTTTTTTAAAATTTTGTTTTGAAATCTCTCAACGAAACTTGACTTGTTTCTGAAAAGATGTTACTGGAGGTGTGGCACACCGAGTCTCCGGCACCAAATCTATAAGTTCTCTAACTCTGTTTGCTGTTATAAATTGAAGTGCTATATTGAGCACAATACTGGAACTTTATAGTTAGAGTAAACTGTAACGCTTGAATTTAGATTTAGTATTTGTTTGGTGTGTGTTCTGGAAATGTAGAAATTGGTTGCATGTGAAATCTATCTGCTCCGATTGAAAAATGTTTTGGGTGTATGTTAGTATTATTAGTATCAGAGTGCACAACGGAAGTGTGGTGGTGTAGTCTGAGAGTGGAAAATTTCGAGGGCAAAATTTCTTTAAGGGGGGTAGAATTGTAACACCCCGACTTTGGGCCTAGAAGTATTGGGCCTTAAGTGCAGGTCCGTAAGGAGGTTGTATATAGGTATTTAATTGTGCAATGAAATAACACAATTAAATGTCTGCTTTGGTGGTTAATGGCCCTGAAAAGTGTTAGAGAAATCTTGGGTTCAAACATGGGCTTTAGCAAAAATTTTGGTATTAAGAGAAAAAAAACCTAGATGCTTGGATGAGGGTTTTTAAATTATTGTGTTAAATAAATGACACAATAAAGCTTGTAGTCTAGTGGTTGTGGCGCCATTAAGGTTGTATGGGAGCCTGGGTTCAAGCCTTGGCTCTTGCAATTTATTTTGGTTTTTTTTAAGGGAACCTAGACTTTGGCCTTTAGACCTTATAATTAATTGGGGATAAAATATGACACAAAAAGCCTTGTGGCTTAGTGGCAAGTAGTGTGTGGAGCATCTGAGGGGAGGCATGGGTTCGAATCCCATGGCAAGCAAGGAGCATTTATTTTGCTAACAGGGGGTGGCAAGAGTTGGTGTTGAATTTAAACTCTGATGTTGGAGGGATCCCACATTGGGAAGCTAACGTAAGAGTGGTTGCGAAGCTGGCTTTAAATAGAGGGAACCATGAGAAGAGTAAAGGTACCTTTCTTGGCTGATCCCTTTCGCTGTATGGCGTGCTCGTTTGGGTTGGGCATCGGCTAAGAGTGCTCGGAGCTTGGATTAACTCCAGTCGCCAATCAGGTGTGTATTTCTCGCTACTCTAGTTGTAGGATGGCTACTTCGGGCCGTGATGGGCTGAAAGGGGTCATGTGGGCCCAATGGGCCTACGGGCCCAATTGGATAAGTTGTTTGATTGTGTAGTAAATATTAGACTAGGCTAGGTGAATCTCATATCTGTGGCTAGATTTGGGCTAAAAGGGCCACAGAGTGTGTGGGCCCATTTGCGCCGAGAATAGGCTTTGGGCCCATTCGTATTGTTATCCTTGTTTAAAATACTTTAGGTTACCAAATTACTAAAATACCCTCAAATTGTAAAATTACCAAAGTACCCTTGATTTATGGAATTACCGTTTTACCCTCAATTTACAGAATTACCGTTTTACCCTAGATTTATAGAATTACTGTTTTACCCTTGATTTACAGAATTACTATTTTACCCGCGATTTACAAAATTACTAAAATACCCCCGGTTTACAAAATTACCAAAATGCCCTAGTCTGTAAAATTGCTAAAATACCCTTGGTTTGTAAAATTACCGAAATACCTTCAATTTGTAAAATTACCAAAAAACCCCTAGTTTGTAAAATTACCAAAATACCACTGGTTTGTGAAATTACCGAAATACCCTCAATTTGTAAAATTACCAAAATACCCCTGATTTACAAAGTTACAGAAATACCCTTGACTTTCTAAAAATTGTGGAAATACCATTGGTTTACAAAATTAATGAAATACCCTTGGTTTGTAGATTTACCAAAACACCCTTGTAGGATGAAATGACTAAAATACCCCTATTAGGTAAAAAGACCGTAAAGCCCCTGTAGGGTAAAGAGACCGTAAATCCCCTGTAGGGTAAAGTGACCGTAATACCCCTATATGGTAAAATGTCGAATATTGCCTTATGTTCCGTATGACTGATGTGCTTAGGATTTATATATATTGATATTGGATTAGTTAAGTTTAGTGACAGGTGGTGGTTATCGTAGGCGATTGATTTTGGAAACGTTTCAACTTCAACCCGTAACAGGTGTGTACTAACCCTAGTAATAGCTTAGATTAATATTTGCTGAGAAGCCGAAATGCTAAAATATTGGTATTTCAAGAACTTGTAATGTTGCGTTTGGGTAGATACGATAAATACGATAAGATCGGTGTTTGGATCGATGGAACAGGTAAGAACTCAATTTTGTGCACGATGGTAAGCTGGGCCTCAATGGGCTAAAATTGGGCCCAATAGGCTTTCGGATCCATTTGGGTAGAATTGATAGAAAATGGAATTTGGAAAAGTTGCACGTTAACACGGTTAGTATTGTTGTAAAATTTGGGTTAAGTAGGCTAAATCAGCACTCGTAGGGCCCATTAGGGGTTTTGGGCCCAAAAGCCCGAATTTGATAAAGTGGGTTAAAGATCATTGTTTAAACACTCGTAAATATTGATAATTGTAATGAACATGGAAAATCCTGATATTTGGTAAAATTACGAAAAAACCCTTATAATGTGAAAAATGACTGTTTTGCCCTTATGGGCAAGTGACTGACTTGGATTGTGTGGTTGACGGATTGATTGTGAATATATGTTGGTGATATGAATGACTTGACTGTGATTGTTTATTCAAATATGGGCATGACATTCTACATACATGACATGTTGCACTGTGTTGGGTTTTTATATGGATGGAGGAAGTGCAAAAGGGCTTATGCCCCAGTTTATTGAAAAGGGCTTATGCCCCACTTTACTGAGAAGGGCCTATGCCCCAGTTTATTGAAAAGGGTTTATGCCTCAGTTTACCGAAAAGGGCTTATGCCCTAGTTTATTGAAAAGGGCTTTGCCCCAGTTTACCGAAAAGGGCTTTGCCCTAGTTATTAAAAGAGGCTAGGCCTCTAGATATATGATAAAGCAGCTATGCTGCCAGTGGTGTGTTGGTTAGGTGGGTTGAATCATTCCCCACATGGTGTGTTGGTTGGTACGGGTGGAGAGTAGCGGATGGTGGGTCGAGTAGTCTCCCCAAATGGACTTGCATACATCCATTGACATTACATGTGATATTGAAATGGGCCTAAGGCCCATACCGTTTACAGTAAAGGCTTCGGCCCACTGATATGATTTATGAAAAGGCTTCGGCCCAGTGATATGATTTATGAAAAGGCTTCAGCCCAGTAATCGTTAAATGAAAGGCTTCGGCCCTAGTATATGTCAAGACTAAATAGGGCTTTGGCCCAGATTGTACTGATACTGTGTTTTCACTGTTTATTTGTTATTGGGATTACACACTAAGTTTTCGTAAACTCACCCAGTTTCTAAATGTGCAGGTAATCCCTAAGCTTAGATGGTTTGGAGCTGCGAGGGACACGGAGATGGCCACACTACTATTTCTGTTTCTTTTAATTGCAATAAGTAGCCAATTTATTTCTTTATAAGTTTTATCTTATTAATATTATTGTTTGGTTTTGAGTTGTAATAAAGCCATTTTAATTATTTTTACGGGATTATTTTATTTTAATAACTTTAATCATTTGTTAATAAATGGGCTAGACTTAGGACGTGTTTTCAAAATGATAATTGTTTTCAAAATAACACCACGCCACGATTATTCGATTTATCAAAGATTTCAACTTAAATAAATTACAACTCGATTTAACCAAGTGTGGCAATGGTTGTGGGCATGTTTAGGATTGGATCCATTAGAAGAGCTTGGTACTTAGCGCCTTCATGGCTCACCTCTTACATTCTGATTCCTACCGGTGCCTAGCTCCCATTCACTTTGTTAGCTTAACAAAAGTCGGTTTTTAAATCACTAAAATGAAACATGGGTTTTTAACTTCAATGTGGCACATCAGATTCGGCCATAACGTCTGGGCCGAGTTTTGGGTGTTACAAGTGAGGTGCTCAGAGATGTCAGTGTATGAAGCCGCCACATGAACTGGACGAGAGGGTGGTGGTGGCTGAGTCGGTGGGTCCTTGTGCTGTGGGGGGACATCATCAGGAATGTCCTCGTAGGCTTCCTCCTCGGTAGATTGGGCGAGACGATATTGGGGACGGTAGGTTCTTCGGTACCTCTCGATCATCCTCATGCTAAGCATGCTCGAGATGCCTTGTGGAGACATCTGGCCGATGAGGGTGAGGGAAGATTCTTGGGCCGCGGTGTTGAGGAGCCCGAAGTGCCGCGCTAGCGAAGTCACATAGGGGCCGATGGAAATGACCCCCTTCCTATGCCACTCCGTCTGGTGCTGAATCGCGAGGGCGATGAAATTGGTAAGGTCAATGATGTGCCCGTGCGACATGCACCATAAGAAGTAGGCATCGTGGGTGTTGATGACGCCAGTGCTCTCTCGCCTCCTCATAATCTTGTGAGCTAAAATAGCGTGTAAGTACCTCAGGGATGGTGGGAGAACTGATGCCTTGGAGTGGCTAGGATTATAGGAGGCCGCGCCAGGGGCCAAAGTGTGCCAGCACTTCGAGGGGGAGAAGTGTATTTGGCGACTGAGAGTGTCTAAATCATTCCTCTCATTGAACTCCTTCGTATATAAGCCCAGTGCAGCACTGAACTTTGGGACGCTTAGTTGCCAGATTAATCCATCTAAGCGAAATTGAACTGTGCCGGGATCATCGTAGTTCGTCATTACGGTTTGAAGATGAAATGTTGAGCATAGTTCTATCGTGAGCTCAAGGTATGTTAGCTCGATAATCCCAAAGAATAGCTCCCAAGGGTCGGTGGTTAGGAGGGCTCGAATCAAATCAACCAATTGAACTTGTTCTACAGTAGCCCAGTCGATACAGCGGCCTGCAATTAAAGGTTGAGCCCGAAGTAATTGGAACAGTTCTTCCTGGGGCCCTCGGGGGAACTGTAGGAGAGGGTGACGAATTTTTGCGGTTGGACCTGCGGAAGAGGACGCTCCCTTCCTCTTCTTTGAAGCAGGTATGACGATTTTCTTTCCTCTTGAAGACGACATTGTGTACCTAGAAGTGGAAACATCAATTCATCTTTTTGATGAGTGGATAATTTATAATATATAAAAGGAATGCGACTAAATTCAAAAAGGAAAATGCATAAATATATTCAGCCACAATTACTAAATTCAATTAAAACAATAAGTTCAATAACCCATTTCTTTGTGGCATGAGCATGGTGATATAAGTAAAAATGGCAAGGAATGGAATGCAAAATACTATATGAATGAAAAGAGATGTCAACACAATATGCATGATTATTTCAACTATCCTAGCCATGAATATTCACTTCTAACTAATTAATTGAAGTGTAGGAATCATGTAATGAGTAAGATTTTAAACATGAGAAAGATGATAACTTGTTTGATAAATGAAATTTATGTGATTATTAATATGGAAATAACATGAAAAATATAGATTAATATGATAAATAGCATTATAAATCAGTGAAATAAAAGAAAAAGGAGTAAACAAATGCAAAGGGAAGAGATTGGGCATCGAGAATAGAGTTGTAGGCAGCGCACAGGTGTAGCAGGAAGGCCATGTGAACTTGCAGCGGCTAGGGTTAGGGTTTTTGAATGGGGAAGAAAGTAAATAGTGCAGGGTATTTATAAATTTTGGGCCACACGGCCATGGCACACACCTGTGTTCCCCAATTTTTGCCTGTGTGTTTCGCGTTTTTCCTATTTGGGCTCATCTAAAATTCACCCCACGCCCGTGTACCTCAAGCGTGTGGGTTCACACGACCATGTTGCATGATCGTGTCTAGCTTCGTTCACGCCCGTGTGTGCAAGCCCCACGCCCGTGTTAATTTGACAGGTTCAACCACGGGTGTTGGACACGGGTGTGTCGCACATCCGTGCTAGTTTCTCAGTTTCAACCACGGGTCTTTCACATGGCCGTGTCGCACGCCCGTATTGTTTTAGCAGGCTTGACCATGGCCATGTCGCACGGCTGTGGTGTTGTATCGTAGCCCGTGTTGGGGAAATCCTTGCCCTATTTTCACATGGCCATAAGCACGCCCGTGTGCTTGGCCGTGTCTCTGTGGAAAACCTGTATTAAAGAGCTCCGTTAGTAAGTTAAATGTTGAAGACTAACCTTTGGAAGAAGTTAATACAGTTAGTGCTCGGGTTGCCTCCCGAGAAGCGCTTATTTATAGTCTAAGCTTGACTTACCTCTCCATTGAATGATCATGGTGGTTTGAGGAGTTTATACTCCTCATTCCTACTATTAATCTGAAAATAAGGTTTTAAACGGGTATTGTTTACCATAAAAGTTCTGAACTTGGGATGACTCACTTCCACCGTACTGAATGGAAAAATACAGAGTACCTTAAGAGGGATTTCCTCATTCGGTGTGGTAGTGACAATGTGGGGATCTGTGGCATCTAATAAGACTTTATCACCAACATTAAGTTGATTTGGAGAGGTATCGGGCTTGTTCTGGCGTAGTTTTGGTTTATCGTGTGTTCTCAGTTTATGTGTTCGCCATTCATCTAGCTCCTCTATTTGCAGCCTTCTTTCTTCATGAATAGAACCTTTACCGTTGTTTATGAGTGGCTCATGTACTTCCTTCAGACTTATCTCTTGCAAAGTGGGTTGTATTATGTGGTCAGTTTTAATAGAATGGTTTAGACGATCACCTTCAATTTCTGATGTGTTGTCAGAATTGCGAGCTTGAAGGGTGAGTGTTTCGTCTCCTACGTGATGCGTGAGCTCACCGATGCCAGCATCAATAATTGTTTTAGTAGTTTCTGAAAAGGGGCTTCCTAGGATTAAAGGAGTATTGTTATCCTCCTCTATGTCTAAAACAATGAAGTCAACGGGAAATATAAATTTATTGATTTTGACTAGAACATCTTCAATAATGCCCCTAGGAAATCTTATAGTTTTATCTGCTAATTGAATGCTCATCCTAGTCTATTTGGGTTTCCTGAGACCTAGTTGCTTGAATATTTTAAAAGGCATGACGTTGATACTAGCCCCTAAATCAGCTAATGCATTATTAACATCTAAACTACCAATTAAGCAAGGAATCGTAAAACTCCCTGGATCTTTTAGTTTGTTAGGTATCTTATTTTTCAGAATAGCTGAGCACACTGCATTTAGCTCCACATGCGATGCCTCGTCCAACTTCTGCTTATTTATTTAAAGCTCTTTTAAAAATTTCATTGCGTTTGGCATCTGTGATAGAGCTTCAATAAACGGTAAGATAATATGTAATTTTTTTAAGAGTTTAAGGAATTTACCAAAGCGGTCCTTCTTGTTTCGTTGGGGTATGGTACACGAGGTTTATATTTGACATTCACTGATTTGTTTGTATTTTGATCTACCTCACCTTAACCTTTGCTTACCATAGTTTCTTCCTGCGGTTCTGGTTCGGCTCCACAAATCCTTCTTCATCTTGAACATTAATTGTGTTGAGGTGTTTGATCGCTTGATTTCATGATAGGTTTTAAATATTTATAATTACTCGTTCTTGAAGTAACTATTATCGTGATGTAGGCAAGTGTACCTATCGAACAGTAGTATAGTTTTAGCAAGACCAGATTGTCGAACCCAAAGGAACTAAAAGTACTAGTAATGACTGTCTTTTTATTATCTAGCCTAAGAATAAAGAGGTATTTGTTTTAACTAACTAATTATCTAAACTAAGAATGCACAGAGAAAAGAATTAGGGAATTGCTTTTGGGAAAAATCGATTGACTTAAGACAATACCTAAGGAAAAATCCACCTAGACTTGTTATTCTGGCTCCGAATCGGATGATTTATTCATTCAACTTATTCCATAGAGATCTCTAAGTTATGTTATTATCCCTATTCAAGACTAATAACATCTAAAGCCTAGATTGAATAATTGAGACTTTTCTCTAATTAACACTCTAGGGTTGCATTAACTCGATCTATGGATCCCCTTATTAGGTTTCACCCTAATCCGGTAAAATCTTGTCACCCTATGCCTAGGCGCGCAACCAACTCCGCTTAAGTATGACAAATGTACTCTTAGACAGGGTCTATTCCTCCTCTAAATAAGAGCATGTCTTGAATCAGTATCCTGGGATATCAAAACAAGAATTAAGAACACATAATTAAGAACAAGTTAAATATTTATCATACGATTCAGAAAATAATAACAAGATTCGTCTTAGGATTCATTCCCCTTAGGTATTTAGGGGTTTTAGTTCATAACTAAATAAGAAAACATCACAGAAGAATAAAAAATACAAAACATAAAGAAAACCCAAAACTCCTAAAGTGAAATTGAGGAGAGATCTTCAGTCTTGATGATGAATCCGGCTTCACAGATGGATCAATTGGCTTCTTTGGAGTAATTCCTTACTCCCCCTTCTCCGTTTCCCTTTTTTTCCTCCTCTATAGTGTATTTATAGGCTTTGGAATGCCTAAAAACCCTTAAAATTGGCCTTTTCCGAATTGGACTTAACTTGGGCTCGGCATGGACACGCCCGTGGCACACGCTCGTGTTCGATTACTTCAGGCTGTGTTCGAGCCTACCAAATTGACATGGCCGTGTGGTTTGCCCGTGTGAGGTGGTCTAGGCCTTATTAATTTCGTACTTTGGCCCATTTTCTCCGTTTTTGGCCCATTTCTCGTTTCTTTCGCTCTCCTATGCTCTCATAAGTATAAAACATGAAATTAAAGCATTAGGAGCATCGAATTCACCAATTCTAATGAGAAATCATCCATAAAATGCATTAAACATGGGGTAAAAATAGGTATAATTTGCGGTTTATCAAATAACCCTACACTTAAGCATTTGCTTGTCCTCAAGCAAAACTTCTCATATCATAATCAAAATAAATTCTTCTCAACTTATAATTTCTTTTCACAATATCTCACATTAATCCATAAGTAATCATACATTGAGAATTTAACTAAAAGAACATAAAAGTTCCAAACATTCCAAGTTGAGCATTGTAATCATGCAAACATAGGTGTCTCCCCTCATTTAAGTAATTACCTTTGATTCAGAATATCACAGAGTTTCACATCCTTACTAAAGATTCACTCAAATTACTTGAGGTGTTTAAGGACAATAAATGAAGCACTCAATAGTCAATAATGAGAAGTCATTACCTTAGGCTTGCATGAAAATCAAATCTCCACCACTATAATTTAAGATGATACATCAATCAAAAGGTCTTTAGAGGGTTGTAATGAGGCTTGGTTAGGGGGTGTGGTCACAAGCTGAAAGAAAAGGTTAGAATTGAGATTGAATTAAAAAATTACTTAACTAGAAAAAGAGTTAACCTTCACTTGCGTACAACAGAGCTTCTTCTCAGAATATGAAATTACAAATATGAATACATAGTTTCTTCTTTTTGTTTTTAAGAACAAGTTAAATAATCAAACAAGACATAGCTAAGCAATTTCCTCAACTCAAATCCTGACAAAAAATAGGAATCAAATTAATTTAGGAGATTTCAACAATAATGGGTTAAGGGTTAATATTGAGTTTAATACAAGGAATGGCTTGTTAGGCTTAAGGGGGTTTACTAGGGGTTAATCGTGGAGGTAGGCTTTTCATGGCATGAGTGAGTTAATCCTAAGTGCCTTAATCATTTTGACATATCAAATCAAATGGTGTGGTTTCGACATCCATAATCAAGCAAGTTCTAGAATAACAGTTCAATACTAATGCACCCAAAGCAATAATGAAAGTGAGTATGAAAGAATTAATAGATGCTCAAAAGCCTCAAAAATCTCACAAATGTTATGGCTTTTTGATGTTTAGACTCGTGAATTCCAATTCAAAGTAATACCTGGACTTGGGGAAATAACCTATAATTTTAAATTCTTAAAAGTCAACTCATCATGCTTGATTCTCTAATGTCTTAAAGTTTAAACAATCAATGTATAAATGCCTATGTTTTAATTCAAGATATATCAAACAAAATCATAAATCAATTAAAATTTATCCTAAATATGATATGAAAGCTTTTCAAGAGAACAAGGCAATCATTCAGGGATTTTTCTGATAATGAAATAAATACCCCCTATACTTAAGATGTACATTGCCCTCAATGTACAAAGATAGATAGGGAGAGAAGTGAAACTTCCTATATTAAGAATGGATGATATTCCTGGATTGACGAGATCGAGTATTGGAGATAACTCTGGATGGCAAGCTTTACTATGAAGGTAAGCCGTTGTTAAAAGGAAAACAAATGAATCTTAAAAACTTAATGAGAGAAAAATAAAATAGGATAATTATTCTAATTTTTCAACTGGCACGGTCGATGCACATGCCCGCGTGGTTCGTGTCCCGTCCGTGTTCGTCGCGAATTGTGATGTCGTCACACGACCTTCTCGCACGCCCATGTGTATAGGCCGTGTGGCTACATGATCATGTCACACGACCGTGTCTGGTGTGGTTCACTTCTCTCATGGTCATGTAGGTTTTTGCACGCCCGTGTCATTCTAACAGTGTTGTCCACGGGTGCTAGACACAGGCATGCCACACGCCCGTGTTTATTTGGCAGATTAGACCACGGCCATGTCGCACGGCTGTGGCGTTTTATCGCAACCCGTGTTTGGGGAAACCTTCTACCCTGTTTCTGCACGGCCATATCACACGGCCGTGTTTCTAACCGTGTGCTAGGCTGTGTGGAGTTGGGAACCTATGCTTTAAGTACTTTGTTAGTGACCTAAATGTTTAAAACTTGAAATGTAAATAATTTAAAACCGTTAGTATTCGGGTTGCCTCCCGAGAAGCGCTTGTTTATAGTCTAAGCTGGACTGTTACCTTGTTGGTTTATTCAGGGCGGTTTGTGAAGTCGTAGCTCCTCTCCATCGACTTTAAAATTCTTACCATTATAAAGTTTGAGACGGTGTCCATTTACTTTGAAAGTATCGTATGATGGGTGACTTACCTCTATTGTGCCATATGGAAGAACAGATTGAATTACGAAGGGTCCTAACCATCGTGATTTTATTTTCCAGGGAAACAATTTGAGTCTTGAGTTGTATAGTAAGACGAGATCTCCAACTTCAAATTGTTTTCGTTGCTTTAAACGAACGTCATGGCGCCGCTTTGTTGCTTCCTTGTATAGGCTTGAATTTTCATGTGCATTGGCTCGCCATTCATCAAGCTCGTTCAGCTACATCAACCTATTTTTTCCTGCAAGTTCGGGATAAAGGTTTAGGAATTTAATAGCCCAAAAAGCTTTATGCTCTAGTTTGAATGGTAGATGACAAATTTTTCCATAAACAAGTCTGTAAGGTGATGTCCTAATAGGAGTCTTAAAAGCTGTTCTGTAAGCCCATAAGGCATCGTGTAACACCCCAAACCCGGCCTAGACGTTATGACCGGATCTGATGTACCACATCGAAGCGTTCAAAACATTCCGTATTACTTAGTTGGAAAACTTAGTTGGTGTTGTAAAAGACACTTTTAAAAGTAAGTTAAAGTGAATGGAAGCTGTGCACCAGGTAGGAAACCAGGAAGAAGAGGAGGTGAGTCCGTCGGACTGCTTAAGTACCAAGCTCCCTTCGGATCCAATCCTAGACATGCACACTGCCATTGCCACACTCTAACATCTCGTATAATTTTGAGAAAACCGTTTGGTTAGGTCCATCTTAAGAAAATGATTAAGGTTGAAAACGTTTGCTTAGCGGAAGTCTTACTCGTATTCGTGTTATTTTGAAATCACTTAATGTTTTTGAAAACGCGTCCTAGAGCTAATCTATTTCGTTAGTTATCATAGATCAGTTTTATCATAATGGAATTAAATAATAAAGAAACAACCCAAACCATAAAAATAATTAGCGGCCTTATTACAAAAAAAAACCCAAAACCATAAATGAAAATATGGAAAATCTAGTTCACCAGAATAAAATGAATTTGCAGAAAACGTGTGGCCACTCCGAATCCCTGCCAGCTCCAAGTCCACCAACTAGGGCTCACCTGCAAGGATGGAAGAAAAAGGGGTGAGTTTGGGCAAAGTCAGTGTATACAGAAACCCATCCAAAGCCCAAATCAGCTCGAGCCCATTGGGCCTAAGCCCCATTCAGATAACGATTACAAAGTGGACGGAAGCCCTTTTGAATCTGAGAGCAAGGCCTTAGCCCTTTTTACATAACGGTGTGGCCCATAGGCCCAGTTCGATAACATAGGTAACAATAGTAGTAATGCATGCAAACCCATCTAGGAGGCTACTCAACCCACCAACCGCTACACCGCCTGCATCAGCCCTACACTCCATGTGGGAATATCTCAACCCACCCAACCCTACACTCCACAGTTAAAGAACGCACTCAAATATCGATAAGTTGAGGCAAAGCCTCCGAGACGTGGATGAACCACTTTCAATACTTCCTCCATCAATACCCCAATCCCATGCAACATATATTAATAAAGCATATCATGTACAATACAGTATTAATCAATCATGCAGTTTAGCCAATTTAAACCCTAGGGGTATTTCGGTAATTATGCTCTTTAGGGGTAATTTCGTACTTACGCAACTACACAAGCTACTACAGTAATTATTTAGCAGTTTTATGCAATTTGGTTCAATCATCTAACTAACATGCTACTTTGCCCATCTCTTACCCATATTGGTCTGTAAGCCCATTAGGCCCAGTTTTGGCCCATCTGGCCCCTTTTTCCGAAGTACGCTAAAATGTCACACGAACTTACTTACCACTTTGTGGTGCTAGATCTAACAATTACTCCACGTCTTGAGAGCATTCGCATACTCACAAGCCCATGAAATGCCGGAATTTCGGCATTTCAGCTTTTGCCGAATTGAACTAAGAAAGAGTGTTCGGTACACACCTGATTCGCGGCGACTGCTACTGAGATCTCTTCCGATGTCCTACAATTTATTAGCACAGTTCTTATTTACAAACCATAATCACTAAACCCCAAAACTTACTTATCCATGATCGAACCATGTCCCTAAAAGCCTTTGAAACCTTACCTTTTTGCCAAAATCGATAGCTAGCTCCGAATCTGATTGTTCCAATGATTCACGCTTTTGATCCAACACTTAAGAAGACTTTAATCACCGAAAGAAAACATCAGTTACAAACCCTTAAAGCCTTATGCTCAAATTGAGAGCCTCCCTAATTTTTAGGGACTTCGGCTTTTCCTAACATCGTAAAATAAGAACAGATCTGAGATGATAAGTACTTACCCCTTACTCCTACTTGATTTCCACGCAATCCGGTGCAGATTTATCCTTAGAACAATGGTAAAACCCGAATCCAGGGGTTGAAGAAGTTTCGGCTATAAGCCCCTAAACCAATGGTACTTTCGGCTTTTGGGTGGTGAAGGAGATGACGATATGAGGCTATGACCTTGAAGTAGAATTGCCGTCAGGTATCTAGGATTAAGAAAAGATAATCGTAGATTAATAAAAACAAAAGAACATAGAAGGACCTGGTTTTGAAGAAATCGGCACAAGCAGTGATCACAGGATTTTGGCTTTTGCGACTTCGGCAAAAGTGCTGATGAATAGCAGGTTTGATGGACGGCTTTGGAGAAGGAAGTAGAGAAAGAAGAATAGGATAGGTGAAAGTTTGGCTAGAGAGGAGCAGAGAGAAAAGAAAACCCTTGTGGTGCTCGAAAGAAGAAAACAAAGACCTCACAAAGCCCTAGGTGCCGAAATATTAACCTAAACCCTCTGCCGAATTTTCCTCTTCAATTCCCTAAATTCGCCAACTCGATCTCTCACCAAATCCTTAAATCTCTCCCTTATCACTCCTTAATCCAAGTGTTTGGGTGATCCAAACTCTCCTTTAGCGTAATCCACCGACTCCAACACTACCCTCCCGCACTTAAAATAAATGCATCTATTTGTCAACACAGGAATCGATCCCATGCCTCCTCAAAGCTCCACACGCCACCTTTTAGGAGCCTAGTGGCGTCACCCTGGCCACTTTACCAAGGCTCTTTTTGTGATGCAATTTGCCCATAACTCTATACAAGGACCATCTAGCCAGAACCCCTAACTCCTAAGTCCAAAAATTCAAAAATTCAACCGGGTTTTGGCCAACACATGGGCCTTCTATAAGCCCATTTACCTACTCAAAATATTAATTTCCCATCCGAATACAAAATTTTAAAATCTTTACAAAATATTGAAAACCGCGAATAAATCCGAAAATCAGGATGTTACAACCCTACCCTCCTTAAAGAAATTTCGACCTCGAAATTTTACCTTATTAGAACAGTTGAGGGTACTGTTGACGCATAGCCTCCTCAGTCTCCCAAGTAGCTTCTTCCTTGCCATGGTTCCTCCAAAGTACTTTCACTAGTGGAACTGATTTCCTTCTCAACACTATGACGTCACGATCAAGTATTTGCACAGGTTCCTCTTCGAAGGTTAAATCTGACTGTACTTTGATTTCTGCAACTGGTATGATATGAGTTGGGTCAGATCGATACCGCCTCATCATGGATACATGAAAAACGTCGTGGATACGATGCAGTAATGGTGGTAACTCTAGCTGATAAGCCACTGGTCCAACCCACTTAACAATTCGGTAAGGCCCAATAAACCGTGGGCTCAACTTACCCTTCTTACCAAATCTCAAAATTTTCTTCCAAGGGGAAACCTTCAAGAAAACCATATCCCCAACAGCGAACTCAATCTCCTTGCGCTTCAGATCCGTATACGACTTCTGTCTATCGGATGCCTCCTTTAACCGATCCCTTATTAGCCTAGCCTTGCTTTCAGTGTCTGCGACCAATTCCGGTCTAAGTACTCGTTGTTCACCCAACTCTGTCCAACACGTCGGCGTACGACATCTTCGCCCATAAAGCGCTTCATATGGTGCCATCTGAATACTTGCTTGATAGCTGTTATTGTAGGAAAACTCCACCAATGGCAAGTAGTCCTCCCAACTTCCACGAAAATCAATGATACAACCTCTCAACATATCCTCCAGAACCTGAATAACCCTTTCTGACTATCCATCTGTCTATGAGTGAAACGCAGTGCTAAAATCCAATCGTGTACCCAACGCTTCCTGCAACTTCCGCCAAAACCGAGATGTAAACCTAGGGTCTCGATCAGAAATTATCGACACTGGCACCCCATGCAGTCGCACTACCTCCGCCACATATAATTGGACAACTTTTGCAGTGAGTAGTCGGTACGAACAGGTATGAAATGAGCAGATTTTGTTAACCTATCCACAACTACCCACACCGAATCTTTCTTGGTGGGTGTCAAAGGTAACCCACTCACAAAGTCCATTGTTACTCTTTCCCACTTCCATAGCAGAATTTTCACAGGTTGCAGTAATCCGGAAGACAATTGGTGCTCAGCCTTAACCTGCTGGCACGTCAGACATTTCCCAACAAATTCAGTCACCTCTCGTTTTAATCCGGGCCACCAGTACACTTCTCGCAAGTCTCGATATAACTTATTCCCTCCAGGATGCATGGCACAGAGTCCACCATGAGCCTCTTTTAGAATTAACTGCCTCAATTCAGGGTCCTTTGGAATACAAACCCTTCCACGAAAGCACAGAACTCCTTCAGTGTTCAACCTAAAATCCTCGTTCTCACTATTCTTAACTTGCTGGACCCGAAGAGCTAATGAATCGTCCTTCAACTGTTTTTCCTTAATCTACTCAGTCCAAGTAGGCCTTACATGCAGTTCTACCAACAAGCTTCCATCGTCGTACAGACTTAAACGTGTGAATAAGGCTCCCAATTCAGTAACAACCCTTCGACTCAACGCATCCGCCACCACATTAGCCTTTCCTGGGTGGTACTCTATCGAATAGTCGTAGTCTTTAAGCAACTCCACCCATCTTCGTTGCCTAAGGTTCAACTCCTTCTGAGTCAACAAATAATTTAGGCTCTTATGATCGTGTATATGATGCACTTTTCCCCATATAAGTAGTGTCTCCAAATTTTTAACGCAAAAATCACATTGCTAGCTCCAAATCATGCGTAGGGTAATTCACCTCATGAGCCTTAAGTCGTCGCGATGCATAGCGACCACCTTGCCCTCTTTCATCAAGACGCAACCTAACCCCACATGCAACGCATCATTTGTATCTGATAAAGTCCTTCCTGACACGGTTGAATCAACACCGGTGCTTGATCAATACCTTTTTCAACCGATCAAAAGCTTTTTGCTGTTTCTCGGTCCAGACAAATGGTACTCCTTTCCTTATGAGTTTTGTCAAGGGTGCCACCATTACCGAGAAACCCTCCACGAACCTTCTGTAGTAACCTGCTAACCCTAGAAAACTCCGAATTTCTGATACTGACCTAGGTGGCTTCCATTCCAGAATTGCTTCAATTTGACGAGAATCCACCTTAATCCCCTCGGCAGAGACCACATGCCCTAGGAAAGTTACCTCCCTCAACCAGAATTCACACTTGCTGAATTTCGCATAGAGCTCCTTTTCCCTTAACATTTGCAGCACAATACGGAGATGCTCATCATGCTTCGCCTCCGTTTCAGAGTATACCAGGATATCATCGATAAAGACAACTACGAACCAATCCAAGTAAGGTTGGAATACTCGATTCATCAGATCCATAAAAGTTGCAGGTGCGTTCGTCAGCCCAAACGGCATGACCACAAACTCATAATGTCCATATCGAGTTCGGAATGCTATCTTATGAATGTCCCCTTCTTTTACCCTTAGCTGATGGTATCCAGAACGAAGATCGATTTTGGAGAATACCGAAGCTCCCCTAAGTTGATCAAACAGATCGTCAATCCTTGGTAGTGGATACTTATTCTTAATCGTCAGTTTGTTCAACTGGCGATAATCGATGCACATGCGCATCGTTCCATCCTTTTTCTTCACAAACAGGACTGGTGCTCCCCAAGGAGACACACTAGGCCTAATGAAGCCTCTATCTAACAACTCTTGAATTTGAGCCTTTAGTTCCACTAACTCCTTCGGTGCCATCCTATAGGGTGCAATTGATATTGGAGCTGTTCCAGGCAAGAAATCGATTCCAAACTCAACTTCCCGATTCGGAGGTAATCCAGGAAGCTCTTCTGGAAAAACATCCCAGAATTCCCTAACAGTTCTGATGGTCTCCACAGTCAGATCCTAAGTTTCAACTTGGCTTACCAAAGCCAGATATGCCTCGCACCCCTTGTGCATCAGTTTCTCAGCCCTCAACGCCGATACTACATTGGATATGTAATCCCTCCGTTCTCCAATAATCATTACCTCTTCATCATTGACAGTCCTTAACACCATCCTCTTAGCTGCACAATCCAAAGTTGCCTTATGCTTGGTCAACCAATCCATCCCTAGTATCAAATCGAATTCTTCAAGTGGTAACTCCATCAAATCCCCACAGAAAACCCTGCCTTCAACCTCCAGAGGCACCTCCTTGAAGAGTTTCTCTACCTTAACCGAATGACCTAAAGGACTTATCACAGACACCTCACACACAGTCTCCTCGAAGTGTACACCCAGTGCCCCAGAAATGTTATATGCCACATATGAATGGGTTGATCCCACATCAATCAGAGCAGTATAAGGTACACCATAGATAAAAAACGTACCAGTTATGACATCAGGTGTGTCACCCTCCTCGCAGCGACGAACAGCATACACCAAAGCTGGCTGACGAGCATCCGCATTACCAATACCCCTGCCGGGTGCCCCACGTCCACGACCATTACCACCGCGACCTTGTCCACGACCTCTTGGCAGTGGTGGTCCATCCCTCACAGGTTGAGCCGATCGCACAGCCCCTTGTTCGGCCCCCTGAGCCTGAGTGGCCCTCCAAGGACAATCCTTAATCCTATGCTCCTTAGACCCCCAACGAAGACAAGCCCCAAAACGCTTCCAGCACTCTCCTTGATGCGTTCTGCCGCAATCTCCACAAGCTTGCGGTCTACCTGTGTTCACTGGAACTGCTCAGACCGGTTCCTCCATCCTAGCTCTCTTAACATTTTGATTTGCAGCACCCGCTGGTCCAGCATCCCTCCTGAACTGATTTCAATCCCTATCACGATTCTTTCATTCGGTTTGTTTCACCTCATCAGCTATCTTAGCCTTCTCCACCAGTGCATCGAAATCTCGCTCTCTCTGCGGAGCTATGAGCACCCTTAACTCATCTCTGAGACCATCCTCAAAACGAACGCTGCGCTCGTATTCGGTGGAAATGATGCCATTAGCATACCGACTCAATCGTAGAAACTCCGCCTCATATTCAGCAATGGTCTTATTTCCCTGAGTCAGATTCAAGAACTCCTTTCTGCGTGCATCTACATAGCTAGCTCCAACATATTTTGCCTTAAAGGTCTGTTTAAACAGCTCCCATGTTACCCTCTCAGCTGGGGTACCCTCTATCACAGTAATCCACCACTGATATGCTTCATCCCGCAGCAACGACACTGCCCTTTTCAACTTTTGTTCTACTGAGCAGTCCAGGTCATCCATGATCCGCTCTGTGGCTTCCAACCAGTACTCAGCCACATTTGGGGCCACTCCAGATACGCTCCTAAAAATCTCAACTCCGTTGGCCCGAAGGCGTTCAGAAATGGACCCCCTATTCATGGGCCCAATGTTAGCTCCGGCCACCTTTTCCAAAACCCTCAACATGGCCTGAGACAGAGCGTCATCCCCTGCGGCCCGGTCATATGGCCCATTTTCATTAACCGGTGGTGGACGTACCTCGCCAACTGGCATGTGTTCAGATGACACAGATCCAGCTTGAGTGCTACCTCGGCCTCGACCACGGCCTCATCCTCGAGTAGCCCTTGTACTCATAACGATTTATCTGATTACGAATTTTATAGCATTAGTTTACTGGTTCCACTGTTTATTACAGAATGTCTTATGAACAGATAGAGTTTGAGTTATTTTCATGCAATCACAATTTAGCTACGGTCCCGTTTTGTAGCCTAATACTACCTTATCAATAGCACTATCTCTAAGGCTCAGTACTATCTATAGTATTATTTCCAGTCCAGTTCCATATAAATATTTAAAGTAGAAAAAGAACACTTACAGACTTGGTGCCGGGGATCCAGTGTGCCACTTCTTTATCAGTCCATAAAAAACCCATGTTTTTGTTTACCGAAAATAAAAAGATTTCATTTGAAAACACTTTTATTTTAAAACAATTGATTTAACCTCGTTCAATAGAAAAACTTTGAACATCTTTGAAAAACTTATAGAATTTTTTTTTTGAAAAGATTTTCGGACCCGATCCACAACCGAGTTGTTGCAACCTGGCTCTGATACCACTAAATGTAACACCCCAAACCCGGCCTAGACGTTATGACCGAATCTGATGCGCCACATCGAAGCGTTCAAAACATTCCATATTACTTAGTTGGAAAACTTAGTTGGTGTTGTAAAAGACACTTTTAAAAGTAGGTTAAAGTGAATGGAAGCGTGCACCAGGTAGGAAACCAGGAAGAAGAGGAGGTGAGTCCATCGGACTGCTTAAGTACCAAGCTCCCTTCGGATCCAATCTTACACATGCACACCGCCATTGCCACATCTAACATCTCGTATAATTTTGAGAAAACCGTTTGATTAGGTCCATCTTAAGAAAATGATTAAGGTTGAAAACGTTTGCTTAGCGGAAGTCTTACTCGTATTCGTGTTATTTTGAAATCACTTAATGTTTTTGAAAACGCGTCCTAGAGCTAATCTATTTCGTTAGTTATCATAGATCAATTTTATCATAATGGAATTAAATAATAAAGAAACAACCCAAACCATAAAAATAATTAGCGGCCTTATTACAAAAAAAAACCCAAAACCATAAACGACAATATGGAAAATCTAGTTCACCAAAAGAAAACGAATTTGCAGAAAACGTGTGGCCACTCCGAATCCCGCCCAGCTCCAAGTCCACCAACTAGGGCTCACATACAAGGATGGAAGAAAAAGGGGTGAGTTTGGGAAAACTCAATTTATACAGAAACCCATCCAAAGCCCAAATCAGCTCGAGCCCATTGGGCTTAAGCCCCATTCAGATAACAGTACACAGTGGACGGAAGCCCTTTTCGAATCTGATAGCAAGGCCTTAGCCCTTTTACATAACAGTGTGGCCCATAGGCCCAGTTCAGTAACATAGGTAACAATAGTAGTAATGCATGCAAACCTATCTCGGGAGACTACTCAACCCACCAACCACTACACTTGCCCGTACCAGCCCTACACTCCATGTGGGAATATCTCAACCCACCCAAATTTACACTCCACGATTCTTGCAAGCAGCTGCTCAAATATCGATAAGTTGAGGCAAAGCCTCCAGTACGTGGATGAACCACTTTCAATACTTCCTCCATCAATACCCCAATCCCATGCAACAAATATTAATAAAGCATATCATGTATAATATAGTATTAATCAATCATGCAGTTTAGCCAATTTAAACCCTAGGGGTATTTCAGTAATTATGCTCTTTAGGGGTAATTTCGTACTTACGCAACTACACAACCTACTACAGTAATTTTTTAGCAGTTTTATGCAATTTGGTTCCATCATCTAACTAACATGCTACTTTGCCCATCTCTTACCCATATTGGTTCGTAAGCTCATTGGGCCCAATTTTGGCCCATCTGGCCCTTTTTTCCGAAGTACGCTAAAATGTCACACGAACTTACTTACCACTTTGAGGTGCTAGATCTAACAATTACTCCACGTCTTGAGAGCATTTGCATACTCACAAGCCCATGAAATGCCGAAATTTCGGCATTTCGGCTTTTGCCGAATTGAACTAAGAAAGGGTGTTCGGACACACCTGATTCGCGACGACTGCTACTGAGATCTCTTCAGATGTACTACAATTGATTAGCACAATTCTTATTTACAAACCATAATCACTAAACCCCAAAACTTACTTATTCATGATCGAACCATGTCCCTAAAAGCCTTTGAAACCTTACCTTTTTGCCAAAATCGATAGCTAGCTCCGAATCCGATTGTTCCAATGATTCACACTTTTGATCCAATGCTTAAGAAGACTCTAATCACTGAAAGAAAACATCAGTTACAAACCCTTAAAGCCTTATGCTCAAATCGATGACCTCCCTAATTTTTAGGGACTTGACTTTTCTAACATCGTAAAATAAGAACAGATCTTAGATGATAAGTACTTACCCTTACTCCTACTTGATTTCCACGCAATCAGTGCGATTTATCCTTAGAACAATGGTAAAACCGAATCCAGAGGTTGAAGAAGTTTCGGCTATAAGCCCCTAAACTAATGGTACTTTCGGCTTTTGGGTGGTGAAGGAGATGACGATATGAGGCTATGACCTTGAAGTAGAATTGCCGTCAGGTATCTAGGATTAAGAAAAGATAATCGTAGATTAATAAAAACAAAAGAACATAGAAGGACCTGGCTTTGAAGAAATCGGCACAAGCAGTGATCACAGGATTTTGGCTTTTACGACTTCGGCAAAGGTGCTGATGAATAGCAGGTTTGATGGACGGCTTTGGAGAAGGAAGTAGAGAAAGAAGAATAGGATAGGTGAAAGTTTTGGCTAGAGAGGAACAGAGAGAAAAAGAAAACCCTTGTGGTGCTCGAAAGAAGAAAACGGCACCTCACAAAGCCCTAGGTGCCGAATATTAACCTAAATCCTCTGCGAATTTTCCTCTTCAATTCCCTAAATTCGCCAACTCGATCTCGACCCAATCCCTTAAATCTCTCCCCTTATCACTCCTTAATCCAAGCGTTTGGACTGATTCAAACTCTTCTTTAGCAGAATCCACCTGGACTCCAACACTACCCCTCCTGCACTTAAAAATAAATGCATCTATTTGTCAACACAGGGAATCGATCCCATGCCTCCCTCAAAGCTCCACACGCCACCTTTTTAGGAGCCCAGTGGCATCACCCTGGCCACTTTACCAAGGCACTTTTTGTGATGTAATTTGCCCATAACTCTATACAAGGACCATCTAGCCAGAACCCCTAACTCCTAAGTCAAAAAATTCAAAAATTCAATCGGGTTTTGGCCAACACATGGGCCTTCTATAAGCCCATTTACCTACTCAAAATATTAATTTCCCATCCGAATACAAAATTTTAAAATCTTTACAAAATACTGAAAACTGCGAATAAATCCGAAAATCAGGATGTTACATATCGTCTACTTTCGTTGCCCAGTCTTTTCTATTTGATTCTATTGTTTTTTCAGGGATCCGTTTGATTTTTCAATTTGCTACTTCAACTTGTCCATTAGTTTGAGGATGGTATGGGGTGATTGTTCTATGATGAACTCCGTATTTGTTAAGGGTTTTTTCAAATTGGGTATTATAAAAATGAGTGCCCCTGTCACTGATAATTTCTCTAGGTGTTCCGAATCTGGAGAAGATTTTTTTAAGGAAACGTACTACCACGCTAGCATCATTAGTAGGTAGAGCTTGGGCTTCTACCCATTTGGACATGTAGTCAATTTCTACTAAGATGTATTTATTCCCAAATGAACTGGGGAATGGGCCCATGAAATCGATACCCCAAACGTCAAATATTTCACATGAAAGCATATAGTTTTGAGGCATTTCATCACGTTTAGATATCTTACCTGTCTGTTGGCATTTTTCACATGAAGTAACATACCTAATAGCATCTTTGAATAACGAAGGCCAATAAAAACCTGATTCAAGTATTTTGTATGCGGCCTTAGTTCCACTATAGTGTCCTCCGGTTGGCCCTGAGTGGCAGTGTTCCAATATTTTTGATGTTTCTGATCTTGCAACGCATCTTCTAATGACTTGATCTGCACATCTGCGAAACAGAAATGGGTCGTCTCAAAAGTTGTTTTTCACATCATTAAAGAATCACTTCTTTTGCTAGTGTGTTAACCCGTTTGGGATAATGTTAGTAGCTAAAAAATTCGCGATGTCTGCAAACCAAGGTACCTCAGAGTTAGATATAACGAAAAATTGTTCTTCAGGGAATGAATCATTTATTTCAATGTCATCTAGTTCTTTGGTATTGGATTTCTCGATCTTGGAAAGATGATCAGCTGTGAGATTTTCAGCTCCTTTCTTATCCTGAATCTCCGAGTCGAATTCCTGTAATAGGAGAATCCATCAAATGAGTCGAGGTTGTGCATCAGTTTTAGTTAAAAGATAGAGAACGGCGGAATGGTCAGTGTAAACACCAACTTTAGACAATATGAGACATGATCAAAATTTATCAAATGCAAAAACCACAGGTAGCAACTCTTTTTCCGTAGTAGTATAATTTTCTTGTGCAGCCGTTAAGGTTTTACTGGCGTAATAGATAGGTTGAAAATGCTTGTCTCTTTACTGTCCCAATATTGCACCTACTACAAAGTCACTCGCATCACATATTAGTTCAAATGGCAAGTTCCAATCAGGTGCAATTATGATTAGAGCATTAATTAATTTATCCTTTAAAGTATTAAATGCTTCTAAACATTCCTGATCGAAGTTAAAAGGTATATCTTTTTCTAGCAATTTAGTCAAAGGCTTAGCTATTTTAGAAAAATCCTTAATAAATCTTCTATAAAAACTAGTATGTCCTAAAAAGCTTTTAGTAGCCTTAACCGAACTAGGAGGTGGTAATTTTTCGATTATTTCTATTTTAGATTTATCCACCTCAATCCCTTTACTAGAAATTTTATGCCCTAATACAATACCTTCTTGAACCATGAAGTGACATTTCTCTCAGTTAAGCACAAGGTTTGTTTCTCCACATCTTATTAAGACTCATTTTAAAATTTTAAGGTAGAGATGGAAAGAGTTACGAAAACCGAAAAATCATCCATAAATACTTCCATGATATCTTCCATGAGTTCGTCAAATATGGCCATCATACAACACTGAAAAGTGGTAGGAGCATTACATAAACTAAAAGGTATTCTACGATAAGCAAACGTACCATATGGGCATGTGAATGTCGTCTTTTCTTGATCTTCAGGAGCTATTGGGATTTGGAAGTAACCAGAGAGTCCGTCTAGAAAGCAGTAATACATTTGTCCGGATAATCTTTCCAAAATTTGGTCAATGAATGGTAAGGGGAAGTGATCTTTTCTTGTTGCATCATTCAGTTTCCTATAGTCTATGTAAACTCTCCATCCTGTGACTGTTCTTGTTGGGATTAATTCATTCTTCTCGTTGGTCACAACCGTCATGCCTCCTTTCTTGGGGACAACCTGCACTGGACTTACCCAAGAACTATTAGAAATTGGATAAATAATTCCAACATCTAGAAGTTTAATTACCTCGGCTTTTACAACTTCCTTCATGTTGGGGTTCAGACGTCTTTGAGCTTGTACACACGGTTTGTATTCATCTTCCATCAAAATTTTGTGGCTGCAAAAAGAATGGTTGATTCCTTTAATGTCAGAAATTTTCCAAGCTATGGCCTTTTTGTGCTCTTTTAATACTTGGATTAATTCCTCTTTATCCTTAGGTTGCAAGTTAAAATCAATAATAACTGGTAATGTAGCGTTATTTCCAAGGAATACGTATTCTAAGTGGTTTGGTAATTGTTTAAGTTCCAGTTTGGGAGGCTCCTCAATAGAGGGTTTTTGCTTAAGTTCATCGTTTATCTTAATGCCCTCATATTCTACTTGTCTTGACAAATGGTCATTAGGTTCCTCACCGGTCCCCTCGCCTTGAGTTGGATGCAGTCCCATCGTCTCCTATTGTACAATTTCCTGAAAAGAGTCTTGAGTAATATAATCAATAGAGTCAATAAAATAACATGAATCATCCTGTTCACTAGAGAATCTCATTGCATCATAAATTTTAAAGATAATCTCCTCGTCACCTACTCTAAGTACCAATTTACCGTCACCCATGTCGATTACAGCTTTAGCAGTGGCTAGAAATGGGTGCCCTAAAATTAAGGGTACTTCCACATCTTCATCCATGTCAAGCACAACAAAATCAACAGGGAATATAAATTTATCTACTTTTACAAGTACGTCTTCTATAATACCCCAAGGATATTTAACAGATCTATCGGCTAATTGAATACTCATCCTAGTAGGTTTAGGTTCCCCAAGACAATGTTGTTTGAACATTTTATATGGCATAAAATTAATGCTAGCGCCTAAATCAGCTAGTGCTTTTTCAACATTCAGACTACCAATTAAGCGAGGGATAGTAAAACTTCCTAGATCTTTCAGTTTGGTTGGCAACTTGTTTTGAAGTATGGCTGAGCACTCCTCGTTGAGTTCTACTGTAGATAAGTCCTCGAACTTCCTTTTATTTCTTAGAAGCCCCTTCAAAAATTTTGCGTAGGTAGGCATCTGCGAGATGGCTTCAACAAAAGGTAAGTTTATATGTAATTGCTTAAAAAGTTTAAGAAACTTACTGAATTTGGCATCAATGTGATCTTTTTTCAATTTTGCTAGATATGGAACTGGTGGTTTATATTCCTCCGGTACTGATTTGTCACTATTTTCGAGTTTTTCTTTACTTCTTTCGGTTTCCACAGCTTTTTGTGCTAACTTCTTTTCAGATTCCGCTAACACTTTCCCACTCCTTAGTGTAACTACATTGACATGCTCTCTTGATTTGGTGTTACTAAGTATACTTCCTAGTGGTCTTTCCGAGATCAGTTTGGATAGCTAGCTTATCTGAGTTTTGAGCCCTTGGATTGATGCTTGTTGATTCTTAAGTGTTGTCTCGGTGTTCTGGAAATGAGTTTCTGACACTGATATAAACTTTTAAATCATATCTTCAAGGTTCGACTTCTTTTCCTGTAGGTAGAGTGGTTGCTGAAAACCCGGAGGATGTTGTGGTCTTTGATTTCCTTGGCCTCCCCACTAAAACTTAGGATGGTTCCTCCAACCTGCATTGTAAGTGTTACTAAATGGATTGTTTTGAGGTCGAGGATTATTACCCATGTAGTTTAATTGCTCGTTATCCATATTATGGCCATAAGGTTGATATTCCGAATGGTTTGTTCCACCACCGATTGCTTCGCACTGCATTACTGGGTGAACCTGTGTAGAATTAAGAAAACCATCAATCTTTTTATTTAAGAGTTCTACCTGATTAGAGAGCATAGTGACCGAATCGATGTTATAAATGCCGGTTGTTTTCATTGGCTTTGTCCTCATGAATTGCCACTGATAGTTATTCTGTGACATCTCCTCAATAAACTCATAGGCATCTTCAGGTGTTTTATTATTGATGGTTCCGCCAGCAGATGCGTCAACCATTTTCCGAGTCGAATGATCCAGACCATTGTGGAATGTTTGAACTTGGAGCCAAAGCGATAACCCATGGTAGGGGCACCTTCTCAAAAGGTCCTTGTATCTCTCTCATGCATCGTAGAGTGTTTCTAAACCCATCTACACAAAAGAAGGGATATCATTACGTAATTTAACCGTTTTAGCCGGTAGAAAATATTTTAGTAAATATTTTTTGGTCATTTGTTCCCAAGTAGTAATTGACCCTCGTGGTAATGAGTTCAACCACTGTTTATCTTTGTTCCTTAATGAAAAAGGGAATAACCAAAGACGAATGGCATCATCAGAAACGCCATTGATTTTAAATGTATCACAAAATTCCAGGAAGTTTGCTAAGTGAACGTTGGGATCTTCATCCTGCAAATCATCAAACTGAACAAATTGTTGTATCACCCGAATAGTGTTAGGTTTTAATTCAAAAGCATTTGCAGCTACAGCATGTCTAACTATGCTAGATTCAGTTCTTGTTAAAGAATGTTTAGCATAATCATACATAGTGCGTGGAGCAGGATTTTGATTAACCGCAATTGCAGGAGGTAGCTGATTACCTTGGTTTTCAGCCATCTCTTTGGTTGGGGGTTGAGTATCGTTTTCTTGCTCGTTCTTCGTGTATCTTAAGCTTCGTCTTATTTCTCTTTGGTTTCTGTGAACTATACGATCAATTTCTTCGTCAAAATTTAGTGGCCTTGACGGGTTTTTTCTAGTCATAAACTATAAAACCCTGCCAAGAGATGGAAGTAATAATAAAATTAAATTAAATTGCAAGAAAAATAAATGGCTAAAGTAATAAAAATTGAGCGTTCCTAATATCTTAGCTCCCCGGTAACGGCGCCAAAAACTTGATCGCGTGAATTTGTGATAGGTTTTAAATATTTATAATTACTCATTCTTGAACTAACTATTATTGAGATGTAGGCAACTGTACCTGTCAAATAGTAGTATAGTTTTAGCAAGACCGAATTGTCGAACCCAAAGGAACTAAAAGTACTAGTAATGACTGTCTTTTTATTATCTAGCCTAAGAATAAAGAGGTTTTTGTTTTAACTAACTAATTATCTAAACTAAGAACGCACAGAGAAAAGAATTGGGGAATTGCTTTTGGGAAAAATCAATTTACTTAAGACAATACCTAAGGAAAAATCCACCTAGACTTTACTTGTTATTCTGGCTTTGAATCGGACGATTTATTCATTCAACTTATTCCGTAGAGATCCCTAAGTTATGTTATTATCCCTATTCAAGACTAATAACATCTAATCTCTAGAGTGAATAATCGAGACTTTTCTCTAATTAACACTCTAGGGTTACATTAACTCGATCTATGGATCCCCTTATTATGTTTCACCCTAATCCGGCAAAATCTTTTCACCATATGTCTAGGCGCGCAATCAACTCCGCTTAAGTATGACAAATGTACTCTTAGACAGGGTCTATTCCTCCTCTGAATAAGAGCATGTCTTGAACCAGTATCCTGGGATATTAAAACAAGGATTAAGAACACATAATTAAAAACAAGTTAAATATTTATCATACGATTCAGAAAATAATAACAAGATTCGTCTTAGGTTTCATTCCCCTTAGGTATTTAGAGGTTTTAGTTCATAACTAAATAAGAAAACATCTCAGAAGAAAAAGGAATACAAAACATAAAGAAAACCCAAAACTCCTGAAGGGAAATTGAGGAGAGATCTCCAGTCTTGATGATGAATCCGGCTTCTAAGATGGATCAATTGGCTTCTTTGGAGTAATTCCTTACTCCCCCTTCTCCGTCTCCCTTTTCTTCTCCTCTATGGTGTATTTATAGGCTTTGGAATGCCTAAAAACCCTCAAAATTGGCCTTTTCAGAATTGGACTCAACTTGGGCTCGACAGGGACACGCCCGTGGCATACGCCTGTGCTCGATTACTTCAGGCTGTGTTCGAGCCTGCCAAATTGACACGGATGTGTGGTCTGCCCGTGTGAGGAGGTCCAGGTCGTGTTGATTTCGTACTTTGGCCCATTTTCTCAGTTTTTGGCCCGTTTCTCATTCCTTTCGCTCTCTCATGCTCTTCTAAGTATAAAACATGAAATTAAAGCATTAGGAGCATCGAATTCACCAATTCTAATGAGAAATCATCCATAAAATGCATTAAACATGGGGTAAAAATATGTATAATTTACTATTTATCATTGTTCCCTTGGGTTGAGTTTAGTATTACTTGGCAAACTACCTTGTGGTCGTTTAGAGATTAGTTTGGAAAGCTGGTCTATCTGAGTTTCGAGCCCTTAGATCGACGCTTGTTGATTCTTAAGTGCTATCTCAGTGTTCTGAAACGAGTTTCTAACATCGATATAAACTTTGAGAGCATCTCTTCAAGGTTCGGCTTCTTTTCCTGTTAGTAGGGTGGTTGCTAAAAACCCGAAGGATGTTGTGGTCTTTGATTTCCTTGGCCTCCCTACGAAAAATTGGGATGGTTCCTCCAACTTGCATTGTAAATGTTACTAAATGGATTATTTTGAGGTCGAGGATTATTATCCATGTATTTTAGTTGCTCGTTATCCATGTTATGGCCATAAGGTTGGTATTCCAAATGGCTTGTTCCACTGCTACTTGCTTCGCACTGCATTACTAAGTGAACCTGTGAAGAACTAAGAAAACCATCAATCTTTTTATTCAAGAGTTCTACCAGATTTGATAGCATGGTGACTGAATCGATGTTATAAACACCGGCTATTTTCGTTGGCTTTGTCCACATGACTTGACACTGATAGTTATTCAGTGACATCTCCTTAATAAACTCATATGCATCTTCAGGTGTTTTATTATTGATGGTTCTGCCAGCAGCTGCATTAACCATTTTTCGAGTCGAAGGATTCAGACCATTGTGGAATGTTAGAACTTGGAGCCAAAGCGGTAACCCTTGGTGAGGGCACTTTCTCAGTAAGCCCTTGTATCTCTCCCATGCATCGTAGAGGGTTTCTAAATCCATCTGCACAAAAGAAGAGATATCATTACGTAATTTAGCCGTTTTAGCTAGTGAAAAATATTTTAGCAAGAATTTTTCGGTCATTTGTTCCCAAGTAGTAATTGACCCTTGTGGTAACGAGTTCAACCACTATTTAGCTTTGTTCCTTAATGAAAAAGGGAATAACCGAAGACGAATGGCATAATTAGAAATGCCATTGATTTTAAATGTATCGCAAAATTCCAGAAAGTTTGCTAAGTGAACGTTGGGATCTTCATCCTGTAAACCATAAAACTGAACAAATTGTTGTATCACCCGAATAGTGTTAGGTTTTAATTCAAAAGTATTTGCAGCTACAGTAGGTCTAACTATGCTAGATTCAATTCCTATTAAAGAAGGTTTAGTATAATCATACATAGTGCGTGGAGCAGGATTTTGGTTAGCCGCAATTGTAGGAGGAAGCTGATTGTCTTGGTTTTCAGGTATCTCTTCGATTGGGGGTTGAGTGTCGTCTTCTTACTCGTTCTCTGTGTATCGTAAGCTTTGCCTTATTTCTCTTTGATTTCTGTTAACTGTACGATCGATTTCTTCGTCAAAAAGTAATGGTCCTAACTGGTTTCTTCTAGTCATAAACTATAAAAACCTGCTAAGAGACGGAAGTAATAATAAAATTAAATTAAATTGTAAGAAAAATAAATGGCTAAAGCAATAAAAATTAAGCGTTCCTAATATCTTAGCTCCCCGGCAACGGCGCCAAAAACTTGATCGCGTGATTTTGAGATAGGTTTTAAATATTTATAATTACTCGTTCTTGAACTAACTATTATTGAGATGTAGGCAAGTGTACTTGTCAAACAGTAGTATAGTTTTAGCAAGACCGGATTGTCAAACCCAAAGGAACTAAAAGTACTAGTAATAACTGTCTTTTTATTATCTAGCCTAAGAATAAAGAGGTTTTTGTTTTAACTAACTAATTATCTAAACTAAGAACACACAGAGAAAAGAATTGGGGAATTGCTTTTGGGAAAAATCGATTTACTTAAGACAATACCTAAGGAAAAATCCACCTAGACTTTACTTGTTATTCTGGCTCTGAATCGGACGATTTATTCATTCAACTTATTCCGTAGAGATCCCTAAGTTATGTTATTATCCCTATTCAAGACTAATAACATCTAATACCTAGATTGAATAATCGAGACTTTTCTCTAATTAACACTCTAGGGTTGCATTAACTCGATCTATGGATCCCCTTATTAGGTTTCACCCTAATCCGACAAAATCTTGTCACCATATGTCTAGGTGCGCAATCAACTCCGCTTAATTATGACAAATGTACTCTTAGACAGGGTCTATTCCTCCTCTAAATAAGAGCATGTCTTGAATCAGTATCCTGGGATATTAAAACAAGAATTAAGAACACATAATTAAAAACAAGTTAAATATTTATCAAACGATTCAGAAAATAATAACAAGATTCATCTTAGGTTTCATTCCCCTTAGGTATTTAGGGGATCTGGTTCATAACTAAATAAGAAAACATCTCAAAATAATAAAGAATACAAAACATAAAGAAAACCCAAAACTCTTGAAGGGGAAATTGAGGAGAGATCTTCAGTCTTGACGATGAACCCGGCTTCTGAGATGGATCAATTGCCTTCCTTGGAGTAATTCCTTACCCCCTATTATGTGTGTCCTCTTTGTTCCTCCTCTAGAGTGTATTTATAGGCTTTGGAACGCCTAAGAGCCCTCAAAATTAGCCTTTTCCGAATCGGACTCAACTTAGGCTCGACAGGGACACGCTCGTGTGCAATTACTTCAGGCCGTGCTCGAGCTTGCCAAATTGACACGGCCGTGTGGTCTGCCCATGTGAGGAGGTCTAGGACGTGTTGATTTCGTACTTTGGCCCATTTTCTCCGTTTTTGGCCCGTTTCTCGTTCCTTTCACTCTCCTATCTCTCCTAAGTATAAAATATGAAATTAAAGCATTAGGAGCATTGAATTCACCAATTCTAATAGGAAATCATCCATAAAATGCATTAAACTTGGGGTAAAAATATGTGTAAATTACGGTTTATCAGTAACGCCAACCTAGATTCAAACATAGCCCCGTGTTAGTCCTTTACTCAATAAAGTTGCCAACTTCACATAGTACCGAATTCTCGACACTGGTAATGGTTGCCTACCTTGAACAGCAAACGACTGCGCTCTTTAATCCTGGATCAAAACTGCCTTCCAAAAGTTTACAAAATGTAACACCCCGAACCCGAGACCATCGTCGGTGTCGGACACGAGGGGTTAACAAGCCAAGTTCACATGTTTTGCCCACCAATTTGACATTTCCAGTCAGGCTGGAAAACTGCGTCACTGTCGCCTTAAAAATCATATCTCGAGTTTCAAAACTCGGAAACTGGTTTTGTAAATTTTTCCTGAATTTAGACTCATATATCCATCCATGGATTTATTTCTAGAATTTTTGGTCGGGCCAATTGGTACAGTTTATTAGTTAAATTCACCCATGTTACAGGGATCGACTGCTCTGACCTTCGCGCGTTATAACTTGAATATCTCTCTGTACAGGGATTTAATACTGGTTCCGTTTGTTTCTAATGAAACTAGACTCAAAATGTAATCTGTACATATAAGGCATGACTCCTAATTCTTCCTGGATAATTTATAGTAAATTTTTAAAGTTGCGACAGGGGACCCAGAAACCGTTCTGGCCCTGTCTCACAATAGCCTTAATATCTCTTAACATGTAACTCCTATGACCATTTCGTTTCTTCCATATGAAAATAGACTCATCAAGGTTCATTTACATAGCTTATTCACTATTTAATACCATCCCTACAAATTTTGGTGATTTTTCACATTCACATCACTGCAGCTGGCAGCATCTGTTTTTAAGGTAGGTCTTACCTATTTTGTAGTCTCCATGAACCAACTAGCCTTGCCATACATAGGTTCATATATGATCATTTTAACCATACCAATGGCTGATCATGTGACCAACACTCCCATTTCCAATCCATAATCACATCATGACACCATATATATACATACAAACCACAAATAGTCTAAGATCATGCTTCCTTTTACGAGCCATTTTCGCATGGCCGTATACATATACATCACCACATTTTCAAACCAACAAGGGTAGTCCTATACATGCCATTTCAAAGTTCAACCAAAATTTATACCAAAATAGAGGCGTTGATAGTGTCGATGACTTGACTTTATTGATCCCGAATCCGATTGCTATCGGCGAAATCTATAAAACAGAGAGCCAAAGTAGCAGGGTAAGCATTTTTATGCTTAGTAAGTCTCAAGGAATATAATCAACTCTAATTACAGCAATACATTCACATAGCCAAATGCATCATTTCATTAATACACATTCTTACTTCACACTTCATCATTATATACTTTCACAAAGTATCAATCAATTCAATAACTGAAATTCATTAGTCGATTGAGCGAATGTTGCTCAAACATGTCGACTTTCCAATGCACATATAAACGTACCTTATTCTTTGGGCTTTTCGAGTGTACTAATTGAATTTATTACAGCAACCAACACTCACCTCCAGCCCAAGGTTCTTGAATATAACCGGATATAACCATGTCCTCAAATGCCTTGGTCTTAGCCGGATAGAATGACTTCGCACGAATGCCTTGGTCTTAGCCGGATGTAGCCACTAGCACAATTGCCTTGGGTCTTAACCGGATGTAATTTCCAGCATAATTGTCTTGGGCTTAGCCGGATATCATTCAATTTCTCATGCACACATACATCAATAATCATTGGACATACATATTTCATTTTAGTTACTAAGGCTCAAACACAATTATAATCATTAGCATAATCGCCTTGGGACTTAGCCGGGTATCATTCGAATACTCATACACATAAATCAATAATCAATACATCCATATTTCATTCCACATAATTCAATTAAGGTCACTTCTTGAGGACTTACCTCGGTGTTGTCGAGCGGCTTTTACGGCTATTCGATCACTTTTTCCTTCCCCTTGTCCAATTGTGGCCCTCTTAGCTCTTGAGCTAATTCAAACAAATTCAATTTATTAAAACCTCATTGTGCTAGCTTATGGCCGAATATGACAAGGAGTATAAATGGTCATATGGCCACTCTTTAGCTTGAATACACAATGGTCATGCACATTTTATACTACATCAAGCAATTCAATACAATTCATTCGAGCATCAAGGAAAAGCTAAGGCCATCAATAGGCTACCTTAGGCCGAATATACATGTCCATGTTGAGGCCAATTATGCACTTAATACCACACAAAACAGCATGCATTTTACTAGTTAATGCTTTGCATATTGTAGCTCAAAACTTATAATATAACATCAAGCACTCATATGTGTGCTAGGCGAATGTGCTTGCAATTTCACAAGCATTCTTCAACATCTTCTTCTTTAAACAAACATATTCATCACTTACTTCATAGCCAAAACATCATGTGCAAACATATATATACATATATGAGCATGGCGAATTTCAAGGTGTCCATAGCCATCCAAAATACAAATTTTAACTAACATGCAAGAAGCATGAACCATGCTCATGAATGCATCATGGCGAATATGGCAATCATGCTCCTTTCAACTTCAATCATGGTTAAACACAAAAGAAAACTCAAAATCTTACTCAAGAGTAGACAATCCATCATTGCATGCATCATCATCAAGCTTCACACTTAGCATGCAATGGCTTTATCACCATAACAACTTTGGCCAAATACCATTTCCATGGCATAACAAAGATTTGAGCCATGGCTAACATGCACATCAAGTTAGCAACCAAAACATGCATGAAACTCCTAACACAACCTCATACATACCTTAATCTTGATGCCAATTTAGCCAAATCTCCTTCTAGATCTCTTCTAAAGCATGAAGCAAAAAAATCCTCCCCCTTTTTCCTTAGTATTTTCGGCCAAGAAGTGAAAATGGATGAACACAACAAAATTTTTTTCTTCCTTCTTTCTCAACTCACGGCAAGGGGGCATCCAAGCTCATCGTTCTCTTTTTTTTTTTTTCATTTTTTTATGCTTATTTTTTTTATAATACTTCCTACATGACTCACTAGCCAAACATGTTGGAAACATGTTTTCCTTGCCCATCATACCCACCTTGGCGGCCATTATAGTCAAATTTGGGGAATTTGACATGCAAGGACAATATTTCCTAGTGTGCATCAATAGGCCACTTCAACATTTGCCTATCTCATTTCTAAGTTTTCTCACACAAGTCCTTTCTAGTGAAATTCACCTTTATAACACTAAATCAATCATCATAAAATGTCATACATGAGCACACACATATTATAGGTATCAAAATAAATTTTTAATTATTTTTATGCCTCGGTTTTGTGGTCCCGAAACCACATTCCGGCTAGGGTCTATTTTGGGCTGTCACAACTCTCCCCCACTTATGAAATTTTCGTCCCCGAAAATCTTACCGGTAAATAGGTTTGGATATCGCTCTTTCATAGAGTTCTCGGTCTCCCAAGTAGCTTCTTCTATCCCGTGCTTGAGCCATAACTCTTTCACTAGCGGAACCCGCTTGTTTCGCAACTCTTTCACTTCTCGTGATAGGATACGAATCGGTTCTTCCTCATAATTCATATTAGCTTGAATTTCAATTTCTGATGGACTAATCACGTGTGATGGATCGGATCTATAGCGTCGAAGCATCGAAACATGAAAGACATCGTGAACCCTTTCGAGTTCAGGGGGCAAAATCAAACGATATGCCACTGGACCAACTCGCTCGGATATCTCATATGGCCCAATGAACCTCGGGCTCAACATGCCCTTACGGCCGAATCTGAGTATCTTTTTCCAAGGCGATACCTTGAGAAACACTTTATCACCCACCTGATACTCGATATCCTTACGCTTCAGATCCGCGTACGACTTCTAACGATCGGAGGCTATCTTCAAACTTTCACGGATTACTTTCACTTTCTGTTCAGCATCCCTAATCAAATCCACCCCGAAAATCTTGCTTTCACCGAGCTCAGTCCAAAACAATGGTGTACGGCATTTACAACCGTACAAAGCCTCGTAAGGTGCCATCTTAATGCTCGATTGAAAGCTGTTGTTGTAAGCGAATTCAATCAACGGCAAATACCGTTCCCATGAACCACTAAACTCGAGGACGCAACATCTTAACATATCCTCAAGTATCCGAATTATCCGCTCGGATTGACCATCGGTTTAGGGGTGAAAAGCGGTTTGAAATGCAACTTGGTACCCAAAGCTTCTTGCAACTTTTTCCAAAATCGCGAGGTAAATCTCGGATCTCTATCCGACACGATGGAAATAGGCACCCGTGTAATCTCATAATCGAGAAGCGTACAATTCGGCTAATTTTTCCATTGAAAAATCCGTGCGACGACGGGACAAAGTGGGCCGACTTAGTCAATCGATCTACCACGACCCAAACCGCATCCTTCTTACTTGTCGACAATGGCGGTCCGGATACAAAGTCCATTGTGACTCGATCCCATTTCCACTCGGGTATCGTGATTGGCTGAAGTAATCCTGAAGGCACTTGATGTTCCGCTTTCACTTGTTGACATATTAAACATCTCGAAACAAAGTCGGAGATGTCTCGCTTCATACCATGCCACCAAAACCGACGTTTCAAATCATTGTACATTTTCGTACTCCCCGGGTGGATTGCCATTCGGCTACAATGGGCTTCATTCAGAATTCTCGAAATGAGTTCCGAATTCTTTGGAACACACAGACGACTTTTGAACCTCAAACAATTGTCATCATCGATTTGAAATTCCGAGTCCTTGTTCGGCACACACTCAGCCCGTTTTGCAGCCAACTCGTCGTCGACTTTCTGAGCTTCTCGAATTTGATGTATCAACAGTGGTTTGGCTTTCAATTCATCTACTAATACACTATCGGATCGAACAGACAAGTGCACGTTCATCGCTCGTAAAGCGAATAATGATTTACGACTCAAGGCATCCGCAACCACATTCGCCTTTCCGGGTGATAGTCAATGATCACTCATAATCCTTTAACACTCGAGCCAACGTCTTTGTCGAGATTTAAGTCTCTTTGGGTCATCAAATATTTGAGACTTTTGTGATCCGAGTACACATGGCACCTTTCACCAAATAAGTAATGTCGCCATATCTTTAAGGCGAACACGATGGTGGCCAATTCGAGATCATGAGTCGGATAATTTTTCTCATGTGACTTTAATTGCCTCGACGCATAGGCCACAACTCGACCTTCTTGCATCAATACACAACCTAACCCAAGTAGGAGGCGTCGCTATAGATGACAAACTCTTTGCGGACTCGGGTTGCACTAGAATTGGGGCTTCATCAAATAAGTTTTCAGTTGATCGAAACTTTTTGGCATTTCTCCGTCCATTCGAACTTAACATCCTTTTGGAGTAAGCCGTCATCGGCGTGGCTATCGTTGAGAAGCCTTTTACAAATCGTCGGTAATAACCTAAGCAAGCCCCAAAAGCTCGAACCTCAGTAATATTTCTGGAGGCTTCCAATTAAGTATGGCTGAAATTTTATTCGGTCGACTCGAATACCGATCTGAGATACCACATGACCCAAGAAGCTAACCTCTCTTAACCGAACTCACACTTGCTTGAACTTAGCATATAATTGCTTATCCCGTAAAATTTGCAGCACTAACCGCAGTGTTCAAGATGTTCGGTCTCATTTCTTGAATAGACCAAGATGTCATCAATGAACACGACTACGAATCGATCCAAATATGGTGCGAAGATCCGATTCATTAAATCCATAAATCTGTAGGGCATTAGTGAGCCCAAACGGCATCACTAGGAACTCATAGTGACCATATCTTGTTTCAAGGCGTCTTGGGTGCGTCCGAATCTCGTATTCGCAATTGATAATAGCCCGATCTCAAATCTATTTTCGAGAACACTGAGGCTTCCTTCAGTTGATCGAACAAGTCATCGATACGTGGTAACAGATATTTGTTCTTTATCGTCGCTTTATTAAGTCGACGATAGTCGATGCACAGCCGCATGGTTCCATCCTTCTTTTCACAAACAACACTGGCGCACCCCAAGGCGAACAACTCGAACGAGCAAAACCTCTATCCACCAATTCTTGCAACCGAGCTTTCAACTCCTTTAATTCGTTGGTGCCATACGATACGGAGCTATCGAAATTGGAGTGGTACCGGTACCAATTCGATGCCAAATTCTATTTCCGAACAGTGGTAAACCCGGCAATTCTTGAGGAAAACATCCGGTATTCACAAACCAACGACACGATTCGGGTTTCTTTTCCGATTCCTTGTCATCGAAAGCACGTCGCAAGGTACGCCGCACCCTTTTCTTACATATTTTCGGGCAACATTGCGATATTACGGTGGCAACCCTTTAAGTCCGTAGACTCAACCCGAATTATTTCATTATTCGCGCACCTCAAATCGATAGTCTTGCTCTTGCAATTTACAACCGTGATCGTGCATGGTCAACCAATCCAAACCAAGAATAACGTCGAACTCATCGAACGGCAAAAGCATCAAGTCCGCCGGAAAACAAGAACCTCGGAACACTAGGGGACTTTTCTTGCACACTTTGTTGACAAGCACGTAATGACCCAAGGGTTTGACACCCAAATTACAAACTCGAGAGACTCAATAGGCAAAGTCTTCTTGGATGCTAAGGTTTCACATATATATGAATGAGTAGAACCGGGGTCAATCAAAGCAATCACATTTGTATTGAAAAGAGTGAAAGTACCGGTAATAACATCCGGAGAGGCAAGCATCCTCGGCGTGCGGCGTATGGCATAAGTCCTAGCAGAGCACGAGCCTCGGATCGATGGTAGCATCTCTAGATCCTCTCGACCGCCAACGACATTGCCCATATTTCTCGATGGCCTACCTCGGCGGTGGTAGCACCGGGTTTGCACTCGACTTACATTCATTCATGCATCCTCGGGCAATCCTTCATAAAGTGGTCGGCCGATCCACACTTATAACAGAGCGATCACGAAACCAACAGCTCCCGAATGCCATTTGCCACAATGTAGACACTCCGCCTCTCTCAACGATCATTTCCACCATCGGCGATCAAGTGACTCGTGTGGTCACAGGGGTCGATCGCGTCCTCGTCTAGAAAAGCCCGAAACACCTCTAGACCGGCTCACATCATCTCGAAATCTCTTCGATGCTTGTTGAAGAGACTTTCCGAGGACCTCTTCGAATTCTCCAGTTCCCACATCAGCTTTTTGTTTCTCCTTTCTAAGCTCTTGACTTTACAAGCTCGCTCAACAAGTACTACGAACTCTCGTATCTCGAGAATGCCAACAAACATCCTTATATCATCATTCAGCCCATCCTCAAAGCGTTTACATAATAGCTTCGGACGAAATGCATTCTCGCAGCGTCTGGCTAAGCCTCACAAACTTTCGTTCGTAGTCGATAGCGGACATAGAACCTTGCTTAAGATCAAGAAATTCCCTCCGCTTTTGGTCGATGAATCTCGATGATATACTTTTTTGAACTCGGTTTGAAAGAATTCCCAAGTCACTTGCTCTCTAGGCACCACAAGTCGAGTACTCCACCAATAGTAGGCGGACTCGCGTAGCAAGGAGATGGTACACTTTAAGCACTCATCGGGTGTCTGGGATAGCTCATCAAGCACCGGATAGTGTTATCCAACCAAAATTCAGCTCGCTTCGGCATCATCATCATCCGTAGCCTTAAATTCAGTGGCCCCATGTTTTCGAATCCTATGGATGGGGCTTACTTGACCTTATTTGGTCATCACGGAGGTATTGTAGGTGCGGGGTTGCATTTGTCGGGAATGGAGGTTGTGGAACAGCCGTGTTAGTTCGAATGTATTGATTAAACCATTCGTTCATCACACTATAAAAGGCTTGCCTAGCCTCATCATTCGGATTGCTGGCCATAGGTTGAGAGTCGCGGTGCTGTCCCTTGCGGGAGCAGCGCCACACTCTCCACATCATCAGCTATCGCTCGGTGGGATCGGGATCCATTGCTATAAACAAACACAAAGTCAAATTGTCGAAATCACCACACTATCGATTCATCATTTAATGGCATGTATAGCTAGACACCAAACACATCACGGTAGTCCTAGAATCGACTAAACCGTGGCTCTGCTACCAATAAAATTGTAACACCCCGAACCCGAGACCATCGTCGGTGTCGGACACGAGGGGTTAACAAGCCAAGTTCACATGTTTTGCCCACCAATTTGACATTTCCAGTCAGGCTGGAAAACTGCGTCACTGTCGCCTTAAAAATCATATCTCGAGTTTCAAAACTCGGAAACTGGTTTCGTAAATTTTCCCTGAATTTAGACTCATATATCCATCCATGGATTTATTTCTAGAATTTTTGGTCGGGCCAATTGGTACAGTTTATTAGTTAAAGTCACCCATGTTACAGGGATCGACTGCTCTGACCTTCGCGCGTTATAACTTAAATATCTCTCTGTACAGGGCATTAATACTGGTGCCGTTTGTTTCTAATGAAACTAGACTCAAAATGTAATCTGTACATATAAGGCATGACTCCTAATTCTTCCTGGATAATTTATAGTAAATTTTTAAAGTTACGACAGGGGACCCAGAAACCGTTCTGGCCCTGTCTCACAATAGCCTTAATATCTCTTAACATGTAACTCCTATGACCATTTCGTTTCTTCCATATGAAAATAGACTCATCAAGGTTCATTTACATAGCTTATTCACTATTTAATACCATTCCTACAAATTTTGGTGATTTTTCACATTCACGTCACTGTAGCTGGCAGCATCTGTTTTTAAGGTAGGTCTTACCTATTTTGTAGTCTCCATGAACCAACTAGCCTTGCCATACATAGGTTCATATATGATCATTTTAACCATACCAATGGCTGATCATGTGACCAACACTCCCATTTCCAATCCATAATCACATCATGACACCATATATATACATACAAACCACAAATAGTTTAAGATCATGCTTCCTTTTACGAGCCATTTTCGCATGGCCGTATACATATACATCACCACATTTTCAAACCAACAAGGGGTAGTCCTATACATGCCATTTCAAAGTTCAACCAAAATTTATACCAAAATAGAGGCGTTGATAGTGTCGATGACTTGACTTTATTGATCCCGAATCCGATTGCTATCGGCGAAATCTATAAAACAGAGCCAAAGTAACGGGTAAGCATTTTTATGCTTAGTAAGTCTCAAGGAATATAATCAACTCTAATTACAGCAATACATTCACATAGCCAAATGCATCATTTCATTAATACACATTCTTACTTCACACTTCATCATTATATACTTTCACAAAGTATCAATCAATTCAATAACTGAAATTCATTAGTCGATTGAGCGAATGTTGCTCAAACATGTCGACTTTCCAATGCACATATAAACGTACCTTATTCTTTGGGCTTTTCGAGTGTACTAATTGAATTTATTACAGCAACCAACACTCACCTCCAGCCCAAGGTTCTTGAATATAACCGGATATAACCATGTGCTCAAATGCCTTGGTCTTAGCCCGGATAGAATGACTTCATACGAATGCCTTGGTCTTAGCCGGATGTAGCCACTAGCACAATTGCCTTCGGTCTTAACCGGATGTAATTTCCAGCATAATTGTCTTCGGCATAGCCGGATATCATTCAATTTCTCATGCACACATACATCAATAATCATTGGACATACATATTTCATTTTCGTTACTAAGGCTCAAACACAATTATAATCATTAGCATAATCGCCTTGGGACTTAGCCGGGTATCATTCAATACTCATACACACATAAATCAATAATCAATACATCCATATTTCATTCCACATAATTCAATTAAGGTCACTTCTTGAGGACTTACCTCGGTGTTGTCGAACGGCTTTTACGGCTATTCGATCACTTTTTCCTTCCCTTGTCCAATTGTGGCCCTCTTAGCTCTTGAGCTAATTCAAACAAATTCAATTTATTAAAACCTCATTGTGCTAGCTTATGGCGAATATGACAAGGAGTTTAAATGGTCATATGGCCACTCTTTAGCTTGAATACACAATGGTCATGCACATTTTATACTACATCAAGCAATTCAATACAATTCATTCGAGCATCAAGGAAAAGCTAAGGCCATCAATAGGCTACCAGAGGCGAATATACATGTCCATGTTGAGGCCAATTATGCACTTAATACCACACAAAAACAGCATGCATTTTACTAGTTAATGCTTTGCATATTGTAGCTCAAAACTTATAATATAACATCAAGCACTCATATGTGTGCTAGGCGAATGTGCTTGCAATTTCACAAGCATTCTTCAACATCTTCTTCTTTAAACAAACATATTCATCACTTACTTCATAGCCAAAACATCATGTGCAAACATATATATACATATATGAGCATGGCGAATTTCAAGGTGTCCATAGCCATCCAAAATACAAATTTTAACTAACATGCAAGAAGCATGAACCATGCTCATGAATGCATCATGGCGAATATGGCAATCATGCTCCTTTCAACTTCAATCATGGTTAAACACAAAAGAAAACTCAAAATCTTACTCAAGAGTAGACAATCCATCATTGCATGCATCATCATCAAGCTTCACACTTAGCATGCAATGGCTTTATCACCATAACAACTTTGGCCAAATACCATTTCCATGGCATAACAAAGATTTGAGCCATGGCTAACATGCACATCAAGTTAGCAACCAAAACATGCATGAAACTCCTAACACAACCTCATACATACCTTAATCTTGATGCCAATTTAGCCAAATCTCCTTCTAGATCTCTTCTAAACCAAGCATGAAGCAAAAAAATCCTCCCCCTTTTTCCTTAGTATTTTCGGCCAAGAAGTGAAAATGGATGAACACAACAAAATTTTTTTCTTCCTTCTTTCTCAACTCACGGCAAGGGGGCATCCAAGCTCATCATTCTCTTTTTTTTTTTTTCATTTTTTTATGCTTATTTTATTATAATACTTCCTACATGACTCACTAGCCAAACATGTTGGAAACATGTTTTCCTTGCCCATCATACCCACCTTGGCGGCCATTATAGTCAAATTTGGGGAATTTGACATGCAAGGACAATATTTCCTAGTGTGCATCAATAGGCCACTTCAACATTTGCCTATCTCATTTCTAAGTTTTCTCACACAAGTCCTTTCTAGTGAAATTCACCTTTATAACACTAAATCAATCATCATAAAATGTCATACATGAGCACACACATATTATAGGTATCAAAATAAATTTTTAATTATTTTTATGCCTCGATTTTGTGGTCCCGAAACCACATTCCGGCTAGGGTCTATTTTGGGCTGTCACACAAAATCTATATATCATTACCACCTTGTTAGCCAAAATTGTGAATGAAAAGATTAAGACCAAAAGATCAACCACTTACCACTACTTAGAAGTATTCGGCATGTAAGGCACACTCCAAGATTGAGTCCCACGAAGAACAGTTACGGCCCTGACAGAATGGTGGATAGAAGATAGCATTAGAAAGGTAGCCTATGCCGACAAAGGGAGAAAGAGGATCAGTTCCTTACCCAAATGTAGAGAGATTCGGCTCTCAAAAAGGAAAGCACAACTGGCTAACAATGAAAACAGAATAGGTTGAGAGGGAGAGGAGAAGTGATATTCGGCCAACCCAAAGAAGGGGAAAAGAGAGAGTTCAAGGGGATCCGTGAATGCAGAAGAGAAGGAAAGAAAAGCCAACACTTGATCGAACCAAAAGATGTTGTAGGCCGACAGAAAGATAAGAAAAAAAGGGAGGCTTGACTAAGATATGGGATAAACATTTGAAGAGCCGCCCAACCAGTCAGAAACGCAAATGTTCAAAGGTCACACTGCAAAACCAAGAAACAATAAAAAGAAAAGCAGAAAAGGGTAGCACTAACGTAATCGAGAGCACAAAAAACCCAAAAGAGAATTTGGCACCAAGCCCCCCAATCATCCTATGACCGAATGGCCTAGGAGAGTCCATATTCAGCACCACTAATACCTCACCTTCCCACTTCCTTGATTCTCTCCTAATTTCCCTTTTCCACATTCAAATCGATAACTCTCTCATAAAATCCCACTAATCTCTCCTCAAATTTAGCTATTCACTCCCACACAACCATTCCACCATCAGAGTTTCGGTCAACCTCAACCACCTCCCACGCAAGAGGAGCAAAATATTACCCCTTTGCTCATCGAGCAGCTCGAACTCAAGACCTCAAGGCTCACCACACACACCACTTTCCACCTGACTAGCAAGCCCTTCATGTTGTACAACACTCCCATTAATTTAAGAGTTTATTAGTAGAAACCAAGGGTTTATTCAATAAGAAACCAAAATTTTTCTAAAGCCTAGGTTTAAACCTAGGTCTTCTCGCACTCCCTAGGGCCCTTAACCAACACAGCATGCCAATCACATATAACATAACATGCAATTTAAATTATTTAAGATTTGGGGCGTTACAACTCTACCCCTTAGAATAAAATTTCGGAGTCGAAATTTACCTGATTAAAACATATGAGGTTTTTGTTGTCGCATCGCCTCCTCGTATTCCCATGTGGCTTCCTCAAGGCTTCCTCAAAACTGTGATTACACCAAAGCACCTTAACCAGTGGAACCGACTTCCTCTTTAGAACTTTCACATCACGGTCTACAATCTGAACTGGCTCTTCTTCAAAAGTCAGATCTAGTCTAACTTCAATTCCCTCAGTCGAAACGATATGTGAAGGATCAGAGTGATATTGCCTCAATATAGAGACGTGAAACACATCATTAATTCGGTCAAACTCTAGAGGTAACTCAAGTTGGTAGGAAACCAGTCCCACGCACTTCAATATACGATAAGGCCCAATGAATCTAGGGTTCAGCTTGCCCTTTCGACCAAACCTCAACACCTTTTTCCAAGGTGAGACCTTAAGGAACACCAATTCCTCACTGAATACTCAATCTCCTTACGCTTTAGATCCGCATAAGATTTCTGTCTATTCGAAGCCACCTTTAGTTGACCTCGAGTCAACCTGACCTTATCCTCGGTATCAAAAATCAACTCAGGGCCCAAAACACGCCACTCACCGAACTCAATCCAACAAGGAGTATGACATCTACGACCATATAATGCCTCGTAGGGTGCCATCTGTATGCTAGACTAGTAGCTATTGTTGTATGCAAACTCTGCTAACGGTAAATAATCCTCCCAACTGCCCCAGATGTCAATCACACAACTCCTTAACATGTCCTCCAGTATCTAAATCACCCTCTCTGACTGACCGTCTGACTAAGGATGAAACGCAGTATTGAAGTCCAACCTTGTAGCCAATGCTTCATGTAACTTTTTCCAAAATTGAGACGTGAAACGAGGATCTCTATCGGATATGATGGAAATTGGTTCCCCATGTAGTCTTACAATTTCAGACACATACAGCTTAGCCAGCTTCTGCAGTGAATAATTGTACGAATAGGTATGAAGTGAGCAGACTTGGTCAATCGGTCCACGATGACTCATACTGAATCTTTCTTAGAAGGCGTTAGGGGCAGCCCACTAACAAAGTCCATAGTTATCCTCTCCCACTTCCAAAGTGGAATCTTAACTGGTTGAAGTAATCCTGAAGACAACTGATGCTCCACCTTAACCTGTTGGCAAGTCAGGCACTTACTTACAAAATCAGTAACTTCCCGCTTAAGTCCTGGCCACCAATACAATTCCCAAAGGTCTCGATACATCTTATTCCTACCAAGATGCATAGCGTAAGGACTACTATGCGCCTCTTGCAGTATAGACTGTCTCAAATCAGTGTCCTTCGTTGCACAAACTCTCCTACGAAAACAAAGTACCCCTTTACTATTCAACCTAAAATCTGAAGTCTCCCCATTCTCTATTTGTCGAAAACGAGAACCTCGTGACTCATCCTCCAACTGCTTATCTTTAATCTGCTCAATCCACCTTGGTTTAACTTGAAGTTCAGCCAGTAAACTGCCATTATAGAAAAAACTAAGACGAGCAAACATCGCCCTCAAATCAGTAACAGCCCTATAGCTCAGTGCATCAGCTACCACATTAGCCTTGCCAGGATGGTATTCAATCGAACAGTCATAATCCTTATGTAACTCTATCCATCTACACTGCCTAAGATTTAACTCCTTCAGAGTGAGGAGATACTTGAGGCTCTTGTGATCCGTGTAAATGATACACTTCTCACTATACAGGTAATGCCTTTAAATTTTCAGTGCGAATACAACCATAGCCAACTCCAAGTCATGCGTTGAGTAATTCGCTTCATGCATCTTAAGCTGACGAGACGCATATGCCACTACCTTACCCTCTTGCATCAATACGCATCCCAAGCCAACATGCGATGCATCATTGTAGACAATGAATCCCTTCCCAGATTCTTGCTGTATCAGGACAGGGGCCTCAGTCAGAACTTTTTTAAGCTTCTCAAAACTTTCTTGCTACTTATCAATCCAGTTAAACGGTACCCCTCTTCACAATAATCTAGTCAGAGGTGTAACAATCAACAAAAACCCATCCATAAATCGTCTATAATACCCTGCCAATCCTAGAAAACTCTAAATCTCAGATACTGAATTAGGTTGCTTCCATTCCAAAACTGCTTCAACTTTTCAAGGATTAACCCTAATCCCCTCAGCAGATACCACACGACCCAGAAAAGTTACATTTCAAAGCCAAAATTCACACTTGCTGAATTTAGCATACAATTGCTTCTCCCTCAAAAACTTCAGAACAACCTGAAGATGTGCATCATGTTCTTCCCCAGTCCTCGAATACACCAGAATATCATCTATATACACCACCACGAACCGATCCAGATAGGGTTAGAACATTCGGTTCATCAAATCCATAAAAGCCACTGGTGCATTCGTCAGTCCAAATGACATCACTAGGAACTCGTAATGACCGTAACAAGTCCTAAATGTTGTCTTGTACACATCAATCTCCTTGACCCTTAGCTGATGGTACCCCAATTGGAGATCAATTTTAGAGAAGACCGAAGCTCCTCGAAACTGGTCGAATAGATCATCAATCCTCAGTAGGGGGTACTTATTCTTGATAGTCAACTTGTTCAGTTGTTGATAGTCAATGCACATGCGCATGGTTCCATCCTTCTTCTTCACAAATAAAACATTTGCTCCCTATGAAGACACACTAGGGCAGATGAACCCTCGATCCAATAACTCTTGGAGTTAAGCTTTAAGCTCTACAAGATCCTTCGGTACCATTCTATATGGGGCAATAGACACCGAAACTGTACCAGGCAATAACTCTATCCCAAACTCAACTTCACGGTTAGGAGGTAACCCCGGTAACTCATTGGGAAAGACATCTGAAAAATCCTTAACCATTCTAATATCTTCCACAGCCAAATGCTTAAAACTTGAAGCACTAACATAGGCTAAGTACGCCTCAGAACCCTTACGCACCAACTTCTCATCCCTAAGTATAGAAATCACATTTAACAGATAATTTCGATGCTCTCCAACCACAATTACCTTATCCCCCTTTTCAATTCTCAAGATCATCCACTTTGTAGCACAGTCCAAATTTTCCTGATACTTAACCAGTCAGTCCGTGCCCAATATTAGGCCAAATTCACCAAAAAGAAGTTCCATCAAGTTAGCTAAAAAGATCTTTCCTTGAACCTCTAAGTGTACATCCTTAAACAATTTGTTCACTCTCACAAACTGCCCTAATGGACTTAACACAGTAACCTCACTCGTAGTGTTTTCACACATCACACCCAAAGTTTCAGACACAGTGCATGCTATATAAGAGTGCGTAGGTCAAACATCAATCAATGCAGTGTAAGGTACAGGGTGAATAAAGAACATACTTGTAATAACATCTGAGGCGTCTCTATCCTCTCGGCGATGTACAGCATAAACCAATGTGGGCTGCCTCACCTCAGTATGACCGATACCTCTGTCTGGTGCTCTACGACCACGACCCATACCATTTCCACCTCTGGCTTGACCACAACCTCTTGGTGGCTGCTGAAAACCTCTTTACGGCTGAATAGTGCCCAAACCAGTAGCTTTCATCTGATCAGGCCTCCGTGGACAATCCCTAATACGGTGCTCCATAGATCTGCACCTCAAACATGCCCCCTTCTGCACCCAGCACTCGCCCTGATGGCGTTTCCCACAAATAGTATAAGGTTGCAATCCAAAAGTGGCCACAGGGGCCCCAACTCTAACTGGCCGATCAAAAATTACCTTTTTCCTAGGTCTCATAGCTGAACCTGAGGGCTCCTAAAACTTTTTGTTCCTTCCCTTATCCTTCTCGCGGTTCTAGCGCTCAGCGCGCTTTACATCCTCAGCGATCTTAGCTTTCTCAACTAACATAGCAAAATCCTACTCCCTCTGTGGTGCTATCAGAACTCACTGATTATCTCTGAAACCGTTCTCACAATAAACACAGCTCTTATTCTCAGTGGCCACCATGCCTCGAGCATAGTGTCTCAATCACAAAAAATTCTGCCTCATATTCAGCTACGGATTTATCTCCTTGGGTCAGATTTAGAAACTCCTTTCTGCGGGCATCCACATAGCTAGCACCCACATATTTCCCTTGAAATGCAATCTTGAAAAACTCACAAGTTAATCAATCGGGCTGAGTACCCTCTTTCACAGTAAGCCACCACTGATAGGCTTCACCTCTCAACAATGATACTGTACCTTTTAGTTTCTGCTTTGGGGTGCAATCGAGGTCATCCATGATCCTCTCTATGGCCTCTATCCAATATTCAGCCATATTAAGGGCAACTCTAGCGATACCCCTAAAGATCTCATCCCCATTAGACCTAAGCCATTTCGTTACTGACCTATAGCCCATAGCCCATAGTACTAGTATCGGGCCCAGTGACCCTTTCCAAAGTTCGCAGCATAGCTTGGGACAGTGCATCGTCCCCAGCTACCCAATCGTGTGACCCAATTTCAGTCACAGGTGAAGCCGGTGCCTCTCTTGCCTCCATGCTAGGCATATAGCCCGATGCCGAAGACTCAGCCCGAGCACCTCTACGGCCTCTGCTGCGGCCTCTAATACCCCTTCCACGAGTACTTCTAGCGCTCATAATCAATTTGGGTATTTTTCGTATGAACAATTTTATGTATCAATTTTATAGTTCCAATTTTTATTAACGGATATTTTATGAAAAATAGCATCAATAATTTAGAGTTGTTTGTTTTCGCAGATTGTGGTATCACTACAGTTTTAGGTTACCCTAATAAAGGTTCAGTACAGTCTATTATCTACGAAAATATCAATATTTCAGTTAAATCAAATGATAGTTTTAGAGAACTTACAGGATCGGTGCCAAAGACTCGGTATACCACACATTCGGAACAACACCTCAAAATATTTTCGACCATTTAAAATAATTCTTTTGAAATTCACGTTAGGAAAAACCTAAATCCACAGTGAGTTTTGCAACCTGACTCTGATACCACTAAATGTAACACCCCAAACCCGGCCTACACGTTATGGCCGCATTTGTGATGTTACATTGAAGTGAGTTTTGAAAATCGTAGATTTAATAGAAAAGTTCATCAGTTTTAAAACCTTGTTTGTGATCTTTATGAAAAGCTATCTTATTTATTTTATTTGTTAAATCACAGGTTCATTAAGCAAAACATGCCTCGTACCAAAAATGTTGTTACGCCTTAAACATTATTCGTTGCGGAAGCTTTTGAAACCAGTTACGTGGCATAACAGTTGAAAACAATTTACCTTTTAAAAACCCGAGTCCTACTGCTAGTAGATATAAGTCAATTTAAATAAATCCCCAATTAAATGAAACTTTAAAACGGCCTTATTACATAAATTTACCCATATAAACTACTTTTACTAAATTCAAAATGAAAACATAATCAGTGGTGTGGCCATCTCCGAGTCCCTCGCATTACCGATTCGCCTAAGGGTTACATGCACAGATAGCCGGAAAATGTGAGTTTATGAAAACTCAGTGTGTAATCATTATTTATCAAACAGTCAAACATACAGTGTTGAATAGTCTAGGCCTAAGCCCATTTCAGTTGCAATATCAGTGTGGGCCTTAGCCCAATACAATAACAGTATTAGTGTGGGTCTTAGCCCATTTCAGTACAGTACCAGAAATGTATACAAAGATCCTACCCATCCATCCTCTACACTCCACTCCGTCCAGCCCTACACCCTATATAGGGATAAAATCGACCCACCCATCCCTACACTTTAAAATTTAGTACCGGTTGCGGCACTAACAGTAGTTGCAGCAGTGCTTCCAGTAATAGGCTTATAGCCTTTCAGTACACTTCCTCCAATATCATATGTCCCACCCCATGCAATGCAAAATAATATGAATGTACATATAATAAAAATGGCATGCTCAAACGTTCACATATTACATAGGGGTATTTTCATCATTTACCTCATAGGGTAGAGCAGTCATAACATAAATTAGGGTCTAGGTGTACTTACTGACCCAACAGTAGTTCCATAGTCGTCTCATGTGACCCGTGCAACCTTAACAGTTTAACAGCAAAAATGGACCCAAGCTCATAATAAGGCCCATGTGGGCCCACACACTCGTGTCGCCCATTAAACCTAAATAATGGCCTTGGTCGTGCAAACTAAACAGTCGGCCCAACAAACTGCGCACATCCGTAGGGTTTGCCCGTACAGGGCCCACACAACCCATTTCGGCCCAAAGTGACTTAAGACGTCCCAAGCCCACGGGATCGCTCGTGGTGGTTTCTACAATCATGTGTTCGCTCTTATGGGCTTAGACGACCACACAAGCGAACGTACGTCCATGTGGCATTGATGATACCAGTTTTTCGGCTTTTATCATTTCATGATAGAAGTAGTGTGATTACACACCTTTTTGCGATAAGTGAGCAATTCTCCACAACGCCAACCTAGATTCAAACATAGCCTTGCATTATTCCTTTACTCAATAAAGTTACCAACCTCACTTAGTACCGAATTCTCGACAATGGGAATGGTTGCCTACCTTGAATAGAAAACGATTGATCTCTTTAATCCCTGATCAAAACTGCCTTCCAAAACTTGACAAAATCTATATAGCATTACCACCTTGTTAGCCAAAACTATGAATGAAAATATTAAAACCAAAAGATCAACCACTTACCACTACTTAGAAGTATTCGGCATGTAAGGCAAACTCTAGGATTGAGTCCCACGAAGAACAGTTACGCCCCTGACAGAATGGTGAATAGAAGATAGTATTAGAAAGGTAGCCTATGCCGAAAAAGGGAGAAAAAAGATTAGTTCCTTACCAAAATGCAGAGAGATTCAGCTCTCAAAAAGGAAAGCACAATCGACTAACAATGAAAATCGAATAGGTTGAAGTGATATTCGGCCAACCCAAAGAAGGGAAAAGAGAGAGTTGAGGGAGATCCATGAATCCAGAAGAGAAGAAAAGTAAAGCCAACACTCAATCGAACCAAAAGATGTTGTAAGCCGATAAAAAGATAAGGAAAAGGGGAGGTTCAACCAAGATATGGGATAAAGAAAAGAGGTACACTTGAAGTTCCGCCCAAGAAGTCAAAAATGCAAATGTTTATAGGTCACACCGCAAAACCTAGAAATAAGAAAAAGAAAAGCAGAAAAAGGTAGGAATAACACAATTGAGAGCACAAAAACCCAAAAGAGAATTCGGCACCAAGTCCTCCAATCATCCTATGGCTGAATGGCTTAGGAGAGTCCACATTTGGCACCACTACTACCTCACCTTTGCACTTCTTTGATTCTCTCCTAATTTTCCTCTTCCACATTCAAACCGATAACTCCCTCATCAAATCCCACTAATCTCTCCACAAATTCAGCTATTCACTTCCACACAACCACTCCACCATCAAAGTTTCAGTCAACCTCTACCACCTCCCATGCAAGAGCAGCAAAAAGCTCAAACTCAAGACCTCAAGGCTTACCGCACGTGCCACTTGCCACCTGACTAGCAAGCCCTTCATGTCTTACAACACTCCTATTAATTTAAGAGCATATTAGTAGAAACCAATTGTTTATTCAACAAGAAACCAAAATTTTTCTAAAGCCTAGGTTTGAACCCAAGTTTTCTCGCACTACCCAGGGCCCTTAACGAACACAGCATGCCAATCACATACAACATAACACGCAATTTAAATTAATGAAGATTTGGGGCGTTACAAACCCCATGTCGCTGCCATAATACTTTCACAAGGGGGACGCTCTTATTTCTCAGTTGCTTAAGCTCTCAAGCTAGGATCTTAATAGGTTCCTCAGCATAGGACGTATCCGGATGAATCTCAACCTTCGTTAGCACAATCACAGGCGAAGGGTTTGATCTATATCGACATAGCATGGATACATGAAACACGTCATAAATCTTTTCCAATTCTAGTGGTAAGGCTAATCGATAGGCAACCGACCCTACTCTCTCGATAACTTCATAGGGTCTTATGAAACAAGGACTCAACTTGCCTCTTCTACCAATTTGAGAAATTTTCTCTATAGGGATACTTTCAAAAACACTCGATAGCCAACTTGAAATTCGATCTCTTTCCATTTCAAATTCGTATAGGATTTCTGCCTACCCGAGGTAGCCTTCAAACAGTCGCGAATCACTTTAAATTTCTCTTTAGTCTCCTTGACTAGATCGACCCCATGAATTTGACTCTCTCTGAGCTCGGTCCAAAATAAGGGCATTCGACAGTTTAGCCCATATAAAGCCTCATAAAGTGCCATCTTCAAACTCAACTGATAGCTATTATTGTAGGCAAATTCAACCAATGATAAGTACCTTTCCCAACTACCTTGAAATTTGAGAACATAACACTACAACATGTCTTCTAAAATCTAAATCACTCTCTCCGACTAACCGTCGGTTTGCGGGTGAAATGTCGTGCTGAAACTCAACTTTGTTCCCAGTGCCTCTTGTAACTTTTTTCAAAACCTCAAGGTAAATCTCAGGTCCCTATCCACAATAATTGACAAAGGCACCCCGTGTAGTCTCAAAATTTCAGAAACGTACAAGTGAGCCAATCTCTCAAGGGAGTAGTTGGTACGTACTGGTATAAAATGTGCCGACTTTGTTATCCTATCCCATTTTTTTTCAAGGTTACTGGCAAACCCGTTACAAAATCCATAGTAATCTGATCCCACATCCACTCGGGGACCGTGATAGGCTGAAGTAGACCCGAAGGTACTTGGTGTTCAGCCTTTGCTTGCTGACACACAAGACACTTAGGAACAAACTCTGAAATGTCTCTTTTCATTCCCGGCCACCAATACATTTTCTTCAAATCGTTATACATTTTCGTACTCTCGAGCTGTACTGATAAAAAACCATTGTGTTCCTCATCTAATATCTTCTGAATCAATTCGGTGTCCTCAGGAACACAAATCCTATCCCAAAATCTCAAGCAACCGTCGGAACTGATCCGAAAATCTGATTCAACATCCGATCCGCATAGGGTTTTCTTGGATAGTAATTCGCTATCTCTCTTTTGAGCCTAAAAAATTTCTTGAAGAAATTTCGGTCTAGCTTTTAGCTCTACTAGAACTGAACCATCCTCTGACAAGGTCAATCAGGTATTCATTTCTCTCAAAGCGAGCAATGATTTTCTACTTAATACATCGATGACCACGTTTGCTTTTCCTGGATGGTAATCTATAGTCAACTCATAATCTTTTAATAGTTCCAACCATCTACGTTGCCTCAGATTTAAATCCTTTTAGGTTATCAAGTACCTAAGACTTTTATGATCGGAGTATACATGGCATATCTCTCCGAACAAGTAATGCCACCAGATCTTCAGAGCAAATACTATTGCGGCCAACTCTAGGTCATGTGTCAGATAGTTCTTCTCATGAGGTTTCAATTGTCTTGAGGCATAAGCCACAACTTTACCCTCTTGCATAAGTACACATCCCAATCCATTCAAAGAATCATCGCTATAAATGATGAACTCTTTTCCTGATTCAGGTTGTACTAGTGCGGGAGCCTCAGTCAACCACATTTTCAACTTCTCCAAACTTTGCTGACACTTATCCGACCATTCAAACTTAACTCTTTTTTGATGCAGCCTTGTCGTGGGAGTCGCAATTATGGAGAATTCCTTTACAAATCGCCTGTAATAACTAGCCAACCCTAAAAAGCTCTTCACTTCAGTCACATTTTTTGGTGGTTTCCATTCAACAATAGCAGAAACTTTGCTCGGATCAACCCTAATACCACCACACAAAACAATATGGCCCAAAAAGTCGACTTCTATAAGCCAAAACTCACTTTTACTAAATTTGGCATACAATTGATTGTCCCTCAAAGTCTGCAAAATGGTTCTCAAGTGTTCGGCACGTTCTACCCTGTCTCTAGAGTATATTAGGATGTCATCGATGAATACAACTTCAAACTTATCTAGATATGGTCGAAATACTCTATTCATTAAATCCATATACACAGTGGGAGCATTTGTTAAATCGAAAGGCACGACAAGAAACTCATAGTAGCCATACCGCGTTCTAAAAGTGGTTTTAGGCACATCTGCTTCTTTAACTCATAGTTGATAGTAGCCAGATCTCAAGACTATCTTAGAAAACCATGCTGCTCCCTTCAGTTGGTCAAACAAGTCATCAATTCGTGGCATCGGATATTTGTTCTTGATCGTCCTCTTTTTTAATTGTCGGTAATTTACGCACAACCTCATAGATCCATCTTTCTTTTTCACAAATAACACCGGAGTACCCCACGATGAATAGCTTGGTCTCACGAAACCCTTGTCGGTCAATTCTTACAACTGTGACTTTAGTTCTTTCAGCTCAGTCGGGGCCATCCGATACAGAGCAATCAAAATAGGCGTGGTCCTTGGCATTAGTTCTATACCAAATTCAACCTTTCAATTAGGAGGTAACCCAGGCAATTCTTCCGGGAATACATCCACATATTCACTTACAACTAGTACTGACTCAACCTTCAACTCTGAATCCTTAGTATTCATTACAAAAGCCAAATAAGCTTCACATCCTTTCCTCAAACACTTTTGGGCAGATATGGAGGATATCACCATAGGCAAGCTCCCTGGCTCACCTGATTCAACCCAAAAGGTTTCACTATTTTGACATTTTAATTTAATTGCCTTTTTTCTACAATTTACTACAACATCATGGAATGTCAACCAGTTCATACCTAATATGACATCAAACTCATCGAATGGTAACAGCATCAAATCGACCAGAAAACAATGACCTTTAACTACTAAAGGACATTTCTTACATACTTTATCGACTAGCAATAATGGGTTTGACACTTTAATCATAAATTATGTAGACTGAACAGGCATATTCGTGCTAGACACCAACTTTATGCACACATATGAATGAGTAGAACTAGGTTCAATCAAAGCAATAACAGTATTATCATAGAGGAAGAATATACCGGTGATCACATCAGGAGATGAAGCATCTTCACGTGCACGTATGGTATATGTTCTAGCCGGAGCTCTAGCTTCAGACCTTACGGTAGTGTCTCTCGACACATTCTTGCTACCAGCCCCAACTCCAACATTCTTCTGAGGTCTTACTTTAAAATTGGTGCCACTTGGCCTTGTATTCTGAAATTTCTCTTTGTCAGTCATTTTGGGGCAATCATTAATAAAGTGGTCTTGAGAACCACATCAAAAACAGGATCTATCATTTATTCTACACTTGCTGAAATGATTTCGACCACAATACTGGCATTCTAGTTTGGAAGATCTAGCATTGTCCACACTAGCCACTGATGTAGCCCGAGACTTAAAATCCAAATCTTGTTTCCTACGATCTCAGTACAAATGTCCAGCTGATGCATGAGAACGAGAGTAGGCATCTCTGGATTTCATAAACTATGATGGAAATGACTTGCTCACATGTCTCTTCCTTACATCTCTAGTTTTCACTTCGATTTTCTTCTTTTCCTTGATTAATTCCTCGGCTTTATAGGCTCGATCAACGAGTACTATGAACTCTTTCAACTCAAAGACACCCACTGATAGTATAATGTCCATATTAAGTCTATATTTAAACGTTCTACTCATTTTGGTCTTGGAGGATATACACTCCCTACTGTACTTACTAAGTCAGACAAACACTATTTCATATTTAGTGACCGTCATGCGACCTTGTTTCAAGTCAAGGAATTCCTTACACTTTTGATCCATAAATCTTTCACTAATTTATTTCTTCCGAAATTCCTCTTGAAAGAATTCCCATGTGACCCTTTCCTGAGGCACCACCAAAACTAACATCTTCCACTAGTAGTATGCAGAGTCCCTCAACAAGGATATGGCACACTTTAAGCATTCTTCGAAAGTGTAAGATAATTCATCAAATACCTTGACAATATTCTCAAGCCAAAATTCTGCCCTTTCAGGGTCATCTTTATTAACACGGAACTCCTTGACTCCATGCTTCCGGATCTTATCCACTGGAGGTCTATTCTGCCTCTCAAGGTCCATACCCTAGGGTACTACGAGGACAGGTTGAGGGATAGGTGGGGGTACTCCGTGTACCACTCATTCATCATGTAGAGAAATGCCTCTTGAGTCCTTTCTCCTCCTCCCTAACTAACCATGAGAGGTCGATTATCCGATGGCATCGCCCCTCCGATGGAGACCGGTGCATTACTTTCTACGTCGTCTTCCATAGTTCGATCGGGATCCATTACTATATGAAAACACAATTTAAAAAATCAGGGGTTGTCACACTATCACAATTTATTTATGGCATGTATAGCTAGACTCGTACACACGCTATGTTAGTCTAAGAACCAACTAAATCGTAACTCTGATACCACTAAATGTAACACCCCACGCTCATGCCCCACGCTAGGTCTGTAACATCTCAAAATAGGGCCTAAATGGAATAGTGGTTGCAAAACCACAAATGTTAAATAGAAAAGTTTATTTCGATTAATTTTTATGATTTACCGAGTGATTAGATGCATGTGTTAGAGTATTGATAAGTAATTTTATAGATTGCATGTTTAATTTGCCTATTAGGGCTTATTTGTAGAAGTTGCTATAACAGCCCGATTTAGGGCCTAAACGGAATGATGGTTTTAGAACCATGAATTCAAAGTCGAAAAATTTATTCCTATTAAGTTTTAAGGTTTATTTATTGATTAAAATATTGTGTAAAAATATCGTTAAGTAATTTTACTGATAAAGTACTTAATTGGACTTTTTAGGACTAAATTGCAAAAGTTACAAAATATGTGTTCTAATTCATAAGTACTTGATTGAAATGGGGGTTTAAATAGGAGGTCCTTAAATGGAATTAGATCATTATATTTCGTTTGGACAAAAATGGGCATGAATAGGACAAAATTTTAAAGAAAGGCCTTAAGGGCATTTTAGTCATTTGGTAATTAAACGAAATAAAAAGGGAAAATAAAACCAAAATTGACTCATCTTTTTCATGGAGGCCGAAATTAGCATGGGTGAAGCCATGGCGAGGGTTTTCAAGCTTTCCAAGCTCAATAGTAAGTCCATTCTAGCCCCGTTTTTCAAGTTCTTTACGATTTTGGAATCCCGGTAACTTGATTAAGCTTATTCTAGCAATAATTTTAGCTAGGGTTCATATTTGGAAAAATACCCATAGGTGAAATGTGCTTATTTTGATGTTTTATGGTAGAATATGAAGGCTGAAATTATGTTAAACAACTTTTGCTAAGCGGTTTTAAGCAAAAATGAGTAAAACGGCTTAATCGGTAAAAGTTGTTATTATTCATAACTATGTGTTAGAGTGAGAATTTGATGTTACCATAGAAGGGAAAAATGATCAGCATGTCATAAAACATAATAATAAGGGATGAAGTTTAATTCCCGAGCCTAGGGGCAAAAGTGTAAATATGCAATAGTTTAGGGGAAAATTTGTAATTTTGCCAAAGTTTGAGTTAAGGACTTTTTGAATAGTACATTAATTAAATAAGTAAAATATGATGTTTTAGAGCCTGGAAAATGAGATTTGAATCTAGAATGGGAGAAAAATCGAAAATCGAGAAAGTTGGTAAAATTGTCGTTTTAGTAACGAGGTAAGTTCATATGTATAATAAGCATTAATTTATGCATGTTTCAATGTAAAATTGATATATTTACTATGATTGTCGAGGTGTTGAAAGTAAGTATAATTATGATGATTTAAAAGTTCAATATTAATTCGACATGGAAATGAGAAAGTATGTAAGTTTGTATGTAAATAATACATTATCTTTATTATGTTTTTGTATTTCAGCATATTTTATGTATTGTAGCTGATTTTTGAATCATAATTGACTATTGGAAGTATGGAATCAATTATTAGAAAGAGAGAGAAATACCGGTTGAACCTTCGGAAAGATTGGATGATACATATGGTATGTAGCTAGGTCACATGTATGGTGCTGAGTGCACATCATGTGTACAAGAAAGCTACGAGACATTATGATGTAGCTAGGTCGCATGGGTGATACTATGTGTACACCATGTAAACAAGAGAGCTATGGGATATATGTAGCTAGGTCGCATGCGTGGTTCCAGGTGAAGGACACCATGTAGACAAGAGAGCTACGAGATAAACTGGCTAGGTCACATGGGTGGTACTAAGTGTTCACCATGTGTACAAGAGAGCCAAAATTATGTGTACAATCGAGCTAGGTCACATGAGTGGTGCTAAGTGAAGGCCACTATGTGTACAAGAGAGCTTCGATTTTAAAGGTGGGTTGTGTGTGATACCATCGCGTATCTGTTATTATTTCGAAGCGTTCAACTGGGAAATTGATTAAATGAAATTGTGTATGATTTTGTGATGATAAGTGTAAGTATATACGTGGGTAACTTATGAGCAATATGCTCGATATGTGATTGGAAGTTGGAAAGATTGTTATGGAAAAGTGATGAATACAATTGAAGTGTGAAAGATCAAAATTGACAATAAAACTGTTCTGGATAGTTGCAGTGATGTTAATCTAAAAATTTACCAAAAATCGTAGAAATTGAATCAGAGGCTGAATGAGATACCAGATTAGAGCTTAATGAGTATATTTTAATATAACAGAAACAGAGCAAGCAAAGGAATTCTATATTATGAGATATTTAAGTTTTTGAGAGACTGGTTCAGAATGACTATGTGATCCCCTGTTATGACTTGGAAAAATCATTAAAAATTGTAAAAAAAAATAATTAGGAGATATAATTTATATTCTTGAAATCCTTAATGAGTCTAGTTTCAAATGAAATAAACGAGAACATCCTTTGAATTCTGTATTAGGAGAAAATTGATTCGTAGTGAAGAGTGGTTAGAATAGTTGAGCAGTGAAACAGGGACAATGTCAATGAATAAACTGTACTAATTTGCTTAACCAAAAATTCTGAAAATTTTATGGCAAGAATATATGGGAATCTGGTTTCAAGGAAAATTAACGGTTCATAATTTGGAGTTCTGTACCTCCAAAAATAAATAATTTAGTTGCTGGAACTGTGTTAGACAGCTTATTTTGAACCTGTTTATGATTGTAATAGTGAAAGTATGTGTGTTTGTGATGGTAATATTCCGGGAACATATTGTGACTTTGTTTAAAGTATGATAATGTATTGTTTATTAATATTTACATACTTACTTACTAAGCTATAATGCTTACTCCCTTCCTTTCCTTTTTCCTATAGTGTCGTAGATGTTAGCTCGAGTTGGAGGTCGCCGGAGGTTAAATCACACTATCAAACTATTGATCGATATATAACGGTTTTAAAGTATTTTATGTCTTTGGCATGTATGGAGACTCGTTTAATTGTTATTAAGTTGCTAGGAATTGGCTTAAAATGCTGACCTATGTTATTTGAAGGTCTCTATTGTATATAGTCATTTAATGTAGATAGTCTATTAAATGATGCAATATATGAATGTGCATGCTTGCCTATGTGTGTGGTTGAATTAAAGCATGATATGGGCCTTGTAAGCTCTTTTTAAGGGACACTTGAATGTGTTTGAAAAAGTTTTAAATTAGAGTGAAATTATGAATCAGTTTTTATACGATAATTAGTGATTAAGTCCGATAATGCCTCGTACCCTGTTCCTGTGTCAAACACGGGTAAGGGGTGTTACAAGGTCGGAATATAAGGCATTACTTATCTTAAACTTATGCATATATACATTTTCATAACACCAACACATGGTCAAATTAAAACATTTTCAATTTTATATATAAACTCCTTAATAAGAGCCTGCTAAGCCCAAAACATCCATTGGAGCCCAATTCAGAAACATTCCGAGTCCTTTAAGAAACTTTGAAAATAACTCTTAACCCAGGGGCACATGCCCGTGTGGGAGGAGCAACACGCCCATGTGACATTTCAACATGGTCATGCTATTGGCCCTTGTGGCTCACATAGCTTAAGCAATACAGGGACATGCTCGTGTCCTATACTTGTATGGAATTAATTCTATATGCACACCTACAGGTGTTTTCACACAACCTGGAACACGCCCGTGTCTCTGGCCCGTGTCCTTCACACAGCCATGACACTCCCGTGTCCTAGCCTGCATGTAAAAATTTGGACATTCTATTTTTGACGTCAGCAATCCTTAAAGGCCACATGGCCAAGGCACACGCCTGTGTGCTAGGCCGTGCCCTTCACACGGCTGAGACACACGACCGTGTCTCTATCTGTGTGCTTAGTACCATGCCTACTGACTTACAACTTTTACGTGCAGGGGACACACGGGCATATCACAAGCTCATGTGGTGAACTGTGTGTCACAAATGGCCTAGACACATGCCCGTTTGCCTACCCGTGTAGACAAAATAGGGCTATTTACCAAGCCTTTTTGTCACCCTTACTTATGTAACCTGCACAGAAATCACTCTACACTAATATAAAGGCACATCACATAGCCAAAATAACGACAATGGACAGCATTTCATTTATGCAATTTACTCATTCATGAAAATATCATCTTCTATTTATAAATCAAAATGAGTGTTGACCATCATCCATGGCTTTATACAAAATGAGTATCATATTCATCATACGAGCCAACACATTATGGCTAACTAACAAAACACTAAACAAAGACTCGAGTCCCTATACATGCTAGAAAACAAAACAATGAAACTAGCTATACCAAGGTTTTGAGTGATAGTGTGATCAAAGCTTTTAATGTCACTGGATCCCCGATGCTAGCTTGGTGGCACTATAAGGAAAGAAAAGAAATGAGGGTAAGCGTGGGAGCTTATTAAGTACATATATGCAAATAAAGTGTAATTATAAGAAAATCATATTCATCCTACGGTAGCTTGTCATGCTTAAAAGATATAAATCACTTAACGTCTCCATCTTACTCTTCTTTTCATTCATGTATACTTAATACACCTAGTTCTTTACTCAGCTCCTAACCATGAGTTCGGTATACATACCTCATCAAAGTATTCACCAACTAAATCTTCGAGTTACCTGTTGAACTCTCGAAATACATACAGATACGCGAGGAGTTTGCATCTAAATGCCATATAAGAAATCAAGGCTACCTCGTGTTATGAAACGCTCACATTTGAGCTACTCACGGGCCTTTTTTATCAAGTCAGGACCCACACCCCGTAGCTATCATGTAAAGTATGGTCATTGAGCCACTCACGGGTCTATACACAAAGTCAGGACCCACACCCCGTAGCTATCATGTAAAGTATGCTCATTGAGCCACTCACGGGTCTATACACAAAGTCAGTACCCAGACCTACGTTACCTATAGCATTTATCTCATGAACTCAAACTCAACTCATGAGTTCAGACCACATAATTTTCATAACATGCCCCTTTGTAACCTATGCTATGTCTAAGGTTCAACGGGGCTTCATATCTAATCGAAAGCATCGCATTTGCTCACATTGTAATTTACTCGCATAACATGTCATTGAAACATTCGTGACCATAATTAGAATTTAGATACATAACAACAATAAGCTAATTACACATGTATATTATTAAAATATACCAAAGTAGGCTTCAATAGCACATTATTTACATATGTACTAACCTCGATACAAAATGATGAAGACGAGCTTAATCCTCTTAAACTTTGTTCTTACCCCGGTCAAGACGCGAATCACATTTCTCTTGATCTAAATTAATAAAATTCATTTATTTCATCAGCATATCAATTTAGAAGCCCGAAAGTTCATAATTGGGCAAAATGACTATTTTGACCCTAAACTTTCACAAAATGACTATTTTACCCTTATGTTCGAAAATCAATTTTTATCGAATTTCTTCATATTATAAGCCTAGCTGATTACTTTTTATACTAGAAGCAATCCAAAATTTCCATTATTTCTCACATTTATCAACAACTTTCCAACTTATGCAAAATAGTCCGTATTAGGGTTTTCATGAAAAATCCTTTAATGAAAGTTGTTTACTACACATCTAATACTCATATTCTTCCACAAAATTTCAGAAAACTACACTTATGCTTTCATGGAAAAACCCTAATCTCTTAACCATTTTGCAAAATAATCCCCTTCATAGACAGCTTATGTTACAAGGAGTCCAAAAATACAAAAATCATCAAGAATATCCTTATAAATGACTTACTTGTAAAAGATGTTAAGGGCTGATATTTTGAGCTCTCAAAACCCCCCTTTTGAAGAAGAAAATCGGTTGAAGAAGAAGAAATAAAAAGATGAAGCCTTTTTTGTTCTATTTTATTTAAAACTAGTCAAAATTGGTGACTAAAACACCACCTAATTTTGACTTTCCCATCAATTTGTCCCCCCTATGGCCGGCCACCCTATTCTCTAAGGGTCTAATTGCCCTGTAAGGCCCTCAATTTAGGTTATTTAGCTAATTGACACTCTTATCTAACAAAATTGGACTTTTACACTTTAAGCAATTTAGTCCTTTTTCACAATTAGGCAAGCAATCGCTAAAATTAATTCACCAAAATTTTCATGTACTTATCTAATCATCCTACAATAAATAAAATGATATTTAAAATAATTTCCTCGACCTCAGTTTAGTAGTTTCAGAGTCACTATTCTGACTAGCCCCAAAATCGGGCTGTTACAATTTATATATCATAAATTACCAAATTAAAAACCTTTTTAAAATTATATTTTACTTGTAAATGTTAAATAATAATATTTACGAACTTACTCATCAAATTTGTGGCCCTAAAACCACTATTTTAGACACCACTAAAAAACAGGCTACTACAATTTTTACGCAATATTTCGAGTTCATTGTCCTAATCGGGCCACATTTTCACTTATTTTTCATCCTTTAGTCATTTTCTTCCAACCTTGGCAGCTCATATCCACTTCTCTATCATTTTTCTCTCAAAGTTTCTCCCTTTTTCTAGGATTTCTTCACAATTGTGTCTCCCCATTATTAGAGTTTTTATCTTTTTCTAGTTGTCCTATTGAACATCTAAACCTTCTAAAATACACCTATTTTATGCCTTAAACTTCCCTTTTTTTGGCTCCTAATAGCCTCCTTTACTGTCCATTGTCACCCTCTCTCCCTTGTTTGTATCAATGTCTGTAAGTCCTATTTTACTTTCTCTATTGTTGTACTTTGTGTCAATTTTTGGCTATTGTTTCTAAAGCCAGTAAATCATCATTCCAATCCATAAATTTGTTCTTTTTGGCTATCCAAAGATCCCTTTTTGTGTCATCCTAGATCTACCTTTTTTGTCGCCTCATATGGTATTGCCACTCCCTTAGAACACCATTGTTTTGGGACTACTATTTCTCTTCAGTTGCCACCACTACTATTGTAAGTTTTTCAATTCTTCCCTCTATTTGGATCCGATTTAGACATTCCTAATTGTGTAATTAACTAAGACAGTCATTCAACAACTCAGATCTAGGTAATGGGTAGTGCAAAGTGAAAATGTGTGCGAGATCTTGCAATATTTTACTTTGTTAATAATTTATGCTTTGGTTGATTGCTTTAAAGTTTGAATGGGGTTTTTGGTTAATGATTTTTGGGGATTTATTACGTTTAGGTGCTGATTTAAACATCCCGAATTAGCACTGACTACAGATCTTGTTCACGTGTACGTTTCGTATCAAATTTGTGTAAGTAACCTAGTCGATTGGGATCTGAAAATTGTTATGGTAATGCTGATTTGATTGTATTTTAATTTAGATTTAGTTTAAGTCTAAAGGAGGAATCATGGGTTTCGCAAGTAATGTTATGGTTGTACGAAAATAAGGTGTGGGTTCTAACCTATAAAATTCAAATGTTAAATAATATTTTTAATACTTAAAACGATGGTTAAGATTGCTGGTCAAACTTAGTTAAATGACTAAGTAAGTGGTTTTAAGGTGGTCCAATCAGGTACATTTCGAGCCCTAGTTAAATGGCATGTTTGCAAGGTTGCATGAGTCATTGAATGTTTGTATCTAGTATTGGAATGAATTAATATGAATTTTTTGTGATATAATGTATGCTGGTTGCACGGGTAGCATGTATTACAATGAAAATGAAATGTATGTTTTGGTAAAATGTTGTGAAATACACTGAATGAGAGACTACTATACATTTATAGGAAAATTGCTTATGAATCATAATGAAACTATGGCATGTTGGAATGTCACTGTATTGATGGTGAAACTAAATGATTGAAAAGTGTTATTACCGAATGGAAGTGAATGCTATTATGAGAGTAGGTAAAACATGCTATTGAAATGGGAATGTAATGGAAACATGATTTTGATTGAAATTTGTATGACATACCGCATATGCGTAGGGTGGGATTATATGGATGACTAAGGAATTTCGTGGAGTAATAGCGACATATTAAGTTTGCATATATGTTGTCAGTGTATTCATCTAGAGTAAGGAGGAGAACAGCGATTGTATCATATTTATTTTGAATGGCAGTATTTCTACATTGCGTATAATAGTGGTTTAACCACATCAAGCTCATCTCACAATATATGGAGTTTGGTAGACGAGTTCTAAGGAACTCGTGGTGTGTAGCCGATGGTTGGGGTAAGAATTCATTATGCATTATGTTATGTCCATGACACTTCTGAATGGTAATGTTTATGCTATGTTTGAGTTACAACATTATTAATAATGAATGATATTTGAATGAATATTTGAATGTTCTTATTGTTTGGACTCACACTGAGCTAGTTAGCTCACCCTGTAGTTTCAACCATCTCAAGTAATGCTGGAGACTAGGATCGAACATGGCATGCAGACATACGACGGACTTTGGACTTATACATTATCCTAATGTTTTTATTAAATTTATTTGGTTTTTTGCACTTCGGTCTGTAGTCTGGATTTTTCTCTTTGTATTGGAGTTGTTATGCATGCATACTCATCTCATTGATTGGATTTAGATACTTATTTTGAAACCAGACAATGCATGTTACTTGACTTAGGCTAAAGTCATCATATTTTTTCTACTGTGAAATCTGTACTTTAATTTTGGAAAAGTAAATTATAAGTCAAATATGTTTCCAAAATTAATAGAACTTTCTTTTAATTGGATCTTATTTTAAACCTGGTAACATTAAAGTTTTTATAAAATAAAGTCATTACGGTTTTTTGAAAATAAGCAAACACTTTAAAAATAATTTTTTGAAGGTTTAATCGTTTCTACTTGGCCATTTTGGTGGTTAATATGAGCTCCAGAATCTGGTCATAACATCTAAGCTAGGTTTAGGGTGTTACAATGGGCCTGAAGGTTGTTTTACGATTTACTTGAGTGTGTAGGACACCTAACTTTAGGCCTAAGAGCATAAGAATGGAAGCCGAATTGTGATGCAAGCTGTCAAAGTTGTGACACAACCAAGCTGATCAAGAATTCTACATTCGAATTTGTGTGTCACAACGCGCAGAAGTTTGTGTCACGATAAATGAGTGACGTGAGGCCAAATATAAGCAATGATGTTTTTGTCCGCACAACACATCTTTTTATGTAATTAAGGTTGGTGTTTACCCTAAAAATAGCTCCTAAAATCCTCTATAAATATTTAACTAGAGGGAAGGCTTAGGAAGCTTTTGCCAAGCCGTTTTAGGGTTTTTATTTAATTAAGTTTATGTTAAAAGACAACTTATTTTCTTGTTCTTCAACATGGATTTGATTTGAATCCAAGTTTTCATTATTAAGCATTTTCATTTTTTTTATTTTGTTTCTTGTTCCAAATCGCCGAAATCTCAGTCACTGTCAAGGGATTTCGCCTTGCCAAGCACTCTAAGATATCATTCAAACAAATCCTATCTTTTCTCTTTTATATTAATTTTTGTTCTTTTTATGATCAATTTAATGGTAGAAAAGATAGTTTTTAAGACGATAAGTGGCTAGATATTTAGGTGGATTAACGAGCGAATGTAGAAGTGATTAATGGAAGAATTAGGGTTTTTCTAAGAGGATTGGTTGGTGTGAATGCATGTGTTTTTAAACCCTAGGCTTGACGACCTTAGGAAGTAATATAAGTAAACGAATTGTGAGTTGAGGTTACCAAGTAAATCGTGTATTCACCCCAGTCAGGAAAGTGAGGCTGAAAGGTAAGTGTGTTGATCGGTTATGCACATACACGTTAGAACACTGAATTTATAAAAAAATACTTTGAACATTTGATTTTACTGCAAGTGTACAAGTCAATTGTAATATTTATAGTTTTACAATGAAACACTGAAGTATTCAAAATATCGAACCCAAAAGAGGAGGCGATTGAGCAATAACTAGCATATACGATAGAATCTAAGTGGCTACTCATATGATTTTATAGTACGACAATTCGTAAAAAGATAAGTTTGCATGAAATTTAAATATTTTACTGACGTGATCTGGCTCGGTTGAATGAGTCGAGTTTACGTAAGTTGCCCAATCGTCGACGAGAAGTTTCATTCGATTTCAAGAATGGGTGAATTTTGGTTAAGTATGGAGATGAATGTCGAAATAGGTTCAAAGTGAGTGAGAAATGGATAGAGTTTAGATGGATCAAACGTGGATAGGTCGATTTAGCAAGAAAGTAAGATAGCTTAATAGTTGACGAAAATGGACGGTAAAACTCAAATGTCAAGAATGATTCGATACTAGATTGAGTATCGCCCTAAATCTTACATGGCTTAAGGTGAAGGATGGTTGGTAGATGGATAAAATAACGCCACACCAAAAAGATGGTGATAAGTTTAGAAAAAAAATTTGGTTGATGCCACTAGCAAGCTAGATAATTCGCTCGAGACTCGTACGAAAGTTGAGAGGAAGTAAACCTTACAGAAACAGAGTTTCATTAAACAAAATGTCAAAAGTCCTTTACAATCAGTTTTGAACCAATATTTATAGCTGAGTACAATGGCTAGCCGAATGATCATTTTAATTCAGCTTAATGAGCTGGAAATTTCTAAGAAATTGCCTTGAAACTTCCTTGAAGCTTCTTGAATGTCCTTAAAAGCTCTTGTATGACAAACTCCAATGGAAAGTTTCTAGATGATGAACATTCAGCTGGACATTGATTGAAAGGATGGTGAGCTGAATAGCCTTGCCTATGTTCGGCCAATGGACTAAATGCTCTTCAATGGAGCTACTTGGTTGAGCTAAAAGGTCTTGAATTTTTAACAATTAGCTTGGGCACTTCAATGGTTCCCAAAGTGTGAAAACCGAATGTGAATGGTTCCTTGGTGTGAATGCATAAAATTGATCAGCCACCCTTGTGTGAAAAGTATCTTCAACAATGTGAACACTTAAAATGCTGCCTTGAAGAGCTAGACGGTCAGGCTAGAAGAAAGAAAGCATCAGCTCCCTTGGCCTTTGGCATACACGAAGGGTTGCTTGGAGATAGCAACCACCAGCTTACTTTGGCTATTGCTATGCATGATAAGGTGCTTGGAAGAGCTGAACCATCAGCTCCTATTAATGTCGTCCCAAGCATGCACCTGCGCCAAATAAATTAAACAATAAATCAAACATAAGACACATTAATTTTGGTTGTAGCTTAGACAAATTAAGAGTATGTAGAAATCTGGACACATTAAATTCGGCTAATTCAAATATGTAAAAACAATTTAATGAGCTGATTTGAGCTAGGGAATTCTCGGACATGAGCTATCACAAATTGAATTAAAATAAAAACTAAAACTTTATTTTTTGGATGATAAAGATAATAAGTTGAAAAAAAAACTAAGTCTAGCTCAAGCGAGCTTAATTAAGCTCAAGTAAGCTGAGTTGAGCTAGATAGAGCTCAGCAAGCTAGAGCTGAGATGAAATTAGCTTGCACTAAGGTGCATGGAGCTTTTAACAAGCTGGTCTGATTTTTCTTTTGGCATAGAGCTCGTTTTCATTCCAAAGTTGAACAAATAAAGTCGAAACAGCTTCTTGAAGGCACTTAGCTCGCGCTTGAGTTATGGGTCCTTTGGGAACTTCGATTGGATCAGGACTAGGGTTCGTTGGGCCATGGGGCGTGGTCACGTCATTCCCCTCATCTTCAAAGTGACTTGTCCTCAAGTCGAGTCGTTGGGTTAATAGAAAACACCTCTCCTTATGTAGCTTCTCAGGGACAAATGGGGTAAATGGTCTTAAGACAATTTGGAAGAAGTTTTTGACTTGACACAAAGTAACGTCAACATTAAGAGGAAAAGGTTTGGAAATATAAAGAATGACAAGTAGACAAACCCTTTTGGAAACCTTGATTCGTACTTGAGCTAATATTTGATTACCGAATTCAAAAGAATGAATGAATCTTACCTTGTTCAATAATAGTTTAGGCAAAGGAATCAATTTTAAAAGCATGAAAAATTCGCGCAAATAATCACTTATTTGTTCACATGGATTCAAACACGCAAAACTTGCATAACCAAGCTAATTTAGCTTGCCATCCCAAAGCAACACAAAAAGATTATTAACAATCATTGATTGGCAAGTAACCACGAAAGAGTACGGATCCTTTCTAATAACCATATCATCAACAAGGTTTTCGAACTCATCTAAACAAGGCTTAGATATTTTAAAATTGTCAGAAGAAGTACCTTGCTGACCATTAGGATCAGAAAAACAAAGAGTAGTTTTACCTTTTTCAACCGACTCAAATCTTATCTCCTCAAAATTGTAGTGATGAACAAACTTTTTATTTTGACTAACCTGAAATGATGATGAAACATAAAGACAACTTGTGATTTTCAAAGTGTTGCGTTCACAATAATGAAAGAGGCTAATGTCATCACGGTCAATGGACTCAAAGGGAAATTGTGACAGCCCTAAATTGACCCTAGTCGGAAAGTGGTTTCGGGACCACTAAACCGAGACATAAAAATAATTGACCGTTATAGTTGATGCTCATTATATGTACATATACATGTGTGAAAATCTCATGTTTGGATTTTGTTAATTGTAAGTGAATTTTATCAAATAGGACTTATGTGAGAAAATCTAGAAATGTGCTAGGCAAATGTAAAGTGGGCTATTAATGCATAATGTGAAAATGATGGGTTTGCATGTCAATTTACCCAAAAGTTAAGCATGATGGCGGCCATGCTATGAGTGGAAACATGTTGCAAACATGTTTAGTTAGTGGTTATGTTAGAAAGAATAAAATAATGAAAAGGAATATGATGAAAACAAAGAAAAGAAAAAAAGTGTCCATCCTTTCATTTTCTTTGCTTGGCGAATGTCCTAAGAAGAAGGGGAAGAGCTTGAGAAAATCAGCCATGGTAGTTGCTAGACCAAGGTATGTTTGATGTTGTCCATGAGATTCATGCATGTTTTAGTTGTTAGTTTGAATTCTATCTATCCCATGGTTGGATTTGGGGTTGTTGGAGAATTGGGATTTGACAAAGAAGCTTAAAATTTTAGTTGATACCTTGAAGCTATTAACATGTTAGTTATATGGATGTGTTAAGTTGCTTGGGATGTTAGCATGAAAGTTGGAATTGTTAAGCTAATTTGTTGGAAGTGCCGAATTTAGGACTAAGAAGAGAATGAGTATTCGGCAAACATAGTGAAAAGGTAGGTGTTGCCGATTGTTAGATTTAGACCATGGGAGTGGCTATAATGGGCATTAAGATGTAGAACTTAAGAAATGTAGTTATATGTGAATTTACATGATGATACAAATAGATGTGAAAATATATGCTAGATTAGGAAAATTTGATTAAGTGTTCATGAGATGAAATTAGGTGTTTAAAAGATGTTATAGTTGACATTGTATATATATACATACATTCGGCCATCTAATTGAGTATGAAGGTGGTGTTAAATCTAATTGTGATGCCCATTTGGAAGTGTATATATATATGTATAAATATACATAAGTATGCCCGTTCGTGATGTTACCTTTAATTATGTGTATAATCGACTAAATGGGTAATTAGTGAGGATGGTTGCCGAATATACAAACAAACATATGCATGTGTAATTGAATTATGAATGTTTAGCAAGATGGTTAAACTAGTTGATTTATTGATTAAGCTCAAGGAGTTAAAGAAGGAGAATCAAGCAAGGGAAAGACGAAGGTCATCGAGTAGCCGACTTAGAACTATTTTACCCAACACAAGGTAGGTCACTAAGCATATATTTTGTATTGATTTAAATAGACATAATGTCTATGTAATTATGCCGAAAGGAATGATAAATTTATATACATGTATGTATGTGGTGATGAAAGTATTGAATGAAAAGAAAAGAGGTGAGATGTATTGAGTTGTTGATTTGGCACTAAGTGTGCGGGTATAAACATTTGTGATCATGAGAATGGCACTAAGTGTGCGGGTTTAAAATTTGTACAGCACTAAGTGTGCGAGTTTGATCATATAGCACTAAGTGTGCGAGTTGATTATATAGCACTAAGTGTGCGGACTCACTATATGCTTTTGAATCACTATTGACACTGAGTGTGCGACATTATTGAGTTGACCACGGACAGCGGATCGGGTAAGTACCTTGAGTTCATGGCTAATAGGCGCTATGTTTATATATGGAGTTGAGCTTGGTAAGTTTTGAACCTATGTGACAATTTTAATTGAAGTCACGTACATAAGAATTATCGTGGAATAAGTGAAAGGTCATGTAGTTGTATGATTGTAACGAAAACAAAATGGTGTATAAAAATGCCTCAAATATCCTATTGATTGGTATATGGAATGTGAATGTGTAACTTGGTATGAGATTGAATCGAAAGGTCTAAGGAACTATGGTATAGTTCGGTTTGAATGGAGTAATTAGCCTCGTTCCATTTTGTTTCCTCTTGTGATAATGTTATTAATGGTTGGTAGTGCATTGCTTATGACTTCTCGAGTTATATACTCATTCGGTGTTTGCTTGTCACCTATTTTAGGTTTCTTGGACTCAACTTTTGTGTATTCGGGACCGTCATCGAAGTCATCACACCGCTAGCAACTTTTGGTATCTTCTTTTAGTTGGTCTAGGAGAACATTTCGGCATGTATAGGCTATTATGTTTTGTTGAAATTTGGTATGTAAACTTTAGCCATGCGAAAATGGCATAATGTTCGGTTGGATGTGGTACTATGATGTTTGGACACAAGTCTTGGTAATTCGGTTTTGGTTGAGTATTGGTTGAGGCCTACTCGATTATTATGCCATATGTCATGGCTGATTATTTCCGGTGTTAAATTCGTGATTTGGTAATAGAGTAGTAGGTAGATGCTCGGTGATGATTAACCTTTGGCGTGGCTAGTCATGGTCATAATTTGTAATATGTATGATGAATTATTAGTTAGATCAAGGAAAAATCATGAAATAGGCATAGTTTGCTTTAGTAACAGATGCTGACAGCAGCAGTGATGTGAGATTGAAAAATCACTAAAAATAGTAGAAATGGAATTAAATAATGAATAAATTATGTAATCGAAGCTTGATGAGTCTATTTCCATATGGAAGAAACGAAACTACCATATGAGCTGTATGTTAGGAGATAATTAAATTCTTGTGAAACAGGGCCAGAGCAATTTCTGGATCCCCTGTTTTGAATTAGAAAATCCACCGTAAATTTTATTGAGATAATTAGAGGTCGTGCCTTATATGTACAGATTCGTTATCGAGTCTAGTTTCATTAGAGACAAACGGTATAGACATTTAAGCCCTTTACAGGGAGATATGTAAATCGTAAGGTACAAAGGTCAGTGTAGTCGAACCTTGAAACAGGGGATACTTTAATGAATAAACTGTACTAATTGGCCCAACCAAAAATTCTACAAAAATTCCCCCTTATAGATATATGAGTCTAATTTCGGAGAAAATTTATGGAATTGGATTTTGAGTTCCAGAACTCAAGATATGATTTTTAAAACGACTACGATACAGTTAGCCAGCTTGCCTGGAAAAAAAAATAAAAATAAAAATTAATTAATAAATAGGGGGAAATAAATGAAGTAAGCTCGGTAACACCTCGTATTCGATTTCCGGTAACGGTCACGGGATTGGGGTGTTACAGAAATGCTGATATGTTATTCACACAATGGATGTATGAATCGATACCAGGGTCAAAAGCATGAGTTGATCTTACCTTTTTGAGAGGAAACTTGAATTTCACGTACAGCCACATAAATGATCAAGGAACGATATGAAGTTGTAATCAAAATTTCCAAATTTCGTTTCCTTAGTCAAAGACCAGACATCATACAAATCGTTCACACAAAGTTTAGGGTGCTTGAGTTTCCCACAAAACAAACCAAAATAGTAAATTTCAGGTTTGAACACACGAGTTTGTTTACTTATTCCAAAGTGTAACAAAGGTTTCATTTTTGTCATTAAGTCAAACATGCCGATCCAAAAGGAATTGTGCATATACAAAATCAAATAATCAAAACTCTTTACATTCATCAGGACAAATTTGCACAAATTTAAGGATGTCACACAAGGCATGTAACACCTCTCCCCCGTATCCGACGCCGGGATAGGGTGCGAGGCATTACCAGGATTTCACATTCACAAACATATTAAATTGGGTCATCAAGTTTCGCTCAAATTTAAAATTTTTCAAACATGTACATCTCGTTCCTTATTTAGGCCTTCGAGGCCTATAACATACCTAGGGGCCATTCGGGACAAAACCGTGAACATTCGATAACTTTGGGCACCTTAGAAAATTTCCCTTGCCTTAAAGTATCACACACCCATGCGAGTGGGGCCGTGTGGTCATACACGCCCGTGTGGCTTGGGTCACGTCCGTGCCCTTAGCCTGTGTGCAATACTGACTTTAAAAACACGGCCATGGCACACGCCCATGCATCCAACCTTGTGGACCTTAATAGGCTATTTTTCAAGCCTTTGGTCACCCTTTTTATCACCAACAAGTATTCATGTCTAAAACATTATCGATTCATTTCCATATTATATATTTACCACATAGTTATGACCAATTCATTTGGTCAAGAAGCATCCATCATGCATATATGTCATAATACCAATCATACATATCCCACAAGCATAAGCACATCATGGAATCAGAAGTATTAGAACATATCAAGGATAATTAGGGTTACATGCCACAATCACTATAAGCCACATCTCATGGCTATATGCAACACGTCAATATAAGCCAATAAATTTGGCTAATCATAATAACAGCTATCATAAAAACTAAGTCTCTATACATTCCACTCACTTGTCTACGCCTAACACATACATGTTAACACTCCGAAGGTGATAACCTAGTAGTGTGATGATGCCTTTGACGAACTCCAACCTCGAGCTGACCTGACAAAACTAAAAGAAATGGAAAGGAGGGAGAAAGCTTTACGCTTAGTAAGCTCGCATGAAAATAATAAGCAATGTGATAACATGTTGTTTTCATATTCTTTCTATTTATTTAAATTCCAGCTAAGTTGTTTTTCTGAGTCATAGTCATTTAATTATTTATATCTAGAGTTACGAAACTCCAAATTAAGATCCGTTAATTTTCCCAAAAACTAGACTCATATCTCTTCTTGTCATAAAATTTTCAGAATTTTTGGTCTAGCCAATATGTATAGTTTATTACTCAAAGTCTCCCCTATTTTTCTGTTTGATAGCTTCGATTGTTCTTCACTAAAAGAAAGTCAGATAATTTTCTTGTCTCTTTCTCCTGAAAGTAGACTCATTAAGGATTTCATTCATGTAAATTTTAACTCATAACTATTTTTGTAAAATTCTAGTGATTTTCCAAATTTGAGACAGGGGAGTCTAGAATCACTCCGACTCTGTCTCACAAGAATTCAAATATCTCATGATACAGAATTCTTTTGCTTTCACCGCTTCCTTTATGTAAAATAGACTTATTAATCTTTAATTTCATATTTTATTAAACTTATAACTCAATTTCCACTATTTTTAGTGGATTTTCAAATCGGACCAATGCTACTGTCCAAATCTGTTTTGGTACAATATAATGATCACTATCATAAGATCATTTCCAACTATCATGAACTTACCATTTCATGGATCCCTTACTCATTTTTCACAATGAAGCTCAATATAAAAGTCATAAGTTCTCATAGGCACACTTAATCATACCTTCCAAGGATAGGATAATTCCCTATCACATGCACTCAATCATCAAATTAATCTCATGACAATGCACCATGAATTCTTAGAGGAGCCCATTATTCATCATCTCATCTACACACATCAAGTTAATCCAATTGAGTTTCTAGGAAATCTTGATGGATTATCCATTTACCGTCAATTCATACGAATGATCATTTCAGGTATGCACTCCCGCGAACCTCACATCTTACGGTGGAATTACCAGTCCAGGCTAAATCCCCCGTATAGTGAACTCATAACCATTCCAAGCTAAATCCCTTATAACAAAAAACACGTTTGTTGAGCTTGGATCTGAATTACAAGTCCAGGCTAAATTCAGACCCTACTCAGATTACTCGTCCAGGCTAAATCCATAATGCACACATATTCTTTGGGAGGCTCGATCATTTAAGGAACACCTGTCCAGGCTAGATCCTTTTCATACTTGAGATCACGGATTAGCTGTCCGAGCTAAATCCCTACTGCGACACATGCAAGATCTCATTACACATGTCAATCATGGTTCATCCATTGAATTTCCCTTTTTTAACCTCAACCGAGACATTTTTCAACATAATATCATCAAAAGATGCATTTCTATGAAATTTTATGCCATTAATAAGTGCAATTATGATGGATTCATAATTCATACAATTCATACCAAATCAATAGAGAATTACATTTCAAGCATGGTATTGCATTATTATTAACACACGAACATACCTCGATCCAGAAACGACAATTTACCATTTTAGTCCATAACCTTGTATTTTCTCGATTTAAGCCCGAATCTCGATTTCCTTGATCTATAATATCAAATTTAGCCTACTAATTAGTCACACTATTCATATGGGTCTAAAAATCATATTTTTACAAATTTGCATTTTAACCCCTAAACTTTTGCATATTTGCACTTTTACCCCATGGCTCGAAAATTAAACTTCATCCTATTTTCTTATGTTTTATGACATGCTGATCATTTTTCCCTTCTAGGGCAACATCGTGACATGTACTCATGAACATTAGGTATTTTTACCGATTATGTCGTTTTACTCATTTTCGCGTAAAATCGCTTAGCAAAAGTTGTTTAACACGATTTCAAGCTTCATATTCTACCATTAAACATCAAAATACATGCATATCATTCATGGGTAAATTTTTAAACATAAACCCTAGCTCAAAATAATGTTATAAATAGCTAGAACATGTTACCGAGATTTTAAAAATGTAAGGAACTTTAAAAACGGGGCTCGAGATCACTTACAAATGAGCTTGGAAGCTTGAACCAAACCCTAACCATGGCTTCCATGGGGGTTTCAGCTGGTACAAGGAGAAGATGACCAAATTTTGGCTATTTTGGCTTTTTAATTCTTTTAATTATTAGTTTATCAAAATGCCCTTAACTTTAAAATATTTTATTACACCCATTTCATGTCTAGACACCTCTAACATGTAGAACTCAACTTTTTCACTTTTTACAATTTAGTCCTTTTGACCAAATTGAGTGCCCAAACGTCGAAATTTTTGAACGAAATTTTCACGAAATCATTCCGTGAAATTGTAGTCCATAAAAATATAATAAAAATAAATTTTCTTACGTCGAATTTGTGGTCCTGAAACCACTGTTCCGACTAGGCCCTAATTCGGGATGTTACAAGGCATGAGATGATTCACATAATTACCACAATCAAACAACTTAAATGCTTTTCGTGAAAACTCGTTATCACACAAGATCATATTTGGTGTTTGTCGATCTAATCGAACAACTTCAACAGATTATTCATCATAAAAAAAATTAAGAAAGAAACTTCTCATGCTTCCACTTAGAAGGAATGTATCGACCACAAACAAAGAATAATGAGTAATTGTTTCAAAATGAGGAGATCTTTTAAAAACGAAGTCATCGAAAATTTTATCGACAACTTTCAAACCTAGTAGCTGTGGCGCGGTTGCTAAAGATTCCTTACCGTTAAGCATTTGTGGTTGGATTCCACCTTCAGCCTTACCTTTTTCAATCAGATGAAAGCATCTCACATCAGGGAAGCATTGCAATTGGAACTTGTCAAATGATTCTTTAGAAACCTGAAAATGAGAAACAGCACAAAGACAACTCACATGTGGGTTAGTTGAAACAACACTCACTTTTTCTGGTTCTCTCTCATCTGTTCCACTCGTTTCTTTTTCTAATTCATGTTCTCTTTCAACAACACTCACTTCTTGCTCATTTTTCTTTCTTTCTTCATACTCACTCTCTTTTTCAATTTTCTTTTCTTAATCAATTTCTTTTTCTTTTTCAATTTTATTTTTCTTTTTCTCATTCTCTTTTTGCTCTCGTTCACACTCTTTTTCTTTCATTTCTTTTTTTTCTTTCAAATTCTTTCTCACATGATTTTTCGATTTTATTATAAGAGGAAGAATACAAGAAGGAATCAGAATGAGAAACTTTTCATTGAGAATAAGAGGAGGGGTCTTCATACAGACGATGACCATCTCTTCGAGATTGATTCTTCATGGATGAATAACTTGGTGTACACGAAGATCGACTTGTGCTTTCTTGTTTGCCACCATAATAGGCTTCAAACTCAAAATTTGTTTGATTTCGTCTCAAATGTCTCTTCCCAAATAATCAATGGAAGATTGTTTTCTTGATAGTCTTGAATCCATCCCTCAACTTGGTGAACTTTGCCCCTGTTGGGCTCTTGCTCGATGATCTCGCTTTTCTTGGATAGGCTTGATTTTTTGGTCGAGCATGCACTCCATCTCTTTCAAAAAAAAAACTAAAATTAAAATTTTGAAAACTCTTCCCCAAACATGATTTTATTGCTAAAAAGAAAAAAATGTTAAAAATACAAAACAGACAATAAATACCTCAACACAAAAACCTCACTAGTCACTCAAAAAGAAAAGAAATTGATATTCACTTTCACTCTTGTTTGCACTCGTTTTAAGGCTTTTTCGACACTCTCGAATTGTGACATCCCAAAATTGACCCTAGTCGGGATGTGGTTTCGGGACCACAAAACTGAGGCATAAAAATAATTTATAATTTATTTTGATGCCTATAATATGTGTTAATTCATGTGTGACATTTTTGATGTTTCGATTTAGAGTTATAAATGTGAATTTCACTAAAAAGGGCCTAGTAGTAAACATTGAAAGTATGATGGGGAAATGTGGGATGACTAGTTTATAATGCATGCAAAAATAAGGATTTGCATGTCAAATTTCCCCTAACATGAAGTGGCCGCCATGACAAGGAATCATGGGCTAAACATGTCATGAAACATGTTTTGTTGGTGCACTAGGAGAAACAATAAACAAATGAGTATGGGTAATAAAGAAAGAAAAAAAATGTGTGTGTGAGTGAAACCCCCCTTGCCGTGCATTGTGGAAGAGAAAAGAAAATTTTGTTCATCCATTTTCTCTTCTTTGGCCGAAAATACTAAGGAAAAGGGAGGATTTTTGCTTCATGCTTGGTTTAGAAGAGAACTAGAAGGAGATTTGGCTATACTTGCATCAAGATTAAGGTATGTTTGAGGTTGTGTCATGAGATTCATGCTTGTTTTGGTTGCTAACTTGATGTGCATGTTAGCCATGGTTCAAATCCTTGTTATGCCATGGAAATGGTATTTGGCCAAGGTGGATTTTGTGTTAATGCCATTGCATGTTAAATATGAAGCTTGTTAATGGTGTATGTGATGGGGATTGATGGCTCTTGGACTTTCTTTTTAGTATTTTGAGTGAGACATTAAGTTCTTTGCTTAATCATGACCAAAATGATGGTGTTGTGATGTATTCGGTCATGGTATATCCACAAGTATGATTCATGCATGTTGCATGGTAGGTAAGATTTGAGCTTTGAATATGTGTTTGCACATGATGAATTGGTATGACATATATACTATTTCAAGGTATATATTTGCTTGGGATGATGTTTTCGGTTATGTAGTACATGAGAGATGTGTATTGAGCTACAATATGTAATCGTTAGTTAGTAAAATGCATGCTGTTTTTGTGTGGTATTAAGTGCATAATCGGCCTCAACATGGGCATGCATATTCGCCACATGAGGGGAAATTGGTGTGCATGCATTCGGTTAGAGGCAAGCATATTGATGCCTATTCTTGGCTTAGAAAATTCGCTAAGAGGAATACTAACTAAGGTGTTGAGTTCGATTCATGATTTTGTACATATGCGACTTTGATGCCTAATGAGTAGATATTTATATATTGGCTAGGCATCTTGAATTCCTCTTCCGATGCTCAAATGATAAAACCAATTTATTTGTTAAATTTAGCCCAAGAAGCTAGAGGTGGAGAATCAAGCAAAGGCAAAGGAAAGATAATCGAGTAGTCGATTGGAAATCGTTTCATCCAATATAAGGTAAGTCATAAAGCATATATTTGGCATTGATTTAAATGATCATAATATATATATGCAATTGTGTTTAATGAATTGATGTGTAAGTGGAAATGTATGTGTATGGAATGATGCCATTGTTGAATGTATAAAGGTAGTAAAATGCATAACGTATTGGTCTTGGCACTAAGTGTGCGGGTATAAATGGACACGGTGACAAGATTGGCACTAAGTGTGCGGATTTAAAATTTGTACAGCACTAAGTGTGCGAATTTGATTATATAGCACTATGTGTGCGAGCTGATTATATAGCACTAAGTGTGCGGACTTATTATATGCTTTTGCATCACTATTGGCACTGAGTGTGCGATATTATCGAGTTGATCACGGACAGCGGATCGGGTCATTACCTCGAGCTCATGATGAATAGAAAATACGTCCATGCTTGGGGTTGAATTGGTAAGCCTTAAATCTATGTGATGATTGAAATTGTATGGTTGTGCTGGAAAATGAGTTAATGTGTGAAAAATACTTCGATTATCTTGTTGTGTAGATTATGAAATGTGGATGTATGACTTGGTACGAGATTGGACCGAAAGGTCCGAGGTATTATGGTATAGACTCGATATGGATGAGTACCTAGCCTCGCTTCTTGTACATGTTGTAGTGACTTTATTAGTGGATTGATAAATGCTTATGACTTACTGAGTTGTAAACTCACTCAGTGTTTCTTGTCACCCATTTTAGGTCACTGGGACTCGATCTTGTTGTGTGCTCGGAACCGTCGTTGAAGTCATCACACCGGCTGAAATCTTGTGGTATTGTTTTTTGTTGTTGAAGAACATTTGGCATGTATAGGCTATTATATTTTGTCGAATTGTGGGTTGTAAACTTTAAGCCATGTGAAAATGGCCTATGTGGTCGTCGAGTGGGATGCTAGAACCTATAGCCACGAGTCTTAGAAACTCAAATTTTGTTAAGGTGGCCATAATTTGTGTCATGTATGATGGATGATTAAGGCCAAGGAAAAATTCATGAAATTGGCATAGTCTACTGCAGTAACTGTTGCGGACAGCAGCAGTGAGATGAGATTGAAAATCACTAAAAATAGTATAAGTAGAATTAAATAGTGAGTAAATTATGGAACTGATCCTTGATGAATCTATTTTATATGGACGAAACGAAACGACCATATGAGCAGTATACTGGGAGATATTAAAGTTCTCGTGAGACAGGGCCAGAACGATTTCTGGGTCCCCTGTCGTGACTTTGAAAATTTACCATAAATTATCCAGAAAGAATTAGGAATCATGCCTTATATGTACAGATTCCATTTTGAGTCTAGTTTCATTAGAAACAAACGGCACTAGTATTAAAGCCCTGTACAGAAAGATATTCAAGTTGTAATGCGCGGAGGTCAGAGCAGTCGATCCCTGTAACATGGGTGACTTTAACTAATAAACTGTACCAATTGGCCCAACCAAAAATTCTAAAAATAAATCCATGGATGGATATATGAGTCTAAATTCAGGGAAAATTTACGAAACCAGTTTCCGAGTTTTGGAACTCGAGATATGATTTTTAAGGCGACGGTGACGCAGTTTTCCAGCCTGTCCAGAAATGCCAAATTGGTCGGTACTTTAAGAGGATTTGTCTCGTTAACCCCTCGTGTCCGGCACCGGCGTCGGTCACGAGTTAGGGGTGTTACACGAATGCACTCACACACTCTTTGCCTTTTACCACTCAAACTCCCTCTCTCAGTTTCGTATTTTGTCTCGTTTGGACTTATTTGCTACTTTGGGGTCGGTTTCAAAGTGGTTACAATAGATATATTGTAAGGGTGCAGGATAGGCTAAAACAATGAAAATTTTGATTTAGTGTGGTGATTTGGGGGGTAATTGAGGGTAGAATGACAATAGATAATCGAGATTACAAGTAAATGAATAAAACACAATGTTCCAACACTTCACTTTTTTTATACTCGATTTTTTTAATTTCGTATTTCTTTTTTTTTACTTCAAAAAATAATGCTAAATACAATAGAGAACTTGAATACAACTTATTTTTTTATTTCAGTTTTTTTTTACGAACCTAATTCGAGATGAATACAAATGTTAGAGATCCTCATTTTACAAGCTTTACTACCAAATGATGTGATCCAGCTTGGTTGAATGAGTCCAGTCTACGTAAGTTGCCCGATTGTCGACGAGAAGTTTCTTTCGGTTTCAAGAATGGGTGAATTTTGGTTAAGTATGGAGATGAATGTCGAAATAAGTTTAGAATGGGTGAGAAATGGATGAAATTTAGATAGATCAAACGTGGATAGGTCGATTTAGCAAGAAAGTAAGATAACTTAATAGTTGATGAAAATGGACGGTAGAACTTAAGCGTCAAGAATGATTCGATACTATATCTAGTATCGCCTCAAATCTTATATGGCTTAAGGTGAAGAATGGTTGGTAGATGGATAGAAGAACGCCACACCAAAGAGATGGTGATAATTTTTTAAAACAAGTTTGGTTGACGCCACTAGCAAGCTAGATAAGTCACTCGAGACTCGTACGAAAGTTGTGAGGAAGTAAACCTCACAGAAATAGAGTTTCATTAAACAAAATGTCAAAAGTCCTTTACAATCAGTTTTGAACCAATATTTATAGTTGAGTATAATGGCTAGCCGAATGGTCATTTTAATTCAGCTTAATGAGCTGGAAATTTCTAAGAAATTGCCTTGAAACTTCTTTGAAGCTTTTTGAACGTCCCTAGAAGCTTCTTCCATAAAAATCTCCAATGGATAGCTTCTAGGTGATGAACATCTAGCTGGACATTGATTGCAAGGATGGTAAGCTGAATAGCCTTTCCTATGTTTGGCCAATGGACAAAATGCTCTTTAATGGAGCTGCTTGGTTGAGCTAAAAGGTCTTGAATTTTTCATGATTAGCTTGGGCACTTCAATGGTTCCCAAAGTGTGAAAATCGAATGTGAATGGTCCCTTGGTGTGAATGCATAAAACTGATCAGCCACCCTAGTGTTAAAAGGATCTCCAGCAATGTGAACACTTAAAATGTTGCCTTGAAGAGCTGGAAGGTCAACCTAGAAGAAAGAAAGCATCAGCTCGCTTGGCCTTTGGCATACACGAAGGGTTGCTTGAAGATAGCAACCAGCAACTTACTTTGGGTATTGCTATGCATGATGAGGTGCTTGGAAGAGCTGAACCATCAGCTCCTATTATTGCCGTCCCAAGCACGCACCTGCACCAAATAAATTCAACAATAAATCAAACTTAAGACACATTAATTTTGGTTGTAGCTTAGACAAATTAAAAGCATGTAGAAATCTGGAATCATTAAATTTGGCTAGCTCAAATATATAAAAACAATTTAATGAGCTGATTTGAGCTAGGGAATTCAGACATGAGCTATGACAAATTGAATTAAAATAAAAACTAAAACTTTATTTTTTGGATGATAAAGATAATAAGTTGAAAACAAACTAAGTCTAACTCAAGCTAGCTTAATTAAGCTCAAGTGAGCTGAGTTGAGCTAGGTAGAGCTCGACAGGCTAAAGCTGAGCTGAAATCAGCTTGCAGTAAGATGCATGGAGTGTAACACCCCGTACCCGATACCGTTGCCGGAGTCGAACGCGAGGTGCTAACAGACTTAATTACTTTGTTTTCACAGTCCATTTAAAAAAAAAAATTCAGACAGGCTGGCTAACTGCGTCACTGTCGCCTTAAAAATCATATCTCGAGTTCCAAAACTCGAAAACTGATTCTGTAAATTTTCCATGAAATTAGACTCATATATCCATCTGTGGATTTATTTCTATAATTTTTGGTCGGGCCAATTGGTACAGTTTATTAGTTAAAGGCTCCCCTGATTCGGGGTTTGACTACTCTGACCTTCGTGTATTACTACTTGGATATCTCCCTGTACAGAGCTTCAATACTCATCCGTTTGTTTCTAATGAAACAAGACTCAAAGGGGAATATATAAATATAAGGTATGACTTCTAATTATCTCTGGATAATTTATGGTAAATTTTCAAAGTTGAAACAGGGGATCCAGAAACCGTTCTGGCCCTGTTTCACGAGAACTTTAATATCTCTTAATATACTGTTCATATGATCGTTTCATTACTTTCATATGACAATAGATTCATCAAGGTTCGATAACATAATTTATTCACTATTTAATTCCATCCCTACAAATTTTAGTGATTTTTCAAATCCACACCACTGCTGCTGTCAGCATCTATTTTCAAGGTAAACTTTACCTATTTCGTGGTTTCCATGGACTAACTAGAGTTTTGTCATACATAGGTCCACATATGATCATATTTAGCCATTCCAATGGCTGATCATTTGCCCAACACTTCCATTCCAGTCCATAGTCACATCATGAAACCATATATATATACATAAACACAAATGGTCTAATGCCATACTCCACTTCTACGAGCCATTTTCACATGGTGCATACACATACATCACAAAAAGTACTTGAAAAACAACAAAGGGTAGTCCTATACATGCCATATCCAGAGTTCAACTAAAAGAGTACCAAAAGGGCTTTGATAGTGTGGATGACTTGACTTGATGATCCCGAATCCGATAGCTAACGAACAAAATCTAGAAAACAAAGAGCCAAAGCAACGGGGTAAGCATTTTAATGCTTAGTAAGTTTCAAGTAATGAAATTGGCTTTAACTAAAGTATTACGTTCACATAGCTAAATGAATCACTTTATTAATACACATTCTCATAATCATACTTACTTCACACTTCATCAACATATACACACACAAGGTATCAACCTATCTAAGAGCCGAAAGTTCGTTAGTCGATTGAAAGAATACTATTTCAAACGAATCGACTTTTCCGATGCACATGCAAACATACCTTATCGTTTGGGTTTTTCGAGCGTATTAATTGAATTTATTACAGCACAAAACGCTCACCTTCAAACCAAGTTTCTTTGGAATTTAGCCGGATATAACCACAAGCACAATTGCCTTCGGGTCTTAACCCGGGTATAGCAACTCGCACAAATGCCTTCGGGTCTTAGCCCGGATATAACAACTCGCACAAATGCCTTCGGGTCTTTGCCCGGATATAATCACTAGCATAAATGCCTTCGGGACTTAGCCCGGGTATCATTCAAATGCTCATGCACACATATATCAATAATCACGACACATCCATATTTCACTTTCATTACTAAGGCTCAAACACAAAACATTTATCAAACCTTTCCAATTTCGGCTCAATAGCCACACAGAAAGAGCATGATTTCAATTGACTTTACAACGTAGTCCCTACGCACATTCGGCTATCCGCCATAATATGACAAATCATTTCAATATAATTCAAGTAGGGTCATTACTCGAAGACTTACCTCGGATGTTGTCGAACGATTTCGACGGCTATTCGATCACTTTTTCCTTCCCTTTATCCAACTTTGGTCCTCTAAGCTCTTGAGCTAATTCAAACAAATTTACTTCTCAATCAAACACATACATACGGCTACCATATACAATTCAAAAACCAATTCATTCGTATCATTTGTCCATATTTTAGCTTTTAGCATATTTGGTCATTAAAGCGACCTATTTAATCTTCCAAGCATTCATTTCAAATTTTAAATAAACAATGTCGAATGCCATTAAATTACTAATGCTACAAACAAACATATGCATAAAATTCATCCATACATAACCTATTGCTCATTCGGTCATTCATCTCTCAAACTTATCAAAGCTTCATATCAAACCTCTCTAGCTGATTATACGTATAAGCACATAATGCGCATTTAGCATTTTATTTACTTCATGATACATTCGGCCTTGGCATAATTTCATTAAAAAATCCCTATTCCATCACTTTTAAAATGCCAATGTTACAAGAAATGTTACCTAAATGCACATTCGGCAACTACACATACATAAGCCGATTTTCTTCCTATCATCCAATTTAACATGAATCACAAACCTAAACCCTCAATAGCTACTATGGCCGAAAGTCCTAGTCATGCCGAAATCAAAATTCCTAGCATGGGCTATCTAAAGAACTTGATAACTAGTTCAAATCTCAAACCATCTAACATACTTATCAAGTGTATACAATATTACCACCATTTTATCTCAAGTCATACTCATAAGCACATCCATCCAAACACATTCGTACTTAAACATCATTCCGGCTTAACACCCATATCACATTTACTCATTAAAACATGAAGAAGGTAACCAAATTTCTTCACTAACAACCATGGCCGAATGCTTCATTCACCACCCAAGTCCAAAATTTTAACATAGGCTAATTAAAGAACTTAGTAATTAACTTAAATTAAGCTAAAATTCCAAAATCTAACATGAATTACTAACCTTGTCTTGAGCTTAAGACAACCGAATGCTATATCCCTTTCTTCCTTTAAGTTTCGGCCAAGCTAGAACCAAGGATACAAGCTTTGTTTTCATTACCCTTTTCTTTTTCTTTCTTTTATTTAATTCCTTTCTTTTGCATAAAATAATAGTCATTTAATTAAGATTTAATACATATTATATATATGTGACCATCATGGCCGCCACCACTTATAAAAAGAAGGGTATTTGACATGCAAAACCATTGTTTTGCATGCATGATTCAATTAGTCATCACACATTTCCTATCCTACTTTCAAAGTTTACTACTAGGTCCTTTTAGTGAAATTCACATTTATAACTCTAAATCAAAACATCAAAAATGTCACACACAATTAACACATATTATAGGCATCAAAATGAATATTAAATTATTTTTATGCCTCAGTTTTGTGGTCCCGAAACCACATTCCGACTAGGGTCGTTTTAAGGCTGTCACATGGAGCTTTTAACAAGCTGGTCCAATCTTTTCCTTTGGCATGGAGCTCGTTTTCATTCCAAAGTTGAACAAATAATGCTGAAACATATTTTTTAAGGCGCTTAGCCCGCACTCGAGTTATGGGTCTTTTGGGAACTTCATTGGATCAGGACTAGGGTTCGTTGGGCCATGTGGCATAGTCACGTCATTTACTCTAAAGACTAAACTGCATGAAATGTAAACTAGAGGGACTATCTAGCAAAAAAATAATGGGGTTGATTGAGTTCGATGTGGTTCACCAAATATTGGACTAGGGACAAAAATCGCGTAAATTACCAAGTGGCTTCATTTAATCTTTCAATCTCAATTTTATCACCTTAGACGAATTAGGTCTAGTTTATCTTCCAATCTCGCCACTTAATCCAAGACTAACGAATGGATGCACGACAAGATTACCTTCCAGTTTCACTTTATCTTGATATTCCCTTAAAGCTGTCACTACCTAAGTTCTTAGTTCTATTCAAATTATCCCAATTTGTTATGATTTAGTCCTTTGTCCAAATATTTTAGTTAATCCACATCTCCATCAACCAACCTCCTTAAAGGTTTAGCTACACATGCTCAAGGTAAAGAAAGTAAACATAACAATGGAAAACAAGGCAGCCATGAAAGTAAAGCTTGAGATTTTTATGCAAAAAAGTTGAAATAGCATGAAACCAAAACATTTAACAGAGAAATCTAAAGTAAGAAACTTAAAAGGAGAAAGCTTTGACAAATTTAAAGTAAAATAAATTGAAATACATTATAATAAAGCTTAAGGAGTCTTGAAAGTAAAATGTAGGGACTAGAAATGTAAATAAACCTTACCTACAGTGTTTACCAACTTAACTAACATAAAGAACAACAAGAACAAGAAGTAAATGCATAAAATAAACTCTAATCTAAGGCAGAAGTTAAATGCATAAAAATAAACTCTAATCTAAGGCAGAAGAAGAGAAAAATAAAAACCCTAAAAAAAGTGCAGAGAAAAACTAAAGAAAACATATAGAAAACTAAACCTAAACTAAGCTAATGTGTGTCTCTCTCCTCCTTAACAATTTTTGGATTTTTTAAAGTGTATTATGATGACTTTTCTATGCCAAAAATTCCCTTACACAGGCCTTGTGTGATTGATGGGCTGGGTAAAAAAAATATTGTCTTTTTTGTCTAAGTTTGTCCCCTTAACGAATGTGATATTGTGATACCTAGAAGAGGATATCACAACATCTTGAGAAGTGTTAAAACTTGGGGTCTTCCTTGGAAGGTGGATATTGTGATACCCAAGGGAATATCACAATACCACTAAATGTAGTCATTGGTCTTCTATACGATCGGGGGTGTTGCAATCCTAAGGGTTGGATATCTTGATACCTTTTCCCTAGGTATCATCCTTGCTCGTTTTTGACCTCCAACACATCCCTACAACACTCAAACACACGTTAGGCCTCCAAATGGCAGTAGCATCCAATTTGGATAAAAAATTAGACAAGATTGAGATATTTTCACTTATTATCTAAAAATATGAAAGTAACGAAAACAATGAAAAACTATTCTAAAAACTCTATTTTTATTGAGAAAAAGCTCATTAAGTGTGTTAAAAAAGCCTAATTTGCCACGTCTATTTGTGGCAGATCAACTCCACCACACTCAAGTCTTTGCTTGTCCTTAAGCAAACACACAAAACATGCAAAAAGGCAACCATTGGACTACATTAGTTAATTAAGTTATATAGTTGTACAACAACAAATTTGTACAAGAATTTCTTCAAATGCAATTTAAGAATGATATCTAGCTAATTTTCTTACTCCTAATGTAAACATTATTAGTTCAAAAAGTTAAAGTGTTAGTAGAGGAAAAGGTAATGTAAATGAATCTATGTACAAATGTTATCTGTCAAAATAAATTACACGGATTGCTCATAAATATTTAAAAAGAATTGTTCATGGTCATTCTAACAAATGCAAGTTATATACAAAGTAATGTGCTGGAGACTTATTCGGGTCCCAAAGATCTTTTAGGCTTGTAACGTTCTGAGGTTGAGGTTGGTACAGATTCAACGAAAGTTCAGCTCAAAATGGTTTAAGCACTATGAATAGTATAGCACATGAGTGACATTGTTTTCAATTCCCCAATTTGATCGTTATATCTTATCACCTTATTTCTCCAATAATGTTGAAGAGACTTGTCAATATTAGCTCATTTTTGCGCACTATGATTTTGAGACTATTTTATGCTCCTTTAATTTTCTTGTTTTTGAGCATTTTTATACTTTGTTTGTTCTTTTCTATCACAATGCTTTTGATCCTCACTTTCATTTCTTTCAAAATTTTCTTTTCTTTTTAAGCACTATTTCTAGCAAAATGCAACTACGACCTAACTCAACCCCTCTTTACTAATCACTCGAGTACATTTTTGTGAGAAACCTCCAAAATTTTCCTACCTAACCCTCAATGTCCATGGCCTAACATCCATTCAATAGTGTGCTACAAAGTATAAGGACTATGAAGGGTTGAGTTTCAAACTCAATTTTGGCTCAAAGTTTCAAACATAGAGGTTCATTAAGAAGGGTAATATAAGGCTCAAATTTAAGAACTAGGGATAATGTAATGTTTACAGTTGATCCTTTAGGCTCAAGGCTATACAAATAATGCTTGAGGCCTTTCCCTAATTAGTCACATAACAACAATTCTTTTAGCATGCATCTATTTAAACGAACAATTAGCAATTCGAATTATTTATCTACAAGGATCCATATCTTTTTTTCATCCTACGGTACATTTTATACATTTTTGTTTCGATTATTGCCTCTAATTTATTATACCTATTAACTAAGTGAACTAATTAATCTACAATTAAGAGCAAGTAATTAACTAGCATAATTCAAAATTTAAAATTATTGCAATCTTATATACGCATTTAATATGTACAACTACTAACTTATTACTTATGCAATAACAAAATTAAAAACAAAGAAGAAAAATATTTTTGGATTTTTGAAAAATTAAAAACAAAAACAAAAAAATATTTTTGGGATTTTACGAAATTTTTTATTTGAAAATGCATAAAAATAAAATAAACACAAAATTAAACACACATAAAAACTTATGAGCACCCCTACACATGCAAACTACACATTGTCCCAAATGTGTACAAAATAAAAGTTAGGGGGTTACCAGACTTCTCTAGAATGAAGCATTAGACTAGCTTGAGCGTCCACCTCCTTGTTGAAGTTCTAAATATTGTGTAGTCTTTCAGGCTAACTCACTGCACATAAGTAAAACAAATAAAACAAATAATAGCAATGTAAAAATAAAAACGTCGAAAAATATAACTGAAGAGTGTTTAATAGTTTACATGCCGCATTAAAAATAAATAAAATGCAAAGACATGTAACTAATTTGAATCATTCGAGATCAACTCAAGTTCCATGGGATGTTTCCCCTTTTCTCTTATGTTCGATGTTCCAGAACCTTGTTTATTCCATCTCCTGGTTATTTGAAGTTAATCCCTGTTCTCGGTGCCAATACATACATTGCATCAATAATGTTTCAATATTTGTTAGGTTCGTTCTTCCTTCCACACCTTTCTTAAACCAACCATCTTGGCTTTTTTTTCCTTAATTATCAACCTAATTTTCAATGTATGTCTTCATCTTCTCAATTATTTCTGAATCATGACCTCTTGCCTCAACTAACTCATCTAGTTGTTTTTGAATGTTTTTGAGCATGTTTTTTTTTTATCTCTAATGTTGGTAAGAATGCTTGTGTTTGTTTTCTCCAAACTCAAGTCTTTGCTTCTGTTGTTCTTGTTGGATTGCCTTGAATTTCTAATATATCGAATCAATTATAAAATGCATGGTCAGTTGACAAAAAGGTTCAAGAGGTTCCATAGGAAGTTTCGCAACTCTTCACAGATATGTGACCACATGTGGGAAGAATATTTGGATTTTGTTCCTGATTATGCAATGTAGCATGAATTTGTAGATCCACATTCCTACATAAACTTGCTTCTTCTGCAAAATTGCAGTTAATAAAATTGCCTAATTAAATAATAGAGGAAGATTTGTGTACATCTCTTGCTCCCACCTGCCTCGTCCTTTCGTAAGATAATACACTATAGAATCAAAATATAGGCCATTGAAATTTTTCAGTTCTAACACTTCCATCTCATCGTCTACATAGAAAGGAATCTTATAATAATTGGAAATTATAGAGGGGGAGATCTCAACCTCTTTTCCCCTAACGTAGAGTTTATCATTATGAGAAAATTTCAGGTTAGCATAAAATTCAGGTACCATAGATGGCACCGCAGGTCTCTAAGGTCGGAGGCAATATTCTTTCCAGTGATGAAGTTTCATAATGTCCCAAAACTCCTTTTCAAAAGAGGCTTTGGTGTCAAACCCACATTTATAGATGAACGATTGTCCCAAAAGTTCTTTAATGAAAACTTTTGCATTAGCCGACACAAATTTTTGATTATCACATTCAAAGGGCTCATTCGAAGCATTTGAGGGTTCCATTAAGCTCATTTCCTTGAATAATAAGTTGAGATGAACCTTACAGTGCAATGAATGATTACTATGCTCCTGAGGCAGTGGTAGATGATGATATTCAATTGTGAGGAATATTACCCTCTCTTGTCCCAACTGCACTGTAGAAGAAATCTACAACAAAGGTTGAAACAAGTGGAAGAATTCTTAAGCTAAAGTTCAAACCCTAGAAAAAACTAAAAAGGTGTCTTTGAGAACCCTCTTATAGCTTTTGAGAGCTTTGGAGAGAAAAGAGTTGAAAATGTGATATAAAAAGGGAATAGAGTTTTAAGTAGGAAGATTTAGGGGTTTTGAAGCGTAAGAGTGTTTTAAAACTTTAAAAAAAATAGGCAGATCAGTAGGATATGACATAATTCGAGTATCGTGATATCCTATATTGGGTATCACAATACTGAAAATTGATTTCAAAATCCCCCTTTTTCTAAACTGTCAGTAGTATCGCGATATCATGTATTGGATATCACGATTATATTGTCTTCCCCTTCATCTATCAACTTTTTTCAAAGTTCAGTAGCACTAAGATTAATTCTAAGTGCAAACTCAGATGATTCATAAAATAAGGATTAAATTCATAATAAGGTGTCTAAAGTGCTAATTTCTGGGTTCTCTGTCATTCCACCGTAATGAAACTTCCATGATATTCGGGAAACCTTAATCCTTTGTTTGTTCATCACTTGATTAATTAGAGTATCCTTCAATAATGTCTACATTTGATCATGCCCCGCCTTAGGCCACTTCCCATGATCCTTTTCGAACCCTTTTTCCTTTAACTCCATCTCGCTCTTTTGCATTTCCAAGAGGATATTTAAAGGTGGAATCACCAAATCAACTTTCATTAAGTTCCCTTTCCTCTAAGAGACGTCTCCTTGAAGAGACTTGTCTTCAAATTATTCATGTTGAGGGCTCTTTTTTATGATTTCTGAAAAGGATAATAGCTCTTCTACATTTACTTCAACACAGTCATGAATTTCCTCTATTACATGCTCTTTTTCTCTGAGTTTTCCAATTTCTATTTGGTGTTAGGAATTAACCATCAAGCCTTTATGTTCTACCATGGTATTTCGAGCCTCCTTCTCCACCTCAACATGGTTAGATTTAACATGTTTGTCCATCGAGTCTCCGCTTAGCTTGGTTTTGCAAGAGCTCAAGGATCTGATTCAACTGATTTATGATTACTTTCATGTTTTCTTATCACTCTGGCATTCCATCATTGAAGGCATCATCCAAACCAAGATATTTTTTTTTATCTTCATCAAGCTCTTGTAAATAGCATGGGTTGTATCCCTATTCTGCAAAAAGATCGTAATTATCCCAGCTAAGTGCAACCTTCTCATTTGCCACATACATCAATGGCCCCTCAGACCATTTACCATAATCATCAAACATGACTTAAATTAATTATAAATCAAGTTAATTCAAGTTGTTTATCAAAACAGAAAAAGGAACGATCTTATCTATAACCTTGGCTATTTATCTCCACTTAAAAGTGTCCACTAAAAATTACTCAATCTTACACCATCTTCCCCGACAATAGTGCCAACACTTGACTAGCTGCGCACGTACATATTAAAATACTGAATTTATAAAATTATTTTCAAAGCCCAGTTTTAATGCAAGTGTATAGGTCAGTTATAATATTTATAGTGTTACAATGAAACACCGAAGTATTCCAAGGATCGAACCTAAAGGAAGAGGTGATTAAGCAATAACTAGCATAAACGGTAGAGTTGAAGTGGCTACTCATACAATTTTATAGTACAACAATTGATAAAAATATTGACTAGATTGCAAGAAATGTAAACTAGGTGGACTATCTAGCAAAAAACTAATGGGGTTGATTGAGATCGATGTGGTTTACCAAATATTGGACTAGGGACAAAAATCACGTAAATTACCAAGTGGCTCCATTTAATCTTCCGATCTCAATTTTATCAACTTAGACGAATTAGGTCTAGCTTATCTTCTAATCTCGCCGTTTAATCCAAAACTAACGAACGAGTGCACGAAAAGATTACCTTCTGGTCTCACTTTATCTTGATATTCCCTTTGTGACAGCCTTAAAACGACCCTAGTCGGAATGTGGTTTCGGGACCACAAAACCGAGGCATAAAAATAATTTAATATTTATTTTATTGCCTATAATATGTGTTAACTCATGTGTGACATTTTTGATGTTTTAATTTAGAGTTATAAATGTGAATTTCACTAGAAAGGACCTAGTAGAAAACTTTGAAAGTATGATGGGGAAATGTGTGATGACTAATTTAAAGCATGCATGCAAAACAATGGACTTGCATGTCAAATTTCCCCCCCTAATAGCTAGTGGCCGGCCATGACAAGGAAATATGGGCAAGACATGTCATGAAACATGTTTTGTAAGTGCATTATGTAAGGAGAAATAAAATAAGATGCATGGGTAATAAAAAAAAAAATTGTGTGTGAAGGCTCTCCCCCTCCCCATTGCAGTGAATAGAGGAAAAGAGAAGAAAAAATTGTTGTTCATCTTTTTTCATTTTCTTTTAGCTGAAATTCTAAGGAAGAAGGAAGGGTTCTTGCTTCATGCTTGGTTTGGAGGGGATTAGGAGGAAGTTTGGCCATACTTGTGTCAAGATTAAGGTATGTTTGAGGTTGTGCCATGGGATTCATGCATGTTTTAGTTGCTAGCTTGATGTTTTATTAGCCCATGGTTCAAATCTTTGCTATGTCATGGAATGATATTCGCCAAAGTGGATGTGGTGTTAATCCATTGCATGCTAAATATCAAGCTTGATAATGATACATGTGATGGGGATTGAGGACTCTTAGATTTTCTTTTAGCATTTTGAATGAGATACTAAGTTCTTTGTTTAACCATGACCAAATTGAAACGGTATGGTGTGGTGGTGTATTCGGCCATGGTATATCCATAAATACGATTCATGCATGTTGCATGGTAAGTAAGATTTGAGCTTTGGATATGTGTTTATATTTGGATATAAGCAACTTGAGATTCCCTTGCACCTACATGAATATATGTTTGCACATGATGTATTGGTATGACATGTATACTATTTCAAGGTGTATATTTGCTTGTGATGATGTTTGGTTATGAAGGAAATGATAGATGTGTATTGAGTTACAATATGGAATCGTTAGTTAGTAAAATGTATGCTATTTTTTTGTGTGGTATTAAGTGTATAATTGGCCTCAACATGGACATGCATATTCGCCACATGAGGGAAATGGTGTGCATGCATTCGGTTAGAGGCAAGCATATTGATGCCTATTCTTGGCTTAGAAAATCCGGCTAAGGAGAGTACTAACTAATGTGTTGAGTTGATTCATGATTTCCGTACATATGTGACTTTAATGTCTAATGAAAATATGTGGGCTAAGTACCTTGAATTCCTCTTCGATGCTCAAATGATAAAACCAATTTATTTGTTAAATTAAGCTCAAGAGCAAAGGGAGCTAAATCCGATAAGGGAAGGCAAAAGTCGTCGAATAGCCGTCGAAATCGTTCGACCACGTCCGAGGTAAGTTCTCGAGTAATGGAACTTAGATTATGATTTGATTAGATCATGCTCTTTGTGTGTGGCTATTGAGCCGAAATTGCAAATGTGATAAGTGACTTGTGTTTGAATTTTGCTAATTAGAATGAAATACGAATGTGTCATGATTTATTGATAATTGTGCTTGGCTATTTGAATGATGTCCGGGCTAAGTCCCGAAGGCTTTGTGTTAAGTGACCATATCTGGACTAAGATCCGAAGGCGTTCGTGCAAGTTAATAAATCCGGGTTAAGCCCGAAGGCATTTGTGCGAGTTACTAAACTCGGGTTAAGTCCCGAAGGCATTCGTGCGAGTTACTATAACCGGGGTTTGTCCCGAAGGCATTTGAGCTAGTCGTTATATCCGGTTAAATTCCGGAGGTATGTGATTCGAGAACGAGCGTTCTTGCTGTAAAAATTTCAGTTAATACGCTTGAAAAATTCCAGCAATGAGGTATGTTCGTATGTGCTTGAAATTAGTTGATTCCCTTCGAATGATATTCGCTCAGTCGAGTAATGAGCTTCCGGTATTTGGCTAAGATGATCCCTTATGTATGAATATAGGGGTTGGAATGTGAAATAAGTATGACATTGAGAATTTGTGCATACGAAATTATCCGTTAGCTATATGATTGCTATGCTTTTGTTGTGCTGGAATTTCTTGCTCAAACTTACTAAGCATAAATTGCTTACTCCGTTTCTCTGTTTCTCTGTTTTATAGATTTTGCTCGTTAGCTATCGGATTCGGGATCATCGAAGTCGAAGTCATCCACACTATCAAAGCCCTTTTGGTATTCTTTTAGTTGAACTCCGGATATGGCATGTATAGGACTACCCTTTGCTGTTTTTCAAATACGTTTTGTGATGTATGTGTGTACAGCCATGCGAAAATGGCTCGTAAAAGTGGGGTATGGCATTAGACTATTTGTGTTTATGTATATATGTATGGTTTCATGGTGTGAGCATGGACTGGAATGGAAGTGTTAGGCAAATGATCAGCCATTAGAATGGCTAAATATGAGTATATGTGGACCTATGTATGACAAAACTCTAGTTGGTCCATGGAAACCACGAAATAGGTAAAGTTTACCTTGAAAACAGATACGGATAGCAGCAGTGGTGAGCATTTGAAAAATCACTAAAATTTGTAGGAATGGAATTAAATAGTGAATAAATTATGTAAATGATATGGAAGAAACGAAACGGTCATATGAGTTATATGTTAAGAGATATTAAAGTTCTCGTGAAACAGGGCCAGAACGGTTTCTGGATCCCCTATTCCGACTTTGGAAGTTCATTGTAAATTAACCAGAGATGATTAGGAGTCATGCCATATATGTATAGATTCCTCTTTGAGTCTAGTTTCTAAAGAAACAAACAGAATCAGTATTGAAGACCTGTACCGGAAGATATCCAATTCGTAATGCATAAAGGTCAGTGTAGTCGAACCTTGGAATAGGGGAGACTTTAACTAATAAACTGTACTAATTGGCTCGACCAAAAATTCTAGAAAAAAATCTGTAGATGGACATATGAGTCTAGTTTCGGGGAAAAATTACAAAACTGATTTTCGAGTTTTGAAACTCAAGATATGATTTTTAAGGCGACAGTGATGCAGTAACCAGCTTGTCTGGAAATTTTTAAATGGACAGTGAAAATGATTAAGTTAAGTTTGTGTGCACCTTGTGTTCGACTCCGGTAACGGACTCGGGTACGGGGTGTTACACCCTTAGGGGTTTCGCTACCTAAATTCTTAGTTTTATTCAAATTAGTCCAATTTGTTACAACTTAGTCCTTTGTCCAAAGATTTTAGTTAATCCACATCTCCATCAACCAACCTCCTTAAAGCTTTAGCTACACATGTTCAAGGTAAAGAAAGTAAACATGCAATGGAAAACAAGGCAGCCATGAAAAGAAAGCTTGAGAAAACTATAAAAGTTGAGATTCTTATGCAAGAAAACTTAAATAGCATAAAACCAAAAGCATTTAATAGAGGAATCTTGTAACAGCCCATTTTTAGTCAAATCAGTTTGGAATCACAAATTTGAGGTCAAAATATTAATTTTATTATTAAATTAAGGTCTACAGCATGATAGTGTGATTATGTAAAATGTCGATAAGAAATTTTATCGTTTGAGTGCTTAAGTTGATAAAAAAGACTAAATCGAGTAAAGTGTAAAACTTGAGTTCTAATAGCTAAAGGTGTCTAATAGCTATGGAACTTTAAAGTGGAGGTCCTTATGTGGTAAATAGCCCATTAATATGTTAGTGGATAGTAATGGCTTCATAATTTTTAAACTTATGATAATTTTTAAGGTTAATTTTGGTAATTAGTAATTAAAGTTAAATTAAATAAAAACTGAAATTTTCATTCATTCATCTTCGCCAAACTGAAATTAGGGCATAAAGAAGCCATTTTTCATCCTTTACATTCAGCCAAGCTTGTGTGTGCAATTGGTGAGTGATTTTTGTCACGTTTTTAATGATTTCTATGTTTTCGGAGTCGTTATAACTTAATCTAGCTAGCTTAGGGCCTAATTTGTGAAACAGTTAAAAGTCTAGGGTTTTACCATTGATGAATATGTGTTTATTTTGATGTTTGATGATAGAAAATAAATGATTGTTGTTAGATAAACAACATTTGTTAAGTGATTTTTGATAAAATTGTCAATTAGGGATTAAATTGAGAAATGTGATAAATTTTGTGGTAAATGTGTGAAATAATGAAACTTTTGGGCTACTATAGGTCTATATGAAATTTGGCTAGTATGGGTGTGGACTCAATTGCATGAATTTACATTTTTATGAGCTAGGGACTAAATTGTAAAGAAGTTGAAATATTAGGTGTAAAAGTGTAAATTTGCCATAATATGAATTTTTGGACTGAATTGAATAGAATGTGTTTTAAATCAGTTAAATTTGATTATATAGATCAAGAAAAGCAGCGTATGGATCTAGATCGGGGGAAAAATAAAGTTTTGGATTAGTCGATCCTATCATTTTTATGATCGAGGTAAGTTTGTATGTTAATAAGCATTAATATAATTGTGTTTTAAATGCTTTATAATTGTACTGTTGATGAATACGATCTTACAGAAATGTTCGATGAAGATTTGGCAATGTGAAATCCCGGTTGAACCCTAGGAATAGATATGATACAAATGACATGTCATCAGGGGTTATTATGTTTGGGTGCTGGTCCATATGTTCCACTGGTGGCTGAGTTTTCTGGCATGAGTTGTAGATTCTCGTCAGCTTGTGTGAGTAGCACAGTATAGCTACGTCTCGACCGTCAGCTTGTGTGAGCAGACCCGTTAATAGCTCGAGAGTAAGCATTATATAAGATATGAGATTGAGATGGCTTCGGCCTGGTATTGGCACTTAGGGTGCGAGATTCCTGAGTATCCGATATTATTCAAAATGATTCAACACATATATCGACGAATTGGAATAGTATGGAATTGATACAAGTTACTACAGGTATTTACGTGAACTATAAAATCATTGAATTGAGGAAATAGATGGAATCCATGTCTAACCTTTGGATTGAATATGTATAGCTAGACTCTCACACATACTAGACTCTCACATATGCTACGTTAGTCCTAGAATTGACTAAATTATAGCTCTGATACCAATAAATGTAACACCCCTCACCAGTATTCAACGCTGAAATAGGGTTACGGAGCATTATCGAGCTTACAAAACAATTAAACATCCATTTAGCATACATTGTCTCAATCCATTCATTCATCATTCAATCTCTATCAATTTGTCCCTTATACGAGCCTATAAGGCACTAAACATGCTTTGGGAGTGATTCGAGACTAAACCGATAACTCAAGAAACTTTCACGAAACTTTGAATTTTTTTCTCAAAACAGGGGACACACGCCCGTGTGACTAGGACATGTGTCTCACACGGCCACCAAACACGTACGTGTCACAGGCTGTGTGGATATTCGAAATGGGAGCACAAGGCGATGTCCCAGCCTGTGTCCTACCCTGTGTCCAAAGAAGTGAGCTTACTGATTTGGGTCACACGACTAACCACACACTCGTGTGTCTAGCCCATGTACCCTTTGAAGTGGCCCCACACGCCCATGTGCCAGGCCGTGTGCTAGGCCATGCTGAACTTGTAGGGTATACTGACTTTTTCCACACGGCCAAGTCACACGCCCATGTGTGAGGCTGTGTGGAGCATACTGACTTGACTGCAATTTCAACACCAGGGGACACACGGCTGTGTAACATGATCGTATGTCACACACAGCTGAGACACACGCCTGTGTCTCTGTCTGTGTGGACAAAAAAATACTATTTACCAAGCCATTTTGCCACCTATTTTGCACATACCTATACAAGCTCAAATGGTACCATTTTAAGATAAAAATAAGTAGCCAAATATCATCAATCAATGTATAAATCATATCATATCTATTTCAACCATTTCAATACTCAATTCAATACCAATTCATTACCAACAATACAAGTCACAAATAAGCCACAATTTACCATCTATTTGCATACCTAATTCACATGTAAAATTCAACTAACTAAATCATTCCAAATATGCATTATCGTTCACCCATTTACAAGCACATAGCTTCCCAAATTATCAACATGAATCACACAATATAAGTCTATTACCAAACTCAAAATAGAACTATTAGCACATTTATAAACATCATTAAATTCATCATAATAAGTCATCTCAAATGGCCAAAATACATGTTCACCAAACATACCAAAATGACTAAAGTGTAACACTCCTAACCCGTATCCGTTGCCGGAACAAGGTTATGAGGTATTACTTGACTGAACAAAACTTCTATAAGGTTAGAGATACTTACCAGACATAAATTATCAACACATTAGTTCAATTATAAGGCTTCTCTAAACAAAATGAGCAAGCCATCTTCGCATGGCTATAATGTATACAAAGTCGAAATATCATTTTACCTATAGTCTATCCTATACATGCCTTAAACCATGATGATATACAATCTTCTCAACTCACATAATGACTCGATAGTGTGATGATATCTCCGGCTCTTCCAACTCGAACTAAAGGATAAACCTATAAGAAATGGAAAAGAGAACACGGAGTAAGCTTCAATGCTTAGTAAGTTTTAAGCATTGCAAACAATTAATTTACTTATAGATCAATTATTTCAAATTTTCAAGAAATCATTCCTAGGTAATTGCCATTTTGGGCAAGTATCCATGAACATAATGTATATTTAGCAAATTCATCTCACTTGAATCTGAACTCAATTAAAACCAAATATTCAATTCACAAATAAGATCATAAGAACTCGAAAAGCATCTCATTAACTAGTTTTAACCATGTTTGCAACAAAATCACAAATTCACTACAAGTTGTCTTCCTGAGCAACAGTCACTAAATTATTTATAACTGGAGCTAAGAAACTCCAAATCAAGTGCCTTTAATTTTACATGAAAATAGACTCACATATCTTCCATTCATCAAATTTTCGAATTTTTGGTTTGACCAATCAATACCAGATTTTTATTGAAGTTTCCCCTGTTTCACTGTTTGACTATTCTAACCACTCTTCACTACAAATCAATTTTCTCATTATACAGAATTCGAATTATGTTATCGTTTATTTCATTTGAAACTAGACTCATTAAGGAGTCTAAGTATATAAATTTTATCTTATAATCATCATTGTATAATTTACAATGATTTTCTAAAAATAGAACAGGGAATTCAAGGTCATTTTGACTCTATCTTACGCCACTTCAAATATCTCATTATCTACAATTCTTTTGCTTACAAGGTTTCTTTTATAAGAAACTATACTCATTAAGATTTAATTACATAATTTATTCAGCTTCTAATTCAATTTCCAAAATTTATGGTGATTTTCCCAAAATCACGCTACTGTTGCTGTCCCAAGCATATTTATTACAATTTGCTCTTTCACACATTCCTTGCATTCAAATTATCTAAACATGTATATCATGTCATTCAAGATCGAACTCAAATAACATAGGCATTAAAATGCTTCACTAACAGCTTTAGCTTCATTGAAACGAATAAAATACAAAATCAAATTCACATTTAATTTTCCACGATCGTAATCACCTAAAAATAAATCATATACTTCCACAAATCTTTCCACAAGGACCAAGTGTTTATATTTGAATATAAACATAGAATCACTTCACATAACTTCACACATTTACCGAATATATCACGATACATATATAGTCATAACACTTATTCACAGATGCATCACTTTATATACTTATAATTTAATTCAAATCAAATCACATACGAGTACATGATACGCACACGCCAACTTAATATGTAATGCACTTTCAATTTGTCAACTTAGTGTAGGATCTTGTAATTGTATACTTTTATCAAATTCATCAAGACTTGGCTCGCTAGGTATAAAACCGAAATTATGTTACCAAGACAAAGCTCGGGACTTTAGCCCAGATACATTTCAAAGACGAAGCTCGGGACTTTAGCCGGATACATTTCAAAGACGAAGCTCGGGACTTTAGCCGGATACATTTCAAAGACGAGGCTGCGGGTCTTTAGCCGGATACCTTTCCGGTGTCTTGCTTATTTATTCACATGTTAACACATTTCACATAACATATCACATTAGCAATTCAATTGCTTCATTCGAATATAAGCACAAAATGTACACCTACCCTTTAACTTTCGGTTCAATAATCATACACAAGGAACACAAATGTCGGAATCCTGTTGTAACATCCTGAATTTGGGGCCTAGAAGAGTTGGGTTTTGAGTCAGGATTGAATAGAAGAAAACCTGAATAATTAGAAAGTTTTAAATATTATCGTTATGAGAAAAAAATTATTTTATTAAATTACCACTAGAAAATTTTTTATTGTATTTATTATTACGGATATTTTAAATTTTATGAAATTTTAATTAGTATTATGAGATAAAATTATTATTATCGAAAAATATTATTGTATGTATGTTTGAAAATTTTTATGAAAATTATTATTATTTCTTGTATTATTGATATTTGAAATTTTATTATTAGATATATTTATAAAATTATTACTATTATTGGAAAGGAAGAAAATATTAGTTGTAGCATACGATTTTCGGGATTTTTTTGGGTTTTGTGATTTTAGTAAATCTTGAAATTTTCATGTTCTAAATATTGGAATTATGTTTAAATGTGTTAGTAGACCTTTAGAAGGCCTAAGACTAAGCTAAACACGGTAAAATATCAAGGTGGGATTTTTAAGTGAATAGGAGATTTGGTTAAGTGGGCTTTTAAGAAGAACTGCGTAAGTTATGACACAAATGAGCCTTTGGTAAAGTGGATAAGTGGACGCCACTAGGGAGCTATAAAGGTGGCGTGTAAGTGTTGGGGAAGACTTGGGATCGATTCCTTTGTTGCCAAATAGATGCATTTATTTTTTAAGTGCAGGAGGGTAAGTGTTGGAGTTCGTGGATTACGCTAGAGGAGAGTTGGATCAGTTTAAATGCTTGGATTAAGGAGTGATAAGGGAGAGATTTAAGGATTGGGATGAGGCTAGGAGTTAGCCGAATGGTGGGAATTGAAGAGGGAAAATCGGCAGGGGGATTATGAGGTTAGTATTTCGGCACTTAGGGTATTTTTGGTGCCGTTTTTCTTCTACTTTAACACCTTAGGGTTGTTTTTCCTCTCTTTTTCCTCTCTAGCCGAAACTACCACCTCCACTATTCTTCTTCTTCTATTTTTTCTTCTTCAAAACTATTCATCATACCGCTATTCATCAATACTTTTGCGAATCCATAAAAGCCGAAATCCTCGTGATCACCGCTTGTGTCGATTTCTTCAAAGCCGTGTTCTCCTATGTTCTTTTGTTTTATTAATTTACAATTATCTTTTCTTAACCCTAGATTCTCGACCGCAATTCTACTTCAAGGTTATAGCCCACATTATCATCTTCTTCATCACAAAAGCCGAAAAACCATAGAATTGGGGCTTATAGCGAAACTTTAGAACTCCGGAGTCGATTTTTACCATCGTTTGAAAGATAAATCGCACAGATTGCGTGGAGATCAAAAAGGAGTAAGGGGTAAGTGTTCATCATCTCAGATCTGGTTATATTTTACAAAGTTAGGAAAAGCCGAAGTCCCTAAAATATAGAGAGGTTGTCGAATTGGGCATGTGGCTCTAAAGGTTTTTAACTGATGTTTTCTGTCAATGATTAGTGTCTTCTTAAGTGTTGGATTGAAAGCGTGAATCATTGGAGCAATCGGATTCGGAGCTAGCTATCGATTTTGGCAAAAGGTAAGATTTCAAAGGCTTGTAGGGACATGGTTCGATCATGGGTGAGTTAAGTTTTGGAGTTTAGTGATTATGGTTTGTAAATAAGCACTGTGCTAATCAATTGTAGGATATCGGAAGAGATCTCAGTAGCAGTCGTCGCAAATCAGGTGTGTACCGAACACCCTTCTTTAGTTCAATTTAAAAGCCGAAATGCCGAAATTCCGGCATTTCATGGTCATGTGGGTATGCGAATGCTCTCAAGTCATAGAGTAATTGTTAGATCTAGCACCGCAAGGTGGTAAGCACGTTCGCGTGACGTTTTAGCGTATTTTGGAAAAAAGGGCTCGATGGGCCAAAACTGGGCCCAATGGGCTTACGGACCAATATGGGTAAGAGATGGGCAAATTAGCCTGTTAGGTAGATGGTGGAATCAAATTGCATAAAACCGATAAAATTACTGAATTAGCTTGTGCAAGAGCGTAGATCACTTAAATTACCCCTAAAGAGCAAAATTACCAAATTACCCTAAAGAGCAAAATTACCGATATACCCTTAGGGTTTTAAATTGGCTGAACTGTATGATTGATCAATGTTGTATTTTACATGATATGCTTTTATTAATATCATTGCATGGGGTTGGGGTATTAATGGAGGAAGTATGAAAGTGGTTCATCCACGATCGGAGGCTTTCCTCAATCGACTCGAATTTGAGTGCGTGCTGTCGCAAAAAGGTGTGTGGGTGGGTGGGTTGAGATATTCCCCACATGGTGTGTAGGGTTGGTACAGGCGGTGTAGCGGTTGGTGGGTTGAGTAGTCTCCCGGATGGGCTTGCATTCATTATTTCATTGATACTCATGTTATCGAACCGGGCCTATGGGCCACTTGTTATGTAAAAGGGCTAAGGCCTTGCTATCAGATTCGAAAAGGGCTTGACCCTCTGTATCTTGTTATCTGAATAGGGCTTAGGCCCAATGGGCTCGAGCTAAATTGGGCTTTGGATGGGTTTCAGATACACCGAGTTTTCCCAAACTCACCCCTTCCTCTTCCCTCCTTGCGGTGAGCCCTAGTTGGTGGACTTGGAGTCAAGGGATTCATAGTGGCCATGAAGATGGATTGCCAATTTTAAATAAGTTTAGCATTTAATTTGGATTATTTTATTTTTATTATGTTTAAAGTTGTAATAAGGCCGCTTTTTTAATTACTTATATTTTGGGGATTATTAAACGGCTAGCACTAGGGTTCGTTTTATAAAATCTACTTGTTTTAAAAAGATCACGATGACGCGCAAAGTTTCCATAAAGTAAATGTTTTCCCAAGAAAATAAATATTTTAAGCAAACGATTTGCAACCTTAATCATTTTCTTAAGTGGTCATAATCAAACGGTTTTCTCAAAATTATACAAGATGTTAGAGTGTGGGAATGGCGGTGTGCATGTCTAGGATTGGATCCAAGAGAGAGCTTGGTACTTAAGCAAATCCGACGGACTCACCTCCTTTTCTTCTGGTTTCCTACCAGTGCGCAGCTTCCATTCACTTTAACCTACCTTTAAAAGTGTCTTTACAACACCAACTCAATTTTTCCAAACTAAGTAATACTGGAATGTTTTGAACGCATCAATGTGGCGCATCAGATCCGGTCATAACGTCTAGGCCGGGTTTGGGGTGTTACATTTAGTGGTATCAGAGCTTAGGTTGCAACAACTCGACTGTGGATCGGGGCCGAAAATCTTTTCAAAAACTTGGGCCTAAAAAGGGTATTTTTGGAAATGGTAAGATTTTTCGAAGATGTTCAAGTTTTTCTATTTGTTAAACGGGTTAAATCAATAGTTTTAAAATAAAAGTGTTTTCAAATCAAATCTTTTTTCGATAAAACAAAAACATGGGTTTTATGGATCGATCGGAAGTGGCACATGAATCCTCGCACCAAGTCTGTAAGTATTTCATTCCTCTTATTACATCGTATTAAGATATTATTGTAGATAGAATCGAGACCATATCATGACATTATAACTAGGGCAACCCTAAAACTCTAGAATACCGAGATCAGTAGCTAGGCTATGATTCGTGAAAATAGAAACTTGAAAATACTATCTCGCATAAGACATGTGAATAAATAGTAAAATATTTGAGACCTTTGTAGATTATTTGATATGTGTCTTGGTAATGTAGAGCATTGATATGGATTCTGGGTAAGCAAAGTCGCCAACTTTGGGTAGCGAGAACTCGAGCTTGGCACCGAGGCACCGGCCGAGTTAGTAAGGAAAGTGGTAGAGGAAGTATTGGATACAAAAATTAAGGAAATTAGGGAAGCGCTTAAAGCGTGGTGCTTGGAGTGTAAGAAAAGGAAGGATTCTAGTTCTCTAAAACCAAGCCTCGTTCTATGAAACATGTTAAGGCACGACCAAACTATCCAATCAAGCAAAGATCGCAGAACGGACGTCATTCGGTGAATGCCATAGGAAGACAGGAGCATGTCGTAGATGTGGGTCCAAGGAGCATCGAGCTCGGGATTGCCAAGTTTATTTTATTTAAATATATGTTACGAGTTGTATGCGTGCTCGATAAACGTTTCTTTATTTCAAAATTGGATGTTCGGTCGTACTAAGAATTATTTTTAATCGAGTACAAGTGAAAGCATAGTGGTTTGACTTGAGTAATACGGTTAGTTGATAGTTTGAAATTTCGAGGACGAAATTTTTTTAAGGAGGGTAGAGTTGTAACATCCCGAATTTGGGGCCTAGAAGAGTTGGGTTTTGAGTCCAGGATTCAATAGAAGAAAACCCGAATAATTAGAAAGTTTTAAATATTATCGCTATGTAAAAAAAATTATTTTATTAAATTACCACTAGAAAATTTTTATGTATTTATTATTACGGATATTTTAAATTTTTATGAAATTTTAATTAGTATTATGAGATAAAATTATTATTATCGAAAAATATTATCAGATGTATGTTTGAAAATTTTATGAAAATTTTTATTATTTATCGTATTATTGATATTTGAAATTTTATTATTAGATATATTTATAAAATTATTACTATTATTGGAAAGGAAGAAAATATTAGTTGTAGCATACGATTTTCGTGATTTTTTTGGGTTTTGTGATTTTAGTAAATCTTGAAATTTTCATGTTCTAAATATTGGAATTATGTTTAAATGTGTTAGTAGACCTTTAGAAGGCCCAAGACTAAGCTAAACACGGTAAAATATCAAGGTGGGATTTTTAAGTGAATAGGAGATTTGGTTAAGTGGGCTTTTAAGAAGAACTGCGTAAGTTATGACACAAATGAGCCTTTGGTAAAGTGGCTAAGGACGCCACTAGGGAGCTATAAAGGTGGCGTGTAAGTGTTGGGGAAGACTTGGGATCGATTCCTTTGTTGCCAAATAGATGCATTTATTTTTTAAGTGCGGGAGGGGTAAGTGTTGGAGTTCGTGGATTCGCTAGAGGAGAGTTGGATCGGTTTAAATGCTTGGATTAAGGAGTGATAAGGGAATGATTTAAGGGATTGGGATGAGGCTAGGAGTTAGCCGAATGGTGGGAATTGAAGAGGAAAATCGGCGGGGGATTATGAGGTTAGTATTTCGCACTTAGGGTATTGTTGGTGCTTTTTCTTCTACTTTAACACCTTAGGGTTGTTTTTCTCTCTTTTTCCTCTCTAGCCAAACTACCACCTCCACTATTCTTCTTCTTCTATTTTTCTTCTTCAAAACTATTCATCATACCGCTATTCATCAATACTTTTGCGAATCCATAAAAGCGAAATCCCGTGATCACCGCTTGTGCCGATTTCTTCAAAGCCGTGTTCTCCTATGTTCTTTTGTCTTTATTAATTTACAATTATCTTTTCTTAACCCTAGATTCGACCGCAATTCTACTTCAAGGTTATAGCCCCACATTATCATCTTCTTCATCACACAAAAGCGAAAAACCATAGAATTGGGGCTTATAGCGAAACTTTAGAACTCCGGAGTCGAAGTTTTACCATCGTTTGAAAGATAAATCTGCACCAGATTGCGTGGAGATCAAAAGGAGTAAGGGTAAGTGTTCATCATCTCAGATCTGGTTATATTTTACAAAGTTAGGAAAAGTCAAGTCCCTAAAATATAGAGAGGTCGAATTGGGCATGTGGCTCTAAAGGTTTTTAATCGATGTTTTCGTCAATGATTAGTGTCTTCTTAAGTGTTGGATTGAAAGCGTGAATCATTGGAGCAATCGGATTCGAGCTAGCTATCGATTTTGGCAAAAGGTAAGATTTCAAAGGCTTGTAGGGACATGGTTCGATCATGGGTGAGTTAAGTTTTGGAGTTTAGTGATTATGGTTTGTAAATAAGCCTTGTGCTAATCAATTGTAGGATATCGGAAGAGATCTCGATGGCGGCCGTCGCAAATCGGTGTGTCAACACCCTTCTTTAGTTCAATTCGGCAAAAGCCGAAATGCCAAATTCGCATTTCATGGTCATGTGGGTATGCGAATGCTCTCAAGTCATAGAGTAATTGTTAGATCTGGCACCGTAAGGTGGTAAGCACGTTCGCGTGACGTTTTAGCGTATTTTGGAAAAAGGGCTCGATGGGCCAAAACTGGGCCCAATGGGCTTACTGGACCAATATGGGTAAGAGATGGGCAAATTAGCTCGTTAGGTAGATGGTGGAATCAAATTGCATAAAACCGATAAAATTACTGAATTAGCTTGTGCAAGAGCGTAGATCATGAAATTACCCCTAAAGAGCAAAATTACCAAATTACCCCTAAAGAGCAAAATTACCGATATACCCTAGGGTTTTAAATTGGTGAATCGCATGATTGATCAATGTTGTGTTTTACATGATATGCTTTTATTAATATCTCATTGCATGGGGTTGGGGTATTAATGGAGGAAGTACTAAAAGTGGTTCATCCACGATCGGAGGCTTTGCCTCAATCGATCGAATTTGAGTGCTTCTTTCGCAACAAAGGTGTGTAAATTTGGGTGGGTTGAGATATTCCCACATGGTGTGTAGAGTTGGTACAGGCGGTGTAGCGGTTGGTGGGTTGAGTAGTCTCCCGGATGGGCTTGCATTCATTATTTCGTTGATACTCATGTTATCGAATCGGGCCTATGGGCCACATTGTTATGTAAAAGGGCTAAGGCCTTGCTCTGTGATTCGAAAAGGGCTTGACCTCTGTGTACTATTATCTGAATAGGGCTTAGGCCCAATGGGCTCGAGCTGAATTGGGCTTTGGATGGGTTTCAGATACATGAGTTTTCCCAAACTCACCCCCTTCCTCTTCCCTCCTTGCGGTGAGCCCTAGTTGGTGGACTTGGAGTCAAGGGATTCATAGTGGCCATGAAGATGGATTGCCAATTTTAAATAAGTTCACATTTAATTTGTATTATTTTATTTTTATTATGTTTAAAGTTGTAATAAGGCCGCTTTTTTAATTACTTATATTTTGGGGATTATTAAACGGCTAGCACTAGGGTTCGTTTTATAAAATCTACTTGTTTTTAAAAAGATCACGATGACGCATAAAGTTTCATAAAGTAAATGTTTTCCCAAGAAAATAAATATTTTAAGCAAACGATTTGCAACCTTAATCATTTTCTTGTGGTCATAATCAAACGGTTTTCTCAAAATTATACGAGATGTTAGAGTGTGGGAATGGCGGTGTGCATGTCAGGATTGGATCCAAGAGAGCTTGGTACTTAAGCGGTCCGACGGACTCACCTTCTCTTCTTCCCGGTTTCCTACCCGTGCGCAGACTTCCATTCACTTTAACCTACCTTTAAAAGTGTCTTTACAACACCAACTCAGCTTTTCCAAACTAAGTAATACGGAATGTTTTGAACGCATCAATGTGGCGATCGATCCGGTCATAACGTCCGTGCCGGGTTTGGGGTGTTACATTTAGTGGTATCGAGCCTAGGTTGCAACAACTCTACTGTGGATCGGTCCAAAATCTTTTCAAAAACTTGGGCCTAAAAGGGTATTTTGGAAATGGTAAGATTTTTCAAGATGTTCAAGTTTTTCTATTTGTTAAACGGGGTTAAATCAATAGTTTTAAAATAAAAGTGTTTTCAAATCAAATCTTTTTCGATAAAACAAAAACATGGGTTTTATGGATCGATCGAAGTGGCACATGAATCCCGGCACCAAGTCTGTAAGTATTTCATTCCTCATATTACATCAGTATTAAGATATTATTGTAGATAGAACTGAGACCATATCATGACATTATAACTAGGGCAACCCTAAAACTCTAGAATACCGAGGCAGTAGCTAGGCTATGATTCGTGAAAATAGAAACTTGAAAATACTATCTCTGCATAAGACATGTGAATAAATAGTAAAATATTTGAGACCTTTGTAGATTATTTGATATGTGTACTGGTAATGTAGAGCATTGATATGGATTCTGCGGGTAAGCAAAGTCTGCCAACTTTGGGTAGCGGTAACTCAAAGCTTGGTACTGAGGCACTGGCCGAGTTAGTAAGGAAAGTGGTAGAGGAAGTATTGGATACAAAATTAAGGAAATTAGGGAAGCGCTTAAGCGTGGTGCTTGGAGTGTAAGAAAAGGAAGGATTCTAGTTCTCGTAAAACCAAGCCTCGTTCTATGAAACATGTTAAGGCACGACCAAACTATCCAATCTGCAAAGATCGCAGCGGACGTCATTCGGTGAATGCCATAGGAAGACAGGAGCATGTCGTAGATGTGGGTCCAAGGAGCATCGAGCTCGGGATTGCCAAGTTTATTTTATTTAAATATATGTTACGAGTTGTATGCGTGTTCGATAAACGTTTCTTTATTTGAAAATTGGATGTTCGGGTCGTACTAAGAATTATTTTTAATCGAGTCTTGTGATGAAAGCATAGTGGTTTGACTTGAGTAATACGGTTAGTTGATAGTTTGAAATTTCGAGGACGAAATTTTATTTTAAGGAGGGTAGAGTTGTAACATCCTGAATTTGGGGCCTAGAAGAGTTGGGTTTTGAGTCCAGGATTCAATAGAAGAAAACCGAATAATTAGAAATTTTAAATATTATCGCTATGAGAAAAAATTTATTTTATTAAATTACCACTAGAAAATTTTTACTATATTTATTATTACGGATATTTTAAATTTTTATGAAATTTTAATTAGTATTATGAGATAAAATTATTATTATCGAAAAATATTATCAGATGTATGTTTGAAAATTTTATGAAAATTTTTATTATTTCTTGTATTATTGATATTTGAAATTTTATTATTAGATATATTTATAAAATTATTACTATTATTGGAAAGGAAGAAAATATTAGTTGTAGCATACGATTTTCGGGATTTTTTTGGGTTTTGTGATTTTAGTAAATCTTGAAATTTTCATGTTCTAAATATTGGAATTATGTTTAAATGTGTTAGTAGACCTTTAGAAGGCCCAAGACTAAGCTAAACACGGTAAAATATCAAGGTGGGATTTTAAGTGAATAGGAGATTTGGTTAAGTGGGCTTTTAAGAAGAACTGCGTAAGTTATGACACAAATGAGCCTTTGGTAAAGTGGCTAAGTGATGCCACTAGGGAGCTATAAAGGTGGCGTGTAAGTGTTGGGGGAAGACTTGGGATCGATTCCCTTTGTTGCCAAATAGATGCATTTATTTTTTTAAGTGCAGAAGGGGTAAGTGTTGGAGTTCGTGGATTACGCTAGAGGAGAGTTGGATCGGTTTAAATGCTTGGATTAAGGAGTGATAAGGGAGAGATTTAAGGGATTGGGATGAGGCTAGAGTTAGCGAATGGTGGGAATTGAAGAGGGAAAATCGGCAGGGGGATTATGAGGTTAGTATTTCGGCACTTAGGGTATTGTTGCTGCCGTTTTTCTTCTACTTTAACACCTTAGGGTTGTTTTTCCTCTCTTTTTCCTCTCTAGCCGAAACTACCACCTCCACTATTCTTCTTCTTCTATTTTTTCTTCTTCAAAACTATTCATCATACCTGCTATTCATCAATACTTTTGCCGAATCCATAAAAGTCGAAATCCTGTGATCACTGCTTGTGCCGATTTCTTCAAAGCTAGGTTCTCCTATGTTCTTTTGTTTTTATTAATTTACAATTATCTTTTCTTAACCCTAGATTCCTGACCGCAATTCTACTTCAAGGTTATAGCCCCACATTATCATCTTCTTCATCACACAAAAGCCGAAAAACCATAGTATTGGGGGCTTATAGCCGAAACTTCAGAACTCCGGGAGTCGAGTTTTTACCATCGTTTGAAAGATAAATCTGCACCAGATTGCGTGGAGATCAAAAAGGAGTAAGGGTAAGTGTTCATCATCTCAGATCGGTTATATTTTACAAAGTTAGGAAAAGCCAAGTCCCTAAAATATAGAGAGGCATCAAATTGGGCATGTGGCTCTAAAGGTTTTAATCGATGTTTTTCGTCAATGATTAGTGTCTTCTTAAGTGTTGGATTGAAAGCGTGAATCATTGGAGCAATCGGATTCGAGCTAGCTATCGATTTTGGCAAAAGGTAAGATTTCAAAGGCTTGTAGGGACATGGTTCGATCATGGGTGAGTTAAGTTTTGGAGTTTAGTGATTATGGTTTGTAAATAAGCACTGTGCTAATCAATTGTAGGATATTGGAAGAGATCTCGATAGCGATCGTCGCAAATCGGTGTGTCTAGAACACCCTTCTTTAGTTCAATTCAAGAAAAGTTTAAATGTCAAAATCCGGCATTTCATGGTCATGTGGGTATGCGAATGCTCTCAAGTCATAGAGTAATTGTTAGATCCGGCTTCGCAAGGTGGTAAGCACGTTCAGCGTGACGTTTTAGCGTATTTTGGAAAAAGGGCTCGATGGGCCAAAACTAGGCCCAATGGGCTTACGGACCAATATGGGTAAGAAATGGGCAAATTAGCTCGTTAGGTAGATGGTGGAATCAAATTGCATAAACCGATAAAATTACTGAATTAGCTTGTGCAAGAGCGTAGATCATGAAATTACCCCTAAAGAGCAAAATTACCGAAATTACCCCTAAAGAGCAAAATTACCGATATACCCCTAGGGTTTTAAATTGGCTGAACTGCATGATTGATCAATGTTGTATTTTACATGATATGCTTTTATTAATATCATTGCATGGGGTTGGGGTATTAATGGAGGAAGTATCGAAAGTGGTTCATCCACGATGGAGGCTTTGCCTCAATCGACTGAATTTGAGTGCGTTGTCGCAATGTGTGTGTAATTTGGGTGGGTTGAGATATTCCCACATGGTGTGTAGGGTTGGTGCAGGCGGTGTAGCGGTTGGTGGGTTGAGTAGTCTCCCGGATGGGCTTGCATTCATTATTTCGTTGATACTCATGTTATCGAACCGGGCCTATGGGCCACACTTTGTTATGTAAAAGGGCTAAGGCCTTGCCATGTGATTCGAAAAGGGCTTGACCTCTGTATCGTTATCTGAATAGGGCTTAGGCCCAATGGGCTCGAGCTGAATTGGGCTTTGGATGGGTTTCAGATACACCGAGTTTTCCCAAACTCACCCCCTTCCTCTTCCCTCCTTGCGGTGAGCCCTAGTTGGTGGACTTGAGTGGCGGGATTCATAGTGGCCATGAAGATGGATTGCCAATTTTAAATAAGTTTAGCATTTAATTTGGATTATTTTATTTTATTATGTTTAAAGTTGTAATAAGGCCGCTCTTTTTAATTACTTATATTTTGGGGATTATTAAACTGGCTAGCACTAGGTTCGTTTTATAAAATCTACTTGTTTTTAAAAAGATCACGATGACGCGCAAAGTTTCATAAAGTAAATGTTTTCCAAGAAAATAAATATTTTAAGCAAACGATTTGCAACCTTAATCATTTTCTTAAGCTGGTCATAATCAAACGGTTTCTCAAAATTATACAAGATGTTAGAGTGTGGCAATGGCGGTGTGCATGTCTAGGATTGGATCCAAGAGAGAGCTTGGTACTTAGCAAATCAACGGACTCACCTCCTCTTCTTCCCGGTTTCCTACACAGTGCGCACTTCCATTCACTTTAACCTACCTTTAAAAGTGTCTTTTACAACACCAACTCAGCTTTTCCAAACTAAGTAATACGGAATGTTTTGAACGCATCAATGTGGCGCATCAGATCCGGTCATAACGTCCAGGCCGGGTTTGGGGTGTTACACCTGTGTCATGACATATGTATCCTAACTATTCCTAAGATTCATACAGGGCTTTCGAACGTCGTAACTCGGTCAAATCGAAAGCTCGAACATAGTTTTCAAACTCATACACATTCAGCATTTACAAGTAAAAATTCATATATTATATACCAGCATATATACTTAACATTTAACTACATTTAGGCATGTGTATTTGCTTATAAACTTACCTCAGACGTCGTAAAACGGGACGGAGCTGCTAGTCGACAACTTTCGTTTTTCCCTAGTCCAAATCCGATTTCTTTGGATCTAAAAATATTCAAATTAAGCTCATTAAAACATATTTTCATTCAATTTAGTTCAAAAACACATAATGGGCAAATTACCATTTTACCCCTGACATTTACAATTTTTACAATTTAATCCCTATTGCACAAAACACAAAATATACAAAATTTCAATATACTCATGTTAAATAATTTTACCCATACCCATACAAGTCTATATATTTCATCAATTTCATATTTTAGTCTCTCAAATTTTTATTTTTGCAATTAAGTCCTAATTACTCAAAATCATCAAAATTCCAATACAAAAATATGTTAACCCAACACCTATCTTTCATATTTCACCATCAAACCATAAAAATCACAAGCTTCCATCAATGGCATAACTCAAAATATTCATCAAAATTCAAATTTTAAGCATGGGTTTTGAAGTACTCGAAGCAACGATCTCAAAAACGTAAAAATTATCGAAAACCGACAAAGAACGAACCTTGGATTTGAGCTTGGGAGTTGGCCGAACCTAAGCTTCCCTTATTTCTTTTTCTTTTCTTTTGTTTTGGCATGGGTGAAATAAAACATATGCCCACTCATATTTTACTTTATAATATCTTTTATATTATAAAGCTTATAATTTTTTAGTTTTTTACATTTGAAATAATAATAAAATCATATAATATATATATATCCTTTACCAACCAAACAATAAGCTAATGCACATGATATGGCTTTCACGTTTATGTCTTATAATATATATTACACCTTAATATAAAATAATATTTAATTTACACACACATATATATCTTTAATAAAATATTATAAAACCATATGGTATATACTTACCACCGCTCCACTAGTAATCAAATGACTAATTACAACTTAAATACTTCAATTTAAAAAGCCACTAACAATTCGGCCCTTATACTATAAACCATCAAATTTTCTTTTTACATGATTAAGTCCTTTTATTTAATCGGATACCCAAACGATAAAATTAAAACAACAAAATTTTATAGATATAAATTCACACATAATAAACACATAAAATAATTTTTAAATATTTTTCTGGCTCGGATTTGTGGTCTCGAAACCACTGTTCCAAATAGGGTCTAAACTGCGCTGTTACATAAAGCCTATACACGGTATATACCATATTTACAAAACTTCAAAAGTACCAAAATAGATGTCCGATAGTGCAATGAAGTTCTTGAAAATCCCCAAATCCGAGCTAGCTTCAAAATACTATAAAACATAGAAAAATAAACAAAGTAAGCTATAAAGCTTAGTAAGTTCGTATGTAAAAATGAAGTAATCTCATCATTCATTAACATTTCTAAATAGATGACATAAATTGCATTAAAACATCAATCACTAAATTAACATAAAGTTCTCAATTTCCATTAGCTTTTTATTCGAATAGTTTTCAGTACATACCTATTCCGATATGTATCTATTTCTCACCAATTCTCTTACCAAACCACTCCTGCTTGTAAATGCCTACAGTACGAGTACATTCATTTTTTGATGCCATAGTCCAACTATGGTATTACGCATCTATTGCCATGGCCTTGCCGTGGTCTTACATTCACATGCCATAACCCGGTATGGTCTTATTTTCTAATTTTCCCTAGTCCTGCTATGGTCTTATTCAGCAACTTGTCTACTTAAATTGTACATTTAAATTAAGTACTACATATTTAGCTATAGAATAATTACAATCTCAATACCATCCCTCAATTGAATAAATACTCATTTAAGTTCAATTATACGAACTTACCTCATGTACAGAATGACGGCACGAACCGACTATTCAATCACTTTGCTTTTTCCCTAATCTAATTCTGAATTCCTCCTTTCTTGATCTATAAGTAATCAAAATCAGGTTATTTATTCAATTCAATCCTAAATATGCATTTGAGCTATTTTACACTTTAGCCCCTAAACTTTCACATTTTAACAATTTAGTTTTTATTACAAAAATCACAAATTCATGAAATTCAAGACTAACCCATGCTAGCTGAATTACCATTATACCCCTAGCAGTCTATATTTATCATTTATTTTACAATTCCACCACATAATTTACACATTTCTCAATTTAGTCCTTATTTTGCATTTTTCTCAAAAATCACTTAACAAAACTTGTATAACTATCATCAAACATTCAAAATCTATCATTAAACATCAAAATACATGCTTATTCATTAATGGAAACTTTTTAGAGTTTTAATAGTGTTGCAAATTAGTCCCTGGGCTTGCTAGACTTAGCTGCAACGATCACAAAAACATAAAAATCATCAAAAAGGGACAAAAACCATACCTTAATTAGTTATACAAGCTTGTACGAACTTATTCTTGGTTACTTTAGGTTAAAATCGACTATGGTTGATAAAATGAAGAAGATGGATGTTATTTTACTAGTTTTAATTATAATTAATTACCAAATTACTATTATAACATTTAAAAACTTTAATAATTACACAAAATACCAAGCCACTATCATCCACTAATATTTTAATGGGTTATTTACCACATAAGGAACTTAACTTTAAGGTTCTATAGCAATTAGACACCTGATCGCGAGGTTTCGTTATAGGTTTTAAATATTTATAATTACTCGTTCTTCAACAAACTATTATCACGATGTAGGAAAGTGTACCTATCCAACAGTAGTATAGTTTTAGCAAGACCGAATTGTTGAACCCAAAGGAACTAAAAGTACTAGTAATGACTGTCTTTTTATTATCTAGCCTAAGAATAAAGAGGTTTTATTTTAATTAAATAATTATCCAAAACTAAGAACTTACAGAGAAAAGAATTGGGGAATTACTTTTGGAAAAATCAATTGAATGAAGACAATACCTAAGGAAAAATCCACCTAGACTTTACATGTTATTCTGGCTCCGAATCAGATGATTTATTCATTCAACTTGTTCTGTAGAGATCCCTAAGTTATGTTATTATCCCTATTCAAGACTAATAACGTCTAATCCCTAGATTGAATAACCGAGACTTTTCTCTAATTAACACTCTAGGGTTACATTAACTCGATCTATGGATCCCCTTATTAGGTTTCACCCTAATCCGGAAAAATCTTGTCACCCTATTTCTAGGCGCGCAATCAAATCCGCTTAATTATGAAAAAAGTATTTTTAGACAGGGTCTATTCCTCCTCTGAATAAGAGCATGTCTTGAATCAGTATCCTAGGATATCAAAACAAGAATTAAGAACACATAATTAATAACAAGTTAAATATTTATCATATGATTCAGAAAATAATAACAAGATTCGTCTTAGGTTTCATTCCCCTTAGGTATTTAGGGGTTTTAGTTCATAACAAAATAAGAAAACATCTCAGAAGAATAAAGAATACACAAAACATAAAGAAAACCCCAAACTCCTGAAAGGAAATTGAGGAGAGATCTTCAGTCTTGATGATGAATCTGACTTCCGAGATGGATCAATCAGCTTCCTTAGAGTAATTCCTTAGCCCTTCTTCTCCGTCGCCTTTTCCTTCTCTTCTAAGGTGTATTTATAGGCTTTGGAATGCCTAGAAGCCCTCAAAAGTGGCCTTTTCTGAATTGGACTTAACTTGGGCTCGGCAGGGACACGCCCGTGTGTGATTACTTCAGTCCGTGTTTGAGCCTGTTAGAATGGCACTGGCGTGTGCTATACCTGTGTGAGTCGTGCTCTAATTCTACCAGATTGACACGGCCGTGTGGTCTACCCGTGTGAGGAGGTCCAGGCCATGTTGATTTCGTACTTTGGCCCATTTTCTCCGTTTTTGGCCCATTTCTCGTTCCTTTCGCTCTCCTATGCTCTCCTAAGTATAAAGCATGAAATTAAAGCATAGGAGCATTGAATTCACCAACTCTAATGAGAAATCATCCATAAAATGCATTAAACATGGGGTAAAAATATGTATAATTTACGGTTTATCAAATACCCCCACACTTAAGCATTTGCTTGTCCTCAAGCAAAATTTTCAACTCATAATCAAAATAAATTCTTCTCAACTTATAATTTCTTTCGATAATATCTCACATTAATCCATAAGTAATCATACATTGAGAATTCAACTAAAAGAACATTAAAGTTTCAAACATTCCAAGTTGAGTATTTAGTCATGCAAACTTAGGTACTTCCCTTCATCTAAGTAATTACCTTTGATTCAGAATATCACAGAGTTTCACATCCTCACTAAAGGTTCACTCAAATCACTCGAGGTGTTTAAGGACAATATATGAAACACTAAATAGTCAATAATGAAAAGTTATTGCCATAGGCTTGCATCGACCACGGCCGTATCGCACGGCTTGAAGGGTGATCGTTTCGTCTCCCACACAAAGTGTAAGCTCACCTGTGCCAACATCAATAATTGTTTTAGAAGTTGCTAAAAAGGGCTTCCCTAAAATCGAAGGGGTGTTATTATCCTCCTCTATGTCTAGAGCAACGAAATCAACAGGAAATATGAACTTATCTACTTTCACTAGTACATCTTCAATAATACCCCTAGGAAATCTTATAGTTTTATCTGCCAATTGAATGCTCATCCTAGTTTGTTTAGGTTTCCCAAGACCTAGTTGCTTTAACATTTTGTAAGGCATGATGTGAATACTAGCCCCTAAATCAGCTAATGCATGACTTATATCTAAACTACCAATTAAGCAATGAATTGTAAAACTCCCTGGATCTTTCAATTTGTGGGCGACTTATTCGTAGAATAGTGAAGCGATCTGCTTAGCTCTACATGCGACACTTCATCCAACTTCTGCTTATTTACTAAAAGCTCTTCTAAAAATTTCATTGCATTTGGCATCTACGACAAAGCTTCAATAAACGGTAACTTAATATGTATTTTTTTTTAAAAGTTTGAGGAATTTATTAAATTGTTCATCTGAGCTGTCTTTCCTTGTCGCGTTAGGGGATGGGACACGAGGTCTATATTCTTCATTCACTGTTTTGTTATGACTTACCTCACTTTTACCTTTGCTCACCACAGTTTCTTGCATCAATTCTGGCTCAAGTACAATGAATCCTTCCTTATCTTGAGTACTAATTGCGTTGAGGTGTTCCCTTGGATTAGGTTCAGTATTACCTAGTAAGCTACCTTGTGGTCGTTCGGAGATTAGTTTGGATAGCTAGCCTATCTGAGTTTCGAGCCCTTGGATCGAAGCTTGTTGATTCTTAGGTGTTGTCTCGGTATTTTGGAAACAGGTTTCTAATACCGAGATAAATTTAGAAAGCATCTCTTCAAGGTTTGGTTTCTTCTCTTGTTGATAAGGTGGTTGTTGGAAACCCTGAGGATTTTGTGGCTTTTGATTCCCTTAACCACCCCAAGAGAAATTTGGGTGGTTCTTCCAACCTGCATTATAAGTATTACTGTATGGGTTATTTTGAGATCTAAAGTTATTGTTACCCATATAGTTGACTTGTTCCTCTTCGGTTGTAGGATTGAAGGATTGATATTCTGTATGCACACCTCCTCCACTTGAGTCACACCTCATTACTGGATGTACCTGCGTAGAACCAAGTAAACCATCAATCTTTTTATTGAGAAGTTGTACCTGATTTGACAGCATAGTAACTGAGTTGACGTTATAAATGCCGGCTGTTTTTGTTGGCTTAGTCCTCATGACTTGCCACTGAAAATTATTCAGTGAAATTTCTTCAATGAATTCATAAGCCTCTTCATGTGTTTTGTTGTTGATGGTTCCTCCAGCAGCTATGTCAATCATCTGTCTTGTCGAGGGATCACACCATTGTAAAACATTTGAATTTGCAGCCATAGAGGTAACCCATGGTGAGGGCACCTTCACAATAGATCCTTATATCTCTCCCATGCATCGTAAAGTGTTTCTAAGTCCATCTGTACAAAAGAAGAGATATCATTATGTAACTTAGCCGTTTTAGCCGACGAAAAATATTTTAGTAGATTTTTTGTCATTTGTTCCCAAGTAGTGATAGACCCTCGTGGTAACGAGTTTAACCACTGTTTAGCTTTGCTTCTTAGTGAAAAAGGGAATAACCGAAGGCGAATGGAATCACCAGAAACAGCATTAATTTTGAAAGTGTCATAAAATTCCTGAAAATTTGCCAAGTGAGTGTTGGGATCCTCATCTTGCAAACCATCAAACTGAACAAGCTGCTGTATCATCTGAATTGTGTTAGGTTTCAGTTCGAAATTATTCGCAGCAATAGCAAGTCTAACTATACTTGACTCAGTTCCTATTAAAGAAGGTTTAGCATAGTCATACATAGTGCGTGGAGCAGGATTTTGATTAACCGCAATTGTAGGAGGCAGCTGATTGCCTTGGTTTTCATCCATCTCTTAGGTTGGGGGTTGAGTATCGTCTTCTTGCTCGTTCTCTATGTATCTTAAGCTTCGTCTTATTTCTCTTTGGTTTCTATGAACTGTGTGATTGATTTCTTCGTCAAACAGTAATGGTCCCGACGGGTTTCTTCTAGTCATAAACTATGAAAACCTACCAAGAGAAGGAAAAAGGAAGTTAATAAATAATAATTAAATTAAATTAAATTTCAAGAAAAATAAATGGCTAAAGTAATAAAAATTGAGTGCTATTAATATTTCAGTTCCCCGAAAATGGTGTCAAAAACTTTATCCGAATTGGGGAATTGCTTTTGGGAAAATCGATTGAATGAAGACAATACCTAAGGAAAATTCCACTTAGACTTTACTTGTTATTCTGGCTTCGAATCGGACGATTTATTCATTCAACTTGTTCCGTAGAGATCCCTAAGTTATGTTATTATCCCTATTCAAGACTAATAATGTCTAATCCCTAGATTAAATAACCAAGACTTTTCTCTAATTAACATTCTAGGGTTGCATTAACTCGATCTATGGATCCCTTTATTATGTTTCACCTTAATCCAGCAAAAATCTTGTCACCCTATTTCTAGGCATGCAATAAACTCCACTTAATTATGACAAAAGTACTCTTAGGCAGAGTCTATTCCTCCTCTGAATAAGAGCATGTCTTGAATCAGTATCCTGGGATATCAAAACAAGAATTAAGAACACATAATTAAGAACAAGTTAAATATTTATCATACGATTTAGAAAATAATAACAAGATTCGTCTTAGGTTTCATTCACCTTAGGTATTTAGGGGTTTTAGTTCATAACTAAATAAGAAAACATCTCAGAAGAATAAAGAATACAAAACATAAAGAAAACCCAAAACTCCTGAAGGGAAATTGAGGAGAGATCTTCAGTTTTGATGATGAATCCGGCTTCCGAGATGGATCAATCAACTTCTTTGGAGTAATTCCTTACCCCTTCTTCTCCGTCTCCCTTTTCTTCCTCTTCTAGGGTGTATTTATAGGCTTTGGAATGCCTAGAAGCCCTCAAAAGTGGCCTTTTCTGAATTGAACTTAACTTGGGCTCGGCAGGGACACGCCTGTGTGCGATTACTTCAGGCCGTGTTCGAGCCTGTTAGAATGGCACGGGCTTGTGCTAAACGCATGTGAGTCGTGCTTCAATTCTGCCAGATTGACACGGTCGTATGGTCTGCTCGTGTGAGGAGGTCTAGGCCGTGTTGATTTCATACTTTGGCCCATTTTCTCCGTTTTTAGTCTGTTTCTCGTTCCTTTCGCTCTCCTATGCTCTACTAAGTATAAAACATGAAATTAAAGAATTAGGAGCATTGAATTCACCAACTCTAATGAGAAATCATCCATAAAATGCATTAAACATGGGGTAAAAATATGTATAATTTACGGTTTATCAACACCTTTAGCTATTAGAACTAATGTTTTACACTTTGCGCGATTTAGTCCTTTTTATGGAATTGACCAACCAAACGATAAAATTTCTTAGCGAAATATTCACACAATCATTCAATCAGTTGTAAACATTAAAATAATAATAAAATAAATATTTTAACCTCAGATTTGTGGTCCTGAAACCACTGTTCTAATTTGACTAAAAACGGGCTGTTACAACTCTCCCCCTTAGGGATTTTCGTCCCCAAAAATCTTACCAGTGAATAAGTTAGGGTGTTGTTTTTTCATAGTCTCCTCGGGCTCCCACGTAGCTTCTTCAATACCATGATGTTGTTAAAAAACCTTCTCTAAGGCTATTCATGTAACACCCCATACCCGAGACCGTTGCCGGAGTCGGACACGAGGTGCTAACAGACTTAATTCATTTATTTTCACAGTCCATTTTAAAAAAATTTCCAGACAAGCTGGCTAACTGCGTCAATGTCACCTTAAAAATCATATCTTGAGTTCCAAAACTCGAAAACCAGTTTCGTAAATTTTTCCTGAAACTAGACTCATATATCCATCTAAAAAGTTTTTTCTAGAATTTTTGGTCAAGCCAATTAGTACAGTTTATTAGTTAAAATCTCCCCTGTTTCAGGGTTCGACTACTCTGACCTTCATGGGTTACGACTTAGATATATCCTTGTACAGGGCTTCAATACTTATGCCGTTTGTTTCTAAAGAAACTTGACTAGAAAAGGAATCTTTACATATAGGGCATGACTTATAATCATCTCCGGTTAATTTATAGTGAATTTTCAAAGTTGGAACAGGGGATCCAAAAATCGCTCTGGCCCTGTTTCACGAAAACATAAACATCTCATAAAATACGGCTCATATGATCGTTTCGTTACTTTCATATGAAAATAAATTCATCAAGGTTCGATTACATAATTTATTCACTATTTAATTCCATTCCTACTATTTTTAGTGATTTGTCAAATCCACACCACTGCTGCTGTCAGCATCTATTTTTAAGACTTTACCTATTTCATGGTTTTCCATGAATCAACTAGAATTTGTCATACAAAGGACCAAAAATGATCATGATTAACCATTCCAACGGCTAATCGTTACCAAACATTTCCATACCTCTCAATGAACAACATAAAAAACGATTATAATGCTATGGTGAAAGTATATATAAGCCATTTTCGCATGGCTATCCAAATTTATACAAAACCAAAGGGTACATGACCAACAACAAAAAGGGTAGTCCTATACATGCCATTTTCAGAGTTCAACCAAAAGTGTACCAAAAGGGCTTTGATAGTGTGGGCGACTTCAACTTTGACACTCCCGAGTCCGATAGCTGACGAACCAAAATCTATAAAACAGAGATTTATAGAACGGAATAAGCATTTAATGCTTAGTAAGTTTTGAGCAATGAAATTAGGCACAATTGAAGTATAGCATTCATATGACTAAACGGATAATTCATATACACATATTCTCAAAATCATTCCTACTTCACATTTCCAACCCTTATATTCATACATAAGGGATCAACTTAACCAAAGGCCGGAAGCTTATTAATCGACTGAGCGAATAATATTTAAAAGGAATCAACTATTCCAATGCATATACAAAACATACCTCATCATTGGGATTTTACGAGCGTATTAATTGAAATTATTACAGCAAGATTGCTCATTCCCCAACCAAGTACCTTCGGGATTTAGCCGGACATAGCTACTCGCTCAAATGCCTTCGAGACTTAGCCCGAATATAGTAACTCACACAAATGCCTTCGGGACTTAGCCCGGGGATAGTAACTCGCACAAATGCCTTCGGGACTTAGCCCGGATATAGTAACTCGCACAAATGCCTTTTTGGACTTAGCCAAAAATTAGTCACTAGCACAAATGCCTTCGGGACTTAGCCCGGTTATCATCCGAATATTCATGCACATAACCATAAATCATGACACATCTATATTTCATTTTCATAATTACAATTCAAACACAAGTCACTTATCAAGCATTACCATTTTCGGCTCAATAGCCACATACAAGAGCATGATTGTGATTTGCTTATAACATGATCTAATCAAACCATAATCTAAGTTCCATTACTCGAAAACTTACCTCGGATGTTGTCGAACGATTTCGACGGCTATTCGATCACTTTTTCCTCCCCTTTATCGGATTTAGTTCCCCTTTGCTCTTGAGCTTAATTTAACAAATAAATTGATTTAATTATTTGAACATCAAAAAGAGAAATTCAAGGTACTTAGCCCATATATACATTAGACATTAGAGTCACATATATATAAAATCATGAATCAAACTCAATATATTAGCCCACACTCTCTTTTAGCCGATTATCTAAGCCAAGATAAAAGCATCAATATGCTTGCCTCTAACTGAATACATGCAACACCAATCTATCTCATGTGGCCGAATATGCGTGTCTATGTTGAGGCCAATTATAACTTAATACATTCTACAAATATGGTTACTTGTATTGACTAAATACCATTTTGTTTCAAGTTCAAAACTCGGCTAATACCATATATACACTAGTAATCACATACTAACATTTGCACTTCACCTTAATAGCTAGCTTAGCAAACCTTAATTTAACATATAATTGTTCATAACACAATTAAAGCATCCTCTCCATTCCATCGATTCAAAACACATACATTACTCAATAATGTTCAAAATCATATTCGGCCTTAGTATACCCTTGTTAGCCGATTTTTCTTCATTTAGCAACTAGTGCACATATGTGCTCATTTGCTAGACTCTACTTCACCTAACTACCCTTTCTCATCCGAATAACATGAACAATATTTACTCTTGACATCAAGCATTCTTTAATTCGGCTATTACTAGTATGAGCTTTAACCATTCATATTTTTAGAAAGACCAAGTTCTTTCCTCAATACATTCATCATCAAGATTCAAGTAAAACAATCAAAATTCCTTCCCTTATAACCATAGCCGAAGGCTCTATTCACCCATCAAAAGTGGAAATTTTTGCATGGGCTAAGCAAGAACCATGATAATTTACCTAAAACAAGTAATTATTTCACAATTTCAACACAATATACTAACCTTCCTAAGGATTCAAGTGACCGAAATTTTTCCCCTCCTTTGTTTCTTCTATTCAGCCAAGTTGAACAACAAAGAAAGAACTTTGTTTTTCCTCCTCTTTCTCTAGTCACGGCAATGGGGAGTAAGGGGGAGAAAACTTTGGTTTCTCCTCCCACTCACCTCATGTTTTATCATTCTTAATTCACTATTTTATTTTCTAAACCCATAATGCTAATAGAAAATTCATATTATCATCTATGACCCATCCATGGCCGGCCACTACTCATAATAAATGGATATTTGAAATGCAAACCCTTCATTCTTATAACATGTATTAATTGATCCTTATAGATTAAACTATCACATTTTAAAAGTGTCATACATAAGTCCTGTTAGCTGAATTCACATGCAATCGACTATATCGAAGCTTAAAACTTCCACACATTCATATTCACACATTTTAGACAATAAATATCATATTCAAATACTTCGGTGATTCGGTTTAGCGGTCCCAAAACCACTTTCCGACTAGGGTCAAATTAGGGCTGTCACAATTCATTTATTTCTTAGCTCTTTGATCTCTCGAGCTAGAACTCTGATCGATTCTTCATTGTATGTAATATCAGGTTGAATCTTAATTTCTAACTGGGAAATCACAGGTGATGGATTAGATCTATATCGATGCAACATCGATACATGAAACACATTATGGATTTTCTCTAGCTCAATCGATAACGCTAGCCGATATGCCACTGGCCCTATTCGTTCAATAATCTCATACGGTCCGATGAATCGCGGACTTAATTTGCCTTTGTGACCGAATCAAAGTATTTTCTTTCATGGAAATACCTTCAAGAACACTTTGTCATCGATTGGAAGTTTAATGGCTTTTCATTTCAAATCCTCATATGATTTCTGATAATCCGAAGCTGCTTTCAGATAGTCGCGAATTACTTTCACTTTCTCTTTAATTTCTTTAACCAAATCAACCCCGTGAATCTGTTTCTCGCTAAGCTTAGTCCAGTACAATGGAGTTCGACATTTGCGACCATACAAAGCTTTGTATAGTGCCATCTTTATGCTTGATTGAAAGTTGTTATTATACGCAAATTCAACCAGAGACAAATATTTCTCCTAGTTACCTTTGAACTCTAAAACAAAACATCTGAGCATATCTTCAAGGATCTATATTGCTTGTTCAGACTATCCGTTAGTTTGCAGATGAAAAGCTTTACTAAAATTCAACTTTATACCCAGGGCTTCTTGAACATTCTTCCAAAATCGCGATGTAAAACTCGGATCTCTATCTAAAATAATCAAAACTGGCACACCGTGCAATCTCACAATCTCTGATATATACAATTCAGCCAATTTATCAAGTGAATAGTCTATATGTACCGAAATGAAATGTGTTGATTTTGTCAATCGATCAATAACAACCCAAATTGCATCTTTCTTCTTCAGAGACAAGGGTAATCCTGATATGAAATCCATCATCACACTATCCCATTTCCACTCTGGTATCATCACTGGCTAAAGTAGTCTCGGCGGTACTTGATGTTCAGCTTTAACTTGTTTACAAACTAAACATCTCAATTCAAACTCTGAAATGTCTTATTTCATACCCAACCACCAATATAATTGTTTCAAATCATTGTACATTTGGGTACTCCCTGGGTGGACAGATAAACATCCGTTATGTGCTTCATATAGAATTTTATGAATAAGCTCAGAATTTCTCAGTATATAGATTATGTTTCAGAACATTAAACAATCATCGACTTTGATTTGGCACTCTGAATCACTAGTCAACTCACTTTGCACTCTTTTAGCTTGCAATTCACTATCATATTTTTGAGCTTTGAAAATTTGCTGAAGAAATAATGGTCTCACTTTCAACTCAGCTACAATCGAACCATCATCAGACAAAGCTAACTGTGTATTCATCGCATGCAAGGCAAATAATTATTTTTTGCTCAGAGCGTCAGTAACTACATTCGTTTTCCCAGGATGATAATCAATTACTAGATCATAGTCTTTTAGTAATTCAAGGCACCTTCGTTGTTGTAAATTCAAGTCTTTCTGAGTCATTAAATATTTTAAGCTCTTATGATCTGTATAAATGTAGCATTTCTCCCCAAACAAGTGATGTCGCCAAATCTTTAATGCGAACACAATCGCAGCCAACTCTAAATCATGTGTTGGATAATTCTTTTCATGTGGCTTCAACTGTCTAGAAGCAAAAGCTATTATTTTGCCTTCTTGAATCAACACACAACTCAAACCGTTCAACGATGCATCACTGAAAATTACAAATTCTTTACCTAACTCAGGTTGTCCTAACACTGGTGCCTCTGTCAATAATGCTTTCAACTGTTCAAAACTCTGCTGACACTTTTTAGACCATTCAAACTTTACATCTTTCTGAAGTAATCGAGTCAACGGTGTTGCAATCATAGAGAATCCTTTCAAAAAACGTTGATAATAACCAGCTAGTCCGACAAAATTTTGGACTTTAGATACATTTCTCGGAGGTTTCCAATCCATAATTACCGAAATCTTGCTCGGGTCAAATCTAATACCTTGGCTAAAATAATATACCCCAAAAAATCCAACTTCTCGAAGCTAAAACTCACATTTGCTAAACTTTGCAAACATTTGCTTGTCTCTCAAGGTTTGTAACACTATTTTCAAATGCTCGGCATGCTAAGATTCATCTCGAGAATAAATCAGAATATCGTCAATAAATACAACAATGAATGTAACATCCCAAAATAGGGCCTAAACGGAACAGTGGTTGCGAAATCATGAATTCAAGATAGAAAATTTTATTCTGATTAATTTTTATAATTTACCGAGTGATTAGATGCATGTGTTAGAGTATCGATGGAAAATTTTATAGGTAGCATGCTTAATTTGCCTACTAGGGCTTAATTGCAAAAGTTGATAAATATGAGTTTTAGATGCTAAAGGATTAAATTGAAGAGTATAATTGAAGTAGAGGTCCTTAAATGGTAATTAGACCATTAGGTTTTCATGGACAAAACTGGACATACATAGATAAAAATAACTAAAGTTTTAATGAAAGGTATTTTAGTCATTTGGTAATGAAAATATTAAGAAAGCGAAAAAGAAGGCAAAATGTGCCCATCTTCCTCATTAAGCCAAAATTTCAAGGGTTCTTCACAACTACGGTTTTTTCAAACTTCCAAGCTTCATAGTAAGTGATTCCAAGCCCCGTTTTTAATGTTCTTTACGTTTTTGAAGTCCCAGTAACTTGATTTAGCTTATTCTAGCAATAATTTAACCTAGGGTTCATATTTGGAAAAATACCCAGAGGTGAAATGTGTTTATTTTGATGTTTTATGGTAGAATATGAAGCTTGAAATTATGTTAAACAACTTGAGCTAAGCAATTTTAAGCGAAAACAAGTAAAACGACATAATCGGGAAAAATACCTAATGGTCATAAGTACATGTTAGAGTGGGAATTTGATGTTTCTGTAGGTAAATAAATGATCAACATGTCATAAAACATAAGAATTAGGGATAAAGTTTCATTTCTTAGCGTTGGGGCAAAACTATAAATATACAAAAGTTTAGGAGTAAAATCATAATTTTGCCAAAGTTAGAGTTAAGGATTGTTTTGATAAATTGATTATTAAATAAGTTAAATTTGCTATTATAGATCAAGAAGAATGAAATTTAGGGTTAGACCGAGGAAAGAAAAAGGTTGAGGACTAAATCAAAATATTTGATTGTATTTTGTATTGAGGTAAGTTTACGGTAAATAAATGCAATGTTTTATTATTTATAATTAATGATGTTATTTTTCAGCATCTATATATTTATTTTGTAAATTTATTCCTTGATGATTCAAGCAAGAATTGACGGATAAATGATACTTAAAAGTCCCGGTTGAACCTTAGGAATGTGTAGGATACAAATGTCATGACATTAGGGTTTAAGGATACCAAGTAAGACCATGCCAAGGCATGTCATTGGCAAGCTCTACAAGGCAAGGAAATCATGTAAGACCATGTCAAGACATGGCATTGATAAACTACTATAAGGCAAAGATCCCATGTAAGACCATGCCAAGGCATGGCAATGGTGAGTTCATAAGGCAAGGATACCACGTAATGGAAATTGTAAGTTTAAAAAGGAAAGGTACCCGTGTACCCTTAGTATTCCAATTGGTTCAACGGAAAATTCAAAGAGTGTACCAAAGGGAAGGTAAGATAAGTGCATGTTCGAAAGGTTTAGGTTATCTTGATAATTCATTTAGAATGTTGTTATTTATTTACATGCAAACTTACTAAGCTTTATGCTTACTCCCTTTCTTTTCTCTCTTTTTTATAGTATCGTAAAGCCAACTCGAAAAATCATAAGGATGTCAGAGATCGCCTCACACTATCAACAAGTTATCTCGATATTTTGTGACTAGAAATACTTTAAGTTATGGCATGTATAGGGGCTTGGCTATTTTGTGTGTATGTCCTTATTGTGACAACCCAAAATTGACCCTAGTCGAGATGTGGTTTCGGGACCACAAAACCGAGGCATAAAAATAATTTTAAATTTATTTTGATGCCTATGATATGTGTTAATTTGTGTGTGACATTTTTGATGTTTCGATTTAGTGTTATAAATGTGAATTTCACTAGAAAGGACTTAGTAGTGAACTTTGAAAGTATGAAGGGGAAATGTGTGATGACTAATTAAAGCATGCATGCAAAATAATGGACTTGCATGTCAAATTCCCCTTTTTATAGGTGGTGGCCGGCCATGACAAAGAAATATGGCCTAAACATGTCATGAAACATGTTTTGTTGGGCATTAGGGAGAAATAATAAACAAATAAGCATGGGTAAGAAAAGAGTGAAAAAAAAATGTGTGTGAGTGTGGTATCTCCCCATTGCCGTGAGTTGTAAAGGAAGAAAGAAAAATTTGTTCATCCTTTCTTTGAGCCAAAACTAAGGAAGAAGGAGGATTTTTGCTCCATTTTTGGTTGAGAAGAGATCTAGAAGGAGATTTGGCTATACTTGCATCAAGATTAAGGTATGTTGAGGTTGTGTCATGAGATTCATGCTTGTTTTGGTTACTAACTTGATGTGCATGTTAGCCATGGTTCAAATCCTTACTATGCCATGAAAAATGGTATTCGCCAAGGTTGATATTGTGTTAAAGCCATTGCATGCTAAATGTGAAGCTTGTTGATGATGCATGCAATGATGGATTGACTACTCTTGAAATTTCTTTTAGTGCTCTTGAGTAGGACATTGAATTCTTTGTTTAACCATGACCGAAGTTGAAAGGGTATGGTTGTGATGTATTCGCCATGGTGCATTCATGAGCATGATTTATGCTTGTTACTTGATTGGTAAAAAAATTTGTGTTTAGATGGGTATGAACCCCTTGAGATTGACCTTGCACCTATATGTGTATACATGTTTGCACATGATGTATTGGCATGACATATATACTATTTCAAGGTATATATTTGCTTGTGATGATGTTTTGGTTATGAAGTACATGAGAGATGTGTATTGAGCTACAATATGTAATGCGTTAGTTAGTAAAATGCATGCTGTTTTGTGTGGTATTAAGTGCATAATTGGCCTCAACATGGACATGCATATTCGGCCACATGAGGGGAAATGGTGTGCATGCATTCGGTTAGAGGCAAGCATATTGATGCCTATTCTTGGCTTAGAAAATTCGCTAAGAGGAATATTAACTAATGTGTTGAGTTCGATTCGTGATTTCGTACATATGCGACTTTGATGCCTAATGAGTATATATATTGGCTAGGTATCTTGAACTCCCCTTTCGATGCTCAAATGATAAAACCAATTTATTTGTTAAATTAAGCTCAAGAGCAAAGGGGAGCTAAATCCGATAAGGGGAAGGAAAAAGTCGTCGAATAGCCATCGAAATCGTTCGACCACGTCCGAGGTAAGTTTTCGAGTATCGAAACTTAGATTTTGATTCGATTGAATGAAGTAATGAGCAATCAAATTTGTGCCTTTCTATGTGGCCATTGAGCCGAAATGATATTTTTGCTAAGGGAATTGTGCATAAAAGTTGTGTTATGAAATTGAAACAAAGATGTGTATGAATGTTCGAGTGATATCGGGCTAAGCTCAAGGCAATTGTGCGAGTTATGATATCCGGGCTAAGCCCAAGGCAATTGTGCAAATTGTGATATCGAGTGTTAAGTCCGAAGGCCTTTGTGCGGGTTACCATAACCGGGCTATGTCCCGGCGTTTGAACAGTAGCTATATCCGGATAAACTCCGAAGTTATGTGATTCGAGAACTTTGAACTTGCTGGAAAATTTTCAGTTAATGCACTTGTGAAATTCCCAACACCAAGGTATGTTTTGTGTGTGCTTCGCACACTATGAGTAAGTGTGTATGAATATTCGCTCTAATGATAAATGAGCTATCGGCATTAACTAGGCCGTTATTTGTGTAGGAATATAAGAGTTGGGATTGTGAAGTAAGCATGTCTTTGAGAAATTGTGCATATGAATTATTGTTTAGCTACTTGAATGCTATGCTTTGGTTGTGTGTATATTATGGCTCGAAACTTACTAAGCATAAATTGCTTACTCCGTTTCTTTGTTTCTCTGTTTATAGATTTTGCTCGTTAGCGATCGGATTCGGGATCATAGAAGTTGAAGTCAACCACACTATCAAAGCCCTTTTGGTACTCCTTTAGTTGAGTTTTGGATATGGCATGTATAGGACTACTCTCGGTTGTTTTAAGTACTTGTGATGTATATGTGTGCGGCCATGCGAAAATGGTTCGTAAAAGTGGAGTATGGAATTTGACCATATGTGGTTTGTAATTATATTTGGTTTCATGATGTGATTATGGTTTGGAATGAGAGAGTTGGTCACATGATCAGCCATTGGAATGGCTAAATATGATCATATGTTGGACCTAAGTATGACTAGACTATAGTTGGTCCATGGGAACTACAATATAGGTAAAGCCTACCTTAAAAACAGATGCTGCCAGCTGCAGTGACATGGATGTGGAAAATCACCAAAATTTTTAGGAATGGTGTTAATTAGTGAGACAGGGCTAGAACGGTTTCTGGGTCCCCTGTTGTGACTTTGAAAATTTACCATAAATTATCCAGAATGAATTAGAAGTCATGAATTATATGTGAAGATTCGTTTTTGAGTCTAGTTTCATTAGAAACAAACGGCATCAGTATTGAAACCCTGTACAGAGAGATATTCAAGTTGTAACGCGCAAAGGTCAGTGTAGTCGACCCCTGTAACATGGGTGACTTTAACTAATAAACTGTACCAATTGGCCCAACCAAAAATTCTAGAAATAAATCCATGGATGGATATATGAGTCTAAATTCAGGTAAAATTTATGGAATCCGTTTCCGAGTTGTGAAACTCGAGATATACTTTTTAATGCGACAGCGACGCAGTTTTCCAGCTTGCCTGGAAATGTCAAATTGGTCGGTGCCATAAGTGGTTTTGGCTTGTTAACCCTCGTGTCCGACAACCGCAACGGTCTCGGGTCGAGGTGTTACAATTTTATTGGTATCGAGCTACGGTTTAGTCGATCCTAGGACTACCGTGATATGTTTGGGGTCTAGCTATACATGCCATTAAGTGATAATTGATAGTGTGGTTATTTCGACATTTTGAAATTTGTGTTTGTTCATAGCCATGGATCCCGATCCCAACCGAGCAATAGTCGATAATGTGGAGAGTGTGCGCTTGCTGCTCCGCGAAGGGACAAATGCCAATGACTCTCAACCTATTGCTAGCAATCCGAATGATGAGGCTAAGCAAGCCTTTTATAGCGTGATGAATGATTGGTTCAACCAATACATTCGAACTAACACAGCATTCCACAACCTCCATTCCCGACTAATGCAACCCCGCACCTACAATACCTCCAGAATCGACCAAATAAGGTCAAGTAAGCCCCAATCGATGAATTGAAAACATGGGGCTCTGAATTTAAAGCCACGGATAGCGACGATGCCGAGCAAGCTGAATTTTGGTTGGACAACACTATCCGGTGCTCGATGAGCTATCATGTACACCGATGAATGCTTAAAGTGTACTATCTCCTTGCTACGCGATTCCGCCTACTATTGGTGGAGTACTCGACTTCTGTTATGCCTAGGGATCACGTAACTTGGGAGTTCTTTCTAACCGAGTTCAAAGAAGTATATCATCGAGATTTATGGATCAAAACGGAAGGAATTTCTTGAACTTAAACAAGGTTCCATGTCGGTTCTACACGACTACGAACGAAAATTTGTGAGGCTTAGCGGTACGCATACGAATGCATTTCTTCGAAGTCGTGATGTAAACGCTTCAAGATGGACTGAATGATGATATAAAGCGGTATGTTGGCATTTTGGAAACCGAGAGTTTGTGGCTCTTGTCGAGCGGCGTGCAAAGCCGAGGAGCTCAGTATGGAGAAAAGAAAAGCTGAAGTGGGAGCAAGGGAGTTTCGTAAGAGGTCTTCGAGGAAGCCCTTCCCACACTCATCAAAGAAATTTAGAGATGGCTTAGGCCGCTCTAGAGACACTTGAGCTTTTCTAGACGAGACCACGATCGGCCCCCTATGGGCACGCGAGTCACTTGATCGCCGGTGTTGGCAATGATCGTCGAGGCGAGCTGAGTGCCAATATTGTGGCAAATGGCATTCGGGAGTTGTAGATTCCGTGACCGCTCTGTTACAAGTGCGGATCGGTCGATCATTTCATTAAGGATTGCCCGAGTTTATCTGAACAAAACGTAAATCAAAGTGGGAACCCGGGTGCTACCACAACTCGAGGTAGGCCACCTAGAAATATGGGCAATGCTAGTGGCGGTCAGAGAGGATCTAGAGATGCTACCATCAGATCCGAGGCTCGTGCTCCTACTAGGACTTATGCCATACGCACACGTGAGTATGCTTCCTCGTCAGATGTTATTACCGGTACTTTTACTCTCCTTTACACTAATGTGATTGCTTTGATGGACCCTGGTCCTACTCATTCTTATATATGCGAAACCTTAGCATCCAAAAAACTTTGCCCATTGAGTCTCTCGAGTTTGTAATTGGGTGTCAAACCCTTGGGTCATTACGTGCTTGTCAACAAAGTGTGTAAGAAAAGTCCCCTAGTATTAGAGGTTCTTGTTTTTGGCGGACTTGATGCTTTTGCCGTTCGATTTAATTCGACGTTATTCTTGGTTTGGATTGGTTGACCATGCACGATGCGGTTGTAAATTGCAAAAGCAAGACTATTGATCTGAGGTGCACAAATAACGAGATAATTCGGGATGAGTCTACGGACTTAAAGGGGTTGCCGTAATATCGCAATGTTGGCCCGAAATATGTAAGAAAAGGGTGCGAAGCGTACCTTGCGTATGTGCTCAATAACAAGGAGTCGAAAAGAAACCCGAATCTGTGCGGTGGTTTGTGAATACCGGATGTTTTCCTCGAAGAATTGCGGGTTTACCACTGTTCGGGAAATAGAATTTGGCATCGATTGGTACTGGTACCACTCCAATTCGATAGCTCCGTATCGTATGGCACCAACGGAATTAAAGGAGTTGAAAGCTCGGTTGCAAGAATTGGTGGATAGAGGTTTTGCTCGCCTGAGTTTCTCGCCTTTGGGTGCGCCGGTGTTGTTTGTGAAAAGAAGGATGGAACCATGAGGTTGTGCATCGACTATCGTCGACTTAATAAAGCGGCGATAAAGAACAAATATCCGTTATCACAGACGACGATTTGTTCGATCAATCGAAGGAGCTTCGGTGTTCTCGAAAATAGATTTGAGATCGGGCTATTATCAATTACGAATTCGAGATTCGGACGTACCCAAGACCGCCTTGAGCGAGATATGGTCACTACGAGTTCCTAGTGATGCCGTTTGGGCTTACTAATGCCCCTGTGGTATTTATGGATTTAATGAATCGGATCTTCGGACCATATTTGGATCGGTTCGTAGTCGTGTTCATTGATGACATCTTGGTCTATTCAAGAAATGAGACCGATCATGTGAACACCGAGGTTAGTCTTTGCAAATTTTACGGAATAAGCAATTATATGCTAAGTTCAGCAAGTGTGAGTTCGGTTAAGAGAGGTTAGCTTCTTGGGGCATGTGATATCTCGCATCGGGTATTCGAGTCGACCGAACAAAATTTCAGCCATACTTAATCGAAAGCCTCCGAGAAATATTACCGAGGTTCGAGCTTTTTGGAATTTGGCCGGTTATTACCGACAATTTGTGAAAGGTTTCTAAACGATAGCCACGCCTAATGACGAAGCTTACTCCAAAAGGATGTTAAGTTCGAATGGACGGAGAAATGTCGAAAAGTTTCGATCAACTGAAAACTTATTTGGTGAAGCCCCAATTCTAGTGCAACCCGAATCGGGCAAAGAGTTTGTCATTTATAGTGACACATCCCTACTTGGGTTGGGTTGCGTATTGATGCAAGAAGGGCGAGTTGTGGCCTATGCGTCGAGACAATTAAAGCCACATGAGAAAATTATCCGACCCATGATCTCGAATTGGTCGCCATCGTATTCGCCTTAAAGATATGGCGATATTACTTATTTGGTGAGAAGTGCCATGTGTATTCGGATCACAAAAGTCTCAAATATTTGATGACCCAAAGAGACTTAAATCTGCGACAAAGATGTTGGCTTGAGTTGTTAAAAGATTATGAGCTCGTCGTTATTATCACCCGGGAAAGGCTAATGTGGTTGCGGATGCCTTAAGTCGTAAATCATTATTCGTTTTACGAGCGATGAATGTGCACTTGTCTGTTCGATCCGACAATGTGTTAGTAGCTGAATTGAAAGCCAAACCATTATTGATACATCAAATTCGTGAAGCTCAGAAAGTCGACGACGAGTTGGCTGCAAAACGGGCTGAGTGTGTTCCGAACAAGGACTCGGAGTTTCAAATCGATGATGACGATTGTTTGAGGTTCAAAGGTCGTCTGTGTGTTCCAAAGAATTCGAAACTTATTTCGATAATTCTGAACGAAGCCCATTGTAGCTGAATGGCAATCCACCCGGGGAGTACGAAGATGTACAACGATTTGAAATGTCGGTTTTGGTGACATGGTATGAAACGAGACATCTCCGACTTTGTTTTGAGATGTTTAATATGTCAACAAGTGAAAGCGGAACATCAAGTGCCTTCAGGATTACTTCAGCCGATCACGATACCCGAGTGGAAATGGGATCGAGTCACAATAGACTTTGTATCCGGACTGCCATTGTCAGCAAGTAAGAAGGATGCGATTTGGGTCGTTGTAGATAGATTGACTAAGTCGGCTCACTTTGTCCCCGTACGTGTGGGTTTTTCAATGGACAAACTAGCCGAATTGTACGTTTCTCAGATTGTGAGATTACACGGGGTGCCTATTTCCATCGTGTCGGATAGAGATCCGAGATTTACCTCGCGATTTTGGAAGAAGTTGCAAGAAGCTTTGGGTACCAAGTTGCATTTCAGCACCGCCTTTCACCCCCAAACCGATGGTCAATCCGGCGGATAATTCAGATACTTGAGGATATGTTAAGATGTTGCACCCTCGAGTTCGATGGTTCATGGGAGCGGTATTTGCCTTTGATTGAATTCGCCACAACAATAGTTTTCAATCAAGTATTAAGATGGCACCCTACGAGGCTTTATGCGGTCGTAAATGCCGTGACGCCATTGTTTTGGACCGAGCTCGGTGAAAGCAAAATTTTCGGGTGGATTTGATTAGAGATCTGAACAGAAAGTGAAAGTAATCCGTGAAAGTCTAAAGATAGCCTCCGATCGTCGAGAAGTCGTGCACGCTGGTGCAAACGAAAAGACATCGAGTATCGGTGGGAGATAAAGTGTTTCTCAAGGTTTCGCTGGGAAAAGATACTCGATTCGGTACCGTAAGGGCAAGTTGAGCCGAGGTTCATTGGGCCATATGAGATATCCGAGCGAGTCGGTCCAGTGGCATATCATCTGATTTTGCCCCCTGAACTCGAAAAGATTCACGATGTCTTTCATGTTTCGATGCTTCGACACTATAAATTTGATCCATCGCACGTGATTAGTCCATCAGAGGTTGAAATTCAAGCCAATATGAGTTATGAGGAAGAACCGATTTGTATCCTATCACGTGAAGTGAAAGAGTTGCGAAACAAGCGGGTTCCGCTAGTGAAAGTGTTATGGCTCAAACACGGGATAGAAGAAGCTACTTGGGAAACCGAGAACTCTATGAAAGAGCGATACCCAACCCTATTTACGGTAAGATTTTCGAGGACGAAAATTTCTTAAGTGGGGAGAGTTGTGACACCAAAATTGACCCTAGTCGGGATGTGGTTTGGGACCACAAAACCGAGGCATAAAAATAATTTTAAATTTATTTTGATGCCTATGATATGTGTTAATTTGTGTGTGACATTTTGATGTTTCGATTTAGTGTTATAAATGTGAATTTCACTAGAAAGGACTTAGTAGTGAACTTTGAAAATATGAAGGGGAAATGTGTGATGACTAATTAAAGCATGCATGCAAAACAATGGACTTGCATGTCAAATTCCCCTTTTTATAGGTGGTGGCGGCCATGACAAAGAATATGGCCTAAACATGTCATGAAACATGTTTTGTTGGGCATTAGGGAGAAATAATAAACAAATAAGCATGGGTAAGAAAAGAATGAAAAAAAAATGTGTGTGAGTGTGGTATCTCCCCATTGCCGTGAGTTGTAAAGGAAGAAAGAAAAATTTGTTCATCCTTTCTTTGAGCCAAAACTAAGGAAGAAGGAGGATTTTTGCTCCCTTTTTGGTTTAGAAGAGATCTAGAAGGAGATTTGGCTATACTTGCATCAAGATTAAGGTATGTTGAGGTTGTGTCATGAGATTCATGCTTGTTTTGGTTACTAACTTGATGTGCATGTTAGCCATGGTTCAAATCCTTACTATGCCATGAAAAATGGTATTTGGCCAAGGTTGATATTGTGTTAAAGCCATTGCATGCTAAATGTGAAGCTTGTTGATGATGCATGCAATGATGGATTGACTACTCTTGAAATTTCTTTTTAGTGCTCTTGAGTAGGACATTGAATTCTTTGTTTAACCATGACCGAAGTTGAAAGGGTATGGTTGTGATGTATTCGCCATGGTGCATTCATGAGCATGATTTATGCTTGTTACTTGATTGGTAAAAAATTTGTGTTTGGATGGGTATGAACCCCTTGAGATTGACCTTGCACCTATATGTGTATACATGTTTGCACATGATGTATTGGCATGACATATATACTATTTCAAGGTATATATTTGCTTGTGATGATGTTTTGGTTATGAAGTACATGAGAGATGTGTATTGAGCTACAATATGTAATCGTTAGTTAGTAAAATGCATGCTGTTTTTGTGTGGTATTAAGTGCATAATTGGCCTCAACATGGACATGCATATTCGCCACATGAGGGAAATTGGTGTGCATGCATTCGGTTAGAGGCAAGCATATTGATGCCTATTCTTGGCTTAGAAAATTGGCTAAGAGGAATATTAACTAATGTGTTGAGTTCGATTCGTGATTTCGTATATATGCGACTTTGATGCCTAATGAGTATATATATTGGCTAGGTATCTTGAACTCCCTTTCGATGCTCAAATGATAAAACCAATTTATTTGTTAAATTAAGCTCAAGAGCAAAGGGAGCTAAATCCGATAAGGGAAGGAAAAGTCGTCGAATAGCCATCGAAATCATTCGACCACGTCCGAGGTAAGTTTTCGAGTATCGAAACTTAGATTTTGATTCGATTGAATGAAGTAATGAGCAATCGAATTTGTGCCTTTCTATGTGGCCATTGAGCGAAATGATATTTTGCTAAGGAATTGTGCATAAAAGTTGTGTTATGAAATTGAAACAAAGATGTGTATGAATGTTCGAGGGATATCCGGGCTAAGCCCGAAGGCAATTGTGCAAATTGTGATACCGGGCTAAGCCGAAGGCAATTGTGCGAGTTATGATATCCGGGCTAAGCCCAAGGCAATTGTGCAAATTGTGATATCCGAGTTAAGTCCCGAAGGCCTTTGTGCGGGTTACCATAATCGGGCTATGTCCCGGCGTTTGAACAGTAGCTATATCCGGATAAACTCGAAGGTATGTGATTCGAGAACTTTGAACTTGCTGGAAAATTTTCAGTTAATGCACTTGTGAAATTCCCAACACCAAGGTATGTTTGTGTGTGCTTCGCACACTATGAGTAAGTGCGTATGAATATTCGCTCTAATGATAAATGAGCTATCGGCATTAACTAGGCCGTTATTTGTGTATGAATATAAGAGTTGGGATTGTGAAGTAAGCATGTCTTTGAGAAATTGTGCATATGAATTATTGTTTAGCTACTTGAATGCTATGCTTTGGTTGTGTGTATTATGGCTCGAAACTTACTAAGCATAAATTGCTTACTCCGTTTCTTTGTTTCTCTGTTTATAGATTTTGCTCGTTAGCGATCGGATTCGGGATCATAGAAGTTGAAGTCAACCACACTATCAAAGCCCTTTTGGTACTCCTTTAGTTGAGTTTTGGATATGGCATGTATAGGACTACTCTCGGTTGTTTTAAGTACTTGTGATGTATATGTGTGCGGCCATGCGAAAATGGTTCGTAAAAGTGGAGTATGGAATTTGACCATATGTGGTTTGTAATTATATTTGGTTTCATGATGTGATTATGGTTTGGAATGAGAGAGTTGGTCACATGATCAGCCATTGGAATGGCTAAATATGATCATATGTTGGACCTAAGTATGACTAGACTATAGTTGGTCCATGGGAACTACAATATAGGTAAAGCCTACCTTAAAAACAGATGCTGCCAGCTGCAGTGACATGGATGTGGAAAATCACCAAAATTTTTAGGAATGGTGTTAATTAGTGAATAAATTATGAAATCGAACCTTGACGAGTCTATTTTCATATGAAAGTAACGAAACGATCATATGAACAGTATACCGAGAGATATTAAAGTTCTCGTGAGACAGGGCTAGAACGGTTTCTGGGTCCCCTGTCGTGACTTTGAAAATTTACCATAAATTATCCAGAATGAATTAGAAGTCATGCCTTATATGTGCAGATTTATTTTTGAGTCTACTTTCATTAGAAACAAATGGCATCAGCATTGAAACCCTGTACAGAGAGATATTCAAGTTGTAACGCACGAAGGTCAGTGTAGTCGACCCCTGTAACATGGGTGACTTTAACTAATAAACTGTACCAATTGGTCCGACAAAAAATTCTATAAATAAATCCATGGATGGATATATGAGTCTAAATTCAGGGAAAATTTACGGAATCAGTTTCCGAGTTGTGAAACTCGAGATACGCTTTTTAAGGCGACAGCGACGCAGTTTTCCAGCTTGCCTGGAAATGTCAAATTGGTCGGTGCCGTAAGTGGTTTTGGCTTGTTAACCCCTCGTGTCCGACACCGGCAACGGTCTCGGGTTCGGGGTGTTACACTTATGATATGATTAAATAATGAAATGTGAATACTTGGTAATGATTAGCTTATGATATAGCTAAAGAAGAACATGTTTTGGTATTATGTATGCGTAAATGAGGTTTGATGCAAATAAACTATGAAAGAGTAAGAGTTGGCCATGGAACTGTTAGGAAACAGGAACAGTGATGTGGATTTGCAAAATAACTAAAAATTGTATAAATTGAATTAAATGGTGAATGAGATATAGAATTAAAGCTTATTAAGTCTATTTTCATCAAAAAGAAATAGAGCAAGCAAAAAAAGTCTATATTCTGAGATATTTAAATTTCTATAAGACTGGTTTAGAGTGACTTCGTGATCCTCTGTTCCAAATTTGGAAAATAACTATAAATTGTACAAAAGGAATTATAAGTCAATTTTTATATTTCTAGATTCCTTAATGAGTCTATTTTCATTAAAAACAAACAGAAATGTTATCTAATTTTTTTTATAATGAGATAAATGAGTTTTAGTGAATCGAGTTCAGGTCTGCTGAATTATGAAACAGGGGAAATTTAATGAATAAACTGTACAAATTGGCCAAACCAAAAATTTTGAAAAAATTATGATAAGAAGATATATGAGTCTTGTTTCAAGGAAAATTTAGGATTTAAATTTCCAGTTTTGTAACTCGAGTTATAATTAATTTAGTGACTATTATGTGGATAGATAGTTTATTATAAATAGTGAAATAAGTTATTTTGATTTGTGTAAGAAATCAGAAAATTTTTAATGTTCCCGGTTCGGTCCCGAACCGTTCCAGTTGCATGTTCTAGGGCCTCGAGGGCCCTTTTTAGGGATTTATTGGATGAATATGAGTGAATTAATCTTTTTTTAAAAAGTAAAAAAAAATTATGCCCCAAACAGGTAAGATAAGTCTGGTAACGCCTCGTGCTCGACTCCGGCGACGGTCTCGGGTAAGGGGTGTCACATTTATTGGTATCAGAGCAAGAGTTTAGTCGGTTCTTGAAATATTCAGTATGAGTAAGAGTCTAGCTATGCATGCCAAACTTATATTTTGATAGTGTGACGACTCTTGACGATTTTAACATGTGTTCCTTTTATAGTTATGGATCCCTAACGTGTTGGTGCAGATGATGTAGAAAGTAACACACCCGCTCCCGTAGAAGGGACAGTGCCACCAAATAGTAATGAAAGGCCCGTTACAGTTAGTCAGGGAGGAGGGGCTCGAAAAGCCTTCTTTCAAGCAATGAATGAATGGTTTGCCGAGTTCGTTCGTATGAATTCGGCAGTTAGACCTCCGCCCCCTCATGATCCTCAGACTACCCATGTAGCTTCCCCAGTCATAGATATAGTTAGAAGAGAGAAGCCACCAGTTGATAAAATTAGAAAACAAGGGGCCGAAGAGTTTTGGGTTACTAAAGATGACGATGCAGAGAAAGCTGAATTTTGGCTCAAGAATACTATCAGGGTCTTTGATGAGTTATCCTGCACACCTAAAGAGTGCATGAAGTGTGTTGTATCACTTTTATGAGACTCAGCCTATCATTGGTGGAAGACACTGGTGTCAGTAGTATCAAAAGAGAGGGTTACTTGGGATTTCTTTCAAGAGGAGTTTCGTAAGAAATACATTAGTCAAAGGTTCATCGACCAGAAAAGAAAAGAATTCCTTGAACTAAAGCAAGGAAAGATGACAGTGACTGAATATGAATGTGAATTTGTCAGACTCAATAATTATGCTCGAGAGTGTGTGTCTACTAAAGCTATTATGTGTAAGAGATTTGAAGATGGGCTCAATGATGATTTCGACTGTCAGTCGGTGTTTTAGAAATAAAAGAGATGCAAGACACAAAGAAAAGACAGATGAGCAAGTTGTTTATGTAACACCCCTTACCCGAGACAGTCGCTGGAGTCGAGCACGAGGCGTTACCAGACTTATCTTACTTGTTCGGGGCATAAATTTTTTTTAAAAATTAATTTACTCGCACTCATCAAATGAATCCTTAAAAAGGGCCCCCAAGGCCCTAAAACATGCAATTGGAACGGTTTGGGACCAAACCGGGAACATTAAGAATTTTCTAATTACTTACACAAATCAAAACAATTTATTTCACTATTCATAATAAAACTGTCTATCTGCATAACAGTCATTAAATTAATTATAAATCGAGTTACAAAGCTAAAAATTTAAATCCCTAAATTTTACTTGAAACTAGACTTGTATATCTTCTTACCATAATTTTTCCAGAATTTTTGGTTTTTCCAATTAGTACAGTTTATTCATTAAATATTCCCCTATTTCCGAGTTTAGCGGACCTGACCTCTCTTCACTAAAAATCAATTATCTCATTATACAGATATGAGATAACATTTCTATTTTTTTATAATGAAAATAGACTCACTAAGAAATCTAGAAATATAAACTTTGACTTATAATTAGTTTTGTACAATTTCTAGTGATTTTTCAAAGTTGGAACAGGGGATCACGAAGTCACACTAAACCAGTCTTACAGAAATTTAAATATCTCAGAATATAGACTTCTTTTTCTTATTCTGCTTCTTTCCTATGAAAATAGACTCAATAAGATTTAATTATATATCTCATTCACCATTTAATTCCATTTCTACAATTTTTAGTTATTTTTCAAAACGATGTCACTGCTGCTGTTTCCTAACTGTTCCATGGCCAACTCTTACTCCTTCATAATTTCTTTACATCAAACCTCATTTAGGCATACATAATACCAAAACATGTTCTTATTTAGCTATATCACAAGATAATCATTATCAAGTATTCACATGCCATTCTTTAATCATATCATAAGGATATACACACAGAATAGCCAAGTCCGTATACATTCCATAAAGTATTTCTAGTCACAAAATACCGAAATAGCTCGTTGATAGTGTGAGGCGATCTCTGATGTCCTTACGATTTTCATAGTTGGTTTTGTGATACTATAAAAAAGAGAGAAAATAAAGGGAGTGAGCATAAAGCTTAGTAAATTTGCATGTAAATAAAATACAACATTCTAAATGAATTATCAAGATAACCAGAACCTTTCGAACATCGACTTATCTTACCTTCCCTTTGGTACACTCTTTAAATTTTTCTTTGAACCACTTGGAATACTAAGGATACACAGGTACCTTTCCTTTTTAAACTTACCATTTCCATGTCTTGACATGGTCTTAATTGGTATCCTTGCCTTATGAACTCCCCATTGCCATGCCTTGGCATGGTTTTAATGGGATCTTTGCCTTATCGTAGTTTATTGATCGCGTGATTTCGTGATAGGTTTTAAATATTTATAATTACTCGTTCTTGAATTAACTATTATCGCTATGTAGGCAAGTGTACCTATCCAACAATAGTATAGTTTTAGCAAGACCGAATTGTCAAACCCAGAGGAACTAAAAGTACTAGTAATGACTGTCTTTTTATTATCTAACCTAAGAATAAAGAGGTTTTGTTTTAATTAACTAATTATCTAAACTAAGAATGAACAGAGAAAAGAATTGGGGAATTTCTTTTGGAAAATCAATTGACATAAGACAATACCTAAGGAAAAACCCACCTAGACTTTACTTGTTATTCTGGCTCCGAATCGGACGATTTATTCATTCAACTTGTTCCATAGAGATCCCTAAGTTATGTTATTATCCCTATTCAAGACTAATAAAATTTAATCCCTAGGTTGAATAACCGAGAATTTTCTCTAATTAACACTCTAGGGTTGGATTAACTCGATCTATAGATCCCCTTATTAGGTTTCACCCTAATCCGGTAAAATCTTGTCACCCTATTTCTAGGCGCGCAATCAACTCCGTTTAATTATGACAAAAGTACTCTTAAGCAGGGTCTATTCCTCCTCTGAATAAGAGCATGTCTTGAATTAGTATCCTGGGATATCAAAACAAGAATTAAGAACACATAATTAAGAACAAGTTAAATATTTATCATACAATTCAGAAAATAATAACAAGATTCGTCTTAGGTTTCATTCCCCTTAGGTATTTAGGGGTTTTAGTTCATAACCAAACAAAAAGACATCTTAGAAGAATAAAGAATACAAAACATAAAGAAAGCCCAAAACTCCTGAAGGGAAATTGAGGAGAGGTCTTCAATCTTGATGATGAATTCGGCTTCTGAGATGGATCAATCGGCTTCCTTGGAGTAATTCCTAACCCCCTATTCTCCGTCCCCTTTTTCTTCCTCCTCTAGGGTGTATTTATAGGCTTTAGAATGGCTATGAGCCCTCATAAGTGGCCTTTTTCGAATTGGACTCAACTTGGGCTCGACAGGGACACGCCCGTGTGACACGCCTGTGTGCGATTACTTTAGGCAATGTCCAAGCCTGTTAGAATGGCACGGGCGTGTGCTATACCCGTGTGAGTCATGCTTCGATTCTGCCAGATTGACACAGCCGTGTGGTCTGCCCGTGTGAAAAGGTCTAGGCCGTGTTGATTTCGTACTTTGGCCCATTTTCTCCATTTTTGGCCCGTTTCTCGTTCCTTTTGTTCTTCTATGCTCTCCTAAGTATAAAACATTAAATTAAAACATTAGGAGCATCGAATTCACCAATTCTTACGGAAAATCATCCATAAAATGCATTAAACATGGGGTAAAAATATGTATAAATTATGTTTATCAAATACCCCCACAGTTAAGCATTTACTTGTCCTCAAGCAAAATTCTCAACTCATAATCAAAATAAATTCTTCTCAACTTATAATTTCTATCGATAATATCTCACATTAATCCATAAGTAATCATACATTGAGAATTCAACTAAAAGAACATAGAAGTTCCAAACATTCCAAGTTGAGCATTTTATTCATGGAAACATAGGTGCCTCCCTTCGTCTAAGTAATTACCTTTGATTCAGAATATCACAGAGTTTCATATCCTTACTAAATATTCACTCAAATCACTCGAGGTGTTTAAGGACAATAAATGAAGCACTCAATAGCCAATAATGGAAAGTCATTACCATAGGCTTGCATGAAAATCAAATCTCCACCACTATAATTTAAGATGATACATCAATCAAAAGGTCTTTAGAGGATTGTAATGAGGTTTGGTTAGGGGGTGTGGTCACAAGCTGAAAGAAAGGGTTAGAATCGAGATTGAATTGGAAAATAGCCTAACAAGAAAAAGAGTTAATCTTCACTTGCGTACAATAGAGCTTCTCTCAGAATATGAAAGTACATATATGTATACATAGTTTTTTTTAAGAGCAAGTTAAACAACATAGACTAACTATTAAGAACAAAACATAGCTAAACAATCTATTCAACTCAAATCTCGACAAAAATAAGGATCAAATTAATTTAGGGGATTTCAATAATAATGGGTTAAGGGTTAATATTGAGGTTAATACAAGGAATGGCTTGTTAGGCTCAAATGAGTTTACTAAGGGTTAATCATGGAGGTAGGCTTTTCATGGCATGAGTGGGTTAATCCTAAGTGCCTTAATCATTTTGACGTATCAAATCAAATGGTGTGGTCTCGACATGTATAATCAAGTAAGTTCTAGAATAAAAGTTCAATACTGACGCACTCAAAGCAATAATAAAACTGAGCATGAAAGAATTAATAGATGCTCAAAATGCTCAAAAATTTCACCAAAAATTATGTCTTTTTTATGTTAAAAACTTGTGAATTCCAATTCAAAGTAATACCTAAACTTTGGGGGAACAGCCTAAGATTTTACATTCTTAAAAATCAACTCATCATGCTTGATTCTCTAATTTCTTAAAGTTTAAACAATCAATGAATAAATGCCTATGTTTTAATCCAAGATATATCAATCAAAATCATAACTCAATTAAAATTTATCCTAAATATGATATGAAAGCTTTTCAAGAAAACAAGGTAATCATTCAGGGATTTTTCTAATAATGAAATAAATACCCCCCCACACTTAAGATGTACATTGCCCTCAATGTACAAAGATAGATATTATAGTATATAAAATGAAGATAGGGAGAGAAGTGAAACTTCCTGTATGATGAATTCCTCGAACTAGAGTTTTGGAGAGTAATCGGTTCGAGAGTGGAGGAGGATACTCCGGCAGTTGTAGAGGTTCATTAGTCCATAAGTCCTGTGCCAAAAGAATATTATATCTAGTGGTAGCTATAGTCGTGGTCGAGCAGGACATGGCAGTCATGGAGAACCTTTCCTGGTGGAGCTTTAGTTCCTATGTAATGATGAGCTTAAGAGCTCTATATAACTATGATAAAATTAGGAAATTTTTAAGGAATATTAGGAAGAATAATTACTCGAAAAGAAATAATAGAAATTAATAAGTAAAAATAAAATTCTAAAATCTAACAAAAATAAAGATTAGTTTCAATAAAAATTAAAAACATAAAATAATAAATAAATATTTCTAAACATCTTCATCGCTGGATGGTTCATGAGGTGGGACTGGCGATGAGATGTGGAGGTGCTGACAAATCTGCTGTAGAGTAGCATCAATATTGTCAAATCATTGAAAACACTGATGCTCGAATCGGGTGAGGCGCTCAGAGATGCCAGCATATGAAGCCGCCGCATGAACTGGACGAGAGGGTGGTGGTGGCTGAGTCGATGGGTCCTCGTGCTGTGGGGGGACATCATCAAAAATGTCCTCGTAGTCCTCCTCCTCGGTAGACTAACCCACCTAAGCAAAACTGGGCTGTGCCAGGATCATCGTACCTTGTCATTACGGTCTAAAAATGGAACGTTGAGCAGAGTTCCATTGTGAGCTTGAGGTATGTCGGCTCGATAATCTTGAAGAACAGCTCCCAAGGGTCGGTGGTTAGGAGAGCCCGAATCGTGTCAGCCATCTGAACTTGGTCAATGGCAGCCCCGTGGATGCAACGACCTGCAATTAAGGGTCAGGCCCGTAGTATTTGAAAAAGCTCTTCTTGGGGCCCTAGGGGGAACTGCAGGAGAGGGTGACAAATTTTCGCGGTTGGACCTGCGGAAGAGGACGCTCCTTTCCTCTTCTTCGAGGCTGGTACAGCGGTTTTCTTTTCTCTTGAAGACGACATGGTACCTGCAATCAGAATCATCAAGTCATCTTGATGAGTGGTCAAAGTCAAAGGAATACAATTTTCAATTAAAAAGTCAAATTTTAGCCACAACCAAACATAACTAATATAACAATTTCGTGACTTTATCATTGTATGTAGTAATGGCATGTGTAAGACAAAAGAATGAAGTTTTCTTAACAACATGAAATGTATAATAAATAATTGAAAAAATAAAATTACATGAGAGATATTGGCATGGAAATGTCATGAGGATGGGCTAGGGTTAGGGTTTTTGAATGGGGAAGAAAGTGAATAGTACAGGGTATTTATAGATTTTGGGCCACACGGCCAGCGAACACGCCCGTGTTCCCCAATTTCAGCCCGTGTGATTCGCGAATTTCAAATTTGGGCGCGTCTGACATTTAGTGCACGCCCGTGTTCTTCGGGCATGTGGGTTCACACAGCCGTGTAGCACGATCGTGTCTAGCTTTATTTGCTTCTCCCCCGCCCGTGTGTTCAAGCCCCACACCGATGTTAATTTGACAGGTTCGACCACGAGTGTTAGACACGGGCATGTTGCACGCCCGTGCTGTGTTGGCAGGTTCGTCCACGGTTCTTTGACATAGGCGTGTCGCACTCCCCTTTGTTTTGGCAGGCTCGGCCACAGCCATGTCGCACGGTCGTGGCATTTTATCGTAGCCTGTGTTAGGGAAATCTTTTGCCCTGTTTTCACATGGCCTTCAGCACACCCGTGTGCTTGGCCGTGTCTCTGTGGAAACACCTGTATTCAAGATTTCTATTAGTAGGTTAGGAGCTAAAAACCAAAATTTAAAGAAATTAATAATGTTAGTGCTCAGGTTTCCTCCCGAGAACCGCTTATTTATAGTCTAAGCTCGACTTACCTCTCCGTTGAATGGTCATGGTGGTTCAAGGAGTTCGTACTCCTCGTTGTTGTTATCAGTCTTGACAAAATAAGGTTTTAATCGGGTGTTGTTTACCTTAAAAGTGTCGAACTTAGGATGACTCACCTCCACCATACCGAATGGAAAAATACTGAGTACCGTAAGAGGGATTTCCTCATTCTGTGTGGTAGTGGCAATGTCGGGATCTGCGGCATCTAATAAGACCTTATCACCAACCTTAAGTTGATTTGGAAAGGTATCGGGCTCGTTTTGGCGTAGTTTCGGTTTGTCGGGTGTTCTTGGTTTGTGTGTCCATCATTCATCAAGTTCCTCGATTTGTAGCCTTCAATCTTCATGAATAGGTCATCTATCATTGCTAGAACATGGCTCTTGAACTTCTTTGAAACTCAATTTCTGTAAAGTAGGTTGTGTCATATTGTCAGTTTTAGTAGACTGGTGTGGACCATTACCTTCAATGTTCGATGTGATGCCAGAATTACGAGCTTGAAGGGTGATCGTTTCGTCTCCCACACAAAGTGTAAGCTCACCTGTGCCAACATCAATAATTGTTTTAGCAGTTGCTAAAAAGGGCCTCCCTAAAATCAAAGGGGTGTTATTATCCTCCTCTGTGTCTAGAACAACGAAATCAACAAGAAATATGAACTTATCTACTTTCACTAGTGTGACAGCCCAAAATAGACCCTAGCCGGAATGTGGTTTCGGGACCACAAAACCGAGGCATAACAATAATTTAAAATTTATTTCGATGCCTATAATATGTGAGTATTCATGTATGACATTTTTTGATGATTGATTTAGTGTTATAAAGGTGAATTTCACTAGAAAGGACTTGTGTGAGAAAATTTAGAATTGAGATAGGCAAATGTGGAAGTGGCCTATTGATGCACACTAGAAATGTTGTCCTTGCATGTCAAATTCCCAAATTTGACTATAGTGGCGGCCATGGTGATGAATATGGGCAAAAGAAAACATGTTTCAAACATGTTTTGCTAGTGGTGCATGTTAGAAATAATAAAATAAGAGTATGAAAAAAAAGGAAAAAAAAGTGTTCATCTTTCACCATTGCTCTTGGCGAATGTCCTAAGGAAAGAAAAGAAAATTTTGCTCATCCATTTTTCACTTCTTGGCCGAAAATACTAAGGAAAAAGGGGAGGATTTTTGCTTCATGCTTGGTTTGGAAGAGATCTAGAAGGAGATTTGGCTAAGTTTGCATCAAGATTAAGGTATGTATGAGGTTGTGTTAGGGTTTCATGCATGTCTTGGTTGCTAACTTGATGTGCATGTTAGCCATGGCTCAAATCTTTGTTATGCCATGGAAATGGTATTTGGCCAAAGTTGTTATGGTGTTAATGCCATTGCATGCTAAATATCAAGCTTGATAATGATTCATGTGATGGTAGATTGAGGGTTCTTAGATTTTCTTTTAGCATTTTTGAATGAGATACTAAGTTCTTTGTTTAACCATGACCAAATTGAAACGGTATGGTGTTGTGGTATTCGCCATGTTGTATCCATAAATATGATTCATGCATGTTGTATGGTGAGTAAGATTTAAGCTTTGGATATGTGTGTATATTTGGATATAAGCCACTTGAGAATTCGCCATTGCACCTACATGAATATATGTTTGCACATGATGAATTGGTATGACATGTATACTATTTTGAGGTGTCTATTTGCTTGTGATGTTGTTTTTGGTTATGAAATAAATGAGAGATGTGTATAGAACTACAATATGTGATGCGTTAATTAGGAAAATGTATGCTGTTTTTTGTGTAGTATAAGGTGTAAAATTTGCCTCCACATAGACATGCATATTCGGCCAAAGGAAGTAGATTGGTGTGCATGTATTCGGTTAGAGGCAACCATATTGAAGCCTTATCTTGGCTTAGATTGTTGACCAAATGGGTAATAAGTGAGGATGGTTGCGAATATACAAATATACATATACATGTGTAATTGAACTATAAATGTATAGCAAGATGATTAAACTAGTTTATTTATCTATTAAGCCCGAGAAGTTAAAGAAGGAGAAACAAGCAAGGGCAAAGCCAAGGACATCGAGTAGCCGGGTTGAAACCGTTATACTCAACACAAGGTAAGTCCTTAAGCACTTGTTGTGAGAACTCCTTGGATAGATATTTTTGGAGTGATTCTCCTATTTATTATTATGATTATATGTACAAATTGAATTTAGTAAGTTGCTTTACCATGATGAATTGACATAAGGCACAATGTGTGCAAAGACCATATGGCACTATGTGTGCGATTCACTATGGCACTATGTGTGCGATTCACTATGGCACTATGTGTGCGATTCACTATGGCACTATGTGTGCGATTCACTATAGCACTATGTGTGCGATTTACTATGGCACTATGTGTGCGATTCACTATGGCACTATGTGTGCGATTCACTATGGCACTATGTGTGCGATTTACTATGGCACTATGTGTGCGATTTACTATGGCACTATGTGTGCGATTTGCTATAGCACTATGTGTGCGATTTGCTATAGTCACATTCGGTTGTGGAAATAAATTGTGCATGAACGAGGTAAGTGATTGAGTTACTAACTAAATATCGAATTGGGATTGTACGGTATACGCATAAAGTTATCTAGTGCATTGTTGTTCCAACTTGAGGAAACAGATTCAAATCGATTGGGCTGACTTGTCGTTTGATTTGGTTGAAGGATTGGGCATGAGATCGAACCAAAAATCTTAGAAATTGCAGTATAGTTTGATATGGCTGGAAACATCTATTTTGTATTATTTGATTATTCACTTATGATTGTTATTGTTGATGGTAGAGTAGTGCTTACGACTTACTGAGTTATGTACTCATTTGGTGTGCTTATTTGTTGTTTATTTAGGTTCTTGATCCATTTTGCGTGCTCGGGACTGTCATCGAAGTCATCACACCGTCTAGCGACTTTTTGGTATCTTCTTCTTAGATGGTTTAAGAAAACATTTCGGCATGTATAGGCTATTATGTTTTGTTTGAACTCGGTATGTAAAATATTGCCTAGCCATGCGAAAATGGCTTATGAATGTTTTGAGCATAATGTTATAATTATTTGGTATGTATATGCTCATTAAGAGGCATGGAAGTGTTTGGCAATGACCAGCCATTAGAATGGGTCATCATGCTTATATTTTGGACCATATATGAAAAAGGGTGGTTGAATCATAGAGACTATGTGTTAGAGAAAGTCTATCCTAGAATATGATGCTGGCAGCAACAGTGACGTGGATGTGAAAAATCACTAAAAATAGTAGGAATAGAATTAAATAGTGAATAAATTATGTAAATGAACCTTGATGAGTCTATTTTCATACGGAGGAAACGAAACTGTTATATGAGTTGTATGTTGAGAGATATTTGGGTTTTAGTGGAACGGGGCCAGAACGGTTTCTGGATTCCCTGCTCGGACTTTGAAAATTCATTATAAATTAACCAGAAATAATTAGGAGTCATACCATATATGTATGAATTCCTCTTTGAGTCTAGTTTCTATAGAAACAAACGGTACCAGTATTGAAGTCCTGCACAGGGAGTTATTTGAGTTGTAACGCGCGAAGGTCAGTGTAGTCGGCCCCTGTAACACGGGTGACTTTAACTAATAAACTGTACCAATTGGCCCAACCAAAATTCTAGAAAAAATCTGTAGACGGAAATGTGAGTCTAGTTCCAGAAAAAAATTACAAAACTGATTTTCGAGTTCTAAAACTCAAGTTATGATTTTTGAAGCGACTAGTACACAGATTGGCAGCTTGTCTGGAACTTTTCAATAAGTGGTTTGAAGTCTGTTAACACCTCGTGTTCGACTCCGGCGACGGTCTCGGTTCGGGGTGTTACAATTTTATTGGTATCAGAGCCATGGTTTAGTCGGTTCTAGGACTACCATGGCACGTATGAGTCTAGCTATACATGCCTTAATGTTAATGTTTAAACGTGTGATGACTTCTGACGGTTAAAATGTTTTTTTGTTTTGATTAGTAAATGGATCCCGAAGTAGAGAGAACCTTGGCGGATGACGTCGAAAGTGTAGCGGCTGCTCCTGCACAAGGGACGCCGCCTGTTGAACCTCAGTCATCTGCGAATAATCAAGGTGAGGGGGCTAAACAAGCCTTCTTTACCATGATGAATGAGTGGGTCGCGCAATATGCCCGAACTAATCCAAATGTCCAACAAATCCCGAATTTGAATAATCCACCCAAAGAGCCCGTAATGCCATCGCCATCGACCTGTGAGGCTGAGTAAGCCACCGTAGATTTGATTAGGAAGCGCGGGGCTGAAGAGTTCAGGGGCGTAATTATCGATGATGCCGAAGGGTAGAGTTTCGCTTGACAACACCATTCGGTGTTTGACGAAATCATGCACACCGATGAATGTCTAAAGTGTGCTATATCCTTGTTGCGGGACTCACCTACTATTGGTGGAGGACCTTGATTTCCATAGTTCCAAACGAACGAGTTACTTGGGATTTCTTTCAAACGGAGTTTCGAAAGAAATATATTAGTCAACGGTTCATTGATCAAAAGCGTAAGGAATTCTCGGAACTCAAGCAAGGCCGCATGACAAGATCTCGAATACGAACATGAGTTCGTAAGACTCGATCGGTATGCCCGGAGTGTGTGGCTGATGAGGTTGCTATGTGCAAGAGGTTCAAGAAGGGTTGAATGAAGATCTAAGATTACTAGTGGGTATTTTGGAGATAAAAGAATTCGTAACACTAGTTGAACGAGCACGCAAGGCGGAGGAACTTGGAAAGGAGAAGAAGAAGGCTGAATTTGAAGCTAGAGACTATCGCAAAAGATCGACGGGTAAAGCTCCGTTTTGGTGTAAAGAAGTTCGGGAGGACACCAATAGATCGAGGACGATCAAGGGATTTCCATTAGACCACGACCATTGACGGACTCGAGCTACTTGGTAGCTAGTGTGGGCAATAACCGTCAAGAGAAATCAATGCCCCCAATGTGGGAGAAGACACATAGGTGAATGTTGGGGTAAGACTACCAATAAGGCTTGTTACGGATGCGGTTGAAGGACCACCTCATTAGAGATTGCACGGGCTCGATGAGAAGAATAGGATGCAAGGTGCGAGACCTAGTGGAATGACATGACTAGAGGTAGACCACCAAGAATTTCAGGAGGTAGGGGTGGTAGTCGAGAGGGCTCTTGACACGACTGTTCGATCTGAGACTCGCGCTCCTGCTAGAGCATATGCCATCCGCGCACGAGAGGAGGCATCCTCCCCTGACGTTATCACCGGTACTTTCACTCTTTTCGATACTAATGTGATTGCTTTGATTGACCCTGGTTCTACTCATTCTTATATATGCGAAACCTTAGCATCCAAAGAAGACTTTGCCTATTGAGTCTCTCGAGTTTGTAATTCGGTGTCAAACCCTTGGGTCATTACGTGCTTGTCAACAAAGTGTGTAAGAAAAGTCCCCTAGTGTTTCGAGGTTTTTGTTTTTGGCGGACTTGATGCTTTTGCCGTTCGACGAATTTGACGTTATTCTTGGGTTGGATTGGTTGACCATGCACGATGCGGTTATAAATTGCAAAGGCAAGACTATCGATCTGAGGTGCGCTAATAACGAGATTGTTCGGGTTGAGTCTACGGACTTAAAGGGGTTGCCAGCTGTAATATCGCGATGTTGGCCCGTAAATATGTAAGAAAAGGGTGCGGCGTACCTTGCGTATGTGCTCGATGACAAGGAGTCGGAAGGAAACCCGAATTTGTGCGATGGTTTGTGAATTCCGGATGTTTTCCTGAAGAATTACCGGTTTACCACTGTTCGGAAATAGAATTTGGCATCGAATTGGTACCGGTACCACTCAATTTCGATAGCTCCGTATCGTATGGCACCAATGTAATTAAAGGAGTTGAAAGCTCGGTTGCAAGAATTGGTGGATAGAGGTTTTGCTCGCTTGAGTTTTTCGCCTTAGGGGTGCGCGGTGTTGTTCGTGAAGAAGAAGGATGGAACCATACGATGTGTAGATCGACTATCGTCGACTTAACAAAGCGACGATAAAGAACAAATATCCGTTGCCACGTATTGATGACTTGTTCGATCAATTGAAGGGAGCCTCGGTGTTCTCGAAAATAGATTTGAGATCGGGCTACTATCAATTGCGAATCCGAGATTCGACGTGCCCAAGACCGCCTTTGAGCGAGATATGGTCACTATGAGTTCCTAGTGATGCCGTTTGGGCTCACTAATGCCCTACGGTATTTATGGATTTAATGAATCGAATCTTTAGACCATATTTGGATCGATTCAGTAGTCGTATTCATTGATGACATCTTGGTCTATTCAAGAAATGAGACCGAACATGCTGAACACTGCGGTTAGTGCTGCAAATTTTACGGGACAAGCAATTATATGCTAAGTTCAGCAAGTGTGAGTTCGGTTAGAGAGGTTAGCTTCTTGGGTCATGTGGTATCGCGACGGTATTCGAGTCGATTCGAATAAAATTTCAGCCATACTAAATTGGAAGCCTCCAGAAATATTCTTGAGGTTCAAGCTTTTGGGGCTTGCGGTTATTATCGACGATTTGTAAAAGGCTTCTCAACGATAGCCATGCCGATGACGGCTTACTCCAAAAGGATGTTAAGTTCGAATGGACGGAGAAATGCCAAAAGGTTTCGATCAACTGAAAACTTATTTGGTGAAGCCCCAATTCTAGTGCAACCCGAGTCCGGCAAGGAGTTTGTTATCTATAGCGACGCTCTCTACTTGGGTTAGGTTGCGATTAATGCAAGAAGGTCGAGTTGTGGCCTATGCGTCGAGGCAATTAAAGCCACATGAGAAAAATTATCCGACTCATGATCTCGAATTGGCGCCATCGTATTCGCCTTAAAGATTTGGCGACATTACTTATTTGGTGAAAGGTGCCATGTATACTCGGATCACAAAAGTCTCAAGTATTTGATGACCCAAAGAGACTTAAATCTGCGACAAAGACGTTGGCTCGAGCTGTTAAAGGATTATGAGTGATCATTGACTATCACCCGGGAAAGGCGAATGTGGTTGCGGATGCCTTGAGTCGTAAATCGTTATTCACTTTACGAGCAATGAATGTGCACTTGTCTATCCGATCCGACAGTGTGTTAGTGGCTGAATTGAAAGCCAAACCATTATTGACACACCAAATTCGAGAAGCTCGAAAGTCGATGACGAGTTGGTTGCAAAACGGGCTGCGTGTGTTCGAACAAGGACTCGGAGTTCCAAATCGACGATGACGATTGTTTGAGGTTCAAAAGTCGTCTGTGTGTCCCAAAGAATTGAACTCATTTCGATAATTCGAATGAAGCCCATTGTAGCCGAATGGCAATTCACCCGGGAGTACGAAGATGTACAATGATTTGAAACGTCGATTTTGGTGGCATGGTATGAAGCGAGACATCTCCGACTTTGTTTGAGATGTTTAATATGTCAACAAGTGAAAGCGGAACATCAAGTGCCTTCAGATTACTTCACCAATCACGATACCCGAGTGGAAATGGGATCGAGTCACAATGGACTTTGTATCCGGACCGCCATTGTCGCAAGTAAGAAGGATGCGGTTTGGGTCGTGGTAGATCGATTGACTAAGTCGGCCCACTTTGTCCCCCGACGCACGGATTTTTCAATGGACAAATTAGCGGAATTGTACGTTGCTCAGTTGTGAGATTACACGGGTGCCTATTTCTATCGTGTCGATAGAGATCCGAGATTTACCTCGCGATTTTGGAAAAAGTTGCAAGAAGCTTTGGGTACCAAGTTGCATTTCAAGACCGCCTTTCACCCCCAAACCGATGGTCAATCCGAGCGGATAATTCAGATACTTGAGGATATGTTAAGATGTTGCGTCCTCGAGTTTAGTGGTTCATGGGAACGGTATCGCCGTTGATTGAATTCGCTTACAACAAACTTTCAATCAAGTATTAAGATGGCACCCTACGAGGCCTTGTACGGTCGTAAATGCCGTGACGCCATTGTTTTGGACCGAGCTCGGTGAAAGCAAGATTTTCGGTGGATTTGATTAGGGATGCTGAGCAGAAAGTGAAGGTAATCCGTGAAAGTCGAAGATAGCCTCCGATCGTCGAAGTCGACGCGGATCTCGAGGCGTAAGGATATCGAGTATCGTGGGTGATAAAGTGTTTCTCAAGGTATCGCCTTGGAAAAAGATACTCGAGTTCTACCGTAAGGGCAAGTTGAGCCCGAGGTTCATTGGACCATATGAGATATCGAGGCGAGTCGGTCCGGTGGCATATCGCTTGATTTTGCCCCCGAACTCAAAAGGTTCACGATGTCTTTCACGTTTCGATGCTTCGACGCTATAGATCCGATCCATCGCACGTGATTAGTCCATCGAAATTGAAATTCAAGCTAATATGAGTTATGAGGAAGAACCGATTCGTATTCTATCGCGAGAAGTGAAAGAGTTGCGAAACAAGCGGGTTTAAGCTAGTGAAAGTGTTATGGCTCAAGCACGGGATAGAAGAAGCTACTTGGGAGACCGAGAACTCTATGAAAGAACGATATCCAAACCTATTTACGGTAAGATTTTAGGGGACGAAAATTCCTTAAGAGGGGGTTGTGACAGCCCAAAATAGACCCTAGCGGAATGTGGTTTCGGGACCACAAAACCGAGGCATAACAATAATTTAAAATTTATTTCGATGCCTATAATATGTGAGTATTCATGTATGACATTTTTGATGATTGATTTAGTGTTATAAAGGTGAATTTCACTAGAAAGGACTTGTGTGAGAAAATTTAGAATTGAGATAGGCAAATGTGGAAGTGGCCTATTGATGCACACTAGGAAATGTTGTCCTTGCATGTCAAATTCCCAAATTTGACTATAGTGGCGGCCATGGTGATGAATATGGGCAAAAGAAAACATGTTTCAAACATGTTTTGCTAGTGGTGCATGTTAGAAATAATAAAATAAGAGTATGAAAAAAAAGGAAAAAAAAGTGTTCATCTTTCACCATTGCTCTTGGCGAATGTCCTAAGGAAAGAAAAGAAAATTTTGCTCATCCATTTTTCACTTCTTGGCGAAAATACTAAGGAAAAAGGGGAGGATTTTTGCTTCATGCTTGGTTTGGAAGAGATCTAGAAGGAGATTTGGCTAAGTTTGCATCAAGATTAAGGTATGTATGAGGTTGTGTTAGGGTTTCATGCATGTCTTGGTTGCTAACTTGATGTGCATGTTAGCCATGGCTCAAATCTTTGTTATGCCATGGAAATGGTATTTGGCCAAAGTTGTTATGGTGTTAATGCCATTGCATGCTAAATATCAAGCTTGATAATGATTCATGTGATGGTAGATTGAGGGTTCTTAGATTTTCTTTTAGCATTTTTGAATGAGATACTAAGTTCTTTGTTTAACCATGACCAAATTGAAACGGTATGGTGTTGTGGTATTCGGCCATGTTGTATCCATAAATATGATTCATGCATGTTGTATGGTGAGTAAGATTTAAGCTTTGGATATGTGTGTATATTTGGATATAAGCCACTTGAGAATTCGGCCATTGCACCTACATGAATATATGTTTGCACATGATGAATTGGTATGACATGTATACTATTTTGAGGTGTCTATTTGCTTGTGATGTTGTTTCGGTTATGAAATAAATGAGAGATGTGTATAGAACTACAATATGTGATGCGTTAATTAGGAAAATGTATGCTGTTTTTTTTGTGTAGTATAAGGTGTAAAATTTGCCTCCACATAGACATGCATATTCGGCCAAAGGAAGTAGATTGGTGTGCATGTATTAGGTTAGAGGCAACCATATTGAAGCCTTATCTTGGCTTAGATTGTTGACCAAATGGGTAATAAGTGAGGATGGTTGCGAATATACAAATATACATATACATGTGTAATTGAACTATAAATGTATAGCAAGATGATTAAACTAGTTTATTTATCTATTAAGCGAGAAGTTAAAGAAGGAGAAACAAGCAAGGGCAAAGCCAAGGACATCGAGTAGCCGGGTCGAAACCGTTATACTCAACACAAGGTAAGTCCTTAAGCACTTGTTGTGAGAACTCCTTGGATAGATATTTTTCGGAGTGATTCTCCTATTTATTATTATGATTATATGTACAAATTGAATTTAGTAAGTTGCTTTACCATGATGAATTGACATAAGGCACAATGTGTGCAAAGACCATATGGCACTATGTGTGCGATTCACTATGGCACTATGTGTGCGATTCACTATGGCACTATGTGTGCGATTCACTATGGCACTATGTGTGCGATTCACTATAGCACTATGTGTGCGATTTACTATGGCACTATGTGTGCGATTCACTATGGCACTATGTGTGCGATTCACTATGGCACTATGTGTGCGATTTACTATGGCACTATGTGTGCGATTTACTATGGCACTATGTGTGCGATTTGCTATAGCACTATGTGTGCGATTTGCTATAGTCACATTCGGTTGTGGAAATAAATTGTGCATGAACGAGGTAAGTGATTGAGTTACTAACTAAATATCGAAATTGGGATTGTACGGTTGTACGCATAAAGTTATCTAGTGCATTGTTGTTCCAACTTGAGGAAACGGATTCAAATCGATTGGGCTGACTTGTCGTTTGATTTGGTTGAAGGATTGGGCATGAGATCGAACCAAAATCTTAGAAATTGCAGTATAGTTTGATATGGCTGGAAACATCTATTTTGTATTATTTGATTATTCACTTATGATTGTTATTGTTGATGGTAGAGTAGTGCTTACGACTTCTTGAGTTATGTACTCATTTGGTGTGCTTATTTGTTGTTTATTTAGGTTCTTGATCCATTTTGCGTGTTTCGGGACTGTCATCGAAGTCATCACACCGTCTAGCGACTTTTTGGTATCTTCTTCTTAGATGGTTTAAGAAAACATTTCGGCATGTATAGGCTATTATGTTTTGTTTGAACTCGGTATGTAAAATATTGCCTAGCCATGCGAAAATGGCTTATGAATGTTTTGAGCATAATGTTATAATTATTTGGTATGTATATGCTCATTAAGAGGCATGGAAGTGTTTGGCAATGACCAGCCATTAGAATGGGTCATCATGCTTATATTTTGGACCATATATGAAAAAGGGTGGTTGAATCATAGAGACTATGTGTTAGAGAAAGTCTATCCTAGAATATGATGCTGGCAGCAACAGTGACGTGGATGTGAAAAATCACTAAAAATAGTAGGAATAGAATTAAATAGTGAATAAATTATGTAAATGAACCTTGATGAGTCTATTTTCATACGGAGGAAACGAAACTGTTATATGAGTTGTATGTTGAGAGATATTTGGGTTTTAGTGGAACGGGGCCAGAACGGTTTCTGGATTCCCTGCTCGGACTTTGAAAATTCATTATAAATTAACCAGAAATAATTAGGAGTCATACCATATATGTATGAATTCCTCTTTGAGTCTAGTTTCTATAGAAACAAACGGTACCAGTATTGAAGTCCTGCACAGGGAGTTATTTGAGTTGTAACGCGCGAAGGTCAGTGTAGTCGGCCCCTGTAACACGGGTGACTTTAACTAATAAACTGTACCAATTGGCCCAACCAAAATTCTAGAAAAAATCTGTAGACGGAAATGTGAGTCTAGTTCCAGAAAAAATTACAAAACTGATTTTCGAGTTCTAAAACTCAAGTTATGATTTTTGAAGCGACTAGTACACAGATTGGCAGCTTGTCTGGAACTTTTCAATAAGTGGTTTGAAGTCTGTTAACACCTCGTGTTCGACTCCGGCGACGGTCTCGGTTCGGGGTGTTACAACTAGTATACCTTCAATAATACCCTTAGGAAATCTTATAGTTTTATCTGCCAATTGAATGCTCATCCTAGTTTGTTTAGGTTTCCCAAGACCTAGTTGCTTTAACATTTTGTAAGGTATGACGTTAATACTAGCCCATAAATCAGCTAATGCATGATTTATATCTAAACTACCAATTAAGCAAGGAATTCTAAAACTCCCTGGATCTTTCAATTTGTGGGGTAGCTTATTCTGTAGAATCGCTGAACAGACTGCGTTTAGCTCCACATGTGACGCTTCGTCCAACTTCCGCTTATTTACTAAAAGCACTTTTAAAAATTTCATTGCATTCGGCATCTAGGACAAAGCTTCAATAAACGGTAAGTTAATATGTATTTTTTTCAAAAGTTTAAGGAATTTACCAAATTGTTCATCTGAGCGATCTTTCCTTGTCGCATTAGGGTATGGGACACGAGGTCTATATTCTTCATTCACCATTTTGTTATGACTTACCTCACTTTTACCTTTGCTCACCACAGTTTCTTGCATCAATTCTAGCTCAGGCGCAATGAATCCTTCCTTATCTTGAGTACTAATTTCGTTGAGGTGTTCCCTAGGGTTAGGTTTAGTATTACTTGGTAAGCTACCTTGTGGTCATTTAGAGATTTCTTTGGATAGCTGGCCTATCTGAGTTTCGAGTCCTTGGATCGATGCTAGTTGATTTTTAGGTGCTGTCTCGGGGTTTTGGAAATGGGTTTCTGACATCGAGATGAATTTAGAGAGCATCTCCTCAAGGTTTGATTTCTTCTCTTGTTCATAAGGTGGCTGTTGAAAACCTTGAGGATTTTGTGGCTTTTGGTTCCCTTGACCACCCCAGGATAAATTTGGGTGGTTCCTCCAACCTGCATTATAAGTATTACTGTATGGGTTATTTTCAGATCTAAAGTTATTGTTACCCATATAGTTGACTTGTTCCTCTTCGGTTGTAGGATTGAAGGATTGATATTCTGTATGCACACCTCCTCCACTTGAGTCACACCTCATTACTGGATGTACCTGCGTTGAACTAAGTAAACCGTCAATCTTTTTATTGAGAAGTTCTACCTGATTTGACAGCATAGTAACTGAGTCGACATTATAAATGCCTACTTTTTTTGTTGGCTTAATCCTCATGACTTACCACTGATAGTTATTCAGTGACATTTCTTCAATAAATTCATAATCCTTTTCACGTGTTTTGTTGTTGATGGTTCCTCCAGCAGCTACGTCAATCATCTGTCTTGTCAAGGGATTCACACTATTGTAGAACGTTTGAACTTGCAGCCATAGAGGTAACCCATGGTGAGGGCACCTTCGCAATAGATCCTTGTATCTCTCCCATGCATCGTAAAGTGTTTCTAAGTCCATCTACACAAAAGAAGAGATATCATTATGTAACTTAGCCATTTTAGCCGGCGAAAAATATTTTAGTAAAAATTTTTCGGTCATTTGTTCCGAAGTAGTGATAGACCCTCGTGGTAATGAGTTCAACCACTGTTTAGCTTTGTTTCTCAGTGAAAAAGGGAATAACCGAAGGCGAATGACACCATTAGAAATTCCATTGATTTTAAATGTATCGCAAAATTTTAGAAAGTTTGCTAAGTGAGCGTTTGGATCTTCATCCTACAAACCATCAAACTGAACAAACTGCTGTATCATCTGAATTGTGTTAGGTTTCAGCTCGAAATTATTCGCAGCAATAGCAGGTCTAACTATACTAGATTCAATTTCTGTTAAAGAAGGTCTAGCATAATCATACATAGTACGTGGAGCAGGATTTTGATTAGCCGCAATTGTAGGAGGTAGCTGATTACCTTGGTTTTCAGCCATCTCTTCGGTTGGGGGTTGAGTACCGTCTTCTTGCTCATTCTCCATGTATCTTAAGCTTCGCCTTATTTCTCTTTGGTTTCTACGAACTGTGCGACCAATTTCTTCGTCAAAAAGTAATGGTCCCAATGGGTTTCTTCTAGTCATAAACTATAAAAACCTGCCAAGAAAAAGAAAGAGTATGTTAATAAATAATAATAATAATAATTAAATTAAATTGCAAGAAAAATAAATGGCTAAGGTAATAAAAATTGAGCGTTCGCGTGATTTCGTGATAGGTTTTAAATATTTATAATTACTCGTTCTTGAACTAACTATTATTGCGATGTAGGCAAGTGTACCTACCAGACAGTAGTATAGTTTTAGCAAGACCGAATTGTCGAACCCAAAGGAACTAAAAGTACTAGTAATGACTGTCTTTTTATTATCTAGCCCAAGAATAAAGAGGTTTGTTTTAATTAACTAATTATCTAAACTAAGAACGCACAGAGAAAAGAATTGGGGAATTGCTTTTGGAAAATCGATTGACTTAAGACAATATCTAAGGAAAAATCCACAAAAGGACATACACAGAAAATAGCCAAGTCCCTATACATGCCATAACTTAAAGTATTTCTAGTCACAAAATAACAAACTAGCTCATTGATAGTGTAAGGCGATCTCCGATGTCCTTACGATTTTCCGAGATGGCTTTGCGATAGTATAAAAAAGAGAGAAAAGAAAGGGAGTAAGCATAAAGCTTAGTGAGTTTGCATGTAAATAAATAACAACATTCTAAATGAATTATTAAGATAACCTGAACCTTTCGAACATGGACTTATCTTACCTTCCCTTTGGTACACTCTTTAAATTTTTCGTTGAACCACTTGGAATACTAAGGATACATGGGTACCTTTCCTTTTTAAACTTACCATTGCCATGTCTTGACATGGTCTTACTTGGTATCCTTGCCTTATGAACTCACCATTGCCATGCCTTGGCATGGTTTTACATGGGATCTTTGCCTTATCGTAGTTTATCAATGCCATGTCGTGACATGGTCTTACATGAATTCCTTGCCTTGTAAAACTTACCAATGCCATGCCTTGGCATGGTCTTACTTGGTATCCTTAAACTCTAATGTCATGACATTTGTATCCTACACATTCCTAAGGTTGAACCGGGACTTTTAGGTATCATTTCTCCATCAATTCTTGCTTGAATCATCAAGGAATAAATTTGCAAAATAAATATATAGATGCTGAAAACTAACATCATTAATTATAAATAATAAAACATTGCATTTATTTACCGTAAGCTTACCTCGATACAAAATACGATCAAATATTTTGATTTAGTCCTCAACGTTTTTCTTTCCTTGGTCTAACCCCGAATTTCGTTCTTCTTGGTCTATAATAGAGAATTTAACTTATTTAATATTCACATTTATCAAAACAGTCTTTAACTCTAACTTTGGCAAAATTATGATTTTACCCCTAAATTTTTGCATATTTACATTTTTGCCTCAAGGCTCAAAAATGAAACTTTATTCCTAATTCTTATGTTTTATGACATTCTGATCCTTTATTTACCTACGGTAAAATTAAATTCCCACTCTAACATCTACTTATAACCATTAGGTATTTTTACCGATTATGTCATTTTACTCGTTTTCGCATAAAATAGCTTAGCTCAAGTCGTTTAACATAATTTCAAGCTTCATATTCTACCATAAACCATTAAAAAAAATACATTTCACCTATGGCTAATTTTCCAAATATGAACCCTAGGTTAAATTATTGCTAGAATAAACTAAATCAAGTTACCGGGACTTCAAAAACGTAAAGAGCATTAAAAATGAGGCTTGGAATCACTTACTATGAAGCTTGGAAGCTTGAAACAACCCTAGCTATGAAGAACCCTTGAAATTTCGACGTAATGAAGAAGATGGACACATTTTGCCATCTTTTTCCCTTTTTTAACCTTTTAATTACCAAATGACTAAAATACCCTTAATTAAAACTTTAGTTATTTTTATCTATGTATGTCCATTTTTGTCCATGAAAATGTAATTGTCTAATTACCATTTAAGGACCTCTACTTCAATTATACTCTTCAATTTAATCCTTTAGCATCTAAAACTCATATTTATCAACGTTTGCAATTAAGCCCTAATAGGTAAATTAAGCATGCTATCTATAAAATTTTCAATCGATACTCTAACACATGCATCTAATCACTCAGTAAATTATAAAAATTAATTGGAATAAACTTTTCTATCTCGAATTCATGGTTTCGTAACTACTGTTCCCCTTAGGCCCTATTTTGGGATGTTACATTTCTCCCCCTTAAGGGATTTTCGTCCTCGAAAATCTTACCTGTGAAAAGATTTGGATACTGTTTTCGCATAACCTCTTCAGGCTCCTATGTAGCCTCGTCTACCCCATGCATATTCCATAATACTCTTACAAGTGCAATACTTTTGCTCCTTAGTCACTTGACTTCTCGAGCTAAAATCTTTACCGGTTCTTTGTCGTAAGTCATATCTTGTTGAATCTGAACCTCTGCTTGTGAAGTCACATGTGAAGGATCAGAACGGTAACAACGTAACATGGACACATGGAACACATCATGAATCTTCTCTAACTCTGGCAGCAAATCTAACCGATATGCTAATGGTCCAACTCTTTCAGTCACCTCAAATGGTCCAATAAAACATCGACTTAGTTTGCCTTTCTTGCCAAATCTAAAGACTTTCTTCCACGGGGATACTTTCAAGAACACTTTGTCACCAACTTGATACACAATCTCTTTTCTTTTCAAGTCTGCATAAGACTTTTGTCTATCTAAAGCTGCTTTCAAGCAATCTCTGATAACTTTCACTTTCTTTTCAGTTTCTTTAACTAAATCAACCCCGTAAATCTGATTTACTTTAAGCTCTGTCCAATACAAAGGTGTGCGACATTTACATCCGTACAAAGCTTCATAATGTGCCAATTTTAAAGTTGATTGGTAACTATTATTATAAGCAAACTCTACCAACAGAAAATATTACTCCCAACTAGCTTGAAATTCTAAGACACAACATCTGAGCATATCCTCAAGTATCTGAATAACTCTTTCTGACTAACTATCGGTCTGAGGATGGAAAGTTGTACTAAAAGTCAACTTTGTGCCCAAAGCTTCCTGTAACTTCTTGGAAAACCGCAAAGCGAATCTCGGGTCTCTATCTGAAATAATCGATAACGGTACTCCATTCAGTCTGACTATCTCTGAAATATACAACTCAGCCAACTTGTCAAGTGAATAATCCATACGAATTGGACTAAAATGAGCCAACTTTTTTAGCTTATCAATCACAACCCATACTGCATCTTTCTTTCTCGGTGTCAACAGCAATCCTGTCACAAAATCCATGGCAACTCGGTCTCATTTCCACTTAGGAACTAACATAGGCTGCAATAAACCTGAAGGTACCTGATGTTCGGCTTTTACCTACTAACAAATCAAGCATCTAGAAACAAACTCTGAGATATCTCTCTTAATTCCTACCCACCAATACATTTTCTTCAAATCATTATACATCTTTGTACTACCTGGATGAATAGACAAGGAACTGCTATATGCTTCCTCTAAAATATTTCGAACAAGCTCATCATTCTTTGGTACACATATCTGATTTCGGAACATTAAACAACCGTCAGAACTTATCTAAAAGTCTGACTCTATGCCCAACTCACACTGAGCTTTTTTGGCTTGTAACTCACTGTCATCTTTCTGAACTTCAAAAATTTCTTCAAGAAACATTGGCTTAGTTCTTAATTCGGCTAAGATAGAACCATCGTCCGATAAGGTTAAACTAGTGTTCAAAGCTTTGAATGCAAATAAAGATTTTCTATTCAAAGCATCAGCAACTGCGTTTGCCTTACCCGGGTGGTAATTGATCACTAGTTCATAATCTTTAATCAACTCTAGCCATCTTCTTTGCCTTAAGTTCAAATCTTTCTGAGTCTTCAAGTATTTCAAACTTTTATGATCAGTAAATATTTGGCACTTATCACCATACAAGTGATGTCTTCAGATTTTCAACGCAAATACAATGGCAGCAAGTTCTAAATCATGTATCGGATAATTTTTCTCATGTGGCTTTAGTTGTCTAGGGGCATAAGCAATTACCTTTCCTTCCTGCATAAGTATACAACCTAGTCCATTCAAGGACGCATCACTGTAAATCGCAAACTCTTTACCCGGTTCTGGTTGTACTAAGACAGGAGCTTCAATCAACAATGCCTTTAACTTAGTAAAACTCTACTGACACTTTTCAATCCATTCAAACTTGACATCTTTCTGCAGCAATCTTGTCAATGGAGTAACTATCATGGAAAATCCCTCTACAAATCGTCTATAATAACCGGCGAGACCAAGAAAACTTCTTACCTCTGATACATTCCTGGGAGGCTTCCAATAAAAAATGGCTGAAGTCTTGCTCGGATCAACTCTAATACCTTCACCTGAGACTATATGTCCAAGAATACCAACTTCCCGTAACCAAAACTCACTTTTGCTAAACTTGCCATAAAGCTAATTATCTCTCAAAATTTGTAAAACTGTTCTCAAATACTCTAAATGCTTAGTCTTATCGTGAGAATAAATCAAGATATCATCAATGAACACAACTACAAATTTATCCAAGTAAGGCCTGAAAATTTGATTCACTAAGTCCATGAAAATCGTAGAAGAATTAGTCAAGGCAAACGGCATCACAAGGAACTCATAATGGTCATACCTAGTCTGGAAAACAATCTTCGGAACATCTGACTCTTTAACTCGCAACTGATAATATCCGTTTCCCAAATCTATCTTGGAGAACACAGTAGCTCCCTTCAATTGATCAAAAAAATTGTCAATTCTAGGCAGTTGATACTTGTTCTTAATAGTCATCTTTTTAAGTTGCCGATAATCTATGCATAATCTCATCGAACCATATTTCTTTTTCACAAAAAGCACTGGTGCACCCCATGGTGAACAACTAGGTCTTGCAAAGCCTTTCTCTGTTAGTTCCTACAACTAAACTTTCAATTCTCTCAATTCTATTGGAGCCATTCTATAAGGAGCAATAGAAATGGGTGTTGTACCCGAAATCAATTCAATACCAAACTCAACTTCTCTGATAGGTGGCAAACCTGGTAGTTCTTTTGGAAACACATTAGGAAACTCACATACCACAGGCACTGATTCAATTTTCAGCTCTAGATCTTTAGTATTCAACACAAAGGCAAGATAAGCTTCATATCCTTTTCTCAAGCATTTTCGAGCAGACATAACATAAATCATGGCAATTGAACTATCTGACTCATCTGAATTAACACGAAGAATTTCAAAATTTTTGCATTTCAACTCAATGAATTTCTTTCCACAATTCACTATCACGTCATGTGAAGTCGACCAATCCATACCAAGAATCACATCAAACTCATCAAATGGCAATAGCATGGGATCGGTCAGAAAATAGTAACCCCTAATCATCAAAGGGCAATTTTTACATACTTTGTCTACTAATACATACTGACCCAATGGATTCGATACTTTAATCACAAATCCCGTAGACTCTATATACATGTTCATACTAAGCATCAATTTCTTGCAAACATAGGAATGGGTTGAACCCGGATCAATCAAAGTAATAACATTAACATCATGAAGAGAAAATGTACCCGTAATTACATCGGAGAAGATCCCTCTTCATGAGCATTGATAACATAGGTCCTTACAAGTGCTCTAACATCTGGTCCCCCTGCTAAATCTCTAGATGCACCTCTACCTGCCCCTATTCTAGAACTTCTCTGAGGTCTGCCTCTAACTGGGGCAGTGCCTGATCTTACACTCGGTATTACTTCTCTTTTAACCATATCAGGACACTCCCAAATGAAATGATCTGGTGCACTAAATCGAAAACAACCAGTCTCAGTTGCTCGATATTGACCTAGATGACACTCGGGTCTATCAGGCTGAATACTGCCAACATTCGCAATTGAAGTGGTTTGAGCTTTCTGACCCATAAATCTACTACCTCTATTTTGGGTAGAATACCCTGCTGAAAAATTAGATCTCGTAGAGAACTCTCTAGGCCTCTTGGATGTAGACTGAAACGACTTGCTCATCCGTCTTTTCTTTGTGTCTTGCATCTCAATTTCAGCTTTACCCTTTCCTTTCAGCAACTCCTCTTCCTTACAAGCTCTTTCAACTAAAATAACAAACTCTTTTATTTCTAAAACATCGATTGACAATCGAATATCATCATTGAGGCCATCTTCAAATCTCTTGTACATAATAGCTTTAGTAGACATACACTCTCAAGCATAATTACCTAGTCTGACAAATTCACATTCATATTCAGCCACTGTCATCTTACCCTGCTTTAGTTCAAGGAATTCTTTTCTTTTCTGGTCGATGAACCTTTGACTAATGCATTTCTTACGGAACTCCTCCTAAAAGAAATCCCAAGCCTTCTCTTTTGGTGCTACTGACACAAGTGTCTTCCACCAATGGTAGGCCGAGTCTCGTAAAAGTGATACAACACACTTCATGCACTCTTCAGATGTGCAGGATAACTCATCAAAGACCCTAAAAGTATTCTCGTGCCAAAATTTAGCTTTCTCTGCATCGTCATCTTTAGTAGCGCGAAACTCTTTGGCCCTTTGTTTTCCTATTTTATTAACTGGTGGCTTCTCTCTTCTGACTGTATCTGTGACTGAGGAAGCTACATGAGCAGTCTGAGGGTCATGAGGGGGTGGAGGTCTAACGGCCAGAAACGCACGAACGAACTCAGCAAACCATTCGTTCATAGCTTGCAAGAAGACTTCTCGAGCCCATGCTCCCTGAATAACTGTAACGGGCCTTTCACTACTATTTGGTGGCACCGTCCCTTCTTCGGGAATGGGCGCAATACTTTCTACATCATCTACACCAACTCGTTCAGGATCCATAACTATAAAAGAAGAACATTTTAAAATCGTCAGGAGTCGTCACACTATTAAATATATGGCATGTATAGCTAGACTCTTACTCATACTAAATATTTCAAGAATCGACAAAAATCTTGCTCTGATACCAATAAATATAACGCCCCTTACCTGAGACCGTCGCCGAAGTCAAGCACGAGGCATTACCAGACTTATCTTACTTGTCCGGGGCATAAAACTTTTGTTTAAAAAAAATTAATTCGCTCGCATTCATCCAATAAATCCATAAAAAGGGACCTCGAGGCCGTAAAACATGCAATTGGAACAGTTTGGGACTAAACTGAGAACATTAAAAATTTTCCAATTACTTACACAAATCAAAATAATTTATTTCACTATTCATAATAAAATTGTTCATCTGCGTAATAGTCACTAAATTAATTATAACTTGAGTTAAAAAACTTGAAATATAAATCAATAATTTTTCTTGAAACTAGACTCATATATCATCTTACTATAAGTTTTCTAGAATTTTTGGTTTGGCCAATTAGTACAGTTTATTTATTAAAGGTTCCCCTATTTTGTAGTTTAGCAGACCTAACATCTCTTCACTAAAAATCAATTATCTCATTATACAGAACTCGGATAATGTTTCTGTTTGTTTATAATTAAAATATACTCACTAAGGAATCTAGAAATATAAACTTTTACATATTATTATTTTTTTACAATTTCTAGTGATTTTCCAAAATTTGGAACAGGGGATCACGAAGTCACTATGAACCACTCTTACAAAAATTTAAAAATCACAGAATATAGACTTCTTTTTCTCGCTGTGTTTCTTTCTTATGAAAATAGAGTCAATTAGCTTTAATTCTATATCTCACTCACCATTTAATTCCATTTCTACATTTTTTAGTTATTTTTCAAAACCATGTCACTGCTATTGTTTCCTAATTGTTCCATGGCCAACTCTTACTCCATAATTTCTTTGCATCAAACCTCATTTAGGCATACATAATACCAAAAAAAGTTCTTATTTAGCTATATCATAAGCTAATCATTACCAAGTATTCACATGCCATTCTTTAATCATATCAGAAAGACATACACATAAAATAGCCAAGTCCCTATACATGACATAACTTAAAGTATTTCTAGTCACAAAATACCGAAATAACTCGTTGATAGTGTGAGGCGATCTCTGATGTCCTTACGATTTTCTGAGTTGCCTTTACGATACTATAAAAAAGAGAGAAAAGAAAGGGAGTAAGCATTAAGCTTAGTAAGTTTTCATGTAAATAAATAACAACATTCTAAATGAATTATCAAGATAACCTGAATCTTTTGAACATGGATTTATCTTACCTTCCCTTTGGTACACTCTTTAAATTTTCCATTGAACCACTTGGAATAATAAGGATACACGGGTACCTTTCCTTTTTAAACTTACCATTGCCATGTCTTGACATGGTCTTACGTGGTATCCTTGCCTTATGAACTCACCATTGCCATGCCATGGCATGGTTTTACATGGGATCTTTGCCTTATCGTAGTTTATCAATGCCATGTCTTGACATGGTCTTACATGACTTCCTTGCCTAGTAAAACTTACCAATGCCATGCCTTGGCATGGTCTTACTTGGTATCCGTAAACCCTAATGTCATGACATTTGTATCCTACACATTCCTAAGGTTCAACCGAGACTTTTAAGTATCATTTCTCTGTCAATTCATGCTTGAATCATCAAGAAATAAATTTACAAAATAAATATATAGATGCTGAAAACTAACATCATTAATTATAAATAATAAAACATTGCATTTATTTACCGCGAGCTTACGTCGATACAAAATACGATCACATATTTTGATTTAGTCCTCAACCTTTTTCTTTCCTCAGTCTAACCCTGAATTTCGTTCTTCTTGATCTATAATATAAAATTTAACTTATTTAATATTCACATTTATCAAAAAAGTCCTTAACTCTAACTTTGGCAAAATTATGATTTTGCCCTTAAACTTTTGTATATTTACACTTTTGCTTCAAGGCTCGGAAATGAAACTTTATCCCTAATTCTTATGTTTTATGACATTCTGATCCTTTATTTACCTACGGCAACATCAAATTCCCACTCTAACATCTACTTATGACCATTAGGTATTTTTACCGATTATGTCGTTTTACTCGTTTTCGCTTAAAATCACTTAGTTCAAGTCGTTTAACATAATTTCAAGCTTCATATTCTACCATGAAACATCAAAATAAAAAAATTTCACCTATGGCTATTTTTGAAATATGAACCCTAGGTTAAATTATTACTAGAATACACTAAATCAAGTTGCCAGAACTTAAAAAACGTAAAGAACATTAAAAACAGGGCTTGGAATCACTTACTATGAAGCTTGGAAGCTTGAAACAACCCTAGCTATGAAGAACCCTTGAAATTTTGGCCTAATGAAGAAGATGGACACAATTTGTCATCTTTTTCCCTTTTTTAATCTTTTAATTACTAAAATACCCTTAATTAAAACTTTAGTTATTTTTATCTATGTATGTCCATTTTTGTCCACGAAAACGTAATGGTCTAATTACCATTTAAGGACCTCTACTTCAATTATACTCTTCAATTTAATCCTTTAGCATCTAAAACTCATATTTATCAACTTTTGCAATTAAGCCCTAACAGGAAAATTAAGCATGCTATCTATAAAATTTTCCATCAATACTCTAACACATGTATCTAATCACTTGGTAAATTATAAAAATTAATCGGAATAAACTTTTCTATCTCAGATTCATGGTTTCGCAACCATTGTTCCCTTTAGGCTCTATTTTGAGATGTTACATTTCTCCCCCCTTCAGGGATTTTCGTCCTCGAAAAACTTACCGGTGAAAAGATTTGGATACTGTTTTCGCATAACCTCTTCAGGCTCTCCTGTAGCCTTGTCTACCCCATGCCTATTCCATAATACTTTTACAAGTGCAATACTTTGGTTCCATAGTTGCTTGACCTCTCGAGCTAAAATCTTTACCAGTTCTTCGCCATAAGTCATATCTTGTTAAATCTCAACCTCTGCCTGTGAAATCACATGTGAAGGATCAGAACAGTAACGACGTAACTGGACACATGGAACACATCATGAATCTTCTCTAACTCTGGCGGCAAAGCTAACTGATATGCTAATGGTCCAACTCTTTCAGTCACCTCAAACGTTCCAATAAAACGTGGACTTAGTTTGCCTTTCTTGCCAAATCTAAAGACTTTCTTCCACGGGGATATTTCAAAAACACTTTGTCACCAACTTGATACTCAATCTCTTTTCCTTTCAAGTTTGCATAAGACTTTTGTCTATCTGAAGATGCTTTCAAGCAATCTTTGATAACTTTCACTTTCTCTTTAGTTTCTTTAACTAAATCAACCCCGAAAATCTGATTTTCTTTAAGCTCTATCCAATACAAAGGTGTGCGACATTTACGTCAATAAAAGCTTCATAAGGTGTCATTTTCAAACTCGACTGGTAACTATTATTATAAGGAAACTCTACCAACGGCAAATATTTCTCCTAACTACCTTGAAATTCTAAGACATAACAACTAAGCATATCCTCAAGTATCTGAATAACTCTCTCTGACTGACCATCGGTCTGAGGAGGGAAAGCTGTACTAAAACTTAACTTTGTGCCTAAAGCTTCCTATAACTTCTTGCAAAACTGCGAAGTGAATCTCGGGTCTCTATCTAAAATAATTGAAAATGGTACTCCATGTAGTCCGACTATCTCTAAAATATACAACTCAGCCAACTTGTCAAGTGAATAATGTGATAGCCCAAAATTGACCCTAGTCGGAAGGTGGTCTCGGGACCACAAAACCGAGGCATAAAAATAATTAAAAATTTATTTTGATGCCTATAATATGTGTGTGCTCATGTATGACATTTTATGATGATTGATTTAGTGTTATAAGGGTGAATTCCACAAGAAAGGACTTAGTAATGAACTTTGAAAGTATGATAGGGAAATGTGTGATGACTAATTAAAGCATGCATGCAAAATAATGGACTTGCATGTCAAATTCCCCCTTTTATAGGTGGTGGCCGGCCATGACAAGGGGGGATGGGCTAAACATGTCATGAAACATGTTTTGTTGGTGCATTAGGGTGAAATAATAAACAAAGGTGTATGGGTGATAAAAAAATGAAAAAAAAATGTGTGTGAGTGTGGTAATCCCCCCCCCCATTGCCGTGAGTTGTAGAGGAGGAAAGAAAAAAATTTTGTTCATCCTTTCTTTGAGCCAAAACTAAGGAAGAAGGAGGATTTTTGCTTCATGCTTGGTTTGGAAGAGATCTAGAAGGAGATTTGGCTAAGTTTGCATCAAGATTAAGGTATGTATGAGGTTGTGTTAGGAGTTTCATGCATGTTTTGGTTGCTAACTTGATGTGCATGTTAGCCATGGCTCAAATCTTTGTTAAGCCATGGAAATGGTATTTGGCCAAAGTTGTTATGGTGATAAAGCCATTGCATGCTAAGTGTGAAGCTTGATGATGATGCATGCAATGATGGATTGTCTACTCTTGAGTAAGATTTTGAGCTTTCTTTTTGTTTTATCATGATTGAAGTTGAAAAGGAGCATGATTGACATATTCGGCCATGATGCATTCATGAGCATGGTTCATGCTTCTTGTATGTTAGTTAAAATTTGTGTTTTGGATGGCTATGGACACCTTGAAATTCGGCCATGCTCATATATGTATATATATGTTTGCACATGATGTTTTGGTTATGAAGGAAGTGATGAATAAGTTTGTTTAAAGAAGAAGATGTTGAAGAATAATTGTGAAATTGAAAGCACATTCGACCTAGCACACATATGAGTGCTTGATGCCATATTGTAAGTTTTGAGCTACAATATGCAAAGCATTAACTAGTAAAATGCATGCTGTTTTTGTGTGGTATTAAGTGCATAATTGGCCTCAACATGGACAAGTATATTCGGCCTTGGGTAGCCTATTGAAGGCCTTAGCTTTTCCTTGATGCTCGAATAAATTGTATTGAATTGCTTGATGTAGTATAAAATGTGCATGACCATTGTGTATTCAAGCTAAAGGGTGGCCATATGACCATTTAAATTCCTTGTCATATTCGCCATAAGCTAGCACAATGAGGTTTTGATAAATTGAATTTGTTTGAATTAGCTCAAGAGCTAAGAGGGCCACAATTGGACAAGGGAAGGAAAAAGTAATCGAATAGCCGTAAAAGCCGTTCGACAACATCCGAGGTAAGTCCTCAAGAAGTGACCTTACTTGAATTATGTGGAATGAAATATGGATGTATTGATTATTGATTTATGTGTGTATGAGTATTGAATGATACCCGGCTAAGTCCCCGGCGATTATGTTAGTGATTATAATTGTGTTTGAGCCTTAGTAACGAAAATAAATATGTATGTCCAATGATTATTGATGTATGTGTGCATGAGAAATTGAATGATATCCGGGCTAAGCCTCAAGACAATTATGCTGGAAATTATAACGGGTTAAGACCAAGGCAATTGTGCTAGTGGCTACATCCGGGCTAAGACCGAAGGCATTCGTATGCGAGTCATTCTATCCGGGCTAAGACCGAAGGCATTTGTGCAAATCGTGATATCCGGGTTAAGTCCGTGAGGCCTTGGTGCGGGTTACCATAACCGGCTATGTCTCAAGGCGATTGATCGAGTAGCGACATCCGGTTAAACTCGAAGGTATGTGATTTGAAAATTATAAGCTTGCTGGAAAATTTCAGCTAATGCACTTGTGAAATTTCCCAATGACAAGGTAAGTGCGGTGTGTGCTTTATGCGCTAGGAGTAAGGCGTGTGAATATCCGCTCCTATGATGGAACGAGTTATCGGCCTTAATGAAGCCGTTATTTGTGTATGAACATAAGAGTTGGGATGGTGAAGTAAGTATGATTATGTGAATGTGCATTAATGAAATGATGCATTTAACTATGTGAATGTATTGCTGTAATTAGAGTTGATTATATTCCTTGAGACTTACTAAGCATAAAATGCTTACTCCACGCTTTGGCTCTCGGTTTTCTAGATTTCGCTCGATAGCAATCGGATTCGGGATCGTTGAAGTCGAAGTCATCCACACTATCAAGCCCCCATTTTGGTATAAATTCTTGGTTGAACTTGAAATGGCATGTATAGGACTACCCTTGTTGGTTTAAATATGTTATGATGTATATGTATGCGGCCATGCGAAAATGGCTCGTAATAGTGAAGTATCAACTTAAACTATTTGCGGTTTGTATATATATATATGGTGTCATGATGTGACTATAAATTGGAAATGGGAATGTTGGTCACATGATCAGCCATTGGCATGGTTAAAATGATCATATGTGGACCTATGTAAGGCAAGACTAGTTGGTTCATGGAGACTACAAAATAGGTAAGACCTACCTTAAAACAGATGCTGCCAGCTGCAGTAACGTGAATGTGAAAAATCACCAAAATTTGTAGGAATGGTATTAAATAGTGAATCAGCTATGTAAATGAACATTGATGAGTCTATTTTCATATGGAAGAAACGAAATGGTCATAGGAGTTACATGTTAAGAGATATTAAAGCTATTGTGAGACAGGGCCAGAACGGTTTCTGGGTTCCCTGTCGCAACTTTAAAAATTTACTATAAATTGTCCAGAAAGAATTAGGAGACATACCTTATATGTACAGATTCCATTTTGAGTCTAGTTTCATTAGAAATAAACGATACCAGCATTAAAGCCCTGTACAGAGAGATATTCAAGTTATACCGCGCGAAGGTCAGAGCAGTTGATCCCTGTAACATGGGTGACTTTAACTAATAAACTGTACCAATTGGCCCGACCAAAAATTCTAGAAATAAATCCATGGATGGATATATGAGTCTAAATTCAGGAAAATTTACAAAACCAGTTTCGAGTTTTGAAACTCGAGATATGATTTTAAGGCGACAGTGATGCAGTTTTTCCAGCCTGACTGGAAATGTCCAATGGATGGGCAAAACAAGTGAACTTGGCTTGCTAACCCCTCGTGTCCGACACGGCGATGGTCTCGGGTTCGGGTGTTACAATTTTATTGGTATCGAGCCACGGTTTAGTCGATTCTAGGACTACCGTGAGGTGTTTGGGGTCTAGCTATACATGCCATTAAATGATGAATCGATAGTGTGGTGATTTCTGACAATTTGACTTTGAGTTTGTTTATAGCAATGGATCTCAATCCCAACCGAGCAATAGCTGATGATGTGGAGAGTGTGGCGCCTGCTCCCGCGCAAGGGACAGCGCCGGCGGACTCTCAACCTATGGCCAGCAATCCTAATGACGAGGCTAGGCAAGCCTTTTATAGTGTGATGAACGAATGGTTTAATCAATACATTCGAACTAACACGGCTGTTCCACAACCTTCATTCCCGACAAATGCAACCCCCGCACCTACAATACCTCCGGTGACTGACCAAATAAGGTCAAGTAAGCCCCCAGTCGATAGGATTCGGAAACACGAGGCCACTGAATTTAAGGCCACGGATGATGATGATGCCGAGCGAGCTGAATTTTGGTTAGATAACACTATCCGGGTGCTTGATGAGCTATCCTGTACACCCGATGAGTGCTTAAAGTGTACCATCTCCTTGCTACGCGAGTCCGCCTACTATTGGTGGAGTACTCTGACTTCTGTGGTACCTAGAGAGCAAGTGACTTGGGAATTCTTTCAAACCAAGTTCCGAAAAAAAAAAAAAAGTATATCAGAGATTCATCGACCAAAAGCGAAGGAATTTCTTGATCTTAAGCAAGGTTCTATGTCGGTTACCGACTATGAACGAAAATTTGTGAGGCTTAGCCGATACTGCGAGAATGCATTTCGTCCGAAGCTATTATGTAAACGCTCGAGGATGGGCTGAATGATGATATAAGGATGTTCGTTGGCATTCTCGAAATACGAGAGATCGTAGTACTTGTTGAGCGAGCTTGTAAAGTCGAAGAGCTTAGAAAGGAGAAACAAAAAGCTGATGTGGGGCGGAGAATTCGAAAGAGGTCCTCGGAAAGTCTCTTTAACTTGAGCAATCAAGAGATTTCGAGATGATGTGAACCGGTCTAGAGGCGCTTTGGGCTTTTCCAGACGAGGACACGATCGACCCCTGTGACCACACGAGTCACTTGATCGATGGTGGAAATGATCGCCGAGAGAGGCGAGTGTCAACATTGTGGCAAATGGCATTCGGAGAGCTGTTGGTTTCGTGATCGCTCTTGCTATAAGTGTGGATCGGCCGACCACTTTATGAAGGATTGCCCGAGGATGCATGAGCAGAATGTAAGTCGAGTGCAAACCCGGTGCTACCATCGCCGAGGTAGGCCACCTAGAAATATGGGCAATGTCGTTGGCGGTCGAGAGGATCTAGAGATGCTACCATCGGATCGAGGCTCGTGCTCTGCTAGGACTTATGCCATACGCTGCACGCGAGGATCTGCCTCTCCGGATGTTATTACCGGTACTTTCACTCTTTTCAATACAAATGTGATTGCTTTGATTGACCTGGTTCTACTCAATCTTATATATGTGAAACCTTAGCATCCAAAGAAGACTTTGCCTATTGAGTCTCTCGAGTTTGTAATTCCGGTGTCAAACCCCTTGGGTCATTACGTGCTTGTCAACAAAGTGTGCAAGAAAAGTCCCCTAGTGTTCCGAGGTTCTTGTTTTCCGGCGGACTCGATGCTTTTGCCGTTCGATGAGTTCGACGTTATTCTTGGTTTGGATTGGTTGACCATGCACGATGCGGTTGTAAATTGCAAGAGCAAGACTATCGATTTGAGGTGCGCGAATAATGAAATAATTCGAGTTGAGTCTACGGACTTAAAGGGGTTGCCAGCTGTAATATCAGCGATGTTGGCCCAGAAATATGTAAGAAAAGGGTGCGAAGCGTACCTTGCGTACGTGCTCGATGACAAGGAATCAGAAAAGAAACCCGAATCTATGCCCGTGGTTTGTGAATACCCGGATGTTTTCCCCGAAGAATTGCCGGGTTTACCACCTGTTCGGGAAATAGAATTTGGCATCGAATTGATACCTGGTACCACTCCAATTTCTATAGCTCCGTATCGTATGGCACCAACGGAATTAAAGGAGTTGAAAGCTCAGTTGCAAGAATTGGTGGATAGAGGTTTTGCTCGCCCTAGTTTTTCGCCTTGGGGTGCGCCAGTATTGTTCGTGAAGAAGAAGGATGGAACCATGCGGCTGTGCATCGACTATCGTCAGCTTAATAAAGCAACGATAAAGAACAAATATCCGTTGCCACGTATTGATGACTTGTTCGATCAACTGAAGGGAGCCTCGGTGTTCTCGAAAATAGATTTGAGATCGGGCTATTATCAATTGCGAATCCGAGATTGGACGTACCCAAGAGCGCCTTGAGCGAGATATGGTCACTATGAGTTCCTAGTGATGCCGTTTGGGCTCACTAATGCCCTCGCGGTATTTATGGATTTAATGAATCGGATCTTTAGACCATATTTGGATCGATTAGTAGTCGTGTTCATTGATGACATCTTGGTCTATTCAAGAAATGAGACCGAACATGCTGAACACTGCGGTTAGTCTTGCAAATTTTACGGGATAAGCAATTATATGCTAAGTTCAGCAAGTGTGAGTTCGGTTAAGAGGTTAGCTTCTTGGGTCATGTGGTATCTGCATCGGTATTCGAGTCGACCGAATAAAATTTCAGCCATACTTAATTGGAAGCCTCAGAAATATTACTGAGGTTCGGAGCTCTTTGGGGTTTTTAGGTTATTCTTGACGATTTGTAAAGGCTTCTCAACGATAGCCACGCCGATGACGGCTACTCCAAAAGGATGTTAAGTTCGAATGGACGGAGAAATGCCAAAAAGTTTCGATCAATGAAAACTTATTTGTGAAGCCCCAATTCTAGTGCAACCCGTGTCCAAGCAAAGAGTTTGTCATCTATAGCGACGCCTCTCTACTTGGGTTAGGTTGCGTATTAATGCAAGAAGGTCGAGTTGTGGCCTATGCGTCGAGGCAATTAAAGCCACATGAGAAAAATTATCCGACTCATGATCTCGAATTGGCCGCCATCGTATTTGCCTTAAAGATTTGGCGACATTACTTATTTGGTGAGAGGTGCCACGTATACTCGGATCAGAAAAGTCTCAAATATTTGATGACCCAAAGAGACTTAAATCTGCGACAAAGACGTTGGCTCGAGCTGTTAAAGGATTATGAGCTGATCATTGACTATCACCCGGGAAAGGCGAATGTGGTTGCGGATGCCTTAAGTCGTAAATCGTTATTCACTTTACGAGCGATGAATGTGCACTTGTCTGTCCGATCCGACAGTGTGTTAGTGGCTGAATTGAAAGCCAAACCATTATTGACACACCAAATTCGAGAAGCTCGAGAAAGTCGACGACGAGTTGGTTGCAAAACGGGCTGCATGTGTTCGAACAAGGACTCGGAGTTTCAAATCGGCGATGACGATTGTTTGAGGTTCAAAAGTCATCTGTGTGTCCCAAAGAATTGAACTCATTTCGATAATTCGAATGAAGCCCATTGTAGCCGAATGGCAATCCACCGGGAGTACGAAGATGTACAATGATTTGAAACGTCGGTTTTGGTGGCATGGTATGAAGCGAGACATCTCCGACTTTGTTTGAGATGTTTAATATGTCAACAAGTGAAAGCGGAACATCGGTGCCTTGAGATTACTTCACCAATCACGATACCCGAGTGGAAATGGGATCGAGTCACAATGGACTTTGTATCCGACCGCCATTGTCGACAAGTAAGAAGGATGCGGTTTGGGTCGTGGTAGATCGATTGACTAAGTCGGCCCACTTTGTCCCCGCACGTATGGATTTTCAATGGACAAATTAGCTGAATTGTACGTTTCTCAGTTGTGAGATTACACGGGTGCCTATTTCCATCGTGTCGGATAGAGATCCGAGATTTACCTCGCGATTTTGGAAAAAGTTGCAAGAAGCTTTGGGTACCAAGTTGCATTTCAGCACCGCCTTTCACCCCAAACCGATGGTCAATCCGAGCGGATAATTCAGATACTTGAGGATATGTTAAGATGTTGCGTCCTCGAGTTTAGTGGTTCATGGGAGCGGTATTTGCCGTTGATTGAATTCGCTTACAACAACAGACTTTCAATCAAGTATTAAGATGGCACCTATGAGGCCTTGTGCGGTCGTAAATGCCGTACACCATTGTTTTGGTGAGCTCGGTGAAAGCAAGATTTTCGGTGGATTTGATTAGGGATGCTGAAGAAAGTGAAAGTAATCCGTGAAAGTCTCGAAGATAGCCTCGATCGTCGAAGTCGACGCGGACTGAAGCGTAAGGATATCGAGTATCGGTGGGTGATAAAGTGTTTCTCAAGGTATCGCCTTGGAAAAGATACTCGATTCGGCCGTAAGGGCAAGTTGAGCCCGAGGTTCGTTGGGCCATATGAGATATCCGAGCGAGTCGATCCAGTGGCATATCGTTTGATTTTGCCCCCTGAACTCGAAAAGGTTCACGATGTCTTTCACGTTTCGATGCTTCGATGCTATAGATCCGATCCATCGCACGTGGTTAGTCCATCAGAAATTGAAATTCAAGCTAATATGAGTTATGAGGAAGAACCGATTCGTATCCTATCACGAGAAGTGAAAGAGTTGCGAAACAAGCGGGTTCCGCTAGTAAAAGTGTTATGGCTCAAGCACGGGATAGAAGAAGCTACTTGGGAGACCAAGAACTCTATGAAAGAGCGATATCCAAACCTATTTACGGTAAGATTTTGGGGACGAAAATTTCTTAAGTGGGGAGAGTTGTGACAGCCCAAAATTGACCCTAGTCGGAAGGTGGTCTCGGGACCACAAAACCGAGGCATAAAAATAATTAAAATTTATTTTGATGCCTATAATATGTGTGTGCTCATGTATGACATTTTATGATGATTGATTTAGTGTTATAAGGGTGAATTCCACAAGAAAGGACTTAGTAATGAACTTTGAAAGTATGATAGGAAATGTGTGATGACTAATTAAAGCATGCATGCAAAATAATGGACTTGCATGTCAAATTCCCCTTTATAGGTGGTGGCCGGCCATGACAAGGGAGGATGGGCTAAACATGTCATGAAACATGTTTTGTTGGTGCATTAGGGTGAAATAATAAACAAAGGTGTATGGGTGATAAAAAATGAAAAAAAATGTGTGTGAGTGTGGTAATCCCCCCATTGCCGTGAGTTGTAGAGGAGGAAAGAAAAAATTTTGTTCATCCTTTCTTTGAGCCAAAACTAAGGAAGAAGGAGGATTTTTGCTTCATGCTTGGTTTGGAAGAGATCTAGAAGGAGATTTGGCTAAGTTTGCATCAAGATTAAGGTATGTATGAGGTTGTGTTAGGAGTTTCATGCATGTTTTGGTTGCTAACTTGATGTGCATGTTAGCCATGGCTCAAATCTTTGTTAAGCCATGGAAATGGTATTTGGCCAAAGTTGTTATGGTGATAAAGCCATTGCATGCTAAGTGTGAAGCTTGATGATGATGCATGCAATGATGGATTGTCTACTCTTGAGTAAGATTTTGAGCTTTCTTTTGTTTTATCATGATTGAAGTTGAAAAGGAGCATGATTGACATATTCGCCATGATGCATTCATGAGCATGGTTCATGCTTCTTGCATGTTAGTTAAAATTTGTGTTTTGGATGGCTATGGACACCTTGAAATTCGCCATGCTCATATATGTATATATATGTTTGCACATGATGTTTTGGTTATGAAGGAAGTGATGAATAAGTTTGTTTAAAGAAGAAGATGTTGAAGAATAATTGTGAAATTGAAAGCACATTCGCCTAGCACACATATGAGTGCTTGATGCTATATTGTAAGTTTTGAGCTACAATATGCAAAGCATTAACTAGTAAAATGCATGCTGTTTTTGTGTGGTATTAAGTGCATAATTGGCCTCAACATGGACAAGTATATTCGGCCTTGGGTAGCCTATTGAAGGCCTTAGCTTTTCCTTGATGCTCGAATAAATTGTATTGAATTGCTTGATGTAGTATAAAATGTGCATGACCATTGTGTATTCAAGCTAAAGGGTGGCCATATGACCATTTAAATTCCTTGTCATATTCGGCCATAAGCTAGCACAATGAGGTTTTGATAAATTGAATTTGTTTGAATTAGCTCAAGAGCTAAGAGGGCCACAATTTGACAAGGGGAAGGAAAAAGTAATCGAATAGCCGTAAAAGCCGTTCGACAACATCCGAGGTAAGTCCTCAAGAAGTGACCTTACTTGAATTATGTGGAATGAAATATGGATGTATTGATTATTGATTTATGTGTGTATGAGTATTCGAATGATACCGGGCTAAGTCCCGAAGGCGATTATGTTAGTGATTATAATTGTGTTTGAGCCTTAGTAACGAAAATAAATATGTATGTCCAATGATTATTGATGTATGTGTGCATGAGAAATTGAATGATATCCGGCTAAGCCCCAAGACAATTATGCTGGAAATTATAACCGGGTTAAGACCAAGGCAATTGTGCTAGTGGCTACATCCGGGCTAAGACCAAGGCATTCGTATGAGTCATTCTATCCGGGCTAAGACCAAGGCATTTGTGCAAATCGTGATATCCGGGTTAAGTCCCGTAGGCCTTGGTGCGGGTTACCATAACCGGGCTATGTCCGAAGGCGATTGATCGAGTAGCGACATCCGGTTAAACTCAAGGTATGTGATTTGAAAATTATAAGCTTGCTGGAAAATTTCAGCTAATGCACTTGTGAAATTTCCCAATGACAAGGTAAGTGCGGTGTGTGCTTTATGCGCTAGGAGTAAGAGCGTGTGAATATCCGCTCCTATGATGGAACGAGTTATCGGCCTTAATGAAGCCGTTATTTGTGTATGAACATAAGAGTTGGGATGGTGAAGTAAGTATGATTATGTGAATGTACATTAATGAAATGATGCATTTAACTATGTGAATGTATTGCTGTAATTAGAGTTGATTATATTCCTTAAGACTTACTAAGCATAAAAATGCTTACTCCGCTGCTTTGGCTCTCAGTTTTCTAGATTTCGCTCGATAGCAATCGGATTCGGGATCGTTGAAGTCGAAGTCATCCACACTATCAAGCCCCCATTTTGGTATAAATTCTTGGTTGAACTTGAAATGGCATGTATAGGACTACCCTTGTTGGTTTAAAATGTTATGATGTATATGTGTACGGCCATGCGAAAATGGCTCGTAATAGTGAATTATCAACTTAGACTAATTGTGGTTTGTATGTATATATTTGGTGTCATGATGTGGCTATGGCTTGGAAATGGGAATGTTGGTCATATGATCAGCCATTGGCATGGTTAAAATGATCATATATGAACCTATGTATGGCAAGACTAGTTGGTTCATGGAGACTACCAAATAGGTAAGACCTACCTTAAAAACAGATGCTGCCAGCTGCAGTGACGTGAATGTGAAAAATCACCAAAATTCGTAGGAATGGAATTAAATAGTGAATAAGCTATGTAAATGAACCTTGATGAGTCTATTTTCATATGGAAGAAACGAAATGGTCATAGGAGTTACATGTTAAGATATATTAAAGCTATTGTGAGACAGGGCCAGAACGGTTTCTGGGTTCCCTGTCGCAACTTTAAAAATTTACTATAAATTATCCAAAAATAATTAGGAGACATACCTTATATGGAAAGATTCCATTTTGAGTCTAGTTTCATTAGAAACAAACGTCACCAGCATTAAAGCCTTGTACAGAGAGATATTTAAGTTATACCACGCGAAGGTCAGAGCAGGCGATCCCTGTAACATGGGTGACTTTAACTAATAAACTGTACCAATTGGCCCGACCAAAAATTCTAGAAATAAATCCATGGATGGATATATGAGTCTAAATTCAGGGAAAATTTACGAAACCAGTTTCTGAGTTTTGAAACTCGAGATATGATTTTTAAGGCGACAGTGACGCAGTTTTTCCAGCCTGACTGGAAATGTCCAATGGATGGGCAAAACAAGTGAACTTGGCTTGCTAACCCCTCGTGTCCGACACCGGCGATGGTCTCGGGTTCGGGGTGTTACAAATAATCCATACAAACTGGAATAAAATGAGCTGACTTCTTTAGCTTATCAATCACAACTTGTACTGTATCTTTCTTTCCCAGTGTCAATGGTAATCCTGTCACAAAATCCATGGCAACTCGGTCCCATTTCCACTCAAGAACTCACACAGGCTGCAATAAACCTGAAGGTACTTGATGTTTGGCTTTTACTTGCTGACAGATCAAGCATCTAGAAACAAACTCTGAGATATCTCTCTTAATTCCTACCCACTAATACATTTTCTTCAAATCATTATACATCTTTGTACTACCTGGATGTATAGACAAGGAACTGCTATGTGCTTCATCTAAAATCTTTCGAATAAGCTCGTTGTTCTTTGGTACACATATCCTATTTCTGAACATTAAACAACTGTCAGAACTGATCTGAAAATCTGACTCTATACCCGACTCACATTGAGCTTTTGGCTTGCAACTGACTGTCATCTTTCTGAACTTCACAAATTTCTTCAAGAAACATTGGCTTAGCTCTTAATTCAGCTAAGATAGAACCATCATCTGATAAGGTTAAACTAGTGTTCAAAGCTCTCAGTGGAAATAAAGATTTTCTACTCAAAGAATCAACAACTACGTTTGCCTTACCAGTGTGATAATCGATCACTAGGTTATAATCTTTGATCAACTCTAGACATCTTCTTTGCCTCAAGTTGAAATATTTCTGAGTCATCATGTAATTCAAACTTTTATGATCAGTAAATATTCGGCACTTATCACCATACAAGTGATGTCTCCAGATTTTCAACGCAAATACAATGGCATCTAGTTCTAAATCATGTATCAGATAATCTTTCTCATGTGGCTTTAGTTGTCTAGAGGCATGAGCAATTACCTTTCCTTCTTGCATAAGTACACAGCCTAGTCCATTTAAGGACGCATCACTGTAAATCACAAACTCTTTACCCAATTCTGGTTGTACTAAGACAGGAGCTTCAGTCAACAATACCTTTAACTTATCAAAACTTTGCTCTCACTTTTCAGTCCATTCAAACTTGACATCTTTCTGTAGCAATCTTGTCAATGGAATAGCTATCATGGAAAATCCCTCTACAAATCGTTTATAATAACCGGCGAGACCAATAAAACTTCTTACCTCTAATACATTCTTGGGAGGCTTCCAATCAACAATGGCTGAAATCTTGCTCGGATCAACTCTAATACCTTCACCTGAGACTATATCTCCAAGAAAACCAATTTCCCGTAGCCAGAACTCACTTTTGCTAAACTTGGCATAAAGCTAATTATCTCTCAGAGTCTGTAAAACTGTTCTCAAATGCTCTGAATGCTCAGTCTTATCATCAGAATAAATTAAGATATCATGAATGAACACAACTACAGATTTATCCAAGTAAGGTCTAAAAATTTGATTCATTAAGTCCATGAAAATGGCAGAAGCATTAGTCAAGCCAAACGGCATCACAAGGAACTCATATTGGTCATACCTAGTCTGGAAAGTAGTCTTCAGAACATCTGACTCTTTAACTTGCAACTGATAATATCCAGATCTAAAATATATCTTGAAGAACACAATAGCTCCCTTCAATTGATCAAACAAATCATCAATTCTAGGTAGTGGATACCTGTTCTTAATAGTCATCTTGTTAAGTTGCCTATAATCTATGCACAATCTCATCAAACCATCTTTCTTTTTCACAAAGAGCACTGGTGCACCCCATGGTGAGCAACTAGGTCTTGCAAAGCCTTTCTCTGTTAGCTCCTACAGCTGAAGTTTCAATTCTCTCAATTCCATTGGAGCCATTCTATAAGGAGCATTAGAAATGGGTGTTGTACCCAAAACCAATTTGATAAACCATAAATTATACATATTTCTACCCCATGTTTGATGCATTTTATGGATGATTTCTCATTAGAATTGGTGAATTCGATGCTCCTAATGCTTTAATTTCATGTTTTATACTTAGGAGAGCATATGAGAGCGAAAGGAACGAGAAATGGGACAAAAATGGAGAAAATGGGCCAAAGTACGAAATCAACAAGGCCTGGACCTCCTCATACGGGTAGACTACACGGCCGTGTCACTTTGGCAGGCTCGAACACGACCAGAAGTAATAGAACACGGGTGTGTGCTACGAGCGTATCCCCGCTAAGCCCAAGTTGAGTCCAAGTCGGAAAAGGCTACTTTTAAGGGCTCATAGGCATTCCAAAGCCTATAAATACACCCTAGAAGAGGAGAAAAGAGGAGATAGAGAAGAGGGAGTAAAGAATTACTCCAAGGAAGCCGATTGATCCATCTTAGAAGTCGGATTCATCGTTAAGACTAAAGATCTCTCCTCAATTTCCCTTTAGGAGTTTTGGGTTTTCTTTATGTTTTGTGTAACGCCCCATACCCGAGACCATTGCCGGAGTCAAACACGAGGTGTTAATAGACTTAATTCATTACTTAAACAGCTCATACAATTCATTTAAAAATTTCCAGACAAGCTGGCTAACTGCATCACAGTCTCTTTAAAAATCATATCTCGAGTTCCAAAACTCGAAATCCAATTCTGTAAATTTTTCCTGAAACTAGACTCATATATATATCTACTAATGTTTTTCTAGAATTTTTGGTCAGGCCAATTAGTACAGTTTATTAGTTAAAGTCTCCCCTGCTTCAGGGTTCGACTACTCTGACCTCTGTGTATTACGAATCAGATATCTCTATGTACAGAGCTTCAATGACTATTCCGTTTGTCTCTAATAAAACTAGACTCAATAAAGAATCTTTACATATAAAGCATGACTTCTAATTATCTTTTTAAAATTTATGGTAAATTTACAAAATCAGAATAGGGGATCCAGAAATCGCTCTGGCCCTGTTTCACAAAAATTTAAACATCTCATAAAATATAACTCATATACCTATTTTGTTCCATCCATATGAATATAGACTCATAATTATTCAATTCCATATATTATTCATCATCTAATTGTATCTCTACTATTTTTAGTGATTTTTCAAACTCACGTCACTGCTGCTGTCTAAATCTATTTTATGGTAAATTTTACCTATTTCATGGTTTCCATGGATTAGCTAGCAATTTAGCATACATAACACCAAATATGATCATGATTAGCCATTCCAATGGCTAATCATTACCAAGCATTTCCATACCACTCAATAACCATATCATAAGACCATATATACAAAATGATTATAATGCTATACATGCCATACTCAAAATATACAAGCCATTATGCCAAGATGGTATACGGATAGTGTGAGCGAGCCTCCGACCGCTCCCGATTTCCGAGCTGGCTTGTCAAAACTACAAGGAATGAAAAGGAGGGAGTAAGCATAAATGCTTAATAAGTTCACATGCAAATAGCAAGTAACATAACCATATAAGCAAACATAAAACATCATTTGCATAATCATCACCAAGACATTCATATCACATTTTCATTTATCATCTTACCATATTGTTGTTATATCGATTTTTCAACCCGAGGGTTAAGTACATACCTGTTCAAAGTATCCATTTCACAACACTTACCAATACGTCCCTTTCATCTTGAGTATTCCTCCATTTCAGTAGATGTGACAGCCCAAAATTGACCCTAGTCGGAATGTGGTTTCGGGACCACAAAACCGAGGCATAAAAATAATTTAATGTTCATTTTGATGCCTATGATATGTGTTAATTCGTGTGTGACATTTTTGATGATTTGATTTAGGATTATAAATGTGAATTTCACTAAAAAGGACCTAGTAGTAAACTTTGAAAGTAGGAGAGGGAAATGTGTGATGACTAATTAAAGCATGCATGCAAAACAATGGTCTTGCATGTCAAATACCCCTCTTTTTACAAGTGATGGCCGGCCATGACAAGGGAGGATGGGCAAAACATGTCATAGACATGTTTTGTTGGTGCATTAGGGAGAAACATTAAACTAAGGGGTATGGGTAATAAAAAAATGAAAAAAAAAATTGTGTGTGAAGGCTTCTCCCCTCCCCATTGCCGTGTATTGAAGAAAAGAAAAGAAAAAAATTGTTCATCCATTTCATTCTCTCTTGACCGAAAATACTAAAGAGGAAGGAAGGAATTTTTGCTTCATGTTTGGTTTGGAAGGGGATTAGGAAGAGATTTGGCTATACTTGCATCAAGATTAAGGTATGTTTGAGGTTGTGCCATGAGATTCATGCATGTTTTTAGTTGCTAGCTTGATGTCCTTATTAGCCCATGGTTCAAATCTTTGCTATGTCATGGGAATGATATTCAGCCAAAGTGGATGTGGTGTTAATGCCATTGCATGCTAAATATCAAGCTTGATAATGATACATGCAATGGGGGATTGAGGACTCTTAGATTTTCTTTTAGCATTTTTGAATGAGATGCTAAGTTCTTTGTTAACCATGACCAAATTGAAACGGTATGGGGTTGTGGTGTATTCGGCCATGGTATATCCATAAGTATGTTTCATGCATGTTGCATGGTAGGTAAGGTTTGAGCTTTGGATATGTGTTTATATTTGGATATAAGCAACTTGAGATTTGGCCCTTGCACCTACATGAATATATGTTTGCACATGATGTATTGGTATGACATATATACTATTTCAAGGTGTATATTTGCTTGTGATGATGTTTCGGTTATGAAGTAAATGAGAGATGTGTATTCAGCTACAATATGTAATGCGTTAGTTAGTAAATGTATGCTGTTTTTTTTTTGTGTGGTATTAAGTGTATAATTGGCCTCAACATGGACATGCATATTCGGCCACATGAGGGGAGTTGGTGTGCATGCATTCGGTTAGAGGCAAGCATATTGATGCCTATTCTTGGCTTGGAAAATTCGGCTAAGGAGAGTACTAACTAATGTGTTGAATTCGATTCGTGATTTCGTGCACATGTGACTCTAATGTCTAATGTATATAAGGGCTAAGTACCTTGAGCTTCACTTTGATGTTTGAATGAATTGTATTGAATTGCTTGTTGTGATTAAAATGTGCATGACCGTTGTGTATTTGAGCTAAAGGATGGCCATATGACCATTTAAACTCCTTGTCATATTCGCCATAAGCTATCATAATGAGATTTTAATAAGTTAAATTTGTGTGAATTAGCTCAAGAGCTTAGAGGACCACAGTTGGATAAGGGAAAGGAAAAAGTGATCGAATAACCGTCGAAATCGTTCGACAACATCTGAGGTAAGTCTTCGAGTAATGACCCTACTTGAATTATATTGAAATCATGCTCCTTGTGTGTGGCTATTGAGCCGAAATTGTAAAGGTTTGATAAATATTTTGTGTTTGAGCCTTAGTAACGAAAATGAAATATGGATGTGTCGTGATTATTGATATATGTGTACATGAGCATTTGAATGATACCCGAGCTAAGTCCCGAAGGCATTTATGCTAGTGATTATATCCGGGCTAAGACCAAGGCATTCGTATGAAGTTGTTATATCCGGGTTAAGACCCGAAGGCAATTGTGCAAGTTACTAAATCCGGGTTAAGACCCGAAGGCAATTGTGCTTGTGGTTATATCCGGTTAAATCCCGAAGGTACGTGACTCGGAAATGAGCAATCTTGCTGTAAAAATTTCAGTTTATACACTTGTGAAAATTCCAGCAATGAGGTATGTTCGTATGTGCTTGAATTAGTTGAGTCCTTACAAGTAAGTATTCGCTCAGTTGATAAACGAGCTACCGGCCTTTGGCTAAGTTGTTCTTTTGTGTATGAACATAAGGGTCGGTAATGTGAAGTAAGTATGATTATGAGAATGTGTATTAATAAAGCGATTCATTTAGTTATGTAAATGTAATACTTTAGTCAAAGCTAATTTCATTACTTGAGACTTACTAAGCATTAAAATGCTTACCCCGTTGCTTTGGCTCTTTGTTTTATAGATTTTGCTCGTTAGCTATCGGATTCGGGATCATCAAGTCGAAGTCATCCACACTATCAAAGCCCCATTTTGGTACAATTTTGGTTGAACTTTGAAATGGCATGTATAGGACTACCCTTTGTTGTAGGTCATGTACCTTTCGGTTTTGTGTAAACTTGAATAGCCATGCGAAAATGGCTTATATACGTTTTTAGCATAGTACTATAATCGTTGTATGTTGATCATTATGAGGTATGGAATTGTTTTGAAACGATTAGCCATTGGAATGGCTAATCATGATCACACTTTGTGCTATGTATACAAAAAGGGCCAATTGAATCATGGAAATCAAGAAATAGGTAAAGCCTACCTTAAAGGCAGATGCTGACAGCAGCAGTGATGTGGATGTGAAAAATCACTAAAAATAGTAGGAATGGTATTAAATAGTTAATAAATTATGAAAATGAACCTTGATGAATCTACTTTCATATGGAAGAAACGAAACGGTCATATGAGTTATATGTTAAGAGATATTTAAGTTCTCGTGAAACTGGGCCAGAACGGTTTCTGGATCCCCTGTTCTGACTTTGGAAATTCATTGTAAATTAACCAGAGATAATTAGGAGTCATGCCATATATTTATAGATTCCTCTCTGAGTCTAGTTTCTACAGAAACAAACGTCATCAGTATTGAAGCCCTGTACAGGGAGATATCCAATTCCTAATGCGTGAAGGTCAGTGTAGTCGAACCCTGGATTAGGGGAGATTTTAACTAATAAACTGTACTAATTGGCCTGACCAAAAATTCTAGAAAAAAATATGTTGATGGACTTATGAGTCTAGTTTCAGGAAAAAATTACGAAACTGATTTTTGAGCTTTAAAACTCAAGATATGATTTTTAAGGCGACAGTGATGCAGTAACCAGCTAGTCTGGAAAATTTTTTTATGGACTGTGAAAGCAATTAAGTTAAGTCTGTGTGCACCTTGTGTTCGATTCCGGTAACGGACTCGGGTACGGGGTGTTACAGTAGAACTTTACCCGTTGAACACATCGGAATATAATTCGGATACATGGAAAGTTTGCACATAAGTGCCACATATGTAGCCAAGCTACCATGTAACCCGCCCATAAGTGAACTCGGACTCAACTCAACGAGCTCGGGCGTTCGCATCCATAAGTGAACCCGGACTCAACTCAACGAGTTCGGACATTCGCATCCATAAGTTAACTCAGACTCAACTCAACGAGTTCGGATGCTCAACCATCCTAGTGACATGTCACTTGTATCCTAATCTATTCCTAAGGTTCAAACGGGCTTTTTTCCTCGATCTCACATCTTTGCCGTCTTCCACGGAATATCGGAACTGATACTCGGTGATAGTTCATACTCATCAAGTAATTCACATAATTACATATTATTCAACAATAACCACAAAACATAACGTTTCATGATAATAATAAGCATCATATCATATAAACAACATTAAATTCCTTAAAACAACAATTATGTTACTACATTTACACATAAACTTACCTCGTATGCGAAAATGGCTACTTTTACCATTTCGTCCACAACTTGGTATTTTCCCCATTTTAGCCCCAATTTCAGTTTTCCTTGCTCTATCACTTAAAATATAGTCTAATTAGGACTCACATTATTCAAATTGACCCAAAATCATATTTTGGAAAAATTACAATTTTGCCCCTAAACTTTTGCATATTTACACTTTTGCCCTAGGCTCGTGAATTAAACTTTATTTCTTATTCTTATGTTTTATAACATGCTGATCATTTTTCCTTCTATGGCAACATCAAATTCTCACTCTAACATGTACTTATGACTATTAGGTATTTTTACCGATTAAGCCCTTTTGCTCGTTTTCACTTAAAAGCAGTAGCACAAGTTGTCTAACATAATTTAAAACCTCATATTCTATCATAAAACACCAAAATACACAAATTTCACCTATGGGTATTTTTCCAAATATGAACCCTAGGTTGAATTATTGCTAGCATAAGCTTAATTGAGCTACCGGGACTCCAAAAACGTAAAAATCATTAAAAACGGGGCTTGGAATCACTTACCATGGAGCTTGGAAGCTTGAAACAAACCCTAGCTATGGAGAACCCTTGAAATTTCAGCCTAATGAAGAAGATGGACAAAAATTGGCATTTAATTTTGTTTTTAATTCATTTTAATAACTAAATGACCAAAATACCCTTACTACTAAACTTTCCAAAAATTCCTTCCATGTCCTAATTTTGTCCATGAACTTAAAATTGGTCAAATTTCTATTTAATACCTCCTCATTAATATTCCAAAACAATTTCATACTAAAAACTTCTAGAATGCAAGTTTTGCAACTTATTCGATTTAGTCCCTACTTTCAATTTAAGCACTTTAGGCATAGAATTTCATCACGAAATTTTCACACAATCATGCAATCATATCATAGACCTTAAAATAATCATAAAATAATTATTTCTATCTCAGATTTTATGGTCACGAAACCACTATTCCGACTAGGCCCAAAATCGGGATATTACAACTCTCCCCCTTGAGGATTTTCGTCCCTAAAATCTTACCGAAAAAGTGGTCTTCACTTTTAGTCTCATATTCGGTGTCAAGAACTTGCACTTAGACTGTACCTCCAATACATCTCTTCAATTTCTCATATGATCTAAAAGCTTACGTCTCAACTCTCAACTGTTCTTAAACTTTCAACCCTCTCGCTTCCCATGATATCATGACATAAAACCCGGATCTCAACTTGATTTAATGGAGACCGAATTCCAAGAAATCCAACAATCAAAGAGACCTGAAATTCCATGAATCGATGAGTAGGAATTCATTCAATCTGAGATATGATTTATAGATCTCGCCAAACATTTAACAATAGGATACATCACATTTTCCTCTTTCCACCATAGAAATAATTCGATATGGCCTCAAGAATAATCCTTCTCATTTCCATCCCAATATCAACACCGACAAGGATAATTTTGATAGATCCCAATGCTCGGCTTTAACCCTTTAACAACTCCGATTTTATGTAACATCGATGCTCTAAACTATCACATTACCTCACCGTCTTGAAACACATCACAATTCATACAACAAGACATTCTTGAAAGTCAGGAAGTCTTTACTCAATGTAGACTAGTCTAGTTTAGACGCTTCAGTTACCAATATTCTCATCTATCCGAACTCTGTCAACATGTAATAAACTTTTCAGCTTTCACAAGATGGAAACCTTATCATTCGTAGTGACTTAAACTAATATCCAACTCTTTTCTAATAAATATACACTTCTCGTTCAAACTATTTACTCTTTTATCCATACAAAATGAAATTCTATTATTAGACTTGGGAAAAATAATCCTGACATAATAGTCACGTGAAATCTTTCAAATAAATAATTTACCATACCGACTGAAACTCGCGCTTTTATCACCTATGCCTTTACTGATGTCAAATCCTTACATAGAAATTAGAAAAAATCCCATTACTAAAATCACCACATTACTAAGATCAAATTAGAAGTATAGTCATATTTGACATGATTATCACGAGCTGAAGAACGCACTTCGAACACGAGTCATAATTGACAAATTATGGAACAAAGATAACAAGGAAACCGAATAAAGAAATCCAAGATAGAGAAATCCAGAATAAAGATATCAAGAATAAAGAAACCCAAGATACGATACTATGCCGGAGAATCGAAAACCAAACTCATAGAGAAAATACAGAATACCCCGATAATTCTTCAAAGAAAGAAAGTCCAGAAGAAAACATCATTTAATCCCACTGAAATCAAATATAACAAGATCAATATATCTTCCCATCCATATATATCAGATGAAGCATCAAGTAGAAGAAACAGAATCATAATATCATACGTATTATCTCATCAATTCTTATAAGACGAAATGAAATAGAATACCCGATGAAATAGAGCAATATAAATTATAAACCAGTCAGACTACCAATGCTTTCATCCAACACCAGAATTAGAAGACAATCTCATATAACAAGAATTTCTTCAGAAGATCAATAGCCATAGAAATATTTCTGAGAATGGGTAAACACATAGAACATCTCAAAAGAGACTGCTAAATCTGTCTAGTCATAACTGTCACACTCAGATAGTTCACATTTCAATTATCATTTCCCCAACTAGTTTTGCCGTCACAAATTTCATATTAAACCATTCACTAAAGAAGGCCAATTCTAAATAAATTTTGATTTACACTTTTCTCGACCTTGCACCTGAGTAATTCGATTTACCAAAGAGAATTCCTTTTCTAACTGGGACAGTGCATAACTCTAAAAATCTTTACGTCAATCCGATGCTTTACTGGCTCTGACTTTACTTATCAGCTCATTTTCAATCTCTAATCATACTTATAATTATTCTATCCTTTGTACTCTTTGGGTTCTCAACCGGAAACTTATTCAATACAAATCTCATGAAATTCCATTATAAGTACCACTTGGTAAGGGGAGGGTTGTAGGACCTCGACTCGACTTTCTTATACATACACATATGACACAACTTCCATCATCATAGTAACATCATCAAAATCATGTCATTCATTCATGTTGGCTTACACCAATTTTCCTATTGTCCCATTTAGACAATATACTTATGCATACATTCTATGTTTTCTAGACGACTTTACTTATCCATTCATTTAATTAAATTAATTCATGCTCATGACATTATATAAGGCCAAACAAACATAGATATTTGTATCACAATCACAACTTTCATTTCGTGCATCATCATGTACATATCATTACAATCATATAATTCAGTCCAACAATTTAACATAGATAAGTTCATTTCATTATAATCCTTTATCTCATAAAAATTATATATCATTAACATTTATCAACATTCGACGTCCAAATCAAGACAAGGACGTTTTCACTCGTATCATAATATTATGACCTTTATTCATACCTCTACTACTTTCTATTTATTCCGTTCATCTTGATCAAGTAAGCCACATACACTACATCATATGAGCATTAAGCAAATATGAATATTTATCACAACATGAACTTTCATCTCACATATTATCACATATGTATCATAAACTTTTATTCATACTTTTTTGAACCGAGACTTATCATAATCATAACTTTACTCAAATACCTTCACATAACATTGAACATGGTCGGTACAGCTCAGTTGGAGAGTACCCTGTCTAAATAAGACGGTACTCATACGCGTAGGAAGACATCACACTATCACAAATCAGTGGCATGTATAGCTAAACTTTTACGCATGCTCGGTTAGTCCGATAACTGACTAAACCTGCTCTGATACCACTAAATGTAACGCCCCATACCCGAGACCATTGCCGAAGTCGAACACAAGGTGTTAATAGACTTAATTCATTACTTAAACAACTCATACAATTCATTTTAAAATTTCCAGACAAGCTGGCTAACTGCATCACAGTCGCTTTAAAAATCATATCTCGAGTTCAAACTCAAATCCAATTCGTAAATTTTTCCTGAAACTAGACTCATATATATATCTACTAATTGTTTTCTAGAATTTTTGGTCGGGCCAATTAGTACGGTTTATTAGTTAAAGTCTCCCCTATTTTAGGGTTTGACTACTCTGACCTCTGTGTATTACGAATCAGTTATCTCCCTCTACAGAGCTTCAATGACTATGTCGTTTGTCTCTAATAAAACTAGACTCAATAAGGAATCTTTACATATAAACCATGACTTCTAATTATCTTTTTAAATTTTATGGTGAATTTACAAGTTCAGAATAGGGGATCCATAAATCACTCTGGCCCTATTTCACAAAAATTTAAACATCTCATAAAATATAACTCATATACCTATTTTGTTCCATCCATATGAAAATAGACTCATAATTATTCAATTCCATATATTATTCATCATCTAATTGTATCTCTACTATTTTAGTGATTTTTCAAACTCACGTCACTCTCTTTGTCTGAATCTATTTTATGGTAAATTTTACCTATTTCATGGTTTCCATGGATTAGCTAGCAATTTAGCGTACATAACACCAAATATGATCATGATTAGCCATTCCAATGGCTAATCATTACCAAGCATTTCCATACCACTCAATAACCATATCATAAGACCATATATACAAAATGATTATAATGCTATACATGCCATACTCAAAATATACAAGCCATTATGCCAAGATGGTATACGGATAGTGTGAGCGAGCCTCCGACCGTTCCCGATTTTCGAAGTGGCTTGTCAAAACTACAAGGAATGAAAAGGAGGAGTAAGCATAAATGCTTAATAAGTTCACATGCAAATAGCAAGTAACATAACCATATAAGCAAACATAAAACATTATTTGCATAATCATCACCAAGACATTCATATCACATTTTCATTTATCATCTTACCATATTGTTGTTATATTGATTTTTCAACCCGAGGGTTAAGTACATACCTGTTCAAAGTATCCATTTCACAACACTTACCAATACGTCCCTTTCATCTTGAGTATTCCTCCATTTCAGTAGAACTTTACCCGTTGAACACATCGGACTATAACTCGGATACATGGAAAGTTTGCACATAAGTGCCACATATGTAGCCAAGCTACCATGTAACCCGCCCATAAGTGAACTCGGACTCAACTCAACGAGCTCGGGCGTTTGCATCCATAAGTGAACTCAGACTCAACTCAACGAGCTCGGATGCCTAGTTACATCTCTCGAACTCGGACTCAACTCAACGAGTTCGGACATTCGCATCCATAAGTTAACTCGGACTTAACTCAACGAGTTCGGACATTCGCATCCATAAGTTAACTCGGACTCAACTCAAAGAGTTCGGATGCTCAACCATCCTAGTGACATGTCAATTGTATCCTAATCTATTCCTAAGGTTCAAACGGGCTTTTTTCCTCGATCTCACATCTTTGCCGTCTTACACGGAATATCAGAACTGATACTCGGTGATAGTTCATACTCATCAAGTAATTCACATAATTACATATTATTCAACAATAACCACAAAACATAACGTTTCATGATAATAATAAGCATCATATCATATAAACAACATTAAATTCCTTAAAACAACAATTATGTTACTACATTTACACATGAACTTACCTCGTATGCGAAAATGGCTACTTTTACCATTTCGTCCACAACTTGGTATTTTCCCCATTTTAGCCCGAATTTCAGTTTTCCTTGCTCTATCACTTAAAATATAGTCTAATTAGGACTCACATTATTCAAATTGACCCAAAATCATATTTTGGAAAAATTACAATTTTGCCCCTAAACTTTTGCATATTTACACTTTTGCCCCTAGGCTCAGGAATTAAACTTTATTCCTTATTCTTATGTTTTATAACATGCTGATCATTTTTCCCTTCTATGGCAACATCAAATTCTCACTCTAACATGTACTTATGACTATTAGGTATTTTTACCGATTAAGCCCTTTTGCTCGTTTTCACTTAAAACAGAGTTGCACAAGTTGTCTAACATAATTTAAAACCTCATATTCTATCATAAAACACCAAAATACACAAATTTCACCTATGGGTATTTTTCCAAATATGAACCCTAGGTTGAATTATTGCTAGCATAAGCTTAATTGAGCTATCGGGACTCCAAAAACGTAAAAATCATTAAAAACGGGGGTTGGAATCACTTACTATGGAGCTTGGAAGCTGGAAACAAACCCTAGCTATGGAAAACCCTTGAAATTTCGGCCTAATGAAGAAGATGGACAAAAATTGGCATTTAATTTTGTTTTTAATTCATTTTAATAACTAAATGACCAAAATACCCTTACTACTAAACTTTCCAAAAATTCCTTCCATGTCCTAATTTTGTCCATGAACTTAAAATTGGTCAAATTTCTATTTAAGACCTCCTCATTAATATTCCAAAACAATTTCATACTAAAAACTTCTAGAATGCAAGTTTTGCAACTTATTCGATTTAGTCCCTACTTTCAATTTAAGCACTTTAGGCATAGAATTTCATCACGAAATTTTCACACAATCATGCAATCATATCATAGACCTTAAAATAATCATAAAATAATTATTTCTATCTCAGATTTTGTGGTCACGAAACCACTATTCCGACTAGGCCCAAAATCAAGATATTACATTTTGTATTCTTTATTATTCTGAGATGTTTTCTTATTTAGTTATGAACTAAATCCCCTAAATACCTAAGGGGAATGAAAGCTAAAACGAATCTTGTTATTATTTTCTGAATTGTATGATAAATATTTAACTTGTTCTTAATTCTTGTTTTGATATCCCCGGATACTGATTCAAGATAAGCTCTTATTCAAAGGAGGAATAGACCCTGTCTAAGAGTAAATTTATCATAATTAAGCGGAGTTGATTGTGCGCCTAAACATAGGGTGACAAGATTTTGCCGAATTAGGGTGAAACCTAATAAGGGGATCCAATAGATCAAGTTAATGCAACCCTAGAGTGTTAATTAGAGAAAAGTCTCGGTTATTCAATCTAGGGATTAGACGTTATTAGTCTTGAATAGGGATAATAACATAACTTAGAGATCTCTACGGAACAAGTTGAATGAATAAATCGTCTGATTCGGAGCCAGAATAAGAAGTAAAGTCTAGGTGGATTTTTCCTTAGGTATTGTCTTCATTCAATCGATTTATCCCAAAAGCAATTCCCCAATTCTTTTCCCTGTGAGTTCTTAGTTTAGATAATTAGTTAATTAAAACAAAACCCCATTATTCTTAGGCTAGATAATAAAAAGACAATAATTACTAGTACTTTTAGTTCCTTTGGGTTCGACAATCCGGTCTTGCTCAAACTATACTACTGTTTGGTAGGTACACTTGCCTAAATCGTGATAATAGTTAGTTTCAAGAAAGATTAATTATAAATATTTAAAACCTATCACAAAACCTCGCAATCAAGTTTTTGGAGCCGTTGCCGGGCAACTAAGATATTAGGAACACTCAATTTTTATTACTTTAGCCATTTATTTTTCTTGCAATTTAATTTAATTATTATTATTAATATTTATTAACCTACTCTTTCTTTCTCTTGGTAGGTTTTCATAGTTTATGACTAGAAGAAACCCATCAGGGCCACTACTTTTTGACGAAGAAATCGATCGCAGAGTTCGTAGAGACCAAAGAGAAATAAGGCGAAGCTTGAGATACATAGAGAACGAGCAAGAAGACGATACTCAACCCCTAAACGAAGAGATGGCTGAAAACCAAGGCAATCAGCTACCTCCTGCAATTGCGGTTAATCAAAATCCTGCTCCACGCACTATGTATGATTATGCTAAACCCTCTTTAACAGGAACTGAATCGAGCATAGTTAGACCTGCTGTAGCTGCAAATACTTTTGAATTAAAACCTGACACTATTCAAATAATACAGCAATTTGTTCAGTTTGATGGTTTGCAGGATGAGGATCCCAACGCTCATTTAGCCAACTTTTTAGAACTATGCGATACATTTAAAATCAATGGCGTTTCTGATGATGCCATTCGTCTTCGGTTGTTTCCATTTTCATTGAGGAACAAAGCTAAACAGTGGTTGAACTCGTTACCACGAGGATCAATTACTACTTGGGAACAAATGACCGAAAAATTTTTACTAAAATATTTTCCGTCGGCTAAAATGGCTAAATTACGTAATGATATCTCTGTTTTTGTGCAGATGGATTTAGAAACACTCTACGATGCATGAGAGAGATACAAGGACTTTCTGAGAAGGTACCTTCACCATGGGTTACCGCTTTGGCTCCAAGTACAAACATTTTACAATGGTCTGAATCCTTCGACTCGGCAAATGGTTGACGCAACTGCTGGCGGAACCATCAATGATAAAACACCGGAAGATGCCTATGAGTTTATAAAAGAGTGTCACTGAATAACTATCAGTGGAAAGTAATGAGGATAAAGCCAACGAAAACAGCCGGTGTTTATGACGTCAATTCGGTCACCATGCTCTCTAATCAGGTAAAACTCTTAAATAAAAAAATTGATGGTTTTCTTAATTCTTCACAGGTTCACCCAGTAATGCAGTGCAATGCAAGTAGCTGTGGAACAAACCATTCGGAATACCAACCTTATGGCCACAGCATGGATAACGAGCAATTAAATTACATGGGTAATAATCCTTGACCTCAAAACAATCCATATAGTAACATTTATAATGCAGGTTGGAGGAACCACCCAAATTTTTCGTGGGGTGGTCAAGGAAATCAAAGACCACAACATCCTCTAGGCTACCAACAACCACCCTACCAACAGGAAAAGAAGCCAAACCTTGAAGAGATGCTTTCAAAGTTTATATCAGTGTCAGAAACCTGTTTTCAGAACACCAAGACAGCACTTAAGAATCAACAAGCATCGATCCAAGGGCTCAAAACTCAGATAAGCCAGCTATCCAAACTGATCTCGAAAATACCACTAGGAAATTTACTTAGTAACATCAAATCAAGAGAGCATGTCAAAGCAGTTACACTAAGGAGTGGGAAAGTGTTAGCGGAATCTGAAAAGAAGTTAGCACAAGAAGCCGTGGAAAGCGAAAGGAGGGAAGAAAAACCCGAAAATAGTGACAAACCAGTGTCGAAGGAATATAAACCACCAGTTCCATATCCTGAAAAATTAAAAAAGGATCGCATTGATGCACAATTCGGTAAGTTTCTTGAAATTTTTAAGTAATTACATATCAACTTACCTTTTGTTGAAGCCATCTCGCAGATGCCTACCTATGCAAAATTTTTGAAGGAGCTTCTAACAAATAAAAGGAAGTTCAAGGACTTATCTACAGTAGAACTCAACAAGGAGTGCTCAGCCATACTCCAAAACAAGCTGCCAACCAAACTGAAAGATCTAGGAAGTTTTATTATCCCTTGTTTAATTGGTAGTCTGAATGTTGAAAAAGCACTAGCTGATTTAGGCGCTAGCATTAATTTGATGCCATATAAAATGTTCACACAACTTGGTCTTGGGGAACCTAAACCTACTAGGATGAGTATTCAATTAGCCGATAGATCTGCTAAATATCCTAGGGGTATTATAGAAGGCGTACTCATAAAAGTAGATAAATTTATATTCCATGTTGATTTTGTTGTGCTTGACATGGATGAAGATATGGAAGGACCCTTAATTTTAGGGCGCTCATTCCTAGCCACTGCTAGAGCTGTAATTGACGTGGGTGACGGTAAATTGGTACTTAGAGTAGGTGACGAGGAGATTATCTTTAAAATTTACGATGCTATGAGATTCTCTAGGGAACAGGATGATTCATGTTATTTCATTGACTCTATTGATCATATTACTCAAGACTCTTTTTAGGAAATTGTACAAGAGGAGATGACGGAACCGTATCCAGCTCAAGATGAGGAGACAGGTGAGGAACCTAATGACCATTCGTCAAGACAAGTAGAATATGAAGGCATTAAGATAAACGATGAACTTAAGCAAAAACCCTCTATTGAGAAGCCTTCCAAACTAGAACTTAAACAATTACCAAACCACTTAGAATACGCATTCCTTGGAAATAATTCTACATTACCAGTTATTATTGCTTCTAATTTGCAACCCAAGGAGAAAGAGGAATTAATCCAAGTATTAAAAGAACATAGAAAAGCCATAGCTTGGAAAATTTCTGACATTAAAGGAATCAGCCCTTCTTTTTGCACCCACAAAATTTTGATGAAAGATGAATACAAATCGTGTGTTCAAGCTCAAAGACGTCTGAACCCCAACATAAAGGAAGTTGTAAAAGCTGAGGTAATTAAACTTCTAGATTCTGGAATTATTTATCCTATTTCTGACAGTTCTTGGGTAAGTCTAGTATAGGTTGTCCCCAAGAAAGGAGGCATGACGGTTGTGACCAACGAGAAGAATGAATTAATCCCAACAAGAACAGTCACAAGGTGGAGAGTTTGCATAGACTACAGGAAACTGAATGATGCCACAAGAAAAGATCACTTCCTCTTGCCATTCATTGACCAAATGTTGGAAAGATTATCCGGACACATGTATTACTGCTTTCTAGACGGACTCTCTGGTTACTTCTAAATCCCAATAGCTCCTGAAGATTAAGAAAAGACGACATTCACATGCCCATATGGTACGTTCACTTATCGTAGAATGCCTTTTGGATTATGTAATGCTCCTGCCACTTTTTAGCGTTGTATGATGGCCATTTTCGACGAACTCGTAGAAGATATCATGGAAGTATTCATGGATGATTTTTTGGTATTTGGTAACTCTTTCCATCCCTGCCTTAAAAATTTAAAACGAGTTTTAATAAGATGTGAGGAAACAAACCTTATGCTTAACTGGGAGAAATGTCACTTCATGGTTCAAGAAGGTATTGTATTAGGGCATAAAATTTCTAGTAAAGGTATTAAGGTGGATAAATCTAAAATAGAAACAATCAAAAAATTACCACCCCCTAGTTCAATTAAGGCTATTAGAAGCTTTTTAGGACATGCTGATTTTTATAGAAGATTTATTAAGGATTTTTCTAAAATAGCTAAGCCTTTGACTAAATTGCTAGAAAAGATATACCTTTTAACTTCGATCAGGAATGTTTAGAAGCATTTAATACTTTAAAGGATAAATTAATTAATGCTCCAATCATAATTGCACTTGATTGGAACTTGCCATTTGAACTAATGTGTGATGCGAGTGACTTTGCAGTAGGTGCAGTATTGGGACAGCGACGAGACAATCATTTTCAACCTATCTATTGTGCCAGAAAAACCTTAACGGTTGCACAAGAAAACTATACTACTACGAAAAAAGAGTTGCTAGCTGTGGTTTTTGCATTTGATAAATTTCGATCATATCTCATATTGTCTAAAGTTGTTGTTTACACTGACCATTCTGCCCTTCGCTACCTTTTAACTAAAACCGATGCAAAATCTCGACTCATTCGATGGATTCTCCTATTGTAGGAATTCGACTTGGAGATTCAGGATAAGAAAGGAGCTAAAATCTCGCGGCTGATCATCTGTCCAGGCTCGAGAAATCCATTACCAGAGAACTAGATGACGTTGAAATAAATGATTCGTTCCCTGAAGAATAATTTTTCGCTATATCTAACTTTGAGGTACCTTGGTTTGTAGACATCGTGAATTTTTTTAGCTACTAACATTATCCCAAAAAGGTTAACACACCAGTAAAAGAAGCGATTCTTTAATGATGTGAAAAACTACTTTTGGGATGATCCATTTCTGTTTCGCAGATGTGCAGATCAAGTCATCAGAAGATGCGTTATAGGATCAGAAATATCAAAAATATTGGAACATTGCCACTCAGGGCCAACCAGAGGACACTATAGTGGAACTAAGACCGCACACAAAATACTTGAATCAAGGTTTTATTGGCCTTCGTTATTCAAAGACACTATTAGGTATGTTACTTCATGTGACAAATGCCAACAGACAGGTAACATATCTAAACGTGATGAAATGCCTCAAAACTATATGCTTTCATGTGAAATATTTGATGTTTGGGGTATCGATCTCATGGGCCCATTCCCCAGTTCATTTGGGAATAAATACATCTTAGTAGCAGTTGACTATATGTCCAAATGGGTAGAAGCCCAAGCTCTACCTACTAATGATGCTAGAGTGGTAGTACGTTTCCTTAAAAAAAGTCTTCTCGAGATTCGAAACACCTAGAGCACTTATCAGTGACAGGGGCACTTATTTTTGTAATACCCAATTTGAAAAAACCCTTAAGAAATATGGAGTTCATCATAGAACAACCACCCCATACTATCCTCAAACTAATAGACAAGTTGAAGTAGCAAACTAAGAAATCAAACGGATCCTTGAAAAAACAGTAGAATCAAGCAGGAAAGACTTGGCAACAAAAGTAGACGATGCCTTATGGGCTTACAGAACTTCTTTTAAGACTCCCTTAGGGACATCACCTTACAGACTTGTTTATGGAAAAAGTTGTCATCTACCATTCGAACTAGAGCATAAAGCTTTTTAGGCTATTAAATTTCTAAACCTTGATCCCGAACTTGCAAGAAAAAATAGGTTGATGCAGCTGAACGAGATTGATGAATGGCCAGCCAATGCATACGAAAATTCACGCCTATACAAGGAAGCAACAAAGCGGCACCATGACGTTCGTTTAAAACAACGAAAACAATTTGAAGTTGGGGATCTCGTCTTACTATACAACTCAAGACTCAAATTGTTTCCCGGGAAACCAAAATCACAATGGTTAGGACCCTTCGTAATTCAATCTGTTCTTCCATATGGCACAATAGAGGTAAGTCACTCATCATATGGTACTTTCAAAGTAAATGGACACCGTCTTAAACTTTATAATGGTGAGAATTTTAAAGTCAATGGAGAGGAGCTACGACTCCACAAACTGCCCTGAGTAAACCAACAAGCTAACAGTCGAGCTTAGACTATAAACAATCGCTTCTCGGGAGGCAACCTGAATAATAACGGTTTTAAATTATTTACATTTCAAGTTTTAAACATTTAGGTCACTAACAGAGTACTTAAAGGACAGGTTCCCAACTCTACACGGCCTAGTACACGGTCGTGCTTAAGGCTGTGTGACCAACACAGATAGAAACACGGCCGTGTGATATGGTGTGTAGAAACAAGGTAGAAGATTTCCCCAAACACGGGCTGCAATAAAATGCCACGACCATGCGAAATGGCTGTGGTCGAATCTTGCAAATAAACACAGGCGTGTGTAAACCTACACGACCGTGGGAGAAATGAACCACACCAGACATGGCCATGCGACATGATCTTGTATCCACACAGCTATACACACGGGCATGTGAGAAGGCCGTGTGACGACATCACAATTTGCGACGAACACGGATGGGACACGAGCCACACGGGCGTGTGCACTGGCCGTGCCACTTGAAATATTAGAATAATTATCTTATTTTATTTTCTTTTTCTTTCATTAAGTTTTTAAGACTCATTTTTTTTAAGATTCATTTGTTTTCCTTTTTAAACAAAATGACTTACCTTCAGAGTCAAGCTTGCCATCCAGAATTATCTCCAATACTTGATCTCGTCAATCCAAGAATATCATCTATTCTTAATACAGGAAGTTTCACTTCTGTCCCTATCTTATTTTTATACTCTAATATCTATCTTTGTACATTGAGGGTAATGTACATCTTAAGTGTGAGGGGTATTTATTTCATTATCAGAAAAATCCTTGAATAATTACCTTGTTCTCTTGAAAAGCTCTCATATCATATTTAGGATAAATATTAATTGATTTATGATTTTGATTGATATATCTTGAATTAAAACATAGGCATTTATGCATTGATTGTTTAAACTTTAAGACATTAGAGAATCAATCAAGCATGATGAGTTGATTTTTAAGAATTTAAAATTATAGGTTGTTTCCCCAAGTCTAGGTATTACTTTGAATTGGAATTCACAAGTCTAAACATCAAAAAGCCATAATTTTTGTGAGATTTTTGAGCCTTGTAAGCATCTATTAATCCTTTCATGCTCACTTTTATTATTGTTTTGAGTGCGTCAGTATTGAACTGTTATTCTAGAACTTGCTTGATTATGCATGTCGAGACCACAACATTTGATTTGGTATATCAAAATGATTAAGGCACTTAGGATTAATCCACTCATACCATGAAAAGCCTACCTCCACGATTAACCCCTAATAAACCCCCTTGAGCCTAACAAGCCATTTCTTGTATTACCCTTAATATTGACCCTTAACATATTATTGTTGAAATCCCCTAAATTAAATTGATCCCTATTTTTGTCGAGATTTGAGTTGAAGAAATTGCTTAGCTATGTCTTGTTTGTAATAAGTTAGCCTATGTATTTAACTTGTTCTAAAAAAAATAAAAAAAACTATGTATACATATCTGTAATTTCATATTTTGAGAAGAAGCTATGTTATACGAAAGTGAAGATTAACTCTTTTTCTAGTTAGGTAATTTTTCAATTGAATCTCTATTCTAACCCTTTCTTTCAGCTTGTGACGACACCCCCTAACCAAGCCTCATTACAACTCTCTAAAGACCTTTTGATTGATGTATCATCTTAAATTATAATGGTGGAGATTTGATTTTCATGCAAGCCTATGGTAATGAATTTTCATTATTGACTATGGAGTGCTTCATTTATTGTCCTTAAACACCGTGAGTGATTTGAGTGAATCATTAGTGAGGATGTGAAACTCTGTGATATTCTAAATCAAAGGTAATTACTTAGATGCGGAAGGACACCTATGTTTGCATGATTAAATACTCAACTTGGAATGTTTGAAACTTTTATGTTCTTTTAGTTGAATTCTCAATGTATGATTACCTATGGATTATTTTGAGATATTATCGATAAGAATTATAAGTTTAGGATAATTTATTTTGATTATGAGTTGAGGATTTTGCTTGAGAACAAGCAAATGCTTAAATGTGGAGGTATTTTATAAACCGTAAATTATTCATATTTTTACCCCATGTTTAATGCATTTTATGGATGATTTCTCATTAGAATTGGTGAATTCGATGCTCCTAATGCTTTAATTTCATGTTTTATACTTAGAAGAGCATAGGAGAGCGAAAGGAACGAGAAACGGGCCAAAAACAGAGAAAATGGGCCAAAGTACAAAATCAACACAGCCTGGACCTCCTCACACAGGCAGACCACAAGGCCGTGTCAATTTGGCAGGCTCGAACACGGCCTGAAGTAATTGAACACGGGTGTGTGCCACGGGCGTGTCCCTGCCGAGCCCAAGTTGAGTCTAATTCAGGAAAGGCTACTTTTGAGGGCTCATAGGCATTCCAAAGCCTATAAATACACCCTAGAAGAGGAGACGGAGAAGAGGGAGTAAATAATTACTCCAAGGAAGCCGATTGATCCATCTCAGAAGCCGGATTCATCGTCAACACTGAAGATCTCTCCTCAATTTCCCTTTAGGAGTTTTGGGTTTTCTTTATGTTTTGTTTTCTTTATTATTTTGAGATGTTTTCTTATTTAGTTATGAACTAAATCCCCTAAATACCTAAGGGGAATGAAACCTAAGACGAATCTTGTTATTATTTTCTGAATTGTATCATAAATATTTAACTTGTTCTTAATTATGTGTTCTTAATTCTTGTTTTGATATCCCAGGATACTGATTCAAGATAAGCTCTTATTCAGAGGAGGAATAAACCTTGTCTAAGAGTAAATTTATCATAACTAAGCAGAGTTGATTGCACGCCTAGACATAGGGTGACAAGATTTTGCCGGATTAGGGTGAAACCTAATAAGGGGATCCAATAGATTGAGTTAATGCAACCCTAGAGTGTTAATTAGAGAAAAGTCTCGGTTATTCAATCTAGGGATTAGACGTTTTTAGTCTTGAATAGGAATAATAACATAACTTAGGGATCTTTACGAAACAAGTTGAATGAATAAATCGTCTGATTCGGAGCCAGAATAAGAAGTAAAGTCTAGGTGGATTTTTCCTTAGGTATTGTCTTCATTCAATCGATTTATCCCAAAAGCAATTCCCCAATTCTTTTCTCTGTGAGTTCTTAGTTTAAATAATTAGTTAATTAAAATAAAACTCCATTATTCTTAGGCTAGATTATAAAAAGACAATAATTACTAGTACTTTTAGTTCCTTTGGGTTCAACAATCCGGTCTTGCTAAAACTATACTACTGTTCGATAGGTACACTTGCCTACATCGCAATAATCGTTAGTTTCAAGAACGATTAATTATAAATATTTAAAACCTATCACGAAATAATGCGATCACAATTCAATACCAAACTCAACTTCTCTGATAGGAGGCAAACTGGGTAGTTCTTCCGGAAACACATCAGGAAGCTCACATACCACAGGCTCTGATTCAATTGTCAACTCTGGATCTTTAGTATTCAACATAAAAGCAAGATAAGCTTGATATCCTTTTCTCAAGCATTTCTGAGCAGACATAATAGAAATCATGGCAATTGAACAATCTGACTCATTTGAATTATCCCGAAGAATTTCAACTTTTCGCATTTCAACTTAATGAATTTCTTTCCACAGTTCACTATCACGTCATGTGAAGTCAACCAATCTATACCAAGAATCACATCAAACTCATCAAATGGCAATAGCATGGGATCGGCTGGAAAATATTAACCTGTAATCACCAAAGGGCAAGTTTTACATTTTTTGTCTACTAATACATATTGACCCAATGGATTCGATACTTTAATAAAAAATCCCGTAGACTGTATAGACATGTTCATACTAGGCATCAATTTTATGCAAACATAGGAATAGGTCAAACTTGGATCAATCAAAGCAATAACATTAACATCATGAAGAGAAAATGTACCCGTAATTACATAGGGGGAGGTGCTCTAACATTTGGTCTCCCTGTTGAATCTCTAGATGCACCTCTACCTATCCCTATTCCTGAACTTCTCTGAGGTCTTCTTCTAACGGGGGCATTGCCTGATCTTACACTCAGTATTACTTCTCTTTTAACCATCTTAGGACACTCCCAAATGAAATGATCTGATGCACTACATCGGTAACAACCAGTCTCAGTTGCTCGACATTAACCTAGATGACGTCGACCACATTAAGGACACTCGGGTTTATCAGGCTAAATACTGCCAACACTCACAATTGAAGTGGTCTGAGCTTTCTGAACCGTAAATCTTCTACCTCTGTTTTGGCTAGAATACCCTGCTGAAAAATTAGATCTCGTAGAGAACTCTCCAGGCCTCTTGAATGTAGACTGAAATGACTTGTTCATCTGCCTTTTCTTCGTGTCTTGCATCTCAATTTCAGCTTTACCCTTTCCTTTCAGCAACTTATCTGCCTTACGAGCTTTTTCAACTAAAATAACAAACTTTTTTATTTTTAAAACACCGACTGATAGTCGAATATTATCATTGAGCCCATCTTCAAATCTCTTGCACATAATAGCTTCAGTTGACATACACTCTCGAGCATGATTACTGAGTCTGAAAAATTCAAGTTCATATTCAGTCACTGTCATCTTACCCTGCTTTAGTTCAAGGAATTCTTTTCTTTTCTGGTCGATGAACCTCTGACTAATGTATTTCTTACGGAACTCCTCCTGAAAGAAATCCCAAGTAACCCTCTTTTTCGGTACTACTGTCATAAGTGCCTTCCACCAATGGTAGGTCGAGTCTCGTAAAAGTGATACAACACACTTCATGAACTCTTCAGGTGTGTAGGATAACTCATCAATACCCTGATAGTATTCTCGAGCCAAAATTTAGCTTTCTCTACATCGTCATCTTTAGTAGCCAGAAACTCTTCGGCCCCTTATTTTCCTATTTTATCAACTGGTGGCTTCTCTCTTCTGACTGTATCTATGACTAGGGAAGCTACATGCGTTGTCTGAGGATCACGAGGGGGTGGAACGGCTGGATTCGTACGAACAAACACAACAATCCATTCATTCAGAGCTTGGAAGAAGGCTTTTCGAGCCCCTCTTCCCTAACTGACTGTAATGGGCCTTTCATTACTACCTGGTGGCACCGTCCCTTCTGCGGGAGCAGGAGCATTAGTTTCGAAATCATCTATACCAACTCGTTCGGGATCCATAATATAAAACAAAATCATTTTAAAATCGTCAGGAGTCGTCGCACTATCAAAATATAAGTATGGCATGTATAGCTAGACTCTTACTCGTACTGAATATTTCGAGAATTGACTAAAATCTTGCTCTGATAGCAATAAATGTAACACCCCTTCCCCAAGACCGTCGTCGGAGTGAGCAAGAGGCGTTACTAGACTTATCTTACTTGTTCGGGGCATAATTTTTTTAAAAAAATTAATTCCCTCGCATTCATCTAATAAATCCATAAAAAGGACCCTCGAGGCCCTAAAACATGCAATTAGAATAGTTTGGGACTAAACCGGGAACATTAAAAATTTTCCAATTATTTACACAAATCACTAAATTAAATATAACTAAATTAAATATACCTATTCATAATAAAACTGTTCATCTGCGTAACAGTCACTAAATTAAATATAACTCGAGTTACAAAACTCAAAATTTAAATCCGTAAATTTTTATTAAACTCATAAATCTTCTTACCATAAGTTTTCTATAATTTTTGGTTTCCCAATTAGTACAGTTTATTTATTAAAGATTCCCCTATTTTGCAGTTTAGTGGACCTGACCTCTCTTCACTAAAAATTGATTATCTCATTATACAAAAATTGGACAATGTTTCCGTTTGTTTATAATCAAAAAAGACTCACTAAGGAATCTATAAATATAAACTTTTACTTATAATTATTTTTGTATGATTTCTAGTGATTTTCAAAAGTTGGAACAAAGAATCACGAAGTCACTCTAAACCAGTCTTACAGAAATATAAATATCTCAGAATATAGACTTCCTTTGCTTGCTCTGTTTCTTTCGTATGAAAATAGAGTCAATAAGTTTTAAATTTATATTTCATTCACCATTTAATTCCATTTCTACATTTTTTAGTTATTTTTCAAAACCACATCACAGCTGATGTTTCCTAACTATTCCATGGCCAACTCTTACTCCATAATTTCTTTGCATCAAACCTCATTTAGACATACATAATACCAAAACATGTTCTTATTTAGCTATATCATAAGCTAATCATTACCAAGTATTCACATGCCATTCTTTAATCACAACAGAAGGACATAGACATAAAATAGCTAAGTCTCTATAGATGCCATAACTTAAAGTATTTCTAGTCACAAAATACCGAAATAGCTCGTTGATAGTGTGACGCGATCTTTGACGTCCTTATGATTTTTCGAGTTGGCTTTATGATACTATAAAAAAAAGAGAAACGAAAGGGAGTAAGCATAAAGCCTAGTAAGTTTGCATGTAAATAAATAACAACATTCTAAATGAATTATCAAGATAACTTAAACCTTTTGAACATGGACTTATCTTACCTTCCCTTTGGTACACGCTTTAAATTTTCCGTTGAACCACTTGGAATAGTAAGGATGTAACACCCCAAACCTGGCCCAGACATTATGGCTGAATCTGGCTCGTCACATTGAAATGTTCTAGCGAAAACCTTGTTTTCATTCAAAACCCTTCCTTGAAATGAGAACCTTAATTAACTTATAAAAACTCTCTTTCAATCGCGAAAGCTTTTTTAAACCATATGATTTATGAAAACCTGTCATTTTAGAATTAAGTTGTGGAAACGTACAAAAACAAACTATGATTTAGGAAACCCATGTTCAACTTTTCATATTTACAGTGCATAAAAACAAAAATCCAAATAATATTAAAAGGGAAGGCCTTATTACATTCCAGTCTGAAATTACTTAATAAACTAGAAACTATATGCCCTTTTTAAAAAAAACAAGTCCAAGTCGTATTGCTAGTTGGCCACCTCTGAGTCCCTCTAAACATCGAACCTTCTACTGAGCATCACCTAAGAAAAATAAAAGAGGAGGTGAGTTTTTGAAAACTTTGTGTGTACGACCCTCGAAGAGCAAAAAGCATTTATCAATCAATAAAATCATACGTGCAATGCAAAGCAGTGCAACCCTCCCCAATAATCCAACCGGTACACATCAACTCCGTCTCCCAATACACATCATGTGGAGATATAAATATCGATGCACCCATCCGATACACATTAATGGTAGCCCGGTTGTGGAACTACCGTCATTGCAGCAAGCTGCCAATCACATATTAGGCTTAATAGCCGTCGGTGGATCCACGGTTGTCAAGCAACCATGCGATCCTCATATACTTCCTCCGTTCCATAATTCCTAACCCCTATGCAACCTAAACAGAATATCCTATGTATGCAGTAGTTATACATGTAATATCCATAAATCTTACATTCAACACTTAGGGGTATTTTGGTCATTTTTACCCTTAGAGGCATTTTGGTAATTTTCCTTTATTATGGGTCTTTACTTAGCTTGGCTTATTAATAATCTCATGAGCTAAGATGAACGAATACTATGCACCAGGTAGGATTCCAGAGAAGAGGAGGTGAGTCATTAAGACCGCTTAACTACCAAGCTGTCCCTAGATCCAATCGTAGACATGCATATACCCGTTACCACACCTTAACCCTATGACTTATCCATGGTCTTTAATTAATTAACTAAGTTTTATGTCTGTTTAAGCAATTGTCATATACTAGGCCCAAAAACCCCTTACAAGCCCAGAAAAATCCACATACTTGTATATAGCCCACTAGGTCCAATCTCTTTCATATGGCCCATTAGGCCCAGATCACATTCATATGGCCATTAGGCCCAAATCACATTTACAGTCATGCTCACATACAATTTTCCATCATATAGCATCAATTATCATTTTTTGCCTATTATGGGCCCAACAACCTATCGGGCCCGTTTAGCCCATTTCGGCCCGATTGGCCAATTCACAGCCCAAGTCCATGGAAATACCCTTAGCCTCAAATTTCTCCTCTTATAACTCCCTACAGTGTTCATATCCAATGCCACCACTGTCCATCCCTTAAGCAAAAATAAATCCTTCTTTTGAGCGAGGAGGGATTCGATCCCCTTACCTCATTGCCTTGCATATGACGCCACTTACCACTCCACCACAAGGCTTTCTTGTGTCCAATTCTTCCTTCATTTATGTAAAAGCCAACCACTTGCATTCTTTAAATAATTAAACCATAATTTCCTTCACCCCTAAGTTCGAACTCAAGCCTTAACCAAGACCTACAATCACATAATTTACACTTGACTAGGAATGTTAAGCAGAATTTTTATCAAAACTGAAAAAACTAAAAGTTCGGGATTTTGGGATTTTTGGGTTTTTACAACTCTACCCCCTAAAAGAAATTTTGTCCTCGAAATTCCCAACTATTAGTACAACTGCATAGCATAGACTACCACATCAAGCTCCCGCTGCGTACTCTAATTCCAAACCAAATAAATAGCATATTATGGTTAATGTATGTACCAATATTCCCCTCTGAAGCGTCTCTGTCCTCTTGACTACGTGTTGCATAGACCAACGCTGGCTGTCTCACCTCAGCATGACCAGTACCTCTGCCCGGTGGTCCACGGCCCAAACCGTTTCCACCCCTAGCCTAACCATAGCCTCTAGGCAGCTGCTAACAACCCTTCGGTGGCTGTACATCACCTCTACCCATGCCTGGTGTAACACCCCAAACCCGAGATCGTCACCGGATTTGAACACGTGGTGTTACCGGGCTCACTTCCCTTATTTCTCTCTTTGTAATATTGATTGCTGTTCCAGGCAGGCTAGCTAACTGCGTCACTGTCGCCTTAAAAATCATATCTCGAGTTTCAAAACTCGGAAACTGATTCTGTAAATTTTCCCTGAATTTAGACTCATATTTCTATCCATGGATTTATTTCTAGAATTTTTGGTCAGGCCAATTGGTACAGTTTATTAGTTAAAGTCGCCCATGTTACAGGGATCGACTACACTGACCTTCGCACATTACGAAATGAATATCTTCTCTTACAGAGCTTCAATGCTCATGCCGTTTGTTTCTAATGAAACTAGACTCAAAGGGGAATCTGCACATATAAGGCACGACTTCTAATTCCTTCTGGATAATTTATGGTAAATTTTCAAAGTCGAGAAAGGGGACCCAGAAACCGTTCTGGCCCTGTCTCACGAGAACTTTAATATCTCTCAGTATACTGCTCATATGGTAGTTTCGTTTCGTCCATATAAAAATAGATTCATCAAGGTTAAATTTCATAATTTATTCAATATTTAATTCTACTTCTACTGTTTTTAGTGATTTTTCAATCTCATCTCACTGCTGCTGTCCGCAACAGTTACTGCAGTAGACTATGCCAATTTCGTGAATCTTTCTTTGGCCTTACTAATCATCCATCATACATGACACAAATTATGGCCACCTTATCAAAATTAATATTTCTAAGACTCGTGGCTATAGGTTCTAGCATCCCACTCGACGACCACATAGGCCATTTTCACATGGCTGAAAGTTTACAACCCACAATTCAACAAGACATAATAGCCTATACATGCCAAATGTTCTCCTAGTTCAACTACGAAGACAATACCAAAAGGTTTCCAGCCGGTGTGATGACTTCAACGACGGTTCCGAGCACGCAACAATACGAGTCCAAGAGACCTAAAATGGGTGACAAGAAAACACCGAGTGAGTTTATAACTCAGAAGTCATAAGCACTTCACAATTATCCATTAGCTAAATTCATCACAAAGTGAAACAATGAAACAAGGCTAATTGTTCCATCCATATCGAACTATACCATAGTTCCTTAGACCTTTCGGTTCAATCTCGTACCAAGTCATACATTCACATTTCATATTCTATTCAATAAGATATTTGAGTCATTTTTATACACCAACTCATTTTCACCACAATCATACAATTGTAATCATCACATAGATTTAAAGCTTACCAAGCTCAACCCCGAGCATGACCATAGTGCCTATTCGCCATGAGCTCAAGGTACTTACCCGATCCGCTGTCGGGATTAACTCGATAATGTCGCACACTCAAGTGCCAATTGTAACGCAAGAGCATATAGTGAATCCGCACACTTAGTGCTATATATTTTCAGCTCGCACACTTAGTGCTATATAATTTTCAGCTCGCACACTTAGTGCTATATATTTTCAGCTCGCACACTTAGTGCTATATATTTTCAGTTCGCACACTTAGTGCTGTACAATTTTAAACCCGCACACTTAGTGCCAATCTTGTCACCGTGTCCATTTATACTGCACACTTAGTGCCGAGACCAATACCTTATGCATGTTGCTGCCTTTATACATTCAACAATGGCATCATTCCATACACATACATTTTCATTTACACATCAACTCATTTAAACACAATTATATATATTATGGTCATTTACATCAACACCAAATATATGCTTAATGACTTACCTTGTGTTGGGTAAAATAATTTCAAGTCGGCTACTCGATGACCTTCGCCTTTCCCTTGCTTGATTCTCCTTCTTTAACTCCTTGAGCTTGATCAATAAATCAACTAGTTTAACCATCTTGCTAAACATTCATAATTTAACTACACATGCATATGTATGCTTGTATATTCGGCAACCGTCCTCACTAATTACCCATTTAGTCGATTATACACATAATTAAAGGTAACATCACGATTAGATTTAACACCATCTTTATACTCAATTAGATGGCCGAATGTATGTATATATATACAATGTCAACTATAACATCTTTTAAACACCTAATTTCATCTCATGAACATTTAATCAAATTTTCCTAATCTAGCATATATTTTCACATCTATTTGTAACATCATGTAAATTCACATACAACTACAATTAACCAAGCTCTTCATCCAATCATGCTCTCATGTTCGGTCATCCATATCTATACTAGCCATAACAAAATAATTTCTAAGTTTTAACACAAGCACAACACTTTAGTACCATGGTCGAACACTTCATGCCTCATCACCACAAAGATCAAAACACCAACCGCATCATTCCTATCACCGAGACTATGGTTCGCACCTTAGCTTCCCACATTCTTCTCATAACCCCTCATAGTTCATTCGCCACCCATCATTCAACCAATAAAATTTCCTAGCAAACCCCTATGGCCAGCACACACACACACGCTTACATCTCAACTCACAATACCCAAAAAAATCACATACTATCTAAACTATCTTAAACAATCAAAGAGTTCCCCCTTTTCCATAGCCTAATGTTCCATTCCCCAACATTATTCAACATTTTGCATGGCTAAACAAGAACCATGATCGCTCACTCACAACAAGTAAACATCTTACAAGTTAACACAATGTACTAACCTCCTTAAGGCTTCAAGTGACCAAGTTCTCCTCCTTCCTTCCTTCTAGCCGGCCAAGTTCAACAAAGAGAGAACTCTCTTTTCCTCCCCTTTCTCTCCCTCACTCACGGCAATGGCAAAGGTAAGGATGAACATTCCCCCTTTTTCTTTTCTTATTTTATTCCCCTTTTCTTTTTAATTCCTTTCTTTATTTTAGCTTGTCTCCCATTACCCAATTTCTCATTATAAAATCTAACGCAAACAAATACATTGCCCATCCTCAATCTATCTTGGCCGGCCACCATAAGGAAATTTGGCAATTTGACATGCAAATCCAAGCATTTTCTAATATGTATCAATAGGCCACTTTAACATTAGCCTAGCACATTTCTCAATTTCCTCACATAAGTCCTTTCTAATAAATTTCACCTACAAATGACGAAATTAAGGCACTAAATTTTCACATATGTATATCCATGCACAATAAACATAGAAAATAATAATTAATTAATTTTGTGTCTCAGTTTTGTGGTCCCGAAACCACATCCCGACTAGGGTCAATTTTGGGATGTCACAACTCTCCCCCACTTAGGAAATTTTCGTCCCCGAAAATCTTACCGGTAAATAGGCTCGGGTATCGCTCTTTCATAGAGTCCTCAAGTTCCCAAGTGGCTTCTTCCATTCCGTGTTTATGCCACAACACCTTCACTAGCGGGATTTTCCTATCGCGCAACTCTTTTACTTCACGCCTCATAATGCGAACCGGTTCCTCTTCATAGCTCAAATTAGGTGAATCTCAATCTCGAGATAGAGCGATTACGTGCGATGGATCGACCTATATCGTCAAAGCATCGAGACATGAAAAACGCTGTGAATCTTTTCGAGCTCGGGGCGAATTAATCGATATGCGATCGCCCAACTCGTTCGGATACTTCACATGGCCCGACGAACCTCGGACTCAATTTATGCACACGACCAAATCTAAGCACCTTCTTCCAAGGTGAAACTTTGAGAAAGATCTTGTCTCCAACCCGATATTCAATATCTTTTCTTTTCAAATTCAGATACGACTTTTGGTGATCCGGCGACTTTCAAACTTTCACGAATTACTCGAACTTTTGCTCGGCATCCTTAACCAAATCAACCTCAAGAATTTACCTTCACTAAGTTCACCAGAATAATGGGGTACGGCATTTACGACCGTATAAAGCCTCGTAAGGCGCCATCTTAATACTTGATTGAAAGCTATTGTTGTAGCGAATTCAATCAAAGGCAAATACCGCTCCCATGAACCACTAAACTCAAGGATGCAACATCTCAACATATCCTCGAGTATTTGAATTATCCGTTCGGATTCACCATCGGTTTGGGGGTGAAAGGCGGTGCTGAAATGCAACTTGGTACCCAAAGCTTCTTGCAACTTCTTCCAAAATCGCGAGGTAAATCTCGGATCTCTATCCCACACGATGGAAATAGGCACCCGTGCAATCTCACAACTGAGAAACGATAATTCGCTAGTTTGTCCATTGAAAAATCCGTGCGCATGACAGGATAAAGTGAGCCGACTTAGTCAATCTATCTACAACGACCCAAATCGCATCCTTCTTACTCACGACAATGGCGGTCCGGATACAAAGTCCATTGTGACTCGATCCCATTTCCACTCGGGTATCGTGATCGGTCAAGTAATCCTCAAGGCACTTGATGTTCCACTTTCACTTGTTGACATATTAAACATCTCAAACAAGGTTGGAGATGTCTCGTTTCATACCATGCCACCAAAACCGACGTTTCAAATCGTTGTACATCTTCGTACTCCCGGTGGATTGCCATTCGGCTACAATGGGCTTCGCTCGTAATAATCGAAATAAGTTCGAATTCTTTGGAACACATGACGACTTCAACCTCAAACAATCGTTATCATCGATTTGAAACTCCGATTCCTTGTTCGAACACACTCTTTCGCTTTTGCAACCAACTCATCGTCAACTTTCTCGAGCTTCACGAATTTGATGAGTCAATAATGGTTTGGCCTTTAATTCGCTATTAACACATTGTCGGGTAGAATAGACAAGTGTACATTCATAGCTCGTAAAGCAAACAGGATTTTCGCTTAAGGCGTCCGCAACCACATTAGCCTTTCCCGGTGATAATCAATGACAAGCTCATAATCTTTTAACAACTCGAGCCAACGCCTTTGTCGTAGATTTAAGTCTCTTTGAGTCATCAAATATTTGAGACTTTTGTGATTCGAATACACATGGCACTTCTCACCAAATAAGTAATGTCGCCATATCTTTAAGGCGAATACGATGGCAGCCAATTCGAGATCATGGGTCGGATAATTTTTCTCATGTGGCTTTAATTGTCTCGATGCATAGGCCACAACTTGACCTTCTTGCATCAATACGCAACCTAACCCAAGTAGGGAGGCGTCACTATAGATGACAAACTCTTTGCCAGATTCGGGTTGCACTAGAATTGGGGCTTCAGTCAAATAAGTTTTCAGTTGATCGAAGCTTTTCTGACATTTCTCCGTCCATTCGAACCTAACATCCTTTTGGAGTAGCTTCGTCATTGGTGTGGCTATCGTCGAGAAACCTTTTACAAATCGTCGGTAATAACCGACAAGTCCCAAAAAGCTCGAACCTCAAGAATATTCCTGAGGCTTCCAGTTAAGTATGGCTGAAATTTTGTTCGGGTGTACTCGAATACCCGATGCAGATACCCCATGACCCAAGAAGCTAACCTCCCTCAACCAGAACTCACACTTGCTGAACTTAGCATATAACTGCTTATCTCGTAAAATTTGCAACACTAACCTCAGGTGTTCAGCATGTTCGGTCTCATTTTTCAAATAGACCAAAACGTCATCAATGAACACAACTACGAACCAATCCAAATATGGTCCGAAAATCCAATTCATTAAATCCATAAATACCGCAGGGGCATTAGTGAGCCCAAACGTCATCACCAAGAATTCGTAGTGACCGTACCTCGTTCTAAAAGCGGTTTTGGGTATGTCCGATTCTCAGACCCTCAACCGATAGTACCCCGACCTCAAATCTATCTTTGAAAACACTGAGGCTCCCTTTAATTGATCAAACAAATCGTCAATTCGTGGCAACGGATATTTATTCTTTATCGTCACTTTATTCAACTGACGATAGTCGATGCACAATCTCATAGTTCCATCCTTCTTCTTCACAAACAATCTTTGGTGCGCCCATAGAGAAAAACTCGGTCGAGTGAAACCTCTATCCGCCGCTTCTTGCAATTGAACCTTCAATTCCTTTAATTCCATTAATGCCATACGATACGGGGCTATTGAAATCAGCGTAGTACCCGGTACAACTTCGATGTCGAATTCCACTTTTCGAACCGGTGGCAATCCCGTTAACTCTTCAGGAAAAACATCCGAATACTCACAAACCACTAGTACCGATTCGAGTTTCCTTTCCATCTCTTTACTTTCAAACACATACGCAAAGTATGTTTCACATACATATGAATGAGTAGAGCCGGGTCAATCAATGCAATCACACCGGTATCAAAGAGAGTAAAAGTACCGGTGATAACGTCGGGGAGGATGCCTCTCGTCGCGCGGATGGCATATGCTCTAGCAGAGCACGGGTCTCGGATCGAACAATCGTGTCGAGGCTCCTCTCGATTACCACCCCTACCTCCCGAAATCCTCGGGGTCTACCTCTAGCCGTCGTCCCACTAGATCTTACACCTTGCATCTTATTCTTCTCATCTAGCTCGTGCAATCTCTAATGAAGTGGTCCTTCAACCACATCCGTAATGAGCCCTATTAATGACTTACCCCAACATTCACCTAGGTGTCATCTTCCACATTGGGGGCATTCTGTGTTTCTCTTGACGATTATTGCCCACACTAGCTACCAAGTAGCTCGGAGTCCGTCAATGGTCGAGCCACGATGGAAATTCCATAATCGCCTCGACTTATTTGTGTCCTCCCGAACTTCTTTATCACGAGGACGGAGCTTTGCCCGTCGATCTTTTACGATAATCTCTAGCTTCAAATTCAGCCTTCTTCTTCTCCTTCCGAGTTCTTCCGCCTTTGTGCTCGCTCAACTAGTGTTACAAATTCTTTTATCTCCAAAATACCCACCAAGAGCTTTAACTCTTCATTCAATCCTTCTTCAAATCTTTTGCACATAGCAACCTCATCAGCCACACACTCCCGAGCATACCGACTAAGTCTTACGAACTCATGTTCAGATTCGAGATCTTGTCATACGGCCTTGCTTGAGCTCCAAGAATTCCTTACACTTCGATCGATGAACCGTTGACTAATATATTTCTTCCGAAATTCGTTTGAAAGAAATCCCAAGTAACTTGTTCCTTTGGGACTATGGAAATCAAAGTCCTCCACCAATAGTAGGTGAGTCCCGCAACAAGGATATAGCACACTTAAGACATTCATCGGTGTGCATGATAGTTTATCAAACACCGAATGGTGTTATCGAGCGTAATTGGCCCTTTCGGCATCATCAAGAACTATGGCCTTGAACTCCTCGGCCTCGCTTCCTAATCAAGTCCACAGGTGGTTTACTCACCTCACAGGATCGAGAATCGGAGGCATTGCGGGCTTTGGGGTGGAGTATTTAAATTTGGGAATGGTTGGACAGCCGGGTTGGTTCGGGCATATTATGCGACCCACTCATTCATCATGGCGAAGAAGGCTTGTTTCGCCTTCATTTTGATTATTCGCGGATGATCGAGGCTCAACAGGCGGTGTCCCTTGCGCGGAGCAGCCGCTACACTTTCAACGTCATCCGCCAGGTCTCTCTACCCCGGGTTCCATTTGCTAATCAAAACAAAAATTTCAACCGTCGAAGTCATCACATTATTAAGCACTAATCATTCGGCATGTATAGCTAGACTCACACGCGCTATGGTAGTCCTAGAACCAACTAAACCATAGCTCTGATACCAATAAAATGTAACACCCCAAACCCGAGATCGTCACCGGATTTGAACACGTGGTGTTACCGGGCTCACTTCCTTTATTTCTCTCTTTGTAATATTGATTGCTGTTCCAGACAGGCTAGCTAACTGCGTCACTGTCGCCTTAAAAATCATATCTCGAGTTTCAAAACTCGGAAACTGATTCCGTAAATTTTCCCTGAATTTAGACTCATATGTCTATCCATGGATTTATTTCTAGAATTTTTGGTCAGGCCAATTGGTACAGTTTATTAGTTAAAGTCGCCCATGTTACAGGGGTCGACTACACTGACCTTCGCGCATTACGACCTGAATATCTTCTCGTACAGAGCTTCAATTCTCATTCCGTTTGTTTCTAATGAAACTAGACTCAAAGGGGAATCTGCACATATAAGGAACTACTTCTAATTCCTTCTGGATAATTTATGGTAAATTTTCAAAGTCGAGACAGGGGACCCAGAAACCGTTCTGGCCCTGTCTCACGAGAACTTTAATATCTCTCAGTATACTGCTCATATGGTCGTTTCGTTTCGTCCATATAAAAATAGATTCATCAAGGTTCAATTTCATAATTTATTCACTATTTAATTCTACTTCTACTGTTTTTAGTGATTTTTCAATCTCATCTCACTGCTGCTGTCCGCAACAGTTACTGCAGTAGACTATGCCAATTTTGTGAATCTTTCTTTGGCCTTACTAATCATCCATCATACATGACACAAATTATGGCCACCTTATCAAAATTAAAATTTCTAAGACTCGTGGCTATAGGTTCTAGCATCCCACTCGACGACCACATAGGCCATTTTCACATGGCTGAAAGTTTACAACCCACAATTCAACAAAACATAATAGCCTATACATGCCAAATGTTCTCCTAGTTCAACTACGAAGACAATACCAAAAGGTTTCCAGCCGGTGTGATGACTTCAACGACGGTTCCGAGCACGCAATAATACGAGTCCAAGAGACCTAAAATGGGTGACAAGAAAACACCGAGTGAGTTTATAACTCAGTAAGTCATAAGCACTTCACAATTATCCATTAGCTAAATTCATCACAAAGTGAAACAATGAAACAAGGCTAATTGTTCCATCCATATCGAACTATACCATAGTTCCTTAGACCTTTCGGTTCAATCTCGCATCAAGTCATACATTCACATTTCATATTCTATTCAATAAGATATTTGAGTCATTTTATACACCAACTCATTTTCACCACAATCATACAATTGTAATCATCACATAGATTTAAAGCTTACCAAGCTCAACCCCGAGCATGACCATAGTGCCTATTCGCCATGAGCTCAAGGTACTTACCCGATCCGCTGTCCGGGATTAACTCGATAATGTCGCACACTCAGTGCCAATTGTAACGCAAGAGCATATAGTGAATCCGCACACTTAGTGCTATATATTTTCAGCTCGCACACTTAGTGCTATATAATTTTCAGCTCGCACACTTAGTGCTATATATTTTCAGCTCGCACACTTAGTGCTATATATTTTCAGTTCGCACACTTAGTGCTGTACAATTTTTAAACCCGCACACTTAGTGCCAATCTTGTCACCGTGTCCATTTATACCCGCACACTTAGTGCCGAGACCAATACCTTATGCATGTTGCTGCCTTTATACATTCAACAATGGCATCATTCCATACACATACATTTTCATTTACACATCAACTCATTTAAACACAATTATGTATATATTATGGTCATTTACATCAACACCAAATATATGCTTAATGACTTACCTTGTGTTGGGTAAAATAATTTCAAGTCGGCTACTCGATGACCTTCGCCTTTCCCTTGCTTGATTCTCCTTCTTTAACTCCTTGAGCTTGATCAATAAATCAACTAGTTTAACCATCTTGCTAAACATTCATAATTTAACTACACATGCATATGTATGCTTGTATATTCGGCAACCGTCCTCACTAATTACCCATTTAGTCGATTATACACATAATTAAAGGTAACATCACGATTAGATTTAACACCATCTTTATACTCAATTAGATGGCCGAATGTATGTATATATATACAATGTCAACTATAACATCTTTTAAACACCTAATTTCATCTCATGAACATTTAATCAAATTTTCCTAATCTAGCATATATTTTCACATCTATTTGTAACATCATGTAAATTCACATACAACTACAATTAACCAAGCTCTTCATCCAATCATGCTCTCATGTTCGGTCATCCATATCTATACTAGCCATAACAAAATAATTTCTAAGTTTTAACACAAGCACAACACTTTAGTACCATGGCCGAACACTTCATGCCTCATCACCACAAAGATCAAAACACCAACCGCATCATTCCTATCACCGAGACTATGGTTCGCACCTTAGCTTCCCACATTCTTCTCATAACCCCTCATAGTTCATTCGGCCACCCATCATTCAACCAATAAAATTTCCTAGCAAACCCCTATGGCCAAGCACACACACACACACACTTACATCTCAACTCACAATACCCAAAAAAAATCACATACTATCTAAACTATCTTAAACAATCAAAGAGTTCCCCCCTTTTTCCATAGCCTAATGTTCCATTCCCCCAACATTATTCAACATTTTTGCATGGCTAAACAAGAACCATGATCGTTCACTCACAACAAGTAAGCATCTTACAAGTTAACACAATGTACTAACCTCCTTAAGGCTTCAAGTGACCAAAGTTCTCCCTCCTTCCTTCCTTCTAGCGGCCAAGTTCAACAAAGAGAGAACTCTCTTTCCTCCCTTTCTCTCCCTCACTCACGGCAATGGCAAAGGTAAGGATGAACATTCCCTTTTTCTTTTCTTATTTTATTCCCTTTTCTTTTTAATTCCTTTCTTTATTTTAGCTTGTCTCCCATTACCCAATTTCTCAGTATAAAATCTAACGCAAACAAATACATTGCCCATCCTCAATCTATCTTGGCTGGCCATCATAAGGAAATTTGGCAATTTGACATGCAAATCCAAGCATTTTCTAATATGTATCAATAGGCCACTTTAACATTAGCCTAGCACATTTCTCAATTTCCTCACATAAGTCCTTTCTAATAAATTTCACCTACAAATGACGAAATTAAGGCACTAAATTTTCACATATGTATATTCATGCACAATAAACATAGAAAATAATAATTAATTAATTTTGTGTCTCGGTTTTGTGGTCCCGAAACCACATCCCGACTAGGGTCAATTTTGGGATGTCACACCTGGCACCTGAACTAGCATTCTAGGGTAATTCCTGATCCTATGCTCCATAGATTCACAAGCCAGACAAGCCCCCATCCTCTTCCAACACTTGCCTACATAACCTTTCCCACAATCATCATAAGGTGGCACCCCTGGATTCACAGCAGGCAGCCTTGCTCTAACTGGCCCATTATCTCTGGCCCTACCTTAGGCCTCTGTCCAACACCAAGAGTCTCAGCCTCTCTTTTATTCCTACCCTTTTCTTTTTCTTGATTTAAGCGCTCAGTTCGCTTCACCTCCTCTGCTATCTTTGCTTTCTCTACCAACTCTGAGAAGACCTCAAACCTAACGAAATGCTCATAGTCCATTGCCACCATAACTCTTGCATACTTACTAAGGTGTAGAAATTCTACCTCATACTCCGCCACAGATTTGTTTCCTTAGGTCAAGTTCAGGAACTCCTTCCTCCTAGCATCCACATAACTCGCACCCACATACTTCCCTTGGAACGCAGTTTTGAAAAACTCCCAAGTGACCTGCTCAGGTTGGGTGCCCTCTTTCACTGTCAACCACCACTGGTAAGCTTCTTCCCTAAGCAATGATACTGCCCCTTTCAACTTTTGATCAAGTGAACATTCCAAGTCCTCCATTATCCTTTCAGTGGCCTCGAACCAGTATTTTGCCATGTTAGGAGCCACACCAACCATGCCTTTAAAGATCTCAGCCCCATTTGATCGAAGTCACTCCGGGATGGACCCTTGATTTTTCGTGCCATTATTAGGCCTTGCGAGCCTTTCCAAAATCCTTAGCATTACCTGTGACAATGCATCTTCCCCCTCGGCTCAATCATACGATCCATTCCCAGCCACGGGTGACGCTGGGGCCTCTTCTACTCCAACATTGGGCATATGGCCTGATGCTGATGATTCAGCCCTAACACTTCCGCGGCCTCAGCCACGGCCTCTTGCACCACTTCTAGCACTCATCGTTGTCTTACATATTCTTTGGATTAGAAATTTTATGAAGTTTTAGTTAGTTTTAATAATTAAACCGATGTTTTATGAACGTACTAAAAGAAGGTTGTTTTCGTAAATCCTCTACAGTTTCAAGGTCCTACAGGCTTCAGTTTCAATCTAAAAAAAAAAACCTTAGCATAATCATCTAAAGTAGCCCACTAACTACCTACAATATATCAAATTACACAAGCTTAAGAATAAAGAAACTTTCTTGGTTCGACGTCGGAGACTCGGTGTGCTGCACAACAATAATTTTTTTGTTCCAAAACATTGTGATCCAAATTTTTTTTTTAAAAAACAAAACAAAAATTATAAGGCCCAGTTCACAGCCTGAGTTTCCTAACCGAGCACTGATACAGGTAAGTGTAACACCCCAAACCCGGCCCAGACATTATGGCCGAATCTGGCACGTCACATTGAAGTGTTCTAGCGAAAACCTTGTTTTCATTGAAAACCCTTCCTTGAAATGAGAACCTTAATTAACTTATAAAAACTCTATTTCAATCACAAAAGCTTGTTTAAAACATATGATTTATGAAAACCTGTCATTTTAGAATTAAGTTGCGGAAACGTAGAAAAATAAACTATGATTTAGGAAACCCATGTTCAACTTTTCATATTTGCAGTGCATGAAAACAACAATCCAAATAACATTAAAAGGGAAGGGCATATTACATTCCAGTCTGAAATTACTTAATAAACTAGAAACTATATGTTTTTTTTAAAAAAAAAGTGCAAGTCATCTTGCTAGCTGGCCACCTCCGAGTCCCTTCAAACATCGAACCTTCTACTGAGCATCACCTGAGAAAAATAAAAGAGGGGGTGAGTTTTCAAAAACTCAGTGTGTACGACCCTCTATGAGCAATAAGCATTCATCAATCCATAAAATCATGTATGCAATGCAATGCAGTGCAACCCACCCTAATAATCCAACCAATACACATCAACTCTGTCCCCCAATACAATCATGTGGGGATATAAATATCGACCCACCCATTCGATACATATCAATGGTAGCCCGATTGCGGAACTACCATCATTGCAGCAAGCTGCCAATCACATATTGGGCATAATAGCCGTCGGTGGATCCACGGTTGTCAAGCAACCATGCGATCCTCATATACTTCCTCCGTTCCATAATTCCCATCCCCTATGCAATCTAAATAGAATATCGTATGTATGCAGCAATTATACATGTAACATCCATAAATCTTACATTCAACATTTAGGGGTATTTTGGTCATTTTTGTCTTTAGGGGCATTTCAGTAATTTTTTTATTACGGGTCTTTACTTACCTTGGCTCGTTAACAAATATTGGTAGCTAAGATGAACGAATACTATGCACCATGTAGGATTCCAAAGAATAGGAGGTGAGTCATTAAGACCGCTTAAGTACGAAGCACCTTAACCCTATGACTTGTCCAGGGTCTTTAATTAATGAACTAAGTTTTATGTCTATTTAAGCAGTTGTCATATACTAGGCCCAAAAACCCCTTACAAGCCCAGACAAATCCACATACCTGTATATTGCCCACTAGGCCCAGTCTCTTTCATATGGCCCATTAGGCCCAATCACATTTAAGTGGCCCATTAGGCCTAAATCACATTCATATTGCCATTAGGCCCAGATAAGATTTACAGTTATGTTCACATTCAATTTTGCATCACATAGCATCAATAATCAATTTTTTCCTATTATGGGCCTAACGGCCCATCGGGCCCATTTAGCCCATTCCGACCCGGTTGGCCAATTCACAGCCCATGTCCATGGAATTATCCCTGGTCCTTAGGCAACCTATCGGTTTCCCCCTTACGAGTGTTCGCTCACTCGCAAGACTACCATAGCCACACTTTCGACTTTTCGGCATTTCAGCTTTTGTCGATCACTTGTGTGTGCAGTGTATGTACACACTTGGTAATAAAGCATGCTGCGATCTCCCTAGCCACGAACCTACAGTTGATGTCACTCAATGATTAATCACACATACTTATCGAATACTTTTACTAAAAGCCGAAGTCTCACATTAACCTTACCTAAAATGCCAAGTCTTAATAGCTTTTCCTCGATCAGTAATCACGAGTACTTTCTAGATCTGCATTAACCTTTATCATTACAAACATATTGGGTGACTTGTATCCATCATATGTCACCCTTTACTACTAAAGCCTATTCAGCCAACGTTTACCGAAGTGAAGAACACTTACCAATATCTCACACCTAAGGAGCAAATCGGCAGGGATCCAAAAGACTGGGATTCGATACTAATCCTACCAAAACTAATTAGAAGAAGTGAGGGACAGAGTGATCTACACTAGCAAAACCGATTGAGATAGCAAAACACTTACACTAGAATCGGTTGAAGTAGAAAGAGTAGTGGCGGCACAGAGGATACTCGGCTCTTGAGAGTTGTATGGTAAAAGAGGTTATTCGGCACAAAGAGAAGTAGAAATTTTTTAAAACCAGAGGTGAATCAAAAACAGAACTTGAGTGGGGAAGAATGGAAAATCAGTACAAAGAAATATAAGGAAGAACAAGGGATTTTTGGCTTTTAGATCTTTGGAGAAAAAGGTGTTTTCTGGCAACAAGGTGAGGGAGAATTCATCATTTGCCTAGCAACCTCACATTCAGCACCTATATATAGCCTCTATGGCTGAATTTCCTATGCCCAAATTCCCAATTCAGCTCCACCTCTTATTCACTCCTTATCTCCTAATTTTTCTCCCTGATAACTCCCTAATCCCCTCCTTAAATTTTTCCTCTTATCACTCCCAACAGTGTTCATATCCAGCGCCACCACTGTCCATCCCTTAAGCAAAAATAAATCCTTCTTTTGAGCAAGGAGGGATTCGAAACCCTTACCTCCTTGCCTTGCTTATGACGCCATTTGCCACTCCACCATAAGGCTTTCTTGTGTCCAATTCTTCCTTCATTTATTTAAAAACCAACCTACTTGGGTTCTTTTAATAATTAAACCATAATTTCCTTCACCCCTAAGTTCGAACTCAAACCTTAACCAAGACCTACTATCACATAATTTAGACTTGACTAGGAATGTTAAGCACAATTTTATCAAAATCAAAAAAAATAAAAGTTTAGGGTTTCGGGATTTTTGGGGCGTGACAAAGGATACACGGGTACCTTTCTTTTTTAAACTTACTATTGCCATGTCTTGACATGGTCTTATGTGGTATCCTTGCCTTATGAACTCACTATTTCCATGCCTTGGCATGGTCTTACATGGGATCTTTGCCTTATCGTAGTTTATCAATGCCATGTCTTGACATGGTCTTACATGAATTCCTTGCCTTGTAAAACTTACCAATGCCATACCTTGGCATAGCCTTACTTGGTATCCTTAAACCCTAATGTCATGACATTTGTATCCTACACATTCCTAAGGTTCAACCGAGACTTTTAAGTATCATTTCTCTGTCAATTCTTGCTGGAATTATCAAGGAATGAATTTACAAAATAAATATATAGATGTTGAAAAAGTAACATCATTAATTATAAATAATAAAACATTGCATTTATTTACTGCAAACTTACCTTGATACAAAATACGATCAAATATTTTGAATTAATCCTCAACCTTTTTCTTTTCTCGGTCTAACCCCAAATTTATGGGTATTCTAACCGAAATAGAGGTAGAAGATTTATGGGTTAGAAAGCTCAGACCACTTCAATTGCGACTGTTGGCAGTATTCAGCCTGATAGACCCGACTGTCCTCAATGTGGTCAATATCATACAGGTCCATGTCGAGCAACTGAGACTGGTTATTTTTTATATGGTGCATTGGATCATTTTATTTAGGAGTGTCTTGGGATGGTTAAAAGAGAAGTAATATCGAGTGTAAGATCAAGCAATACCCCCGTTAGAGGCAGACCTTAGAAAAGTTCAGGAATAGGGGTAGGTAGAGGTACATCTAGAGATTCAGCAGCGAGCCCCGATGTTAGAGTAGCTGCAAGGACCTATGCTATCCGTGCTCGTGAAGAGGCATCCTCTCCCAATGTAATTACAGGTACATTTTCTCTTCATGATGTTAATGTTATTGATTTGATTGATCCGGGTTTGACCTATTCCTATGTTTGCATGAAATTGATGCCTAGTATGAACATGTCCATAGATTCTATAGGATTTGTGATGAAAGTATCGAATCCATTGGGATAGTATGTATTAGTAGACAAAGTATGTAAAAATTGCCCTTTGATGATTAGAGGTTACTGTTTTTCGGGCGATCTCATGCTATTGTCATTTGATGAGTTTGATGTGATTATTGGTATGGATTGGTTGACTGCGCATGACATAATAGTGAATTGTGGAAAGAAATTTATTGAGTTGAAATGCAAAAATGGTGAAATTCTTCGGGTTAATTCAGATGAATCAGATAGTTCAATTGCCATGATTTCTATTATGTCTGCACAAAAATGCTTGAGAAAAGGATATGAAGCTTATCATGCTTTTGTGTTGAATACTAAAGATCCAGAGTTTAAAATTGAATCAGTGCCTGTGGTATGCGAGTTTCCTGATGTGTTTCTAAAAGAACTACCAGGTTTGCCTCCTATCAGAGAAGTTGAGTTTGGTATTGAATTGGTTCTGGGTACAACACCCATTTCTATTGCTCCTTATAGAATGACTCCAATGGAATTGAGAGAATTGAAAGTTCAGTTACAGGAACTAACAAAGAAAGGCTTTACAAGACCTAGTTGTTCACCATGGGGTGCACCAGTGCTCTTTGTGAAAAAGAAAGATGGTTTGATGAGATTGTGCATAGATTATCGGTACCTTAACAAGATGACTATTAAGAACAAGTATCCATTACCTAGAATTGGTGATTTATTTGATCAATTGAAGGGAGCTACTATGTTCTCCAAGATAGATTTGATATTCAGATATTATCAGTTGCGAGTTAAAGAGTCAGATGTTCCGAAGATCGCTTTCCGGACTAAGTATGGCCATTATGAGTTCCTTGTGATGCCATTTGGCTTGGCTAATGCTCCTGCCATTTTTATGGACTTAATGTATCGAATTTTAAGACCTTACTTGGATAAATTTGTAGCTGTGTTCTTTGATGATATTTTAATTTATTCTCATGATAATACTGAGCATTCAAAGCATTTGAGAACAGTTTTAAAGACTTTGAGAGATAATCAGCTTTACACCAAGTTTAGCACAACTAAGTTCTGGTTACGGGAAGTTGGTTTTCTTGGACATATAGTCTTAGGTGAAGGTATTAGAGCTGATCCGAGCAAGATTTCAGCCATTGTAACACCCCAAACCTGGCCCAGACGTTATGGCCGGATCTGACGTGTCATATTGAAGTTTTTAAGAAAACCCATGCCTCTTTCAACGTCCTTCTTAGTGTTTTAAAAGATAGTCTTTGCTAAGTTAATAAAGTGAATGGAAGCTGTGTACCAGGTAGGTGTCTGAAATAGAGGAGGTGAGCCTAGAACGCTGCTTAAGTACCAAGCTCTTGATTGGATCCAATCCTAGACATGCCCACAACCATTGCCACACTTTGGTGCTAGGTTAGGTTTTGAGAAAACGATTTGGAATTCATTTAAGTAGATATTTTTGATAAACCGATTAATTGTATCATTGCGTTATTTTGAAAACAATTATCATTTTGGAAACACACCCTAGGTCTAACTCATATTGTTATTTAAAAATATAGGATATAAGATAAAATAATCCCAGAAAAATAATTAAAATGGCCTTATTACAACCCAAAACCAAATAATAATATTAATAAGATAAAACTTATAAAAAATAAATCAGCTACTTCTTGCAATTAAAAGAAATGTAAATGAGTGTGGCCATCTCGAGTCCCTCAGACCCAAACCATTTAAGCTTAGGGATTACACGCGAGTTAGAAACGGGTGAGTTTACGAAAACTCAGTGTGTAACCCCAATAACAAACAAACAGTAAATAACACGGTATCAGTACAATCTGGGCCAAAGCCCTATTTAGTCTTGACATATACTGGACCGAAGCCTTTCCATAAATCATATCACTGGGTCAAAGCCTTTTCATAAATCATATCACTGGGCCGAAGCCTTTACTGTAAACGGTATGGCCCTTAGGCCCATTTCAATATCACATGTGATGTCAATGGATGTATGCAAGCCTATTTCAATATCACATGTAATGTCAATGAATGTATGCAAGCCCATTTGGTAAGACTACTCGACCCACCATCCGCTACTCTCCACCCGTACCAACCAAGCTCTCCATGTGGGGAATAACTCAACCCACCCAACCAAACTCTCCACATGCAGCATAGCTACTTTATCCTATAACTGGAAGCCTAGCCTCTTTTAATAACTGGGGCAAAGCCCTTTCTAATAAATTGGGGCAAAGCCCTTTCAGTAAACTGGGGCAGAGCCCTTTTAGCACTTCCTCCATCAATATAACCCATATCCCATGCAATATGTCATGTATGCAGAATGTCATACCCATATTTGAATCAAACAATCGCAGTCAAGTCAATCATATCACCAACATATATTCACAATCAAATCTGTCAACCACACAGTCCAAGTCAGTCACTTACCCACAAGGGCAAAACAGTCATTTTTCATATTATAAGGGTATTTTCATAATTTTACCAAAAATCAGGGTTTTCCATGCTCATTAAAATTGTCAATATTTTGGAGTGTTTAAACAATGATCTTTAACCCACTTATCAAATTCGGGGTTTTGGGCCCAAAACCCCTAATGGGCCCTACGAATGCTGATTTAGCCCACTAAGCCTGCTTAACCCAAATTTTACAAAAATACTAACCGTGTTAACATGCAACTTTTCCAAATTCCATTTTCTATCAATTTTACCCAAATGGACCCAAAAGCCCATTTGGCCCAATTCCTACCCATTGAGTCCCAACTTTCAATCGTGCACAAAATTGAGTTCTTACCCGTTCCATCCATCTAAACACCGATCTTATCGTATTTATCACATTTATACCCACACGCAACATTAAAAGTTCCTGAAATGTCGATATTTTAGCATTTCGGCTTCTTAGCAGATATTAATCTAAGCTACTACGAGGGTTAGTACACACCTGATATGGGTTGAAGTTGAAACGTTTCCATAATCAATCACCTACGATAACCACCACCTGTCACTCAAACTTAACTAATCCAATATCAATATATGTAAATCCTAAGCACATCAGTCTTACGGAACATAAGGGCATATTCGTCATTTTACCATACAAGGGTATTACGGTCACTTTACCTTACAGGGGCTTTATGATCTTTTTACCTTTAGGGGTATTTTAGTCATTTCATCCTACAAGGGTGTTTTGGTAAATTTACAAACCAAGGGTATTTCAGTAATTTTGTAAACCAATGGTATTTCTATAATTTTTAAAAAGTCAAGGGTATTTCTGTAATTTTGTAAATGAGGGGTATTTTGGTAATTTTACAAATTGAGGGTATTTCAGTAATTTCACAAACCAGTGGTATTTTGATAATTTTACAAACTAGGGGTATTTTGGTAATTCTATCCTACAGGGGTATTTCAGTAATTTCACAATCGAGGGTAAAACGGTAATTTTGTAAACCTGGGGTAAAATAGTAATTTTGTAAATCGAGGTAAAACAAGAATTTCAGAATCGAGGGTAAAATGGTAATTTTGTAAATCGAGGGTGAAACGATAATTCTATAAATCGAGGGTAAAATGGTAATTCTACAAATCGAGGGTATTTCAGTAATTTGGTAAATTAAAGTATTCTAAACATGGATAACAATACGAATGGGCCTAAAGCCTATTCTCTACCAAATGGGCCCAAGACACTGTGTGGCCCTTTTAGCCCAAATCTAGCCACAAATATGAGATTCACCTCGCCTAGTCCAATATTTACTACACAATCAAACAACTTATCCAATTGGGCCAGAGGCCCATTAGGCCCCATGACCCCTTTCACCCATCGCGCCAAGTAGCCATCCTACAGCCTAGAGTAGCGAGAAAATACACACCTGATAGGAGACTGGAGTTAATCCACGCTCCGAGCAGTCTTAGCCGACGCCCAACCCAAACGAGCACGCCATACAGCGAAAGGGATCAACCAAGAAAAGGTACCTTTGCTCTCCTCATGGTTCCCTCTATTTAAAGCTAGCTTCGCAACCACTCTTATGTTAGCTTCCCGATGTATGATCCCTCCAACATCAGAGTTTAAATTCAACACCAACTCTTGCCGCCCCCTGTTAGCAAAATAAATGCTCCTTGCTTGCCATGGGATTCGAACCCATGCCTCCCCTCAGATGCTCCACACGCTACTTGCCACTAAGCCACAAGGCTTTTTGTGTCATATTTTATCCCCAATTAATTATAAGGTCTAAAGGCCAAAGTCCAGGTTCCCTTAAAAAAAACCAAAATAAAATGCAAGAGCCAAGGCTTGAACCCAGGCTCCCATACAACCTTAATGACGCCACAACCACTAGACTACAAGCTTCCTTGTGTCATTTATTTAACACAATAATTTAAAAACCCTCATCCAAGCATCCAGGTTCTTTTTTCACTTAATACCAAAATTTTTGCTAAAGCCCAAGTTTGAACCTAAGATTTCTCTAACACTTCTCAGGGCCATTAACCACCAAAACAGACATTTAATTTTGTTATTTCATTGCACAATTAAATACCTATATACAACCTCCTTACGGACCCACACTCAAGGCCCAATACTTCTAGGCCCAAATTCGGGGTGTTACAGCCATTGTTGATTGGAAGCCTCCTAGGAATGTATCAGAGGTCAGAAGTTTTCTTGGTCTTGTCGGTTATTATAGATGATTTGTAGAGGGATTTTCCATGATAGCTAATCCATTGTCAAGATTGCTACAAAAAGATGTCACGTTTGAATGGACTAAAAAGTGTCAGCAGAGTTTTGACAAGTTAAAGGCATTGTTGACTGAACCTCCTGTCTTAGTACAACCAGAACCGGGTAAAGAGTTTGTGATTTATAGTGATGAGTCCTTGAATGGACTAGGCTGTGTACTTATACAGGAAGGAAAGGTAATTGCTTATGCCTCTAGACAACTAAAGCCACATGAGAAAAATTATCCTATACATGGTTTAGAACTAGCTGCCATTGTATTTGTGTTGAAAATCTGGATACATCACTTGTATAGTGAGAAGTACCGAATATTTACTGATCATAAAAGTTTGAAATACTTGATGACTCAGAAAGATTTTAACTTGAGGCAAAGAAGATGGCTAGAGTTGATTAAAGATTACGAACTAATGATCGATTATCACCCGGGTAAGGAAAACGTAGTTGCTGATGCTTTGAGTAGAAAATCTTTATTTGCATTAAGAGCTTTGAATACTAGTTTAACCTTATCGGATGATGGTTCTATCTTAGCCGAATTAAGAGCTAAGCCAATGTTTCATGAAGAAATTTGTGAATTTCAGAAAGATGACAGTGAGTTGCAAGCCAAAAGAGCTCAGTGTGAGTTGGGTATAGAGTCCGATTTTCAAATCAGTTCTGACGGTTGTTTAATGTTCAAAAATTAGATATGTGTACCAAAGAATGATGAACTTATTCAAAAGATTTTAGAGGAAGCACATAGCAGTTCTTTGTCTATTTATCCAGGTATTACAAAGATGTATAATGATTTCAAAAAAATGTATTGGTGGGCAGGAATGAAGAGAGATATCTTAGAGTTTATTTCTAGATGCTTGATCTGTCAGTAGGTAAAAGCCGAACATCAAGTACCTTTAGGTTTATTACAGCCTGTGTTAGTTCTTGAGTGGAAATAGGACTGAGTTTTGTGACAGGATTACCGTTGACACCAAGAAAGAAAGATACAATATGGATTGTGATTGATAAGCTAATGAATTTGGCTCATTTTATTCCATTTCATATGGATTATTCACTTGATAAGTTGGCCGAGTTATATTTTTCAGAGATAGTCAGACTACATGGAGTACCATTATCGATTATTTCAAATAAAGACCCAAGATTTAGTTCATAGTTTTGGAAGAAGTTACAGGAAGCTTTGGGCACAAAGTTGAGTTTTAGTACAGCTTTCCATCCTTAGACAGATGGTCAATCAGAGAGAGTTATTCAGATACTTGAGGATATGCTCAGATGTTGTGTCTTAGAATTTCAAGGTAGTTGGGAAAAATATTTTTCATTGGTAGAGTTTGCTTATAATAATAGTTACCAGTTGAGTTTGAAAATGACACCTTATGAAGCTTTTTATAGACATAAATGTCGCACACCTTTTTATTGGACAGAGCTTAAATAAAATCAGATTTACAGGGTTGATTTAGTTTAAGAAACTGAAGAGAAAGTGAAAGTTATCAGAGATTTCTTGAAAGTAGCTTCAGATAGCAGAAGTCTTATGCAGACTTGAAAAGAAAAGAGAGTGAGTATCAAGTTGGTGACAAAGTGTTCTTGAAAGTATCCCCGTGGAAGAAAGTCTTTAGATTTGCCAAGAAAGGCAAACTAAGTCCACATTTTATTGGACCGTTTAAGGTGTCTAAAAGAGTTGGACCATTAACATATCGGTTAGCTTTGCCGCCAGAGTTAGAGAAGATTCATGATGTGTTCCATGTGTCCATGTTATGTTGTTACCGTTTTGATCCTTCACATATGATTTCACAGGCAGAGGTTGACATTCAGCAAGATATGACTTATGGTGAAAAAATTTTAGCTTGAGAGGTCAAGCAACTAAGGAACAAAAGTTTTACACTTGTGAAAGTATTATGGAATAGGCATGGGGTCGACGAGGCTACATGGGAGCCTAAAGAGGTTATGCGAAAACAGTATCCAAATCTTTTCACAGGTAAGATTTTCAAGGATGAAAATCCCTAAAGGGGGGAGAAATGTAACATCCCAAAATAGGGCATAAACTAAACAGTAGTTGTGAAACCATGAATTCGAGATAGAAAAGTTTATTTCGATTAATTTTTATAATTTACCGAGTGATTAGATGCATGTGTTAGAGTATCGATGGAAAATTTTATAGATAGCATGCTTAATTTGCCTACTAGGGCTTAATTGCAAAAGTTGATAAATATGAGTTTTAGATGCTAAAGGATTAAATTGAAGAATATAATTGAAGTAGAGGTCCTTAAATGGTAATTAGACCATTAGGTTTTCATGGACAAAAAAGGACATACATAGATAAATATAACTAAAGTTTTAATGAAGGGTATTTTAGTCATTTGGTAATTAAAATATTAAAAAAGGGAAAAAGATGACAAAATGTGCCCATCTTCTTCATTAGGCCGAAATTTCAAGGGTTCTTCATAGCTAGGGTTTTGTCAAGCTTCCAAGATTCATAGTAAGTGATTCCAAGCTCGGTTTTTAATGTTCTTTATGTTTTTGAAGTCCCGATAACTTGATTTAGCCTATTCTAGCAATAATTTAACCTAGGGTTCATATTTGGAAAAATACCCATAGGTGAAATGTGTTTATTTTGATGTTTTACGGTAGAATATAAAGCTTGAAATTATGTTAAATGACTTGAGCTAAGCGATTTTAAGCGAAACGAGTAAAACAACATAATCTGTAAAAATACCTAATGGTCATAAGTACATGTTAGAGTGGGAATTTGATGTTTCCATAGGTAAATAAATGATCATCATGTCATAAAACATAAGAATTAGGGATAAAGTTTCATTTCCGAGCCTTAGGGAAAAAGTGTAAATATGCAAAAGTTTAGGGGTAAAATCAAAATTTTGCCAAAGTTAGAGTTAAGGATTGTTTTGATAAATGTGAATATTAAATAAGTTAAATTTGCTATTAGAGATTAAGAAAAATGAAATTCAGGGTAAGATCGAGGGAAGAAAAAGGTTGAGGACTAAATTAAAATATTTGATCGTATATTGTATCTAGGTAAGTTTGCGGTAAACAAATGCAATGTTTTATTATTTATAATTAATGGTGTTATTTTTTAGCATCTATATATTTATTTTGTAAATTTATTCCCTGATGATTCAAGCAAGAATTGACGGAGGAATGACACTTAAAAGTCTCGGTTGAACCTTAAGAATATGTAGGATACAAATGTCACGACATTAGGGTTTAAGGATATCAAGTAAGACCATGCCAAGGCATGGCATTGGTAAGTTCTACAAGGCAAGGAAATCATGTAAGACCATGTCAAGACATGGCATTGATAAACTACTATAAGGCAAAGATCCCATGTAAAACCATGCCAAGGCAATGCAATGGTGAGTTCATAAGGCAAGGACACCACGTAAGACCATGTCAAGACATGGCAATGGTAAGTTTAAAAAGGAAAGGTACCCGTGTATCCTTAGTATTCCAAGTGGTTCAATGGAAAATTCAAAGAGTGTGCCAAAAAGAAGGTAAGATAAGTCCATGTTCAAAAGGTTCAGGTTATCTTAATAATTCATTTAGAATGTTGTTATTTATTTACATGCAAACTTGCTAAGCTTTATGCTTACTTTCTTTCTTTTCTCTCTTTTTTATAGTATCGCAAAGCCAACTCGGAAAATCGTAAGGACGTCGGAGATTGCCTCACACTATCAACGAGTTATCTCGGTATTTTGTGTCTAGAAATACTTTAAGTTATGGCATGTTATGATATGATTAAAGAATAGCATGTGAATACTTGGTAATGATTAGCTTATGATATAGCTAAATAAGAACATGTTTTGGTATTAAGTATGCCTAAATGAGGTTTGATTCAAAGAAACTATGAAAGAGTAAGAGTTGGCCATGGAACTGCTAGGAAATAGCAGCAGTGACGTGGTTTTGAAAAATCACTACAAATTGTAGAAATGGAATTAAATGGTGAATGAGATATAGAATTAAAGCTTATGGAGTCTATTTTCATAGGAAAGAAATAGAGCGAGTAAAGGAAGTCTATATTCTAAGATATTTAAATTTCTGTAAGACTGGTTTAGAGTGATTTCGTGATCCCCTATTCCAACTTTGAAAAATCACTAGAAATTGTACAAACAGAATTATAAGTCAACGTTTATATTTCTAGATTCTTTCATTAGAAACAAACTGAAACGTTATCCGATTTCTATATAATGAGAAAATCGATTTTTAGTGAAGAGAGGTCAGGTCCACTAAACTACGAAACAAGAGAACCTTTAATGAATAAACTGTACAAATTGGCCAAACTAAAAATTCTGGAAAAATTACAGTAAGAAGATATATGAGTCTAGTTTTAGGGAAAATTTACGGATTTAAATTTAGGGACTGTTACGCAGATGGACAGTTTTATTATGAATAGTGAAATAAATTGTTTTGATTTGTGTAGGAAATTGAAAAATTTTTAATGTTCCCGGTTTGGTCCCGAACCGTTCCAATTGCACGCTTTAGGGCCTCGAGGGCCCTTTTTAGGGATTTATTGGATGAATGTGAGCGAATTAATCCTTTTTTAAAAAAGTAAAAAAAAAAATTCCCCGGACAGGTAAGATAAGTCTGGTAACACCTCGTGCTTAACTCCGACAACGGTCTCGAGTAAGGGGTTTTACAATGAATCTGACAAAATACAGTCTGAAGATCTGATTCATCAAATCTATAAAAACGGCAGGAGCATTAGTTAGTCTAAAAGGCATAACAAGGAATTCATAGTGTCTGTACCTCGTTCTGCAGTTCTCGGGACATCTGAGTCTTTAACTCGTAATTGATAATAACCAATCTCAAATCAATATTTGAAAACACTGTTGCTCCTTTCAACTGATCAAACAAATCGTCTATTCTCAACAACGGATACTTATTTTTTTATCATAACCTTGTTGAGCTGACGATAGTTAATACACATTCTCATTAACCTGTCTTTCTTCTTAACAAACAACATTGGTGCACCCCAGGGTGAGAAACTCGGTCGTGCGAATCCTCTTTTAGTTAATTCTTACAACTAAGCTTTCAACTCTTTTAACTTTGTCGGAGCTATCGATATCAGTGAAGTTCCCAGTACTAAATCAATAGCAAATTCAACCTCTCTGATCAGTGGCAAACTCGGTAACTCTTCTGGATACACATCTAGATACTCGTAGACAACTGGTACTGATTCAATCTTTAATTCTGACACTTTAGTATCAAGTACATATGCAAGATATGCGTCAGATCCCTTTTTCACATATTTCTAAGCTAACATCGATGAAATTACAGCTGGTAAACCACTCAAATCATATGATTCAATTCAGAGAATCCCATTATTCTGACATTTCAACTCAATTGTCTTTCATCACAAGCAAACATACAATTCTGAGTCATAAATTCCAGCCAAATTAAAACCATTTGCATTCAATCATAAAGTCCCTAATACGAGCCTGCGAGGCCTAAAACATGCTTTGGAAGTGGTTCAAGATTAAACCGAGCACTTAGGAAATTTTTACGAAACTTAGAAAATTTTTGTCATGTACAGGGGTCACACACCCGTGTGGTTTGGGATGTGCCCATGTGGGCAGGCCGTGCAGTCACACACGCCCGTGTCCCTAACCCGTGTAACTCTTTATTTTGCAAAGCATGAATAAATTGTGGTGACATGACCAAGTCACACGCCCATGTGCTAGGCCGTATGGTTAATTTAATTTTCATAAAATAGGTGTAGACTTCACACGGATGTGACACATGCCATTGCTTGGGGCCGTGTCCCTCACACAGCTGAGAAACACTCTCGTGTCTCTACTATGTGCTCAATTCTGAGCATTCTGTTTCTCAAAATTAAGGTGCAGGGAACATACGGCTGAAACACATGCCCATGGCACAGGTCATGCGTCACACACCGTCTACACACGCCCGTGTGTCTACCCATGTAGACAAAATAAAGGATATTTACCAAGCCATTTGTTACCTTCATTTGCACATACACGCCCAGAATCTTAGTGGCATAAATCATGGCATATTTAGGCGATCAATACATTCACAAACAAGGCCAAATAAGGTCATTTCATTATCCACACTCAACATTTTTACAACATCATATTTTGCCAATCTAAATCATACCCAACTGACATTCTACAAGTTCCAATATGGCTACCTATAAAATGCATAATTTTACTTAGTTTTCCTAGCATGCCAATGAGCCAATATTAACCATTCAACAACAAAACCATTAAGCCACATTCAACCATTTACCAAGCATTTATAAACCACAACACACAGAGGATAATTGCACATGCACGATTATATAGATATATATATATAAGCTTACAACCAATTCAACCAAAATAAGCTAAGTTATATAGCCAAATACCACATCAAGCCTTTGACAATTACAAGCCAATACATTTGGCCAAATCATGATGACACATATAACAAAATGACCAAGTCCTTATACATGCCATATTCTCAAAATGTTTAAAATCATTAGTACCCAAAATAACAATTTGATAGTGTGATGCGAACTCTGATAATCTCTAACCCGAGCTAGCTTGGTGACACTATAAAACATGGAAAATAAAACAGAGTAGCTATATAGCTTAGTAAGCTCATATGAAAGAAATAAGCTAACCTTACCATACATTAACATGCAAGTAATTTAACATAAGATAATGTAATTTACCAAAATCTCATGATCATAATTCACTTCCATCACAACTTACCTTAAAATCGTCATTTCACAAATTAATAGTCATAAGCTTTTAGTACATACCTGTACCATCTCGTAATACTTTCATACCTAATCTCATCGTTGTTATACCCTAAAACCACTCGAAATAATAATATCGAATACTCGGGAAAACCTTTGCACATAAGGTGCCACATATGTAGCCATTGCTACCTCTATCTCATAAGACATGTATGCTCGCTCTTGAACCATTAACGGGATTGCTCACACAAGCTGTCAGTCAATGACGTAGCTACTCGATGCTGCTCACACAAGCTGTCAAGTAACTGCAACATATGTTGGTATACTCAACCACCGATAGGCTGTATAGGACCAGCACCCAGATCACATAACATAAAACCATAGTGACATGTCACTTGTATCCTAATCTATTCCTAAGGTTTGATTGGGATTTCTCACTTGCCATAATGTCGTCGAACGTGTCTGTAGAGTCACTTACACAATTCGTGAAGTATTAAAGTAATTTAAAGTACAATTATAATAAAGCTTATTTAAAATACGAACTTACCTCGATTACAAAAATGACCAAAGGGATCTATTCGTTAATTACTTTATTTTTCCCCGATCTAGACCCGAACTTCATTTTTCTTGATCTATAGTACAACATTTAACTTATTTAATCATTAAATTATTCAATTCAGCCCAAAAACACATTATGGCAAAATTTACATTTTTGCCCCTAACTTTTCAACATTTTATAATTTAGTCCCTATGATCATAAAATGAATTTCTTTCAATTTCATCACAACCTAAGCCTACCTGAATATTATTCGTACTCATAATGGCCCGCATTCTTCATTTGTTCACACTTTTCTACACAATTTATAGACTTTTGTAAATAAGTCCCTATTTAACGTTTTTATCGAAAATCACTTTACAAACGTTGTTTAACTAAGAATGAACATGCATTTTCTACCATCAAACATCAAAATACAAACATATTCAACATAGGTAAAATTTTGGACTTTAACTTTCTTTCAAATTAGTCCTTGAAATAGCTAAATCAAGTTACAACGGTCAAAAAAATATAAAAAATCATTAAAAACAGGAGAAGAATGGACTTACAATCGAGCTTGAAAGCTTGGCCAAAACCCTAGCTATGGCTTCTCTTCAAATTTTAGCTATGGGGATGAAATTAGAAAAAATGAATACTTTTTATGTAACACCCCTAACCCATATTCGTCCCCAAACAAAGCACAACGTCTGAACAATTATGTATATACACATGTTCAAGTCTCTTAAACCAATCAAACTTTAAATCATATAGCTAAAATAATCACTTACAAATCATTTCATATCATATTACTAATATATAAGTAGTCACTTAATTCATAAACCAAAATATCAAATATATCATTATATCACATAAGCATGTGCACTTAACCAAGCTAATAAAACTATTTCATTCCATTGTTCTATACATGAATCATATAAATCAAATAAAAAAACATATCTCATTTTATCATATAATCATAAAGATATCAAACATGTTCAACTTATAGTCAAGTTGATTTATGGACCTAAATGAATAACCAATCTATCATAATAATGTGCTTATATTACCTTTTGTAAAAACATCTATTCAACTAACAAAATTAACACAAGAAATTTAAATCCAATTCAAATAAGGACAACCCAAATTTACCTATTTGGCATATAACCATTATGTTTCTTATTACATGAATTACTATTTATATGGTCAAATGCAAATGCATAAGGTAAATTATATTCCTAAATTCATAAACTTTATACGGTGTCTACTTTCATTTTATTCAATCACATCATTATACACATCATCAACAAGAAATATGTTCTAGTCAAATAAACAAATGCATGTAACATTTTCCATTTCCAAAACGTTTCACCTATATTTCATTTCTAACTGATTACTAAATACTAATAATCAAAGCTCAACTCAATTCATGTTACAAAATATATATCTATATAATAAGACATTAATTATTCATAACTTAAATACATCCTTCAACGACATAAATCAAACTCATAAAACGAATATTCATAAGTTTAACATAACATTATTTCAAACCATAAATATTTTCCAACACATCTCATGCATATAACATGCATTTCACTCAACAATTATATATAAAGCCATATTTTGCATTTCATATCAAGCACATCACCTATTTATATTCATATTTCTTAACCTAAAATAACTAAGCTTAAAACATCATTTTTAGCCATTTCATTATACACATATCAAACACTCAACTTACATATACTATACGTATTACTTATCTATCACGTGATATAACCCAATTCAACTAACATCTGAAACTACCTTATTTCAAAACACATCAAGAATCCTTATCAAACCATATCAAGCACCATTCACCCATATTTATATACCATGACCGATTCATCAAAACCACATAAATCCATCATTGACCAAAAGCAATAAAACCAAATTTAACATAATTAAACAGGCCATTTTCACATGGCTTATATATACATATCCTAAAATCAAATATATTAACTATCTTGTACATGCCATAGGTTTAAGTTCAAACTTATAAAAGTACCAAAAATAGTCGATAGTGTAAAGACTTCGCTGACTATCCCCAAACTTGTAACTAGCTTCCAAAATCTATAATACAGAGAACAAACATACACACAGAGTAAGCTATCACAGCTTAGTAAGTTATAAGAAAATAAAAGAATCAATGACATTATTAACTCAATTTAACCAAACCAATTCATGCTATCAGAATCACATTTAATCTAAAACTTGCAAATTCATATACAACATATACATTCATGTATCAACTTTAACTTGGTCGAAATACATATATATCCATTATCAAAGTTATCAGTTACTTCCAAGGTCATAATATCATCATATAGACGAATATATATACACATTCATATATGTATACACATGTTTCACACTTTAATATCACATACTTATATCATTTTGCCGAATATAGATTTGCATTCAATATACATATAACCAACTTTATAACATGATTCATATCATCACTTCAAATGCCAAAACTTACCTTAATTTCAATACATTAGCTAACACATACCTGAACTGTAACAGCCCGATTTAAATCCTATTTCGAACGGTGGTTTCGAGACCACGAATCCAAGTCAAAAAATATTTAAAAATTATTTTCAAATTATTTTCTGTGTTTATTATGTGTGAATTTATATGTGAAATTTTTGTGTTTTAATTTTGTCAGTTGAATGCTGATTTAATAAAAAGGGCTTAATCGAGTAAAATCTAAAAGTAACTAGATAATTGTGTAAGTGCCGAATTATTATTGTTCTTTTATTATGGAGGCCTTAAAATGAAATTAGGGCATTTAATTATAGCATGGATGATTGTGGACAACCATTATAAAATTATGATATTAAATTGTAAAGGTTAATACGGTAAATTATGAAATAATATATGTTATAATAAAACATAATTAAAAGCTATGTATTTGTGTTCATATTTTTTTGACCGAAAATTGAAAAAGAAAGAAAATAAAAAAAGCTTAGGGTATTCGGCCATTTTTGAGCTTGATTAAGGTTTGTAACTAGCTCGGTTTTTGATAATTTTTACGATTTTGAGATTGTTGCAGTGTAATATACAAAGCCCATACTTGATTTTTTGATTTTGAAGAATATTTTGAGTTATGCCATTGATGAATAATTGAGTTTTGGGGTGTTATTTGATGAATTATGAAAGATATGTTTTGGATTAATATGTTTTATATTGGAATTTTTGATGATTTTGAGTAGTTAGGACTAAATTGAAAAAATAATAAATTGAGGGACTAAAATGTGAAATAAATGAAATTTATGGACTTGTTTGAACATGGGTAGCATTTGGCCTAAGCATGGTGTGTGCAAATTTTGCATGTTTTGTGTATTGTGTAATTTGGACTAAATTGTAAAAAGTGTGAAATGTCAGGGGTAAAATGGTAATTTTCCCATTTATGTGTTTTTGGACTAAATTGAGTGAAATTATGTTTGAATAAGTTTAATTTGAATATGTTTGGATCAAGAACCAAAGAAATCAGATTTGGATCAAGGGAAAACCAAAGTTGTCGATTAGTCGTCCCGTTCTGATTATTGTTGTCCGAGGTAAGTTTATAAGCAAAATAGATGTTATTTATTTGATTAATTACGAACTATATATGCTAAAATGAATAATGTGATATTATATATGTGGGAGTCGAATATGTATAAGCTTAAAAGCTATGTGCACGAGTTCGATTCGATCGAGTTACGACTTCTAAAAGCCCCGTACGAACCTTAGGAATAGCTAGGATACATATGTCATGACATAGGATTTTCGATATGTGTTCTCGTGTAAGACCACGTCTGGGACATTTGCATTGTAACATCTCGATTTTCGGCTTAGCCAGAACAGTGGCTTTGAGATCACCAATCCAAAGTTAGACAAAGTATTTTATTATTATTTTGGAGTTATAGCATGTTTATATTAGTGCATGAAAAATTTGGTAAAGAAATTTTAGCATTTGGGAGCCTAATTGCGAAAAAGGACTAAATCGCATAAAGTGAAAAAGTCATATTTTGATAGCTAAGGGTGTCAAATAGCTAGAGAACCAAAATTGGGGGTCTTTAAAGGGCAAATAAACCATTAAAATAGAGGTGGCCAGCCATAGGGACAAAAGGGATGAGAAAGTCAAAGTTAGGTGGCTAAAATTGATTAAAATAAAACCTAAAAAAAATAAGCTATCATCTTTTTTGTTTTTGCTCCTTCTTCTCCATCGATTTTCCTTAAAGAAAATGGCTATGGAAGCTTGAAAATTTTCAGCAACTTAAAGCCTTTGCAAGTAAGTGACTTTAATGGCTTTTCTTGAATTTTTTTGTACTTTTGAGATCCTTGTAGCATGAGCTTTCTAACAAGGGGACTATTTTACAAAATGGTTGAAAGTCTAGCATTTTTCCATGATAGTAGACATGTTGATTTCTGAAATTTTATGAAAGAATATGAGTTATGGTTGTGAAAAAAATAACTTTTGTGAAGTAGTTTTCATAAAAACCCTAACTTGGGACCATTTTGCATAAGTTGTAAAATAGATGTTTCATGTGTGTAAAAATGAGGCTTGTGGGTTGCTTCTAGTATAAAAAGTATTCTGCTAGGCTTGGTTAGTGAGAAAATGTGATAAAATTCGATTTTCGAACCTAGGCGTGAAATGGTAATTTTTGTGAAAGCCTAGTGGCAAAATGGTCGTTTTGCCCAATTATGAATTTTTGAGTGCCTAGGTTAATATGCTGATGAAATGAATGAATTTCTATCATTTTAGATCAACAATTACAAAATCCGGGCCTAGACCAGGGAAAAGCAAGGCTAGTGGACTAAGCCGAACTAATTACCTACATTTTGTATACCGAGGTAAGTTGTATGTAAATAACTAAATGTAACACCCCTAAATTGGGTTAGGGGTGTTATATTTAGTGGTATCAGAGCCATGTTTTAGTTGGTTTTAGGACTAACCTAGCATGAGGACGAGTCTAGCTATACATGCCATCGTTGTATAATGATATTGTGACGACTCCTGACGATTACAAATTATGTTTTCATATAGTAAATGGATCCTGACGTAGCTACGGTCGATGATGTGGAGAGTAATGCGTTGACTTCCATTGAAGGGACCGCGCCTATAGAAAGTGAGCCCGTGACAATGGGCCTGGACGAAGAGGCTAGAGAAGCCTACCTTTGTATGATGGATGCTTGGTATATAGAGTTTGTTCATACGAATCCGAACACTCCACCTCCCCCACCTCCTCCGATTCCTCAATATGCCCGTGTAGCTCATTAAAGAGTAGATATGGCTAGGAGAGAGAAACCTCCGGTAGACAAGATTCGAAAGAAGGGGCCGAGAATTTCTGGGGTAATATTGATAACGACTCAGAGAGAGTAGATTTCTGGTTGGAAAATACCATTAGGGTATTTGATGAGCTATCGTATACGCCTGAGGAGTGCGTGAAGTGTGCAGTATCACTCCTACGAAACTCGACCTACCAATGGTGGAATACTCTTGTGTCGTTGTATCGAGAAAGAGGATAACTTGGGAATTCTTCCAAGATGAGTTCCAGAAGAAGTACATTAGCCAGAGATTTATAGACCAGAAGAGGAAGGAATTTCTAGAATTGAAGCAAGGCTGAATGACAATAATAGAGTATGAGTGTGAGTTCGTGAGGCTCAACAAATACGCTAAGGAGTGTGTATCTACTGAAGCCATCATGTGCAAGAGATTTGAAGATGGATTGAATGAAGACATCCGATTATTAGTTGGCATCTTAGAATTGAGAGAATTCGTAGTGCTCGTGGAGAGAGCATGTAAGGCCGAGGAATTGGACAAAGAGAAGAGGAAAGCTGATACCAAGTCCCGAGACTCAAAGAAAAGACAGATGGGAAAATCACATCAAACCTCATCCAAGAGATCGAGGGAGTTCACTACCTGATCGAATACTTCAGTGGGGTTCTCAAATAAGAGCAAGAATAAGCAGAAAGCGGCATCCAAAGCCCAAACCACTTCTGTCACGAGTGTTGGTAGTGCTCGGCCAAATAGGCCAGAGTGTCCACAATGTGGTAGGCGTCATCTCAGCGAGTGCCGAGGGAATGAAAGAGGTTGGTTAAAATGTGGATCACTAGACCACTTCATCTGGAACTGTCCTGAATTTGATGACAAAGAGAAAAAGCAAGATATGAGGGTGAATAGTGCTCCTTCGAAGGGTAGACCACAAAAGAATCCAGGCAGTAGGGCTAGCAGTAAGGGTGCTTTTAGAGATTCAGTTGTGAGGTCCGAGGGTCGTGCGCCTACAATTACTTATGCCATTTGTGCTTGCGAAGAGGCATCTTCACCAGATGTGATTACGGGCACTTTTTCTCTTCACGATATTTTTGTTATTACTTTGATTGATCCGGGGTCTACTCATTCCTATTTATGCATGAATTTAGTACCCAATATGAATATGTCTGTTGAGTTTATCGAATTTGTGATAAAAGTGTAAAACTCGTTAGGCAGGCGTTTGATTATTGATAAAGTGTAAAACCCGTTAGGCAGGCATTTGATAGTTGATAAAGTGTGTAGAGATTGTCCTTTAATGATTAGAGGTCACTGTTTTCCAGCTAACCTCATGCTACTACTGTTTGATGAATTTGCTCTAATTCTTGGCATGGATTGGTTGATTTCTCATAATGTGATAGTGAATTGTGGTAGCAAGTTCATTGAAATGAAATGTGAAAATGGGGATATTATTCTGGTTAAATCAGGTGAACTGGGTAACTCATCAGTAATGATCTCGTCTTTTACTACCAAGAAATATTTGAGAAAAGGGTATGAGTCCTACCTAGCATTTGTGTTGAACACCAAACAGTCTGAAGTAAAATTTGAGACAATACCTATGGTATGTGAGTACCCGGATGTATTTCCGGAAGAGTTGCCTGGGTTGCCTCCAACCAGAGGAGTTGACTTTGGTATCGAGTTAGTCCCTGGTACGGCACCTATCTTGATTGCTCCATATAGAAAGGGTCCAACAGAGTTAAAGGAGTTGAAGACTCAATTACAAGAGTTAACGGATAAAGGTTTTGCAAGATTGAGTTTTTCACTGTGGGGTGCTCCAGTACTTTTTGTGAAAAAGAAAGACGGGTCGATGAGATTGTGCATAGACTACCGATAGCTCAACAAGGTGACCGTAAAGAATAAGTATCCCTTACCAAGGATCAAAGATTTGTTCGATTAGTTGAAGGGATCCACTGTGTTTTCTAAGATCGACTTAAGGTCTAGCTACTACCAGTTAAGGGTTAAGGAGCAATACATATAAAAAACTGCTTTTTGTACAGGCACGACCATTATGACTTATGAGTTCTTCGTCATGCTCTTCAATTTAATGATGCCCCTGCAGTATTTATAGACTTAATGAACCGCATTTTTCGACCATATTTGGATAGGTTCATCGTCATTTTTGTCGATGACATATTGATTTATTCGTGTGATAAGAGTGAGTACGCGAGCATTTAAGAATGGTTCTATAAACCTTGAGAGATAAGAAGTTATACGCCAAGTTCAGTAAGAGCAAATTTTGGCTATGAGAGGTCAGACTCTTGGAACATATTATGTCAAGTGACGGGATCAGAGTAGACCCAACTAAGATCTTGGCTATCGTTGAGTGGAAACTGACGAGGAATGTGAAAAAGGTTCGAAGCTTTCTGGGTTTGGCTGGATACTACAGAAAATTTGTGAATGGATTCTCTATGATAGTCACTCTGATGACAAGATTGTTACAAAAGGATGTCAAGTTCGAATGGACAGAGAAGTGCTAACAGAGCTTTGAGAAAATGTAACATCCTGATTTTCGGGTTTTTCGCGATTCTTGATATTTTAAGTAAATTACTAAAATTTGGTGTGTGATGATGGAATTCATAATTTGGGTATGTAAATGGGCTTATGGAAGGCCCATGAGTTGGCCAAAACCCGGTAGAATTTTTAAATTTTGGACTTAGGAGTTAGGGGTTCTGGCTAGGTGCCCTTATATTAAGTTGTGGGTAATGTGTATCACAAAAAGAGCTGTAGTAAAGTGGCAAGGGTGACGCCACTAAGTTCCTAAAAAGGTGGCGTGTGGAGCATAAGGGAAGACCTGGGATCGATTCTCTGTGTTGGCAAATAAGAGTATTTATTTTTGTGTGCAGGAAGGGTAAGTGTTGGAGCCTAAGTGGATTCTGTAAGAGGAGAGTTGGATCAAGTCAAATGCATAAATTAAGGAGGGATAAGGGGAGAGATTTTAGGGATGTGATATGGAGATAGAGTTGGCCGAATAAGGGAGATTGGAGAGGGGATTTTCGGCAGAGGGGTATTAGGTTAGTAATTTAGGCATTAGGGTCTTAGTTGTGCCAATTTCTTCTTTGGTGTGTAGCCTTTTTCTCTCTTTTCTTTTCCAGCCGAATCTACCTTCCTCCTATTCATTTTTCTTCCTTTTTCTTCTTTCAAATCAGCCCACTATCTCCTTCCATTCACCATTGTTTCTTTCCCTTATCTCTACTTCTGCCGAAATACCGCAAAAGGCCGAAATCAGTGAAGATAGGGGGTGCCGATTCTTTGTGACCAGCAACCTTTTCTTTCCTTTTCAATAGTTGGCGTTCGATTCCTTTACCTTTTAGGCATCCGGATTCAAGAGGAGAAAGACTGTGGTAAGTTTTCAAACCCTAAACAATTCCTAGTGTAATTTTGGCCAAAAGCCGAAACCCCAAATTTAGGGGGATGGCCGAATATGGGTATAAACTCTATGGGGTCTTCTTTTAATATTTTTGGTTTATTTATTGAAGGAGCAGCAAGGTGTAGTGTCGTTTTGGAGTAGCTTGGATCGCCGGAGTAGCTAGGCCTAGTCATCAATCGCGACAAAGGTAAGGTGCCTAAGGCCATTATGGATGGTGGCCGAATGTGTAAGTGTTAATATTGGAAAGTTCTTGATTTGGTTCAATTATTGCGAGCTGATCTATTTAAAAAATGATTATAGGAGAAATCGTGTAGGTGATCTCGTCGAGGAATATCACAAATCAGGTGTGTAACGAACCCTTTCATAGCTTAAAGCGATAAAATGCCGAAAAGCCGAAATGCCGAAATTCTGGCATTTCGAGGACTTGTGAGCAAGCGAACGCTCACTAGTTAGTTAGAATCGATGAGACGGTGATCGAGAACGATGGAAATGGTAAGAATGTGATTTTTGGCGTTCTTGGTAAGTTGGGCCTCGAGGGACCGAAGTGGGGCCCATTGGGCTTTCGGGCCCATTTGGGTAAAATTGGCAAAAAAGGGAAATCTGTTAAATTGCATGATAAAACTGTTAAAACCGTTATGGAATACAGGCCAAATGGGCCTGATGACGGAATTGGCTAAGTAGGGCCCATTAGGGGTTTTTGGCCCAATAACTCGATTTCGCTAAAAATGGGCCAGAATCACTGTTTGCGCCCAAGAATGGTTTATAAATGTTAATGAACATGGAAACCCTAATTTTTGGTAAAATTACAAGATTACCCTTATAACATGAAAATGACGGTTTTACCCCTAAGTAAAAATGACCATTATACCCCTAGGGTTTATGTATGATATGCACATGATATGTATGATATGCACATGACATGTATGATATGCACATGATATGTATGATATGCACATGACGTAATCATAAATGCATTGGGTTGGGTTTTATATGGATGGAGGAAGTGAAAAGGGCTTATGCCCCGCTTATTAAAAGGGCTTATGCCCCGATTATCAAAAGGGCTTATGCCCCGCTTATCAAAAGGGCTTATGCCCCGCTTATAAAAGGGCTTATGTCCCGCTTATTGAAAGGGCTTTTGCCCTGATTATTAAAAGAGGCTAGGCCTCGGTTATATGATAAAGACTATCTTGCCAAAGGAGAGTATGGCGGGGTGGGTCGAGTTAATCCCACATGGTGTGTTGGTTGGTACGGTGGAGAGTAGCGGATGGTGGGTTGAGTAGTCTCCCAAATGGGTTGCATTCTTTCATTGAAATTATATGTGACATTGAAATGGGCCTAAGGGCCATACTGTTTCTGATAAAGGCTTCGCCCAAGAATATGAAATATGAAAAGGCTTGACCCGGCGTTATGGAATATGAAATATGAAAAGGGCTATGGCCCAAGATATGTTTGAGATTGGGTTTGGGCTTAGACCCAATAGGTCGTTATTGTTTTGGGCTCGAAAGGGCTTGTTGCACACTGAGTTTCCAAACTCACCCCTTTCCTTAACCTTGCAGTGAGCCTTGATGTGGGGACTTGGTAGGAGAGGATTGAGTGGCCACGGTGATCATCTTTGGGCTTTCAAATAAGTGTTGGTTTTATTTAATTTCCTTTAGTTATTATTTATTTTTGGGTTGTAATAAGGCCAATTTTAACTTCTCTTTATTTCTTTTCGGATTATTTTAATTTTAATAACTTTAAAATTGGTTGATAATTATTCAAATGGGCTAGGCTTAGGACGTGTTTTCAAAATGATACTTGTTTTCAAAATATCTCAACACCACGATTAATCGATTTATCAAAGACGCCCACTTAAACAAATTTAAACTCGATATAACAAAGTGTGGCTATGGTTGTGGGCATGTCTAGGATTGGATCCAATTAAAGAGCTTGGTACTTAGCGACCTTCATGGCTCACCTCCTCCGTCTTCGATACCTCACGGTGCCCGACTTCCATACACTTTGTTAACTCAATAAAATGTATGGTTTTAAAACACTAAAATGTAACGTGGGTTTTCAACTCCAATGTGGCACGCCGATTTGGCCATAACGTCTGGCCGGGTTTGGGGTGTTACATTTAGTGGTATCGAGCCTAGGTTGCAACAACTCTACTGTGGATCGGTCGAAAATCTATTTGAAAACTTAGGCCTAAGAAGGGTATTTTGGAAATGGTTTCAAAAGTTCATTTTAAAGATGTTTTATGAAAAATATATGTTAAAAAGGTACCAGCTTTTTTGCTTTTAAATCAAGAGTTCAAAATAAAGGAGTTTTCAAATCAAAGTTTTAATTTCTATTTTCGATAATCAAAAACATGGTTTTTAGTTCTAAATGGATTGAGAAAGAAGTGGCGATGAATCCCGGCACCAAGTCTGTAAGTATATTTTCCTTACAATATATGATATTGATATGATATTATGAATAGTCTTTGAGACCCTACTATGATACTTTAGCTAGGGTAGAGTCAGTAAGCAGTAGGAATGAGACCGTAGCTAGGCTACGATGATACGAAAACAATCCTTGAACTACTATATCTACATAAGACATTTTCTTAATAAACAGTGGAACGTTATGCTAATTTCATAAAATTCGTAAATCGATAATTCGATATGAGTACTAGAGGAGCTCAGTATGCGAGGCCGCGGACGTGGTCGCGAAGGGTGCAAGCTGAATCTTCATCCTCGGGCATAGGCCACCGAGGAGCCACCGTGCCGCAAGCAACGGAGGCTGGGTCTTATGATCGGGTCATGGGATGACGCTTTATCCCAAGCCATGTTAAGGGTTTTAGAAAGAGTGGTGGAGCTAATCTTGGGACGGTGAATAGGGGTCTATATCGGAGCGACTCCGCCAACGGAGCAGCAGGTATTTAGGCGTATATCTGGAGTGGCCCCGAATGTGGCAGAATATTGGCTGGAGGCAACAGAACGGATCATGGACGATCTAGACTATTTAGTGGAGCAAAAGCTGAAAGGAGCTGTGTCGCCGCTACGTGACGAAGCATACCGATGGTGGATCACCGTAAGGAGAGTACCCCAATTGAGCAAGTAACACGGGAATTGTTCAAACCGCCTTTAAAGGGAGGTATGTTGGAGCAAGCTATGTGGATGCTCGTCGAAAGGAATTCTTGAATCGACTCAAGGTGATAAGACCGTGGCAGTATGAGGCGTAATTTTGAGGTGAGTCGATATGCTAGTGGTATAGTGGCAATCGAATATGAGCGCAGGTCGCTTGAGGATGGTCTCCGCGATGAGCTTAGGATATTGATAGCTCCACGAGGGAGCGTGGTTTTGCCGCTTTGGTAGAAAAGGCTAAGATAGCCGAGGAGGTGAAGTCGAGTGAGCGATGCAGAATCGTGAGAAGGATCGACCAGATTCAAGAGGGATTTGAGACCCTCGAGTGCCACGAATCGAAGTGTTAAAAGAGCAAGGATGGAGGAACCGGTTCGAGCAGGTTCGAAAGAATACTTATAGACCGCAGCTTGCGTGGACTGTGGTAGGGTGCATATGGGGAGGCCGAAACGAATGGAGCATGTTTTCGATGTGGGTCAAAGGAGCATAAGTTCAGAGAGTGTCCTCGGAGGACAGCTCAGGAGCTAGCGGCAGAGCAAAGGGATGTCCAACCACGGCGAGGAGGACCACCACCACAGAGGGGTCGTGGACAAGGTAGAGGTGGCAATGGTAATGGACGAGGACGTGGGGCACCTGGCAGAGGTGCTGGTCATGCTGAAGCTCGACAACCGGCGTTGGTTTATGCTGCACGACGTCGTGAGGAGGGTGACGCTCCTGATGTTATAACCGGTACGTTCTTCATTCATAGCATGCCTTACACTGCTTTGATTGATGTGGGTTCCACCCACTCGTATGTTGCTTGTGATGTATCTGGGGCTTTGGATGTGCTTCTTGAGAAGACTGTGAGTGGGGTATCTGTAATAAGTCCATTGGGACATTCGGTTAAGGTAGATAAAATTTTTAGGGCCGAACCGTTAGTGACACAAGATAAAATCTTTGAAGGAGATTTGATGGAGCCGCCATTTCGGATTTTGATCTTATTTTAGGAATGGATTGGTTAACTAAGCACAAGGCGACGTTGGATTGTGCCGCAAAGAGGATGGTACTAAAGCTGCCAAGATGAGGAGATAATGGTCATAGGGAACGAAGGATTATTTATCCAATGTTGTTTTGCGTTAAGAGCCGAGAAGTTGATTCGGAAAGGTTGTGAGGCGACTTGGCCTTTGTAAGTCAAACGGGACTTGAGGAGATAACGGTGGAGTCGGTTAGGACTATTAAGGAATTTCGGGATGTATTCGGATGAACTTCTGGATTACCCCAACAGAGAAGTCGAGTTTGGAATCGACTTACTACCGGAACGACTCCTGTGTCCATTGCGCTTTATCGGATGGCACCAAAGGAGTTGGTGGAATTGAAGGCTCGATTCAAGAGTCGTTGGATAGAGGGTTTATAAGACCAAGTGTTTCTCCGTAGGGTGCACCGGTTACGTTCAGAAGAAGAAAGATGGGACTATGCGAATGTGTATTGACTATTCAAGTTTTACGGGGTTGGCGTGTTATTATCGGAGATTCGTGGAAGGATTTTCGTGTTGGCAAGACCGCTAATCTAAACTTATAAGGAAGGAGCACCTTTTTTGGACAAATAAACAGCAAGAGGCTTTTGAGAGGTTGAAGAAGGTTTTGTGAGCGCCGCTTTTGATTCACGAGAATCGGTAAGGATTTCACTGTGCATGCTGATGATCGTCACATGTAGGTTTGGGCTGCGTGTTGATGCAAGAGGGTAAAGTGGTCGCTTATGCTTCACGACGACTTAAGCCGCATGAGGTGAACTACCCTACTCATGACTTGGAATTGGCGGTAATCTTTGCACTTAAGATATGGAGGCATTACGTATGGAGAGAAATGCATCATCTATACGGATCACAAGAGTCTTAAGTACTTGTCGACTCAAAAGGAGTGAATCTTAGGCGTGAAGGTGGATAGAGTTGTTAAAGGACTATGACTGCTCGATCGAGTATCATCCGTAAGGTGAATGTCGTGGTGATGCGCTAAGTCGAAGGGTCGTCAAGGTAATTAAAGGCGATGTTTGCTCATCTAAGTTTGTATGACGACGGAAGTTTGTTGGCGAGTTACAAGTGAGACCGACTTGGGTAGAACAGATTAAGAAGCAACAGTTGGAGGATGAGTCATTGATTGCTCGATTTCAGCAAGTTGAGAAGGGGGAGAATCCTGATTTTGGGTTAAATAGTGAGGGAGTTCTTTGTTTTCAAGGGAGAATTTGTATGCCGAAGAACTTCGATTTGAGATTGATGATTTTGAAAGAGGCACATAATGGACCTTGTGCTATGCATCCAAGAGGGAGTAAGTTGTATCGAGACTTGCGAGAGCAATATTGGTGGCCCTGGCTTAGCGAGAAGTGACCGAATTTGTTGGGAGATGTTTGACATGTCAACAAGTGAAGGCCGAGCATCAACTACCTTCGGGATTGTTACAGCCGGTAAAGATACCACTTTGGAAGTGGGAAAGGGTAACTATGTACTTTGTAAGTGGGTTGCCGTTGACACCTTCTAAGAAGGATTCGGTTTGGGTGATTGTGGATAGACTCACGAAATCGCTCATTTCATACCGTCGAACCGATTACTCACTTGAAGTTGGCCAGATTGTATGTGGCAGAAATAGTACGGTTGCATGGTGTGCCAGTATCGATAATTTCAGATCGAGACCCAAGGTTTACATTTCTTGATATTTTAAGTAAATTACTAAAATTTGGTGTGTGATGATGGAAATCATAATTTGGGTATGTAAATGGGCTTATGGAAGGCCCATGAGTTGGCCAAAACCCGGTAGAATTTTTAAATTTTGGACTTAGGAGTTAGGGGTTCTGGCTAGGTGCCCTTATATTAAGTTGTGGGTAATGTGTATCACAAAAAGAGCTGTAGTAAAGTGGCAAGGGTGACGCCACTAAGTTCCTAAAAAGGTGGCGTGTGGAGCATAAGGGAAGACCTGGGATCGATTCCCTGTGTTGGCAAATAAGAGTATTTATTTTTGTGTGCAGGAAGGGTAAGTGTTGGAGCCTAAGTGGATTCCGTAAGAGGAGAGTTGGATCAAGTCAAATGCATAAATTAAGGAGGGATAAGGGGAGAGATTTTAGGGATGTGATATGGAGATAGAGTTGGCCGAATAAGGGAGATTGGAGAGGGGATTTTCGGCAGAGGGGTATTAGGTTAGTAATTTCGGCATTAGGGTCTTAGTTGTGCCGATTTCTTCTTTGGTGTGTAGCCTTTTTCTCTCTTTTCTTTTCCAGCCGAATCTACCTTCCTCCTATTCATTTTTCTTCCTTTTTCTTCTTTCAAATCAGCCCACTATCTCCTTCCACTCACCATTGTTTCTTTCCCTTATCTCTACTTCTGCCGAAATACCGCAAAAAGCCAAAATCAGTGAAGATAGGGGGTGCCGATTCTTTGTGACCAGCAACCTTTTCTTTCCTTTTCAATAGTTGGCATTCGATTCCTTTACCTTTTAGGCATCCGGATTCAAGAGGAGAAAGACTGTGGTAAGTGTTCAAACCCTAAACAATTCCTAGTGTAATTTTGGCCAAAAGTCGAAACCCCAAATTTAGGGGGATGGCCGAATATGGGTATAGACTCTATGGGGTCTTCTTTTAATATTTTTGGTTTATTTATTGAAGGAGCAGCAAGGTGTAGTGTCGTTTTGGAGTAGCTTGGATCGCCGGAGTAGCTAGGCCTAGTCATCAATCGCGACAAAGGTAAGGTGCCTAAGGCCATTATGGATGGTGGCCGAATGTGTAAGTGTTAATATTGGAAAGTTCTTGATTTGGTTCAATTATTGCGAGCTGATCTATTTAACAAATGATTATAGGAGAAATCGTGTAGGAGATCTCGTCGAGGAATATCACAAATCGTGTGTAACGAACCCTTTCATAGCTTAAAGCGATAAAATGCCGAAAAGTCAAATGCCAAATTTCGGCATTTCGAGGACTTGTGAGCAAGCTTAACGCTCACTAGTTAGTTAGAATCGATGAGACGGTGATCAAGAACGATGGAAACGGTAAGAATGTGATTTTGGCGTTCTTGGTAAGTTGGGCCTCGAGGGGTCAAGTGGGGCCCATTGGGCTTCGGGACCATTTGGGTAAAATTGGCAGAAAACGGAAATCTGTTAAATTGCATGATAAGACTGTTAAAACCGTTATGGAATACAGGCCAAATGGGCCTAGATGACGGAATTGGCTAAGTAGGGCCCATTAGGGGTTTTTGGCCCAATTACTCGATTTAGCTAAAAATGGGCCAGAATCACTGTTTGCGCCCAAGAATGGTTTATAAATGTTAATGAACATGGAAACCCTAATTTTTGGTAAAATTACAAGATTACCCTTATAACATGAAAATGACGGTTTTGCCCCTAGGTAAAAATGACCATTATACCCCTAGGGTTTATGTATGATATGCACATGATATGTATGATATGCACATGACATGTATGATATGCACATGATATGTATGATATGCACATGATGTAATCATAAATGCATTGGGTTGGGTTTTATATGGATGGAGGAAGTGAAAAGGGCTTATGCCCTGATTATTAAAAGGGCTTATGCCCGAGTTATCAAAAGGGCTTATGCCCTGCTTATCAAAAGGGCTTATGCCCCGCTTATAAAAGGGCTTATGCCCCGCTTATTGAAAGGGCTTTTGCCCCGATTATTAAAAGAGGCTAGGCCTCGGTTATATGATAAAGCTATCTTTGCTAGTGGAGAGTATGGCGGGGTGGGTCGAGTTAATCCCACATGGTGTGTTGGTTGGTACGGATGGAGAGTAGCGGATGGTGGGTTGAGTAGTCTCCCCAAATGGGTTGCATTCTTTCATTGAAATTATATGTGACATTGAAATGGGCCTAAGGGCCATACCGTTTACAGTAAAGGCTTCGGCCCAGTAATATGAAATATGAAAAGGCTTCGGCCCAGCGTTATAGAATATGAAATATGAAAAGGGCTATGGCCCAGTATATGTTTGAGATTGGGTTTGGGCTTAGACCCAACAGGCTGTTATTGTTTTGGGCTCTGAAAGGGGCTTGTTGCACACTGAGTTTCCAAACTCACCTCCTTTCCTTAACCTTGCAGGTGAGCCTTGATGTGGGGACTTGGGCCGGAGAGGATTCAGAGTGGCCACGGTGATCATCTTTGGGCTTTCAAATAAGTGTTGGTTTTTATTTAATTTCCTTTAGTTATTATTTATTTTTGGGTTGTAATAAGGCCAATTTTAACTTCTCTTTTATTTCTTTTCGGGATTATTTTAATTTTAATAACTTTAAAATTGGTTGATAATTATTCAAATGGGCTAGACTTAGGACGTGTTTTCAAAATGATACTTGTTTTCAAAATATCTCAACACCACGATTAATCGATTTATCAAAGACGTCCACTTAAACAAATTTAAACTCGATATAACAAAGTGTGGCTATGGTTGTGGGCATGTCTAGGATTGGATCCAATTAAAGAGCTTGGTACTTAAGCGACCTTCATGGCTCACCTCCTCTGTCTCGGATACCTACACGGTGCCCGGCTTCCATACACTTTGTTAACTCAATAAAATGTATGGTTTTAAAACACTAAAACGAAACGTGGGTTTTCAACTCCAATGTGGCACGTCAGATTCGGCCATAACGTCTGGGCCGGGTTTGGGGTGTTACAGAAACTAAAGGCTTTGTTGACAAAAGCCCCAATTTTACTGCAACCAGAACCGAGAAAAGAGTTTATGGTGTATAGTGATGCATCCTTGAATGGGTTAGGGTGTGTGCTTATGCAAGAAGGCAAGGTAATAGCCTATGCCTTGAGACAACTAAAGCCACATGAGAAGAATTACCCAACGCATGATTTAGAGTTGGCCATCATCGTATTCTCATTGAAAATTTAGAGACACCATTTGTATGGCGGGAGATGTCGAGTGTTCACTTACCATAAAAGTCTCAAGTATTTGATGACTCAGAAGGAGTTGAATCTACGGCAACGAAGGTGGCTAGATTTGATAAAGGATTACAAATTGGTGATTGACTACCACCCAGGGAAGGCGAATGTAATCGCCGATGCTTTGAGTAGGAAAATATTGTTTGCCTTGAGGGCTATGAATACTCAGTTGACTGTGATTGATGATGGATCGATTCTAGCCGATATGATGGCTAGACTTACATTCCTTCAAGAGAATTGTGAGGCTCAAAAAGGTGATAAAGACTTGCAAGTTAAGATGGCTCAGTGTGAAGCGGGAAATGAATCAGAATTTCGGAATGGTACAGATGGTTGTATGATATACCGAGACAGAATTTGTGTGCCCAAGAATAATGAGCTCATTCAAAAGATTCAACGAGAGGCACATAGTGTTTATTTGTCTATTCACCCAGGTAGTGTAAAAATGTACAATGACTTGAAGAAAATGCACTGGTGGTCGGGAATGAAAAGAGACATTTCAGCGTTCGTTTCTAAGTGTCTAATTTGTCAAGAAGTGAAAGCCGAACTTCAAGTACCTTCGGGTTTACTTCAGCCTATGATGGTTCCCGAGTGGAAGTGGAACCGAGTAACCATGGATTTTGTGTCAGGATTGCCATTGACGCCAAGGAAAAAGGATTCTGTTTTGGTTGTTGTTGATAAACTTACTAAGTTGACACATTTTATACCAGTGCGTACTGACTATTCCCTTGAGAAATTGGCTGATCTATATGTTTCTGAGATCGTGAGACTTCATAGAGTGCCTTTGTCGATTATTTTGGATATAGATCCGAGGTTTACCTTGCAATTCTAGAGAAAATTGCAAGAGGCATTGGGAACGAAAGTGAATTTTAGCACGGCTTTTCACCCACAAACTGATGGTCAGTCAGAAAAAGTGATTCAGATTTTAGAAGACATGTTGCGGTGTTGTGTTCTCCAGTTTGAAGGCAATTGGGAAAGATTTTTATTGCTGGTCAAATTCGCCTATAACAACAGTTATCAATCAAGTCTGAAAATGGCGCCTTATGAGGCTTTGTATGGGCGTAAGTGCGGAACGCCTTTATATTGGAACAAGCTGAGAGAGAATCAGATTTATGGGGTTGATTTAGTTAGAGAGACCAAAAAGAAAGTTATGGTGATTCGCGACTGCTTGAAGGCTGCTCCGGATAGATAAAAATCCTATGCAAACTTGAAATGAAAGGAAATTGAGTTTCAAGTCGGTGATAGGGTGTTTTTGAAAGTATCCCAGCGGAGGAAAGTCCTCAGATTTGGTAGAAAAGGCAAGCTGAGTCCTCGTTTCATAAGACCTTATGAGATTATTGGGAGAGTAGGCCCGTTGCCTACAGATTGGCTTTGCTCTCAAAATTAGAAAAGATTCATGAATTATTTCATGTGTTCATGTTATGTCGATATTGATCGGATCCTTCACATGTGATTGCACCGACTGAGATTGAGATTCAGCCGGATATGACTTATGGCGAAGAGCCGGCTAAGATTTTAGCTCGGGAGATCAAGTAATTGAGGAATAAGAGCATAGTACTTGTTAAAGTATTATGGCATAGACATGGGGTTGAATAAGCCACATGGGAACTCGAGAAGACCATGAGAGACCATTATCCAAAATTATTCACCAGTAAGATTTTCGGGGACGAAAATCCTTAAGGGGGAGAATTATAACAACCCGATTTTAGGCTTAGTTGGAATAGTGGTTTCAAGAATACCAACCCAAAGTTAGAGAAAGTATTTTATTATTATTTTTGAGTTATAACATGTTTATATTAGTGTATGAAAATTTTGGTGAAGAAATTTTAGCGTTTGGGAGCCTAATTGCGAAAAAGGACTAAATTGCATAAAGTGCAAAAGTCCTATTGTGATAGCTAAGGGTGTCAAATAGCTAGAGAAAAAAAATTTGGGGACTTTAAAGGGCAAATAGACCCTTAAAATAGAGGTGGTTGGCCAAAGGGACAAAAGGGATAAGAAAGTCAAAGTTAGGTTGCCTAAATTGATTAAAATAAAACCTAAAAAAAAAAGGCTATCATCTTTTTTGTTTTTGCTCCTTCTTCTCCACTGATTTTCCTCCAAGAAAATGGCCATGGAAGCTTGAAAAATTTTAGCAACTTAAATCCTTTGCAAGTAAGTGACTTTGAGGGCTTTTCTTGAATATTTTTGTACTTTTGAGATTCTTGTAGCATGAGCTTTCTAACAAGGGGACTATTTTGCAAAATGGTTGAAATTATACGGTTTTTCCATGATAGTAGACATGTTTATTTCTGAAATTTTATGGAAAAATATGAGTTATGGTTGATTTCTGAAATTTTATGGAAAAATATGAGTTATGGTTGTGAAATAAATAACTTTTGTGAAGTAGTTTTCATGGAAACCCTAACTAGGGACATTTTTGCATAAATTATGAAATAGATGTTTCATGTGTGTAATAATGAGACTTGTGGACTGCTTCTAGTATAAAAAGTATTCGACTAGGTTTGGTTAGTGAGAAAATGTGATAAAAATTGATTTTTGAACCTAGGGGTAAAATGGTCATTTTTGTGAAAGTCTAGGGGTAAAATGGTCATTTTGCCCAATTATGAATTTTCGAGTGCCTAGATTAATAAGCTGATGAAATGAATGGATTTCTATTATTTTAGATCAAGAATTACAAAATTTGGGCCTAGACCAGGGAAAAGCAAAGCTAGTGGACTAAGCCGAACTAATTACCTACATTTTGTATACCGACGTAAGTTGTATGTAAATAATACAACTACATTGGTATTATATGTGTTTGAATTGATATAGCATAAATTGCTTGATTTTGGAAATGATTATGTATGATGAATATAGAGATAGTAGAACTCTCGTTTGAACCTTAGGGAATAAATCAAATATTCATGTCATGACATTCGAGTTCTTTGTGTGCTAGTGTAAGACATGTCTGGAACATGCATCAGCCACATTATAAGAGCCAATGTAAGACCATGTCTGGGACATGGCATTGGCATTAAGACGAAAGCTAGTGTAAGACATGTTTGGGACATGCATCGGGCTCGAGATGTAAGCCAGTGTGAGACATGTTTGGGACATGCATCGGCTATGAGATGTGTCAGTGTAAGACCATGTCTGGGACATGGCATCGGCACAGATATGTGAGAGCTAGTGTAAGACCATGTCTGGGACATGCCGTCGGCCTCGATTTCAATAGTCAGTGTAAGACCATGTCTGGGACATGGCATCGACTTGATGGGTGAGCCAATGTAATACCATGTTTGGGACATGGCATCGGCATTATACCCTATGTTTGAGGCTTAGTGAATATCTGATAGCATTCCAAATGGTTCAACGGCGATAGTTACAGTTTAAGTTAAACGAGGAAAGTATAACCATGTTGTGAGTGGTATAGGTACCTAATCGAAATGTATGTTATGTGAGCTTGATATATGCTATGTGAATTGTATTGGATAGTGATGACTAAGTTGTGCCTATGCCTACTTTTGTATTATGAGCATGTTAACAAGTGGTAAAGTTGTTGCTATATTTAATTGCATGCAACTTACTAAGCTTTACGCTTGCTCCCTATCTTTTCCATTTTCTTATAGTGCCGCCTAACTAGCTTGAGGATTAACAGATGTCGGAGGCATCGATCACACTATCAACCGAAGCACTTGGTATAGTTGGTTTTATTATTTTCAACATGGCATGTATAGGTGATAAAGCATAAATTATACATATTTTTACCCCATGTTTAACGCATTTTCTCGATGATTTTCCATTAGAATTGGTGAATTCGATGCTCCTAATGCTTTAATTTCATGTTTTACACTTATGAGAGCATAGGAGAGCAAAAGGAACAAGAAATGGGCTAAAAAGAGAGAAAATGGGCCAAAGTACGAAATCAACATGGCCTGGACCTCCTCACACGGGCAGACCACACGGCCGTGTCAAGTTGGCAGACTCGAACACGACCTAAAGTAATCAAACACGGGCGTGTGCCACGGGCATGTCCCTGCGGAGCCCAAGTTGAGTCCAATTCGGAAAAGGCTAATTTTGAGGGCTTTTAGGCATTCTAAAGCCTGTAAATACACCCTAGAGGAGGAAGAAAAGGGAGACGAAAAATAGGGGGTAAGGATTTACTCCAAGGAAGCTAATTGATCCATCTCAGAAGTTGGATTCATCATCAAGACTCAAGATCTCTCCTTAATTTCCCTTCAGCAGTTTTGAGTTTTCTTTATGTTTTGTACTCTTTATTCTTCTGAGATGTTTTCTTATTTAGTCATGAACTAAAACCCCTAAATACCTAAGGGGAATGAAACCTAAAACGAATCTTGTTATTATTTTCTGAATCGTATGATAAATATTTAACTTGTTCTTAATTATGTGTTCTTAATTCTTGTTTTGATATCCCAGGATACTGATTCAAGACAAGCTCTTATTCAGAGGAGGAATAGACCCTGTTTAAGAGTACATTTGTCATAATTAAGCGGAGTTGATTGCGCGCCTAGACATAGGGTGACAAGATTTTTTCAGATTAGGGTGAAACCTAATAAGGGGATCCATAGACTGAGTTAATGCAACCCTAGAGTGTTAATTAGAGAAAAGTCTTGGTTATTCAATCTAGGGATTAGACGTTATTAGTCTTAAATAAGGATAATAACATAACTTAGGGATCTCTACGGAACAAGTTGAATGAATAAATTGTCCGTTTCGGAGCCAGAATAACAAGTAAAGTCTAGGTGGATTTTTCCTTAGGTATTATCTTAAGTCAATCGATTTTTCCCAAAAGGAATTCCCCAATTCTTTTCTCTGTGCGTTCTTAGTTTAGATAATTAGTTAGTTAAAACAAAAACCTCTTTATTCTTAGGCTAGATAATAAAAAGACAGTCATTACTAGTACTTTTAGTTCCTTTAGGTTCGACAATCCGGTCTTGCTAAAACTATACTACTGTTCGATAGGTACACTTGCCTAATCGCAATAATAGTTAGTTTAAGAACGAGTAATTTTAAATATTTAAAACCTATCACGAAATTACACGATCAATAGGGCTTAGACTTTTGAGTTTTGAGTCAATGTTAATTTGGCAAAATGTGTTGGCTTGGGATGAATCCCTTCATTTTTCTATAAAGCCTTGGATAATGGCTAATGTTCATTATTGATATATGCAAATGATGATATTTTCATGGATGAGTAAATTGTATGAATGAGATAATGCCTTGTGCGGCTGATTAGACCTTGCATTGTTGTGTGGATTTGTCATGTTAGATGTTATGTAGGTTAGTGCAAGGGTGGCAAAAAGGCTTGGTAAATAGCCTTATTTTTTCCACACGTGTAGACACACGGGTGTGTGCCTAGGCCGTGTGTGACACACAGTCAGCTCCATGGGCATGTTATCTAGCTGTGTGTCCCCTGCACGTAAAAATTGCAAGTCAGTATGCATGGAAGTAAACACACGGGTAGAGACACGACCGTGTGTCTCAGCCGTGTGAAAGGCACGGCCTAGCACACGGGCGTGAGCCTTGGCCGTGTGACCCTTAAAGATTGCTGACGTCAGAAATAGAATGTTAAGGTTTTTGAACAAGGGCTAAGACACCAGCGTGTCGAGGCTGTGTGAGGGACACAGGCCTTGGACACGGGCATGTGCCAGGCCGTGTGAAACCCCCTGTAGGTTCAAATTGAAAAATAAATCTACACGGGTATTGGACACGGGCGTGTCCCTAGGCGCTTAGGCCGTGTGTGCCACACGGGCCAACATCATGACCGTGTTCAAGTTCCACATGGGCGTGTGCCTTGTTTCAAAGGTCATTTTTTAAAGTTGATTTAAGGACCCGAGATGGTATAGAATGGTTTTCCCAATGGAGGTTTGGGGCCTCGTAGGCCATATTAAAGAAGTTTTAGACAATGTTTGGAAAAGTTTTAAATTTTAACAGACTCGTATGATCCGATTTGTATGTGTGTATGTGATTTGTGAGCGGTAATGCCTCGTATCCGGTGTTAGTGTCGAACCCGAGTTAGGGGTGTTACAGGCATTGTATTTGATTCGTGTAAGACCCTGTCTGGGACAGTGGCATCGATATGTGATTGCATGTAAGACCACGTCTGGGACATTGGTATTGTACTATATGAGTGATTATCTGAGTATCCTATTCAATTCCAAATGGTTCAACGGGAAATAATAAGTTAAGACCAAATAAAAAATCGAGTTAAAAGGTTCAGGTATGTATTCATACTAAGTTATGAAATTATGGTAAGTTAGATGTTTGAATTGATGATATAAATGTTACTTGTTAATGTGAACTACATGTATGCATATGTGAGAGTATACTAATAAACCGTAATTTATACATATTTCTATCTCATGCTTAGCACATTTTGTGGATGATTTTTCCTTAAAATTGGTGAATTCGATGCTCCTAATGCCTTAATTTCATGTTTTCTACTTAGGTGAGCATAGGAGAGTGAAAGGAATCAGAAACGGGCCAGAAACGGGCCAAAAATAGAGAAAATGGGCCAATGTTTGAAATCAACACGGCCTGGACTTCCTCACACGGGCAGACCACATGGCCGTGTCAATTTGGCAGAATCGAAGCACGACGCACACGGGTCTGCCACACGAGCGTGTCCCTATCAAGCCCAAGTTCAGTCCAATTCGAAAAAGGCCAATTTTGAGGGCTCTTAGGCATTCCAAAGCCTATAAATACACCCTAAAGGAAGAGGAAAAGGACGCACTGAGAGGTAAGCAAGGAACTACTTAAGGAAAGCCGATTGATCCATTTCAGAAGCCGGATTTATCATCAAGACTGAAGATCTCCCCTCAATTTCCCTTCAGGAGTTTTGGGTTTTTCTTTATGTTTTGTACTCTTTATTCTTTTGAGATGTTTACCTTTTTAGTTATGAACTAAAACCCCTAAATACCTAAGGGGAATGAAACCGAAGACAGATCTTGTTATTATTATCTGAATTGTATGATAAATATTTGACTTGTTCTTAATTATGTGTTCTTAATTCTTGTTTTGATATTCCAGGATATTGATTCAAGTTAAGCTCTTATTCAAAGGAGGAATAGACCCTATCTAAGAGTACATTTGTCATAATTAAGCTGAGTTCGTTGCGCACCTAGAGATAGGGTGACAAGATTTTGCTGGATTAGGGTGAAACCTAATAAGGGGATCCATAGATCTAGTTAATGCAACCCTAGGGAGTTAATTAGAAAGAGATTTCAATTATTCAGCCGAGGGTTAGACGTTGTTAGTCTCGAGAGAGATAATAATATAACTTAGGGATTTCTACGGATCAAGTCAAATGAATAAATCGTCCGATTCAGAGTCCAATAACAAGTGAAGTCTTGGTGGATTTTTCCTTAGGTATTGTCTCAATCAATCGAGTTTTCCAAAAGTAATTCCCCAATTCTATTTTTTGTGAATTCTTAGTTTAGTTAATTAGCTAGTTAAAACAAACCCCATTATTCTTAGGATAGATAATAAAAAGACAGTCATTACTAGTACTTTTAGTTCCTTTGGGTTCGACAATTCGGTCTTGCTAAAGCTATACTACTATATGATAGGTACACTTTCCTTCATCGTTATAATAGGTAGTTTCAAGAACAATTCATTATAAATATTTTAAAACCTATCACGAATATTACGTATCAAGTTTTTTGCGCCGTTGCTGGGGAACTAAGATATTAGGAACACTTGATCTTTATTACTTTAGCCATTTACTTTTACTGCAATTTAAATTTTATTCTAATTTTTATTACTAATTCTCTCTTTTCCCTTTTTCTGGCAGGTTCTTATAGTTTATAACTAGAAGAAACCCATCAGGACCATTACTTTTTGATAGTGAGATTGATCACACAGTTCGCAGAAACCAAAGAGAAATAAGGCGAAGCTTAAGTTACACAGAGAACGAGCAAGAGGACAATATTCAAACCACAACTGAAGAGATGGCTGAAAACCAAGAAAATTCGCTATCTCTTACAATTGTTGTTAATCAAAATCCTACTCCGCGCACTATGTATGATTATGCTAAACCTAATTTAACAGGAACTGAGTCAAGTGTAGTTAGACCTGCTGTTACTGCAAATAATTTTGAACTGAAACCTAACACAATTCAAATGATACAACAGTTTGTTCAGTTTGATGGTTTGCAGGACGAGGATCCCAACGCTCACTTGGCAAATTTCTTAGAATTTTGCGATACCTTCAAAATTAATGGCGTTTCTGATGATGCCATTCGCCTTCGGTTTTTTCCCTTTTCATTAAGAAATAAGGCTAAACAATGGTTGAACTCATTACCACGAGGGTCAATCACTACTTGGGAACAAATGACTGAAAAATTTTTATTAAAATATTTTCCAGTGGCAAAAATAGCCAAATTACGTAATGATATCTCTTCTTTTGTGTAGATGGATTTAGAAACACTCTACGATGCATGGGAGAGATACAAGGACCTTTTGAGAAGGTGCCCTCACCATGGGTTACCACTTTGGCTACAGGTTCAAACATCCCATAATGGCCTGAATCCTTCGACTCAGTAGATGATTGATGCAGCCACTGGAGGAACTATCAATAATAAGACACCTGAGGCAGCTTACAAATTTATTGAGGAGATGTCACTGAATAACTATCAGTGGCAAGTTATGAGAACAAAGCTGACGAAAGCAGCTAGTGTTTTCAACCTCGACGCTGTTACTATGCTATCTAACCAAGTAGAACTCTTAAATAAAAAGATTGACGGTTTGTGCAGTTTTACTCAGGTACATCCATTGATGAGGTGCGATTCAAATGGAGGAAGAGCATGCACAGAATATCAGCCCTTAAACCCCCTTAAACCCTAGCATCGAGGAGGAACAAGTCCGATATATGGGTAACAATAACTGTAGATCCCAAAATAACCTATATAGTAACACTTATAATGAAGGTTGGAGGAACCATCCCAATTTCTCGTGGGGCGGTCAAGGGAATCAAAGGCCACAATAGCCTCCGGGTTTTCAACAGCCACCTTACCAGCAAGAAAAGAAGCCAAACCTTAAGGAGATGCTAACCAAATTCATCTCGGTGTCAGAAACTCATTTTTAGAATACTGAGACAACACTCAAAAAATCAACAAGCATTGATCCAAGGGCTCGAAACTCAAATTGGACAGCTTGCCAAGTTGATTTCTAAACGACCACAAGGTAGCTTGCCAAGCAACACAGAATCTAACCGAAGGGAGCAACTCAACGCGATTACTAGTCAAGATGAGGAAGGGTTTGTAACACCCTGAATTTGGGCCTAGAAGTTTTGGGCCTTGAGCATTGGAGCGGTTGAAGGCAGCTTATAATATTTTGTTGTGCGTGTAAATTTCGCTAATGAAGGCTTGTTTTAGTGGTTAAGTGAAGTGTTGGAGAAGTCCTGGGTTTAAACCTGGACTCTAGCAAAAAATTTGGTTTAAGGTGAATCAAACCCTGGGTGTAGTAGGTAGGCCTTAAGAATATTGTTGGAGAAATTGTGACACAAAAAGCCTTGTGGTCTAGTGGCAAAGTAGCGCCACATAAGAGGCAGGAAGGTTGCATTATAGAGGTGGCAAGGAGGTCCAAGGTTCGAAACTCATGGCAAGCGAAGAGCATTTATTTTGCTAACAAGGGGTGGCAAGAGTTGGTGTTGAATTTAAACTCTGATAATGGAGGGATCCCACATCGGGAAGCTAATATAAGAGTGGATGTGAAGTTGGCTTTAAATAGAGAGAACCATGAGGAAAGTAATGTACCTTTCTTGGCTGATCCCTTTCGCTGTATGGCGTGCTCGTTTGGGTTGGGCGTCGGCTAAGAGTGCTCGGAGCGCGGATTAACTCTAGTCTCCTATCAGGTGTGTATTTCTCACTACTCTAGGCTGTAGGATGGCTACTTGAGACATGATGGTAGAAAGGGCCATGTAGGCCCAATGGGCCTCTGAGCCCAATTGGATAAGTTATTTGATTGTGTAGTAAATATTGGAATAGGCTAGGTGAATCTCATATCGTGGCTAGATTTGGGCTAAAAGGGTCACATGGCGTGTGGGCCCATTTGGGCCGAGAAGGGCTTTAGGCCCATTCGTATTGTTATCCTGTTTAGAATACTTTAGTTTACCAAATTCTTGAAATACCCTCAACTTGTAAAATTACCAAAGTACCCCGATTTATAAAATTACCCAAATATCCTCGATTTGTAAAATTACGAAATACCTCGGTTTGCAAAATTACTAAAATACCCTCGATTTGTAAAATTACTGAAATACTCCTGTAAGATAGAATTACCATTTTACCCTCGATTTACAGAATTATCGTTTTACCCTCGATTTATAGAATTACTATTTTTACCCTCGATTTATAGAATTCTGGTTTTACCTCGATTTATAGAATTACTATTTTACCCTCGATTTCTGAATTCTTAGTCTTACCTCGATTTATAGAATTACCATTTTACCTCAATGTAAAAATTCTTGACATACCCTTGGTTTACAAAATTACCAAAATACCTCGATCAATAAAATTACCAAAATACCATTGGTTTGTAAAATTACCAAAATACCCCTACTTTGTGTAAATCTTAGAAATACCCTTGTAGGTAGAAATACCAAATACCCACAGTAGGTAGAATTAGAAATACCCTTGTAGGTAGGATTCATGAAATACCACGTGAGGGTAGAATTACCAAAATACCCTTGTGGGGTAGAAATCTAGAAATACCCGTAGGTAGAATTACTAGAAATACCCTTGTAGGTAGAATTCTTGAAATACCCACGAGGGTGGAATAACTGAAATACCCTGTAGGGTAGAATTACCAAATACCCTTGTAGGGTAGAATTCTTGAAATACCCCGTAGGTAGAATTACCAAAATACCCTTGTAGGGTAGAAATACCGAAATACCCCTGTAGGGTAGAATTACCGAAATACCCTTGTAGGGTAGAATTACTGAAATACCCCTGAGGGTGGAATAACTGAAATACCCCTGTAGGGTAGAATTATCGAAATACCCCTGTAGGGTAGAATAACCGAAATACCCTTGTAGGGTAGAATTACCAAAATACCCCTATAGGGTAGAATGACCGAAATACCCTTGTAGGGTAGAAATACCGAAATACCCCTGTAGGGTAGAATTACCGAGATACCCTTGTGGGGTAAAATTACCATTTTGCCCCTAAGGTGTTAAATGACTATTTTGCCCTTGTGGCCAAGTGGTGACTTGGATTTGTGTGGTTGTGAATTTGATTGTGAATATATGTTGGTGATATGAATGACTTGACTGTGGATTGTTTGATTCAAATATGGGCGATATTACGATTTCGTATGTTGTATGCCATGACATTTATATCATTGCATGGGTTATGGGTTATCTTGATGGAGGAAATCTTGAAAGTGGCTTGTCCACGTCTTGGAGGCTTTGCCTCAACTTATCGATATCTGAGCGACAATCCGCAACTGTGGAGTGTAGGGCTAGGTGGGTTGAGCTATTCCCACATGGAGTGTAGAAATTTGATGCGGTGGAGTGTAGCGGTTGGTTATAAATTTGGGTTGGGATTGCATTCACATTCGATTTTAATTACATACACGATACCAATTCGGTTTTGATTACATTACGACATCGATTCGATTCTATCACCTAATTCGATCGATTACGATTCTAGTTCGATAATGTTTCTTATTACGTAATGGGTTAAAGCCCATCTGCATCTTGTCTGTTATAATGGGCTAAGGCCCAATTGGTCTGGCTCGTAAGTAAGGTGGGGCAGACGTTTAATTCTTTTATATGACCGATGTTCCTTTTTATAGTTGGGGATTTCACATGAGTTTTCGTAAACTCACCTCGCTTATTAACCTTCGGTAATTTCCACCTTAGACGGATCGGGGCTACGAGGGGCTCGGAGGAAGCCACACAGACTATTTACGTTATAGTTTTGATTATTGCTTTTAAATGTTTTTATGTGGGTTGTTGTAAAGCCGTTGTAATTTTCTGGATTTCAAATTTGGAATTTTATTTATTATTCTTATAATTGCTAGTATTAGAACATGGTTTTCCAAAGCAACTCATCGTTGTTCAAAACATCACGTAACCGCAATTGTTTTTAAATTAAGTATCCGCCTTTGCCGAGATTTTTTTTTACAAAGTTGTTAAGAATGATATTCAATTTGAGGTTTTCTAACAAGGTTTAAAAAGGGTACAAGTTTTAATTACTAAGAAGGGTTTTAATGGAAACATGGTTTAATAAAACACTTCAATGTGACACGCTTGATTCGAGCCAAACTTCGAGTCGGGTTTGGGGTGTTCTGAGGTTAATCACACCGAACCGTAACCAAGGCAAGAAACTGGGATAAGCAAAGGTAAAGGTGAGGTAGACCACAATGAGTAGAAACCAATAAGTACAGAATACAAACCTCGTGTGCCATACCCTAATGCGACAAGGAAAGACCACTCAGGTAAACAATTTTGTAAATTCCTTAAACTCTTAAAAAATTACATATTAACTTACAGTTTATTGAAGCTCTATCGCAGATGCCGAACGCAATGAAATTTTTAAAGGAGCTTTTAGCAAATAAACGGAAGTTGGACGAGGCTTCGTATATGAAGCTAAACACAGTTTGCTTAGCTATTCTACAGAATAAACTACCCAAAAAATTAAAATATCCAGGGAGTTTTACAATTCCTTGCTTAATTGGTAGTTTAGATATTAATAATGCATTAGCTGATTTAGGGGCTAGTATTAACGTCATGCCTTACAAAACGTTTAAATAACTAGGTCATGGGAAACCCAAACAGACTAGGATGAGCATTCAATTAGCAGATAAAACTATTAGATTTCCTAGGGGTATTATTGAAGATGTGCTAGTTAAAATCGATAAATTTATATTTCCCGTTGATTTCGTTGTTCTAGACATAGAGGAGGATAGCAACACTCCTTTGATTTTAGGAAGGCCCTTTTTAGCAACTGCTAGAACGATTATTGATGTTGGCACAAGTGAGCTCACACTTCGTGTGGGAGACGAAACAATCACCCTTCAAGCTCGTAATTTCGGCAACACATCGAGAATTGAAGGTGATTGTCTAAACCGTTCTACTAAAACTGACAATATGGTGCAATCTACTTTGCAGGAAATGAGTTTGAAGGAAGTACATGAGCCATTTTCAAACAATAGTAGAGGACCTATTCATGAAGAACGAAAGCTACAAATCGAGGAGCTAGATGAATGGCAGACACATAAACTGATAACACACGATAAACCAAAACTATGCCAGAACAAGCTCAATACCTTTCCAAATCAACTTAAGGTTGGAGATAAAGTTTTATTAGATGCCGCAGATCCTCATATTATCACTGCCAAACTGAATGAAGAAATTCCTCTTACGATACTTAGCATTTTCCCGAATTCGGCACTTTTAAGGTAAACAATACCCGCCTAAAACCTTATTTTGATGAGATTCATAGCAGGGATGAGGAGTATAAACTCCTCGAACCACCATGACCATTCAACGGAGAGGAAAGTCTAGCTTAGACTTTAAATAAGTGCTTCTCGAGAGGCAACCCGAGCACTAACAATATTACTTTCTTTAAATTTTAGTTTTTAAAATCTAACATACTAACCAAATCATTGAGCACAGGCTATTCAGAACCACACGGCCAGGCACACGGGCGTACGACGTCCTACACGGGCGTGGGAGAAGCGAATAGCGATCGACACGGCCGTGCAACATGGCTGTGTACACCAATGCGCCTAATTTTGAAAAATACGAAACGTACGGGGTGAGTTTAGAGCACACGGCCGTGTGCCCCAATTTCTCTAAAAACACCTATTATTTATTTTATTTTTATCTCTATATTTTGAAATTATTCTTTTTATTTTATTTCTTTTTAATACTATTTCATCCTGAGTTTTTACAATTACTATTCTTCGACTATTTCATTATGTGTAATTATGCTTCAGTATACCTCTTAAAGAATTCCTGATTTGCTCACAGTTATAAAGAGCTCCAAAGCTCACTATTACTCAGGAACTTGAAACTCCACTGGGAAAGGTTCTCCACGACTGCCATGTCCTGCTTGACCACGACCATAGCTACCACCAGATATAATATTCTTTTGGCGTAGGACTTATGGACTAATGAACCTCTACCATCGTCGGAGTATCCTCCTCCACCCTCACGCCGATTATTCTCCAAAACTCCAGTTCAAGGAAATTCATTCATCACTCAGGAAGTTTTACTTCACTCTCTTTCTTATATTTATATTCTTTTCTACATATCAATCTTTGTACATTGAGGGCAACGTACATCTTAAGTGTGGAGGGGTATTCATTTCACTATCGGAAAAATCCCTAAATGATTGCCTTGTTCTCTTGAAATGTTCTCATATCATGTTTAGTATAAATTTTGATTGATTTATGACTTTTATTGATATATCTTGAATTAAAACATAGGCATTTATGCATTGAGGGTTTAAACTTTAAGACATTAGGGAATCAAGCATGATAAGTTGATTGTTGAAGAATTAAAAACTTTTAGGTTGTTTCCCCAAGTTTAGGTATTATCTTGAGTTAGAATTCACAAGTTTAAACATCAAAAAACCATAATTTTTGTGAGATCTTGAGCCTTTAGAGCATCTATTATTTCTTTCATGCTCACTTTCATTATGAGTGCATCAGTATTGAATTGTTATTCTAGAACTTGCTTGATTATGCATGTCAAGACCACACCATTTGATTTGATATGTCAAAATGAAGAAGGCACTTAAGTTTAACCCATTCACTCCATAAAAGCCTAACTTCACAATTAACCCTTAGTGAACCCCCTTGAGCCTAACAACCCATTCATTGATTTACCCTCGAAATTAACCCATAACTCATTATTGTTAAAATCCCCTAAATTAATTTGTTCCCTATTTTTGTTGAGATTTGAGTTAGAATAATTGCTTAGCTATGTTTTATTCTATTTTGTAATTTCACTTGTTCTTAAAAAAATGTATACAAATTAGTAGTAGTGATCTTCTGAGCTAAAGAAGTTAAATTCCATATTCTGAGAAAAAGCTCTGTTGTATACAATTAATGACTAGTCATTTTTCTAGTTAGGCAATTTTTTAAATTCAATCTCGATTCTAACCCTTTCTTTCAGTTTGTGACCACACCCTCTAACCAAAGCCACATTACAACCCTCTAAAGACCTTTTGATTGATGTTTTATCTCAATTTATAGTGGTGAAGATTTGATTTTCATGCAAGCCTATGGTATGACTCTTCATTATTGACTATTGAGTGCTTCATTTATTGTCCTTAAACACCTCGAGTGATTTGAGTGAATCTTTAGTGAGGATGTGAAACTCTGTGATATTTTGAATCAAAGGTAATTATTTAGATGAGGGGAGACACCTATGTTTTCATGATAAAATGCTCAACTTGGAATGTTTGAAACTTTGATGTTCTTTCAGTTGAATTTTCAATGTATGATTACCTATGAATTATTTTGAGATATTATCGATAGAAATTATAAGTTGAGAAGAATTTATTTTGATTATGAGTTGAGGATTTTGCTTGAGGACAAGCAAATGCTTAAGTGTGGCGGTATTTGATAAACCGTAATTTATACATATTTCTATCCCATGCTTAGCACATTTTATGGATGATTTTTCCTTAAAATTGGTGAATTCGATGCTCCTAATGCCTTAATTTCATGTTTTATACTTAGGTGAGCATAGTAGAGTGAAAGGAATGAGAAACATGCCAAAAATGGAAAAAAATAGGCCAATGTACAAAATCAACACGGCCTGAACCAAATTATGTGTTTTTGGACTAAATTGAGTGAAATTATGTTTGAATAAGTTTAATTTGAATATGTTTAGATCAAGAACCAAAGAAATCATATTTGGATCGGGGGAAAACCAAAGTTGTCGATTAGTCATCCCGTTCCAATTATCATTGTCCGAGGTAAGTTTATAAGCAAATAGATGTTATTTATTTGATTAAATACGAACTATATATGCTGAAATGAATAATGTGAAATTATATATGTGGAAGCTGAATATGTATACGCTTAAAAACTATGTGTACGAGTTCGATTCGATCAAGTTACAACGTCCAAAAGCCCCGTACGAACCTTAGGAATAGCTAGGATACATATGTTATGACTTAGGATTTCCGATATGTGTTCTCGTGTAAGACCACGTCTAGGACGTTGGCATTGATATGTGATTACGTGTAAGACCATGTTTGGGACATTGACATCGTATTTAATAAAAAAATTTGATTAATTTTGATAATTTTTGACATATTCACACAAAGGGCGAAAAATAGCTCGGCAGACACTACTAAAAGCACAAAACCGAGAAGCAATTTTGAAGCATCAAGGCTAATTTATTTTTCAGGCTAATATGGTCCAAATTATGTGTATTAATTTATAATATAATTAATTTTAATTTTAATTTTAATCCAATTTAATTTGGATTAAATAAATTATTGTTAATTAATTATTAAAAGGGGCACAGTTGAGCTGAATTGAGAAAATCGATGCAACTGAGCACTAGGTAACCCAAAACCATCCCACATGCTGACCCAATCAGCTTGTTTGGCTGATTATTTGGCTTGCAAAATGGCCCTTGAAGACTCCTTCAATTTGCGTTCAAACCCCTCCTCTATTCATGCCTTTTAAGATTTGCCCCTACCTAAAAATAGTATGTTTGAAATCTTCAAACATGCCAAATGTGTGGGCGGCCATGGGGTATTAACTTATAAATACCCTATTGGTTGCTCACTTCAAACACATCTCAAAACCATCCATTCTTCACTTCTCTCTCACTTTTCTCTCTTCATTGTTCTTCATTTCCTTCCCCATTACTTTTTTGATTTCACCTATTGAAAAAGAGTCCTTCAACCACCATTTGGTGCAGCAAGTGTTCATGGAAGCCTTAGTTCAACAAGAACAAGCGAAGGAGGAGTGGAGCAAACTAGTCAAGCCTCGGAGAAACACCGAAATTGATTCTTGTTCCTTACCCTTTTAATTCTATTGTTGTTGTTATAAACATGTATATGAACATTTGTGATGTTTATATGTATAATTTAATTATATGGCTTAAATTTAATTCGTATTAGATTGATTGCGTTTCATCTACTTGAGTTATTAAAATTGTGTTTGTGTTGTTATAGGCCTCAGTAAGATGTTTGATTAAGTAAAACCATGACTAAGTTATTCTTGCATTACAATTGTAAGGTAACTAATGAATTAATTATTTAAACGGATTGAAATTGTAATTAATTGACATGATACTTAATCAGTGCATGATTAATCATCTAAGGTAATTGAGGGTTAAATTAGCAATGGTATCTAACGATACATTACCATTGCATAACTTGCAAGATTATAGTGATTAAATTATTTCAAGGTAGAAATACATTGTTACCTTACGTAATCTTTTATGTGCTTATAAGATTGAATTAATTGTTTGAATTGGAATAGAGATGTGTCCAGGCCGTGTGGTTCAAAAATATTTTTTTAAATTAAATTAAATTATTTTAATTTAAAATTAACATGCAATAAAATTAAAAGAATTAACAAAATTTGAACACTCTGGTTGCTCCCAAGAAGTGCTTATTTAGAGTCTAAGCTCAACTTTACCTTGTATGCGAATGGTTATAGTGGTTCTTGGAGCCGAAGCTCCTTTTTCTCGTTATCAATTTTTACACCAAGATAAGGTTTGAGTCAAAGACTGTTTACGTTAAATGTGTCGAACTCAGAATGTGTTGCCTCGACTGTACTGTAAGGGAAAATGTTTAGTGCCTTAAATGGGTTCGATTCGTTTGACACAAGATCAGAAGGGGAAATTCATGGATATGATTTCTCTAGTAGTACTTTGTCCTCAACGTTAAATTGGTTCGTTCTCATCACACGCAAATCATGGCATCGCTTTGTGTCTTCATATTGTTCTCTTGGTTTCTCCTTACCATGCATTCGCCATTAATCTAGTTCATCGAGTTGTACCATTCAATTTTTATATGTTATTTTGTTTCTGCCAGCTTGACTGAAACATGACTCCAAGACCAGGTTTTCAGAAAGGATTCCTGCAAAGAATGTTGAGCCTGTAATAGCCCGGTTGAGAGCCTAGTCGAAACACTGGTTTCGAGACCACAAATTCGAGTCTGAAAATATTTTAATATTATTTTCCATGCTTAAAATATGTGAATTAATATTTGTGAAAATTTTGCATGAAAATTTTATCATTTGTGTGTTTAATTTGATAAAAGGACCTAATCGCATAAAATGTAAAAGTTACTTACCATATGTTAAGTGTGCCTATTTGTTATGTCTTTGTAAATGAGAGGTCCTTATGTTGAGAATAGACAATTTGAATAATGGATGGACATAAATGCCTATATTTAATGGAATTTTATATGTTATTAATTAAGGGAAAATTTGGTATTTGGTAATTAAAGTTATATTTAATAAAAAAAGGGGAAAATTTAGGTGATTAACATCCATGTTGGCCGAATATATCAAAAAAAAAAGAAAGAAAGAAAAATACAAGCTTTGTAACACCCCAAATTTGGGCCTTGAGTATGGGTCCGTAAGGAGGTTGCATATAAGTATTTAATTGTGCAAGGAAATGACATAATTAAATGTCTGCTTTGGTGGTTAATGGCCTTGAGAATTGTTGGAGAAATCTTGGGTTCAAATCTGGGCTTTAGCAAAAATTTTGGTTTTAAGTGAATAAAACCCTGGATGCATGGATGAAGGCCTTTTAAATTATTGTGTCAAATAAATGACACAAGGGAGCAGGTGGTCTAGTGGTTGTGGCATTATTAAGGATGCAAGGGAGCCTGGGTGTGACAGCCCTAAATTGACCCTAGTCGGAAAGTGGTTTCGGGACCACTAAACTGAGTCATAAAAAAATAATTAACCGTCATAGTTGATGCTCATTATATGTACATATGCATGTGTGAAAATTTCATGTTTGGATTTTGTTAATTGTAAGTGAATTTTATCAAATAGGACTTATGTGAGAAAATTTAGAAATGTGCTAGGCAAATGTAAAGTGGTCTATTAATGCATGTTGTGAAAATGATGGGTTTGCATGTCAATTTACCCAAAATTTAAGCATGGTGGCCGGCCATGCTATGAGTGGAAACATGTTGCAAACATGTTGGGTTAGTGGTTATGTTAGAAAGAATAAAATAATGAAAAAAGGAATATGATGAAAACAAAGGAAAAAAAGTGTCCATCCTTTCACATTTTTTTTCCTTGGCCAATGTTCTAAGAAGAAGGGGAAGAGCTTGAGAAAATCAGCTATGGTAGTTTGCTAGACTAAGGTATGTTTGATGTTGTCCATGAGATTCATGCATGTTTTAGTTGTTAGTTTGAGTTCTACCTAGCCCATGGTTTAAATCTTTGCTATGGGATGGAGATGATATTCACCATGGGTGTTGTCTTCTTGGTTGATGTTTGATGTTGTGGTGATGAGGCATGAAGATGAGTTAAGTTTCGCTAAGGTGGATTTGTGTTGATGTCATTTGCATGCTAAGTGTGAAGCTTTGTAATGATACATGTGTATGGTGCTTTTGATGTTGTGAATGGAAGTAGTGGAAAAGTAAAAGAAAATTTATGTAGAAATGTGGTATATGTGGATTTGTAGGATGTTACAAATATATGTGAAGCCATGCTAGATTAGGAAGAATTCGGTCAAGTGTTCATGAGATGAAATTTTGTGTTTAGGTGAATTAAAGATGATAGTATAGTTGATATCATATATATATGTATGCATATTCGGCCATCAAATTAAGAGCATAGGTGATGTTGAGTCTAAGCTTTGCACATTCTATATATATATATATATATATATATATATATATATGCATGTGTGATTGGATTATTGATAGTAGGGCGATATGGTTATTAGTCGAATAGCTCAAAAACATATGGTAGGAAGATAAGAATTAGTCATGTATCTCCTATGATATGAAATCATTAATATTTTGATATAAATATTTAGCAAGACAGTTAAACTAGTTAATTTGTTGATTAAGCTCAAGAAGTTAAAGGAGGAGAATCAAGCAAAGGCAAAAGAAAGAACATCGAGTAGCCGAGTTAGAACCGTTTTACCCAACACAAGGTAAGTTATTAAGCATATATTTTGTATTGATATAAATAATCATAATACCTATGTACTTATGCCGAATGGAATGATATATAAGCGCATGAAGTGACAAAATTTATCGAGTGTAAAAAAGAAGTGAGATGTATTGAGTTGCTGATTTTGGCACTAAGTGTGCGGGTATAAACGTTTACTATAATGAGATTGGCACTAAGTGTGCGAGTTTAATTGTATAGCACTAAGTGTGCGAGTTTGAATTGTATAGCACTAAGTGTGCGAGTTTGAATATTAAGCACTAAGTGTGCGGACTTACTATATATTTTTGAATAATCATTAACGTTAAGTGTGCGACTTTATCGAGTAGATCATAGACAGTGGAATGAGTAGATATTTTGAGTTCATAGGGAATAGATGTTATGTTTATATTTGGAATTGAGCTTGGTAAGTCTTGAACCTATGTGGTGATTATATTTTAAGTAGGAACATAATATTATTGTGGAGTAGATGAAATGCTATTATTAGTATAATCTAAATGAAAATAAAATGATGTGTGGAGATGCATCAAATATCATATCGAATATCATACGAGATGTCAATGGAGGCTTGGCTAGTTGAGAGCATGTAATCATAAATGTGCGTGAAATTATGGCATAGTCGGTATGGATGGAGTACCTAATCTTGCATTATTTGATTTCTTTTATGATATTTTATAAATGGACAGTAGTGTAATGCTTATGACTTATTGAGTTATATACTCATTTGGTGTGTTTATTTGTCACTTGTTTAGGTTCCTTTGATCCATTTTTCTGTGCTCGGGACCATCGTCGAAGTCATCACACCAGCTTGCAACTTTTTGGTATCTTCTTCCTAGTTGGTCTAAGAGAACATTTTGGCATGTATAGGCTATTATGTTTTGTTTGAACTTTGGTATGTAAAACTTTGGATAGCCATGCGAAAATGGCTTATATACGTTTTGAGCATAATGTTATAGTCATCTTGAATGTATATGTTCATTAAGAGGCATGGAAACTATGTAATAGGTAAAGTCTACCTTAAAAATGGATGCTGATAGCAACAGTGACGTGGATGTGAAAAATCACTAAAAATAGTAGGAATGGAATTAAATAGTGAATAAATTATGTAATCAAACCTTGATGAATCTCTTTTCATAGGAAAGTAACGAAATGATCATATGAACAGTATATTAGGAGATATTTAAGTTTTCGCGAAACTGGGCCAAGACGGTTTCTGGATTCCCTATTCCGAATTTGGAAATTCATTATAAATTAACCAGAGATAATTAGAAGTTTTTCCATATATGTACAGATTCCTTTTCGAGTATAGTTTCTATAGAAACAAACAGCATCAGTATTGAAGCCCTGTACAGGGAGATATCCAAGTCGTAATGCCTGAAGGTCCGTGTGGTCGAACCCTGAAATAGGGGAGATTTTAACTAATAAACTGTACTAATTGGCTCAACCAAAAATTCTAGAAAAAATTTTGTAGATGGATATATGAGTCTAGTTTCAGGAAAAATTTACAAAACTGGTTTTCGACTTTTGGAACTCGAGATATGATTTTTAAGGTGACAGTGACGCAGTTAGCCAGCTCGTCTGGAAATTTAAAATGGACTGTGCAATAAGTGATTTAAGTCTGCGAACCCCTCGTGTCTGACTCCGGCAACAGTCTCGGGTATGGGGTGTTACAAATTTATTGGTATCCGAGCTATGGTTTAGTCGGTTCTAGGACTACCATAGCGCGTATGAGTCTAGCTATACAAGCCTTAATGTTAGTGTTTAATAGTGTGATGACTTCTGACGGCTAAAATTTTTGTTTTGATTAGTAAATGGATCCCGGCTTAGAGAGAACCTTAGCGGATGACATTGAAAGTGTAGCAGCTGCTCTGCGCAAGGGACACCGCTGTTGAACCTCGGTCATCTGCGAATAATCAAAATGAGGGGCAAAACAAGCCTTCTTTACTATGATGAACGAGTGGGTCGCACAATATGCCCGCACTAACCCTACCGCCCAACCATTCCCGAATTTAAATAATCCACCCGAGAGCCTATAATGCCATCGACTCTCGATCCTGTAAGGCCAAGTAAACCACTGTAGACTTGATTAGGAAGCGGGCCGAGGAATTGAGAGTCAGAGTTACCGATGATGCTGAAAGGGCCGAGTTCGCTTGATAACACCATCCGAAGTTTTTGATGAATTGTCCCGCACACGATGAGTGTTTAAAGTGTGCTATATCCTTTTGCGAGACTCGACCTACTATTGGTGGAGGACCTTGATTTCCATAGTCCGAAGGAACGAGTTACTTGGGATTTCTTTCAAATAGAGTTTCAAAAAATATATTAGCCAACGGTTCATCGATCAAAAGCGTAAGGAATTCTTGGAACTTAAGCAAGGCCGCATGACAAGATCTCGAATCTGAACGTGAGTTCGTAAGACTCGATCGATATGCTCGGAGTGTGTAGCCGATGAAATTGCTATGTGCAAAAGATTTTAGGAAGGATTGAATCAAGATTTAAAGCTACTAGTGGGTATTTTAGAGATAAAAGAATTTGTAACACTAGTTGAACGAGCTTGCAAGGCGTAAGAACTTGGAAAGGAGAAAAGAAGGCGAATCAAGCTAGAGACTTTCGTAAAAGATCAACGAGTAGAACTCGCTCTCGACTATAAAGAAGTTCAGGGAGGACACTCACAAACCGAAGATGACTGTGGGAATTTCAATTAGGACACAACCATTAACAGACTCACGAGCTACTTCAGTTGCTAGTGTGGGTCACAATCGCCAAGAAAATCACCTGAATGTCCACAATGTGGAAGACGACACATAGGTGAATGTTGGGGTAAGTCCATTATGAGGACTCATTACGGATGCGATTCGAAGGATCACTTCATAAGAGATTGCACGAATTCGATGAGAGAAATAAGATGCAAGGTGCAAGACCTAGTGGAACAACGGTTAGGGGTAGACCACCGAGAATTTCAGGAGGAGGGGGTGGTGGTCGAGAGGATTTTTGATACTACTGTTCGATCTGAAACCCGTACTCTCGCTAGGGCATATGCCATTCGTGCACGAGAGGAAGCATCCTCCCCGACGTTATCACCGGTACTTTCACTCTTTTGACACTAATGTAATTGCATTAATCGACACGGCTCTACTCATTCTTATGTATGTGAGACTTTAGCATCCAAGAAGACTCGCCTATTGAGTCTCTCGAGTTCGTAATTCGAGTGTCAAATCCCTTGGTTCAATATGCGCTTGTTGACAAAGTGTGTAAGAGATGCCTCTAATGATCCGAGAATCACTTTTTGGCCGATTTGATGCTTTTACCATTTGATGAATTTGATGTTATTCTTGGTATGGGTGGTTGACCGATATGACGCATGGTGAGTTGCAAAAGAAAAACCATTGATTTAAGGTGCGCAAATAACGAGATAATCCGAGTTGAGTCTACGGACTTAAAGGGGTTGCCAGCTGTAATATCATCAATGTTGGCTCAGAAATATGTAAGAAAGGGGTGCGAAGCATACCTTGTGTATGTACTTGATAACAAAGAGTTAGAAAAGAAACCCGAATCTGTGCCGGTGGTTTGTGAATACACGGATGTTTTTCCCGAAGAATTATCGGGTTTACCACCTGTTCGGGAGGTAGAGTTTGGCATTGAGCTTGTACCTGGGACTACGCCGATTTCAATAGCTCCGTATCATATGGCACCAACTGAGTTGAAAGAGTTGAAAGCTCAGTTGCAAGAATTGACGGATAGAGATTTTGCTCGACCAAGTTTCTCACCTTGGGGTGCACTAGTATTGTTTGTGAAAAAGAAGGACGGAACCATGAGGTTGTGCATCGACTATCGTCAGCTGAATAAAGTGACAATAAAGAATAAATATCCGTTACCACATATTGATGATTTGTTTGATCAACTAAAGGGAGCCTCAGTGTTTTCAAAGATAGATTTGAGATCGGGTTATTATCGATTCTATGGATTCGAGATTCGGATATACCCAAAAGCGCTTTCAAAGACGAGATCGGCCACTACGAGTTCTTAGTGATGCCGTTTGGGCTCACTAATGCCCTGCGGTATTTATGGATTTGATGAATCGGATCTTCGATGATTTGGACCGGTTCGTAGTTGTGTTTATTGATGACATCTTGGTCTATTCAAGAGATGAGACCGAACACGCTGAGCACCGAGGTTAGTGTTGCAAATTTTACAGGATAAGCGACTATATGCTACGTTCGAGAAGTGTGAGTTCGGTTAAGAGAGGTTAGCTTTTGGGTCATGTGGTATCCGTGACGGGTATTCGAGTGGACCCGAGCAAAATTTCAGCCATACTTAACTGGAAGCCTCAGAAATATTCTTGAGGTTCGAGCTTTTGGGACTTTCCGGCTACTACCGACGGTTCGTAAAAGGTTTCTCGACGATAGCCACACCAATGACGAAGCTACTTCAAAAAGATGTCAAGTTCGAATGGACGGAAAAATGTCAGAAAAGTTTTGATCAACTGAAAACCTATTTGACTGAAGCTCCAATTCTAGTGTAGCCCGAATCAGGCAAGGAATTTGTCATTTATAGTGATGCCTCCCTGCTTGGGTTGGGTTGCGTATTGATGCAAGAAGGTCGAGTTGTGGCCTATGCGTTGAGACAATTAAAGCCACATGAGAAAAATTATCCGACCCATGATCTCGAATTAGCTGCCATCGTATTCGCTTTGAAAATATGGCGACATTACTTAATTGGTGAGAAGTGCCATGTATTTTCGGATCACAAAAGTCTCAAATATTTGATGACTCAAAGAGACTTAAATCTGCGACAAAGACGTTGGCTCGAGTTGTTAAAAGATTATGAGCTTGCCATTGGCTATCACCCGGGAAAGGCTAATGTGGCTGCGGATGCCTTAAGTCGTAAATCACTGTTTGCTTTACGAGCGATGAATATACACTTGTCTGTTCTATCCGACAATGTGTTAGTGGCGGAATTAAAGGCCAAACCATTGTTGATTCATCAAATTCGTGAAGCTCAAAAAGTCGATGATGAATTGGTTGCAAAACGGGCTGAATGTGTTCTGAATATGGAATCAGAGTTTCAAATTGATGATGATGATTGTTTGAGGTTCAGAAGTTGGTTGTGTGTTCCAAGAAATTCAAAACTCATTTCGATGATTCTGAATGAAGCTCATTGTAGCCGAATGTCAATTCACCCGGGGAGTACGAAAATGTACAACGATCTGAGACGTCAGTTTTGGTGGAATGGTATGAAACGAGACATTTCCGATTTTGTTTCGAAGTGTTTAATATGCCAACAAGTAAAGGCGGAACATCAAGTGCCTACGGGTTTACTTGACCGATCATGATACACGAATGGAAATGGGATCGAGTCACGATGGATTTTGTGTGCAGGTTGCCATTGTCGACAAGTAAGAAAGATGCGATTTGGGTTGTTGTTGATAGATCGACTAAGTTGGCTCATTTTATCCCCGACGCGTCGGATTTTTCATTGGATAAACTAGCTGAATTTTATATTTCTCAGTTGTGAGATTACACGGGGTACCGATTTCTATTGTGTCGGATAGAGATCCGAGATTCACCTCACGATTTTGGAAGAAATTTCAAGAAGCCTTGGGTACCAAGTTGCATTTTAGCACCGCTTTTCACCCCAAACCGATGGTCAATCCGAGCGGATAATTCAGATACTTGAAGATATGTTGAGATGTTGCATCCTCGAGTTTAGTGGTTCATGGGAACGGTATTTACCTTTGATTGAATTCGCTTACAACAATAGTTTTAAGTCAAGCATTAAGATGGCGCCTTACGAGGCTTTGTACGGTCGAAAATGCCGTACACCATTGTTTTGGACCGAGCTCGGTGAAAGTAAAATTTTTCGAGTGGATTTGATTAAAGATCTGAACATAAAGTAAAAATAATTCGTGAAAGTCGAAGGCGACCATGAATCGTCGAGAAATCGTATCGGATTTAAAATGAAAAGATATTGAGTATCAGGTGGGAGACAAAGTGTTTCTTAAGGTCTCACCTTGGAAAAAGATACTCAGATTTGGCTGTAAGGGCAAACTAAGTTCGAGGTTCATTGGGCCGTACGAAATCTCTGAACGAATTGGTCCAGTTGCGTATAGATTGATCTTGCCCCCTGAACTTGAAAGGATTCATAACGTTTTTCATGTTTCGATGCTTCAACGTTACCGATCCGATCCTTCGCATATAATAAACCCCTCCGAGATTGAAATTCAAGCTGATATGAGTTATGAAGAAGAACCGATCCGTATCCTAGATTGTGAAGTGAAAGAGTTGCGAAACAAAAGGGTTCCGTTAGTGAAAGTGTTATGGCTCAAACATGGAATGGAAGAAGCTACTTGGGAACCTGAGAACTCTATGAAAGAACGATACCCAAACCTATTTACGGTAAGATTTTCGGGACGAAAATTTCTTAAGTGGGGAGAGTTGTGATGACCCTAAATTGACCCTAGTCGAAAGTGGTTTGGGACCACTAAACCGAGTCATAAAAAAATAATTAACCGTCATAGTTGATGCTCATTATATGTACATATGCATGTGTGAAAATTTCATGTTTGGATTTTGTTAATTGTAAGTGAATTTTATCAAATAGGACTTATGTGAGAAAATTTAGAAATGTGCTAGGCAAATGTAAAGTGGTCTATTAATGCATGTTGTGAAAATGATGGGTTTGCATGTCAATTTACCCAAAATTTAAGCATGGTGGCCGGCCATGCTATGAGTGGAAACATGTTGCAAACATGTTGGGTTAGTGGTTCTGTTAGAAAGAATAAAATAATGAAAAAAAGGAATATGATGAAACAAAGGAAAAAAAAAAGTGTCCATCCTTTCATATTTTTTTTTCCTTGGCCGAATGTTCTAAGAAGAAGGGGGGGAAGAGCTTGAGAAAATCAGCTATGGTAGTTTGCTAGACTAAGGTATGTTTGATGTTGTCCTTGAGATTCATGCATGTTTTTAGTTGTTAGTTTGAGTTCTACCTAGCCCATGGTTTAAATCTTTGCTATGGGATGGAGATGATATTCGACCATGGGTGTTGTCTTCTTGGTTGATGTTTGATGTTGTGGTGATGAGGCATGAAGATGAGTTAAGTTTCGGCTAAGGTGGATTTGTGTTGATGTCATTTGCATGCTAAGTGTGAAGCTTTGTAATGATACATGTGTATGGTGCTTTTGATGTTGTGAATGGAAGTAGTGGAAAAGTAAAAGAAAATTTATGTAGAAATGTGGTATATGTGGATTTGTAGGATGTTACAAATATATGTGAAGCCATGCTAGATTAGGAAGAATTCGGTCAAGTGTTCATGAGATGAAATTGTGTGTTTAGGTGAATTAAAGATGATAGTATAGTTGATATCATATATATATGTATGCATATTCGGCCATCAAATTAAGAGCATAGGTGATGTTGAGTCTAAGCTTTGCACATTCGGCCATATATATATATATATATATACATGTGTGATTGGATTATTGATAGTAGGGCGATATGGTTATTAGTCGAATAGCTCAAAAACATATGGTAGGAAGATAAGAATTAGTCATGTATCTCCTATGATATGAAATCATTAATATTTTGATATAAATATTTAGCAAGACGGTTAAACTAGTTAATTTGTTGATTAATCTCAAGAAGTTAAAGGAGGAGAATCAAGCAAAGGCAAAAGAAAGAACATCGAGTAGCCGAGTTAGAACCGTTTTACCCAACACAAGGTAAGTTATTAAGCATATATTTTGTATTGATATAAATAATCATAATACCTATGTACTTATGCGAATGGAATGATATATAAGCGCATAAAGTGACAAAATTTATCGAGTGTAAAAAAGAAGTGAGATGTATTGAGTTGCTGATTTTGGCACTAAGTGTGCGGGTATAAACGTTTACTATAATGAGATTGGCACTAAGTGTGCGAGTTTAATTGTATAGCACTAAGTGTGCGAGTTTGAATTGTATAGCACTAAGTGTGCGAGTTTGAATATTAAGCACTAAGTGTGCGGACTTATGTATATTTTGAATAATCATTAACGTTAAGTGTGCGACTTTACCGAGTAGATCATAGACAGCGGAACGAGTAGATATTTTGAGTTCATAGGGAATAGATGTTATGTTTATATTTGGAACTGAGCTTGGTAAGTCTTGAACCTATGTGGTGATTATATTTGAAGTAGGAACATAATATTATTGTGGAGTAGATGAAATGCTATTATTAGTATAATCTAAATGAAAATAAAATGATGTGTGGAGATGCATCAAATATCATATCGAATATCATACGAGATGTCAATGGAGGCTTGGCTAGTTGAGAGCATGTAATCATAAATGTGCGTGAAATTATGGCATAGTCGGTATGGATGGAGTACCTAATCTTGCATTATTTGATTTCTTTTATGATATTTTATAAATGGATAGTAGTGTAATGCTTATGACTTACTGTGTTATACACTCATTCGGTGTGTTTATTTGTCACTTGTTTAGGTTCCTTTGATCCATTTTGTGTGCTCGGGACCATCGTCAAGTCATCACACCACTTGCAACTTTTGGTATCTTCTTCCTAGTTAGTCTAAGAGAACATTTCGGCATGTATAGGCTATTATGTTTTGTTTGAACTTTGGTATGTAAAACTTTGGATAGCCATGCGAAAATGGCTTATATACGTTTTGAGCATAATGTTATAGTCATCTTGAATGTATATGTTCATTAAGAGGCATGGAAACTATGTAATAGGTAAAGTCTACCTTAAAATGGATGCTGATAGCAGAAGTGACGTGGATGTGAAAAATCACTAAAATAGTAGTAATGGAATTAAATAGTGAATAAATTATGTAATCGAACCTTGATGAATCTCTTTTCATAGGAAAGTAACGAAATGATCATATGAACAGTATATTAGGAGATATTTAAGTTTTCGCGAAACAGGACTAGGACGGTTTCTGGATTCCCTGTTCCGACTTTGGAAATTCATTATAAATTAATCAGAGATAAATAGAAGTTGTTTCATATTGTACAGATTGCTTTTCGAGTCTAGTTTCTATAGAAACAAACGGCATAAGTATTGAAGCCCTGTACAGGGAGATATCCAAGTCGTAATGCCTGAAGGTCAGTGTGGTCGAACCCTGAAACAGGGGAGAATTTAACGAATAAACTGTACTAAGTGGCTCAACCAAAAATTCTAGAAAAACTTTTGTAGATGGATATATGAGTCTAGTTTCAGGAAAAATTTACGGAACTGGTTTTCGAATTTTGGAACTCGAGATATGATTTTTAAGGTGACAGTGACGCAATTAGCCAGCTCGTCTGGAAATTTAAAATGGACTGTGCAATAAGTGATTTAAGTCTGCGAACCCCTCGTGTCTGACTCCGGCAACGGTCTCGGGTACGGGGTGTTACACTGGGTTCAAGTCTTGGCTCTTGCAATTTATTTTAATTTTTGCTCTTAATTGAATCTGGACATTGGTATGTAGGGCTTATATTTCATTACGACTGATTGATGACACAAGCGAGCTTGTGGCCTAGTGGTGGTGGTGTGGCATGATTATTGTGAGAGCAAGGGTTTGAATCCCATGGCAAGAAGGGAGTAATTATTTTGCTATCAAGGGAAGACGAGTTAGTGTTGGGTTTGAACACTAGTGATGGAGAGTTTGAATTGGTCTTGTGGTTGGTTGTGGAGGATATCAGGGAGAGAATCAAGGAGATTTTCAAAGAGTTTGAGTGGGGAAGAGTTGTAGCGAAAATGGGCAGCTTGATGATGGAAAATTCGGCCAAGGGGTTTGGGGGTGTGCATTTTCGGCAAATGGTATTGAGTAGTGGCCAAATTATCTTTTAGGCATTTTGGGATTCTTTGTTTTAGCTTATTTTCTCTCTAGTGCCGACTTATTTGGCTATCATTTGTGTCTCTTCAGGATTTGTATCGTGCAAGTCTTTTGTGTCAACATACCGAATATCTTGTGTTGTTCTACTCAAACTTTTTCCTCTCTCCTTTGTTTCTAAAGCTGTCGAATCTCTCATTGGCCAAATATTGACTACCTATTCTTTTCTTTCTAGCCAAACCTATTACTTTTTTATCTTCCATATTTCTTCTTTTGTTTCTAAAGTTTGTTTAGGCTGAACACAATTACTTCTTGCTCTTTCATTGCTTCTTTTCTCTTCAAGGAAGCCGAATACTCTGCATTCCTAACCGTTGCTTCATCTCTTCGATTTTTGAGTATGTTGTTACTCTAGCCGAAACTTGGGTGGCTTCTTTTTCCATGCTCAATTTTTGGTATCTTGTCAGTCGAAAGGCTGTCTTCTTTTTGTTTGCCGTATGAATAAGTTCATCTAACACCTTTCTTCCCCGTTCAAATAATGCTAGGGATTCATTTTCCTTAACCAGGGTGTAGGCCGATTACCTTTCTTCTAAAAGGGATCTTTCGATTTGTGGTAAGTGTTTTTAGCATAGTATAAATGTATTCTTTTAGGATTGGATTCATATAAGATGGTTAACAGTTCTTGCAAAGGTTATAACATTAATGAGAGTACGGGGTTTTAGGGGCTGGAAATGGTTGCGATTGCTGACTAGTAAGTAGCATTAGTTTGTTAAAACGTTTTCAATATTATGGTGATAGATTAATAAAGGGCTGAGGCTATTGATGGGGTTGTTGTTAACATAGGTGCTTAATCTTGGAAGCGGTTCAACTACAATCCATAATAGGTGTGTAACCGTACGTCATGAAATGTTACTTTCAGAAAATCGGAATAGGGGTGTATTCACACTCCATTGGTTAACTGCGAATCGGCAAAAGCTAGAAAGTCGAAAAGCCAAAACGTCGACATTTGAGGCCTCGCGAGCGTGCGATTGCTCGTGGGGTAAACTGAGCCTACAAATCATGGGTGATAGGCTGTAAAGGCCACCACGTGCATTTTTATGGACTAGGGCCGTTATGGGCCTCGATGGGCTAAAAAGGGCCGTATGGGCCCAATAGGCTTGTGGGCCCCACACGGATTAAATCTAAAATTTAAGATAAATATTGGATTGGGCTATGTAGGTCACATAGCCGTAACTGAATTTGGGCTAAATGGGCCACACGAGCGTGTGGGCCCACTTGGGCCCAATATTGGGCCCATATACACTGTTTTGGCCATGTAGGTTATCCTAGTCGCTCGAAGCAATGATAGACCTTCTAGGAGGTTGTAATAAGTACCGAAATACCCCCGGGTTGTATTATGATCGTAATACCCCTGTAGGATAAAATGAGCATAATACCCCTATATGGTAGAATGACGATTATGCTCTTATGCTCCGTATGACTGAAGTACTTATGATTTACATATATGATTGTATTGAGTATGAATTTGCATACACATAATATTTATGACATGACATATTGCATGAGGTTGGGTTATTATTGACGGAGGAAGTGTACGGCCTGTAGCCGTTCTGTAAAAGGCTTTCAGCCTTTCTGTGATACTTATGGCTTATAGTTGTTCTGTCAATTGGCAGCATTGCTGTGATATTTATGGCCTTTAGCCGTTCTGTCTATGGAGTTGAGCCGTTCTGTTGACTTAGTCCCGCAACCGGTGCTAAGCTTAGTGTGTTGGCTGGGTGGGTCGATTTTATCCCCACATAGTGTGTTGGTTGGTACGACTGGTGTGTTGGTTGGGATGAGCTGGGAATCTATCTATATATTTTTATCTAATACTAATTTTGTATTAGGCTTAGGCCCACCTGATTCTATTAATGGGCTAAGGCCCACCTGATACTATTTCTGTGGTGGGCTCGGGCCCAGTCTGTTTCTGCATACTGTATATCTAACTACTTATATTTTTAAGGGCTTACACATTGAGTTTTCGCAAACTCACCCTTTCTGTCTAACTGTGCAGGTAATATCCAACCTTAGATGATTTGAAGCCGTGAGGGACTCGGAGGTGGCCACACGGTTGCAATGGATCTGCAACTTGACTTTATTTATTTTAAATTTCATATTGGGTTTTTGATTATGTAATAAGGCCTTTGTGGGTTTAAGTTTTAAATGGGCTTTTGATTTCTTATATTAAACTACTAGTCTTGTAAAACTCGAGTTTTCAAAACTATTCACAGTTTCTAAAGAACATGAGCTTTAAACAACAAAGTTTTCAAAAGAGCTTCCGCGATTTAAGTTGAATTAATATTCCAGAGGCAAATATTTTGGCAAACATTCTGTATAAAAAGGTTTTAATTTTAGGAATAAAATTTTAACGACAACTCGATTTTTGAACGATGGTTTGACGTAACACGCCAGATTCAGCCATAACGTCTGGGCCAAGTTTAGGGTGTTACAAGCTTAGGGTTTGGCACTTTGATTTGTGATTAAGGTTTGGATTTTGTTTGATTTTTGATAATTTCTACATTTTTGTGATTGTTGATTAGTGTTCTATCAAGCCCATGTCTCAATTTCGAATTTTGCTGATGATTTTGAGTTATGCCATTGATGAAATTGTAAGCTTTGTGAAGTTAGTTGATGGAAAATGAAAGATATGTGTTGGGTTAATATATTTTGTCTTTGAATTTTTGATGAATTTGATTAATTTGGGCTAAATTGTAAAAATGAGATTTTGTGGGATTAAAATGTGAAATAAATGAAATATGTGGGCTTATATGAACACTATGAATATTCGACCAAGTATGTGAAAAAGGAAATTTTGTGTATTTTGTGATTTTGTGAATTAGGGACTAAAGTGTTAAAATGTGAAAATATGAGTGCTAATTTGTAAAATTCCCTAAATGTGTGTATATGGATTGATTTGAATGAATGTGTGATTGAATAAGTCAAATTTTAATATGTAACACCCCGAACCCGAGACCATCGCCGGTGTCGGACACGAGGGGTTAACAAGCCAAGTTCACATATTTTGCCCCCCAATTTGACATTTCCAGTCAGGCTGGAAAACTGCGTCACCGTCGCCTTAAAAATCATATCTCGAGTTTCAAAACTCGGAAACTGGTTTCATAAATTTTCCCTGAATTTAGACTCATATATCCATCCATGGATTTATTTCTAGAATTTTTGGTTGGGCCAATTGGTACAGTTTATTAGTTAAAGTCACCCATGTTACAGGGATCGACTGCTCTGACCTTCGCGCGTTATAACTTGAATATCTCTCTGTACAGGGCTTTAATACTGGTGTCGTTTGTTTATAATGAAACTAGACTCAAAATGGAATCTGTAAATATAAGGCATGACTCCTAATTCTTTCTGGATAATTTATAGTAAATTTTTAAAGTTGCGACAGGGGACCCAGAAACCGTTCTGGCCCTGTCTCACAATAGCTTTAATATCTCTTAACATGTAACTCCTATGACCATTTCGTTTCTTCCATATGAAAATAGACTCATCAAGGTTCATTTACATAGCTTATTCACTATTTAATACCATTCCTACAAATTTTATGATTTTTCACATTCACGTCACTGCAGCTGGCAGCATCTGTTTTAAGGTAGGTCTTACCTATTTTGTAGTCTCCATGAACCAACTAGTCTTGCCATACATAGGTTCATATATGATCATTTTAACCATACCAATGGCTGATCATGTGACCAACATTCCCATCTCCAATCCATAATCACATCATGACACCATATATATATATACAAACCGCAAATAGTCTAAGTTCAGTACTTCACTTTTACGAGCCATTTTCGCATGGCCGTACACATATACATCACAGACATATTTAAACCAACAAGGGTAGTCCTATACATGCCATTTCAAAGTTCAACCAAAAATTTATACCAAAATAGAGGCGTTGATAGTGTGGATGACTTGACTTTAATGATCCCGAATCCGATTGCTATCGAGCGTAATCTATAAAACAGAGAGCCAAAGCAACGGGTAAGCATTTTTATGCTTAGTAAGTCTCAAGGAATAAAATCAGCTTTAATTTAAGCAATACATTCACATAACCAAATGCATCATTTCATTAATACACATTCTCATAATCATTCTTACTTCACACTTCATCATTATATACTTTCACAAAGTATCAACCATTCCAATAGCTGAAATTGTTAGTCGATTGAGCGAATGTTGCTCAAATATGTCGACTTTCCAATGCACATATAAACGTACCTTATTCTTTGGGCTTTTCGAGCGTACTAATTGAATTTATTACAGCAACCAACACTCACCTCCAGCCCAAGCTTCTTGAATACAACCGGATATAACCACGTGCACGAATGCCTTGGTCTTAGCCGGATAGAATGACTCGCACGAATGCCTTGGTCTTAACCGGATATAGCCACTAGCACAATTGCCTTGGTCTTAACCGGATATAATTTCAGCATAATTGTCTTGGGCTTAGCCCGGTATCATTCAATTTCTCATGCACACATACATCAATAATCATTGGACATACATATTTCATTTTCGTTACTAAGGCTCAAACACAATTATAATCACTAGCATAATCGCCGGGACTTAGCCGGGTATCATTCGAATACTCATACACACATAAATCAATAATCAATACATCCATATTTCATTCCACATAATTCAATTAAGGTCACTTCTTGAGGACTTACCTCGGATGTTGTCGAACGGCTTTTACGGCTATTCGGTCACTTTTTCCTTCCCCTTGTCCAATTGTGGCCCTCTAAGCTCTTGAGCTAATTCAAACAAATTCAATTTATTAAAACCTCATTGTGCTAGCTTATGGCGAATATGACAAGGAGTTTAAATGGTCAAATGGCCACCCTTTAGCTTGAATACACAATGGTCATGCACATTTTATACTACATCAAGCAATTCAATACAATTCATTCGGGCATCAAGGAAAAGCTAAGGCCTTCAATAGGCTACCAAAGGCCGAATATACATGTCCATGTTGAGGCCAATTATGCACTTAATACCACACAAAAACAGCATGCATTTTACTAGTTAATGCTTTGCATATTGTAGCTCAAAACTTACAATATAGCATCAAGCACTCATATGTGTGCTAGGCCGAATGTGCTTACAATTTCACAATTATTCTTCAACGTCTTCTTCCTTAAACAAACTTATTCATCACTTCCTTCATAACCAAAACATCATGTGCAAACATATATATACATATATGAGTATGGCCGAATTTCAAGGTGTCCATAGCCATCCAAAACACAAATTTTAACTAACATGCAAGAAGCATGAACCATGCTCATGAATGCATCATGGCCGAATACATCATAATCATGCCCCTTTTATCTTCAATCATGGTTAAACAAAAAGAAAACTCAAAGTCTTACTCAAGATGGCTACAAAGAAATTTCAAGAGTAGACAATCCATCATTGCATGCATCATCATCAAGCTTCACACTTAACATGCAATGGCTTTATCACAATACCAACCTTGACCAAATACCACTTCCATGGCATAACAAGGATTTGAACCATGGCTAACATGAACATCAAGTTGGCAACTAAAACATGCATGAATCTCATGACACAACCTCATACATACCTCAATCTTGATGCAAGTTTAGCCAAATATCCTTCTAGATCTCTTCTAAACAAAGGAAATGAAGCAAAATCTCTTCTTCCTCTTAGTATTTTTGGCCAAAAGGAGAGAACAAGGATGAACAAATTTTTTGTTTTCTCTTCTTGGTTGCACGGCAATGGGGAATGCTACTCTCACACACATTTTTTTTCATTCTTTTCTTACCCATGCTTATTTGTTTATTATTTCTCCCTAATGCCCAACAAAACATGTTTCATGACATGTTTAGCCCATATCTCTTTGTCATGGCGGCCATCACTTGTAAAAGGGAATTTGACATGCAAGTCCATTATTTTGCAAGCATGCTTTAATTAGTCATCACACATTTCCTATCGTACTTTCAAAGTTCACTACTAAGTCCTTTCTTGTGGAATTCACCTTTATAACACTAAATCAATCATCATAAAATGTCATACATGAGCACACACATATTATAGGCATCAAAATAAATTTTTAATTATTTTTATGCCTCGGTTTTGTGGTCCCGAAACCACATTCTGACTGGGGTCAATTTTGGGCTGTCACATAATATGTTTAGATCAATAACGAAAGAAAACATAATTAGACCGGGGAAAGTCGAAAGTTGTCGAGTAGTTGATTTCGTTCGTTCAAATCCGTATGAGGTAAGTCGATATACAAATAAATGTATGTGAATTGATTTATTCATGCTTAAATGATATTGAAATGTGGTGAAGGGTTATAGAAACTGATTATTTGAAATTGAGAAAGTTCTGATAATGTGACGACGTCCGAAAAGCCCCGTACGAACTATAGGAATAGTTAGGATACATATGTCATGACATAGGATTTTGGATATGTGATTTCGTGTAAGACCATGTCTGGGACGTTGGCATCAACTTATGATTTACGTGTAAGACCATGTCTGGGACATCAGCATCGTATTTGATTTCGTGTAAGACCCTGTCTGGGATAGTGACATCGATATTTGATTACATGTAATACCACATATGAGACGTTCGCATTGTATGAGCTTTCCGAGCTATCTGAGTATCCTTATTGATTTCGAACGGTTCAATGGGCATTCCAAGAAAATGGATCACTATGTGAATGTGTATCCGATTTAGGTATGTTTGAATTGTATACCATGTTTGAGAATGAAAGGTAAGTATATGTACCTTTGTTAACATATGATATAAGTATGAGTTGCTCTGAGGATGAGATTGATATATATATATATGTGAATCACAATCAAATGAACTATAAGAGACATATGGCTATGTGAATGTATTTTTCCTTAAGATATATGAATGAATTGATCTAGATTTATGTTATGTGTTAAGTTTATTTGTATATGGCTTACTAAGCTTTTGAAAGCATACTTTGTATTTGTTTTCAACTGTTTTATAGATATCGAAGCGACCGGATGCTCGGGGATCATCGAGGATCATCACCACACTATCGAACTTCATTTTGGTACTTTTTGAAAATGTACATATTGAAGTATGGCATATATAGGCTAGAAGTATTTCAATATATTTTTGAGTTGTGAATATTAGCCATGTGATATGGCGTAGTTTTGGTTTAAATTATCTGATGCAATATTGCTAATATGATGTGTTCTTGGATGGCCAAAGAGAATTGGTCAATTTGGTAAGATTGTGGCATGTGGTTTTTTTTTTTTGAGGAATTGGTAAGTTCATGGTATAAGATTGAATGAAGTGTATTGAGGTTATGAAATATATGTTTTGGTATGATTATAGCTTTTGATATGGCATGATTTGGTATGGATTACAAGCATGGAATTTGTTACTAATGATATGGTATGAATGATGAATGTTTTGGTTGAAAATTTGGTACATGATGTTTTAGCTTTGGTTCTTGTAAGGATGACCCTTAATGGGTGGCAAATTGGCCTTGTAGATGGCCTATTTTTTCCCACATTGGTAGGGACACGGGCGTGTGTCTTAGCCGTGTTGTTCAAAATGAGCCTGAGTAAACCACATGGTCGCACACACACGGGCGTGTGATAGGCCGTGTGGCAAAGTCAGTTTCGAGCACAGGCTAGACACACGGGCGTGTGTGTAACACCCCGTACCCGAGACCGTCGCCGGGGTCGGACATGAGGGGTTAACGGGCTTAATCCGCTTACTAGCACAGTTCATTTTAAAAATTTCCAGACAGCTGGCTAACTGTGTCACTGTCACCTTAAAAATCATATCTTGAGTTCCACAACTCAAAAATCAGTTTCGTGATTTTTTCCTGAAACTAGACTCGTATATGCATCTAAAAATTTTTTTCTAGAATTTTTGGTCTGGCCAATTAGTACAGTTTATTAGTTAAAGTCTCCCATGTTACAGGGATCGACTACACTGACCTTTGCGCATTACGACTTGGATATCTCCCTGTACAGGGCTTCAATACTGATGCCGATTGTTTCTACAGAAACTAGACTCGAAAAGGAATCTGTACATATATGGCATGAATTCTAATTATCTCTTGTCAATTTATAATGAATTTATAAAGTCGGAACAGGGACTCCAGAAACCGTTCTGGCCCCGTCTCACGAAAAACTTAAATATCTCTTAACATAAAACTCATAGGATCATTTCGTTTCTTCCATGTGAAAGTAGATTAATCAAGATTTTATTACATAATTTATTCACTATTTAATTCCATTTCTACTATTTTTAGTGATTTTTCAATCTCACATCACTGCTGCTGTCAGCATCTGTTACTAAAGCAACTATGCCTATTTCATGATTTTTCCTTGATCTAACTAATAATTCATCATACATATTACAAATTATGATCATGACTAGCCATGCCAAGGGTTAATCATCACCGAGCATCTCCCTACTACACTATTACCAAATCATGAATTTAACACCAAAAATAATCAGCCATGACATATGGCATAACAATCGAGTAGGCCTCGACTAATACTCAACCAAAACCGAATTACCAAGACTTGTGTCCAAACATCATAGAACCAAATCCAACCGAACATTATGCCATTTTCGCATGGCTAAAGTTTACATACCCAATTTCAACAAAACATAATAGCCTATACATGCTGAAATGTTCTCCTAGACCAACTAAAAAGAAAATACCAAAAGTTGCTAGCCGGTGTGATGACTTCGACGACGGTCCCGAGCACACAAAATGGATCAAGAACCTAAATAAGCAACAAATAAGCACACCAAATGAGTACATAACTCAGTAAGTCGTAAGCACTACTCTACCGTCCAACAATAACAATCATAAGTGAAAAACAAATAATACAAAATCAATTTTTCCAACCATAACAAACTATACTGCAATTTCTTAAATTTTTGGTTCGATCTCATGCCAAGTCCTTCACTCAAATCAAATGCCAAGTCAGCCCAATCGATTTAGATCCATTTCCTCAAGTTTGGAACAACGATGCACTAGATAATTTTATGCATACACCGCACAATCTCAATTTCGATATTTAGTTAGTAGCTCAATCACTTACCTCGTTCATGCACAATTTATATCAACAACCGAATGTTGCACACATAGTGCTTATTATGTTCGCACACATAGTGCCATAGTAAATCACACACATAGTGCATTTGAGATTCCCTCATGCTTCAACCTCCCAATCGGCACACATAGTGCCACATAATTTTGCACACATAGTGCCCTATGTTGTTTCATCATGGTAAAGCAATTTACTTAACTCAAATTGTACATATGGTCATATTATTAAGTAGGGAATCATTCGAAAAATATCTATCCAAGGAGTTCTAGCAAAAAGTGCTTAGGACTTACCTTGTGTTGGGTATAACGGTTCGACCCGGCTACTCGATGTCCTTGGCTTTGCCCTTGCTTGATTCCCCTTCTTTAACTTCTCGGGCTTAATAAATAAATTAACTAGTTTAGTCATCTTGCTAAACATTTATAACTCAACTACACATGCATATGTATGTTTGTATATTCGGCAACCACTCTTTCTAATTACCCATTTAGTCGATTATACACATAGTTAAAGGTAACATCACGAATGGTGTAACACCCCATACCCGAGTCCGTTACCGGAGTCGAACACAAGGTGCACACAGACTTAACTTAATTATTCTCACAGTCCATTTAAAATTTTCGGACAAATTTGTTCTTGCATCCTTTGTCGCCTTAAAATCATCTCTTGAGTTTCAAAGCTCGAAAATCAGTTTCAGTAATTTTTCCCTGAAATTAGACTCATATGTCCATCTACATATTTTTTCTAGAATTTTGGTCGGGCCAATTAGTTCAGTTTATTAGTTAAAGTCTCCCCATTACGGAGGATCGACTACATCGACCTTCGTGCATTACGACTTCGATATCTCCCTGTACAGGGATTAAATACTGATTCCGTTTGTTTCTATAGAAACTAGACTCAAAGAGGAATCTATAAATATATAGTACGACTCCTAATTTGTGACAGCCCAAAATAGACCCTAGTCGGAAGGTGGTCTCGGGACCACAAAACCGAGGCATAAAAATAATTAAAAATTTATTTTGATGCCTATAATATGTGTGTGCTCATGTATGACATTTTATGATGATTGATTTAGTGTTATAAGGGTGAATTCCACAAGAAAGGACTTAGTAATGAACTTTGAAAGTATGATAGGAAATGTGTGATGACTAATTAAAGCATGCATGCAAAATAATGGACTTGCATGTCAAATTCCCCTTTTATAGGTGGTGGCCGGCCATGACAAGGGAGGATGGGCTAAACATGTCATGAAACATGTTTTGTTGGTGCATTAGGGTGAAATAATAAACAAAGGTGTATGGGTGATAAAAAATGAAAAAAAATGTGTGTGAGTGTGGTAATCCCCCCATTGCCGTGAGTTGTAGAGAAGGAAAGAAAAAATTTTGTTCATCCTTTCTTTGAGCCAAAACTAAGGAAGAAGGAGGATTTTTGCTTCATGCTTGGTTTGGAAGAGATCTAGAAGGAGATTTGGCTAAGTTTGCATCAAGATTAAGGTATGTATGAGGTTGTGTTAGGAGTTTCATGCATGTTTTGGTTGCTAACTTGATGTGCATGTTAGCCATGGCTCAAATCTTTGTTAAGCCATGGAAATGGTATTTGGCCAAAGTTGTTATGGTGATAAAGCCATTGCATGCTAAGTGTGAAGCTTGATGATGATGCATGCAATGATGGATTGTCTACTCTTGAGTAAGATTTTGAGCTTTCTTTTGTTTTATCATGATTGAAGTTGAAAAGGAGCATGATTGTCATATTCGCCATGATGCATTCATGAGCATGGTTCATGCTTCTTGCATGTTAGTTAAAATTTGTGTTTTGGATGGCTATGGACACCTTGAAATTCGCCATGCTCATATATGTATATATATGTTTGCACATGATGTTTTGGTTATGAAGGAAGTGATGAATAAGTTTGTTTAAGGAAGAAGACGTTGAAGAATAATTGTGAAATTGTAAGCACATTCAGCCTAGCACACATATGAGTGCTTGATGCTATATTGTAAGTTTTGAGCTACAATATGCAAAGCATTAACTAGTAAAATGCATGCTGTTTTGTGTGGTATTAAGTGCATAATTGGCCTCAACATGGACAAGTATATTCGGCCTTGGGTAGCCTATTGAAGGCCTTAGCTTTTCCTTGATGCTCGAATAAATTGTATTGAATTGCTTGATGTAGTATAAAATGTGCATGACCATTGTGTATTCAAGCTAAAGGGTGGCCATATGACCATTTAAATTCCTTGTCATATTCGCCATAAGCTAGCACAATGAGGTTTTGATAAATTGAATTTGTTTGAATTAGCTCAAGAGCTAAGAGGGCCACAATTGGACAAGGGAAGGAAAAGTAATCGAATAGCCGTAAAAGCCGTTCGACAACATCTCGAGGTAAGTCCTCAAGAAGTGACCTTACTTGAATTATGTGGAATGAAATATGGATGTATTGATTATTGATTTATGTGTGTATGAGTATTGAATGATACCCGGCTAAGTCCCAAGGCGATTATGTTAGTGATTATAATTGTGTTTGAGCCTTAGTAACGAAAATAAATATGTATGTCCAATGATTATTGATGTATGTGTGCATGAGAAATTGAATGATATCCGGGCTAAGCCAGAAGACAATTATGCTGGAAATTATAACCGGTTAAGACCAAGGCAATTGTGCTAGTGGCTACATCGGGCTAAGACCCAAAGGCATTCGTGCGAAGTCATTCTATCCGGGCTAAGACCAAGGCATTTGTGCAAATCGTGATATCCGGGTTAAGTCCGTGAGGCCTTGGTGCGGGTTACCATAACGGGCTATGTCCCGAAGGCGATTGATCGAGTAGCGACATCCGGTTAAACTCCGAAGGTATGTGATTTGAAAATTATAAGCTTGCTGGAAAATTTCAGCTAATGCACTTGTGAAATTTCCCAATGACAAGGTAAGTGCGGTGTGTGCTTTGCTGCGCTAGGAGTAAGAGCGTGTGAATATCCGCTCCTATGATGGAACGAGTTATCGGCCTTAATGAAGCCGTTATTTGTGTATGAACATAAGAGTTGGGATGGTGAAGTAAGTATGATTATGTGAATGTGCATTAATGAAATGATGCATTTAACTATGTGAATGTATTGCTGTAATTAGAGTTGATTATATTCCTTGAGACTTACTAAGCATAAAAATGCTTACTCATTGCTTTGGCTCTCGGTTTTCTAGATTTCGCTCGATAGCAATCGGATTCGGGATCGTTGAAGTCGAAGTCATCCACACTATCAAGCCCCCATTTTGGTATAAATTCTTGGTTGAACTTGAAATGGCATGTATAGGACTACCCTTGTTGGTTTAAAATGTTATGATGTATATGTGTACGGCCATGCGAAAATGGCTCGTAATAGTGAAGTATCAACTTAGACTAATTGTGGTTTGTATGTATATATTTGGTGTCATGATGTGGCTATGGCTTGGAAATGGGAATGTTGGTCATATGATCAGCCATTGGCATGGTTAAAATGATCATATATGAACCTATGTATGGCAAGACTAGTTGGTTCATGGAGACTACCAAATAGGTAAGACCTACCTTAAAAACAGATGCTGCCAGCTGCAGTGACGTGAATATGAAAAATCACCAAAATTCGTAGGAATGGAATTAAATAGTGAATAAGCTATGTAAATTAACCTTGATGAGTCTATTTTCATATGGAAGAAACGAAATGGTCATAGGAGTTACATGTTAAGAGATATTAAAGCTATTGTGAGACAGGGCCAGAACGGTTTCTGGGTTCCCTGTCGCAACTTTAAAAATTTACTATAAATTATCCAAAAATAATTAGGAGACATACCTTATATGGAAAGATTCCATTTTGAGTCTAGTTTCATTAGAAACAAACGGTACCAGCATTAAAGCCTTGTACAGAGAGATATTTAAGTTATACCACGCGAAGGTCAGAGCAGTCGATCCCTGTAACATGGGTGACTTTAACTAATAAACTGTACCAATTGGCCCGACGAAAAATTCTAGAAATAAATCCATGGATGGATATATGAGTCTAAATTCAGGGAAAATTTACGAAACCAGTTTCCGAGTTTTGAAACTCGAGATATGATTTTTAAGGCGACAGTGATGCAGTTTTCCAGCCTGACTGGAAATGTCAAATGGATGGGCAAAACAAGTGAACTTGGCTTGTTAACCCCTCGTGTCCGACACGGCGATGGTCTCGGGTTCGGGTGTTACAATTTTATTGGTATCAGAGCCACGGTTTAGTCGATTCTAGGACTACCGTGAGGTGTTTGGGGTCTAGCTATACATGCCATTAAAAGATGAATCGATAGTGTGGTGATTTACGACAATTTGACTTTGAGTTTGTTTATAGCAATGGATCCCGATCCCAACCGAGCAATAGCTGATGATGTGGAGAGTGTGGCGCTGCTCCGTACAAGGGACAGCGCCGACGGACTCTCAACCTATGGCCAGCAATCCAAATGATGAGGCTAGGCAAGCCTTTTATAGTGTGATGAAGCGAATGGTTTAATCAATACATTCGAACTAACACTACTGTCCCACAACCTCCATTCCCGACAAATGCAACCCCAAGACCTACAATACCTCCGTGAATCTGACCAAATAAGGTCAAGTAAGCCCCCATCGATAGGATTCGAAAACATGGGGCCACTGAATTTAAAGCTACGGATGATGATGATGCCGAACGAGCTGAATTTTGGTTAGATAACACTATCCGGTGCTTGATGAGCTATCCTGTACACCCGATGAGTGCTTAAAGTGTACCATCTCCTTGTTACGCGAGTCCGCCTACTATTGGTGGAGTACTCGACTGTGGTGCCTAGAGAGCAAGTGACTTGGGAATTCTTTCAAACCGAGTTCAAAAAGTATATCATCGAGATTCATCGACCAAAAGCGGAGGGAATTCCTTGATCTTAAGCAAGGTTCGATGTCGATTCGATCACTGAACGAAAATTTGTGAGGCTTAGCAGATGCACGCGAGAATGCATTTCGTCCAAGTCGTTGTGTAAACGCTCGAGGATGGGCTGAATGATGATATAAGGATGTTTGTTGGCATCCTCGAGATACGAGAGTTCGTAGTACTTGTTGAGCGAGCTTGTAAAGTCAAGAGCTTAGAAAGGAGAAACAAAAAGTGATGTGGGAACCGGAGAATTCGAAGAGGTCCTCGGAAAGTCTCTTCAACAAGCATCGAAGAGATTTCGAGATGATGCGAGCCGGTCTAGAGGCGTTTGGGCTTTTCTAGACGAGGACGCGATCGACCCCGTGACCACACGAGTCACTTGATCGCCGATGGTGGAAATGATCGCCGAGAGAGGCGGAGTGTCCACATTGTGGCAAATGGCATTCGGGGAGCTGTTGGTTTCGTGATCGCTCTGCTATAAGTGTGGATCGGCCGACCACTTTATGAAGGATTGCCCGAGGATTGTTGAGCAGAATGTGAGTCGAGTGGAAACCCGGTGCTACCATCGCCGAGGTAGGCCACCTAGAAATATGGGCAATGTCGGTGGCGGTCGAGAGGATCTAGAGATGCTACCATCGATCCGAGGCTCGTGCTCTGCTAGGACTTATGCCATCGCGCACGCCGAGGATGCCTCTCCGGATGTTATTACCGGTACTTTCACTCTTTTCAATAAAAATGTGATTGCTTTGATTGACCTGGTTCTACTCATTCATATATATGTGAAACCTTAGCATCCGAAGAAGACTTTGCCCATTGAGTCTCTCGAGTTTGTAATTCGGTGTCAAACCCTTGGGTCATTACGTGCTTGTCAACAAAGTGTGCAAGAAAAGTCCCTAGTGTTCCGAGGTTCTTGTTTTCCCGGACTTGATACTTTTTCCGCTCGATGAGTTCGACGTTATTCTTGGTTTGGATTGGTTGACCATGCACGATGCGGTTGTAAATTGCAAGAGCAAGACTATCGATTTGAGGTGCGTGAATAATGAAATAATTCGGGTTGAGTCTACGGACTTAAAGGGTTGCCACCGTAATATCGCCGATGTTGGCCCGAAATATGTAAGAAAAGGGTGCGAAGCGTACCTTGCGTCGACGCGTTTCGATGACAAGGAATCGTAAAAGAAACCCGAATCTGTGCGTGGTTTGTGAATACCGGGATGTTTTCCCAAGAATTGCGGGTTTACCACCTGTTCGGGAAATAGAATTTGGCATCGAATTGGTACCTGGTACCACTCCAATTTCGATAGCTCCGTATCGTATGGCACCAACGGAATTAAAGGAGTTGGAAGCTCAGTTGCAAGAATTGGTGGATAGAGGTTTTGCTCGCCCGAGTTTTTCGCCTTGGGGTGCGGCCGGTGTTGTTCGTGAAAAGAAGGATGGAACCATGCGGCTGTGCATCGATTATCGTCAGCTTAATAAAGCGACAATAAAGAACAAATATCCGTTGCCACGTATCGATGACTTGTTCGATCAACTAAAGGGAGCCTCAGTGTTCTCGAAAATAGATTTGAGATCGGGCTATTATCAATTGCGAATCCGAGATTCGGACGTACCCAAGACTGCCTTCAGAACGAGATATGGTCACTATGAGTTCCTAGTGATGCCGTTTGGGTTCACTAATGCCCCTGCGGTATTTATGGATTTAATGAATCGGATCTTTAGACTAGATTTGGATCGATTCGTAGTCGTGTTCATTGATGACATCTTGGTCTATTCAAGAAATGAGACCGAACATCTTTGAACACCGCGGTTAGTCTGCAAATTTTACGGGATAAGCAATTATATGCTAAGTTCAACAAGTGTGAGTTCGGTTAGAGAGGTTAGCTTCTTGGGTCATGTGGTATCTCGTGATCGAGTATTCGAGTCGACCGAATAAAATTTCAGCCATACTTAATTGGAAGCCTCAGAAATATTTCGAGGTTCGGAGCTTTTTGGGGCTTGCTTAGGTTATTACCGACGATTTGTAAAAGGCTTCTCAACGATAGCCACCGATGACGGCTACTCCAAAAGGATGTTAAGTTCGAATGGACGGAGAAATGCCAAAAAGTTTCGATCAACTGAAAACTTATTTGATCTGAAGCCCCAATTCTAGTGCAACCCGAGTCCGCAAAGAGTTTGTCATCTATAGCGACGCTCTCTACTTGGGTTAGGTTGCGATTAATGCAAGAAGGTCGAGTTGTGGCCTATGCGCCGAGGCAATTAAAGCCACATGAGAAAAATTATCCGACTCATGATCTCGAATTGGCCGCCATCGTATTCGCCTTAAAGATTTGGCGACATTACTTATTTGGTGAAAGGTGCCATGTATACTCGGATCATAAAAGTCTCAAATATTTGATGATCCAAAGAGACTTAAATCTGCGACAAAGACGTTGGCTCGAGCTGTTAAAGGATTACGAGCTGGTCATTAACTATCGCCGGGAAAGGCGAATGTGGTTGCGGATGCCTTGAGTCGTAAATCATTATTCGCTTCTGCGATGAACGTGCACTTGTCTGCTCGATCCGATAGTGTGTTAGTAGCTGAATTGAAAGCCAAACCACTATTGATACATCGATTCGAGAAGCTCGTAAAGTCGACGACGAGTTGGTCGCAAAATGGGCCGAGTGTGTTAGAACAAGGATTGAGTTTCAAATCGATGATGACTATTGTTTGAGGTTCAAAAGTCATCTGTGTGTTCCAAAGAATTCGGAACTCATTTCGATAATTCTGAATGAAGCCCATTGTAGCCGAATGGCAATCCACCCGGGGAGTACGAAGATGTACAATGATTTGAAACGTCGGTTTTGGTGGCATGGTATGAAGCGAGACATCTCCGACTTTGTTTGAGATGTTTAATATGTCAACAAGTGAAAGCGGAACATCGGTGCCTTGAGGATTACTTGACCAATCATGATACCCGAGTGGAAATGGGATCGAGTCACAATGGACTTTGTATCCGGACCGCCATTGTCGCAAGTAAGAAGGATGCGGTTTGGGTCGTGGTAGATCGATTGACTAAGTCGGCCCACTTTGTCCCCGTGACGCACGGATTTTTCAATTGACAAATTAGCGTAATTACGCGTTTCTCGAGTTGTGAGATTACACGGGTGCCTATTTCCATCGTGTCGGATAGAGATCCGAGATTTACCTCGCGATTTTGGAAAAAGTTGCAAGAAGCTTTGGGTACCAAGTTGCATTTCAGACCGCCTTTCACCCCAAACCGATGGTCAATCCGAGCGGATAATTCAGATACTTGAGGATATGTTAAGATGTTGCGTCCTCGAGTTTAGTGGTTCATGGGAGCGGTATTTGCCGTTGATTGAATTCGCTTACAACAAAACTTTCAATCAAGTATTAAGATGGCACCTACGAGGCCTTGTACGGTCGTAAATGCCGTACACCATTGTTTTGACCGAGCTCGGTGAAAGCAAGATTTTCGGGTGGATTTGATTAGGGATCTTGAAGCGAAAGTGAAAGTAATCCGTGAAAGTCGAAGATAGCCTCCGATCGTCAAGTCGTGACGCGGATCTGAAGCGTAAGGATATCGAGTATCGTGGGTGATAAAGTGTTTCTCAAGGTATCGCCTTGGAAAAAGATACTCGTGTTCTACCGTAAGGGCAAGTTGAGCCCGAGGTTCATTGGGCCATATGAGATATCGAGCGAGTCGGTCCGGTGGCATATCGCTTGATTTTGCCCCCGAACTCAAAAGGTTCACGATGTCTTTCACGCTTCGATGCTTGACGCTATAGATCCGATCCATCGCACGTGATTAGTCCATCGAAATTGAAATTCAAGCTAATATGAGTTATGAGGAAGAACCGATTCGTATCCTATCACGAGAAGTGAAAGAGTTGCGAAACAAGCGGGTTCCGCTAGTGAAAGTGTTATGGCTCAAGCACGGGATAGAAGAAGCTACTTGGGAGACCGAGAATTCTATGAAAGAGCGATATCCAAACCTATTTACCAGTAAGATTTTCGGGGACGAAAATTTCTTAACTGGGGGAGAGTTGTGACAGCCCAAAATAGACCCTAGTAGGAAGGTGGTATCGGGACCACAAAACCGAGGCATAAAAATAATTAAAAATTTATTTTGATGCCTATAATATGTGTGTGCTCATGTATGACATTTTATGATGATTGATTTAGTGTTATAAGGGTGAATTCCACAAGAAAGGACTTAGTAATGAACTTTGAAAGTATGATAGGAAATGTGTGATGACTAATTAAAGCATGCATGCAAAATAATGGACTTGCATGTCAAATTCCCCTTTTATAGGTGGTGGCGGCCATGACAAGGAGGATGGGCTAAACATGTCATGAAACATGTTTTGTTGGTGCATTAGGGTGAAATAATAAACAAAGGTGTATGGGTGATAAAAAATGAAAAAAAATGTGTGTGAGTGTGGTAATCCCCCATTGCCGTGAGTTGTAGAGAAGGAAAGAAAAAATTTTGTTCATCCTTTCTTTGAGCCAAAACTAAGGAAGAAGGAGGATTTTTGCTTCATGCTTGGTTTGGAAGAGATCTAGAAGGAGATTTGGCTAAGTTTGCATCAAGATTAAGGTATGTATGAGGTTGTGTTAGGAGTTTCATGCATGTTTTGGTTGCTAACTTGATGTGCATGTTAGCCATGGCTCAAATCTTTGTTAAGCCATGGAAATGGTATTTGGCCAAAGTTGTTATGGTGATAAAGCCATTGCATGCTAAGTGTGAAGCTTGATGATGATGCATGCAATGATGGATTGTCTACTCTTGAGTAAGATTTTGAGCTTTCTTTTTGTTTTATCATGATTGAAGTTGAAAAGGAGCATGATTGTCATATTCGGCCATGATGCATTCATGAGCATGGTTCATGCTTCTTGCATGTTAGTTAAAATTTGTGTTTTGGATGGCTATGGACACCTTGAAATTCGGCCATACTCATATATGTATATATATGTTTGCACATGATGTTTTGGTTATGAAGGAAGTGATGAATAAGTTTGTTTAAGGAAGAAGACGTTGAAGAATAATTGTGAAATTGTAAGCACATTCGGCCTAGCACACATATGAGTGCTTGATGCTATATTGTAAGTTTTGAGCTACAATATGCAAAGCATTAACTAGTAAAATGCATGCTGTTTTTGTGTGGTATTAAGTGCATAATTGGCCTCAACATGGACAAGTATATTCGGCCTTGGGTAGCCTATTGAAGGCCTTAGCTTTTCCTTGATGCTCGAATAAATTGTATTGAATTGCTTGATGTAGTATAAAATGTGCATGACCATTGTGTATTCAAGCTAAAGGGTGGCCATATGACCATTTAAATTCCTTGTCATATTCGCCATAAGCTAGCACAATGAGGTTTTGATAAATTGAATTTGTTTGAATTAGCTCAAGAGCTAAGAGGGCCACAATTGGACAAGGGGAAGGAAAAAGTAATCGAATAGCCGTAAAAGCCGTTCGACAACATCCGAGGTAAGTCCTCAAGAAGTGACCTTACTTGAATTATGTGGAATGAAATATGGATGTATTGATTATTGATTTATGTGTGTATGAGTATTGAATGATACCGGGCTAAGTCCCAAGGCGATTATGTTAGTGATTATAATTGTGTTTGAGCCTTAGTAACGAAAATAAATATGTATGTCCAATGATTATTGATGTATGTGTGCATGAGAAATTGAATGATATCCGGGCTAAGCCTCAAGACAATTATGCTGGAAATTATAACCGGTTAAGACCAAGGCAATTGTGCTAGTGGCTACATCCGGGCTAAGACCGAAGGCATTCGTGCGAGTCATTCTATCCGGCTAAGACCAAGGCATTTGTGCAAATCGTGATATCCGGGTTAAGTCCCGTGAGGCCTTGGTGCGGGTTACCATAACCGGGCTATGTCCCAAGGCGATTGATCGAGTAGCGACATCCGGTTAAACTCAAGGTATGTGATTTGAAAATTATAAGCTTGCTGGAAAATTTCAGCTAATGCACTTGTGAAATTTCCCAATGACAAGGTAAGTGCGGTGTGTGCTTTGCGCTAGGAGTAAGAGCGTGTGAATATCCGCTCCTATGATGGAACGAGTTATCGGCCTTAATGAAGCCGTTATTTGTGTATGAACATAAGAGTTGGGATGGTGAAGTAAGTATGATTATGTGAATGTGCATTAATGAAATGATGCATTTAACTATGTGAATGTATTGCTGTAATTAGAGTTGATTATATTCCTTGAGACTTACTAAGCATAAAATGCTTACTCATTGCTTTGGCTCTCGGTTTTCTAGATTTCGCTCGATAGCAATCGGATTCGGGATCGTTGAAGTCGAAGTCATCCACACTATCAAGCCCCCATTTTGGTATAAATTCTTGGTTGAACTTGAAATGGCATGTATAGGACTACCCTTGTTGGTTTAAAAATGTTATGATGTATATGTGTGCGGCCATGCGAAAATGGCTCGTAATAGTGAAGTATCAACTTAGACTAATTGTGGTTTGTATGTATATATTTGGTGTCATGATGTGGCTATGGCTTGGAAATGGGAATGTTGGTCATATGATCAGCCATTGGCATGGTTAAAATGATCATATATGAACCTATGTATGGCAAGACTAGTTGGTTCATGGAGACTACCAAATAGGTAAGACCTACCTTAAAAACAGATGCTGCCAGCTGCAGTGACGTGAATGTGAAAAATCACCAAAATTCATAGGAATGGAATTAAATAGTGAATAAGCTATGTAAATGAACCTTGATGAGTCTATTTTCATATGGAAGAAACGAAATGGTCATAGGAGTTACATGTTAAGAGATATTAAAGCTATTGTGAGACAGGGCCAGAACGGTTTCTGGGTTCCCTGTCGCAACTTTAAAAATTTACTATAAATTATCCAAAAATAATTAGGAGACATACCTTATATGTACAGATTCCATTTTGAGTCTAGTTTCATTAGAAACAAACGGCACCAGCATTAAAGCCCTGTACAGAGATATATTCAAGTTATACCGCGCGAAGGTCAGAGCAGTCGATCCCTGTAACATGGGTGACTTTAACTAATAAACTGTACCAATTGGCCCAACCAAAAATTCTAGAAATAAATCCATGGATGGATATATGAGTGTAAATTCAGGGAAAATTTACAAAACCAGTTTCCGAGTTTTGAAACTCGAGATATGATTTTTAAGGCGACAGTGACGCAGTTTTCCAGCCTGACTGGAAATGTCAAATGGATGGGCAAAACAAGTGAACTTGGCTTGTTAACCCCTCGTGTTCGACACCGGCGATGGTCTCGGGTTCGGGGTGTTACATAATTATCTCTGGTTAATTTATAATGAATTTCCAAAGTCGGAATAGGGGACCCAGAAACCGTTCTTGCCCTGTTTCACGAGAACTTTAATATCTCTTAAGATATAACTCATATGACCATTTCGTTTCTTCCATATGAAAGTAGATTCATCAAGGTTCATTTACATAATTTATTCACTATTTAATTCCATTCCTACAATTTTTAGTGATTTTTCAAATCCACACTACTGCTGCTGTCAGCATCTGTTTTCAAGGTAAACTTTACCTATTTCGTGGTTTCCATGGACCAACTAGAGTTTTGTCATACATAGGTCCACATATAATCATATTTAGCCATTCCAATGGCTGATCATTTGCCCAACACTTCCATTCCAGTCCATAGTCACATCATGAAACCATACATATATACATAAACACAAATGGTCTAATGCCATACTCCACTTTTACGAGCCATTTTCGCATGGCTGTACACACATACATCACAAAACGTACTTGAAAAACAGCAAAGGGTAGTCCTATACATGCCATATCCAGAGTTCAACTAAAAGAGTACCAAAAGGGCTTTGATAGTGTGGATGACTTCGACTTCGATGATCCCGACTCTGATAGCTAACGAGCAAAATCTATAAAATAGAGAGCCAAAGCAACGGGGTAAGCAATTTAATGCTTAGTAAGTTTCAAGCAATGAAATCGGCTTTGACTAAAGTATTACGTTCACATAGCTAAATGAATCACTTTATTAATACACATTCTCATAATCATACTTACTTTACACTTCATCAACATATGCACACACAAGGTATCAACCTATCTAAGAGCCGAAAGTTCGTTAGTCGATTGAACGAACACTATTTCAAACGAATCGACTTTTCCGATGCACATGTAAACATACCTTATCGTATGGGTTTTTCGCGTATTAATTGAATTTATTACAGCACCAAAACGCTCACCTTCAAACCGAGTTTCTTGAATTTAGCGGATATAACCACAAGCACAATTGCCTTGGTCTTAACCCGGATTTGGGAACTTGCACAAATGCCTTGGTCTTAGCCCGGATATAACAACTTCATACGAATGCCTTTGGTCTTAGCCCGGATATAACAACTAACACGAATGCCTTGGTCTTAGCCCGGATATAATCACTAGCATAAATGCCTTGGGACTTAGCCCGGTATCATTCAAATGCTCATGTACACATATATCAATAATCACGACACATCCATATTTCATTTTCGTTACTAAGGCTCAAACACAAAACATTTATCCAACCTTTCCAATTTCGGCTCAATAGCCACACACAAAGAGCATGATTTCAATTGACTTTACAACGTAGTCCCTACGCACATTCGGCTATCCGCAGTAATATGACAAATCATTTCAATATAATTCAAGTAGGGTCATTACTTGAAGACTTACCTCAGATGTTGTCGAACAATTCCGATGGCTATTCGACCACTTTTTCCTTCCCTTTATCGGATTTAGTCCCCCTTTGCTCTTGAGCTTAATTTAACAAATAAATTGATTTAATCATTTGAGCATCGACAAGAGGAATTCAAGGTACTTAGCCCACATATATTCATTAGACATTGAAGTCACATATGTACGGAATTCATGAATTAAACTCAACACATTAGTTAGTACTCTCCTTAGCCGAATTTTCTAAGTCAAGATAAAGCCTTCAACATGCTTACTCATGGCCGAACAACACATCAACCTAGGTACTCATTCATGTGGCCGATTATGCATGTTGGTGTTGAGGCCAATTACATGTTTAATACCACACATGAATGACATACATTTTACTAACTAATGCATTACATATTGTAGCTCAATACACATCTATCATTCACTTCATAACCGAAACATCATCACAAGTAAATATACACCTTGAGATAGTATATATGTCATACCAATACATCATGTGCAAACATATATACATATAGGTGCAAGGGCCGAATCTCAAGTTGATTATAATCAAATATAAACATATATCCAAAACACAAATCTTACCTACCATGCAATAAGCATAAATCATTCTTACGGATATACCATGGCCGAATACATCACAACACCATATCATTTCGATTTTGGTCATGGTTAAACAAAGAACTTAATGTCTCACTCCAAAATGCTAAAAAGAAGGTCCAAGAGCCATCAATCCACCATCACATGTATCATTAGCAAGCTTCATATTTAACATGCAATGGCATCAACACAAAATCCACCTTGGCGAATATCATCCCCATGACATAGCAAAGTTTTGAACCATGGACTAATTAGAACTCAAGCTAGTAACTAAAAACATGCATGAATCTCATGGAACACCATCAAACATACCTTAACTTAGATGCAAATATGGCGAATATCTTCAACCTTTCTCCTTTCAAACCGCCAAGAAGAACCAAAGGATGAAGCTTTTCTTTTCTCTTTTTTCTTCCTAGTTTTGGCTCAAAGAAAGGATGAACAATTTTTTTTCTTTTCTTCAACTCACGGCAATGGGGGATCACACCTTCTTTCTTCTTTTTTTTTCATTTTTTATTCCTCACCTTAGTTTAATGTTTCCTCCCATATTGTACCAACAAAACATGTCTATGACATGTTTTGCCCATCCTCCCTTGTCATGGCCGCCACCACTTATAAAAAGAGGTATTTGACATGCAAAACCATTGTTTTGCATGCATGCTTCAATTAGTCATCACACATTTCCTATCCTACTTTCAAAGTTTACTACTAGGTCCTTTTAGTGAAATTCACATTTATAACCCTAAATCAAATCATCAAAATGTCACACACAATTAACACATATCATAGGCATCAAAATGAATATTAAATTATTTTTATGCCTCGGTTTTGTGGTCCCGAAATCACATTCCGACTAGGGTCGTTTTAAGGCTGTCACAACTCTCCCCCACTTAAGAAATTTTCGTCCTCGAAAATCTTACCGGTAAATAAGTTTGGGCATCGCTCTTTCATAGAGTCCTCGGGTTCCCAAGTAGCTTCTTCTATCCCATGTTTGAGCCATAACACTTTCACTAGCGGAACCCTTTTGTTTCGGAACTCTCACTTCACGTGCTAAGATACGAATCGGTTCTTCTTCATAACTCATATTGGCTTGAATTTCAACCTCTGATGGTCTAACTACGTGCGATGGATCAGATCTATAGCGTCGAAGCATCGAAACATGAAAGACGTCGTGAATCTTTTCGAGTTCAGGGGGCAAAATCAAACGATATGCAACTGGACCGACTCGTTCGGATACTTCATATGGCCCGATGAACCTTGGACTCAATTTGCCCTTACTCTCAAATCTGAGTATCTTTTTCCAAGGTGAAACCTTAAGAAACACTTTGTCTCCCACCTGATACTCAATATCTTTTCGTTTCAGATCCGCGTACGACTTCTGGCGATCTGTGGCTGCCTTCAGACTTTCACGGATTACTTTTACTTTCTGCTCAGCATTTTTAATCAAATCAACTCCGAAAATTTTACTTTCACCGATTTCGGTCCAAAACAATGGTGTACGGCATTTACGCCCGTACAAGGCCTCGTAAGGTGCCATCTTAATACTTGATTGAAAACTATTGTTGTAAGCGAATTCAATCAAGGGTAAATACCGTTCCCATGAACCACTAAACTCGAGGATGCAACATCTCAACATATCCTCAAGTATCTGAATTATCCGCTCAGATTGACCATCGGTTTGGGGGTGAAAGGTGTGACAGCCTTAAAACGACCCTAGTCGAAATGTGGTTTCGGGACCACAAAACCAAGGCATAAAAATAATTTAATATTTATTTTATTGCCTATAATGTGTTAACTCATGTGTGATATTTTTATGCTTTGATTTAGAATTATAGATGTGAATTTCACTAGAAAGGACCTAGTAATAAACTTTGAAAGTATGAGGGAAATGTGTGATGACTAATTAAAGGATGCATGCAAAACAATGGACTTGCATGTCAAATTTCCCCATAGCTAGTGGCCGGCCATGACAAGGATTTATGGGCAAAAATCATGTCATGAAACATGTTTGGTAAATGGGTTATGATGGAAAGAATAAAATAAGGGTATGGAATAAACAATTAATGTTAGTAGATGAGAAACAAAAAAAAAAGTGTCCATCTTCCTCCATAGCTTGGCCGAATGTCCTAAAGGAAGAAAGAAAAATTTTGTTCATCTCTTTTCACTCTCTTGTTGGCCGAAAATACTAAGGTTAAGGAAGGAGTTTTGCTTCATACTTGGTTTGGAAGAGGATTAGGAAGAGGTTGGCTAAACTTGCATCAAGATTAAGGTATGTTTGAGGTTCATGCATGTTTTAGTTGCTAGCTTAATGTTCTTGTTAGCCCATGGTTCAAATCCTTGTTATGTCATGGGAATGAAATTCGCCAAAGTGAATGTGGTGTTAATGCCATTGCATGTTAAATAACAAGCTTGAAAGTGATACATGTGATGGAGGATTGAAGATTCTTAGATTTTCTTTTAGCATTTTTTGAATGAGATACTAAGTTCTTTGTTTCACCATGACCAAATTGAAATGGTGTGGTGTTGTGGTATTCGGCCATGATATATCCATAAGTATAATTCATGCATGTTGCATGGTAAGTAAGATTTAAGCTTTGGAAATGTGTATATATTTGGATATAAGCCACTTGAGAATTCGGCCCTTGCACCTACATGAATATATGTTTGCACATGATGGATTGGTATGACATATATACTAATTCAAAGTGTATATTTGCTTGTGATGATGTGTTGATTATGAAGTAAATAAGAGATGTGCAATGAATTACGATATGTAATGTGTTAGTAGTAAAATGTATGCTGTTTTTTTTTTTTGTGTGGTATTAAGTGTATATTCGGCCACATGAGGGTAATTAGTGTGCATGCATTCGGTTTGAGGCAAGCATATTGATGCCTATTCTTGGCTTAGAAAATTCGCTAAGAGGAATATTAACTAATGTGTTGAGTTCGATTTATGATTTCGTACATATACAACTTTGATGCCTAATGTATATAAGGGCCAAGTACTTTGAACTTCACGTTGATGTTTGAATGTATTGAATTGCTTGTTGTGATGTAAAATGTGCATGACCATTGTGTATTTGAGCTAAAGGATGGCCATATGACCATTTACACTCCTTGTCATATTCGCCATAAGCTATCATGATGAGATTTTAATAAGTTAAATTTGTGTAAATTAGCTCAAGAGCAAAGGGAGCTAAATCCGATAAAGGGAAGGAAAAGTAGTTGAATAGCCGTCGAAATCGCTCGACAACATCCAAGGTAAGTCTTCGAGTGATGACCCTACTTGAATTATATCAAAATTATGCTCCTTGTTTGTGTGGCCATTGAGCCGAAATAGTAAAGGTTGATAGATATTTTGTGTTAGAGCTTTAGTGTGAAAATGAACTATGGACGTGTCTTGAATATTGATATATATGTAAGTGAACATTGGAAATATATCCTGCTAAGACCCAAGGCATTCGTATTGAGTTGATATATCCGGGCTAAGACCAAGGCATTCGTGCGAGTTGATATATCCGGGCTAAGACCAAGGCATTCGTATGAAGTTGATATATCAGGGCTAAGACCAAGGCCTTTGTGCAAGTCACCAAATCCGGGTTATGACCAAGGCAATCGTCTTGAGTCGCTATATCCGGTTAAATCCCGAAAGTATGTGATTCGAAGTGAGCAATCTTGCTGTGAAAATTTCAGCTTATACACTTGTGAAAATTCCAGCAATGAGGTATGTTTGTATGTGCTTGTACTAATTGAATTCTTACAAGTAAGTATCGCTAAGTTGATAAACGAGCTACCGGCCTTGGGCTAAGTTGTTCTTTTGTGTATGAACATAAGGGTCGGTGATGTGAAATAAGTATGAGTATGGGAATGTGAATTAGTAAAGTGGTTTAATTAGCCATGTGAATAAAATACCTTAGTCAAAGCTGATTTCATTGCTTGAGACTTACTAAGCATTAAAATGCTTACCCCGCTGCTTTGGCTCTCTGTTTTATAGGTTTCATTTCGTTAGCTATCGGATTCGGGATCAAAGAAGTCAAGTCATCCACACTATCGAAGCCCCATTTTGGTACAAATTTTGGTTGAACTTTGAAATGGCATGTATAGGACCATCCTTTGTTGAAGGTCATGTACCTTCCGGTTTGTGTAAACTTGGATAGCCATGCGAAAATGGCTTATATACGTTTTAGCATAGAACTATAATCGTTTGTATGTTGACCCTTATGAGGTATGGAATTATTTTGAAACGATTAGCCATTGGAATGGTTAATCATGATCACGCTTTGTGCTATGTATGTAAAAAGGGCCAATTGAATCATGGAAAGTATGAAATAGGTAAAGCCTACTAAAGGCAGATGCTGACAGCAGCAGTGACGTGGATGTGAAAAATCACTAAAAATAGTAGGAATGGTATTAAATAGCAAATAAATTATGTAAGTGGACCTTGATGAATCTACTTTCATATGGAAGAAACGAAATGGTCATATGAGTTATAAGTTAACAGATTTTAAAGTTCTTGTGAAATAGGGCCAGAACGGTTTCTGGATCCCCTGTTCCAACTTTGGAAAATCATTGTAAATTAACCAGAGATAATTAGGAGTCATTCCATATATGTGTAGATTCCTCTCTGAGTCTAGTTTCTATAGAAACAAACGGCATTAGTATTGAAGCCCTGTACAGGAGATATCCAATTCGTAACGCACAAAGGTCAGTGTAGTCGATCCCTACAACAGGCGAGACTTTAACTAATAAATTGTACTAATTGGCTCGACCAAAATTCTAGAAAAAATATGTAGATGGACATATGAGTCTAGTTTCAGGAAAAATTTACGGAACTGATTTTCGAGTTGTAAAACTCAAGTTATGAATTTTGGAGCGACTAGTACTCAGATTGGCAGCTTGTCTGAAAATTGTCAATAAGTGGGTTGAAGTCTGTTAACACCTCGCGTTCGACTCCGGCGACGGTCTCGGGTTCGGGGTGTTACAAAAGGCGGTGCTGAAATGCAACTTGGTACCCAAAGCTTCTTGCAATTTCTTCCAAAATCGTGAGGTGAATCTCGGATCTCTATCCGACACGATAGAAATAGGTACCCCGTGTAATCTCACGATCTGAGAAACATACAATTCAGCTAATTTATCCATTGAAAAATCCGTGCGTACGGGGATAAAGTGAGCCGACTTAGTCAATCTATCAACAACGACCCAAATCGCATCTTTCTTACTTGCCGACACTGGCAACCCAGATACAAAATCCATCGTTACTCGATCCCATTTCCATTCAGGTATCATGATCGGTTGGAGTAAACCTGTAGGCACTTGATGTTCCGCCTTCACTTGCTGACATATTAAACACTTCGAAACAAAATCAGAAATGTCTCGTTTCATACCATACCACCAAAACTGACGTATTAGGTCATTGTACATTTTCGTACTCCCCGGGTGGACTGACATTCGGCTACAATGAGCTTCGTTCAGAATTATCGAAATAAGTTCTGAATTTCTTGGAATACACAAATGATTTCTGAACCTCAAACAATCGTTATCATCAACTTGAAACTCTGATTCCACATTCGGAACACATTCAGCCCGTCTTGCAACCAACTCATCGTCGACTTTCTAAGCTTCACGAATTTGATGAATCAATGATGGTTTGGCCTTTAATTCGGCTACTAACACATTGTCGTAGAATAGACAAGTGTACATTCATCGTCAGAAAGCAAACAAAGTGATTTCGCTTAAGGCGTCCGCAACCACATTAGCCTTTCGGGTGATAATCAATGACAAGCTCATAATCTTTTAACAACTCGAGCCAACATCTTTGTCGCAGATTTAAGTCTCTTTGAGTCATCAAATATTTGAGACTTTTGTGATCCGAATACACATGGCACTTCTCACCAAATAAGTAATGTCGCCATATTTTCAAGGCGAATACGATGGCAGCTAATTCGAGATCATGGGTCGGATAATTTTTCTCATGTGGCTTTAATTGTCTCGACGCATAGGCCACAACTCGACCTTCTTGCATCAACACGCAACCTAACCCAAGTAGGGAGGCGTCACTATAGATGACAAACTCTTTTCCTGATTCGGGCTGCACTAAAATTAGAGCTTCCGTTAAATAAGTTTTCAGTTGATAAAAACTTTTCTGACATTTTTCCGTCCATTCGAACTTAACATCTTTTTGAAGTAGCTTCGTCATGGGTATGGCTATCATCGAGAAACCTTTTACAAACCGTCGGTAGTAACCGGCAAGTCCTAAAAAGCTCCGAACCTTAGTAATATTTCTCGGAGGTTTCCAGTTAAGTATGGCTGAAATTTTGCTCGGGTCAACTCGAATACCCGATGCGGATACCACATGACCCAAGAAGCTAACCTCTCTTAACCAGAACTCACACTTGCTGAACTTAGCATATAACTGCTTATCCCGTAAAATTTGCAACACTAATCTCGGTGTTCAAGATGTTCGGTCTCATCTCTTGAATAGACCAAGATGTCATCAATGAACACAACTACGAACCGGTCCAAAATCGCTCAAGATCCGATTCATCAAATCCATAAATATCTGTAGGGCATTAGTGAGCCCGAACGGCATCACCAAGAACTCAGAGTGACCGTACCTCGCTCGAAAGCGGTTTTGGTACGTCCGAATCTCGAATCCAAGAATCGATAATAACCCGATCTCAAATCTATCTTTGAAAACACCGAGGCTCCTTTAGTTGATCAAACAAATCATCAATACGCTGTAACGGATATTTGTTCTTTATCGTCACTTTATTCGGTGACGATAGTCAATACACAACCTCATGGTTCCGTCCTTCTTTTCACAAACAATCTTGGTGCACCCCAAGGTGAGAAACTTGGTCGGCGAAACCTCTATCCGTCAATTCTTGCAACCGAGCTTTCAACTCCTTTAACTCGGTTGGTGCCATACGACACGGAGCTATCAAAATTGGCGTAGTCCGGTACAAGCTCAATACCAAACTCTATCTCCGAACAGTGGCAAACCGGTAATTCTTCGGAAAAACATCCGTATTCGCAAACCACCAAGCATGATTCGGTTTTATTTCTAACTCCTTATCATCAAGTACATACGCAAGGTATGCTTCGCACCCCTTCCTTACATATTTCTGGGCCAACATTGCTGATATTACAGCTGGCATCCCCTTTAAGTCCGTAGACTCGACTCGGATTATCTCGTTATTCGCGCACCTCAAATCAATAGTCTTGCTTTTGCAATTCACAATCGCATCGTGCATGGTCAACCAATCCAAACCAAGAATGACATCAAATTCATCGAACGGCAAAAGCATCAAGTCCGCCAAAAAACAGGAACCTCGAATTACTAGGGGCATTTCTTACACATTTTGTCAACAAGCACGTAACGACCCAAGGGATTTGACACCCGAATTACGAACTCAGTAGACTCAATAGGTAAAGTCTTACTGGATGCTAAGGTTTCGTATATATAAGAATGAGTAGAACCAGGGTCAATCAAAGCAATCACATTAGTATCAAAGAGAGTGAAAGTACCGGTAATAACATCTGGCGAGGAAGCATCCTCACGTGCGCGTATGGCATAAGCCCTAGCAGGAGCGCGAGCCTCATTTCTGGTCGTAGCATCTCTAGATCCTCTCTGACCACCACTAGCATTGCCCGTATTTCTAGATGGTCTACCTCGAGCAGTGGTAGCGCCCGATTTCCCACTCGATCTACATTCTATTCGAGACAACCTCGGGCAATCTTTAATGAAGTGGTCAACTGATCCGCACTTGTAACAGAGCGGTCATGAATCTACAACTTACGAATGCCATTTGCCACAATGTCGACACTCGCTCGTCTCGGCGTTCATTTCGAACACCGGCGATCAAGTGCCTCGTGTACCATTGTGGGGTCGATCACGATCTCGTCTAAAAGGCCGAAGTGCCTCTAGACCGCCCACATCATCACGAAATTTCTTCGATGCTGTTGAAGAGACTTTCCGAGGATCTTTACGAAACTCTCCAATTCCCACATCAACTTTTTGTTTTCTTTTCTAAGCTCTTGACTTTACAAGCTCGCTCGACAAGTACTACGAACTCTCGTATTTCAAGAATGCCAACGAACATTTTATATCTTCATTCAGCCCATCCTCAAGCGTTTACACATGATGACCTCGGACGAAACACATTCCCGGCGTATCTACTAAGTCTAACAAATTTTCGCTCAGAATCGATGAATCGACATAGAACCTTGCTTAAGCTCAAGAAATTCCTTCCGTTTTTGATCAACAAATCTCTGACTGATATACTTTTTCCGAAACTCAGTTTGGAAAAACTCCCAAGTTACTTGCTCTCGGGGCACAACAGAAGTCAGAGTACTCCACTAATAGTAGACAGAATCGCGTAGCAAGGAGATAGTACACTTTAGGCATTCATCGGGCGTACAAGATAGCTCATCGAGTACCCAGATAGTGTTGTCCAACCAAAATTCAGCTTGCTCGGCATCGTCGCTATCCGTAGCTTTAAATTCAGTAGCCCCATGTTTTCAGATTCTATCAACTGGGGGCTTATTTGACCTTATTTGGTTAGTTACCGGAGGTATTGTAGGTGCGGGGGTTGTATTAGTCGGGAATGGAGGTTGTGGAGCAGCCGTATTAGTTCGAATGTATTGGTTGAACCAATCATTCATCACGCTATAAAAAGCTTGCCTAGCCTCATCATTCGGATTGCTAGCAATAGGTTGAGAGTCCGCCGGCGCTGTCCTTTGTGCGAGAGCAGGCGCCACACTCTCCACATCATCAGCTATCGCTCGGTTGGGATCGGGATCCATTACTATAAATAAACACAAATTCAAATGTTAGAAATCACCACACTATCAATTAATCACATAATGGCATGTATAGCTAGACCCAAACGTATTACGGTAGTCCTAGAATCGACTAAACCGTAGCTCTGATACTAATAAAATTGTAACACCCCGTACCCGAGTCCGTTACCGGAGTCGAACACAAGGTGCACACAGACTTAATTATTCTCACAGTCCATTTAAAATTTTCCAGACAAGCTGGTTACTGCATCACTGTCGCCTTAAAAATCATATCTTGAGTTTCAAAGCTCGAAAATCAGTTTCGTAATTTTTACCTGAAATTAGACTCATATGTCCATCTACATATTTATTTCTAGAATTTTTGGTCGGGCCAATTAGTACAGTTTATTAGTTAAAGTCTCCCCTGTTACAGGGATCGACTACACTGACCTTCGCGCATTACGACTTGGATATCTCCCTCTACAGGGCTTAAATACTGATGCCGTTTGTTTCTATAGAAACTAGACTCAAAGAGGAATCTATAAATATATAGTATGACTCCTAATTATCTCTGGTTAATTTATAATGAATTTCCAAAGTCGGAACTGGGGACCCAGAAACCGTTCTGGCCCTGTTTCACGAGAACTTTAATATCTCTTAACATATAACTCATATGACCTTTTCGTTTTTTCCATGTGAAAGTAGATTCATCAAGGTTCATTTACATAATTTATTCACTATTTAATTCCATTCCTAAAATTTTTAGTGATTTTTCAAATCCACACCACTGCTGCTGTCAGCATCTGTTTTCAAGGTAAACTTTACCTATTTCGTGGTTTCCATGGACCAACTAGAGTTTTGTCATACATAGGTCCACATATAATCATATTTAGCCATTCCAATGGCTGATCATTTGCCCAACACTTCCATTCCAGTCCATAGTCACATCATGAAACCATACATATATACATAAACACAAATGGTCTAATGCCATACTCCACTTTTACGAGCCATTTTCGCATGGCTGTACACACATACATCACAAAACGTACTTGAAAAACAGTAAAGGGTAGTCCTATACATGCCATATCCAGAGTTCAACTAAAAGAGTACCAAAAGGGCTTTGATAGTGTGGGTGACTTCGACTTCGATGATCCCGACTCCGATAGCTAACGAGCAAAATCTATAAAACAGAGAGCCAGAGCAACGGGGTAAGCAATTTAATGCTTAGTAAGTTTCAAGCAATGAAATCGGCTTTGACTAAAGTATTACGTTCACATAGCTAAATGAATCACTTTATTAATACACATTCTCATAATCATACTTACTTCACACTTCATCAACATATACACACACAAGGTATCAACCTATCTAAGAGCCGAAAGTTCGTTAGTCGATTGAACGAACACTATTTCAAACGAATCGACTTTTCCGATGCACATGTAAACATACCTTATCGTATGGGTTTTTCGAGTTTATTAATTGAATTTATTACAGCACCAAAATGCTCACCTTCAAACCGAGTTTCTTCGGAATTTAGCTGGATATAACCACAAGCACAATTGCCTTCGGGTCTTAACCCGGATTTGGTAACTTGCACAAATGCCTTCGGGTCTTAGCCCGGATATAACAACTTCAGACGAATGCCTTGGTCTTAGCCCGGATATAACAACTCATACGAATGCCTTGGTCTTAGCCCGGATATAATCACTAGCATAAATGCCTTCGGGACTTAGCCCGGGTATCATTCAAATGCTCATGTACACATATATCAATAATCACGACACATCCATATTTCATTTTCATTACTAAGGCTCAAACACAAAACATTTATCCAACCTTTCCAATTTTGGCTCAATAGCCACACACAAAGAGCATGATTTCAATTGACTTTACAACATAGTCCCTACGCACATTCAGCTATCCGCCATAATATGACAAATCATTTCAATATAATTCAAGTAGGGTCATTACTCGAAGACTTACCTCGGATGTTGTCAAACAATTCCGATGGCTATTCGACCACTTTTTCCTTCCCTTTATCGGATTTAGTCCCCCTTTGCTCTTGAGCTTAATTTAACAAATAAATTGATTTAATCATTTGAGCATCGACAAGAGAAATTCAAGGTACTTAGCCCACATATATTCATTAGACATTGAAGTCACATATGTACGGAATTCATGAATTAAACTCAACACATTAGTTAGTACTCTCCTTAGCCGAATTTTCTAAGTCAAGATAAAGCCTTCAACATGCTTACTCATGGCCGAACAACACATCAACCTAGGTACTCATTCATGTGGCCGATTATGCATGTTGGTGTTGAGGCCAATTACATGTTTAATACCACACATGAATGACATACATTTTACTAACTAATGCATTACATATTGTAGCTCAATACACATCTATCATTCACTTCATAACCGAAACATCATCACAAGTAAATATACACCTTGAGATAGTATATATGTCATACCAATACATCATGTGCAAACATATATACATATAGGTGCAAGGGCCGAATCTCAAGTTGATTATAAACAAATATAAACATATATCCAAAACACAAATCTTACCTACCATGCAATAAGCATAAATCATTCTTATGGATATACCATAGCCGAATACATCACAACACCATATCATTTCGATTTTGGTCATGGTTAAACAAAGAACTTAATGTCTCACTCCAAAAATGCTAAAAAGAAGGTCCAAGAGCCATCAATCCACCATCACATGTATCATTAGCAAGCTTCATATTTAACATGCAATGGCATCAACACAAAATCCACCTTGGCCGAATATCATCCCCATGACATAGCAAAGTTTTGAACCATGGACTAATTAGAACTCAAGCTAGTAACTAAAAACATGCATGAATCTCATGGAACACCATCAAACATACCTTAACTTAGATGCAAATATGTCCGAATATCTTCAACCTTTCTCCTTTCAAACCGGCCAAGAAGAACCAAAGGATGAAGCTTTTCTTTTCTCTCTTTTTTTCTTCCTAGTTTTGGCTCAAAGAAAGGATGAACAAATTTTTTTTTTCTTTTTCTTCAACTCACGGCAATGGGGGGATCACACACCTTCTTTCTTTTTTTTTTTTTTTTCATTTCTTTATTCCTCACCTTAGTTTAATGTTTCCTCCCATATTGTACCAACAAAACATGTCTATGACATGTTTTGCCCATCCTCCCTTGTCATGGCCGGCCACCACTTATAAAAAGAGGGGTATTTGACATGCAAAACCATTGTTTTGCATGCATGCTTCAATTAGTCATCACACATTTCCCTATCCTACTTTCAAAGTTTACTACTAGGTCCTTTTTAGTGAAATTCCAATTTATAACCCTAAATCAAATCATCAAAAATGTCACACACGAATTAACACATATCATAGGCATCAAAATGAATATTAAATTATTTTTATGCCTCAGTTTTGTGGTCCTGAAACCACATTCCGACTAGGGTCGTTTTAAGGCTGTCACAAATGGGCATACTTATGTATATATATATATATATATATATATATATATACATAACTGAATGTGCACCAAAAATTTGATTCAACATCACCTACATACTCACTTTGATGGCCGAATATATATACATGTACAATGTCATCTATAACATCATCTAAACACCTAAATTCTTCTCATGCCCACTTGATCGACTTTTTTTTCCAATCTAGCATAGCTCTACCTCTATTTGTAATATCATATAAATCCCCATGTGACTACATTTCTTAAGTTTAACATCTTAATGCCCATTGTAGCCACTCCCATAATCTAAATCTAAAAATCGGCAACATCCCCTTTCAACTAAGTTAGCCGAACCCTCATCCTCTTCTTAGTCCTACATTCGGCACCTCCAACACCATGACTTAACAACTTCAACTTTCATGCTAACATAACAAGCAACTTAACACATCCATATAACTAACACGTTAATAGCATCAAGGTATCAACTAAAATTTTTAAGCTTCTTTGTCAAATCCCAACTCTCCAACAACCCCAAATCCAACCATGGGATAGATGGAATTCAAACTAACAACCAAAAATATACATGAATTTAAAGGAATAACTTCAACATACCTCAACCTAGATGCAATTATAATAGAATTTCTCCAAAGCTTTTCTCTCCTTCTTTACTTGGTTTTTCGGCTAAAGGATAGCAAGGATGAACACACTTTTTTTGTTCATTTTCTTATTATTAATCTTTATTTCTTCTCTATTTTAATTACTCACCAATATTAAATAATAAATAACATAACCTTGGAGGAATGAAGCCATGCTTGGCCGGCCACTCAACATAGTTTGGGGCATTTTGACATGCAAACCCAAATTCTCATATTTCAATACTATTTGGTCCTTACTTATTTACCTATCAAATATTCTAAGTCTCAACTAAATCCTTTCAAGCAAGATTCACATTCCTAAGATAAAAATTAAAACATCAAATTTTTATACAAGTACTACCACACATATAAGGTATGCAAATAAAATTTTAACTAAATTTTATGACTCAGTTTTGTGGTCCCGAAACCACATTCCGACTAGGGTCAAATTAGGGCTGTTACAGTGTGACTGGCCATGTGATCAAGTCAGTAGTCTCCTTAATTTTCACATGGCCTAGCACACAAGTGTGTCTTGTGGCTGTGTGGACAAGCCAGTATGTATGCCCTGTTTTGGCACGGCCTAGACACACGAGCGTGTCTAATGCCGTGTAAGGCATACTGTCTATTCACACGGGCGTGTGACTTTTATAACTTTGAAAAATGTTTAAATTTTGAAAAATTTTGCATGTGCTCGGTTTAGTCCTGACTTTTTTTAAAACGCATGTTTAAGGCCTCGTTGACCTATATAAGGGACTCTGTAATAATGTGTGACTATGATACTATGATGATTGAGAAATGAATGTGAAATATTCTGATATGTCCGGTAATGCCTTTGAACCTTAGTCAGGCGACTGATACGGGTTAAGGGTGTTATATTTGGTTGGTATCAGAGCTACAGTTTAGTGGATTCTAGGACTAACGCAGCGTATGTGAGTCTAGCTATACATGCCATATTTATGAACTGCGCTAGTGTGATGAATCCTGACAATGAAAATGTGCTTTTATATAGTAGATGGATCCCGAATAAGTCGTAGCTGACGATGTTGAAAGTAATGCGCCTGCTCCCGCTCAAGGGACAGTGCCATCCGATTCTAGACCAGCTATGAGTAGTCATGAGGGAGAGGCTAAGTAAGCCTTTTACCAAATTATGAACGATTGGCTCATGCAATATATGAAAACTAATCCAGCTGTATCACAACCTTCACCCCCGCTCAATCCTCCGCAAGCCCCTGTCATGCCATAAGCTAATCTGATTCAGTTGAATAAGCCTCCGGTTGACAAAATTAGAAAATATGGGGCCAAAGAGTTTCATGCTACTACTGATGATGATGCTGAGAGAGATGAATTCTGGCTTGAGAATACAATAAGAGTGTTCGATGAATTGTCATTGGCTTCGGATGAATGCCTTAAGTGTGTCGTTTCGCTTCTGAGAGATACGGTATATAATTGGTGGAAGATACTAATATTTGTGGTTCCGAGAGAATAGGTTACTTGGGATTTCTTCCAAGCTGAATTCTGGAAGAAATATATCAGTCAGAGATTCATCGATCATAAACACAAAGAGTTTCTTGAGCTAAAACAGGGCCATATGTCTGTTACAAAATACGAGCGAGAATTTGTGAAATTGAGCCTGTATGCATGAGAATGTGTCTCGACTAAAGCAATCATGTGCAAGAAATTCGAGGATGGATTGAATGAATATATTAAGCTGTTAGTCGGGATTTTAGAGATAAAAGAGTTTGTGGTGCTTGTTGAACGAGCGTGTAAAGCTTAAGAACTTGGGAAAGAGAAAAGAAAAGCTGATTCAGAAGCTAGAGATGTGAAAAAGAGATTCGTAAGTAAATCATTTCAGTCTATGTCAAAGAAATTCTGAGATGATTATAGCCATTCAAAGGCTAATGTGGGGCATTCGAGTAGAGATTGTGCTAGATCGCATTCGAGCTTTAGAGCTCTAGCTACTTCAGTTGCAAGTGTTGGAAATGTCCGATCTAAATGACCCAAGTGTAGACATTGTGGTAGAAGACATCTGGGAAGTTGTAAATTGAATGACCGAGCTTGCTTTAGATGTGGATCTTTAGATCATTTTATCCGAGATTGTCCCGAGTTTGTTGAGTAAGAGATTGTGCAAAATTTGAGGCCAAGTGGCAATGCAGCTCGTGGTAGACCTCCCAAAAATACGGGAAATGTGAGTGGTAGTCAAAGAGGAACTAAAGACAGTGCTATTAGATCTAAGGCCAGAACACTTGCCAAAGCCTGTGCCATTCGAGCTCGTGAGGAAGCTTTGTCTCTTGATGTTGTAACTGGTACTTTTACATTTTATGATACTTCTATGATTGCATTGATAGATCCAGGATCAACGCATTCATACATATTCATGAATTTAGTATCCAATAAGACTTTGCTTGTAGAGTCTACTGAATTCGTGATTAGAATATCGAACCCCTTAGGTAAAACTGTCTTAGTTGACAAAGTGTGCAAGAATTGTCCGTTAATGTTTTGAGATATTTACTTTCCGGCTGATCTGATGTTATTACCCTCTAATGAGTTTGATATAATTTTGGGTATGGATTGGCTAACTTTGCATGATGCTATTGTGAATTGCAAACAGAAAACCATTGATTTGAGATGTAAGAACGATGAAATAGTCTGAATTGAATCTAGTGATTTAAATGGGTTGCCGACTATGATATCTTTGATGAAAGCTCTGGGTATTGTGAGAAAGGGTTGTGAAGCTTATTTTTCCTATGTGATTGATTCGAAAGTAACAAAAAGAAAGTTGAATCAGTGCTAGTTGTCTGTGAATTCCATGATGTATGTCCCGAAGAACTTCCAAGATTACCTCTGATCCGAGAAGTTGAATTTGGCATAGAGTTAGTACCGGGAACTACTCCGATTTTGATAGCTCCGTATAGAATGGCTTCGACCGAGTGAAAAGAATTAAAGTCTCAGTTGCAAGAGTTGACAGATAGAGGATTCGCAAGACTAAGTTTCTCACCTTGGGGTGTTCCTGTTCTGTTTGTGAAAAAGAAAGATGGCACGATGAGAATGTGCATTGATTATCGTCAGTTGAACAATGTGACTATCAAGAATAGATATCCTCTGCCTTGAATTCATGATTTGTTTGATCAGTCAAAAGGAGCTACTATGTTTTCAAAGATAGATTTGAGATCGGGCTATTATCAGTTGAGAGTAAAAGATTCAGACATTTCGAAAACTACTTTCCGAATGAGGTATGGCCACTATGAGTTTTTAGTTATGCCTTTCAGATTAACGAATGCACCTGCTATCTTTATGGATTTGATGAAAAAAATTTCAGATCGTATTTGGATCGATTTGTTGTCGTATTCATTGATGACATTTTGATTTATTCGCATGATAAAACTGAACATCCTGAGCACTTGAGAATAGTGTTATGGACTCTGCGTGATAAGAAATTATTTGCAAAGTTAAGTTAATGTGAGTTCTAGTTACGCGAAGTTGGTTTTCTAGGTCATGTAGTATCAGCATCAGGTATCTGAGTTGATCCGAGCAAGATTTCAGCTATTCTGGGTTGGAAGCCTCCGAGAAATGTTTCTAAAGTCCGCAATTTGTTGGGACTTGTTGGTTATTACTGAAGATTCATAAAAGGTTTTTCTATAATTGCAACTCTGTTGACGAAACTACTTCAACAAGATGTGAAATTTGAATGGTCTGAAAAGTGTCAAAAAAGCTTTAATTAGTTGAAAGCCCTTTTGACAGAAGCTCTAGTTTTAATACAACCAAAATCAGGTAAAGAATTTGTGGTCTATAGTGATGCTTCGTTAAACGGTCTGGGTTGTGTTTTAATGTAAGAAGGCAAAGTTATAGCCTATGCTTCGAGACAGTTAAAGCCGCACGAAAAGAACTATCCTACGTATGACTTGGAATTGGCGGCTATTATATTTGCTTTGAAGATTTGGCTCCACTATCTGTTTGGTGAAAAATGTCATGTGTATTATGACCATAAAAGTTTGAAATATCTGATGACTTAGAAAGATTTGAACCTGGGACAGAGAAGATGGCTAGAATTGCTAAAAGATTATGAGCTTGTTATTGATTATCATCCGAGAAAAGCTAATGTTGTTGCTAATGCTTTGAGTAAAAAATCACTGTTTGCTTTACGTGCGATGAATGCTCATTTGGTTTTGTCCGATAGTGGTTCGGTATTAGCCGAGTTGAAAGCGAGAGATTATTGAAGCTTAAAAAGTTGATAATGAGATAATAACAAAACGAGCTCAGTGTGAGATGAATTCTGATTCAGAATTTAGAATTGATGCTGATGATTGTTTGAGATTCAGAGGCCGAATTTGTGTTTCGAGAAATTCAGAGTTGATTTTTGAATGAAGCACATTGTAGACGGTTATCTGTACAATCGGGAAGTATAAAAATGTATAATGATTTGAAACAACATTACTAGTGGTCTGGAATGAAAAGAGATATCTCCGAATTTGTTTCAAAATGTTTGATCTGTCAGTAAGTTAAAGCTGAACATCAAGAGCCATCCGGTTTGTTACAAACAATTATGGTTCCTGAATGGAAGTGAGAAAGAGTGACGATGGATTTTGTTTTGGGTTTGCCTTTATCTCTGAGAAAGAAAGATGTGATTTGGTTTGTGGTTGATCGATTGACAAAATAAGCTCATTTTATTCCGGTACGATCTGATTACTCGTTTGATAAATTAGCTGAGTTATACATTTCTGATATTGTGAGATTGCACGGGATGCCATTGTCTATTGTGTCAGATAGAGATCCGAGATTCACTTTGCGATTTTGGAAGAAACTACAAGAGGCTTTAGGTACGAAATTGCATTTCTGTACTGCTTTTTTCCTGCAAACGAATTCTCAGTCTGAGCGGATTATTCAGATACTCGAGGATATGTTGAGATGTTGCATTCTTGAGTTTGAAGGTACGTGGGAACAATATTTGCCATTAATTGAATATGCTTATAATAATAGTTTTCAATCTAGCATTAAAATGGCACTGTACGAAGCTTTATATGGTAGAAAATGTCGTACACCTTTGTATTGGACTGAGCTTAATGAGAATAAGATTCACGGGGTCAATTTGATAAAAGAAACTGAACAGAAGGTAAAAGTGATTCGTGAAAGCTTGAAAATGGCATCCAATCAATAGAAATCGATGCAGATTTGGAAAGAAAAGACATTGAATTTGAGATCAGTGATAAAGTATTTTTGAAAGTATCTCCGTGGAAGAAAGTACTCCGATTTGGCAGAAAAGGCAAATTGAGTCCCAGGTTCATCGGGTCGTATGAGATTATTGAGCGTATTAGGTTGGTTACTTATCGATTATTGTTGCCACCTGAGTTAAAAATGATTCATAATGTGTTTTAACATATCGATGCTTCAACGATATAGATCCGATCCATCACATGTGATTTCTCCATTCGAAATAGGAATTTAATCCGATATGACCTACGAAGAAGAACTGATCCGTATTTTAACTCGCAAGGTTAAAGAATTGAGAAATAAAAAAATTTTGTTTGTAAAAGTAATGTGGTATCTACACGGTGTTGAAGAGTCTATATGGGAGCCCAAAGAGGCTATGAGACAGCAATATCCGAATCTGTACAACGGTAAGATTTTCAAGGACGGAAATACCTGAGGGGAGATAGTTGTAACAGCCTGGTTTAGACCCTAGTCGGAACAGTGGTTTTGGGACCACAAATTCAAGTCTGAAAAGTATTTTAATATTATTTTCCATGCATAAAATATGTGAATTAATATCTGTGAAAGTTTCGTATGAAAATTTTATCATTTGTATGTTTAATTTGATAAAAGGATCTAATCGCATAAAATGTAAAAGTTGCTTACCATATGTTAAGTGTGTCTATTTGTTATGTCTTTGTAAATGAGAGGCCCTTATGTTGAGAATAGACCATTTGAATAATGGATGGACATAAATGCCTATAGTTAATGGAATTTTATACGTTATTAATTAAGGGAAAAATTGGTATTTGGTAATTAAAGATATATGTAATAAAACAAAGTGAAAATTTAGGCCATTAGTAGCCATGTTGGCGGAATATATCAAAGAAAAAGAAAGAAAAATGCAAGCTTAGGGTTTCGGCACTTTGATTGGTGATTAAGGTATGGATTTTGTTCAGTTTTTGATAATTTCTGTTTTTTTTATTGTTGCTTAGTGTTCTATCAGTACATGTCTTAATTTCTGATTTTGTTGATGATTTTGAGTTATTCCATTGAAGAAATTGTAAGCTTTGTGAAGTTAGTTGATGGAAAATGAAAGATATGTGTTGGGTTAATATATTTTGTCATTGAATTTTTGATGAATTTGAGTAATTTGGGCTAAATTGTAAAAATGAGATTTTGAAGGACTAAAATGTGAAATAAATGAAATATGTGGGCTTATATGAACACTATGAATATTCGGCCAAGTATGTGAAAAAGGAAATTTTGTGTATTTTGTGATTTTGTGAATTAGGGACTAAAGTGTAAAAATATGAAAATGTGAGGGATAATTTGTAAAATGCCCTAAATGTGTGGATATTGATTGATTTGAATGAATGTGTGATTGAATAAGTCAAATTTTAATGTGTTTAGATCGATAACCAAAGAAAATGGAATTAGACCGGGGAAAGTCAAAAGTTGTCGAGTAGTCGATTCCGTTCGTTCGAATTCGAACGAGGTAATTCGATATACAAATAAATGTATGTGAATTGATTTATTCATGCTTAAATGATATTGAAATGTGGTGAATGGTTATAGAAACTAATTATTTGAAATTGAGAAAGTTCTGATAATGTGATGACGTCTGAAAAGGCCCATATGAACCATAGGAATAGTTAGGATACATATGTCATGACATAGGATTTTCGATCTGTGATTTCATGTAAGACCACGTCTAGGACATCGGCATCGAATTTGATTTCGTGAAGACCCTGTCTAGGACAGTGGTATCGATATTTGATTACATGTAAGACCACGTCTGGGACGTTGGCATTGTATGAGCTTTCTAAGCTATCCGAGTATCCTTATTGATTCCGAACAGTTCAACCGGCATTCTAAGAAAATGGATGACAATGTGAATGTGTATCTGATTCAGGTAGGTTTGTGTTGTATACCATGCTTGAGAATGAAAGGTAAGTACATGTACGTTTGTGAACATATGATATAAGTATGAGCTGCTATGAGAATGAGATATGATATATATATGTGAATCATGATCAAATGAACTATAAGAGACATATGTCTATGTGAATGTATTTTGCCTTGAGTTATATGAATAAATTGATCTAGATTGATGTTATGTGTTAAGTTTATTTGTATATGGCTTACAAAGCTTTTGAAAGTTTACTTTGTGTGTGTTTTCAACTGTTTTATAGATATCAAAGCTACCGAAAAACTTGGGGATCGTCGAGGATCATCACCATACTATCGAACATCATTTTGGTACCTTTTGAAAATGTGTATATTGAAGTATGGCATGTATAGGGTAGAAGTATTTCAATATGTTTTTGAGTTGTGAATATTAGCCATGTGATATGGCTTAGTTTTGATTGTGATTATGAATGATTTTTGGTTTAAATTATATGATGCAATATTGCTAATATGATGTGTTTTTGGATGGCCAAAGAGAATTGGTCAATTTGGTAAGATTATGGTATGTGTTTTTTGTTTTTGAGGAATTGGTAAGTTCATGGTATGAGATTGAATGAAGTGTATTGAGGTTATGAAATATATGTTTTGGTATCATTATAGCTGTTGATATGGCATGGTTTGGTACGGATTAAAAGCATGGAATTTTTTGATAATGATATGGTATGAATGATGAATGCCTTGGTTGAAAATTTGGTACAAGATGTTTTAGTTTTGGTGCTTGTAGGGAGGACCCTTATTGGGTGACAAATTGGCCTTGTAGATGGCCTATTTTTTGCCTACATGGGTAGGGACACGAGGGTGTGTCTTAGTTGTGTTGCTCGAGGGCCTTTTCGAAATGAGCCTGAGTAGACCATACGGTCGCACACACACGGGCGTGTGATAGGCCATATGGCCAAGTCAGTTTCAAGAACGAGCTAGACAAAAGGGCGTGTGAATGGCCGTGTGATCAAGTCAGTAGCCTTCCTAATTTTCACATGGCTTGGCACACAGGCGTGACTTGTGGCCGTGTGGATAAGTCAATATGTATGGTCTATTTTGCCGCAGTCTAGACACACGGGCGTGTCTAATGCCGTGTGAGGCACATGGCCTGTTCACACGGGTGTGTGACCTTTATAACTTTGAAAAATTTTTAAATTTTAAAAAATTTTGTATGCACCTGGTTTAGTCCCAACTTTTTTTAAAAAGCATGTTTAAGGCCTCGTTGACCTATATAAGGGACTCTGTAATGATATGTGACTATGACACTATGATGACTGTGAAATGAATGCGAAATATTCTGATATGTCCAGTAATGCCTCTTAACCCTAGTCCGACGAGGGATACGGGTTAGGGGTGTTACAGAGCCACATGGTTGCTAACATTAACAGAATGTTTAACATCATCTCACTCACTAGAGACTCTCATAGACTCGCGTGCTTGGAGAGTAATCTTTTCGTCACCTACACAAAGCACAAGTTCACCTGTACCAACATCAATGATAGTCCTATTAGTGGCTAAAAAGGGTCGACCTAAGATCAAAGGTACCTCACTATCCTCATCCATGTCTAAAACAACAAAGTCAATGGGGAATATGAATTTATTAATTTTCACAAGTACATCCTCAATAATACCCCTAAGTTATCAAATAGTTCTATCTGCTAATTGAATACTCATCCTAGTGTGTTTAGGTTTCTCAAGACCAAGTTGTTTAAACATTTTATATGGCATGACATTAATACCAACCCCTAAATCAGCCAAAGCATTTTCAACATTTAGACTACCAATGAGACAAGGAATAGTAAAACTCCCTGGATCTTTAGGTTTGTTGGGTAGTTTATTTTGGAGAATGGCCAAGCAAACTACATTGAGCTCCACAATCAATGAGTCATCTAACTTCCTCTTGTTTCTTAACAACTCCTTTAAAGATTTGACGTAATTAGGCATCTATGAAAGAGCTTCAACAAATGGTAAGTTAATGTGTAATTTTTTTAGGCGCTTAAGAAATTTACCATATTATTCATTTGTGTGGTCTCTCTTCGACGCGTTAGGATATGGAACTTAAGGTTTGTATTCTCTAACAACCAACTTTTGCTCTTTTTTATCTTCCTCAACGTCATAATTGTTCACCACATCTTCTTGCCTCGATTTTTGTTCAGGTTCAACTAACCCTTCCACGTCTCGAACAGTAATTGTGTGAAACTGCTCCCTTGGGTTAGTTTCAGTATTACTAGGAAAGCTATCTTGTGGTCTTTTTGAAACTAGTTTAGTAAGCTATCCTATTTGATTTTTGAGTCTTTGAATTGATGATTGCTAATTTTTTAGTGTTGCCACAGTGTTTTGAAAACGAGTTTCTAACATCGAGATAAATTTTGCCAACATCTCCTCAAGGTTTGACTTCTTGTGACAGCCTTAAAACGACCCTAGTCGGAATGTGGTTTCGGGACCACAAAATCGAGGCATAAAAATAATTTAATATTTATTTTGATGCCTATGATATGTGTTAATTCGTGTGTGACATTTTTGATGATTTGATTTAGGGTTATAAATGTGAATTTCACTAAAAAGGACCTAGTAGTAAACTTTGAAAGTAGGATAGGAAATGTGTGATGACTAATTGAAGCATGCATGCAAAACAATGGTTTTGCATGTCAAATACCCTCTTTTATAAGTGGTGGCGGCCATGACAAGGAGGATGGGCAAAACATGTCATAGACATGTTTTGTTGGTACAATATGGGAGGAAACATTAAACTAAGGTGAGGAATAAAGAAATGAAAAAAAAAAGAAAGAAGGTGTGTGATCCCCCATTGCCGTGAGTTGAAGAAAAAGAAAAAAAAAATTTGTTCATCCTTTCTTTGAGCCAAAACTAGGAAGAAAAAAAGAGAGAAAAGAAAAGCTTCATCCTTTGGTTCTTCTTGGCCGGTTTGAAAGGAGAAAGGTTGAAGATATTCGGCCATATTTGCATCTAAGTTAAGGTATGTTTGATGGTGTTCCATGAGATTCATGCATGTTTTTAGTTACTAGCTTGAGTTCTAATTAGTCCATGGTTCAAAACTTTGCTATGTCATGGGGATGATATTCGCCAAGGTGGATTTTGTGTTGATGCCATTGCATGTTAAATATGAAGCTTGCTAATGATACATGTGATGGTGGATTGATGGCTCTTGGACCTTCTTTTTAGCATTTTGGAGTGAGACATTAAGTTCTTTGTTTAACCATGACCAAAATCGAAATGATATGGTGTTGTGATGTATTCGCCATGGTATATCCATAAGAATGATTTATGCTTATTGCATGGTAGGTAAGATTTGTGTTTTGGATATATGTTTATATTTGGTTATAATCAACTTGAGATTCGCCCTTGCACCTATATGTATATATGTTTGCACATGATGTATTGGTATGACATATATACTATCTCAAGGTGTATATTTACTTGTGATGATGTTTCGGTTATGAAGTGAATGATAGATGTGTATTGAGCTACAATATGTAATGCATTAGTTAGTAAAATGTATGCCATTCATGTGTGGTATTAAACATGTAATTGGCCTCAACACCAACATGCATAATCGGCCACATGAATGAGTACCTAGGTTGATGTGTTGTTCGGCCATGAGTAAGCATGTTGAAGGCTTTATCTTGACTTAGAAAATTCGGCTAAGGAGAGTACTAACTAATGTGTTGAGTTTAATTCATGAATCCCGTACATATGTGACTTTAATGTCTAATGAATATATGTGGGCTAAGTACCTTGAATTTCTCTTGTCGATGCTCAAATGATTAAATCAATTTATTTGTTAAATTAAGCTCAAGAGCAAAGGGGGACTTAATCCGATAAAGGGAAGGAAAAAGTGGTCGAATAGCCATCGGAATTGTTCGACAACATCCGAGGTAAGTCTTCGAGTAATGACCCTACTTGAATTATATTGAAATGATTTGTCATATTATGGCGGATAGCCGAATGTGCGTAGGGACTACGTTGTAAAGTCAATTGAAATCATGCTCTTTATGTGTGGCTATTGAGCCGAAATTGGAAAGGTTGGATAAATGTTTTGTGTTTGAGCCTTAGTAACGAAAATGAAATATGGATGTGTCGTGATTATTGATATATGTGTACATGAGCATTTGAATGATACCCGGGCTAAGTCCCGAAGGCATTTATGCTAGTGATTATATCCGGCTAAGACCGAAGGCATTCGTGCGAAGTTGTTATATCGGGCTAAGACCAAGGCATTCGTGTGAGTTGTTATATCGGGCTAAGACCAAGGCATTTGTGCAAGTTACCAAATCCGGTTAAGACCAAGGCAATTGTGCTTGTGGTTATATCCGCTAAATTCAAGAAACTCGGTTTGAAGGTGAGCATTTTGGTGCTGTAATAAATTCAATTAATATGCTCGAAAAACCCATACGATAAGGTATGTTTACATGTGCATCGGAAAAGTCGATTCGTTTGAAATAGTGTTCGTTCAATCGACTAATGAACTTTCGGCTCTTAGATAGGTTGATACCTTGTGTGTGTATATGTTGATGAAGTGTGAAGTAAGTATGATTATGAGAATGTGTATTAATAAAGTGATTCATTTAGCTATGTGAACGTAATACTTTAGTCAAAGCCGATTTCATTGCTTGAAACTTACTAAGCATTAAATTGCTTACCCCGTTGCTTTGGCTCTCTGTTTTATAGATTTTGCTCGTTAGCTATCGGAGTCGGGATCATCGAAGTTGAAGTCATCCACACTATCAAAGCCCTTTTGGTACTCTTTTAGTTGAACTCTAGATATGGCATGTATAGGACTACCCTTTGCTGTTTTTCAAGTACGTTTTGTGATGTATGTGTGTACAGCCATGCGAAAATGGCTCGTAAAAGTGGAGTATGGCATTAGACCATTTGTGTTTATGTATATATGTATGGTTTCATGATGTGACTATGGACTGGAATGGAAGTGTTGGGCAAATGATCAGCCATTGGAATGGCTAAATATGATTATATGTGGACCTATGTATGACAAAACTCTAGTTGGTCCATGGAAACCACGAAATAGGTAAAGTTTACCTTGAAAACAGATGCTGACAGCAGCAGTGGTGTGGATTTGAAAAATCACTAAAACTTGTAAGAATGGAATTAAATAGTGAATAAATTATGTAAATGAACCTTGATGAATCTACTTTCATATGGAAGAAACGAAACGGTCATATGAGTTATATGTTAAGAGATATTAGAGTTCTCGTGAAACAGGGCCAGAACGGTTTCTGGGTCCCCTGTTCCAACTTTGGAAATTCATTATAAATTAACCAGAGATAATTAGGAGTCATACTATATATGTATAGATTTCGCTTTGAGTCTAGTTTCTATAGAAACAAACGGCATCAGTATTTAAGCCCTGTACATGGAGATATCCAAGTTGTAATGTGTGAAGGTCAGTGTAGTCGATCCCTGTAACAGGGAAGACTTTAACTAATAAACTGTACTAATTGGCCTGACCAAAAATTCTAGAAAAAATTATGTAGATGGAAATTTGAGTCTAATTTCAGGGAAAAATTACAAAACTTATTTTCGAGCTTTGAAACTCAAGATATGATTTTTAAGGCGACAGTGATGCAGTAACCAGCTTGTCTGGAAAATTTTAAATGGACTGTGAGAATAATTAAGTTAAGTCTGTGTGCACCTTGTGTTCGACTCCGGTAACTGACTCGGGTACGGGGTGTTACACTTCTTATCTTGCTAATAAGGTTATCAAAAGCCCGAAAGGGATAAATTGGGATGGTTCTTCCAACCTGCATTATAGTTATTACTATAAGGGTTATTTTGAGGTCTAGAATTATTACCCATATAATTGACTTTCTCATTCTTTGTGCTAGGACCGAAGGATAAACATTCTGAATTAGTCATTCCACCTCCATTTGTATCGCATTGCATCACTGGATTCACCTACGTAGAAAAATATAAACCATCAATTTTCTTATTCAGTGCTTCTACTTGGTTTGATAACATGGTGACGGCATATAGATTAAAAACACCGGCTACTTTCATCGATTTGGTCCTCATGACTTGCCACTAATAATTATTCAGTGTCATTTCCTCTATAAACTCATAAGCTGCATTGGGTGTTTTATTATTCAGTGCTCCACCAGCTGCTACATCAATTAATTGCCTAGCTAAGGGATTCAAACCGTTGTAGAGAGTTTGAACTTGTAACTCCAAAGGTAACCTATGATGAGGGCACCTTCTCAATAAGTCCTTGCATCTCTCCCATGCATTATATAATGTCTTTAAATTGATCAGGGCAAAGGAATAAATATCATTCCTCAACTTAGTTGTTTTAGCCGGTGGGAAATACTTCAAAAGAAACTTCTCAGTCATTTGAGCCCATGTAGTGATGAAACCTCGTGGTAAAGAGTTTAAACACTTTTGGCCTTATTCCTCAACGAGAATGGGAACAACCATAAGCAAATGGTGTCATTAGTGGCACCATTAATCTGGAAAGTGTCACAAATCTCTAAGAAATTGGCCAGATGAGTATTTAGATCTTCATCTTGCAAACCATCGAACTGAATGTATTGTTGTTCCATCTAAATTATGTTCAGCTTTAGCTCAAAATTGTTCACAGCAATGGTAGGTCTCATAATACTCAACGGCCCCAATCAAAGTGGCCTTGGTATAATCGTACATAGTACAAGGAACAGGATCTATAGGAGGTAGCTGAATATTCTGATTATCGCCCATCTCCTTAGTAATATTGTTGTCCTCTTATTCGTTTACTATATTATGTTGACTTTGCCTTGCTTCTTTAACCTCTCTACGATTTATGCGAGTAGTACTTTCAATCTCACTATTAAAAAGCAATGGTCCCGATGAGTTTCCTCTAGTCATAAACCAAAAGAACCCGCAAGAAGCAAATAAAAGAAAAATTAACATGTAAAAATTAAATTAAAACAAAAATATAAAAATAAAATAAAATAAAAAGGGGTAAATTAATAGAAATAAAGTTTTCCTAATATTTTAGTCCTCAGAAACAATGCTAAAAACTTAATGTGTGTCATGTTACTGACTAAAAATACGACAAAGACAAGTGCACCTATCGCTAAATAGTATAGCTACGGTGAGTAAAGATATCATATCCACGAGGACTAAAAGTACTAGTAATTACTGTTTTCCTATTATTTAGCTGACAAATTAGAGTAATTGTTTTAAACTAAAATTACTAAATTAATTTAACTAAAGAACTCAACAGAGAATAAATCAGGGAAATAAATGAATAATAACCAATGAGAGATGCAATACCTGGGAAAGAATCCACGTAGACTTCATCTATCATTATGAACATAAATTAAACGATTTATTCACTTGGTATCTTGATCCGTAAAAAATCCCTAAATTATACTAATATCTCTTTTAAGAGTAAGAGCAACTGACTCTAGGTTGATTAATTGAAATTTCTTTCTAATTAAAACCCTTATTGTCGCATTAACTTGATCTTTGAATTCCTCTATTAGATTTGACTCTAATCTTGTAGACTTATGTCATCATATTTCTAGGATTGCATGCAGCTCCACTCAATTATGCTAGATCTACTCTTAAAAAAAGACTTTTCTTCATCTGATTTAAGCATATTAAACATGAATTAATATATCAGAAATATTAAAACAAGAGATAAGTACACACAACCGAGAACAAGAAAGTATTTAGGGTTCATCTTCCCTAGGTATCTAGGGAATTAGTTCAAAATTGTGAATAAAAACATCTTAAAGATAGAATGACCACAAGAAATAAAAAAACTCATAAAAACTTCAAAAGAAATTAAAAGGAGGCCTTCAATCTTAATGGAAATCTGGCTCCAATAGTGTTCTTCGAGTTGTTTTCTTCAATATTCTCTAATGCTCCCCCTTTTCTCTTCTTCTATTTGGTATTTATAGACTTTAGACTACTCAGAAAGCCTTAAAATTACATTTTTCTGTGTGTTTGGGATGCAAGTTGCGAAATCGACACGGTTTGGCACACGATAGTGTGTCCAGCCCGTGTAGGAAGGCCTAGCCCATGTGGCTCCTAAAATCTACTCTATTTGTCTAATTTTCTATATTTTTTCACTCTTTTTGCTCCAAAATGCTCTCCTAAGTATAAAAACATGAATTCAAAGGATTAGGAGCATAAAATTCACCATTTTACATAAATAATCTTCCAAAAACGCATCAAGAACAGGATTAGAATATGTTACTTTTATCACTTATCAGGTTTATTGATTGCATACTATAAGTAGGAGTTCATTATGATTCCTACAATGTTTCCTCTGTAGACTAAAAGATTAGTTATAAGTTCAGTTGGTGGCATATCGCGTAGAGGAATTCCCTAATTTTGATGAGAAGGTCAAGATGGTGGATCAAGCTTTTAGGCTAGATAAGAAAATAGATGTGAGTCATAGTCAAGGGAAGAGAGTCAAAGGTATTATTTCACAACCAATGTCAAAATGAGATAGTGGTTTTAGAGGATTTAGATGGTCTACACTATTTGGATTCCCCTCTAAGGGAGTATAATCTCGTCAAAAGTTAGTGGCCAATTCGAGTGGAGCATCTTAGGTTCTTAGAGTTTTGAAGTAAGATTATTAGGGTCTTAGGCGCGATAAGGAATGCTAAAGGAAAATAGGTGTCTGTATCAATGTTGTTCAATAGAGAACTTTGCTAGAAAGTATCCTCGTATAACTAATAATAGATTGATTCAGTTTGAGATATTTGCACCTGCAATTTGTGTTCGTGGTTCCTCATAAGGTGGTACGAGTGGTGGTAATGGTGTTAAAAGGAGAGTCATTCACTCTTCTACTACAGTTAGGTTTGAGGCTAGAGCTATTACTTGTACTTATGTTGTGCATGCTTAAGCTAATGCTGATGCTATTGACATAGCCATAGTTATATTTTTTGTTATTGATTATTCCTACTCATGCATTGGTAGATCTTGGTTCTACACATTTCTGTATTACTAAAGGTGTGATTAGTGGTTGGAATGTTCTAGTTTGTTGAAGGTATTTCGTTGTTTAGTCTTTAAGGGATTGAGTTACTGGTTGTGTAACAACCCAGTTTAGACCCTAGTCAGAATAGCAGTTTCGGGACCACAAATTCAAGACAAAAAATATTTTAATATTATTTTCCATGCTTATTATATGTGGATTAGGATGTATGAAAGTTTCGTATGAAAATTCGACCATTTGTGTGCTTAATTTGATAAAAGGACCTAATCGCATAAAATGTAAAAATAGCTTGCTAATTAATAAAGTGCCTATTTGCTATGTCTTTTTAAATGCAAGGTTTTTATGTTGTTATTTGACCATTGAACATATGAGTGGATATTTATGGCTTTTTATATTAATGTTATAATGTTTATTATTACGGGAAAAATTGGTATTTGGTAATTAAAGTCATATTAATAAAATAAAAAGCATGAAATTGGTCATTTTGTTCATGCTTTTGCCGAAAATACAAAAGGAAAAGAAAAAGAAAATACAACCTAGTGTTCGACTATTGATTTTGGTGATTAAGGTATGGTTTTTTAGCCATTTTCGATAATTTCTACATTTTTGTAATCGTTGCTTAGTAATCTTTCAAGCCCATGTCTCAAATTCTGAATTTGATGAAGATTGTGAGATATGACATTGAGTATTTTGTAAGCTTTGTGACGATAGTTGATGAATATGAAAGATACGTGATAGATTATTATGTTTTGTCTTTGAATTTTTGATGAATTTGACTATTTTGGGCTAAATTGTGAAATAAATGAAATATATGGGCTTATATGAAGTGTAGGAATAATCGGCCAAGCATTGATTGAATTGAATTATGCATATTTTGTGTTTTGTGAAATAGGGACTAAATTACAAAAAATGTGAAATATCAGGGGCAAAAGTATAATTAGCCCATTTATGTGTTTTTAAATGAATTTAATTGAATATATGATTAAATAAGTTCAATTTTTATTGAATTATGTAACACCCCAAACTTGACCCAGACGTTATGGCCGAATCTGTGATATCACATTGGAATGTTTTTCGAAAAACATAATTCCATGGAAAATCCGTTCTACATTAAAACGTCTTTGGGATCTTCAAAGAAAATTGAGGATATCTTGTTCATTGTTAAACTCAAGTCATTTTATCAAGCTGTTAATCATATTAGATTGTTATTACATTTTAAAGCAGTGTTGTTGCGGAAGCTCTCAGAATATGTTGCGGAAACGTGGTGTTTTAGGAAAACATTTTTTTATATTTTGAAAATCCGTAACCTACTACTAACAGATTTAAATCAAAGTAAAAAAATCCCAAATTAAAATAAAAATTAGAGAGGCCCTATTTCAAAACAAATACCCAAATTAAATTACTTATAAATTAAAAGTTAGAAATAGGAGCAAATGCGGTTGTGTGGCCACCTTCGAGGCCCTCGCAGCACCGATCCGTCAAGGATTACCTGCGTAGAAAACAGAAAAGGTGAGTTTATGAAAACTCAGTGTGTAATCCCTAAACAATAGCCAGTCATACAGTAGGCATTTACAGTCTGGGCCTAAGCTTATTTCAGTAACAGTTTAATCTCAGATATGGCCTTAGCTTGTTACAGTATCAGAAGCAATGTGGGCCTTAGCCTAATTCAATAGCAATCATAGGATAGATATGCAAATAGAAATCCTACCCAGCCAGCCTCTACACAACACTCCATCCAACCCTACATACCATGTGGGGATAAAATCAACCCACCCATCCCTATACACCAAAAATAGCACCAGTGGCACACCAAACAGAAATTGCCGCAGAGCTGCCAGAATAGTGTACTTCTTTCAATCATAATAACCCAACCCCATGCATCACATCATAATATCTTACATGTATGCAACATATATAAAATGACATTCTCAATACAGTCATACATAACATAGGGGTATATCCATCATTTTACCTTACAAGGGCAAAACAGTCATTTCATAAGATTGGGGTTTATGTATACTTACCGACCCAACAGTAGGTCCACAATCATCTAAGGTGACCCATGCGACCTTAACCACCAAACAGTGAAAATGGGCCCAAGGTCGGCAATGCGGCCCATGTGGCCCACACGCTCGTGTGGCCTACGAAACCCAAAATGGCCTACGAAACCCAATAATCACCACACGTCTGTTTGGTTTCTCAGGCTCCACACGACCTATTTCGGCCCAATGTAGTGATAAATCATAATTTATACATATTTTTATCCCATGCTTAGCACATTTACGAATGATTTCTCCTTAGATTTGGTGAATTCGATGCTTCTAATCCTTTAATTTCATGTTTTATACTTAGGTGAGCATAGGAGAGTAAAAAGAACGAGAAACGGGCCAAAAATGGAGAAAATGGACCCACATGGGAAAACAACATGGCCTGACTTCCTCAACGGGCGTGCCACACGGCTGTCTCAATTTGGTACGATCAAAGCACGACTTACACGGGTAGACCACACCCTCATTCCTATTTAATAGCCTTAACCACGGGCTAGAGTAATCGCGGCGTGTCACACGGGCATGTCCCTGCCGAGCCCAAGTTTAGTCCTATTCAGAAAGGCCAATTTTTAGGGCTCTTAGGCATTCAAAAGCCTATTTAAACACTTGAGGAGGCACTTAGGAGGAAGATGCAAGGTAAGAAGCAAGGAATTACTCAAGGAAAGCCGATTGATCCATCTCAAGAGCCAAATTCATCATCAAGACTGGAGATCTCCCTTAAAGTTCCTTCAGGAGTTTTGGGTTTTCTTATGTTTTGTTATCTTTATGCTTTTGAGATGTTTTCTTTCATAAATATGAACTAAACCCCCTAAATACCTAAGAGAAATGAAACCTAAGACAGATCTTGTTATTATTATCTGAATTGTATTATAAATATTTGACTTGTTCTTAATTATGTGTTCTTAATTTTTGTTTTAATATTCCAAAATATTGATTCAAGTTAACACTCTTATTCAGAAGAAGAATAGACCTTATCTAAGAGTAAAATTTTCATAATTAAGCGGAGTTGATTGCACACCTAGAGATAGGGTGACAAGATTTTTCCGGATTAGGGTGAAACCTAATAAGGGAATCCATAGATTGAGTTAATGCAATTCTAGAATGTTAATTAGAAAGAGATTTCAATTATTCAACCTAGGGTTAGATGTTATTAATCTCAAGAGAGATAATAATACAACTTAGGGATTTCTACGAATCAAGTCAAATGAATAAATAATCTGATTTAGAGTCAAATAATAAGTGAATTCTAGGTGGATTTTTCCTTAGGTATTGTCTCAATCAATTGAATTTTCCCAAAAGTATTTTCCTGAGTTTTCTTTCTGTGCATTCTTAGTTAGTAATTAGTTTAGATAACCAAACCTCTTAATTTTTAGGTGGATAATAAAAAGGAAGTAAATACTAGTACTCGTAGTTCCTTTGGGTTCGACAATCTAGTCTTGCTGAACTATACTACTGTTCGATAGGTACACTTGCCTTAATCGTGATAATAAGTTAGTCTCAAGAACATTTCATTTAAAAATATTTAAAACCTGTTACGAATATCACGCCATCAAGTTTTTGGCGCCGTTGCCGGGGAACTAGGATATTAGGAACACTCGATTTTTATTACTTTATCCATTTTACTTTTATTGCAATTTAAAATTTTATTTTCTTTTCTAATTCTTCATTTATTTTCTTTTGACAGGTTTTTCTAGTTTATGATCAGAAGAAACCTGTCAGGACTACTACTTTTTGACGGTGAGATCAACTGCACAGTTCGTAGAAATCGGAAAGAAATAAGGCGAAACGTAAGATACACAGAGGACGAGCAAGAGGACGATACTTCAACCACCACCGAGGAGATGGCTGAAAACCACGAAAATCCGCTACCTCCTGCGATTGCTACTGATCCAGTAAATCAGAATCCTACTCCATGCACTATGTATGATTATGCTAAACCCAATTTAATAGGAATTGAGTCAAGTATAGTTAAACCTACTACTACTGCAAATAATTTTGAACTAGAATCTAACACAATTCAAATGATACAATAGTTTGTTCAGTTTGATGGTTTGCAGGACGAGGATCCCAACGCTCACTTGCCAAATTTCCTAGAATTTTGCGATACCTTTAAAATGAATGGCATTTTTGATGATGCCGTTAGCCTTCGATTGTTTCCTTTTTCGTTAACAAATAAGGCTAAACAATGGTTGAACTCGTTACCATGAGGGTCAATCACTACTTGGGAACAAATGACCAAAAAGTTTTTATTGAAATATTTTTCATCGATTAAAACAGCCAAATTACATAGTGATATCTCTTCTTTTGTGCAGATGGATTTAGAAACACTCTACAATGCATAGGAGAGATACAAGGACCTTTTGAGAAGGTGCCCTCACCATGGGTTACCACTTTAGCTACAGGTTCAAACGTTTCATAATGGCCTGAATCCTTCGACTTGGTAGATGATTGATGTAGCCGCTAGAGGAACTATCAATAATAAGACACCTGAGGTGGCTTATGAATTTATTGAGGAGATGTCACTAAATAACTATCAGTGGTAAGTTATGGGAACAAAGCCGACAAAAGCAGCCGGTGTTTTCAACCTTGACGCAGTTACTATGCTATCTAACCAAGTAGAACTTTTAAATAAAAAGATTGATGGTTTGTGTGGTTCTACTCAAGTACATCTAGTGGTGAGGTGCGATTCGAATGGAGGAGGAGCATGCATAGAATATGAACCCTTCAACCCTAGCATCAAGGAGGAACAAGTCCAATATATGGGTAACAATAACTCTAGACTCCAAAATAACCCATATAGTAACACTTATAATGCAGGTTGGAGGAACCATCCCAATTTCTCGTGGGGCAATCAAGGAAATCAAAGGCCACAACATCCTCCAGGTTTTCAACAACCACCTTACTAGCAAGAAAAGAAGCCAAACCTTGAGGAGATGTTAACAAAATTCATCTCGGTGTCAGAAACTCGTTTCCAGAATACCGAGATAGTTCTTAAGAATCAACAAGTGTCAATCCAAGGGCTCGAAACTCAGATAGGCCAACTAGCCAAACTGATTTCTGAACGACCACAAGGTAGTTTGCCGAGTAACACTGAATCTAACCCAAGGGAGAAAATCAACGCAATTACCATTCAAGATGTTAAAGGGTTAGTTGCACCTGAACCAAAGCCGAAGCAAGAAACTGTAGTAAGTAAAGGTAAGGGTGAAGTGGACCACAATGACCAGAAACTGGTAAGTAAAGAATACAAACCTCGTGTGCCATACCCAAACATGACAAGTAAAGACAACACAGAAAAAAATTCGGTAAATTCCTTAAATTATTAAAAAAGTTAAATATTAATTTACCGTTTATTGAAGCTCTTTCGCAGACGCCAAACGCAGTCAAATTCTTAAAAGAGCTTTTAACGAATAAATGAAAGTTGTATGAGCCATCGCATGTGGAATTGAATGCAGTTTCCTCAGCCATATTACGAAATAAGCTACCCAACAAATTGAAAGATCCAGCGAGTTTTATGATTCCTTGTTTAATTGGTAGTTTAGATGTTCATAATGCATTGACTGAATTAGAGGCAACCACTAATGTTATGCCTTATAAAATGTTTAAACAGCTAGGCCTTGGGAAACCCAAACAAACTAGGATGAGAATTCAATTGGCTGATAAAACCATTAGATTTCCTAGGGGAATCATTGAAGATGTTCTTGTTAAGATTGATAAATTTATATACCCAGTAGACTTTGTTATTCTAGACATAGAAGAGGATAGTAACGCACCTTTAATTTTAGGACGACCCTTTTTAGCGACTACTAGAACCATTATTGATGTTGGCACAGGTGAACTCACATTTCGTGTGGGAGACGAAACAATCACCCTTCAAGCTCGTAATTCGAGTAGCACATCGAAAAGTGAAGGTTGTTATATAAATCATTCTACTAGTACTGATCATGTGGTGGAACCCTCTGTGAAGGAAACAGTTAAGAAGAATGCATATGAGTCGTGTTCAAACAACAACAAAAGACCTATCTATGAATAACAAAGGCTACAAATCGAGGAGTTAGATGAATGGCGGACATAGAAATCGAGAACACCCGATAAACCGAAACTGAGCCAGGACGAGCTTAATACCTCACCAAATCAACTTAAGGTTGGAGACAAAGTACTACTAGATGCAGCAGATCCTCGCATTACCACTTTTGAACCTAATGAAGAAATTCCTCTTACGGTACTCAGTATTTTCCCATATGGTACAGTCGAGGTAATTCATCCCAAATTCGATACTTTTAAGGTAAACAATACTCATCTTAAACCTTATGTTGATAAAGTTGATAGCAAGGATAAGGAGTGTAAAATCCTCGCACCACCTTGACCATGCAGAAGAGAGGTAAGTCTAGCTTAAGACTATAAATAAGCGTTTCTCATGAGGCAACACGAGCATTAACAATAATGACTTACTTAAATTCTAGTTTTTCACATCTAACCTATTAACTAAGTCTTGAAACACAGGGTTTTCCCATCCACACGGCCAGGCACACGGGCATGCCTTAGGTCGTACTCACACAATAGGTGGAGACACGATCGTGTGAAAATAGGGCAAGGTTTTTCCCGAACACGGGATGCGATAAGTTTCCATGGCCATGCGACATGGCCGTGGGAGAAACTGCCAAAACAACACGGGCATGAAACACGCCCGTGCCTTGAAGCCGTGGTTGAAACTGAGAATGTAACACGGGCGTGCAACACGCCCGTGCCCTACACCCGTGGTCAACACTGTCAAAACGAACATGAGTGTGGACCTATGTACACGAGTGTGGGAGAAGCGAATGAAGCAAGACACGGCCGTGCAATACGGCCATGTGTGTCTACACGCCAAATGCACAGGGCGTGGGCAAAATGTCAGACGCAAATTCAAAATTCGCAAAACACATGGGCAAAAATTAAGGCACACGGGCGTGTCCCACGGCCGTGTGCCCTAAAATCTATATAAACCCCTCACTATTCGTCATCTCCCTCCCCAAAAATCCCTAACCCTAGCCGCTGCAACACCACACGCCCTACCCCCATGCCCGTGCGCCACTTACAACACTGATTTTGATGCTCCAAGTTCTTTCTTTTAGCGTTTGTTTACTCTTTTCTCACTATTTTCTTTAAATATGTTGCTTATTTCACGATTCCTTTGCTATATTGAACTATTTTTGAATATTCATAATTAGTATAGTAAAATACTAATGCTTCTTTAATAAAAATTTTGTGTAACGCCCCAATTTTCGGGAATTCTGTGTATGTTGGCAAATTTAAAATTTCTGTGTTTTGTCTGTTTGGCGTAGGTTTAATTATGTTAGTGGGCCTTTAGAAGACCCAAGCTTAAGTTAAAACTCGGTAACTTTAGTTAATTTTAGTTCTATAGGAAAAAAGGGTTCTGGTTAATTGGGTTTTTAAGTATTAATTGGGTAAAATAAAACACAAAAAAGCAGGTGGCAAAGTGGCATGTGACACCACTGGGAAGGCTATAAAAGTGGCGTGTGGATGCTAGGGAGAGCTGAGGTTCAAGTCACAATGACAGCATATTAAGGGAATTATTTTTATGATTAAAAAGGGGAAGTTTTGGAACTCAAGTAAAAGACTATCAGGAGGAGTTTGAATTGCTCAGGAGATAGAGTATGTAACGCCCCAATTTTTGGGAATTCTGTGAATGTTGGCATAGGTTTAATTATGTTAGTGGGCCTCTAGAAGGCCCAAGCTTAAGATAGAACCCGACAATTTTAGTTAATTTTTGTTCCATAAGAAAAAGGGGGTGAAATTATGAAATAGAACCTATGTGAAAATGTTTGAAAATGCTATAGGTTAAATTGAAGTGGCCAAATAAATAGGAGTGCAAAATAGGAGGATTTGCATGTCAAACCTCCCATTTTACATGAAGTGGTCAGCCATCATGTTGTTGTTGACAATATGAGCACTTGATATCCATAATTCATGTTACAAATTGATAATGGGTTAGGTAAATGTTCCATGATAATGGATTAGGTAAATATTCCATGATAATGGGTTAGGTAAATGTTCCATGATAATGGTTTAGGTAAATGTTCCATGATGGGCAGTTCATGTCTTTTGTATTAAAGAATTAAATGGATGAAATATGAAATTTTATTAAAAGAAAAAGGGGTGAAAAGAACAAAGTTTTGTCCATCTTTGTTCATCATAGCCGAAAGTTAAAGAAGAGAAAGGAGAGGAGAAAGCTCTTGAATGTTCGGTCACTTGGGGAAGAAAATTGAAGGTAAGTTCATGGTAGTTTGCTTCTATCTTGATGTTCATAAGTTCTTCTTGATTCTACCTTAACTCTTGAAGCATATTTTGGTTTTTAGTTGTGTTTTGAGCATTTAGTCATGATTTAAAATGAAGGAAATGGTTGTTGTTTCATGTTCTTATGATGAAAAATGGAAGATAGGTGAAGTTGAGCCAAACAAATGAGCATGCATGTGCCTTAGATGCTAAGGGGAAAAATCGGCTAACATGTTGTGCTTTAAAATGAGGAAATGGAGATTATACTTAAGTAAAATCATAGATATGTGATGATTGATTGGTGATATACATGTTTAAATAACAAGCATGCAAGTTAGGTGTGAAAGAGTGATTTGGTATTAAATCTGCTTGGGACAGCAGCAGTAAAGTGACTTTGGAAAATCACCATAAATTGTGGGAGATGAGTTAGAAGCTGCATAAATTATGTAATTAAATCTTGTTGAGTCTAGTTTCAAATGAAATAAACGAGAACATATTTTGAATTCTGTACAATGAGAAATTTGATTCGTAATGAAGAGTAGTCAGATTAGTCAAACAGTGAAACATGGGAAACTTTAAGAAAAATCTGGTATTGATTGGCCAAACCAAAAATTCTGAAAATTTTATGGATAGAAGATATATGAGTCTATTTTTAGGAAAAATTAACGGCACTTGGTTTGGAGTTTCATAGCTCCAGTTATAAATAATTTAGTGACTGTTGCTCAGGAAGACAGCTTGCAGTGAAATTATGATTATGTGGTAAACATTGACAAAAATTTGTTAATGAGTTGCTTATTGTTTTCTTATAAGCTTACTATGATCTGTAGGTGTGGTTGGCCGAATATTGTAAGGGGTTAATACGTAGTTTGTATTTGAATAGTTAGATTAACGTGTTAGTAATCCAATTGTAGGTGGTTCCTGTGTGGATCTCACAAGATATCGTCGCAAAATGTGTGTAATCGACACCCTCTCATAGACTAGATTGGCAAAAGCGAAAAGCGAAATGCCGAAAAGTCGATATTTTGCGAATTTACGAGTGTGCGAATGCTCGTAAGATAGTTGGGTTTGTATATTTGGTAATCTAAAGTAATAAACTACAGTACACGCGATTTCGTACATTTTGATAATTTGGGCTTAATGGGCCAAAGATTGGGTTCATGGGCCAACGGCCCGATTCGTAAGTATCTTGTGTAAGTGTTCTAATAGTACGTAAATAGTTAGGATATGCATGAAAACCCTAAAAGTAGCTAAATTACTATAATACCCCTATGTATGGAAAATTACTGTTATACTCCTAGGTGCAAAATTACCGTTATACCCCTAGGGTTAATTTTGACTGAAAAGCATGACGATCTGATTCTGTATGATGTATGCCATGATTATATATCTGTTGCATGGGGACATGGGTTATATTATGGAGGAAGCGTCCTGGTGGCTATGCCAAAATTATCCGATCTGGTGGCTCTGCCACATATATCTGTTCTGGTGGCTATGCCACGATTATCTGATCTGGTGACTCTGCCACATATATCTGTTCTGGTGGCTCTGCCACAATATCTATATCTGGTGACTTCGTCACAATATCTGGCAGCCTCGCTGCGATTTCTGTGGTGTGTACGGTTGGGTGGGTTGTAACACCCCTTACCCGTATCCGTCGCCGGAACAGGGTACGAGGTATTAACAAATTATAGTATATACTATTAAATAAAACCCAACAAAAATATGGCGTGCAATTTGATCATGAATCATTATAACATATGCCATTAACAATACAAACCAATTTCAAAGGCTTCGTACAAAATGATTAGTTTGATACTATAAGTAGTATTTTAAACCTAGACAATTATGACACGTAACAAAATAATTAAGTCTACTATACATGTCATATTTCAAAATGTTGAGTTCAGATACCAAGAGTATTGATAGTGCGGGCGGATCTTCAACGATCTCTAACTCCTGTGCTAGCTGGATGACACTAAAAGACAAAGGAGAGAAAAGAAAGTAAGCTTATAGCTTAGTAAGTAAGTATATAAATAACAGGTAAGGAATTTAATATGTTTACAACATAACTCAATTATATCATATTTTTAATTTTTTTACTATTTACTCCGGTTTGATCAAGTTGTCCCTCCTGCATCATGATCATTAAATAAATCATAACTCGAGTTACGAAACTTGAAATTCAAATCCGTAAAATTTATATGAATCTAGACTCATAAAAATTCTTACTAATTTTTTTCTAGAATTTTTGGTTTAGCCAATTAGTACAGTTTATTAGTTAAAATTTCCCCTGTTACACAGCTCAACTGATCTGACCTTTGTTCACTACGAATTGAATTTCTCTCAGTAAACAATTCAAATAACCATGAAACCTGTTTCATTTAAAACTAGACTCAATATGGAATTTATTCATATAAACTATATTTCTTAATTTTTTTTGTACGATTTTTAATGATTTCTCAAAGTTGGAATAGGGGATCACATAGTCATTCTGAGCAAGTCACACACAATTGTAAATATCTCAAAATATAGAATTCCTTTGCTTGCTCTGTTTCTTTTATATGAAAATAGACTTATTAATATTTAATTTCAAATCTTATTCAACCTCTAATTAAATTCCTTCTATTTTTGGTGATTTTTAAAAATTACATCACTGATACTGTCCAAAATAGTTTTAATGCTAATTTCACTCTTTCACACATTCTTTGTACTAACCTCATTTTAACTTTTATATATATATATATATATACATATATATCACAAATCATTTTCACTACATTTCATACATCACAAGTATAGGCCCATGACTACAATGTCACCACAAAGCCATCCCGTTGAACAATTCGGATTAATCCTCGATACTTGATGGTTTCAGCACACAGCCCTACCATCATATTTCATTTAATTAGGCTCTCTTGTACACATGGTGAACACTTAGTACCACTCATGCGACCTAGCTGATTTGTCTCGTAGCTCTCTTGTCTACATGGTGTCCTTCACTTGGAATCACGCATGCAACCTAGCTACATTTATCTCTCACGTAGCTCTCTTGTCTACATGGGATACATCCCGTATCACACATGTGACCTAGCTACTACATGGTATCTCATAGCTTTCTTGTACACATGATGTGCACTCGGCACCATACATGTGACCTAGCTACGCCCCCTCTATTTTATTCGATCTTTCCGAATGTTTAACCGGGATCTCTCTCTCTATTACTTATTTCCATTTTTCCAATAGTTGATTTATACTTCAACATCATCTAATATATATAATAGGCTGAAATATAAGAATGTAAATGAAATTAATGTATTATTTACATACAAACTTACCTCGGTGCAAAATATGGGAATTTTGCAATTTAGTCCAAAACTTTCTCCTTCCCCCGTTTGAGGTCGATTCCATGCTTTTCTTGATCTATAACAACATATTTAGTTCATTTAACACTCGAACTATTTATTTTAATCCAAAAATCACATTATACAAAATTTACATTTTTGCCCCCTAACTTTTCAAAATTACAATTTTGCCCCAAGACTCAGAAATTTAATTTCAGCCCTTATTCTTATGTTTAATGACCTACTGATCATTTTTCTCTTCTATGGCAACATCAAATTCTCACTCTAACACATAGTTATGAACAATAGGTATTTCTATCGATTATGTCGTTTTGCTCGTTTTCGTTAAAAATCGCTTAGAAAAGATCGTTCTCCTAACTTCAAACATTCATATTCTACCATCAAACAACACAATACATGCCTATCATTCATGGGTAAATTTTAGAACATACACCCTAACTCGAAATAATGGTAGAAATAAGTAAACCGAGCTACGAGGATTTCAAAAATGTGAAGAACATTAAAAACGGGGCTTGAAATCACTTACTATGAAGCTTGAAAATTGAAGAAACCCTAGCTATGGAGGAGAGCAAATTTCGGCAGCAACTAGTGAAGATGATGACCAATTTTGTGTTATTTTTCCCATTTTATTTCATTTAATATACAAATGACCAAAATTGTAACACCCCAAACCCGGCCCAGACGTTATGGCCGAATTTGACGTGCCACATTGGAGTTGAAAACCCACGTTCCGTTTTAGTGTTTTAAAACCATACATTTTATTGAGTTAACAAAGTGTATGGAAGCTGGGCACCGTAGGTATCCGAGACAGAGGAGGTGAGCCATGAAGGTCGCTAAGTACCAAGCTCTTTAATTGGATCCAATCCTAGACATGCCCACAACCATAGCCACACTTTGTTATATCGAGTTGAAATTTGTTTAAGTGGACGTCTTTGATAAATCGATTAATCGTGGTGTTGAGATATTTTGAAAACAAGTATCATTTTGAAAACACGTCCTAAGTCTAGCCCATTTGAATAATTATCAACCAATTTTAAAGTTATTAAAATTAAAATAATCTCGAAAAGAAATAAAAGAGAAGTTAAAATTGGCCTTATTACAACCCAAAAATAAATAATAACTAAAGGAAATTAAATAAAAACCAACACTTATTTGAAAGCCCAAAGATGATCACCGTGGCCACTCAATCCTCTCCGCCCAAGTCCCCACATCAAGGCTCACCGCAAGGTTAAGGAAAGGGGTGAGTTTGGAAACTCGCAGCAACAAGCCCCTTCAGAGCCCAAAACAATAACAGCCTGTTGGGTCTAAGCCCAACTCCAATCTCAAACATGCACTGGGCCATAGCCCTTTTCATAATTCATATTTCATAACACTGGGCCGAAGTGTAACACCCCGAACCCGAGACCATCGCCGGTGTCGGACACGAGGGTTAACAAGCCAAGTTCACATGTTTTGCCCACCAATTTGACATTTCCAATCAGTGGAAGATCTGCGCCACCGCCGCTTTAAAAATCATATCTCGAGTTTCAAAACTTGGAAACTGGTTTCGTAAATTTTCCCTGAATTTAGACTCATATATCCATCCATGGATCCAATTGGTACAGTTTATTAGTTAAAGTCACCCATGTTACAGGGATCAACTGCTCTGACCTTCGCGCGGTATAACTTGAATATCTCTCTGTACAGGGCTTTAATACTGGTGCCGTTTATTTCTAATGAAACTAGACTCAAAATGGAATCTGTACATATAAGGCATGACTCCTAATTCTTTCTGAATAATTTATAGTAAATTTTTAAAGTTGCGACAGGGGACCCAGAAACCGTTCTGGCCCTGTCTCACAATAGCTTTGATATCTCTTAACATGTAACTCCTATGACCATTTCGTTTCTTCCATATGAAAATAGACTCATCAAGGTTCATTTACATAGCTTATTCACTATTTAATACCATTCCTACAAATTTTGGTGATTTTTCACATTCACGTCACTGCAGCTGGCAGCATCTGTTTTTAAGGTAGGTCTTACCTATTTTTGTAGTCTCCATCAACCAACTAGTCTTGCCATACATAGGTTCATATATGATCATTTTAACCATACCAATGGCTGATCATGTGACCAACACTCCCATTTCCAATCCATAATCACATCATGACACCATATATATACATACAAACCACAAATAGTCTAAGTTCATGCTTCCTTTTACGAGCCATTTTCGCATGGCCGTATACATATACATCACCACATTTTTAAACCAACAAGGGGTAGTCCTATACATGCCATTTCAAAGTTCAACCAAAATTTATACCAAAATAGAGGCATTGATAGTGTGGATGACTTCGACTTTATTGATCCCGAATCCGATTGCTATCGGCGAAATCTATAACACGTAGAGCCAAAGCAACGGGTAAGCATTTTTATGCTTAGTAAGTCTCAAGGAATATAATCAGCTTTAATTAAAGCAATACATTCACATAACCAAATGCATCATTTCATTAATGCACATTCACATAATCATACTTACTTCACCATCCCAACTCTTATGTTCATACACAAATAACGGCTTCATTAAGGCCGATAACTCGCTCCATCATAGGAGCGGATATTCATACACTCTTACTCCTAGCGCCTGGGCACACACCGCACTTACCTTGTCATTGGGAAATTTCACAAGTGCATTTGCTGAAATTTTCCAGCAAGCTTATAATTTTCAAATCACATACCTTCGAGTTTAACCGGATGTTGCTACTGCTCAATCGCCGGGACATAGCCCGTTATGGTAACCCGCACCAAGGCCTACGGACTTAACCCGGATATCACGATTTGCACAAATGCCTTCGGTCTTAGCCGGATTTAACAACTGCACGAATGCCTTGGTCTTAGCCCGGATATAGCTACTAGCACAATTGCCTTCGGTCTTAACCCGGATATCATTTTCAGCATAATTGTCTTCGGCTTAGCCCGGATATCATTCAATTTCTCATGCACACATACATCAATAATCATTGGACATACATATTTCATTTTCAGTTATTAAGGCTCAAACACAATTATAATCATTAGCATGATCGCCGGGACTTAGCCCGGGTATCATTCAATGCTCATACACACATAAATCAATAATCAATACATCCATATTTCATTCCCCATAATTCAATTAAGGTCACTTCTTGAGGACTTACCTCGGATGTTGTCGAACGGCTTTTACGGCTATTCGATCACTTTTTCCTTCCCCTTGTCCAATTGTGGCCCTCTTAGCTCTTGAGCTAATTCAAACAAATTCAATTTATTAAAACCTCATTGTGCTAGCTTATGGCCGAATATGACAAGGAGTTTAAATGGTCATATGGCCACTCTTTAGCTTGAATACACAATGGTCATGCACATTTTATACTACATCAAGCAATTCAATACAATTTATTCGAGCATCAAGGAAAAGCTAAGGCCTTCAATAGGCTACCCAAGGCCGAATATTCATGTACATGTTGAGGCCAATTATGCACTTAATACCTCACAAAAACAGCATGCATTTTACTAGTTAATGCTTTGCATATTGTAGCTCAAAACTTATAATATAGCATCAAGCACTCATATGTGTGCTAGGCTGAATGTGCTTGCAATTTCACAATCATTCTTCAACATCTTCTTCTTTAAACAACCATATTCATCACTTAGTTCATAACCAAAACATCATGTGCAAACATATATATACATATATGAGCATGGCCGAATTTCAAGGTGTCCATAGCCATACAAAACACAAATTTTAACTAACATGCAAGAAGCATGAACCATGCTCATGAATGCATCATGGCCGAATATGACAATCATGCCCCTTTTCAACTTCAATCATGATTAAACAAAAAGAAAACTCAAAATCTTACTCAAAAGTAGACAATCCATCATTGCATGCATCATCATCAAGCTTCACACTTAGCATGCAATGGCTTTATCACCATAACAACTTTGGCCAAATACCATTTCCATGGCATAACAAAGATTTGAGCCATGGCTAACATGCACATCAAGTTAGCAACCAAAACATGCATGAAACTCCTAACACAACCTCATACATACCTTAATCTTGATGCAAACTTAGCCAAATCTCCTTCTAGATCTCTTCCAAACCAAGCATGAAGCAAAAATCCTCCTTCTTCCTTAGTTTTGGCTCAAAGAAAGGATGAACAAAATTTTTCTTTCTTTCTCTACAACTCACGGCAATGGGGGGGGGGAATACCACACTCACACACATTTTTTTTTTCATTCTTTTCTTACCCATACACCTTTGTTTATTATTTCTCCCTAATGCACCAACAAAACATGTTTCATGACATGTTTTGCCCATCCTCTCTTGCCATGGCCGGCCACTTCATGTTGGGGGAAATTTGACATGCAAATCCCTTATTTTTGCATGCATGAGCAACTAGTCATCACACATTTCCCCATCATACTTTCAAAGTTCACCACTAGGTCCTTTCTAGTGAAATTCGCATTTATAACACTAAATCGAAACATCAAAAATGTCACACACAAATTAACACATATCATAGGCATCAAAATAAATTTTAAATTATTTTTATGCCTCGATTTTGTGGTCCCGAAACCACATCCCGACTAGGGTCAATTTTGGGCTGTCACAACTCTCCCCCACTTAAGAAATTTTCGTCCCGAAAATCTTACCGTAAATAGGTTTGGATATCGCTCTTTCATAGAGTTCTCGGTCTCCCAAGTAGCTTCTTCTATCCCGTGCTTGAGCCATAACACTTTCACCAATGAACCCGCTTGTTTCGCAACTCTTTCACTTCTCGTGATAGGATACTTAATCGGTTCTTCCTCATAACTCATATTAGCTTGAATTTCAATTTCGATGGACTAATCACGTGCGATGGATCGGATCTATAGCGTCAAGCATCAAACGTGAAAGACATCGTGAACCTTTTGAGTTCGGGGCAAAATCAAACGATATGCCACCGGACCGACTCGCTCGGATATCTCATATGGCCCAATGAACCTCGGGCTCACTTGCCCTTACGGTGAATCGAGTATCTTTTTCCAAGGCGATACCTTGAGAAACACTTTATCACCCACCGATACTCGATATCCTTACGCTTCAGATCCGCTGCACGACTTCGACGATCGAAGGCTATCTTCGACTTTCACGGATTACTTTCACTTTCTGCTCAAGATCTCTAATCAAATGCACCCGAAAATCTTGCTTTCACCGAGCTCACCCAAAACAATGGTGTATGGCATTTACGACCGCATAAGGCCTCGTAGGGTGCCATCTTAATACTTGATTGAAAGTCGTTGTTCTAAGCTTAATTCAATCAACGGCAAATATCGCTCCCATGAACCACTAAACTTGAGGACGCAACATCTTAACATATCCTCAAGTATCTGAATTATCCGCCGGATTGACCATCGGTTTGGGGTGAAAGGCGGTGCTGAAATGCAACTTGGTACCCAACGCTTCTTGCAACTTTTTCCAAAATCGTGAGGTAAATCTCGGATCTCTATCCGACACGATGGAAATAGGCACCCGTGTAATCTCACAACTGAGAAACGCATAACTCGGCTAATTTGTCCATTGAAAAATCCAGACGACGGGGACAAAGTGGGCCGACTTAGTCAATCTATCTACCACGACCCAAACCGCATCCTTCTTACTTGTCGACAATGGCGGTCCGGATACAAAGTCCATTGTGACTCGATCCCATTTCCACTCGGGTATCGTGATTGGTCAAGTAACTCAAGGCACCGATGTTCCGCTTTCACTTGTTGACACATTAAACATCTCAAACAAAGTCGGAGATGTCTCGCTTCATACCATGCCACCAAAACTGACGTTTCAAATCATTGTACATCTTCGTACTCCCCGGGTGGATTGTCATTCGGCTACAATGGGTTTCATTCAGAATTATTGAAATGAGTTTCGAATTCTTTGGAACACACAGACAACTTTTGAACCTCAAACAATCGTCATCGTCGATTTGAAATTCCGAGTCCTTGTTCGGAACACACTCAGCCCATTTTGCAGCAACTCGTCGTCGACTTTCTGAGCTTCTCAAATTTGATGTATCAATAGTGGTTTGGCTTTCAATTCAGCTACTAACACACTATCGGATCGAATGCATAAGTGCACGCTCATCGCTCAGAAGCTTAATAATGATTTACGACTCAAGGCATCCGCAACCACATTCGCCTTTCCGGGTGATAGTCAATGACCACTCATAATCCTTTAACAGCTCGAGCCAACGTCTTTGTCGCAGATTTAAGTCTCTTTGGGTCATCAAATATTTGAGACTTTTGTGATCCGAGTACACATGGCACCTTTCACCAAATAAGTAATGTCGCCAAATCTTTAAGGCGAATACGATGGCGGCCAATTCAAGATCATGGGTCGGATAATTTTTCTCGTGTGGCTTTAATTGCCTCGACGATAGGCCACAACTCGACCTTCTTGCATCAATACACAACCTAATCCAAGTAGGAGGCGCCGCTATAGATGACAAACTCTTTCTGGGACTCGGGTTGCACTAGAATTGGGGCTTCACCAAATAAGTTTTCATTGATCGAAACTTTTTGGCATTTCTCCATCCATTCGAACTTAACATCCTTTTGGAGTAAGCTTCATCGGCGTGGCTATCGTTGAGAAACCTTTACAAATCGTCGGTAATAACCCGGCAAGCCCCAAAAGCTCCGAACCTCAGAATATTTCTGGGCTTCCAATTAAGTATGGCTGAAATTTTATTCGGTCGACTCGAATACCCGATGCAGATACCACATGACCCAAGAAGCTAACCTCTCTTAACGAACTCACACTTGTGAACTTAGCATATAATTGCTTATCCCATAAGATTTATAGCACAAACCGCAAGTGTTCAAAGATGTTCGGTCTCATTTCTTGAATAGACCAAGATGTCATCAATGAACACGACTACTAATCGATCCAAATATGGTCTCAAGATTCGATTCATTAAATCCATAAATACCGTAGGGCATTAGTGAGCCCAACGGCATCACTAGGAACTCATAGTGACCATATCTCGCTCAAGGCGTCTTGGGTACGTCCAATCTCGGATTCGCAATTGATAATAGCCCGATCTCAAATCTATTTTGAGAACACCGAGGCTCCTTCAGTTGATCGAACAGGTCATCGATACGTGGTAACGGATATTTGTTCTTTATCATCGCTTTATTAAGTCGACGATAATCGATGCACGACCGCATGGTTCCATCCTTCTTTTCACGAACAACACCGGCGCACCCTAAGGCGAGAAACTCGGGCGAGCAAAACCTCTATCCACCAATTCTTGCAATCGAGCTTTCAACTCCTTTAATTCGTTGGTGCCATACGATACGGAGCTATCGAAATTGAGTGGTACCGGTACCAATTCGATGCCAAATTCTATTTCTAACAGTGGTAAACCCGGCAATTCTTCGGGGAAAACATCCGGGTATTCACAAACCACGGGCACAGATTCGGGTTTCTTTTCTGATTCCTTGTCATCGAGCACGTACGCAAGGTACGCTTCGCACCCTTTTCTTACATATTTCTGGGCCAACATCGGCGATATTACGGTGGCAACCCCTTTAAGTCCGTAGACTCAACCCGAATTATCTTGTTATTCGCGCTCCTCAAATCGATAGTCTTGCTCTTGCAATTTACAACCGCATCGTGCATGGTCAACCAATCCAAACCAAGAATAACGTCGAATTCATCGAACGGCAAAAGCATCAAGTCCACCGGAAAACAAGAACCTCGGAACACTAGGGGACTTTTCTTGCACACTTTGTTGACAAGCACGTAATGACCCAAGGGGTTTGATACCCGAATTACAAACTCAGTAGACTCAATAGGCAAAGTCTTACTGGATGCTAAGGTTTCACATATATATGAATAAGTAGAACCAGGGTCAATCAAAGCAATCACATTTGTATTGAAAAGAGTGAAAGTACCAGTAATGACATCCGGAGAGGCAAGATCCTCGCATGCCAGATGGCATAGGTCCTTGCAGAGCACGAGCCTCGGATCCGATGGTAGCATCTCTAGATCCTCTCGACCGCCACCGACATTGCCCATGTTTCTAGGTGGCCTACCTCGAGCAAATGGTAGCACCCGGGTTTCCACTCGACTTACATTCTGCTCATGCATCCTGCAATCCTTCATAAAGTGGTCGGCCGACCCACACTTATAGCAGAGCGATCACGAAACCAACAGCTCCTCGAATGCCATTTGCCACAATGTGGACACTCCGCCCTCTCTCGCGATCATTTCCACCATCGGCAATCAAGTGACTCGTGTGGTCACAGGGGTCGATCGCGTCCTCGTCTAGAAAAGCCCGAAATGCCTCTAGACCGCTCGCATCATCTCGAAATCTCTTTGATGCTTGTTGAAGAGACTTTCCGAGGACCTCTTTCGAATTCTCCAGTTCCCACATCAGCTTTTTGTTTCTCCTTTCTAAGCTCTTGACTTTACAAGCTCGCTCAACAAGTACTACGAACTCTCGATCTCGAGAATGCCAACGAACATCCTTATATCATCATTCAGCCCATCCTCGGCGTTTATACATAATGGCTTCGGACGAAATGCATTCTCGCATGCATCTGGCTAAGCCTCACAAATTTTCGTTCAGAGTCAGAATCGACATCGAACCTTGCTTAAGATCAAGGAATTCCTTCGCTTTTGGTCGATGAATCTCGACTAATATACTTTTTTCGAACTCGGTTTGAAAGAATTCCCAAGTCACTTGCTCTCTAGGCACCACAAGTCGAGTACTCCACCAATAGTAGGCGACTCGCGTAGCAAGGAGATGGTACACTTTAAGCACTCATCGGGTGTACAGGATAGCTCATCGAGCACCGGATAGTGTTATCCAACCAAAATTCAGCTCGCTTCGGCATCATCATCATCCGTAGCCTTAAATTCAGTGGCCCCATGTTTTCGAATCCTATCGACTAGGGGCTTACTTGACCTCATTTGGTCACCACCGGAGATATTGTAGGTGCGGGGTTGCATTTGTCGGGAATGGAGGTTGTGGAACAGCCGTGTTAGTTCGAATGTATTGATTAAACCATTCGCTCATCACACTATAAAAGGCTTGCCTAGCCTCATCATTCCGATTGCTGGCCATAGGTTGAGAGTCCACCGCGCGGTCCCTTGCGCGGAGCAGCGCCACACTCTCCACATCATCAGCTATCGCTTTCGGTTGGGATCGGATCCATTGCTATAACCAAACACAAAGTCAAATTGTCGAAATCACCACACTATCGATTCATCATTTAATGGCATGTATAGCTAGACCCCAAACACATCACGGTAGTCCTAGAATCGACTAAACCGTGGCTCGATACCAATAAAATTGTAACACCCTAACCCGAGACCATCGCCGGTGTCGGACACGAGGGGTTAACAAGCCAAGTTCACATGTTTTGCCCACCAATTTGACATTTCCAGTCAGGCTGGAAGACTGCGTCACCGTCGCCTTAAAAATCATATCTCGAGTTTCAAAACTCAGAAACTGGTTTCGTAAATTTTCCCTGAATTTAGACTCATATATCCATCCATGGATTTATTTCTAGAATTTTTGGTCGGGCCAATTGGTACAGTTTATTAGTTAAAGTCACCCATGTTACAGGGATCGACTGCTCTGACCTTCGCGCGGTATAACTTGAATATCTCTCTGTACAGGGCTTTAATACTGGTGCCGTTTGTTTCTAATGAAACTAAACTCAAAATGGAATCTGTACATATAAGGCATGACTCCTAATTCTCTCTGGATAATTTATAGTAAATTTTTAAAGTTTCGACAGGGGACCCAGAAACCGTTCTGGCCCTGTCTCACAATAGCTTTGATATCTCTTAACATGTAACTCCTATGACCATTTCGTTTCTTCCATATGAAAATAGACTCATCAAGGTTCATTTACATAGCTTATTCACTATTTAATACCATTCATACAAATTTTGGTGATTTTTCACATTTACGTCACTGCAGCTGGCAGCATCTGTTTTTAAGGTAGGTCTTACCTATTTTTGTAGTCTCCATCAACCAACTAGTCTTGCCATACATAGGTTCATATATGATCATTTTAACCATACCAATGGCTGATCATGTGACCAACACTCCCATTTCCAATCCATAATCACATCATGACACCATATATATACATACAAACCACAAATAGTCTAAGTTCATGCTTCCTTTTACGAGCCATTTTCGCATGGCCGTATACATATACATCACCACATTTTTAAACCAACAAGGGTAGTCCTATACATGCCATTTCAAAGTTCAACCAAAATTTATACCAAAATAGAGGCGTTGATAGTGTGGATGACTTGACTTTATTGATCCCGAATCCGATTGCTATCGGCGAAATCTATAACACGAGAGCCAAAGCAACGGGTAAGCATTTTATGCTTAGTAAGTCTCAAGGAATATAATCAGCTTTAATTAAAGCAATACATTCACATAACCAAATGCATCATTTCATTAATGCACATTCACATAATCATACTTACTTCACCATCCCAACTCTTATGTTCATACACAAATAACGGCTTCATTAAGGCCGATAACTCGTTCCATCATAGGAGCGGATATTCATACGCTCTTACTCCTAGCGCGCGAAGCACACACCGCACTTACCTTGTCATTGGGAAATTTCACAAGTGCATTTGCTGAAATTTTCCAGCAAGCTTATAATTTTCAAATCACATACCTTTGAGTTTAACCGGATGTTGCTACTCGTTCAATCGCCTTCGGGACATAGCCCGGTTATGGTAACCCGCACCAAGGCCTACGGGACTTAACCCGGATATCACGATTTGCACAAATGCCTTCGGGTCTTAGCCCGGATTTAACAACTGGCACGAATGCCTTCGGTCTTAGCCGGATATAGCTACTAGCACAATTGCCTTCGGTCTTAACCCGGATATCATTTTCAGCATAATTGTCTTCGGGCTTAGCCGGATATCATTCAATTTCTCATGCACACATACATCAATAATCATTGGACATACATATTTCATTTTCGTTACTAAGGCTCAAACACAATTATAATCATTAGCATGATCGCCTTTGGGACTTAGCCGGGTATCATTCAATGCTCATACACACATAAATCAATAATCAATACATCCATATTTCATTCCCCATAATTCAATTAAGGTCACTTCTTGAGGACTTACCTCGGATGTTGTCGAACGGCTTTTACGGCTATTCGATCACTTTTCCTTCCCTTGTCCAATTGTGGCCCTCTTAGCTCTTGAGCTAATTCAAACAAATTCAATTTATTAAAACCTCATTGTGCTAGCTTATGGCGAATATGACAAGGAGTTTAAATGGTCATATGGCCACTCTTTAGCTTGAATACACAATGGTCATGCACATTTTATACTACATCAAGCAATTCAATACAATTTATTCGAGCATCAAGGAAAAGCTAAGGCCTTCAATAGGCTACCCAAGGCCGAATATTCATGTACATGTTGACGCCTAATTATGCACTTAATACCTCACAAAAACAGCATGCATTTTACTAGTTAATGCTTTGCATATTGTAGCTCAAAACTTATAATATAGCATCAAGCACTCATATGTGTGCTAGGCCGAATGTGCTTGCAATTTCACAATCATTCTTCAACATCTTCTTCTTTAAACAACCATATTCATCACTTAGTTCATAACCAAAACATCATGTGCAAACATATATATACATATATGAGCATGGCGAATTTCAAGGTGTCCATAGCCATACAAAACACAAATTTTAACTAACATGCAAGAAGCATGAACCATGCTCATGAATGCATCATGGCGAATATGACAATCATGCCCCTTTTCAACTTCAATCATGATTAAACAAAAAGAAAACTCAAAATCTTACTCAAAAGTAGACAATCCATCATTGCATGCATCATCATCAAGCTTCACACTTAGCATGCAATGGCTTTATCACCATAACAACTTTGGCCAAATACCATTTCCATGGCATAACAAAGATTTGAGCCATGGCTAACATGCACATCAAGTTAGCAACCAAAACATGCATGAAACTCCTAACACAACCTCATACATACCTTAATCTTGATGCAAACTTAGCCAAATCTCCTTCTAGATCTCTTCCAAACCAAGCATGAAGCAAAAATCCTCCTTCTTCCTTAGTTTTGGCTCAAAGAAAGGATGAACAAAATTTTTCTTTCTTTCTCTACAACTCACGGCAATGGGGGAATACCACACTCACACACATTTTTTTTCATTCTTTTCTTACCCATACACCTTTGTTTATTATTTCTCCCTAATGCACCAACAAAACATGTTTCATGACATGTTTTGCCCATCCTCTCTTGCCATGGCCGGCACTTCATGTTGGGGGGGAAATTTGACATGCAAATCCCTTATTTTTGCATGCATGAGCAACTAGTCATCACACATTTCCCCATCATACTTTCAAAGTTCACCACTAGGTCCTTTCTAGTGAAATTCGCATTTATAACACTAAATCGAAACATCAAAAATGTCACACACAAATTAACACATATCATAGGCATCAAAATAAATTTTAAATTATTTTTATGCCTCGGTTTTGTGGTCCCGAAACCACATCCCGACTAGGGTCAATTTTGGGCTGTCACAACTCTCCCCCACTTAAGAAATTTTCGTCCCCGAAAATCTTACCGGTAAATAGGTTTGATATCGCTCTTTCATAGAGTTCTCGGTCTCCCAAGTAGCTTCTTCTATCCCGTGCTTGAGCCATAACACTTTCACCAATGAACCCGCTTGTTTCGCAACTCTTTCACTTCGTGATAGGATACGAATCGATTCTTCCTCATAACTCATATTAGCTTGAATTTCAATTTCGATGGACTAATCACGTGCGATGGATCGGATCTATAGCGTCGAAGCATCGAAACGTGAAAGACATCGTGAACCTTTTGAGTTCGGGGGCAAAATCAAACGATATGCCATGGACCGACTCGCCGGATATCTCATATGTCCCAATGAACCTCGGGCTCAAAGTTGCCCTTACGGCCGAATCGAGTATCTTTTCCAAGGCGATACCTTGAGAAACACTTTATCACCCACCGATACTCGATATCCTTACGCTTCAGATCCGCTGCGACTTCGACGATCGGAGGCTATCTTCAGACTTTCACGGATTACTTTCACTTCTGCTCAGCATCTCTAATCAAATCCACCGAAAATCTTGCTTGCACCGAGCTCATCCAAAACAATGGTGTACGGCATTTACGACCGCACAAGGCCTCGTAGGGTGCCATTTTAATACTTGATTGAAAGTCGTTGTTGTGTTTAATTCAATCAACGGCAAATACCGCTCCCATGAACCACTAAACTCAAGGACGCAACATCTTAACATATCCTCAAGTATCCGAATTATCCGCCGGATTGACCATCGGTTTGGGGTGAAAGGCGGTGCTGAAATGCAACTTGGTACCCAAAGCTTCTTGCAACTTTTTCCAAAATCGTGAGGTAAATCTCGGATCTCTATCCGACACGATGGAAATAGGCACCCGTGTAATCTCACAATCTGAGAAACGCATAACTCGGCTAATTTGTCCATTGAAAAATCAGACGACGGGGACAAAGTGGGCCGACTTAGTCAATCTATCTACCACGACCCAAACCGCATCCTTCTTACTTGTCGACAATGGCGGTCCGGATACAAAGTCCATTGTGACTCGATCCCATTTCCACTCGGGTATCGTGATTGGTCAAGTAATCCTCAAGGCACCGATGTTCCGCTTTCACTTGTTGACACATTAAACATCTCAAACAAAGTCGGAGATGTCTCGCTTCATACCATGCCACCAAAATCGACGCTTCAAATCATTGTACATCTTCGTACTCCCGGGTGGATTGTCATTCGCTACAATGGGCTTCATTCAGAATTATTGAAATGAGTTCAATTCTTTGGAACACACAGACGACTTTTGAACCTCAAACAATCGTCATCGTCGATTTGAAATTCGAGTCCTTGTTCGAACACACTCGGCCCGCTTTGCGACCAACTCGTCGTCGACTTTCTAAGCTTCTCGAATTTGATGTATCAATAGTGGTTTGGCTTTCAATTCAGCTACTAACACACTATCGGATCGAATGCATAAGTGCACGCTCATCGTCAGAAGTTTAATAATGATTTACGACTCAAGGCATCCGCAACCACATTCGCCTTTCCGGGTGATAGTCAATGACCAGCTCATAATCCTTTAACGGCTTGAGCCAACGTCTTTGTCGCAGATTTAAGTCTCTTTGGGTCATCAAATATTTGAGACTTTTGTGATCCGAGTACACATGGCACCTTTCACCAAATAAGTAATGTCGCCAAATCTTTAAGCGAATACGATGGCGGCCAATTCAAGATCATGGGTCGGATAATTTTTCTCGTGTGGCTTTAATTGCCTCGACGATAGGCCACAACTCGACCTTCTTGCATCAATACACAACCTAATCCAAGTAGGAGGCGTCGCTATAGATGACAAACTCTTTGCTGGGACTCGGGTTGCACTAGAATTGGGGCTTCGGTCAAATAAGTTTTCATTGATCGAAACTTTTTGGCATTTCTCCATCCATTCGAACTTAACATCCTTTTGGAGTAGCTTCGTCATCGGCGTGGCTATCGTTGAGAAACCTTTACAAATCGTCGGTAATAACCAAGAAGCCCCAAAAGTCTCAACCTCAAGAATATTTCTGGGCTTCCAATTAAGTATGGCTGAAATTTTATTGGGTCGACTCAAATACCGATGCAGATACCACATGACCCAAGAAGCTAACCTCTCTTAACCGAACTCACACTTGCTGAACTTAGCATATAATTGCTTATCCCGTAAGATTTACAAAGACTAACCGCAGGTGTTCAAAGATGTTCGGTCTCATTTCTTGAATAGACCAAGATGTCATCAATGAACACGACTACTTAATCGATCCAAATATGGTCTCAAGATCCGATTCATTAAATCCATAAATACCTCGGGGGCATTAGTGAGCCCAAACGGCATCACTAGGAACTCATAGTGACCATATCTCGCTCAAGGCGTCTTGGGTACGTCCGAATCTCGGATTCGCAATTGATAATAGCCCGATCTCAAATCTATTTTTGAGAACACCGAGGCTCCTTCGCTTGATCCAACAGTCATCGACACGTGGTAACGGATATTTGTTCTTTATCGTCGCTTTATTGTCGACGATAATCGATGCACAACCGCATGGTTCCATCCTTCTTTTCACGAACAACACCGGCGCACCCTAAGGCGAGAAACTCGGCGAGCAAAACCTCTATCCACCAATTCTTGCAATCGAGCTTTCAACTCCTTTAATTCCGTTGGTGCCATACGATACGGAGCTATCGAAATTGAGTGGTACCAGTACCAATTCGATGCCAAATTCTATTTCTCTAGCAGTGGTAAACCCGCAATTCTTTGGGGAAAACATCCGGTATTCACAAACCACGCACAGATTCGGTTTCTTTTTCGATTCCTTGTCATCGAGCACGACGCAAGGTACGCTTCACACCCTTTTCTTACATATTTCGGGCCAACATCACGATATTACGGTGGCAACCCTTTAAGTCCGTAGACTCAACTCGAATTATCTTGTTATTCGCGCTCCTCAAATCGATAGTCTTGCTCTTGCAATTTACAACCGCATCGTGCATGGTCAACCAATCCAAACCAAGAATAACGTCGAATTCATCGAACGGCAAAAGCATCAAGTCCGCCGGAAAACAAGAACCTCGGAACACTAGGGGACTTTTCTTGCACACTTTGGTGACAAGCACGTAATGACCCAAGGGGTTTGATACCCGAATTACAAACTCAGTAGACTCAATAGGCAAAGTCTTACTGGATGCTAAGGTTTCACATATATATGAATGAGTAGAACCAGGGTCAATCAAAGCAATCACATTTGTATTGAAAAGAGTGAAAGTACCGTAATGACATCCGGAGAGGCAGATCCTCGCGTGCGGCAGATGGCATAGGTCCTTGCAGAGCACGAGCCTCGATCCGATGGTAGCATCTCTAGATCCTCTCTCGACCGCCAATCGACATTGCCCATGTTTCTAGGTGGCCTACCTCGGCAATGGTAGCACCCGGGTTTCCACTCGACTTACATTCTGCTCATGCATCCTCGGGCAATCCTTCATAAAGTGGTCGGCCGACCCACACTTATAGCAGAGCGATCACGAAACCAACAGCTCCCGAATGCCATTTGCCACAATGTGGACACTCCGCCTCTCTCGGCGATCATTTCCACCATCGGCAATCAAGTGACTCGTGTGGTCACAGGGGTCGATCGCGTCCTCGTCTAGAAAAGCCCAAACGCTCTAGACCGGCTCGCATCATCTCGAAATCTCTTTGATGCTTGTTGAAGAGACTTTCCGAGGACCTCTTTCGAATTCTCCAGTTCCCATATCAGCTTTTTGTTTCTCCTTTCTAAGCTCTTGGCTTTACAAGCTCGCTCAACAAGTACTACGAACTCTCGTATCTCGAGAATGCCAACGAACATCCTTATATCATCATTCAGCCCATCCTCAAGCGTTATACATAATGGCTTGGACGAAATGCATTCTCGTGCGTCTGGCTAAGCCTCACAAATTTTCGTCAGAGTCGATAATCGACATCGAACCTTGCTTAAGATCAAGGAATTCCTTCGCTTTTGGTCGATGAATCTCGACTAATATACTTTTTTGAACTCGGTTTGAAAGAATTCCCAAGTCACTTGCTCTCTAGGCACCACAAGTCGAGTACTCCACCAATAGTAGGCGTATCACAGTAGCAAGGAGATGGTACACTTTAAGCACTCATCGGTGTACAGGATAGCTCATCGAGCACCCGGATAGTGTTATCCAACCAAAATTCAGCTCGCTTCGGCATCATCATCATCCGTAGCCTTAAATTCAGTGGCCCCATGTTTTGAATCCTATCGACTAGGGGCTTACTTGACCTCATTTGGTCACCACCGGAGGTATTGTAGGTGCGGGGTTGCATTTGTCGGGAATGGAGGTTGTGGAACAGTAGTGTTAGTTCGAATGTATTGATTAAACCATTCGCTCATCACACTATAAAAGGCTTGCCTAGCCTCATCATTCCGATTGCTGGCCATAGGTTGAGAGTCCACCGGCGCGGTCCCTTGCTTGAGCAGCGCCACACTCTCCACATCATCAGCTATCGCTTCGGTTGGGATCGGGATCCATTGCTATAACCAAACACAAAGTCAAATTGTCGAAATCACCACACTATCGATTCATCATTTAATGGCATGTATAGCTAGACCCCAAACACATCACGGTAGTCCTAGAATCGACTAAACCGTGGCTCGATACCAATAAATTGTAACACCCGAACCCGAGACCATCGCCGTGTCGGACACGAGGGTTAACAAGCCAAGTTCACATGTTTTGCCCACCAATTTGACATTTCCAGTCAGGCTGGAAGACTGCGTCACCGTCGCCTTAAAAATCATATCTCGAGTTTCAAAACTCATAAACTGGTTTCGTAAATTTTCCCTGAATTTAGACTCATATATCCATCCATGGATTTATTTCTAGAATTTTTGGTCAGGCCAATTGGTACAGTTTATTAGTTAAAGTCACCCATGTTACAGGGATCGACTGCTCTGACCTTCGCGCGATATAACTTGAATATCTCTCTGTACAGGGCTTTAATACTGGTTCCGTTTGTTTCTAATGAAACTAGACTCAATATGGAATCTGTACATATAAGGCATGACTCCTAATTCTTTCTGAATAATTTATAGTAAATTTTTAAAGTTGCGACAGGGGACCCAGAAACCGTTCTGGCCCTGTCTCACAATAGCTTTGATATCTCTTAACATGTAACTCCTATGACCATTTCGTTTCTTCCATATGAAAATAGACTCATCAAGGTTAATTTACATAGCTTATTCACTATTTAATACCATTCCTACAAATTTTGGTGATTTTTCACATTCACGTCACTGCAGCTGGCAGCATCTGTTTTTAAGGTAGGTCTTACCTATTTTTGTAGTCTCCATCAACCAGCTAGTCTTGCCATACATAGGTTCATATATGATCATTTTAACCATACCAATGGCTGATCATGTGACCAACACTCCCATTTCCAATCCATAATCACATCATGACACCATATATATACATACAAACCACAAATAGTCTAAGTTCATGCTTCCTTTTACGAGCCATTTTCGCATGGCCGTATACATATACATCACCACATTTTTAAACCAACAAGGGTAGTCCTATACATGCCATTTCAAAGTTCAACCAAAATTTATACCAAAATAGAGGCGTTGATAGTGTGGATGACTTCGACTTTATTGATCCCGAATCCGATTGCTATCGAGCGAAATCTATAACACGAGAGCCAAAGCAACGGGTAAGCATTTTATGCTTAGTAAGTCTCAAGGAATATAATCAGCTTTAATTAAAGCAATACATTCACATAACCAAATGCATCATTTCATTAATGCACATTCACATAATCATACTTACTTCACCATCCCAACTCTTATGTTCATACACAAATAACGGCTTCATTAAGGCCGATAACTCGTTCCATCATAGGAGCGGATATTCATACGCTCTTACTCCTAGCGCCAAGCACACACCGCACTTACCTTGTCATTGGGAAATTTCACAAGTGCATTTGCTGAAATTTTCCAGCAAGCTTATAATTTTCAAATCACATACCTTGAGTTTAACCGGATGTTGCTACTCGCTCAATCGCCTTGGGACATAGCCGGTTATGGTAACCCGCACCAAGGCCTCACGGACTTAACCCGGATATCACGATTTGCACAAATGCCTTGGTCTTAGCCGGATTTAACAACCGGCACGAATGCCTTCGGTCTTAGCCCGGATATAGCTACTAGCACAATTGCCTTGGTCTTAACCGGATATCATTTTCAGCATAATTGTCTTGGGCTTAGCCCGGATATCATTCAATTTCTCATGCACACATACATCAATAATCATTGGACATACATATTTCATTTTCAAGCATTAAGGCTCAAACACAATTATAATCATTAGCATGATCGCCTTGGGACTTAGCCGGTATCATTCAATGCTCATACACACATAAATCAATAATCAATACATCCATATTTCATTCCCCATAATTCAATTAAGGTCACTTCTTGAGGACTTACCTCGGATGTTGTCGAACGGCTTTTACGGCTATTCGATCACTTTTTCCTTCCCCTTGTCCAATTGTGGCCCTCTTAGCTCTTGAGCTAATTCAAACAAATTCAATTTATTAAAACCTCATTGTGCTAGCTTATGGCCAAATATGACAAGGAGTTTAAATGGTCATATGGCCACTCTTTAGCTTGAATACACAATGGTCATGCACATTTTATACTACATCAAGCAATTCAATACAATTTATTCGAGCATCAAGGAAAAGCTAAGGCCTTCAATAGGCTACCCAAGGCCGAATATTCATGTACATGTTGACGCCAATTATGCACTTAATACCTCACAAAAACAGCATGCATTTTACTAGTTAATGCTTTGCATATTGTAGCTCAAAACTTATAATATAGCATCAAGCACTCATATGTGTGCTAGGCGAATGTGCTTGCAATTTCACAATCATTCTTCAACATCTTCTTCTTTAAACAACCATATTCATCACTTAGTTCATAACCAAAACATCATGTGCAAACATATATATACATATATGAGCATGGCGAATTTCAAGGTGTCCATAGCCATCCAAAACACAAATTTTAACTAACATGCAAGAAGCATGAACCATGCTCATGAATGCATCATGGCGAATATGACAATCATGCCCTTTTCAACTTCAATCATGATTAAACAAAAGAAAACTCAAAATCTTACTCAAAAGTAGACAATCCATCATTGCATGCATCATCATCAAGCTTCACACTTAGCATGCAATGGCTTTATCACCATAACAACTTTGGCCAAATACCATTTCCATGGCATAACAAAGATTTGAGCCATGGCTAACATGCACATCAAGTTAGCAACCAAAACATGCATGAAACTCCTAACACAACCTCATACATTCCTTAATCTTGATGCAAACTTAGCCAAATCTCCTTCTAGATCTCTTCCAAACCAAGCATGAAGCAAAAATCCTCCTTCTTCCTTAGTTTTGGCTAAAGAAAGGATGAACAAAATTTTTCTTTCTTTCTCTACAACTCACGGCAAGGGTGGGGGGGAATACCACACTCACACACATTTGTTTTTCATTCTTTTCTTACCCATACACCTTTGTTTATTATTTCTCCCTAATGCACCAACAAAACATGTTTCATGACATGTTTTGCCCATCCTCTCTTGCCATGGCGGCCACTTCATGTTGGGGGAAATTTGACATGCAAATCCCTTATTTTTGCATGCATGAGCAACTAGTCATCACACATTTCCCATCATACTTTCAAAGTTCACCACTAGGTCCTTTCTAGTGAAATTCAGCATTTATAACACTAAATCGAAACATCAAAATGTCACACACAAATTAACACATATCATAGGCATCAAAATAAATTTTAAATTATTTTTATGCCTCGGTTTTGTGGTCCCAAACCACATCCCGACTAGGGTCAATTTTGGGTCACACAAGCCTTTTCATATTTCATATTATCGGGTCAAGCCTTTATCAGAAACGGTATGGCCCTTAGGCCCTTTTCAATGTCACATATAATTTCAATGAAAGAATGCAACCCATTTGGGGAGACTACTCAACCCACCATCCGCTACTCTCCACCTGCACCAACCAACACACCATGTGGGATTAACTCGACCCACCCCGCCATACTCTCCATGGCAAAGATAGTTGCTTTATCATATAACCGAGGCCTAGCCTCTTTTTAATAACTAGGCAAAAGCCCTTTCAATAATCGGGGCATAAGCCCTTTTATAATCGGGGCATAAGCCCTTTTGATAACTAGGCATAAGCCCTTTTGATAATCAGGGCATAAGCCCTTTTAATAAGCAGGGCATAAGCCCTTTTCACTTCCTCCATCCATATAAAACCCAACCCAATGCAGTTATGATTACATCATGTGCATATCATACATGTCATGTGCATATCATACATGTCATGTGCATATCATACATATCATGTGCATATCATACATAAACCCTAGAGGTATAATGGTCATTTTTACCTAGGGGCAAAACCGTCATTTTCATGTTATAAGGGTAATCTTGTAATTTTACCAAAATTAGGGTTTCCATGTTCATTAACATTTATAAACCATTCTTGGCTAAACAAGTGATTCGGCCTATTTTTAGCGAAAATGAGTTATTGGGCCAAAAACCCTAATGGGCCCTACTTAGCCAATTCCGTCATCTAGGCCCATTTGGCTCAGATTCCATAACGGTTTTAAACGGTCTTATCATGCAATTTAACAGATTTCCATTTTTCGCCAATTTTACCCAAATGGGCCCGAAAGCCCAATGGGCCCCACTTGACCCCTCGAGGCCCAACTTACCAAGAACGCCAAAATCACATTCTTACCGCTTCCATCGTTCTCGATCACCGCCTCATCGATTCTAACTAACTAGTGAGCATTCGCTGCTTATAAGTCCTCGAAATGCCGAATTTGGCATTTTACTTTTGGCATTTTATCGCTTTAAGCTATGAAAGGGTTCGTTACACACGATTTGTGATATTCCTCGATTTGAGATCTCCTACACGATTTCTCCTATAATCATTTGTTAAATAGATCAGCTCGCAATAATTGAACCAAATCAAGAACTTTCCAATATTAACACTTACACATTCGCCACCATCCATAATGGCCTTAGGCACCTTACCTTTGTCGCGATTGATGACTAGGCCTAGCTACTCCGTGATCCAAGCTACTCCAAAACGACACTACACCTTGCTGCTCCTTCAATAAATAAACCAAAAATATTAAAAGAAGACCCCATAGAGTCTATACCCATATTCGGCCATCCCCCTAAATTTAGGGTTTCGACTTTTGGCCAAAATTACACTAGGAATTGTTTAGGGTTTGAACACTTACCACAGTCTTTCTCCTCTTGAATCCGGATGCCTAAAAGGTAAAGGAATCGAATGCCAACTATTGAAAAGGAAAGAAAAGGTTGCTGGTCACAAAGAATCGGCACCCCTATCTTTCTTGATTTCGCTTTTTATGTATTTCTAAGTAAGTAGAGATAAGGGAAAGAAACAATGGTGAATGGAAGGAAATAGTGGGCTGATTTGAAAGAAGAAAAAAGGAAGAAAAATGAATAGGAGGGAGGTAGATTCGGCTGGAAAAGAAAAGAGAGAAAAAGGCTACACACCAAAGAAGAAATCGGCACCACTAAGACCCTAATGCTGAAATTACTAACCTAATGCCCCTTTGCCGAAAATCCCCTCTCCAATCTCCCTTATTCGGCCAACTCTATCTCCATATCACATCCCTAAAACCTCTCCCCTTATCCCTCCTTAATTTATGCATTTGACTTGATCCAACTCTCCTCTTCTGTAATCCACTTAAGTTCCAACACTTACCCTTCCCGCACACAAAAATAAATACTCTTATTTGCCAACACAGGAATCGAACCTGTGTCTTCCTCTATGCTCCACACGCCACCTTTTTAGGAGCTTAGTGGCGTCACCCTTGCCACTCTACCAAAGCTCTTTTTGTGATACACTTTACCCACAACTTAATATAAGGGCACCTAGCCAGAACCCCTAACTCCTAAGTCCAAAATTTAAAAATTCTACCGGGTTTTGGCCAACTCATGGGCCTTCCATAAGCCCATTTACATACCCAAATTATGAATTCCATCATCACACACCAAATTTTAGTAATTTACTTAAAATATCAAGAATCGCGAAAAACCCGAAAATCAGGATGTTACAACTCTACCCTCCTTAAAGAAATTTTGGCCTCGAAATTTACCTGGTCCAAACAGTTGAGGGTACTGCTGACGCATTGCCTCTTCGGTCTCCCTGTAGCTTCTTCCTTGCCATGGTTCCTCCAAAGTACCTTCACCAACGGATCGACCTCTTTCTCAACACCTTGACATCACGATCAAGTATTTGCACAGTTCCTCTTCAAAGGTCAAACCGACCGCACCTCAATTTCTCGCAGAATCGCACGATATGAGTTGGGTCGAACGATATCGCCTTAGCATGGACACATGGAAGACATCGTGAATGCGATCCGATTCGAGGTAACTCTAGGCGATAAGCCACCGCCCTATCCGCTTAATGATTTGGTAAGGCCCAATAAACCGTGGGCTCAACTTACCCTTCTTACCAAATCTCAAAATCTTCTTCCAAGGCGAAACTTTCAAAAAGACCATGTCTCCTACCGCATATTTAATATCCTTACGCTTCAGATCGGCATAAGACTTTTGTCGATCCGCCGCCTCTTTTAACCTCTTCTTGATTACCTTAATCTTTTCTTCAGTATCTGCTACCAATTCTGGTCCAAGTATTTGCCTTTCCCCCATATCTGCCCAACAAGTAGGCGAGCGACACCTTCGCCCATATAGTGCCTCATATGGAGCCATCTGAATACTTGCTTGATAACTGTTGTTATACGCGAACTCCGCTAAGGGCAAACGGTCCTCCCAGCTGCCTCTAAACTCAATAGCACAACCCTCAACATATCCTCTAAAATCAATAACCCTCTCGATCGCCCATCCGATCGAGGGTGAAAAGCCGATCTTGAAATCCAATCGCGCTCCCAATGCCTCATGCAACTTCGCCAAAACCGAGATGTAAACCTTGGGTCTCGGTCGAAATTATCGACATGGCACACCATGCAACCGTATTATTTCCGCCACATACAATCCGCCAACTTCAAGTGAGTAATCGGTTCGGACAGTATGAAATGAGCAGATTTCGTGAGTCTATCCACAATCACCCAAACTGAATCCTTCTTAAAAGGTGTCAACGGCAACCCACTTACAAAGTCCATAGTTACCCTTTCCCACTTCCAAAGTGGTATCTTTACCTATGTAATAATCCCGAAGGTAGTTGATGCTCGGCCTTCACTTGTTGACATGTTAAACATCTCCCAACAAATTCGGTCACTTCGCTAAGCCCAGCCACCAATATTACTCTCGCAAGTCTCGATACAACTTACTCCCTCCCGGATGCATAGCACAAGGTCCATTATGTGCCTCTTTCAAAATCATCAATCTCAAATCGGAGTTCTTCGCATACAAATTCTCCTCGAAAACAAAGGACTCCTCACTATTTAACCCAAAGTCGATTCTCCCCTTCTCAACTTGTCAAACCGAGCAACCAACGACTTATCCTCCAAATTGTTGCTTCTTAACTGTTCTACCCAAGTCGGTCTCACTGTAACTCGCCAACAAACTCCCGTCGTCATACAAACTTAGACGAGCAAACATCACCTTTAATTCCGCCACGCTTCTTCGACTTAGCGATCGCCACGACATTCGCTTTACTGGTGGTACTCAATCGAACAGTCATAGTCCTTTAACAACTCTATCCACCTTCACGCCTAAGATTCACTCCTTTTGAGTCGCAAGTACTTAAGACTCTTGTGATCCGTATAGATGATGCATTTCTCTCCATACGGTAATGCCTCCATATCTTAAGTGCAAAGATTACCGCCAATTCCAAGTCATGCGTAGGGTAGTTCACCTCATGTGGCTTAAGGCGTCGTGAAGCATAAGCGACCACTTTACCCTCTTGCATCAACACGCAGCCCAAACCTACATGTGACGATCATTGTACACAGTGAAATCCTTACCGACTACGGCTAAATCAAAGTCGGCGCTCAGTCAAAACCTTCTTCAACTTCTCAAAAGCCTCTTGTTGCGTGATCCGTCCAAACAAAAGGTGCTCCCTTCCTTATAAGTTTAGATAATCTGTCTGCCATCACGTAAAATCCTTCCACGAACCTCCGATAGTAACTCGCCAATCCCGTAAAACTTCAATCTCATCGACTTCGTGGCTTCCATTCCAAAATTGCTTCAATCTTCGAGGGTCCACCTTGATCCTTCAGCAGACACAACATGCCCCAAGAAGGTAACTTCCTTCACCAAAACTCGCACGCACTAAACTTTGCATAAAGTTACTTCTCCCTTAACACTTGCAAAGACTACACGAAGATGCTCATCATGCTTCTCTTCTGCTTCCGAATACACCAAGATATCATCAATAAAACGACTACGAACCGATCCAAGTATGGTTGGAATACCCGATTCATCAAATCCATGAATCCGCCGGTGCATTAGTCAACCCAAATGGCATTACCGTAAACTTGTAATGACCGTGACGAGTCCTGAACGCCGCCTTATAAATATCCCCTCTTTAACTCTTAATTGATGATATCCCGACCGAAGGTCGATCTTAGAAAACACCGAGGCTCCTTTTAATTGGTCGAACAGATCATCGATTCTTGGTAACGGATACTTGTTCTTGATAGTCATCTTATTCAACTACCGATAGTCAATACACATTCGCATAGTCCCATCTTTCTTCTCTTCTGAACGATCGGTGCACCCACGGAGAAACACTTGGTCTTATAAACCTCTATCCAATGACTCTTGAATCGAGCTTTCAATTCTACCAACTCCTTTGGTGCCATCCGATAAGGCGAATGGACACAGGAGTCGTTCTGTAGTAAGTCGATTCCAAACTCGACTTCTCTGTTCGGGGGTAATCCAGGAAGTTCATCTGGGAATACATCCTGAAATTCCTTAATAGTCCTAACCGACTCCACCGTTATCTCCTCAAGTCCCGTTTGACTTACAAAGGCCAAGTACGCCTCACAACCTTTCTGAATCAACTTCTCGGCTCTGAACGCTGAAACAACATTGGATAAATAATCCCTTCGTTCCCCTATGACCATTATCTCCTCATCTTCGGCAGTTCTTAGTACCATCCTCTTTGCAGCACAATCCAACGTCGCCTTGTGCTTAGTTAACCAATCCATTCCCAAAATAAGATCAAAATCCCGAAATGGCAGCTCCATCAAATCTCCTTCAAAGATTTTATCTTGTGTCACTAACGGTACTACCCTAAAAATTTTATTTACCTTAACCGAATGTCCCAATGGACTTATTACTGATACCCCACCCACGCCTTCTCGTGAAGCACATCCAAAGCCCAGATACATCACAAGCAACATACAGTGGGTGGAACCCACATCAATCAAAGATGTAAGGCATGCTATGCATGAAGAATGTACCGGTTATAACATCGAGCGCCACCCTCCTCACGACGTCGTGCGGCAAAGATAAACCAACGCCGGTTGTCGAAGCTTCAAGATGACCAGCACCTCCGCCAGTGCCCCACGCCCTCGTCTATTACCATTGCCACCTCTACCTTGCCCACGACCCTCTCGTGGTGGTGGTCCTCCTCGCCGTGGTTGGACATCCCTTGCTCGCCGCTAGCTCTCGAGTTGTCCTCCGAGGACACTCTCTCGAACTTATGCTCCTTTGACCCACATCGAAAACATGCTCCAGTTCATTTCCAAAGACTTCATATGCACCCTACCACACCCCCAAGCTGCGGTCTATAAGTATTTATGGAACTACTCGAACCGGTTCCTCCATCCTTGCTCTTTTAACACTTCGATTCGTGGCACTCGAGGGTCCAAATCCCTCTTGAATCTGGTCGATCCTTCTCACGATTCTCGTCGCTCACTCACCTTCACCTCCTCGGCTATCTTAGCCTTTTCTACCAAAGAAGAAAACCACGCTCCCTCCGTGGAGCTATCAATATCCTAAGCTCATCGCGGAGACCATCCTCGGCGGACACACGTGCTCATACTCGATTGCCACTATACCACTAGCATATCGACTCACCTCAAAATTCGCCTCATACTCTACTACGCCTTATCACCTTGAGTCGATTCAAGAATTCCTTTCGACGAGCATCCACATAGCTTGCTCCAACATACCTCCCTTTAAAGGCGCTTTGAACAATTCCCGTGTTACTTGCTCAATTGGGGTACTCTCCCTACGGTGATCCACCATCGATATGCTTAAATCACGTAGCGGCGACACGACTCCTTTCACTTTTGCTCCACCGAGCAGTCTAGATAAATCCATGATCCGCTCTGTTGCCTCCACCAATATTCTCGCCACATTCGGGCCACCCAGATACACCCCTAAATACTTCGCTCGTTGTCTTGAGTCGCTCGATATAGACCCCTATTTACCGTCCCAAGATTAGCTCCACCACTCTTTCTAAAACCCTTAACATGGCTTGGGATAAAGCGTCATCCCCGCAGACCCGATCATAAGACCAGTCTCCGTTGCTTGCGGCACGGTGGCTCCTCGGTGGCCTATGCCCCGAGGATGAAGGTTCACTTGCACCCTTCTGCGACCACGTCCATGCCTCGGCCCACGAGCTCCTCTAGTACTCATATCGAATTATCGATTTATTTAATTTTATGAAATTAGCATAACGCTCCACTTGCTTATTAAGAAAATGTCTTATGTAGATATAGTAGTTCAAGGATTTTTTCAGATCATCGTAGCCTAGCTACGCCTCATTCCTACTGCTTCTGACTCTACCCTAGCTAAAGTATCATAGTAGGGTCTCAAAGACTATTCATAATATCATATCAATATCATATATTGTAAGGAAAATATACTTACAGACTTGGTGCCGGGATTCAAGGCGCCACTTCTTTCTCCAATCCATTTAGAACTAAAAACCATGTTTTTGATTATCGAAAATAGAAATTCAAAACTTTGATTTGAAAACTCCTTTATTTTGAACTCTTGATTTAAAAGCAAAGATCGGTACCTTTTTAACATATATTTTTCATAAAACATCTTTAAAATGAACTTTTCGTAAACCATTTCCAAAAATACCCTTCTTAGGCCTAAGTTTTCAAATAGATTTTGGACCCGATCCACACCGAGTTGTTGCAACCTAGGCTCGATACCACTAAATGTAACACCCCAAACTGGCCCAGACGTTATGGCCGAATCGACGTGCCACATTGGAGTTGAAAACCCACGTTCCGTTTTAGTGTTTTAAAACCATACATTTTATTAAGTTAACAAAGTGTATGGAAGTGGGCACCGTAGGTATCCGAGATGAGGAGGTGAGCCATGAAGGTCGCTAAGTACCAAGCTCTTTAATTGGATCCAATCCTAGACATGCCCACAACCATAGCCACACTTTGTTATATCGAGTTTAAATTTGTTTAAGTGGACGTCTTTGATAAATCGATTAATCGTGGTGTTGAGATATTTTGAAAACAAGTATCATTTTGAAAACACGTCCTAAGTCTAGCCCATTTGAATAATTATCAACCAATTTTAAAGTTATTAAAATTAAAATAATCCCGAAAAGAAATAAAAGAGAAGTTAAAATTGGCCTTATTACAACCCAAAAATAAATAATAACTAAAGGAAATTAAAAAAAAACCAACACTTATTTGAAAGCCCAAAGATGATCACCGTGGCCACTCTAAATCCTCTCCGGCCCAAGTCCCCACATCAAGGCTCACCTGCAAGGTTAAGGAAAGGGGGTGAGTTTGGAAACTCAGTGTGCAACAAGCCCCTTTCAAAGCCCAAAACAATAACAGCCTGTTGGGTCTAAGCCCAACTCCAATCTCAAACATGCACTGGGCCATAGCCCTTTTCATAATTCATATTTCATAACACTGGGCCGAAGCCTTTTCATATTTCATATTACTGGGCTGAAGCCTTTACTGTAAACGGTATGGCCCTTAGGCCCATTTCAATGTCACATATAATTTCAATGAAAGAATGCAACCCATTTGGGGAGACTACTCAACCCACCATCCGCTACTCTCCACCCGTACCAACCAACACACCATGTGGGATTAACTCGACCCACCCCGCCATACTTTCTCCTTGGCAAGATAGTCATTATCATATAACTAGAGGCCTAGCCTCTTTTAATAACAGGGCAAAAGCCCTTTCAATAACTGGGGCATAAGCCCTTTTATAACTGGGGCATAAGCCCTTTTGATAACTGGGGCATAAGCCCTTTTGATAACTGGGGCATAAGCCCTTTTAATAACTAGGGCATAAGCCCTTTTTCACTTCCTCCATCCATATAAAACCCAACCCAATGCATTTATGATTACATCATGTGCATATCATACATATCATGTGCATATCATACATGTCATGTGCATATCATACATATCATGTGCATATCATACATAAACCCTAGGGGTATAATGGTCATTTTTACCTAGGGGCAAAACCGTCATTTTCATGTTATAAGGGTAATCTTGTGATTTTAACAAAAATTAGGGTTTTCATGTTCATTAACATTTATAAACCATTCTTGGGCGCAAACAGTGATTCTGGCCCATTTTTAGCGAAAATGAGTTATTGGGCCAAAAACCCCTAATGGGCCCTACTTAGCCAATTCCGTCATCTAGGCCCATTTGGCCGGTATTCCATAACGGTTTTAACAGTCTTATCATGCAATTTAATGATTTCGTTTTTCGCCAATTTTACCTAAATGGGCGAAAGCCCAATGGGTTCCCACTTGACCCTCGAGGCCCAACTTACCAAGAACGCCAAAATCACATTCTTACCGCTTCCATCGTTCTCGATCACCGTCTCATCGATTCTAACTAACTAGTGAGCGTCATTGTTTCACAAGTCCTCTAAATGCCGAAATTTAGCATTTCTACTTTTCGACATTTTATCGCTTTAAGCTATGAAAGGGTTCGTTACACACCTGATTTGTGATATTCCTCGACGAGATCTCCTACACGATTTCTCCTATAATCATTTGTTAAATAGATCAGCTCGCAATAATTGAACCAAATCAAGAACTTTCCAATATTAACACTTACACATTCGGCCACCATCCATAATGGCCTTAGGCACCTTACCTTTGTCGCGATTGATGACTAGGCCTAGCTACTCCGGCGATCCAAGCTACTCCAAAACGACACTACACCTTGCTGCTCCTTCAATAAATAAACCAAAAATATTAAAAGAAGACCCCATAGAGTCTATACCCATATTCGCCATCCCCTAAATTTGGGGTTTGACTTTTGGCCAAAATTACACTAGGAATTGTTTAGGTTTGAACACTTACCACGTCTTTCTCCTCTTGAATCCGGATGCCTAAAAGGTAAAGGAATCGAATGCCAACTATTGAAAAGGAAAGAAAAGGTTGCTGGTCACAAAGAATCGGCACCCCTATCTTCACCGATTTGACTTTTGCGGTATTTCTAAGAAGTAGAGATAAGGGAAAGAAACAATGGTGAATGGAAGGAAATAGTGGGCTGATTTGAAAGAAGAAAAAGGAAGAAAATGAATAGGAGGGAGGTAGATTCGGCTGAAAAGAAAAGAGAGAAAAGGCTACACACCAAAGAAGAAATCGGCACCACTAAGACCCTAATGCCAAATTACTAACCTAATGCCCTTTTTGAAAATCCCTCTCCAATCTCCCTTATTCGCCAACTCTATCTCCATATCACATCCCTAAAACCTCTCCCTTATCCCTCCTTAATTTATGCATTTGACTTGATCCAACTCTCCTCTTATGTAATCCACTTAAGTTCCAACACTTACCCTTCTTGCACACAAAAATAAATACTCTTATTTGCCAACACAGGAATCGAACCTGTGTCTTCCTCTATGCTCCACAGCCACCTTTTTAGGAGCTTAGTGGCGCCACCCTGCCACTCTACCAAAGCTCTTTTTGATACACTTTACCCACAACTTAATATAAGGGCACCTAGCGTAACTCCTAACTCCTAAGTCCAAAATTTAAAAATTCTACCGGGTTTTGGCCAACTCATGGGCCTTCCATAAGCCCATTTACATACCCAAATTATGAATTCCATCATCACACACCAAATTTTAGTAATTTACTTAAAATATCAAGAATCGCGAAAAACCCGAAAATCAGGATGTTACAAAAATGCCCTTAGTACTAAACTTTTCAAAAATTCCCTCCATGTCCCACTTTTTTCCATAACTTAGGAATGAGTCAAATTCCTATTTAAGATCTCCTAGTAAATATCCCAAAGCAATTTCATACTAAAAACTTCTAAAACACGAGTTTTACAATTTATTCGGTTTAGTCCCTAATCTCAACTTAAGCGCTCAATGCATAGAATTTCATCACGAAATTTTCACGAAATCATGAAATCATATCATAAACCCCAAAATAATTATAGAACAATTATTTCTATCTCAGATTTGTGGTCACGAAACCACTATTCCTATTTGGCCCTAATTGGGTTGTCACAATTCTCCCCTTTAGAGATTTTCGTCCCGAAAATCTTACCCAGAAAGAGGTTTGGGTCTGCTTCCTCATAGCTTCCTCGGGTTCCCACGTAGCCTCTTCTATCCCATGTCCGTGCCACAATACTTTCACTAAGGCTATACTTTTATTTCTTAACTGTTTAATTTCTCGAGCCAAAATCTTTATTGGTTCCTCCTCATAGGTCATATCTGATCGAATCTCAATTTCTGTTGGAGAAATCACATGTGAAGGATTAGAACGATAACGTCGCAACATTGATACATGAAACATGTTATGAATTCTTTCTAACTCTATCGGTAAGGCCAACAAATATGCCACTGGTCCAATCCTCTCAGTAATCTCGTACAGCCCAATAAAACGCGGACTCAACTTGCCTTTTTCGCTAAATCTCGAATCTTTTCCATGGTGACACTGCAAGAACACTTTATCACCCACCGAAATTCAATCTCTTTTCTTTTTAAATCAGCATATGACTTTTGTCGATCTGAAATAGCTTTCAAGCAATCCCGAATTACTTTTATTTTCTCTTGGTTTCTTTAACTAGATCAACTCCATGAACTGCTTTCTCACTAAGTTCGGTCCAATATAAAGGAGTCCGACACTTACGACCATACAAGGCTTCAGACGGTGCCATTTGTATACTTGATCGATAATCTGTTATTGTAGGCAAATTCAATCAAAGATAGATATTTCTCCCAACTACCTCCAAATTCTAAGACACAAAGATCTAAGCATATCCTCGAGTACCGGATTACTCTTTCTGACTGATCATCTGTTTGTGGTTGAAACGCTGTACTAAAGTTCAATTTTGTACCCAAAGCTTCTTGTAACTTTTTCCAAAATCTCGAGGTAAATCTTGGATCTCTATCTGATATTATAGGCATAGGTACTCTGTGCAACCTCACAATTTCAAAGAATATATAATTCACTAATTTATCAAGTGAGTAATCGATACGTACTGGTATAAAGTGGGCTGACTTTGTTAATCTATCAACCACTACCCAGACAACATCCTTCTTTTTAGGAGTCAAAGGCAAACCGGTTACAAAATCCATGGTAATCTTGTCCCATTTCCACTCAGGCACCATTACCGGTTGAAGTAGTCTTGAAGGCACTTGATGTTCAGCTTTTACTTGTTGACAAATCAAACACTTGGTTACAAATTCAGAAATGTCCCTTTTCATACCTGGCCACCAATACAACTTCTTTAAATCATTATACATTTTTGTGCTACGGGGTGAACGATAAACAACCACTATCGCCTCATGTAATATTTTCGAATCAATTCATCATTTTTCAAGACACATATCCCGTCTCGAAACATCAAATCGTCGTCGGTCCAACTCAAAAATCGAGTCGTAACTCTGATTCGCATTGAGTTCTCTTGGTTCGCAACTCACTATCGTTCTTTTGAGCATCACAAATCATTTGGAGAAATAACGGTTTAGCCCTCATCTCGCTAAGATTGACCCATCATCAGACAATGCTAACCCCGTATTCATGGCTCTCAAAGTAAAAAGAAATTTCCTGCTCAAGGCGTCAGCAACTACATTTGCTTTTCTTGGATGATAATCAATCACTAGCTCATAATCCTTTAATAATTCAAGCCATCTCCACTGTCGCAGATTCAAATCCTTTTGATTCATCAAATATTTCAAACTTTTGTGATCAAGAAAATTCGACATTTTCACCATACAAATAATGTCGCCAAATCTTCAAGGCAAAGACAATAGCGCCAATTCCAAATCATGTGTAGGATAGTTCTTCTCATGCGGTTTTAACTGCCTCAAGCATAAGCTACCGGTTTACCCTCTTGCATCAACACACATCCAAGGCACATCAATGATGCATCACTATAAATTACTTAACTCCTTTCACGGCTCGGTTTGTACTAAAATTGGTGCTTCATCAATCGTGCTTTCAACTTTTCAAAACTGTACGACGTTTATCAGTCCATTCAAACTTAACATTCTTTTGCAACAACTTAGTCATAAGAGAGGCAGCCATCGAAAATCCCTCAACAAAACGTCTATAATACCCGGCCAAGCCTAAAAAGCTTCTAACCTAGGATACATTCTTTGGCGGTTTCCAATCAGCGATCACAAAAATCTTGCTTGGATCCACCCGAATACCATCACCTGAGCTATATGTCCCAAAAATCCAACTTCACGAAGCCAGAACTCACTTTTACTAAACTTAGCAAACAGTTTCTTTTCTCTCAAGATCTGCAATATGGTTCTCAAGTGTTCGGCATGTTCAGACTCATCCCGAGAATAAATTAGAATGTCATCTATAAACACTACTACAAACTTATCCAAATATGGCTGAAAGATCCGGTTCATTAAGTCCATAAATATAGTGGAGCATTTGTTGTCGAAAGGCATCACAAGAAACTCATAATGTCCATACCTTGTCCTAAAGGCGGTTTGCACATCCGACTCCTTAACTCTCAACCGGTAGTAACCGGACCTCAAATCGATCTTTGAAAACACCTGTGGCCCCCTTTAACTAATCGAATAAATCATCAATCCTCGGCAATGGGTACTTGTTGTTTATAGTCACCTTATTAAGCTGACGGTAATCAATGCAAAGTCTCATTGAACCATCCTTCTTCTTTACGAACAATACAGAGCACCCAGTGGAGAGAAACTCGGTCTCACAAATCCCTTATCTGTTAACTCTTGCAATCGAGCCTTCAATTCTTTTAATTCAGTTGGAGCCATTCTATATGGAGCAATCGAGATCGAGACAATGCAAGCAACAAATCAATGGCAAACTCTATCTCTCGTTCGGAGGCAACCTGTGCAATTCCTCCGAAATACATCCGAAACTCACAGACTATCCAGACGATTCAAACTTGATTGAGGCAACTCAAGATTCATTACATAAGCCGATAAGCTTCACACCCTTTCTTCATGTATTTACGTGCAAACATGTGCGAAATCACCATAGGCAATTTATTTGATTCATCTGTTTCAACCCACGTAATTTCTCCATTTTCACATTTCAACTCTAGTGTTTTTGTTTACAATCTACCTTGGCATCATACAATGTCAACGGTCCATTCCCAAGATAATGTCAAACTCATCAAATGGTAACAAAGATCGATTAGCGGAAAACAAGTGACCTTGAATCATTAATGGGCAATTCTTGCAAACCTTGTCAATTAGCACATATTGGCCTAAGGGGTTCGACACTTTAATCGTAAACTCAGTAAACTCAACAGGCAACTTTTTATTAGATACTAAATTCATGCAAATATAGGAATGAGTGGACTCGAGATCAATCAATGCAATAACAATGGTATCATAGAGAGAAAATGTACCGGTAATGACATCGGGAGATGATGCATCTTCTCGGGCACGTATAGCATAAGCTCTAGCAGGTGCTTTAGCTTCTTATCTCGCCGCTGAATCTTTCATCGTAGTTTTACTGCTAGTCCCACCTCCAGTATTTCTCGGTGGTCTACCTCTACTAGCGGTGATATTCTGTCTAGCACTCTGAAATCTTTCTTCTTTAACTTTCTCCGGACAGTCTCTAATAAAATGCTCGCGAGAATCGCACCTGAAACAAGCTCGCTCGTTTCCCCAACACTCACCATAATGTTGCCTGCCACATTGCTGACACTCGAGCTTTCTAGGTCGCACATTACCCACACTTGCCACTGAAGTAGCTTGAGCTTTAGACCCCGAATATGCTCTACCACGATCTCTGTGTGAATCCCCAGTTGAAACTGTCATTCGAGGGTTTGCCTCTTTGGACCTCTTTGATTGAGATTGAAATGACTTGCTTATCGGCCTTTTTCTGGCATCTCGAGCCTCAATAGCAGCTTTTCTTCTTTCTTTGTTAAATTCTTCGGCTTTAAGAGCTCAGTCAACCAATACTACAAATTCTTTTAACTCCAAAATTCCTATAAGCACTTTAATGTCCTCATTTAGCCCATCCTCAAACCTTTTGCACATAATGGCCTCGGTGGACACACATTCCTGGGCATATTTGCTGAGTCTTACAAATTCACGTTCATACTCTGCCACAGACATCTTGCCCTGCTTCAATTGAAGGAACTCCTTCTGTTTTTGATCAATAAATCGCTGACTTATGTATTTCTTTCTGAATTCTTCCTGGAAGAAATCCCAATTAACTCTTTCTTTTGGCACCACTGCTATAAAAGTCTTCCACCAGTGGTAGGCCGAATCTCTCAAAAGTGATACAGCACACTTTAAGCACTCCTCGGGTGTACATGAGAGCTCATCAAATACACGAGTAGAATTTTCAAGCCAGAACTCTGCTTTCTTAGGATCATCATCGATCTTTGCTCTAAACTCTTCGGCCCCTTATTTTCGGATCTTGTCAACCGGAGGCTTGTTTGTTCTTACCAAATCTATGCCTTGAGCAGCTACAGGAATCGTCTGAGGTATGGGAGGGGGTGGAGGAGGTTGAGCATTTGGATTTGCTCGAATAAATTCAGTATACCAATTGTTCATCATTTGGAGAAAGGCATCCCGAGCCTCATCTCACTGTCTCAATGTCTCAGGTCTACTTTCCACAGGCGCGGTCCCTTGTGCAGGAGCCGGCGCATTACTAGTAGCATCATCAGCCGCAGTTCCTTCAGGATCCATTACTATATTAAAACACAACACAGTTTAGAATAATCAGGAGTCACCACACTATCACAATATTTTTATGGCATGTATAGCTAGACTTTTACATACACTTTATTAGTCCGAGAACCGACTAAACCATAGCTCTGATAGCACTAAATGTAACACCCCTTACCCGTATCCGTCGCCGGAATAGGGTACGAGGTATTAACAAATTATAGTATATACTATTAAATAAAACCCAGCAAAAATATGGCGTACAATTTGACCATGAATTATTATAACATATGCCATTAACAATACAAACCAACTTCAAAGGCTTCGTACAAAATGATTAGTTTGATACTATAAGTAGTATTTTAAACCTAGACAATTACGACACGTAACAAAATAACTAAGTCTACTATACATGCCATATTTCAAAATGTTGAGTTCAGATACCAAGAGTATTGATAGTGCGGGCAGATCTTCAACGATCTCTAACTCCTGTGCTAGTTAGATGACACTATAACACAAAGGAGAGAAAAGAAAGTAAGCTTGTAGCTTAGTAAGTAAGTATATAAATAACAGATAAGGAATCTAATATGTTTACAACATAACTCAAGTATATCATATTTTTAATTTTTTTACTATTTACTCCGGTTTGATCAAGCTGTCCCTCCTACGTCATGATCACTAAATAAATCATAACTCGAGTTACGAAACTAGAAATTCAAATCCGTAAAATTTCTCTGAATCTAGGCTCATAAAAATTCTTACTAATTTTTTTCTACAATTTTTAGTTTAGCCAATTAGTACTGTTTATTAGTTAAAGTTTCCCCTGTTACACAGCTCAACTGATCTGACCTTTGTTCACTACAAATTGAATTTCTCTCAGTACAAAATTCGAATAACCATGAAACCTATTTCATTTAAAACTAGACTCAATAATAAATTTAGGCATATAAACTATATTTCTTAATTTGTTTTCTAAGATTTTTAATGATTTTTAAAAGTTGGAATAGGGGATCACATAGTCATTCTGAGCAAGTCCCACATAATTGTAAATATCTCAAAATATAGAATTCATTTGCTTGCTCTGTTTTTTTATATGAAAATAGACTTATTAATATTTAATTTCACATCTCATTCAACCTCTAATTAAATTCCTTCTATTTTTGGTGATTTTTAAAAATCACGTCACTGATACTGTCCAAAATAGTTTTAATGCTAATTTCACTCTTTCACACATTCTTTGTACTAACCTCATTTTAACTATATATATATATATATATATATATATATATATATATATATATCACAAATCATTTTCACTACCTTTCATACATCACAAGTATAGGCCCATGACTAGAATGTCACCACAAAGCCATCCCGTTGTACAATTCGGATTAATCCTCGATACTTGATGGTTTCAGCACACAGCCCCACCATCATATTTCATTTAATTTGGCTCTTTTGTAAACATGGTGAACACTTAGTACCACTCATGCGACCTAGCCGATTTGTCTCGTAGCTCTCTTGTCTACATGGTGTCCTTCACTTGGAATCACGCATGCGACCTAGCTACATTTATCTCTCACGTAGCTCTCTTGTCTACATGGGATACATCCCGTATCACACATGTGACCTAGCTACTACATAGTATCTCGTAGCTTTCTTGTACACATGATGTGCACTCGGCACCATACATGTGACCTAGCTACGCCCCCTCTATTTTATTCGATCTTTTCGAATGTTCAACCGGGATCTCTCTCTCTCCATTACTTATTTCCATTTTTCCAATAGTCGATTTATACTTCAACATCATCTAATATATATAATAGGCTGAAATATAAGAATGTAAATGAAATTAATGTATTATTTACATACAAACTTACCTCGGTGCAAAATATGGGAATTTTGCAATTTAGTCAAAAACTTTCTCCTTCCCCCGTTCGAGGTCGATTCCACGCTTTTCTTGATCTATAACATATTTAGTTCATTTAACACTCGAGCTATTTATTGTAATCCAAAAATCACATTATACAAAAATTACATTTTTGCCCCCTAACTTTTACAAAATTACAATTTTGCCCCAAGACTCGGAAATTTAATTTCAACCCTTATTCTTATGTTTAATGACCTACTGATCATTTTTCTCTTCTATGGCAACATCAAATTCTCACTCTAACACATAGTTATGAATAATAGGTATTCTTATCGATTATGTCGTTTTACTCGTTTTCGTTAAAAATCGCTTAGAAAAGATCGTTCTCCTAACTTCAAACATTCATATTCTACCATCAATCAACACAATACATGCCTATCATTCATGGGTAAATTTTTAAACATACACCCTAACTCGAAATAATGGTAGAAATAAGTAAACCGAAGCTACGAGGATTTCAAAATGTGAAGAACATTAAAAGCGGGCTTGAAATCACTTACTATGAAGCTTGAAAATTGAAGAAACCCTAGCTATGGAGGAGAGTAAATTTCGGCAGCAACTAGTGAAGATGATGACCAATTTTGTGTTATTTTTCCCATTTTATTTCATTTAATATACAAATGACCAAAATGCCCTTACTACTAAACTTTCCAAAAATTCCCTCCATGTCCAAGTTTTGTCCATAACTTAGGAATGGGTCAAATTGCTATTTAAGGCCTCCTAGTTAATATCCCAAAGCAATTTCATACTAAAAACTTCTAAAACACGAGTTTTACAATTTATTCGATTTAGTCCCTAATCTCAACTTAAGCGCTCAATGCATAGAATTTCATCACGAAATTTTCATGAAATCATGAAATCATATCATAAACCCTAAAATAATAATAAAACAATTATTTCTATCTCAGATTTGTGGTCACGAAACCACTATTCCGATTAGGCCCTAATTCAGGTTGTCACATGGGTCGAGTAGTCTCCCCACATGGTGTAAGGCTGGTACGAGGGTGTTATGGATGAATCTGGGTTGGGTTTCTGCATAAACATGTAATTTCTATTCTGTTCTGTTATGGGCCTATGGCCTTTATTCTGAATTTCTTTTCTGGGCTAAGGCCAACTTATTCTGTTTCCGTGGGTTGAGCTGATTTAGACTATGGTTGGGTTATTTTACACACTAAGTTTCCCCAAACTCACCCCTTTTATTTTCATCCACGCAGGTAATCCCCAACCATAGTGGGCCTGGAGCTGTGAGGGAATTCGGAGTGGCCACCCATTCTAAAAGTTTGATTTTCTTCTGGTGAACTGGACATCCTTTTAATTACGTTTAAGGTTTTGGGCTTTTAAATGTAATAAGGCCACTTAATTATTTTTGATGGTTTTAATATGTATTACTAAGATAGGTATTACTTATTTTAACTGTTGAAATTGGATAGCTTTAGGGTGTGTTTTCAAAAAAAAAAAAACAACAACAATTGATTTCAAAATAACACGAAAACAAGCAAAGCTTCCGCAATGAAAGTATTTTCCAAAATTAATCACTTTTCCTAAAAATGACTTAATCAAATCAGTTTCCTAGAAATATACATGACATTAAGGTGTGGCAATGGCGGTGTGCATATCTAGGATTGGATCCGAAGGGAGCTTGGTACTTAAGTAGTCCGATGACTCACCTCCTCTTTTCCGGTTTCCTACCTGGTGCACAGCTTCTATTCACTTTAACCTATAACAATATTATCTTTTAAAACACTAAGTAGGTTTTTCTGGATCAACAATATAAAATGTTTTGAACGCTTCGATGTGGCATGTCGGATCCGGCCATAACGTCTAGGCTGGGTAAGGGGTGCTACAGAGTAAAGAGGGGATAAGGGAGAGGATTTAGAAGATGATTAGGGAGAGCAGTGTTGGCTGAAGGGTGGACTCTTGAGGAGTAAGAGTTGGCCGGCCAAGGGTTTTCCTTAGGGGGCAAGTTTCGGCTAGGTCAAATGCCAAGTATAAGTTCGACATTAGGGGTAAGTTGTGCCGTTTTTCTGACCATCCTTCCTCCTCTTCTCTTCTTTTCTTTTTCTCTCCATCTATTTTTTGCTCTTCTTTTCTCCATAGCCGAATCCTTCTACCACTCTACCCTACACTACTTTCTTACTATTGTTTTAAGCCTATAGTCGATTGCCTCAAAAAGCCGAAATCCCGAAAGCCTGATTTCTTTTGTGCCGTTTTCTTCTAGGCACAACCCTCTTATTTTCCCTCATATTATTGACCGATTCTCTTGTCCTCTGATCCCTAAGTTTCTGTCGGCAAAGCCACTACAAAACCCTCATATTTTCTTCACTGTTATAAAAAGTCGAAAACGCATAGCCATAGGGTCATAGCCGAATTTTAAGATCACTAAAGGCTCGAATTTTGTTATCATTTGAGGGGTTAGATCTGCATCAAAATTGAGTAGGAGTTAATTGGAATCATTGACTGAAGGAACCGGTGGTAAGTTTTTGGAACTAAATCTTTATTTCAGGTTTTAGAAAAGTCGAAACTCCTAAAGGTTAGGGAGGCTGTCGATTTGGGTTTGTAGCTCTAAGCAATGTTATAACTATTTTATTTTGATAATAGTGGGATCTAAAGGCTGCTGATCGAAGGCTTGGACAAGTGGAACGACTGGATCTAGACATAATCGCTAACGTCGACAAAGGTAGGATCGCTAGTGCCTAAGGTGCTTTTGGCCGAATGTGGTAAGGGGTTAATACGTAGTTCATTTTCGATAGTTAGATTAACGTGTTAGTAATCCAATTGTAGGTAGTTCGTGTGTAGATCTCGCCAGCATATCATCGTAAACAGGTGTGTAACTGACACCCTTTTATAGACTAGATCGGCAAAAGCCAAAAAGCCAAAATGCCGAAAAGTCGGTATTTTGAGAACATACGAGTGTGCGAATGCTCGTGAGATTAATAGTTTGATGTATATGGTAGATTAAAGTGATAAGACTGTAGAGTGCATGACTTTGTGCATTTCGATGTTTTTGGGCTTAATGGACCAAAATCGGGATAGTGGGCCAACGGGCCCAATTCGATAAGAAAACGCAGTAAGTGTTTCTAGTCGTATGTAAATGGCTATGTTATGCATGGAAACCTTAAGAATAGTGAAATTACTTGAATACCCCTATATATGGAAATTTCTGATATACCCCTAGGCACAAAATTACCATTATACCCCTGGGGTTACTTTTGACTGAAAAGCATGATAATTTAATTCTGTATGATGTATGCCATGATTGTATATCTACTGCATGGGGACATGGGTTATATTATGGAGGAAGCGTCCTGGTGGCTATGCCACAATTATCTGATCTGGTGGCTCTGCCACATATATCTGTTCTGGTGGCTCTGCCATAATTATCTGTTCTGGTGACTCTATCTCATTATCTGTTTTGGCAGCCATGCTACATATTTCTATGGCGTGTAGCAGTTGGGTGGGTCGAGTAGTCTCCCCACATGGTGAAAGGTTGGTATGGGGGTACATGTGGTTGGATATGGGTTGGGTTTTGCATAAACATATAATATCTGTTCTATTCTGTTATGGGCCTATGGGCTTTATTTTGAATTCTGTTCTGGGCTAAGGCCAACTTATTCTGTTCTCTGTGGTTTGAGCCGATATAGGCTATGGTTGGGTTAATTTACACACTGAGTTTCCCCAAACTCACCCCTTTATTTTCATCCGCGCAGGTAATCCCCAACCATAGTGGGCTTGGAGCTGTGAGGGATTCGGAGTGGCCACACGTTCTTCATGTTTGACTCTCTTCCGGTGAACTGGACATCCTTTTATTTACGTTTAAGGTTTTGGTTTTTTTAAAAATTGTACTAAGGCCGCTTAATTATTATTTTTTTATGGTTTTAATATGTTTTTTAAGATAGGTATTACTTATATTTAACTGTTGAAATTGAATAGCTTTTAGGTGCGTTTCCAAAACAGTAGTTGATTTCAAAATAACACGACAACAAGCAAAGCTTCTACAATGAAAATATTTTTTCAAAATTAATCACTTTTCCTAAAAAGAACTTAATCAAATTGGTTTCCTGGAAATATACATGACGTTAAGGTGTGGTAATGGCGGTGTGCATGTCTAGGATTGGATCCGAAGGGAGCTTGATACTTAAGCAGTCCGATGGACTCACCTCCTCTTTTCCGGTTTCCTACCTGGTGCACAGCTTCCATTCATTTTAACCTGTATTGAAATTATCTTTCAAAACACTAAGAAAGTTTTTCTAGAACAACAACCTGAAATGTTTTGAATGCTTCGATATAGCATGTCGGATCCGGCCATAACGTCTGGGCCAGGTTTGGGGTGTTACATTTAGTGGTATCAGAGCCAAGTTGCAACAACTCGGCTGTGGAATGTGTTTCCAAATAAAAGATTTTTGAAAACAAAAATTTTATTAAAAAACTCAGTTTTCAAAATTTAGATCCTTAGAAGGTGGCATTCCGAATCTCTGGCCCAAGCCTGTAAGTATTACTTTGAACTTCTCTGAATATTTTCCTTAATTATCTGTCTGTACTGAAATCTTACTAGGATAGAATGATACTGAAACCATAGGAAAAGTTGATAAGAGACTGAAACTGTAGCTAGACTTTGATTCTGAGAAAACAAACTTTGAATTATTGTCTGATTCATAAAACATCTGTAATAGACACTGGAATATTGAATTAATGCATAAAAATTCGTAATCAGATAATACGATATGAGTACAAGAGCTGCTCGTGGAAGAGACCGTAGACTGGGCCGAGGAAGTGCTCGAGCGAGATCTTTGTCTTCGGGACATATGCCGGCGGCGGATGCACTGATACCACCGACAACGGAGGTGGAGTCTCATGACCACGGTGCTGGGGATGATGCCCTGTCATAGGCAATGCTTCGTGTTTTGGAAAGGGTTGCAGGGGCAAGTACGGGCAACGAAATTCGGGGATCTATTTCTGAACGACTTTGGGCTAACGAAGCGGAGATCTTTAAGGGTGTGTCTGGTGTAGCCCTGAATGTCGCAGAATATTGGTTGGAGGCTATAGAATGGATTATAGACGACTTGGACTGCTCTGTGGAGCAAAAGATGAAGGGAGCCGTATCATTGTTAAGGGCCGAGGCCTATCAGTGGTGGCTCACTGTGAGAGAAGAGACCCCAGCTGATAGGGTAACTTGGGAACTGTTTAAGACGGCCTTTAAAGGGAAGTATGTTGGGGCGATTTATGTGGACGCCCGCAGAAAGGAATTCTTGAATCTGGTGCAAGGAGGTAAAACAGTTGTTGAGTACGAGGTCGAGTTTCTGAGGCTGAGCCAGTATGCCGTGGGCATAGTCGCTACGGAATATGAGCGAAGTGTGCGCTTCGAGGATGGTCTTAGGGATGACCTTAGGGTGTTGATTGCTCCGCAGAGGGAGTAGGACTTTGCGGTCTTGGTGGAGAAGGCAAAGATAGCTGAGGAGGTAAAGCGTACTGAAAAGCAGAATCAGGAGAAGGATCGGAACTGTTTTCGAAGGGATCCAGGACCCTCGGGTGGTGCTAATAGAAATGTTAAGAGAGCAAGAGTAGAGGAACCAGTTCGAGCAGTGCCGATAAATGTGGTTAGACCACCAATCTGTGGAGACTGTGGTAAGGTACATTTCGGCGAGTGTAGGAAACGTTCCGGTGCTTGTTTTCGATGCAGATCTATGGAGCATAGAGGTAAGGACTATCCTCAGAGAGCTGATCAGGCTCAGGTTGCTATACAGAGGGTTGCTCAACACATGAGAGGTGGACCACAACCACCGAGAGGACGTAGACAAGGTAGGGGTGGAAATGGAAATGGTCGAGGTCGAGGGACACCTGGCAGGGGTGCCAAAAATGCTAAAGCTCGACAACCAGCGTTGGTGTTTGCAGCTCGTTGTCGAAAGGAGGGCGACGCACCTAACGTCATAATTGGTACGTTTTTGGTTTCTAGCATGCCGTATACTGTTTTGGTGGATATTGGATCTACTCATTCCTATGTTGCATGTGCCATATCTGGGACGTTGGGTGTGCAGTCTGAGAAGATTGTAAGTGGGGTATCTGTGCTAAGTCCTTTGGGTCACTCGGTTAGGGTAGACAAACTATACAGAGATGTACCCTTAGAAACTCAAGGTGGGATTTTCCCTGGAGATCTGATGGAGTTACTGTTTGGAGAATTTGACCTCATTCTGGGAATGGACTGGCTTGTTAAGCATAAGGCGACTTTGGATTGTGCTGCTAAATGAATGGTGTTAAGGATCACAAAGGATGAGGAGGTTATGGTGATAGGTGAACGAAGGGATTATTTGTCCAATGTGGTGTCGGCGTTAAGAACCGAAAAGTGGATTCGGAAGGGTTGTGAGGCCTATTTGGCATTTGTAAGTCAATCGAAAGAGGAGCGACTAACAGTGGACAAGGTTAGGACTGTAAAGGAGTTTCAAGATGTTTTTCTGGAGGAGCTACCAGATTGCCTCTGAACCGAGAATTGGAGTTTGGAATTGACTTGTTGCCTGGAACGACGCCCGTGTCCATCGCACCGTATAGGATGGCACCGAAGTAGTTAGTGGAGTTAAAGGAACAAATTCAGGAGTTGTTGGATAGGGGCTTCATTAGGCCAAGCGTGTCTCCATCGGGAGCACCGGTGCTATTCGTGAAAAAGAAGGATGGTACGATACGGATGTGCATTGATTATCACCAGTTAAACAAACTAACGATTAGGAATAAATATCCACTGCCAAGGATTGACGATCTGTTCGACCAGTTTAGAGGAGCTTCTGTATTTTCCAAGATCGACCTTCGATCTGGATATCATCAGTTAAGGGTCAAGGAGGAAGATATCTATAAGACTGCATTCAGGACTCGGTATGGTCATTACAAGTTTCTGGTTATGCCATTTGGACTGACAAACGCTCCTGCAGCGTTTGTGGATCTGATGCATCGTGTGTTCCAACCATTTTTGGATCAGTTCGTAGTTGTCTTTATTGACGATATCCTGGTATATTAAAAAATGGAAGTGAAGCATGATGAGCATCTCCGTATAGTGCTGCAAGTGTTAAAAGAGAAGGAACTTTATGCGAAGTTCAGCAAGTGTGAATTTTTGTTGAAGGAAGTAACCTTCTTAGGACATGTGGTCTCTGCTGAGGGGATTAAGGTGGACCCTCAGAAGATTAACGCGATTTTGGAGTGGAAGCCTCCTAGGTCAGTGTCAGAAATACGAAGTTTTCTAGGATTGGCAGGATACTACAGAAGGTTTGTGGAAGGTTTTTCTGTGATGGCAGCACCTCTGAAAAAACTCATAAGGAAAGGAGTACGGTTTGTATGGACTGAGAAGCAGCAGGAAGCTTTTGAGAAGTTGAAGAAAGTTCTGACTGAAGCACCTGTGTTAATTCAGCCGGAATCTAGGAAGGATTTTACTGTGTACAGTGACGCATCACATGTAGGTTTGGGCTGCGTGTTAATGCAAGAGGGTAAGGTGGTTGCATATGCATCACGACAGCTTAAGCCTCGCGAGGGGAACTATCCTACTCATGATTTGGAGTTGGCGACAGTGATATTTGCACTTAAGATTTGGAGACATTACTTGTATGGAGAGAGGTGTATTATATATACAGACCACAAGAGTCTTAAGTATTTGTTGACTCAGAAGGAGGTGAACCTTAGGCAAAGGAGATGGATTGAGTTGCTTAAGGATTATGACTGTTCGATCGAGTATCACCCAGGCAAGGCTAATGTGGTAGCCAACGCTCTAAGTTGTAGAACTGTATCTGATCTGAGAACAATGTTTGCTCGTCCGAGTCTGTATGATGATGGAAGTCTGTTGCCTGGGTTGCAAGTGAGACCAACCTGGGTGGATCAGATTAAGGAAAAGCAGTTGAACGATGAGTCTTTGGTCGATCATTTTCAACAAGTTAAGGAAGGGGAAACTTCTGAGTTTGGGTTAAACGGCGAAGGAGTTCTGTATTTCAGGGGAAGAATTTGTGTTCCAAAGGACTCTGATTTAAGGCAGACAATATTGAAGGAAGCTCATAGGGGACTTTGTGCCATGCATCCTGGAGGGAATAAGTTGTATCACAACTTGCGAGAATTGTACTGGTGGCCTGGACTTAAACGAGAAGTAACGGAGTTTGTAGGAAAATGTCTGACATGCCAGCAAGTGAAAGTCGAGCATCAATTACCTTTTGAATTTATTATACCGGTGAAGATACCACTTTGGAAGTGGGAGAGGGTAACCATGGACTTTGTGAGTGGGCTGCCCTTGTCACCATCGAAGAAAGACTCGGTGTGGGTGATTGTGGATAGGTTGACCAAATCGGTCCATTTTATACCTGTACGTGCTGACTTTTCACTTCAAAAGTTAGCCAAGTTATATGTGGCAGAGATTGTGCGACTTAATAGAGTCCCAGTTTCGATTATCTCTGACCGGGATCCCAGATTAACATCTCAATTTTGGCAAAAGTTGCATGAGGCGTTGGGGACGCGATTGAACTTTAGTACTGCTTTCCATCCCCAAACTGATGGTCAGTCGGAAAGGGTTATTCAGATTTTGGAGGACATGTTGAGGGGTTGCGTGATTAACTTTTGAGGTAGTTGGGAGGATTACTTGCCGTTGGCAGAATTTTCGTACAATAAGAGTTACTAGGTGAGTATTCGAATGGCACCGTATGAAGCACTGTATGGACGAAGATGTCGTACACCTAGTTGTTGGACTGAATTAGGAGAGCGACAAGTTCTTGGACCAGAGTTGGTAGCTGATACTGAGGATAAGGTCAGACTAATTAGGGATCGGTTAAAAGAAGCATCTGATAGGCAAAAGTCGTATGCAGATTTGAAGCGTAAGGAGATTGAGTACCTAGTAGGTGATATGGTCTTCTTAAAGGTTTCTCCTTGGAAGAAGATATTACGGTTTGGTAAGAAGGGCAAGTTGAGTCCGTGGTTCATTGGGCCTTATCGGGTTTTGAAGTGAGTAGGCCCAGTAGCTTATCAATTGGAATTGCCTCCAAAGTTAGATAGGATTCACGATGTATTTCACGTCTCCATGTTAAGGCGTTATCGTTCTAACCCTGCTCATGTCGTGCCAGTTGTAGAAATTGATGTTCAGACTGATTTGACCTTTGAGGAGGAGCCTGTGCAGATATTGGCTCGAGATGTTAAGGTTCTCAGAAGGAAATCTATCCCATTAGTGAAAGTGCTTTGGCGTAATCATGGCAGAGAGGAAGTTACGTGGGAGCCAGAAGAGGCGATGCAACAGCAATACCCTCATCTGTTTGGATCAAGTAAATTTCGAGGACGAAATTTCTTTAAGGAGGGTAGAGTTGTAACGCCCCAATTTTCGAGAATTCTGTGTATGTTGGCAAATTTAAAATTTCTGTGTTTTTTCTATTTAGCGTAGGTTTAATTATGTTAGTGGGCCTTTAGAAGACCCAAGCTTAAGTTAAAACTCGGTAACTTTAGTTAATTTTAGTTCCATAGGAAAAAGGGGTTCTGGTTAATTGGGTTTTTAAGTATTAATTGGGTAAAATAAAACACAAAGAAGCAGGTGGCAAAGTGGCATGTGACGCCACTGGGAAGGCTATAAAAGTGGCGTGTGGATGCTAGGGAGAGCTGAGGTTCAAGTCACAATGACAACATATTAAGGGAATAATTTTTATGATTAGAAAAGGGAAGTTTTGGAACTCAAGTAAAAGACTGTCAGGAGGAGTTTGAATTGCTCAAGAGATTGAGTAAGGAGGGGATAAGGGAGAGGATTTAGGAGATGATTAGGGAGAGTAGTGTCGGCTGAAGGGTGGACTCTTGAGGAGCAAGAGTTAGCTGGCCAAGGGTTTTCCTTAGGGGGCAAGTTTCGCCTAGGTCAAATGCCAAGTATAGGTTCGGCATTAGGGGTAAGTTGTGCCATTTTTCTGACCATCCTTCCTCCTCTTCTCTTCTTTTCTTTTTCTCTCCATCTACTTTCTCCTCTTCTTTTCTCCATTGCCGAATCCTTCTACCACTCTACCCTACACTAGTTTCTTACTATTCTTTTAAGCCTATAGTTGATTGCCTCAAAAAGCCGAAATCCTGAAAGCCTAATTTCTTTTGTGCCATTTTCTTCTAGGCAAAACCCTCTTATTTTCCCTCATCTTCTTGACCGATTCTCTTGTCCTCTGAGCCCCAGGTTTCTGTCGACAAAGCCACTACAAAACCGTCATCTTTTCTTCACTGTTACAAAAAGCCGAAAACGCATAGCCATAGGGTCATGCCAAATTTTAAGATCACTAAAGGCTCGACTTTTGTTATCATTTGAGGGGTTAGATCTGCACTAGAATTGAGTAGGAGTTAATTGGAATCATTGACTGAAGGAACCCGTGGTATGTTTTTGGCACTAAATCATTATTTCGGGTTTTAGAAAAGCTGAAACCCCTAAAGGTTAGGGAGGCTGTCGATTTGGGCTTGTAGGTCTAAGGGATGTTATAACTGTTTTATTTTGATAATAGTGGGATCTAAAGGCTGCTGATCGAAGGCTTAGACAAGTGGAACGATTGGATCTAGACATAATCGCTAACTTCGGCAAAGGTAGGATCGCTAGTGCCTAATGTGCTTTTGGCCGAATGTGGTAAGGGGTTAATACATAGTTCATTTTCGATAGTTAGATTAACGTGTTAGTAATCCAATTGCAGGTAGTTCGTGTGTGGATCTCGTCAAGATATCATCGCAAATGTGTGTAATCGACACCTCTTATAGACTAGATCGGCAAAAGTCGAAAAGCGAAATCTTTGAAAAGCCGTATTTTGAGAACATGCGAGTGTGCGAATGCTTGTGAGATTAATAGTTTGATGTATATGGTAGATTAAAGTGATAAGACTGTAGAGTGCACGACTCTGTGCATTTCGATGTTTTTGGCCTTAATGGGCCAAAATCGGGATAGTGGGCCAACGGGCCCAATTCGGTAAGAAAACATGGTAAGTGTTTATGGTCGTACGTAAATGGCTATGTTATGCATGGAAACCTTAAGAATAGTGAAATTACTTGAATACCCCTGTGTATGGAAATTACTGATATACCCCTAGGTATAAAATTACCATTATACCCCTAGGGTTACTTTTGACTGAAAAGCATGATAATTTAATTCTGTATGATGTATGCCATGATTGTATATCTACTGCATGGGGACATGGGTTATATTATGGAGGAAGCGTCCTCATGGCTATCCCACAATTATCTGATTTGGTGGCTCTGCCACATATATCTGTTCTGGTGGCTCTGCCACAATTATCTGTTCTGGTGACTCTATCACATTATCTGTTCTGGCAGCCATGCTGCATATTTCTGTGGCGTGTAGCGGTTGGGTGGGTCGAGTAGTCTCCCCACATGGTGAAAGGTTGGTATGGGGGTGCATGTGGTTAGATATGGGTTGGGTTTTGCATAAACATGTAATATCTGTTCTGTTCTGTTATTGGCCTATGGGCTTTATTCTGAATTTTGTTCTGGACTAAGGCCAACTTATTATGTTCTTTGTGGTTTGAACCGATATAGGCTATGGTTGGGTTAATTTATGCACTGAGTTTCCCCAAACTCACCCGTTTATTTTCATCCACGCAGGTAATCTCCAACCATAGTGGGCTTGGAGCTGTGAGGGATTCGGAGTGACCACACGTTCTGCAATTTTGACTCTCTTCTGGTGAACTGGACATCCTTTTATTTACGTTTAAGGTTTTGGTTTTTTTCAAAAATTGTAATAAGGCCGCTTAATTATTATTATTTTTTTGATGGTTTTAATATGTTTTATTAAGATAGGTATTACTTATATTTAACTGTTAAAATTGAATAGCTTTTAGGTGCATTTTCAAAACAGTAGTTGATTTCAAAATAACATGACAACAAGCAAAGCTTCCGCAATGAAAATATTTTTCCAAAATTAATCACTTTTCCTAAAAAGAACTTAATCAAATTGGTGTCCTAGAAATATACATGACGTTAAGGTGTGGTAATGGTGGTGTGCATGTCTAGGATTGGATCCGAAGGGAGCTTGGTACTTAAGTAGTCCGATGGACTCCCCTCCTCTTTTTCGGTTTCCTACCTGGTGCACAGCTTCCATTCACTTTAACCTGCATTGAAATTATCTTTTAAAACACTAAGTAAGTTTTTCAAGAACAACAACCTGAAATGTTTTAAACGCTTCGATGTGGCATGTCGAATCCGGCCATAACATTTGGGCCGGGTTTGGGGTGTTACATTTTGTCATTTTAATTACTCCATTATGTTATACTCTTCTATTTTTCCTTGTTTCCATGAAATTTATACCTACTCACATTCATTCATTCATTATTTTCATAATCCTTTAACTTGATATATTTAGTGGTTTTAGTTTGTATCATCTCGTACATAAATCTCATAAAATATTCATATTTAGCCTTGATTTTCCATACTATTCTTGGGGCATATTGATTGAACTTTGATTTTTCAATGCAGGTACAATGTCATCCTCACGTGGTAAAAAGACCGCTATTCCCACCTCGAAGAAGAGGAAAGGAGCAGCGTCATCCTCGGGTCCTACCACGGAGATTAGGCACCCATTCCTCCAGGTTCTTTTGGGATCCCAGGAGGAATTAAATAAGATATTATGGGCCCAACCCCTAGGTGTGGGCCACTGCATTGACTGGGCCGCACTTGAGCAGATTCAATTGGCTGACGCGGTCTGAGCCGTCCTAACGGCTGACCCTTAAGGGCTCTTCTTCGAGATCGTCAAGTCAACATATCTCGAGTTTACATTGGAACTTTCCTTGACATTCCATCCTTAGACCGTCATGACCAACTTCGTCGATCCTGGAACAGTCCAGTTCCGCCTCGGTGGTCTAGTACGCTAGTTGAGCGTACCCGAGTTTGAGATTGCACTAGGGATGTACACGGTGGAGTTTATGGATGACAATGACCTCGACATCCTCCACCACCACATCCACTACTCCCCCTCGAAATGTTGGAGGGACCTCATCCCTGCCTCGGCCACCTACGATCCTAGCCGCTCCTAGGCATTGGCTCTCCCTCCTTCCTTGAGGTATCTACACGCTATCTTGGCTAACACTCTGACAAGGAGACGAGAGAGCACCGGTGTCGTCACCACCCACAACGCCTATTTCTTATGGAGTATGGTGAACAGGCACGTCATCAACCTAGCCTACTTTATTGCCTTCACCATTCACCACCAAACGGAGCGGCATTGGAGAGGGATCATCTCAATCTGGCCCTATGTGACTCGATTGGCTCAACACTTTGTGCTCCTCAACACAGTAGCCCAATCATCCTCTCTCACTCTCATCGGCCATATGTCCCTACAGGGCATCTCGAGTATGTTAAGTATGAAGATGATCGAGAAACGATGTGGCACATACCCTCCTCAATACCGCCTCGCCTAGTCCATCGAGGAGGAGGACCCAGAGGAAATTCCTGATGATGTCCCTCCACGTTACGAGGATCCACAAACTCAGCAACCATGCCCCTCTCGTCCAATTCATGCGGCGGCTTCATACGTTGACATCTTTGAGCGCCTTACTCGATTCGAGCAATAGTGTTTTCAGCCCTTCGATAACATTGATGCTACTCTACAGCAGATTTGTCAGCACTTCCACTTCTTATCGCCACTCCTACCTCGTGAACCATCTAGCGATGAAAATGTTTAAAAACTTTTATTTGTTATTTTATGTTTTTACTTTTATTCTATTTTAAGACTACTTTTTATTTTTCTTTAAGCTTATTTTTATTAGGTTTTCTAATTATTATTTTACAATTTTAAATTTTGGCTATTTTATTATGAGTAATTCTTCTTCCTTATATTTCCTAAAAATTTCTTGATTCTATCACAGTTATAAAGAGCTCCAAAGCTCATCATTGCATAGGAACAAAAAACTCCACCGAGAAAGGTTCTCCACTACTGTCATGTCCTGCTCGACCATGACCATAGCTACCACCAAATATAATATTCTTTTGGCACAGGACTTATGGACTAATGAACCTCTACCACCACCGGAGTATCCTCCTCCACTCTCACACTGATTATTCTCCAAAACTCCAGTTCAAGGAATTCATTCAGCATTCAGGAAGTTTCACTTCTCTCCCTATCTTATGATTATAAATCTATCTTTTTTCAATATATCTATCTTTGTAAATTGAGGGCAATGTACATCTTAAGTGTGGGGGGTTTTTATATCATCATTAGAAATCCCTGAATTATGTCTTATTCTCACGTGAATCACTCATATCACTATTAGAATGAGTTTTAATTAATTTATGATTTTTATTGATATGTCTTGAATTAAAACATAGGCATTTATGCATTGAGTGTTTAAACTTTAAGACATTAGGGAATCAAGCATGATAAGTTGATTTTTGAAGAATTAAAAACTTTTAGGTTATTTTTTCCAAGTTTAAGTATTATCTTGAGTTGAAATTCACAAGTTTAAACATCAAAAAGCCATAATTTTTGTGAGATTTTGAGCCTTTAGTGCATCTATTATTTCTTTCATGCTCACTTTCATTGTTGCTTTGAGTGCGTCAGTAGTGAATTGTTATTCTAGAACTTGCTTGATTATGCATGTCAAAACCATACCATTTGATTTGACATGTCAAGATGATAAAGGCACTTAGGTTTAACCCACTCACTTCACAAAAGCCTACCTTCATAATTAACCCTTAGTGAACTCCTTATTGTTCCATTAATTGATTTACACTCAATATTAACCCATAACCCATTATTGTTGAGATCCCCTAATTTGATCCCTATTTTTGTCAATATTTGATTTGAACTAATTGCTTAGCTATGTTTTGTTCTTCTATGTATTTGAATTTTTCTTAAGAAAAAAAAACAACAACAATACTTACATACATATTAGTAGTAATTCGCCATTTTTTGAGCTTAAGTGTTAATTCCATATTTTGATAAGAAGCTCACTTGTATTCAACTGATGACTAGTCAATTTTCTAGCCAGGTAAATTTTCAATTCAATCTCAATTCTAGCCTTTTCTTTTAGCTTATGACCACACCCCTTAACCAAATCACGTTACAACCCTCTAAAGACCTTTTTGATTGAAGTATCATCTCAATATATATTGGTGGAGATTTGATTTTCAAGCAGGCCTATGGTAATAACTTCTCATATTGACTAATGAGTGCTTTAATTGATGTCCTTAAACACCTTGAGTAATTTGAGTGAATCTTTAGTGAGGATGTTAAACTCTGTGATATTTTGATCAAGGTAATCACTTAGATGAGGGGAGACACCTATGTTTTCATGATAAAATGCTCAACCTAGAAGTCTGTAATATCCTGATTTTGGGCCTAGTCGGAATAGTGGTTTCGTGACCATAAAATCTGAGATAGAAATAATTATTTTATGATTATTTTGAGGTCTATGATATGATTGCATGATTGTGTGAAAATTTCGTGAAGAAATTTTATGCATAAAGTGCTTAAATTGAAATTAGAGACTAAATCGAATAATTTGCAAAACTTGCATTCTAGAAGTTTCTAGTATGAAATTGTTTTGAAATATTAATTAGGAGGTCTTAAATAGCAATTTTACCAATTTCTAAGTCTATGGACAAAAATTGGACATGGACGGAATTTTTGGAAAGTTTAGTAGTAAGGGCATTTTGGTCATTTAGGGGCAAAATGAATTAAAATACAAAATTAAAAGCCAATTTTGCTCATCTTCAACCCCATGGCCGAATATAGCAAGGAGAAACCATGGCTAGGGTTTTTCAAGCTTCCAAGCTCGATTGTAAGTCCATTCTAGCCTCATTTTTAATAATTTTTACGTTTTTGGAGTCCCGGTAGCTCGATTTAGCTTATGCTAGCAATAATTTAACCTAGGGTTTATATTTGGAAAAATACCCATAGGTGAAATTTGTGTATTTTGGTGTTTTATGATAGAATATGAGGTTTTAAATTATGTTAGACAACTTGTGCTACTCGGTTTTAAGCGAAAACTAGCAAAAGGGCTTAATCGGTAAAAATACCTAATAGTCATAAGTACATGTTAGAGTGAGAATTTGATGTTGCCATAGAAGGGAAAAATGATCAGCATGTCATAAAACATAAGAAAATAGGCTGAAGTTTACTTTACGAGCTTTGGAGAAAAAGTGTAAATATGTGAAAGTTTAGGGGCAAAACTGTAATTTTTCCGAAATATGATTTTTGGGTCAATTTGAATAATGTGAGTCCAAATTAGACTATATTTTAAATGATAGAGCAAGGAAAACTGAAATTCGGACTAAAATGGGGAAAATACTAAGTTGTGGACGAAATGGTAAAAGTAGCCATTTTCGCATACGAGGTAAGTTCATATGTAAATGTTGGTAACATAGTTATTATTTTAAATGTTTTTATGTTATTTAAATGATATGATAATTATTATGAAATATTATACTCGTGATAATTGTTTGATAATATGTCAAATTATGTGATATACTTGGAAAATGTGAGTATCGACATTCCGTAGGAGATGGTTGAGACACATGATTGGGAAAAAGGTCCCGTTGAACCTTAGGAGTGGATTAGGATACAAGTGACATGTCACTAGGATGTTTGGGCATCCGAACTCGTTGAGTTGAGTCCGAGTTCACTTATGGATGCGAATGTCCGAACTCGTTGAGTTGAGTCCGAGTTCGAGAGATGTAACTAGGCATCCGAGCTCGTTGAGTTGAGTTCGAGTTCACTTATGGGCGGGTTACATGGTAGCTTGGCTACATATGTAGCACTTATGTGCAAACTTTCCATGTATCCGAATTATATTCCGATGTGTTCAACGGGTAAAATTCTACTCAAGCGGAGGAATACTCGAGATGAAAGGGACGTACTGGTAAGTGTTGTGAAATGAATACTTTGAATAGGTATGTACTTAACCCTCACGTTGAAAACTCGATATAACAACAATATGGTAAGATGATAAATGAAAATGTGAATAGAATGTCTCAGTGATGATTATGCAAATGATGTTTTATGTTTGCTTATATAGTTATGTTACTTGCTATTTGCATGTGAACTTACTAAGCATTTATGCTTACTCCCTCCTTTTCATTCCTTGTAGTGTTGACAAGCCAGCTCGAAAATCGGAAATGGTCGGAGGCATGCTCACACTATCCGTATACCATCTTGGCATAATGGCTTGTATATTTTGAGTATGGCATGTATAGCATTATAATCATTTTGTGTATATGGTCTTATGATATGGTTATTGAGTGGTATGGAAATGCTTGGTAATGATTAGCCATTGGAATGGCTAATCATGATCATATTTGGTGTTATGTATGCTAAATTGCTAGCTAATCCATGGAAACTATGAAATAGGTAAAATTTACCAAAAAATAGATTCAGACAGCAGCAGTGACCTGAGTTTGAAAAATCACTATAAATAGTAGAGATACAATTAGATGATGAATAAAATATGGAATTTAAGAATTATGAGTCTATTTTCATATGGATGGAACAAAATAGCTATATGAGTTATATTTAATGAGATGTTTAAATTTTTGTGAAACAGGGCCAGAGCAATTTCTGGATCCCCTGTTCTGACTTTGGAAATTCACCATAAATTTTTAAAAGATAATTAGAAGTCATGATTTCTATGTACAGATTCCTTATTGAGTCTAGTTTTATTAGAAACAAACGGCATAGTCATTGAACTCTGTACAGGGAGATATCTGATTCGTAATACACAGAGATCAGAGCAGTCAAACTCTGAAACAGGGGAGACTTTAACTAATAAACTGTACCAATTTGCTTAACCAAAAATTCTATAAAAAAATTTGTAAATAGATATATGAGTCTAGTTTCAGGAAAAATTTATGAAATTGGATTTCAAGTTTTTTAACTCAAGATATGAATTTTTAAGCGACTATGACGCAGATTGTTAGCTTGACTAAAAATTTTAAAAATAATTTATTTGAGTTGTTTAAGTAATGAATTAAGTCTATTAACACCTTGTGTTCGACTCCGGCGACGGTCTCGGGTACAGGGTGTTACAAAGTCTGAAACTTGATGTACTTTTAGTTGAATTTTCAATGTATAAATATTTATGGAATATTTGGAGATATTATTGATAGGGATTATAAATTGAGAAGAATTTATTTTGATCGTGAGTTGAGGATTTTGCTTGAGGACAAGCAAATGCTTAAGTGTGGGGATATTTGATAAACCGTAATTTATACATATTTTTATCCCATGCTTAGTGCATTTACGGATGATTTCTCCTTAGATTTGGTGAATTCGATGCTCCTAATCCTTTAATTTCATGTTTAATACTTAGGTGAGCATATGTAATATCCCGAATTAGGGCCTAATCGGAATAGTGGTTTTGTGACCACAAATTCGAGATAGAAATAATTATTTTATAATTATTTTGATGTTTATGATATGATTGCATGATTGTGTGCAAATTTCGTGATGAAATCCTATGCCTAAAGTGCTTAAATTGAAATTAGGGACTAAATCAAAAAATTTGCAAAACTTGCATTCTAGGAGTTTTTAGTATGAAATTGTTTTGGAATATTAATGAGGAGGTCTTAAATAGTAATTTTACCAATATCTAAGTCTATGGACAAAAATTGGACATGGATGGAATTTTTGGAAAGTTTAGTAGTAAGGGCATTTTGATCATTTAGTTATTAAAATGAATTAAAAACAAAATTAAAAGCCAATTTTTGTCCATCTTCTTCATTAGGCCGAAATTTCAAGGGTTCTCCATAGTTAGGGTTTGTTTCAACCTTTCAAGCTCCGTAGTAAGTGATTCCAAGCCCCGTTTTTAATGTTCTTTACGTTTTTTGAATCCCAGTAGCTCGACTAAGCTTATGCTAGCAATAATTCAACCTAGGGTTCATATTTGGAAAAATACCCATAGGTGAAATTTGTGTATTTTGGTGTTTTATGATAGAATATGAGGTTCTAAATTATGTTAGACAACTTGTACTACTCGATTTTAAGAGAAAACGAGTAAAAGGGCTTAATCGGTAAAAATACCTAATAGTCATAAGTACATGTTAGAGTGTGAATTTGATGTTGCCATAGAAGGGAAAAATGATCAGCATGTCATTAAACATAAGAATAAGGGATGAAGTTTAATTCCCGAGCCTAGGGGCAAAAGTGTAATTATGCAAAAGTTTAGGGGCAAAAATGTAATTTTGCCAAAGTTCGTTTTAAATGTTGTTTTGATGAATGTATGTATTAAATAAGATTAATTTGGCATTATAGATCAAGAGAAACGAGATTCAAGTCGCGATCGAGGGAAAAACAAAGTTTACGAAGAATAGGCTCGATTGCTAATAATTTTATACCGAGGTAAGTTCATGTGTAAATGTAGTAACATAATTGTCATTTTAAGTAACTTAATGATATTTATATGATATGATGATTATTATTATGAAATATTATGCTTTGTGGTTATTGTTGAGTAATATGCAAATTATGTTTATTACTTGTTAAATATGAATTGCTACCGAGTATCGGTTTCAATATTCCGTGGAAGACGGTAAAGATGTGTGATCGAGGAAAAAGCCCGTTTGAACCTTGGGAATAGATTAGAATACAAGTGACATGTCACTAGGATATTTGAGTTCCGAACTCGTTGAGTTGAGTCCGAGTTCGTGAGATGTAAGTAGGCATCCGAGCTCGTTGAGTTGAGTCCGAATGCACTTATGGATGCGAACGCCCAAGCTCGTTGAGTTGAGTCCGAGTTCACTTATGGGCAGGTTACATGGTAGCTTGGCTACATAAGTTCCGCAGGCTATTGAGTTTGTCTAGCTGCGGGTATGACACTTACGTTCATGAAATCCGTGTATTAGAATTATATTCCAATGTGTTCAACGGGTAAATCTTAAGTGAATAAGGAGAAGGCCTAAAATGAAGGTGACATGTTGGTAAGTGTGGTAAATGAGAAATTTTGACAGGTGTGTGCTTAAACCCTCAGGTTGAAAACTTGGTATGATGAAATCGTAGAAAGATATTAAATGTAAATGAAACATGAATGTCTTAGTGTTGTTTATGTAAATGATGTTTTATGTGAGATTGTGTGATTATGTTACTTGCTATTTGCATGTGAACTTACTAAGCATTTGTACTTACTCCCTCCTTTTCTTTCATTGTAGTTTTGACAAGCCGGCTTGAGAATCCGGATAGGTCGAAGACTCGTTCACACTATCCGAAAGCTTAAATTGGTAAAATGGCTTGTGTATTTTGAATGTGGCATGTATGGCAAAACACTCACTTTGTGTAATTGATCTTATGATATAGCTATGGTTTGGTAAGAAAAGGGTTAGTAAATGATTAGCCATTGGAATGGCCAATCTAAGTCATATTTGATGTTATGTATGTTTAAAATGCTATTTAGTCCATGAAAATCCTTAGTAAAGTGAAATTTGCCATAAAATGAATCGACAAAGAAGAGTGATGTAAATTTGAAAAATCACTAAAAATAGTAGAATTGGAATTAAATGATGAGTAAGTTATGAAATTGAAGTTTAATGAGTCTATTTTCATATGGATTGAACAAAACAGGTATATGAATTATATTTTATGAGATATTTGAATTTTTGTGAAACAGGGATGAGTGATTTGGATCCCCTATATTCGAATTTAAAATTCATCATAAATTGTACAAAGATAATTAGAAGTCAAAATTTATATGTACAGATTCCAGAGAAACAAACTTCATAGTCATTGAAATTCTGTGCAGAGAGATATCGATTCAGTAATATCAGAGGTCGAGCGATGAACCACAAGCAGGGAGACTTTAACTAATAAACTGTACTAATTGGCTTGACCAAAAATTCTATAAAAAAATTAGTAAATAGATATGAGTTCAAGAAAAATTTAAGGAATTCGATTTCGAGTTTCGGAACTCGAGATATGAATTTTTAAGCGGCTGTGACGCAGATTGCTAGCTTGACTGGAAATTTTAAAAATAAATTGTTTGAGCTGTTTAAATAATGAATTAAGTCTGTTAACACCTCGTGTTCGACTCCGGCAACAGTCTCGGGTGCGTGGCGTTACAGCATAGGAGAGTAAAAAGAGCGAGAAACGGGCTGAAAACGGAGAAAATGGACCTACATGGGAAAACAACAGGGCCTGGACTTCCTCACATGGCCTTGCCACACAACCGTGTCAATTTGGCAGGATCGAAGCACGACTTACACGGGTAGACCACACGCCCCTGCCTATTTAAAATCCTTGACCACGGGCTGGAGTAATCACACACGGGCGTGTCCCTGTCGAGCCCAAGTTCAGTCCTATTCTGAAAAAGCCAATTTTTAGGGCTCCTAGGCATTCAAAAGCCTATTTAAAAACTTGAGGAGGCACTTAGGAGGAGGATGCAGAATAGGAAGTAAGGAATTACTCAAGGAAAGCCGATTGATCCATCTCAAGATCCGGATTCATCATCAAGACTGGATATCTCCCTTCAAGTTCCTTTAGGAGTTTTAGGTTTTCTAATGTTTTGTTATCTTTATGCTTTTGAGATGTTTTCTTTCATAAATATGAACTAAACCCCCTAAATACCTAAGGGAAATGAAACCTAAGACAGATCTTGTTATTATTATCTGAATTGTATGATAAATATTTGACTTGTTCTTAATTATGTGTTCTTAATTTTTGTTTTAATATTCCAGGATATTGATTCAAGTTAACGCTCTTATTTAGAAGAGGAATAGACCCTGTCTAAGAGTAAAATTGTCATAATTAAGCGAAGTTGATTGCGCGCCTAGAGATAGGGTGACAAGATTTTGCCGGATTAGGGTGAAACCTAATAAGGGAATCCATAATTTGAGTTAATGCAATTCTAGGGTGTTAATTAGAAAGAGATTTCAATTATTCAACATAGGGTTAGACGTTATTAGTCTCAAGAGAGATAATAATATAACTTAAGAATTTCTACGGATCAAGTCAAATGAATAAATCGTCTGATTCAGAGTTAAATAATAAGTGAAACCTAGGTGGATTTTTCCTTAGATATTGTCTCAATCAATCGAATTTTCCCAAAAGCATTTTCTTGAGTTTTCTTTCTGTGCATTCTTAGTTAGTAATTAGTTTAGATAACCAAACCTCTTAATTTTTAGGCTAGATACTAAAAAGGAAGTAAATACTAGTACTCGTAGTTCCTTTGGGTTTGACAATTCGATTTTGCTGAACTATACTACTGTTTGATAGGTACACTTGCCTTAATCTTGATAATAAGTTAGTCTCAAGAATGTTTCATTTATAAATCTTTAAAACCTGTTACGAGTATCACGCTTCATGTGGCCCAAAGTGGCCTAAGCCCATAAATCGCTTGCGGTGGCCTCTACGATCAAACGCCTGTGTTTATGCCTTCGAATGGCCACAGGAGCGAGCGCACCCCCGTGTAGCATCAATGGTAATATTTTTCAACTTTTTTTGATTTATGAAAATGGCAGTGTGATTACACACCTGCTTGCGAAAATGCGTAACTAGGCCACGAGCACTTTGACCTATTTCAACAAAAGCTTCAGTTAGCAACCTTACAATCGGGTAGAAGCAAACCTTAATCAAAGCTTTAATCATAAGATTACCTATCACTTGTCTAGATCGATCAATTGAAGCTTTCCCACTTACTTGTTGCAAGAGCCTAATTCTTAGACCTTAGGTGGTTACCTTCATTTCAACGTGCCTTCTCAACCATCAATAAAAAGAACAGTTGCACAAGATGTCTACTACTTACCAAAATGCAAAGTTAAGATTAGAGGTAAGGGACAATCAGCCTACACCCACACAAAAGCCAAATGTATGCAAAATATCGAAGCAAAGAGGAACCCTCGCACCCCTATCAGAAACGGCAGCACATAAAGGTGTTAAGTTCAAGACAACATGGCAAAGAGGGAGAAAGAAAAAGAATCGTGAACCCATACCGAAAATCAGGCTTACTAAAATGTAAAACTGAAGAATAGGAATGACTATAGAGACGACAGATAACAATGAAAGGAAAGTCAGCACAGTAGGGCAAGAAGAGTAGTAATGTTCGGCTAAGTCTAAAAAATGAAGAGGGTAGGAAAAAGAGAGAAAGTAGAGAGAATACGATAAGGGATAGGAAAGAGAATTGTGAAGAGGGAAAGATTTGGTTACAAGGAGAACAAAATTCGATTGGGGTTGCAGTAGAAGTAAGAATAACCGGCCAAGGTAGGTAGGCACAAAAGAGGGAATTTTTGCTCAAAAGAGTTGAGAGAAAGAGAAGTGGAGTATTCGGCTAAAGAAAGAAGTGCAATTTCGGAACAGACCACCAAACAAGAAGATACCCCCAAAATGCTATATTCAGCTTTACAGAGGAAAAGAAACAAATGTCTATCAGGAAACCAGAGTGATTTGCACAGCCAAATTCTTCCCCTCCCAAAGCCGAATTCTTTGTGTGCCAATAGTCCTATTTCGGCACAACACCTCTCTCCCCACAACTTCCCATGATTCCCTCCTCAAATCTCTCTACAATCATTCAAACCTATCCCTCTTCTATCCAATCCCAAATTTCCTCCTAAAAACCCTCCAACTAATCACACCTCCCCTCAACCGCTTAATTCCAAGACCATTGAAACATCTCAATTTCGGTCAACATAGGATACTTCCACAACACTTGCAGTAAAATAAAAATGCTCATTTGCTTCAAGCAGGACTTGAACTTCAAACCTCCTGGAACACTCCACACGCCACTTGCCCCTAGACCAGCAGCCTTTTCTTGTCATCAAATGCTCACGTTTATTTAAAAGACTACTAACTAAAGGCAAGGGTTATTTCAAGTAAGAACAAAAATTTTGTACAAGCCAAGGCTTGAACTCAGGACTTCTCAGACACTTCCAAGAACACAAAACCACTAAAACAGATACAGATTTGTGCAACACAACATACAAAATAAATACTTAGAATTTGAGGCGTTACAACTCTACCCCTAAAAGAAAATTTTGGCCTCCAAATTTACCTGGTCAAAACAAATGAGGGTATTGTTGTCGCATCACCTCCTCGAGTTCCCACGTGGCCTCCTCAGAATTGTGATTACTCCAAAGTACCTTAACCAGTGGAATAGAATTTTTCCTCAAGACCTTAACATCACGGTCTAGGATCTCAACCAGCTCCTCCTCAAAGGTCAGATCTGATCTAACCTCAACCTCCTCAGTCGAGCTAATATGTGTTGGTTCAAAGTGGTAACACCTCAACATGGACACGTGGAACACATCGTGAATCTGCTCCAACTTTGGAGGTAACTCTAGCTGATAGGCAACCGGTCCCACCCGTTTCAGTATGCAGTAAGGCCCAATGAACCTAGCGCTTAGCTTGCCTTTTCGCCCAAACCTCAGCACCTTCTTCCATGGCGAGACCTTGAGAAATACTAAGTTCCCCATAGAATACTCAATCTCTTTGCACTTCAGATCCGCATAAGACTCCTGTATGTCTGATGCTGCCTTCAGTCGATCCCGAATTAGTCTAACTTTATCCTGGGTATCAGAAACTAACTCAGGGCCCAGAACTCGCTGCTCGCCTAAATCAGTCCAACATGAGGGAGTACGACACCTACGACCATATCATGCCTCATAAGATGCCATCTGTATACTAGATTGATAACTATTGTTGTACGCAAATTCTTCCAACGGCAAGTAATCCCTCTAATTGCCCCGGAAGTCTATCACATAACTCCTTAACATGTCTTCCAGTACCTGAATCACTCTCTCCGACTGTCCATCTATAGCTTGTACCCAGAGCTTCATGTAGTTTCTTCCAGAACCGAGACGTGAAGCAAGGATCCCTATCAGAAATTATGGAAACCAGAACCTTATTCAGTCTCACTATCTCTGACACATACAGCTTAGCCAGCTTCTGAACGAGTAATCGGTACGGACTGGTATGAAATGGGCAGACTTGGTTAATCGATTCACGATGACCCATACCAAATCCTTCTTAGTAGATGTTAGGGGTAGCCCACTTACGAAATCCATAATTACTCTCTCCCACTTCTAAAGTGGAACCTTAACTAGCTGAAGCAATCCTGATGGTAACTGATGTTCAGCCTTAACCTGTTGGCAAGTCAAACATTTGCTCACAAAATTGGTGACTTCAGGCTTAAGACCTGGCCACCAATATAACTCTCGAAGGTCCCGGTACATCTTATTCCCACCAGGATGCATAACATAAGGACTACTATGCGCCTCTCGCAGTATAGACTGCCTAAAATCAGTATCCCTCGGTACACAGACTCTCCCACAGAAACACAGTACCCCTTCACTATCTAGTCCAAAGTCTGAAGTTCCCTCACTCTCTACTTGTCAAAATCGAGGACCCAAAGATTCATCCTCTAACTGTTTGCCCTTAATCTATTCAATCAATGTCGGTTTAACTTGTAGCTCGGCCAATAAGCTACCATCACCAAATAAGCTGAGATGAGCAAACATCACCATCAGATCAGTCATAGCCCTACGGTTCAGTGCGTCAGCCACCACATTGGCCCTCCCAGGATGATATTCAATTGAACAGTCATAATATTTAAGCAACTCGACCTATTTATGCTGCCTAAGATTTAACTCCTTTTGAGTGAGGAGATACTTCAGGCTTTTGTGATCCGTGTAAATGATACACTTCTCAGCATATAGGTAATAACTCCAAATTTTCAGTGTGAAAACCACTACAGCCAACTCCAAGTCATGCGTCGGATAATTCGCCTCATGATTCTTAAGCTGACGAGATGCATATGCTACAACCTTACCCTTTTGCATCACCAATCATCCCAGACCAACATGTGATTCATCACTATAGATAGTGGATTCTTTCCCATACTCTGGCTATATCAAGACAATGACCTCAGTTAGAACTTTTTCAAGTTTCTCAAAGCTTTCTTGCTGAGCATCAGTCTAATTAAACGGTATGAACATACGCAACAACTTAGTCAAAGGTGTAGCAATCAATTAAAACCCCTTACCAAACCGTCTATAATACCCTGTCAGACAGAGAAAACTTTGAATCTCATATACCATCTTAGGCGGCTTCCAATCCAAAACAGCCTCAATTTTTCGAGGATCAACCCTAATCACTTCAGCAGACACCACATGGCCCAAAAATATTACCTCTCGTAACCAGAACTCACACTTACTAAACTTGGCGTACAGTTGTTTCTCCCTTAGAATTTCCAGAACAATTTGGAGATGTGTATCATGTTCATCTTCAATTTCTGAATACACCAGGATGTCATCTATGAAAGCCACTATGAACAGATCCAGATAGGGTTCGAACACTCGGTTCATCAAATCCATAAAAGTCATTGGTGCATTCGTCAATCCAAATGTAGGAACTCGTAATGATCATAACGAGTCCTAAACGTTGTCTTATAAACATCAACCGCTTTGACTCTCAATTGATGGTACCCAAATCGAAGATCTATCTTAGAGAAAATTGAATCTCCTCGAAACTGGTCGAATAGATCATCAATCCTTGGTAGAGGGTACTTATTCTTAACAGTCAATTTATTCAGTCGACGATAGTCAATGCACATACGTATCGATCCATCCTTATTTTTTCACAAATAATACCAGTGCTCCCATGGAGACACACTAGGAGAGATGAACCCTCGGACTATTAACTCTTGAATCTGAGCCTTAAGCTCCACTAACTCCTTCGGCACCATCCTATATGGGGCGATGGATACCAGAGCTGTACTAGGCAGGAGCTCAATCCCAAATTCAACTTTACGGTTTGGAGGTAACCCAGGTAGCTCATCAGGAAAAACATTCAGAAAGTCCTTAATTGTTCTAATATCCTTAACAGAAGAAACCTCAAAATTAGAAATGCCGATATAGGCTAGATACGCCTCACAACCCTTACGAACCAATTTCTCGGCCCTTAATGCAGAAATCACATTTGATAAATAATTCTGACACTCCCCAATTACCACTACCTCAATACTCTCCACAGTTTTCAATACCATCCGCTTAGCAGCACAATCCAAATTCACTTGGTGTTTAACCAACCAGTCCATACCCAATATTAAATCGAATTCTCCGAAACGGAGTTCCATAAAATCCACCAAAAATATAGTTCCTTGAACCTCTAAAGGTACATTCTTGAACAATTTTTTTACTCTCATTGACTGCCCTAATGGAATCAACATAGTAACCTCACTCATAGTGCTTCAACCATCAAACCTAAGGTCTTAGACATCGTACATGCTATATATGAATACGTAGATCCAACATCAATTAGTGCAATATAAGGTACATTATAAATAAAGAACGTACCAGTGATAACATCTGAGGCGTCTCTGTCCTCTCTGTATCATGCAGCATATACCATAGTTGGCTGCCTCACCTCAGTATGACTAGCACCTCTGCCCAATGCTCCCTAACCACGACCCATACCATTTCCACCTCTGGCTTGACTAGGGCCTCTTGGTGGCTGCTGAACACCCCTCGGCGGCTGTACATTACCCAAACTAGTAGCTTGCATCTACTCAAGCCTTCATGGACAATCTTTGATATAGTGCCCCAAAGACCCGCACCTAAAACATGCCCCAACCCTTCTCCAACACTCATCCTGATGGTGTCCCCCACAGTTAGTACAGGGCTGCGATCCTGTAGCAGCAACTGCGGCCCCAACTTTGACTGGCCCATCGACCCTGGCCTTTTTCTTAGGCCTCAAACTGAACTTGAGGGCTCCTAAACCCTCTTTTTCCTACCTCTGTCTTTCTCATGATTCTGGCGCTCAATGCGCTTCACATCTTCAGTGATCTTCGCCTTTTCCACTAATATAGCAAAATATCACTCTCACTTTGGAGCTATCAAAACCCTTAAATCATCCTTGAGGCTGTTCTTGAATCTAACACAATGCTCATATTCAGTAGCCGCTATCCCACGTGCATAATGCCTAAGTCACAAAAATTCAGCCTTGTATTCAGCAATAGATTTATCCCCCTAAATCAAATTCAGAAACTCTCTCCTCCGGGCATCCACATAACTAGCGCCCACATATTTTCCCTAGAAAGCAGTCTTGAAAAATTCCCAGGTCAACCGGTCGGGCTGAGTACCCTCTTTAACAGTAAGCCACCACTGATAGGCTTCATTTTGCAGTAGTGACACTGCACCTTTTAGTTTCTTCTTGGGGGTTTTGTCGAGGTCATCCATTATCCTCTCCATGGCCTCAATCTAATATTCAGCCACATTAAGGGCAACTACAGCGATACCCCTAAAAATCTCAACCCCATTAGACCAGAATCATTCTGTAACTGACCCACAACCCACGGTACCAGTATTAGGCCTAGCGACCCTCTCCAGAATTTGCAACATAGCTTGGGACAGTGCGTCATCCCTAGCTACACGATCATGAGACCCCATCTTAGTCACAGGTGAAGCCAGTGCCTATCTAGCTTCAACATTTGGCATGTGGCCCAATGACGAAGACCCGGCCCGAGCACCTCCGCGACTTCTACCGCGGCCTCTTCCACGAGTATCTCTTGTGCTCATTATCGATTTACACTTTTATTTGTATTAACAATTTTATGCATCAGTTTATAGTTCCAGTGTTTATTAACAGATATTTTATGGAAAATATTATCAATAATTTAGAGTTTTGTTTTCGCAGATCGCAGTCTTTACTACAGTTTTAGGTTACTCTAAACAGAATATTTTAGTACAGTTTATTATCTATAGTAATCTCAGTATTTCATAAACAATAGTTTCAGAAAACTTACAGAATCGATGCCGGAGACTCGGTAAACCACACATTCAGAAATAACACTTAAAAAATACTTTCCAACCATTCGAAACAGTTCTTTTTTTGGAAATTTTATATTTTTAGAAAAACCCAAATCCACAGTCGAGTTTTGCAACTCAACTCTGATACACTAAATGTAACACCCCAAACCCAGCCCAAATGTTATGGCCGACTCTGCGATGTCACAATGGATTGTTTTTTGAAAAACATAATTCCGTGGAAAATTCATTTTATATTATAACCTCTTTAGGATCTTTAATGAAAATTGAGGATATCTTGTCCATTGGTAAACTCAAGTCATTTTAGTGAAATATTAATCATATTAGATTGTTATTACGCTTTAAAACAATGTTGTTGCGAAAGCTCTCAGAATATGTTGCATAAAGGTGGTGTTTTAGGAAAACATTTGTTTATATTTTGAAAATCTATGACCTATTACTAACAGATTTAAATCAAAGTAAATAAATCCAAAATTAAAATAAAACTTAAAGAGCCTTATTACAAAATAAATACCCAAATTAAATTACTTATAAATTAAAAGTTAAAAATGGGAGTAAATGAGGTTGTGTCTCCACCTTCGAGTCCCTCGTAGCACCGATCCGCCTAAGGATTACCTGCACAGAAAACAGAATGGTTGAGTTTCTGAAAACTTAGTGAGTAATCCCTCAACAATAGTCAGTCATACGGTAGGCATTTACAGTCTGGGCTTAAGCCTGTTTCAGTAACAGTTTAATCTTAGATAGGGCCTTAGCCCGTTATAATATCAGAATCAGTGTGGGCCATAGCCCAATTTAGTAGCGGTCATAGTATAGATATGCAAATAGAAATCCTACCCAGCCAGCCTCTACACACCACTCCATCCAACCCTACACACCATGTGGGGATAAAATCAACCAACCCATCCCTACACACCAAAAATAACACCGGTGGCGGCAGCAAACAGAAATTGCAACAGAGCTGCTAGAACAGTACACTTCCTCCAATCACAATAACCCAACCCCATGCATCATATCATAATATCCTACATGTATGCAACATATATAAAATGACATGCTCAATACATTCATACATAACATAGAGGTATATCCGTCATTTTACCTCATAGAGGCAAAACAGTCATTTCATCAGATTAGGGTCTATATATACTTACCAACCCAATATTAGGACCACAATCGTCTTGGGTGACCCGTGCAACCTTAACCGTTAAACAGTAAAAATGGGCCCAAGGCCAACAATGCGGCCCATGTAGACCCACACGCCCGTGTGGGCCACGAAACTCAAAATGGCCTTGGCCGTGTGGACTACACAGCATGGCCCAATAATCACCATACATCCGTCTGGTTTCCCATGTGGTTCCTACGAGCTTGTGGGGCCCACACGACCCATTTCTGCCTAACGTGGCCCAAAGTGGCCTAAGCCCACGAAATGGTAAACGCCCGCATTTATACATTCGGATGGCCACACAAGCGAGCGTACGTCCGTGTAGCATCAATGGTAATATTTTTCAGCTTTTGCCAATTTATGATAATGGCAGTGTGATTACACACCTGCTTGCGAAAATGCGTAACTAGGCCATGAGCACTCCGACCTATTTCAACAAAAGCTTCAATTAGCAACCTTACAATCGGGTTGAAGCAAACCTTAATCAAAGCCTTTAATCATAAGATTACCTATCACTTGTCTAGATCAATCGATTGAAGCTTGCCCACTTACTTCATTGCAAGAGCCTAATTCTTAGACCTTAGGTGGTTACCTTCATTTCAACGTGCCTTCTCAACCATCAATCAAAAGAATAGTTGCACAAGATGTATACTACTTACCAAAATGCAAAGTTAAGATTAGAGGTAAGGGAGAATAGGCCTACACTCACACAAGAACAGAATGTACGCAAAATGGTAGAAGCAAAGAGGAACTCTCACACCCCTATCAGAAACGGTAACACATGAAGATGTTAAGTGTAAGACAACATGGCAAAGAGGGAGAAAGAAAAAGAATCGTCAACCCATACCGAAAATTAGGCTTACCAAAATGCAAAATCGAAGAATAGGAATGACTACAGAGAGGCCAGATAACAATGAAAGGAAAGTCGGTACAATGGGGCAAAAGAGTAGTAATATTCTGCCAAGCCTAAAAAATGAAGAGGGTATGAAAAAGAGAGTGAGCAATGATCGCGTGATTTCGTGAGAGGTTTTAAATATTTATAATTTATCGTTCTTGAAACTAACTATTATCGCAATGTAGGCAAGTGTACCTATCGAACAGTAGTATATTTTTAGCAAGATCAGATTGTCAAACCCAAAGGAACTAAAAGTACTAGTAATGACTGTCTTTTTATTATCTAGCCTAAAAATAAATAGGTTTTTTTTAACTAACTAATTATCTAAACTAAGAATTCACAAAGAATAGAATTGGAGAATTACTTTTGGGAAAATCAATTGAATTAAGACAATACCTAAGGAAAAATCCACCTAAATTGTACTTGTTATTTTGGCTGTGAATCAGACGATTTATTCATTTAACTTGTTCCGTAGAGATCCCTAAGTTATGTTATTATCTCTCTTCAAGACTAATAACGTCTAATCCCTAGATTGAATAATTGAGACCTTTCTCTAATTAACACCCTAGGGTTGCATTAACTCAATCTATGGATCCCCTTATTAGGTTTCACCCTAATCCAGCAAAATCTTGTCACCTTATGTCTAGGCGTGCAATAAACTCCGCTTAATTATGACAAATATACTATTAGACAGGGTCTATTCCTCCTCTGAATAAGAGCTTATCTTAAATTAGTATCATGGGATATCAAAACAAGAATTAAGAACACATAATTAAGAACAAGTGAAATATTTATCATAAAATTCAGAAAATAATAACAAGATTCGTCTTAGGTTTCATTCCCCTTAGGTATTTAGGGGATTTAGTTCATAACTAAATAGGAAAACATCTCAGAATAATAAAGAATACAAAACATAAAGAAAACTCAAAACTCCCGAAGGGGAAATTGAGGAGAGATCTTCAGTCTTGACGATGAATCCAGCTTCTGAGATGGATCAATCGGCTTCCTTGGAGTAATTCCTTACCCCCTATTCTGTGTGCCCTCTTTCTTCCTCTTCTAGGGTGTATTTATAGGCTTTGGAATGCCTAAGAGCCCGCAAAATTAGCCTTTTCTGAATTGGACTCAACTTGGGCTCGGCAGGGACACGCCCTTGTGACATGCCCATGTGCGATTACTTCAGGCCGTGCTTAAGCTTGCCAAATTGACACGGCCGTGTGGTCTGCCCGTGTGAGGAGGTCCAGGCCGTGTTGATTTTATACTTTGGCTCATTTTCTCCGTTTTTGGTCTGTTTCTCGTTCCTTTCACTCTCTTATGCTCTTCTAAGTATAAAACATAAAATTAAAGCATTAGGAGCATTGAATTCACGAATTCTAATGGGAAATCATCCATAAAATATGTTAAACATGGGGTAAAAATATGTATAAATTACAGTTTATCAAGCAAAGAGAATACGAGAAGAGAAAAGAAAGAGACTTGTGGAGAGGGAAAGATTCGATTACAAAGAGAACAAAAACCGATTAGGGTTGCATTAGAAGTAAGAATAATCGGCCAAGGTAGCTAGGCACAAAAGAGGAAATTGTTGCTCAAAAGAGTTGAGAGAAAGAGAAGTGGAGTATTCGGCTAAAGAAAGATTTTCGAACAGACCACCAAACAAGAAGTTACCCTCAAAATGCTATATTCGGCTTTACAGAGAAAAAGAAACAAAAGTCTATCAGGAAACCAGAGTGATTTGTACAACTGAATTCCTCCCCTTCCAAAGCTGAATTCTATGTGTGCCAATAGTCCAATTTCGGCACAACACCTCTCTCCCCTCAACTTCCCACGATTCCCTCCTCAAATCTATCTACAATCATTCAAACCTATCACTCCTCTATCCACATCCCAAATTTCCTCCTAAAAACCCTCCAACTGATCAATCCTCCCCTCAACCACTTAATCCCAAGACCATTCAAACATCTCAGTTTCGGTCAACATAGGATACTTCCACGACACTTGCAGTAAAATAAAAATGCTCTTTTGCTTCAAGCAAGACTTGAACCTCAGACCTCCTAGAACACTCCACACGCCACTTGCCCCTAGACCAGCAGCCTTTTCTTGTCATCAAATGCTCATATTCATTTAAAAGACTACTAACTAAAAGCAAGGGTTAATTCAAGTAAGAACAAAAAATTTGTACAAGCCAAGGCTTGAACTCAAGATAACCACTAAAATAGATACAGATTTGTGAAACACAACATACAAAATAAATACTTCGAATTTGGGGCATTACAAATTAGATCAAGAAATGAAAAAATTAGATTTGGATCAGGGAAAGTAAAAAATTATCGAATATCATTCCAGTCCATTCGTGTTAGTATGAGGTAAGTTCATAAGTAAATAAATGTTGTTAAATTTAAATGTATGTGCATAATATGTGATTATTTGAGTTTTAAAGAAATATATATATGAATTGCCGAATTGAATCGAGCTTTGGAGAATCTGTTCTGATCATGGATTGTTCGAATATGTGAAATTGAGAATGTTTTGATAACGTGACAATGTCTGAAAAGCCCCATAACCATAGGAATAGTTAGGATACATATGTCATGACATAGGATTCCGATATGTGTTATCATGTAAGACCACGTCTAGGACATTGGTATGGATTTGGGATTTACTTGTAAGACCATGTCTGGGACATTGGCATCGTATATGATTTCGTGTAATACCCTGTTTGGGACAGTGGCATCGATATTTGATTACATGTAAGACCACGTATGGTGTAACATCCCAAACCCAGCCTAGACATTATGGCCGAATCTGACGTGCCACATAGAAGTCTAAAAACCCATGATTCATTTTAGTGTTTAAAAACTAACTTTTGTTAAGCTAACAAAGTGAACGGAAGCTGGGCACCAGGTAGGAATTCGTGACAGAGGAGGTGAGCAATGAAGGCTGCTTAAGTACCAAGCTCTTCGATTGGATCCAATCCTAGACATGCCCACAACCATTGCCACACTTGGTTATAATGAGTTTAAATTTTGGAAAAAACGTGTTGCAATTCATTTAAGTCGATATTGTTGATAAATCGATTATTTGTATCATTGCGTTATTTTGAAACAAGTATCGTTTTGAAAACACGTCCTAAGTCTAGCCCATTTGAATTATTAACAACCAGTTTAAAGTTATTAAAAATAAAATAATCCCAGAAAAGAAAAGAAAATAAAGTTAGAATGGCCTTATTACAACCCAAAAATAAAAAGTCAATAGGATAATTAAAGAAAACCAGTCACTTGTTTCAAAGCCCAAAAACGATCACTGTGGCCACTCTGAATCCGCTTCGGCTCCAAGTCCCCAAATCAAGGCTCACTGCAAGGTTAAGGAAAGGGGTGAGTTTGGAAACTCGATGTGCAACAAGCCCTTTCGAGCCCAAAACAATATCACTTCTTGGGCCTAAGCCCAAATTCAAACTCAGCGTATACTGGGCCGAAGCCTTTTCATATTTCATATTACTGGGCCGAAGCTTTCTCTGTAAATGGTATGGCCCATAGGCCCATTTCGATATCACATGTAATGTCAATGAAAGAATGCAAGCCCATTTGGGGAGACTACTCGACCCACCATTAGCTACTTTCCACCCGTACCAACCAAGCTCTCCATGTGGGGAATAACTCAACCCACCCAACCAAAACGCTCCACTGGCAGCATAGCTGCTTTATCATATAACTGGAGGCCTAGCCTCTTTTAATAACTGGGGCAATGCCCTTTTGATAAACTGGGGCAAAAGCCCTTTTAATAAACTGAGGCAAAAGCCATTTTCTGTAAACTGGGGCATAGCCCTTTTTGCACTTCCTCCATCCATATAAACCTAACCCAATGCATTATGAATACATCATGTGCATATCATACATATCATGTGCATATCATATCAATCATGTATATCAAAACCCATGTACCAAATTCATAATTAAACCCTAGGGGTATAATGGTCATTTTTACCTAGGGGCAAAACAATCATTTTCATAATATAATGGCAATTTCATAATTTTACCAAATATTAGGGATTTTCCATGTTCATTATCAGATACTAACAATTTATGTGTTTAAACAGCGATTTTGGCCTATTTTCAGCGAAACCGAGTTATTGGGCCAAAAACCCCTAATGGGCCCTACATAGCCGATTTAGTCATCTAAGCCCGTTCAGCCTATATTCCATAATGGTATTACCAGTCTTAACACACAATTTAACCAGATTTCATTTCCTACCAAAATTTACCCAAATGGGCCCGTAAGCCCATTGGGCCCGATTTCAGCCCCTCGAGGCCCAACTTATCGTGATGCCAAAAGTCGTGCTCTTACCTTTTCCAACGTTCTTGATCGTCAACTTAGAGAATCTAACTAACCAATGAGCATTCTCTTGCTCACAAGTCCTCGAAATGCCTGAATTTTGGCATTTCGGCTTTTCGGCATTTATCGATTTAAGCTAGGAAAGAAGGTCCGTTACACACCTGATTTGCGATATTCCTCGACAAGATCTCCTACACGATTTCTCCTATAACTAGCCGCTTATAGATCAGTTTATAATAATTAAACCAAAACGAGAACCATCTATTATACACACTTACACATTCGGCTACCATCCATAATGGCCTTAGAATCCATACCTTTGCCGAAGTTGATGACTAGATCTAGTCACTCCGATGATCCAAGCTAATCCAAGTCGACACTACGCTTGCTATTCCTCCACTATACAAACCATAAAAAGATTAAAGAAGAAACCCAATAAGGCTTGTACCCACATTCGGCCACCTCCCTAAACTATAGGGGTTTCGGCTTTTGTCAATAGTACTCTTAAAAACGCTTTAGAGTACGAACACTTACCATAATATCTCTTCTTGAATCCGTGTGAAGCTTAAAAATAAAGGGATTAGCCACCAAAAAGTGAAAAAAAATAGAGGGTTACTGGTCAACAAGATTTCGACAACACCTAGCTTCACAGGTTTGGCTTTTGAGATTTTTCGGCAAAAGTGGAGGCAAGGGAAAGAAACAATAGATGAATGGAGGGGAGTAGTGGCCTGGTTTGGAAGAAGAAAAATGAAGAAAAGATGAAAGGAAGGGTGGTAGATTCGGCTAGGGAAGAAGAAAGAAGAAAAAAGAAGACTACTCCTATGGTTACAAAGAAGAAAACGGCACAACAAGTACCCAACTGCCAAAAATCCCTAACTAAAACCCCTCTGCCAAAATCCCCTCTCTAATCCCCTCAAATGGGCTACCCCTTTCCCCCTTTCAAATCCCTAAAATCTCTCCCCTTATCCCTCCTTAATCCATGCATTTGACTTATTCAAACTCTCTCCCACAGAGTTCCATCCAGCTTTAAACTCTAGCATGCACAAGCATAAAAATAACATTACCTTTGCCATCACAGGGAATCGAACCCAGGTCTTCCCCCAACCACTTACACGTCACTTTTCTAGCCCCTTAGTGGCGTCACTTAGCCACTTTACTAGAGGCTCTTCTGTGATACATTTTACCCACAAATTTTAATAAGACCACATATCCAAGGCCCCTAACTTCTTAAGTCCAAAATTCAAAAATTCTACCGAGTTTTTGCCAACACATGGGCCTTCCATAAGCCCATTTACATACTCAAATTATAAATTTCACAACCAAATACCAAATTTTAAAAACTTTACCAAAATATCGAGAATCACAAAAAACCCGAAAATCAGGATGTTACATATGGGACGTTGGCATTGTAACACCCCTAACCCATATTCGTCCCTAGAACGGGATTATAGGATGTTACTGGAGTTTACAGAATAATTACATATAATTCCACTATTTGCTCATATTCTAGTCAAGCTATCTTATCGAATCATAGTTACTAAATTATTTATATCTGGAGCTACAAAACTTCAAATTAATATCCGCTAATTTTACCTGAAACTAGACTCACATATCTACTTACCATAAAATTTTAAGAATTTTTGGATGATTCAATAAGTACAGTTTATTCTTCAAATTTACCCCTATTCTGCTGTTTGACAGCTTCGACCTTTCTTTACTAAAAATTAATTGTCTCCTCATACAGAATTTGAATGATGTTATAGTTTGTTTCTTTTGAAAATATACTCATTAAGGATTTTAAGAATATAAATTATAACCCATAATTATTTTTGTACAATTTTTAATGATTTTCCCAAATCATTATAGGGGAAATCATTCTGACTCTATCTCACAAAAATTGAAATATCTCATAAAATAAGATTCTTTTGCTTACATCGTTTCTTCTGTGTAAGACTAGACTCAATAGGCTTTAATTTCATATTTTAATCAACCTCTAAGTTAATTTTTAAAATTTTTGGTGATTTTTCAAAGTTGGACTATTGCTGCTGTCCAAAACTATTTTAGTGAAAAATGTTGATAACTAAGTTTATAATACCTTCACTTTACTTTCAGTTAAACCCTATACATGCCATATAAACCTTAAAATGCACAATAAAATTTAACTAAGTAATCTGGATAGTGTGCCCTGATGTGTTGATCTGATCCACCAATTTCACGTCAATCTACAAAGAACATTTAACACATAAGAGTAAGCTTATGAAAGCTTAGTAAGTTCAGGGGCATAGAAAACAATTCTTACCAAAAATCTTATAACAATTATACAATATCTAAATTCACTATCTCCTCCTTTCAATCACAAAATTAGTGATAAGTTCACTTGCTTGAATTCAATGTCACTTATTAACCAACTTTTACTCTCTTGGGCCCCTTTATCATTTACCTTTCTTAATCAAATTAAGGAACGATTACGGAATTGATTACTTCGTTATCACAATGCCATAATAAAACTATAGTCTTGCACATAGTCACATATCATACACCGAAGCCATAGCCTAGCCATGGTCTTACACAGATCACATATCACACTGATGCCATATCCCAGATATGGTCTTACACAGAAGTACAAATCACGCCGATGCCATATCCTAGATATGGTCTTATACGGAAGCTCATATCACACCAATGCCATAGCCCAACTATGGTCTTATACGAAAATCACATATCACATGTTGCCATGGCCCAACCATGGTCTTTTCTGTCAATTCGTCTTAGCCACTGAACTAAAGTACTCAAATCCATCGTTCTAACTAATTTGTACTTTTACTTAAACATTATTTTACAATTATCAAAATTTTATAACGCTCGTATAAAATAATATACCATAATATTCATGAAGTTTTCATGACAAAACATTGAATTTAGCCATATGAACTTACCTGGGCAAATTTGCAAAAGTCATACAAGTTCAGGGACTAATCGGCTATTCTCTCTTTTCCACGATTCACTTTGGGTTCTTGATATGCAGTAAAATTGTGTAAAACTAGCTTAAAAGCTCTCTCCCATGGCTGTTTGGCCAAAATTATGAGAAGAATGATCTAGAAATATCTTTCAATTTCTATTTATTTGTTTAATTTTGTAAAATTTACCATTTTACCCTTAGTTCACCTAATTTTAGATTTTTTTCTTGCTTATGCCACCTCATCCATTCCCTTTAGGCTAATTTGCCTTTTAAGTCCTCCCTAACTTAACACTTGAGCTATTTAATCATTTTAGAAAGTTTTGAACCTTTTTCTATTTAGTCCTTTTTAATTAATTGACTATCCAAACATTAAAATTTTCTAGCAAAACTTTAATACTAACTCAATGACACTCTATAAATATTTATAAAAATATTTATGGCTCAACTTATGAATTTGAGGTCTCGATACCTCGTTTTAAATCCAATTTACTTATTAAATTCTTTTTTTAAAATCATAAAATTCACTAATTAAAAAATTCTTCTAAATTCACACTTGACCCATAATTATTAATTTATTAAATTTTCAAACTTGTTGGATTTAGTGATACCTAAATCACTGTTTTCGACACCATTGAAAATTGGGCTATTACAGGCATTGTACGAGTTTATGAGTTATCCGGGTATCCTTATTGATTCTGAACAGTTCAACAGGCATTCCGAGAAATAAATGAGTATATGAATGTGCATCCGAACCAGGTATGTTGTGGTGTATATGAAATTAAGCAATGAAAGTGAGCATGATTATGATCAGTTGATATATGATCTATGTGAAAATGAGATGTAAATACTAGCAAGTGAACTATGATCCAATGAATTATAAGAGAAATGTAGAATTATAATTGTGTTTTGCCATATATGATTTAGGTACATGTGATTTGTATATGAAATTCTAATATGAAATGTGAGTAAGATCCAAATGACGATATGTGAAATATATGAAAATGAACGATGTGTTATATATACTCGTTATATAAAATTGTGGTCTTATATTTTAGACTTGAGAATTATGAAAAATGGAGCACGGTTTGGATGTGTGATTTGTTATGGTTATTTGGGTTTTGAAATGCATAAAAAGAAATTGATATATTTCTATGCATGAAATGTAATAAATGACCATGTTTTGGTTGGTTATGTAATGAAATTTTACAAGCTTAATTTATATGAATGATCTAATGGTCGTTATTTGAAATTGAAAGCATGGTTTATATGTTCACCGATAAATAAGCCTAATGAAGTTACTTAATATGGTGATGTTGGATTATATAAGAAAAGTGATTGAATATGTGTACGAAGTTAACTAAATTTGGCTTATTCAAGTTGAATTATATACATGATCTTGTGAAGATTTATTTGCTTATGGCTTTCTAAGCTCTCGAAGCTTATTTTGTGTGCTTTTCCTATGTTTATAGATTTTTGGAGATCTGCTCGGGTTGGAAGTCAATGGAGATGTCATCACACTATTCGGGTATCATTTCGGTAAATAATGTTTTGAGATTTGGTTATGTGGCATGTATAGGCTAGAAGTATTTGTTTTTAGGGTAAGATCCGTACCATGTAAATATACTTAAATGGCATATTCGGCTAAATTATAGTGTTCTAGATATGTATGTGTAATTGCATAATAAGTTATGTAATATGCCTCACTTGATTTTATTATGAGTTTATGTGGTTATCTTAATCATGTTAAAGTGTTAGATTTTAAAATGTAATGACTTTCGCATATTTGGTGTTCAATCATCATTATGTTTGAAAATGGTTTAAGTGTGTTGGTGAATCATGGTGTATTGTTATATGCTGATTGTTTTTTAAATAATAATATGACTTGTTATAAAGTTTGATACGAACATGCTAAATTACTTTCATTTAAACTTATAATATTCGGTTAATGAAGTGACATATGTTTTGTATATGTACAAATTGTAACTTCGAGTTATGAAGGGTAACATTGTGAACCCCAATCTAGCAACGGATACAGGTTAGGGGTGTTACATTTTATTGGTATCAGAGTTACGGTTTAGTCGATTCTAGGACTAACGTAGTGCGTATGAGTTTAACTATACATGCCATAATTATATACTATGATAATGTGATGACTTCTGACATTTGGAATGTGTTTTATATAGTAAATGGATCCCGACAGAGCTGTAGCTGATGATGTCGAGAGTGTAGCGCCTGCTCCCACGCAAGGGGCAGCGCAGGCTAATTCTTGACCCACTTCGAGGAATCAAAAAAGTGAGGCTAAACAAACCTTCTATCAATTGATGAATGACTGGTTCACCCAATATATCCGGACTAACCTGGCTGCACAACAACCTCCACCCCCAATTAATCCATCTTCCATGCCTGTTGTACCTCAAGTAAGTGATTAGTTGCAATTGAATAGACCACCTGTTAATCAAATCATAAAACATGGAGCTGAAGAGTTTAAAGCCACTGATGATGATGATGATACTGAGCGAGTTGAGTTCTGGCTTGATAATACCATCCATGTGTTTGATGAGCTATCCTATACTTCTGATGAATGTTTAAAATGTGTAATATCCTTGTTCGAGACACAGCATACCACTGGTGGAATACCTTAGTATCAGTAGTTCTGAGAAAGCATGTGACCTGGGAATTCTTTCAAACTGAGTTCCAAAAGAAATATATCAGTCAGAGATTTATCGACCAGAAGTGTAAAGAATTTCTGGAGTTGAAACAGGTTCGGATGACTGTGACAGAGTACGAGCGAAAATTCGTAAGACTCAGCTAGTATGCCCGAGAGTGTGTTTTCACTGAAGCGATAATGTGTAAAAGATTTGAAGAGGGACTGAATGAAGATATCAAACTGTTTGTTGGCATACTTGAGATAAAAGAGTTTGTGATACTTGTCCTACAAAGCTGAAGAGCTCAGGAAAAAGAAAAGGAAAGCTAACTTTGAGGCTATAGATGCACATAAAAGAACATCTAGTAAGTCATTCCAGTTGGCATCAAAGAAGTTCCGAGATAATTTTAGCCATTCTAAAACCACTTCAGGTTACTCCAGGCGGGATCAGAATAGATCTCCAGTGAGCTCGAGAGCTACCTCAGTAGCGAGTATGGGTAATGTCAGATCAAATCAACCCGAGTGTAAACACTATGGTAAATGACATCCTGGCAGTTACAAGCTGCATGATCGGGCCTGTTTTAAATGTGGATCGATAAACCATTATATTTGAGATTGCCCAATGTTAGCGGAGGAAAATCCAGTGCAGAACATGAGATCGGGTAACACTGCAGCTCGAGGTAGACAGCCCAAAAATGCTGGTAATACGAGTGGCAGTTAGAGAGGGACTAAAGATATGGTAGTCATATCTGAGGCTCGCGCACCTGCCAGAGCCTATGCTATATGTGCATGAGAGGAGGCTTCATCTCCAAATGTTATTACTGGTACATTTACTCATTATGATACTAATGTAATTGCATTGATCTATCCCGGTTCTACTCATTCTTATGTATGTGAGACATTAGTATTCAGCAAGACTCTACCTGTTGAGTCTACTAAGTTTGTGATTAGAGTGTCAAACCCCTTGGGCCGATGTGTTATGGTTGATAAAGTGTGGAAGAATTGTCCCTTGATGGTTCGAGATCTGTGCTTTTCAGTTGATTTGATGTTGCTGCCATTTGATGAGTTCGACATAATTCTGGGTATGGATTGGCTGACTTTACATGATACTGTTGTGAACTGCAAAAGAAAGACCATTGATCTATGGAGCCAGAATGATGAAGTTATTCGGATTGAATATAGTGATTTATATGGTTTACCAACAGTGATTTCTTCGATGCTAGCTCAGAAATATGTGAGAAAAGGGTGTGAAGCTTATTTTTCCTACATACTCGATAATAATGTGGCTGAAAGAAACAATGAATCAGTACCTGTTGTATGTGAGTATCTGGATGTGTTTCTAGAAGAATTACCGAGTTTGCCACCTTTTCGGGAAGTAGAGTTTAGTATTGAGTTAATGCTTGGGACGACTCTGATATCCATAGCTCCGTACAAAATGGCAACTACAGAATTAAAAGAATTGAAAGCTCAGTTGCAAGAATTGACAGATAGAGGTTTCGCGCGACCGAGTTTCTCTCCGTAGGGTGCACCTGTGTTGTTTGTGAAAAAGAAAGATGGAACTATGAGAATGTCCATTGATTATAAACAGCTTAATAAGGTGTCTATAAAGAATAAGTATCCGTTGCCATGGATTGATGATCTTTTTGACCAACTAAAAGGGGCTACAGTATTTTCGGAGATAGATTTGAGATCAGGCAACTATCAGTTACGAGTTAAAGATTCAGATGTCCCAAAGACTGCCTTTAGAACAAGGTACGGACACTATGAGTTTTTGGTTATGCCTTTCGGACTCACTAATACACCTGCCATTTTCATGGATTTGATGAATCAGAATTTTCAAACCGTATCTGGATCGGTTTGTGGTTGTATTTATAGATGATATTTTGATCTACTCTCGTGATAAAGTTAAACATGCCGAGCATTTGAGACTCGTGTTGCAGACTTTGAGAGATAAACAATTGTATGCAAATTCAGTAAATGTGAGTTATGGTTATGTGAAGTCAGTTTTCTGGGTCATGTGGCATCAGCATCAGGTATTCAGGTTGATCCGAGCAAAATTTTAGCTATACTAGATTGGAAACCTCCGAATAATGTTTCTAAAGTTCGAAGCATTCTGGGACTTGTTGGTTATTATAGACCGTTCGTGAAAGGTTTCTCTATGATTGTAGCTCCGATGATGAAGCTATTATAGAAAGATGTTAAATTCGAGTGGTCAGAGAAGTGCCAGAAAAGTTTTGATCAGTTTAAAGCCCTTTTGATCGAAACTCCAGTGTTAGTTCAGCCAGAATTGGGTAAAGAACTTGTTATCTATAGTGATGCATCTTTAAATGGTTTGGGCTATGTTTTGATGTAGGAAGGCAGAGTAATAGCTTATGCCTCGAGAAAACTAAAGCTACATGAAAGAAACTATCCTACACACAATTTAGAATTGGCAGCCATTGTATTCGCTTTGAAAATTTGGTGTCACTATCTGTTTTCTGAGAAATGTCATGTTTATTCTGATCATAAAAGCTTGAAATATTTGATGACTCAGAAAGATCTGAACTTGAGACAACGTTAATGGTTAGAGTTACTAAAATAATACGAGCTTGTGATTGACTACCACCCGAGGAAGGCTAATGTTGTTGCTGATGCTTTAAGCCAAAAATCATTGTTTGCTTTGCGTCCAATGAATGCGCATATGGCTATGTTCGATGATGGCTTGATAGCGGGTTAATTAAAAGCAAGACCATTATTTATTCAACAAATTTGTGATGCCCGGAAGGTTATTAACGAGTTGATCGCAAAATGAGCTCAGTGTGAGACGGATGCAAAATCAGAATTCAAAGTTGAAGCTGATGACTGTTTGAGATTCAGAGACTGAATATGTGTTCCAAAGAATTCAAAATTGATTCAGATGATTCTGAACGAAGCTCACAGCAGTCGATTATCTGTTCACCCAGGTAGTACAAAGATGTATAATGATCTGAAATAGCTTTACTGGTGGCATGGTATGAAATGAGACATTTCTGACTTTGTTGCAAGAATTTTAGTCTGTCAACAAGTAAAAGCTGAACATCAGGTGCCTTCAGGATTGCTTCAGCCTAGTATGATCTTAAGTGGAAGTGGGATAGTGTCACGATGGATTTTTTATTTGGTTTACCGTTGACACTGAGCAAGAAAGATGCAATCTGGGTTGTGGTTGATAGACTGACTAAATCTGCTCATTTTGTTTCGATATGTATAGACTACTCACTTGATAAGATAGCTGAATTGTATGTCTCTTAGATTGTGAGATTACATGGTGTGCCTATATCTATTGTTTCGGATAGAGATTCGAGGTTTACATCACAATTTTGGAAGAAACTGCAAGATACACTAGGTACAAAATTACATTCAGTATTGCTTCCATCCGCAAACAGATGGCCAGTTTGAGTGAATCATTTAGATACTTGAGGATATGTTGAGATGTTGCATTCTCGAGTTTGAAGGTATGTGGGAACGATACCTACCTCTGATTAAATTTGGGTATAATAATAGCTACCAATCGAATATTAAAATGGCACCTTATGAGGCTTTGTATGGTCGTAAATGTCGTGCGCCATTGTATTGGACTGAGCTCAGTGAAAATAAGATACATGGGGTTGACTTGATCAGAGAAACTAAACAAAAAGTGAAAGTGATCCATGAAAGTTTAAAGCAGCGTCAGATCAACAGAAATCTTATACGGACTTGAAACGTAAAGATATAGAGTTTCAGATTGGAGATAAAGTCTTCTTGAAAGTCTCACCGTGGAAGAAAATACTCAGATTCAGTCGTAAAGGCAAATTGAGTCCGAGGTATGTTGGACCATATGAGGTTTTAGAACGTATCGAGCCGGTGGCTTACAGATTATTGTTGCCACCTGAGTTAGAAAAGATACACAATGTATTCCACGTTTCGATGCTTCGGAGGTATTGCTCTGATCCTTCACATGTGATTAGTCTGTCTGAGATTGAAATTCAACCTGATATGACCTACGAAGAAGAACCGATTCGCATTTTGACTCGTGAGGTTAAAGAGTTGCGGACTAAAAAGATTACGTTAGTTAAAGTATTATAGCATAAGCATGGAGTTGAGGAAGCAACATGGGAGCCAGAGGATACAATAAAAGAACATCATCTAAACCTATTCATCGGTAAGATTTTTGGGATAAAAATCACTAAAGGGAGAGAGTTGTAACAGCCCGATTTAGACCCTAATTGGACCATATGAGGTTATAGAACGTATCGAGCCGGTTGCTTACAGATTGTTGTTGCCACCTGAGTTAGAAAAGATACACAATGTATTCCACATTTCAATGCTTCGAAGGTATTGATTTGATCCTTCACATGTGATTAGTCCGTCTAAAATTGAAATTCAGCCTGATATGACCTATGAAGAAGAACCGATTCGCATTTTGACTCGTGAGGTTAAAGAGTTGCGGAATAAGAAGATTCCGTTAGTTAAAGTATTGTAGCATAAGCATGGAGTTGAGGAAGCAACATGGGAGCCAGAGGATACAATGAAAGAACATCATCTAAACCTATTCACCTGTAAGATTTTTGGGGACGAAAATCCCTACGGGGGGAGAGTTGTAACAGCCTGATTTAGACCCTAATTCGAACTGTGGTTTTGGGACCACGAATTCGAGTTAGAAAAATATTTTAAAATTATATTCTGTGTTTATTTTGTGTGAATTTATGTTTGTGAAATTTTCGTGATTTAATTTTATCGTTTAGGTGCCCGATTAAATAAAAGGACTTAATCGCGTAAGATAAAAAATTGGTGGTTAAATGTGAAAGTGCTTAATTGTTGTTGTCTTTGTTAGTGGAGGTACTTGTAATGCAAATATACCCTTGGATTTTTACATGGACACATTCAGTCATTAATAGGAGAATTATAAATAATTTATACTAAGTTTAAAATGGTAACTTTTGTGATAAAATGTTATAATATAAAACATATCATAAAATAATAAAACAAAACATTAAATGTTCATACTTTCCTACTACCGAATATCAAAATAACAAAAGGAAAGAAAAACAAGCTAGGGTTCGATGGTATTCAAGCTTGATTAAGGTACGAGTTTAGCTCAGTTTTTGATAATTTCTATGTTTTTAAGATTGTTTCTTAGTAATCTTCAAGACCCATGCTTTAATTTTTTATTTTGATGAATATTTTGAGCTGTGCCATTGTTGATAGCTTGTGATTTTTGTTGTTTGATGTTGAAATATTAAACATATGTTTTAGATTAACATGTTTTGTATTGGAGTTTTTGATGATTTTGAGTAATTAGGACTACATTGCAAAAACAATAATTTGAGGAACTAAAATGTGAAATAAATTGAATATATGGACTTATTTGGGAGTGGTAAAATTTGGCCCAACATAAGTATAGAGAAATTTTGTGTATTTTGTGTTTTGTGCAATAGGGACTAAATTGTAAAAATTGTAAATGTCAGGGTAAAATGGTATTTTTCCCATTTATGTGATTTTGGAATAAATTGAATGAAAATATGTTTTAATGAGCTTAATTTGAATATGTTTAGATCAAGAACCAAAGAAACCAGATTTGGATCGGGGAAAAACGAAAGTTGTCGACTAGCTGCCCGATTCTGTTTTGTATCGTCCGAGGTAAGTTTATAAGCAAATAGACGTGTTTATTTGTAACTTAATGTTATGTTTTTATGCTGTTATGAAATATTAGAGATTGATTGTACTATGGTTGAATATGATTAAATGTGGCTATTACATTTCCGAGTTCAATTCGACCGAGATATGACATTCGAAAGCCCCGTATGAACCTTAGGAATAGTTAGGATATGTATGTCATGACATAGGATTCTGATATATGTGTGCGAGTAAGACCATAGATTGATATGTGGTTCCGATATGTGTTTACAAGTAAGACCTTGTCTAGGACAGTGGCATCGATATGTGAATACACGTAAGACCACGTTTGGGACGTTGGCAGTATACGACTTGTGTGATTATTTGAGTGTCCTATCCAATTCCGAATGGTTTATCGGGAAAAGATATAATAAGAACGAATGTGTAAAACGAGTTATATGTCAGATAAGAATTAACTCGTCATATACTTGAGAAAGGTAAGTAAAAACCTTGATTATGTGTTACGAATCTTGTAAATGCAAATTAAGAAAATATGTGCTTATGATATGTGTACTTATTTTGAGAATGAGTAGCAAACATGTTGTACTAGTTCTTATATATAAGTGTTCAATTGATGAGGTACATATTCAGTTATATGGTTAATTATATGTATATGAAAGTATAATAAGCCATGAGCTTTGTGTTTGTGTATGTGAACTAGGTATATATTGAATATTCGGCTATGAAGGTTAAAGGTTAATTTATATGAATTTTGGTGATATAAATATCCAGTCAAGGTGATAAAATAAAGGGAAATAATTTTTATATGTTTATATACATACTTAATACGAATATATGTATTTATAAACGATTGGATCTAAATGTGAAATGATAAAATAATTTGGTTTTGTTTAGTTAAATTGGATAACTTCATCAGGTTATTTGTTTTCTTAAAACTTACTAAGCTGTGATAGCTTACTCTATGTGTTCTGTTTACTCTATTTTAAAGATTTTGAAGTCAAGCTACAAGTTCAGGGATCGTCAGCCAAGCTCATCACATTATCTATTGTTTTGGTACTTTTAAGCTAAACTTAAAATTATGGCATGTATAGGCTAGCTTTCGGATTAATCATTTTGGAAATGTTTGTAAATTAGCCATGCCAAAATGGCTTAACTATTTTGCTTGACTTGATTTCAGATTAGTTGTGGTTGAAGTTTATTTTGGTCGAGATGTCTTATGCATTAATATATATATATACGAATTGTGCTATGTGATTATATATTAAGTCTAGTTTTGATCTTGAATGTGACATGATAAAATTAGTCATGAGCTTATTAGATTGCTATGAATGTGTTTCATATTAATACGCGGTATATAAGTAAATTTAATTACTATGTTTAGTCTCAATCTACAAGTCTTTTGTTAAAGCATTTTAACGAATTTGATTGTTGGTAAAGTGATAATGGAAGCTAGAATACGTATATGATGTTAGGTATTAGGGTTCGGCTATGATAGATTTATAACATAGTATATATTTACTTGGTATATTAATTAAATATTGATAGAAATATGTAATGTGATAATTTAAGTGTTGGACGAATGCACGCTAGTTTAAATTATTCAGTTGTTAAAAGGAAGGTGTTGCATGTATTGCACGATCAATTAGGTCAGTTGCTTTAGTATGTAATTAATGCTCGTAGACTTTATTTGTTTTTTGGGCAAGATTCGCACCATGTAAATATGCTTAAATGGCATATTCAGGTAAATTATAGTGTTCTAGATAAGTGTGTGTAATTGTATAATAAGTTATGTAATATGCCTCACTTGGTTTTGTCATGAGTTTATGCGGTTATCTTCATCATGTTGAAGTGTCAGATTTTAAAATGTAATGACTTTCGTATATTTGGTATTCAATCATCATTATGTTTGAAAATGGTTTAAGTGTGTTGGTGAATCATGTTGTATTGTTATATGCTGATTGTTTATTAAATAATAATATGACTTGTTTTAAAGTTTGATACGAACATGCTAAATTACTTTCATTTAAACTTATAATATTCGGTTAATGAAGTGACATATGTTTTGTATATGTACAAATTGTAATTTTGAGTTATGAAGGGAATGCATATTTTTCTGAACTGAGATATGAACGGTAACTGTGACACCCCGAATGTGACCCTAGTCGGAGAGTGGTTTCGGGACCACGAAACCGAGTCACAAGAATAATTAAGTGTTATATTCCGTATTTATTGAATGTGGAATTGGTATGCGTAAATATTTCGTGTCTCGATTTTTATTAATTAGGTGCTAATTTATAAGAAAGGACTTAGTAGTAAACTTTGAAAGTACGATAGGAAATATGTGATGACTAATTAAAGCATGCATGCAAAATAATGGACTTGCATGTCAAATTCCCCTTTTACAAGTAATGGCCGGCCATGACAAAGAATATGGGTTAAACATGTCATGAAACATGTTTTGTTGGGCATTAGGGAGAAAATCATAAACAAATAAGCATGGGTGAGAAAAGAATGAAAAAAAATGTGTGAGAGAGTAGCATTCCCCCATTGCCGTGCAACCAAGAGGAGAAAACAAAAACTTGTTCATCCTTTCTCATCTTTTTAGCCGAAAATACTAAGAGGAAGAAGGATTTTTGCTTCATTTCCTTTGTTTAGAAGAGATCTAGAAGGTGATTTGGCTAAATTTGCATCAAGATTAAGGTATGTATGGGGTTGTGTTGGGAGTTTCATGCATGTTTTGGTTGCTAACTTGATGTGCATGTTAGCCATGGCTCAAATCTTTGGTATGCCATGGAAATGGTATTTGGCCAAAGTTGTTATAGTGATAAAGCCATTGCATGCTAAGTGTGAAGCTTGATGATGATGCATGCAATGATGGATTTTCTACTCATGAGTAAGATTTTGAGTTTCTCTTTGTTTTATCATGATTAAAGTTGAAAAGGAGCATGATTGTCATACTTGGCCATGATGCATTCTTGAGCATGATTCATGCTTCTTGCATGTTAGTTAAAAGTTTGTGTTTTGGATGGCTATGGACACTTTGAAAATTCGCCATGCTCATATATGCATATATATGATTGCACATTTTGTTTGGTTATGAACTAAGTGATGAATATATTGATTTAAAGAAGAAAATGTGGAAGAATGCTTGTGAAATTGCAAGCACAATTGCCTAGCACACATATAAGTGCTTGATGCTATATTATAAGTTTTGGGCCACAATGTGCAAGCATTAATTAGTAGATTGCATGCTGTTTTTGTGAGGTATTAATGCAAATTTTGACCTCAACATGTACATGAATATTCGCCTTGGGTAGCCCATTGAAGGCCTTAGCATTTCCTTGATGTTCAAACAAATTGTATTGAATTGCTTGATGTAGTATAAAATGTGCATGACCATTGTGTATTCAAGCTAAAGAGTGGCCATATGACCATCTAAAATCCTTGTCATATTCGGCCATAAGCAAGCACAATGAGGTTTTAATAAATTGAATTTGTTTGAATTAGCTCAAGAGCCAAGAGGGCCACAATTGGACAAGGGGAAGGAAAAGGTGATCGAATAGCCGAAAAAGCCGTTCGACAACATCCGAGGTAAGTCCTCAAGAAGTGACCTTACTTGAATTATGTGAGATGAAATATGGATGTGTATGATTATTGATTAGGTGTGTATGAGTATTTGAATTCCACCGGGCTAAGTCCGAAGGCGAATATGCTAATGATATTAATTGTGTTTGAGCCTTAGTAACGAAAATGAAATATGTATGTCCAATGATTATTGATGTATGTGTGCATGAGAAATTGAATGATATCGGGCTAAGCCCAAGACAATTATGCTGGAAATTATATCCGGTTAAGACCGAAGGCAATTGTGCTAGTGGCTACATCCGGCTAAGACCAAGGCATTCGTATGCGAGTTATTCTATCCGGCTAAGACCAAGGCATTTGTGCACTTGATTATATCCGGTTATATTCAAGAATCTTGGGCTGGAGGTGAGTGTTGGTTGCTGAAATGAATTTAATTAGTACACTCGGACAGCCCAAAGGATAAGGTACGTTATATGTGCATTGGAAAGTCGACGTGTTTGAGCAACATTCGCTCAATCGACTAATGAATTTCAGTTATTGAATTGATTGATGCTTTGCGAACTTATATAATGATGAAGTATGAAGTAAGAATGTGTATTAATGAAATGATGCATTTGGCTATGTGAATGTATTGCTGTAAATTATAGTTCATTATATTCCTTGAGACTTACTAAGCATAAAAATGCTTACCCGTTGCTTTGGCTCTTAGTTTTCTAGATTTCGCCGAGGCAATCGGATTTGGGATCGTTGAAGTCGAAGTCATCCACACTATCAAGCCTCCATTTTGGTATAAATTTTTGTTTGAACTTGAGATGGCATGTATAGGACTACCCTTGTTTGTTAAATATGTTGTAATGTAAGTATGTACGGCCGTGCGAAAATGGCTCGAAAAGGGAAGTATGAACTTAGACTAATTGTGGGTTGTATGTATATATTTTGTGTCATGATGTGGCTATGGCTTGAAATGAGAATGTTGGTCATATGATCAGCCATTGGCACGGTTAAAATGATCATATATGAACCTATGTATGGTAAGGCTAGTTGAATCATGGAGACCACCAAATAGGTGAGTCCTATCTTAAAACAGATGCTGCCAGCTGCAGTGGCGTGAATGTGAAAAATCACCAAAATTCATAGGAATGGAATTAGATAGTGAATAAGCTATGTAAATGAACCTTGATGAGTCTATTTTCATATGGAAGAAATGAAACGGTCATAGGAGTTACAGGTTAAGAGATATTAAAGCTATTGTGAGACAGGGCCAGAATGGTTTCTGGGTTCCCTGTCGCAACTTTAAAAATTCACTATAAATTATCCAAAAGAATTAGGAGATATATCTTATATGTACAGATTCCATTTTGAGTCTAGTTTCATTAGAAACAAACGACACCAGAATTAAAGCCCTGTACAGAGAGATATTCAAGTTATACCGCGCGAAGGTCGGAGCAGTCGATCCCTGTAACAGGGTAACTTTAACTAATAAACTGTACCAATTGGCCCGACCAAAAATCCTAGAAATAAATCCATGGATGGATATATGAGTCTAAATTCAGGAAAATTTACGAAACCAGTTTCCGAGTTTTGAAACTCGAGATATGATTTTAAGGCGATAGTGACGCAGTTTTCCAGCCTGACTGGAAATGTCAAATTGGTGGGCAAAAACATGTGAACTTGGTTTGTTAACCCTCGGGTCCGACACCGGCGATGGTCTCGGGTTTTGGGGTGTTACAATTTTATTGGTATCAGAGCCACGGTTTAGTCGATTCTAGGACTACCGTGATGTGTTTGGGGTCTAGCTATACATGCCATTAAATGATGAATCGATAGTGTGATGAATTCTGACAATTTGACTTCATGTTTGTTTATAGCAATGGATCCCGATCCCAACCGAGCGATAGCTGATGATGTGGAGAGTGTGGCGCCTGCTCCCGCGCAAGGGACAGCGCCGGCGGACTCTCAACCTATGGCCAGTAATCCTAATGATGAGGCTAGGCAAGCCTTTTATAGTGTGATGAACGAATGGTTTAATCAATACATTCGAACCAACACGGCTGTTCCACCACCTCCATTCCCGACGAATGCAACCCCAGACTCACGATACCTCCGGTGGATCGACCCAATAAGGTCAGGTAAGCCCCCAGTCGATAGGATTCGAAAACATGGGGCCACTGAATTTAAGGCTACGGATGATGATGATGCCGAGCGAGCTGAATTATGGTTAGATAACACTATCCGGGTGCTTGATGAGCTATCCTGACACCGATGAGTGCTTAAAGTGTACCATCTCCTTGCTACGCGAGTCCGCCTACTATTGGTGGAGTACTCGACTTCGTGGTGCCTAGAGAGCAAGTGACTTGGGAATTCTTTCTAACCGAGTTCAAAAAGTATATCAGTCAGAGATTCATCGACCAAAAGCGGAGGGAGTTCCTTGATCTTAAGCAAGGTTCTATGTCCGTTACCGACTACGAACGAAAGTTTGTGAGGCTTAGCCGGTACGCGCGAGAATGCATTTCGTCCAAGCTATTATGTAAACGCTCGAGGATGGGCTGAATGATGATATAAGGATGTTTGTTGGCATTCTCGAGATACGAGAGTTCGTAGTACTTGTTGAGCGAGCTTGTAAAGTCAAGAGCTTAGAAAGGAGAAACAAAAGCTGATGTGGGGATTGGAGAATTCGAAGAGGTCCTCGGAAAGTCTCTTCAACAAGCATCGAAGAGATTTCGAGATGATGCGAGCCGGTCTAGAGGCGTTTCGGGCTTTTCTAGACGAGGACGCGATCGACCCCCTGTGACCACACGAGTCACCTCGATCGCCGGTGGCGGAAATGATCGCCGAGAGAGGCGGAGTGTCCACATTGTGGCAAATGGCATTCGGGAGCTGTTGGTTTCGTGATCGCTCCCGCTATAAGTGTGGATCGGCCGACCACTTTATGAAGGATTGCCCGAGGATGCACGAGCAGAATGCAAGTCGAGTGCAAACCCGGTGCTACCATCGCCGAGGTAGACCACCTAGAAATATGGGCAATGTCGTTGGCGGTCGAGAGGATCTAGAGATGCTACCATCAGATCCGAGGCTCGTGCTCTGCTAGGACTTATGCCATACGCCGCACGCGAGGATGCCGCCTCTCCGGATGTTATTACCGGTACTTTCACTCTTTTCAATACAAATGTAATTGCTTTGATTGACCCTGGTTCTACTCATCATATATATGTGAAACCTTAGCATCCAAAGAAGACTTTGCCCATTGAGTCTCATCGAGTTTGTAATTCGGTGTCAAACCCTTGGGTCATTACGTGCTTGTTAACAAAGTGTGCAAGAAAAGTCCCTAGTGTTCCGAGGTTCTTGTTTTCCGCGGACTTGATGCTTTTGCCGCTCGATGAGTTCGATGTTATTCTTGGTTTGGATTGGTTGACCATGCACGATGCGGTTGTAAATTGCAAGAGCAAGACTATCGATTTGAGGTGCGCGAATAATGAAATAATTCGGGTTGAGTCCACGGACTTAAAAGGGTTGCCACCGTAATATCGTGATGTTGGCCCGTAAATATGTAAGAAAAGTGCGAAGCGTACCTTTGCACGTGCTTTCGATGACAAGGAATCGAGAAGAAACCCGAATCTGTGCCCGTGGTTTGTGAATACCGGATGTTTTCCCAAGAATTACGGGTTTACCACCTGTTCGAAATAGAATTTGGCATCGAATTGGTACCGGTACCACTCCAATTTCGATAGCTCCGTATCGTATGGCCCCAACGGAATTAAAGGAGTTGAAAGTTCATTGCAAGAATTGGTGGATAGAGGTTTTGCTCGCCCGAGTTTTTCGCCTTTGGGTGCGCGGTGCTGTTCGTGAAGAAGAAGGATGGAACCATGCGATCGGTAGATCGACTATCGCCGACTTAACAAAGCGACGATAAAGAACAAATATCCGCTGCCACGTATTGATGACTTGTTCGATCAACTGAGGGAGCCTCGGTGTTCTCGAAAATAGATTTGAGATCGGGCTACTATCAATTGCGAATCCGAGATTGAGACGTGCCCAAGGCGCCTTGTAAGCGAGATATGGTCACTATGAGTTCCTAGTGATGCCGTTTGGGCTCACTAATGCCCTACGGTATTTATGGACTTAATGAATCGGATCTTTAGACCATATTTGGATCGATTCAGTAGTCGTGTTCATTGATGACATCTTGGTCTATTCAAGAAATGAGACCGAACATCTTTGAACACCTGCGGTTAGTGCTGCAAATTTTATGGGACAAGCAATTATATGCTAAGTTAAACAAGTGTGAGTTCAGTTAAGAGAGGTTAGCTTCTTGGGTCATGTGGTATCAGATCGGTATTCGAGTCGACCGAATAAAATTTCAGCCATACTTAATTGGAAACCTCGAGAAATATTACTGAGGTTCGAGCTTTTTGGGGCTTGCGGTTATTACCGACGATTTGTAAAGGGTTCTCAACGATAGCCACGCCGATGACGGCTACTCCAAAAGGATGTTAAGTTCGAATGGACGGAGAAATGCCAAAAAGCTTCGATCAATGAAAACTTATTTGGTGAAGCCCCAATTCTAGTGCAACCCGAGTCCGGCAAGGAGTTTGTTATCTATAGCGACGCCTCTCTACTTGGGTTAGGTTGCGATTAATGCAAGAAGGTCGAGTTGTGGCCTATCGTCGAGGCAATTAAAGCCACATGAGAAAAATTATCCGACTCATGATCTCGAATTGGCGCTATCGTATTCGCCTTAAAGATTTGGCGACATTACTTATTTGGTGAAAGGTGCCATGTATACTCGGATCACAAAAGTCTCAAATATTTGATGACCCAAAGAGACTTAAATCTGCGACAAAGACGTTGGCTTGAGTGTTAAAGGATTATGAACGATCATTGATTATCACCGGGAAAGGCGAATGTGGTTGCGGATGCCTTGAGTCGTAAATCGTTATTCACTTTACGAGCGATGAATGTGCACTTGTCCGTCCGATCCGACGGTGTGTTAGTGGCTGAATTGAAAGCCAAACCACTATTGACACACCAAATTCGAGAAGCTCGAGAAAGTCGACGACGAGTTGGTTGCAAAACGGCTGCGTGTGTTCGAACAAGGACTCGGAGTTTCAAATCGACGATGACGATTGTTTGAAGTTCAAAAGTCGTCTGTGTCCCAAGGAATTGAACTCATTTCGATAATTCAATGAAGCCCATTGTAGCCAAATGGCAATCCACCCGGGAGTACAAAGATGTACAATGATTTGAAACGTCGATTTTGGTGGCATGGTATGAAGCGAGACATCTCCGACTTTGTTTCAAGATGTTTAATATGTCAACAAGTGAAAGCGGAACATCGGTGCCTTCAGATTACTTCACCAATCACGATACCCGAGTGGAAATGGGATCGAGTCACAATGGACTTTGTATCCGGACCGCCATTGTCGCAAGTAAGAAGGATGCGGTTTGGGTCGTGGTAGATCGATTGACTAAGTCGGCCCACTTTGTCCCCCGACGCACGGATTTTCAATGGACAAATTAGCGGAATTGTACGCTTCTCGATTGTGAAATTACACGGGTGCCTATTTCTATCGTGTCGGATAGAGATCCGAGATTTACCTCGCGGTTTTGGAAAAAGTTGCAAGAAGCTTTGGGTACCAAGTTGCATTTCAGACCGCCTTTCACCCCAAACCGATGGTCAATCCGAGCGGGTAATTCGGATACTTGAGGATATGTTAAGATGTTGCGTCCTCGAGTTTAGTGGTTCATGGGAACGGTATTTGCCGTTGATTGAATTCGCTTACAACAACAGCTTTCGACCGAGCATTAAGATGGCACCTTATGAGGCTTTGTACGGGCGTAAATGCCGTACACCATTGTTTTGACCGAGCTTGGTGAAAGCAAGATTTTCGGGTGGATTTGATTAGGGATCTGAGCGAAAGTGAAAGTAATCCGTGAAAGTTTGAAGATAGCCTTCGATCGCCGTAAGTCGACGCGGATATGAAGCGTAAGGATATCGAGTATCGGTGGGTGATAAGGTGTTTCTCAAGGTATCGCCTTGGAAAAGATACTCGTGTTCGGCCGTAAGGGCAAGTTGAGCCCGAGGTTCATTGGGCCATATGAGATATCGAGCGAGTCGGTCCGGTGGCATATCGTTTGATTTTGCCCCGAACTCAAAAGGTTCACGATGTCTTCCACGTGTCGATGCTTGACGTTATAGATCCGATCCATCGCACGTGATTAGTCCATCGAAATTGAAATTCAAGCTAATATGAGTTATGAGGAAGAACCAATTCGTATCCTATCACGAGAAGTGAAAGAGTTGCGAAACAAGCGGGTTCCGCTAGTGAAAGTGTTATGGCTCAAGCACGGGATAGAAGAAGCTACTTGGGAGACCGAGAACTCTATGAGAGAGCGATATCCGAACCTATTTACCGGTAAGCTTTTCGGGACGAAAATCTCTTGAGTGGGGAGAGTTGTGACACCGAATGTGACCCTAGTCGGAGAGTGGTTTCGGGACCACGAAACCGAGTCACAAGAATAATTAAGTGTTATATTCGTATTTATTGAATGTGGAATTGGTATGCGTAAATATTTCGTGTCTCGATTTTTATTAATTAGGTGCTAATTTATAAGAAAGGACTTAGTAGTAAACTTTGAAAGTACGATAGGGAAATATGTGATGACTAATTAAAGCATGCATGCAAAATAATGGACTTGCATGTCAAATTCCCCTTTACAAGTAATGGCCGCCATGACAAAGAATATGGGTTAAACATGTCATGAAACATGTTTTGTTGGGCATTAGGAGAAAATCATAAACAAATAAGCATGGGTGAGAAAAGAATGAAAAAATGTGTGTGAGAGAGTAGCATTCCCCCATTGCAGTGCAACCAAGAGGAGAAAACAAAAAACTTGTTCATCCTTTCTCATCTTTTTTAGCGAAAATACTAAGAGGAAGAAGGATTTTGCTTCATTTCCTTTGTTTAGAAGAGATCTAGAAGGTGATTTGGCTAAATTTGCATCAAGATTAAGGTATGTATGGGGTTGTGTTGGGAGTTTCATGCATGTTTTGGTTGCTAACTTGATGTGCATGTTAGCCATGGCTCAAATCTTTGGTATGCCATGGAAATGGTATTTGGCCAAAGTTGTTATAGTGATAAAGCCATTGCATGCTAAGTGTGAAGCTTGATGATGATGCATGCAATGATGGATTTTCTACTCATGAGTAAGATTTTGAGTTTTCTCTTTGTTTTATCATGATTAAAGTTGAAAAGGAGCATGATTGTCATACTTGGCCATGATGCATTCTTGAGCATGATTCATGCTTCTTGCATGTTAGTTAAAAGTTTGTGTTTTGGATGGCTATGGACACTTTGAAAATTCGCCATGCTCATATATGCATATATATGATTGCACATTTTGTTTGGTTATGAACTAAGTGATGAATATATTGATTTAAAGAAGAAAATGTGGAAGAATGCTTGTGAAATTGCAAGCACAATTCGGCCTAGCACACATATAAGTGCTTGATGCTATATTATAAGTTTTGGGCCACAATGTGCAAGCATTAATTAGTAGATTGCATGCTGTTTTTGTGAGGTATTAAGTGCAAATTTTGACCTCAACATGTACATGAATATTCGGCCTTGGGTAGCCCATTGAAGGCCTTAGCATTTCCTTGATGTTCAAACAAATTGTATTGAATTGCTTGATGTAGTATAAAATGTGCATGACCATTGTGTATTCAAGCTAAAGAGTGGCCATATGACCATCTAAAATCCTTGTCATATTCGCCATAAGCAAGCACAATGAGGTTTTAATAAATTGAATTTGTTTGAATTAGCTCAAGAGCCAAGAGGGCCACAATTGGACAAGGGAAGGAAAAGGTGATCGAATAGCCGAAAAAGCCGCTCGACAACATCCGAGGTAAGTCCTCAAGAAGTGACCTTACTTGAATTATGTGAGATGAAATATGGATGTGTATGATTATTGATTAGGTGTGTATGAGTATTTGAATTCCACCGGGCTAAGTCCCAAGGCGAATATGCTAATGATATTAATTGTGTTTGAGCCTTAGTAACGAAAATGAAATATGTATGTCCAATGATTATTGATGTATGTGTGCATGAGAAATTGAATGATATCCGGCTAAGCCCAAGACAATTATGCTGGAAATTATATCCGGTTAAGACCAAGGCAATTGTGCTAGTGGCTACATCCGGGCTAAGACCAAGGCATTCGTATGAGTTATTCTATCCGGGCTAAGACCAAGGCATTTGTGCACTTGATTATATCCGGTTATATTCAAGAATCTTGGGCTGGAGGTGAGTGTTGGTTGCTGAAATGAATTTAATTAGTACACTCGGACAGCCCAAAGGATAAGGTACGTTATATGTGCATTGGAAAGTCGACGTGTTTGAGCAACATTCGCTCAATCGACTAATGAATTTCAGTTATTGAATTGATTGATGCTTTGCGAACTTATATAATGATGAAGTATGAAGTAAGAATGTGTATTAATGAAATGATGCATTTGGCTATGTGAATGTATTGCTGTAAATTATAGTTCATTATATTCCTTGAGACTTACTAAGCATAAAAATGCTTACCCGTTGCTTTGGCTCTTAGTTTTCTAGATTTCGCTCGAGGCAATCGGATTTGGGATCGTTGAAGTCAAGTCATCCACACTATCAAGCCTCCATTTTGGTATAAATTTTGTTTGAACTTGAGATGGCATGTATAGGACTACCCTTGTTTGTTAAATATGTTGTAATGTAAGTATGTACGGCCGTGCGAAAATGGCTCAAAAGGGAAGTATGAACTTAGACTAATTGTGGGTTGTATGTATATATTTTGTGTCATGATGTGGCTATGGCTTGAAATGAGAATGTTGGTCATATGATCAGCCATTGGCACGGTTAAAATGATCATATATGAACCTATGTATGGTAAGGCTAGTTGAATCATGGAGACCACCAAATAGGTGAGTCCTATCTTAAAACAGATGCTGCCAGCTGCAGTGGCGTGAATGTGAAAAATCACCAAAATTCATAGGAATGGAATTAGATAGTGAATAAGCTATGTAAATGAACCTTGATGAGTCTATTTTCATATGGAAGAAATGAAACGGTCATAGGAGTTACAGGTTAAGAGATATTAAAGCTATTGTGAGACAGGGCCAGAATGGTTTCTGGGTTCCCTGTCGCAACTTTAAAATTCACTATAAATTATCCAAAAAGAATTAGGAGATATATCTTATATGTACAGATTCCATTTTGAGTCTAGTTTCATTAGAAACAAACGACACCAGAATTAAAGCCCTGTACAGAGAGATATTCAAGTTATACCGCGCGAAGGTCGGAGCAGTCGATCCCTGTAACAGGGTAACTTTAACTAATAAACTGTACCAATTGGCCCGACCAAAATCCTAGAAATAAATCCATGGATGGATATATGAGTCTAAATTCAGGGAAAATTTACGAAACCAGTTTCCGAGTTTTGAAACTCGAGATATGATTTTTAAGGCGATAGTGACGCAGTTTTCCAGCCTGACTGGAAATGTCAAATTGGTGGGCAAAAACATGTGAACTTGGTTTGTTAACCCTCGGGTCCGACACCGGCGATGGTCTCGGGTTTTGGGGTGTTACAGTAACATCGTGAACCCCAATTCGGCAACGGATACGGGTTAGGGGTGGTACACCTTGGGTTCCAAAGTCTTACCACTTCGTAAGGTAACTACATTGCAATGTTCCTTACCAAAATTTTGTAGATTTTCTATATCACTTGGCAAGGCTCCTTGTGGTCGGTTACGAAGCTCCATAGCTAACTAACCCTTTTGGTTCTGCAACTTTTTCAGTGTTGCTGCTTGGCTTTGCATTAAAGTGTCATTCTTCACCATGTACGCCTTCAACAAGTTCTCCAAACTTTTGGATGACTCAGCTTGTTGTGGTTTTAGAGCTTGTTGATTAAACCTTTGGGATTGGTTGGGTTTATGTTGCATGTAAGTGTTGTTCGGTCCATTTCCTTGGTTACTCCAAGAAAATTTTGGATGGTTGCGCCATGAAAGATTGTAAAAGTTGTACTGTGGTCCGTGTCCACTTCTGTAACATCCTGATTTTTGGGCCTAGTCGGAACAGTGGTTTTGGGACCACAAATCCGATGAGGAAAAATTCATTTTTATTATATTTTTATGGTCTACGATTTCATGGAATGATTTCGTGAAAATTTCATTCAAAAATTTTGACGTTTGGGCACTCAATTGGGTCAAAAGGACTAAATTGTAAAAAGTACAAAAGTTGAGTTCTACATGTTAAAAGTGTCTTGTAACACCCCTTACCCGTATCCGTCGCCGGAACAGGGTATGAGGTATTAACAAATTATAGTATATACTATTAAATAAAACCCAACAAAAATATGACGTGCAATTTGATCATGAATCATTATAACATATGCCATTAACAATACAAACCAATTTCAAAGGCTTTGTACAAAATGATTAGTTTGATACTATAATTAGTATTTTAAACCTAGACAATTATGACATGTAACAAAATAACTAAGTCTGCTATACATGCCATATTTCAAAATGTTGAGTTCAAATACCAAGAGTATTGACAGTGCGGGCGGATCTTCAACGATCTCTAACTCCTCTGCTAGCTGGATGACACTATAAGACAAAGGAGAGAAAAGCAAGTAAGCTTATAGCTTAGTAAGTAAGTATATAAATAACAAATAAGGAATCTAATATGTTTACAACATAACTCAATTATATCATATTTTTAATTTTACTATTTACTCCGATTTGATCAAGCTATCCCTCCTGTGTCATGATCACTAAATAAATCATAACTTGAGTTACAAAACTCAAAATTCAAATATGTAAAATTTCCATGAATCTAGACTCATAAAACTTCTTACTAATTTTTTTATAGAATTTTTGGTTCATCCAATTAGTACAGTTTATTAGTTAAAGTTTCCCCTGTTACACAGCTCAACTGATCTGACCTCTGTTCACTACGAATTTAATTTCTCTCAGTACACAATTAAAATAACCATGAAACCTATTTCATATAAAACTAGACTCAACAAGGAATTTAGGAATATAAACTATATTTCTTAATATGTTTTGTAAAATTTTTAATGATTTTTCAAATTTGGAACAGGGGATTACATAGTCATCCTGAGCAAGTCACACACAATTGTAAATATCTCAAAATATAGGATTCCTTTGCTTTCTCTATTTCTTTTATATGAAAATAGACTCATTAATCTTTAATTTCACATCTCATTCAACCTCTAGTTAAATTCCTTATATTTTTGGTGATTTTTCAAAGTCACATCACTGCTATTGTCCAAAACAGTTTTAATGCTAATTTCACTCTTTCACACATTCTTTGTACTAACCTCATTTTAACTTATATATATATATATATATATCACAAATCATTTTCACCACATTTCATACATCACAAGTATAGGCCCATGACTACAATGTCACCACAAAGCCATCCCGTTGAACAATTCGGATTAATCCTCGATACTTGATGGTTTCAGCACACAGCCCCACCATCATATTTCATTTAGTTCGGCTCTCTTGTACACATGGTGAACACTTAGTACCACTCATGTGACCTAGCCGATTTGTCTCGTAGCTCTCTTGTCTACATGGTGTCCTTCACTTGGAATAACGCATGCGACCTAGCTACATTTATCTCTCCCGTAGCTGTCTTGTCTACATGGGATCCATCCCGTATCACACATGTGACCTAGCTACTACATAGTATCTCGTAGCTTTCTTGTACACATGATGTGCACTCAGCACCATACATGTGACCTAGCTACGCTCCCTCTATTTTATTCGATCTTTTCGAATGTTCAACCGGGATCTCTTTCTCTATTACTTATTTCCATTCTTCCAATAGTCGATTTATACTTCAACATCAGCTAGTATATATATAATAGGCTGAAATATAAGAATGTAAATGAAATTAATGTATTATTTACATACAAACTTACCTCGGTGCAAAATATGAGAATTTTGCAATTTAGTCCAAAACTTTCTCCTTCCCCTGTTCGAGGTTGATTCCATGCCTTTCTTGATCTATAACAACATATTTAGCTCATTTAACACTCGAACAATTTATTTTAATCCAAAAATCACATTATACAAAAATTACATTTTTGCCCCCTAACTTTTACAAAATTACGATTTTTCCCCAAGGCTCGGAAATTTAATTTCAGCCCTTATTCTTATGTTTAATGACCTACTGATCATTTTTCTCTTCTATAGCAACATCAAATTCTTACTCTAACACATAGTTATGAACAATAGGTATTTTTATCGATTATGCTGTTTTGCTCGTTTTCGTTAAAAATTACTTAGAAAATATCGTTCTCCTAACTTCAAACATTTATATTCTACCATAAAACAACAAAATACATGTCTATCATTCATGGGTAAATTTTTAAACATAAACCCTAACTCGAAATAATGGTAGAAATAGGTAAACCGAGCTACGAGGATTTCAAAAATGTGAAGAACATTAAAAACGAGCCTTGAAATCACTTACTATGAAGCTTGAAAGTTGAAGAAACCCTAGCTATGGAGGAGAGCAAATTTCGGCAGCAACTAGTGAAGATGATGACCAATTTTGTGTTATTTTTCCCATTTTATTTCATTTAATATACAAATGACCAAAATGCCCTTACTACTAAACTTTTAAAAATTTCCCTCCATGTCCAACTTTTTTCCATAACTTAGGAATTAGTCAAATTGCTATTTAAGACCTCCTAGTTAATATCTCAAAGAAATTTCATACTAAAAACTTCTAAAACACGAGTTTTGCAATTTATTCGGTTTAGTCCCTAATCTCAACTTAAGCGCTCAATGCATAGAATTTCATCACGAAATTTTCACGAAATCATGAAATCATATTATAAACCCCAAAATAATTATAAAACAATTATTTTTATCTCAAATTTGTGGTCACGAAACCACTATTCCGATTAGGCCCTAATTCGGGTTGTCACATGTCTAATTGTTATGAGTTTTTAAATTAAAGGTCTTTAAATGGTAATTAGACCATTTTGAAGTTTGTGGACAATAATGAACATGGTATGATAGGTTTTTAAAAGCTTTCTATTAAGGGCATTTTAGTAAATTGGTAATTAACATGAATTAAAAATGCCAAAATAAGCCAAATTTGCTCATCTTCTTCCTCATGGCTGAATTTTTCATGAAAAACACCATGGCTAGGGTTTTCAAACTTTCCAAGCTCATTTGTAAGTGATCTCGAGCCCCGTTTTTAATGTTCTTTACATTTTTGAAGTCCCGGTAACATGTTCTAACTATTTCTACCATTATTTTGAGCTAGGATTTGTGTTTAAAAATTTACCCATAAATGATATGCATATATTTTGATGTTTAATGGTAGAATATGAAGCTTGAAATTGTGTTAAACAACATTTGCTAAGTGATTTTACTTGAAAACGAGTAAAACGACATAATCGGTAAAAATACCTAATGTTCATACGTACATGTTAGAGTGAGAATTTGATGTTTCCATAGAAGGGAAAAATGGTCAGCATGTCATAAAACGTAAGAAAATAGGATGAAGTTTAATTTCCGAACCTTGGGGAAAAAGTGCAAATATGCAAAAGTTTAGGGGTCAAAATGAAAATTTGTAAAAATATGATTTTTGGACTCGTATGAATAGTGTGACTAATTATTAGGATAAATGTGATATTATAGATCAAGGAAATCGAGATTCGGGCTTAAATCAGGAAAATACAAGGTTATGGACTAAAATGGTAAATTGTCGTTTCTGGATCGAGGTAAGTTTGTGTGTTAATAATAATGCAACACCATGTATGAATTGTAATTCTCTATTGATATGCCATAAATTGTATGACTTAATATGTTTAAGAGAAGTTGATGGATGGTATGTATGATATGGAAAACTGTAATGCTTGTTGTGACATGTGAAATTGAATGGCAAATTATTGTTACATGAATTGAGTGTTAAATTACTATTACCTAGGTTGTATGAATTGCTACACGGTTGTACCTGATGAGATTTCAACAAGTTTGTACATAAATAATTTATCGATTCTTTTTATTTTATTATATTTTGTTATCATATGAAATGTGGCTGCCTATAAAATGACTATTTGTTGTAAATTGCAAATTGAAAAAGGACTATGAATAAATTTGTAACATGTTGGAAAGTGAGAAATTTCCCAATTGAGCCTTCGAAATAGAAACGATACGAATGATCTATTATGAGGTCGCATGTGTAATACTAAGTGCAGGCTACTATGCATACCCGATAACTTCGATCACGTGTGTAGTACTAAGTGCAGGCTACTATGTGTATCAGATGGTTAGGTCACGTGTGTAGTACTAAGTGCAGGCTACTACGTGTACCAGATAATTGGTTGCATGTGTTGTACTAAGTGCAGGCTACTATGCGTACCATATAGCTTTGGCTATAAGTGTGAAAATATGTGCAGGCATCTGAGTATCAGTTATTATTCCGAAGAGTTCAACGGGAAAATCGATTAAGTAAAAAATACATGTCAACATGATTATATGATGAATAAGTGCAGGTATATGTTTAAGAAAATTTTGAGTAATATGATCGATATTTGAGTGAACTTCGATAAGACAAAATGGATAAAGTGAAATTATGTAAGAGTGAATTTTAGTAGTAAAACAGTATTGGACAACAGCAGTTGTGTGAATTTGAAAATTTACAAAAAATTGTGTAAGTTGAATTAAATTTCAAATAAATTATGAAATTAAATCTTAATGAGTCTATTTTCATATAAAGGAAACGGGGGAGAGAAAGAGTTGTATATGATGTGATATTCTAATTTTTGTCAGATAGTGTCAGAATGAATTCAAGATCCCCTGTTCTAACATGGAAAAATTGTTAAACATTTTAGAAAACTAATTATGGGTTATAATCTATATTATTAGAATCTTTGATGAGTCTACGTTTAATAGAAACAAACGAGAACATTATCCGAGTCTCGTACTATGAGATAAATAAATTTTAGTGATGAAAGGTCAAAGCTGTTAAACAACAAAATAGGGGAGACTTTGAATAATAAACTGTACTTATTGGCTGGACCAAAAATTTTGAAAATTTTATGGTGGAATGATATATGAGTCTAGTTTTTTGGAAAATTTATGGATCTTAATTTGGAGTTTCGTAACTCTAGATATAAATGATTTAGTGACTGTTACTCAAGAAAGTAGCTTAACCAGAATATGTGTAAATGTACAATTGGGTTAGTTTTACTGTGGAAAGCATGTTAGTAAATTGCTTATTATTATTTCATGTGAGCTTACTAAGCATAAAGCTTACCCCCTCCTTTCCATTTCTTTTAGAGTTGTCAGGTTATCTCAAGGTTGGAGATCGTCGGAGGCAGTATCACACTATCAAGCCAACACCTTGACAATATAAACACATATGCTAGAATTATCAAGTGAGTGGCATGTATAGGGACCTAGTTTTATAACATGTATTATTATAATTTGGCCAAATATATTGGTCTTTAGTGAGCTAATGATTCTGACTTATAAATCTAGCTATTTATGTTATGTTTGATATTGGTGATGTGCATATGCATGGTTGGTAATAAGTTGTTTAAGTTGTTTAATTAATGAATTAAGTCCGTTAACACCTCGTGTTTGACTCCGAGGACGGTCTCGGGTACGGGGCATTACATTTAGTGGTATCAGAGCTATGGTTTAGTCGGTTCTCAGACTAACCTAGTATGTGTAAAAGTCCAACTATACATGTCACAGATCCGTGATAGTGTGATGTCTCCCGACGCATATGAGAGCCATTTTGTTTAGACAAAGGTACTCTCCAACCGAGCTACACCGACAATGTTGAATGTGATGCTAAAATATTCGAGTAAAGTATAGTCATGACAAACTGAAACTTGGAAAGGTATGAATGAGGATTCATGAAATGTGTACATGGTGAAATGAGTTTATCTATGATTAATCGATAATTCCATGATGTATATGATCGATTTATTTGAACAAATGCATGTGTTTGAGTAACTTATCAAAAATATTGATAAGATGAATATTCATGCATATTGGTTAGGATGATTATGATTGGTAAGCTCGTATAACTTGAGTAAATGTATTAAATTGCTTGGACTGATATATATAATTGTAATAATATGTATATGATGATGTGTAAGATGAAAGTTTAGACTGTGATATACTTATCCATGTTTGTTTGGACCTTATATGATATACTTATCCATGTCTAATTTAATGAATGCATAAGTAATATTATCTAGGAAACATTGAAATACATGTATAAGTACACTTGTTTAAATGAGATAACTAAAAAAAGTAAGTGTAAAATTAATATGAATGTTAGTTACTCGAAATGAATGACATGATTGAAATATGATTGCTATGATGAAAACTGTGTTACATTTGTATATGAGAGTTGAGTTAAAGGCCTTACGACCCCTCCCCCTTACCAAAGTGGTGATTTATAGTGGAAATTCCTGAGATTTATGTTGAATGAGTTTCTAGGTGAGAAACCAAAGAGTTCAATGATGGAATGGTTATAAGCATGATTAGAGATTGAGAATGGGTTGATAAGTACAGATATGATCTAGAAAGCTATCGGATTGACCGAAAGATTGTTTAACTTTCGCAACATCATAGTTAGCGAAAAAGTTAATTTTGGTAAAACGATCTATCCTGGTATGATGTCGAGAAATGTATTGATTGCAATTCCCCCATGAACTGGTTTTCTTAGTAAAGGGAATATTATGGAATTTGGGATGGTAGAAATAGTTAAAGGAATAATGTTTGAAATAAGAAATGTTCCCTGATCTTAACGTTAGACGAATGTGTTGTTAGTCTAATTGGATTATAATCTGCATGGTTCTGTTTTCTCTGGTATTTTGTTATATTCCGCCTGTTGGGAATTGATGAGAAATTGTGTACTGTGCAAAGATTCTATTTCTACCGATCATTGCTCTGATTGATTTTATATATATATATGAGAAGCATATAGTTCCGGTCGTATTTGTTGTCAGTGGTTTGGAATGATGTTATTCTGGATTTTTTTTTCTTTGAAGAACCATTGGGGTCTTTCATATTTTTATAAGTCTGGTTCTCGGTCTTCTGATGCAGTGCTGTAAATTGGATTCTCGTATCATGGATTTCTTTATTTTGGATTTCTTTATTCTTGGCTTCTCTGTTTCAGATTTCTCTATCTTGGTTTTTCTGGATATTTTATCTTGTAACTTGTTGATCATGGCTTGCATTTAGAGCATGATCTTCAGCTTGTGATTGATGTATATAAAGAACAAATATGACTATACCTCTGAATTGATCCTGATAATGTAGTGAAATTTCAAGTCCCAATGTGTATGGTGGATTTCTTTTCTCAAGTAAGTTAATCAAAGTTAATGTATTCAGTTGAGGTATCAGTATTACTTATGCTAATGCATTTGTTATGGTCTTCGATTGGCATGATGAGTGAATTTGGAATGATGCATGTTGAATTGTTCTGTTGACTAGAAGAGAGAATTTCTTGAAATATCAATTACGGATGAATAAGGTCGACTTGATTGTTCAATCTGTATGGAGTATATGTCTAGAATTTAATGAGATGTGCATATTGAGAATAAGATTTTATTTCTTCAAGAGTAAAAAGACGAATAGTCTAATTAAGAAGTGTATGTTTCCTAGAAGAATCGTATACAATAAGAAGATCTGATATTGATAATGTGAAGATAATCTAGGTATTAAAAAAAATGTTGAAATGATCATTGTTTATCTTTGAGTACAAATTCTTGAAATGTTGAAAGTTTAAAGATGTATAGCAAGAATCATTAGAATTATTTTTGCCGTTTTGGAATTAGAATGGAAATAGAAAAGGTTAATATGGATTTTCTTGCCTGGATCATTCCTGTCCTTGAAAGAGGAAAGTGATATGTAGCGTTGTTAAACGTATTGAGATGTGTAAATTATGCTGGTATACCCGAATGTCTGCTCAGCAAATTTATAGAATTTCATGTCTTTATGAATGTTGGATATCATGGAATTTTAATATCCACAAATCAAATTGAGATCTAGGATTCATATCATGATTTTTTTGGGAAAGCCAGAGGAGGCTTTGAAATGAAAGGTAACTAAGAGTTGAATTGAACTGTGTGGAATTATAAAGAGTATGAGGCCGAGATGAACTGACTAGTTTCGCTATTTGAATCTGAAAATATTCTGGTACGAATGTATATGTAACATGATGGTTTGGATTAGACTTTTGAGTACATGAGCTTTCTAGTACAGATTAAGCTTTGGTGAAAGTATTGTAAAGTGAATACCACTTATGATTTTTGTATGTGAAGTTTAAAGAGATAGGCAGTAAAAGCACAGCTTGAGTGAAAGTTCTTTGATATCAATTATAGGATTGATGAATCCAAGTGAAAAACCAAAACTAGTTTCCTAGTAAGATTTTTGAGGACGAAATTCCCTAAAGGGGGGGAAAAATGTAACATCCTGATTTTTGGGCCTAGTCGGAACAGTGGTTTTGGGACCAAAAATCTGATGAGGAAAAATTCATTTTTATTATATTTTTATGGTCTACGATTTCACGGAATGATTTCATGAAAATTTCGTTCAAAAATTTCGACGTTTGGGCACTCAATTGGGTCAAAAGGACTAAATTGTAAAAAGTGTAAAAGTTGAGTTCTACATGTTAGAAGTGTCTAATTGTTATGAGTTTTTTAATTAAATGTCCTTAAATGGTAATTAGACCATTTTGAAGTTTGTGGACAAAAATAGACATGGTATGATAGGTTTTTAAAAGTTTTTCATTAAGGGCATTTTAGTAAATTGGTAATTAAAATGAATTAAAAATGCCAAAATAAGCCAAATTTGCTCATCTTCTTCCTCATGGCCGAATTTTTCATGAAAAACACCATAACCAGGGTTTTCAAACTTTCCAAGCTCATTTCTAAGTGATCCCAAGCCCCGTTTTTAATGTTCTTTACATTTTTGAAGTCCCGGTAACATGTTCTAGCTATTTCTACCATTATTTTGAGCTAGGATTTGTGTTTAAAAATTTACCCATGAATGATATGCATGTATTTTTATGTTTAATGGTAGAATATGAAGCTTGAAATTGTGTTAAACAACATGTGCTAAGTGATTTTATGTGAAAACGAGTAAAACGACATAATTGGTAAAAATACCTAATGTTCATAAGTACATGTTAGAGTGAGAATTTGATGTTTCCATAGAAGGGAAAAATGGTCATCATGTCATAAAACATAAGAAAATAGGATGAAGTTTAATTTCCGAACCTTGGGGGGAAATTACAAATATGCAAAAGTTTAGGGGTCAAAATGAAAATTTGTAAAAGTATGATTTTTGGACCCGTATGAATAATGTGACTAATTATTAGGCTAAATGTGATATTATAGATGAAGAAAATCGAGATTCGGGCTTAAATTGGGAAAATACAAGGTTATAGACTAAAATGGTAAATTGCCGTTTCTGGATCGAGGTAAGTTCGTGTGTTAATAATAATGCAATACCATGCATGAATTGTAATTCTCTATTGATATGGCATAAATTGTATGAGTTAATATGTTTAAGAGAAGTTGGTGGATGGTATGTATGATATGGAAAAATGTAATGCTTGTTGTGACATTTGAAATTGAATGGCAAATTATTGTTACATGAATTGAGTGTTAAATTTCTATTACCTGGGTTGTATGAATTGCTACATGGTTGGACCTGATGAGATTTTAATAAGTTTGTACGTAAATAATTTATCGATGCTTTTTATTTTATTATATTTTGTTATCATATGAAATGTGGCTGCCTATAGAATGACTATTTGTTGTAAATTGCAAATTGAAAAAGGACAATGAATAAATTTGTAACATGTTGGAAAGTGAGGAATTTCCCGGTTGAGCCTTCGAAATAGAAACAATACGAATGATCTATTGTGAGGTCGCATGTGTAGTACTAAGTGCAAGCTACTCTGCGTACCCGATAACTTCGATCACGTGTGTAGTACTAAGTGCAGGCTACTACGTGTATCAGATGGTTAGGTCACGTGTGTAGTACTAAGTGCAGGCTACTATGTGTACCGGATAATTGGTCGCATGTGTAGTACTAAGTGCAGGCTACTATGCATACTAGATAGCTTTGGCTATAAGTGTGAAAATATGTGCAAGCATCTGAGTATCAGTTATTATTCCGTAGAGTTCAACGGGAAATTCGATTAAGTAAAAAATATATGTGAACATGTTTATATGATGAATAAATGCAGGTATATGTTTAAGAAAATTTTGAGCAATATGATCGATATTTGAGTGAACTTCGATAAGACAAAATGGATAAAGTGAAATTATGTAAGATTGAATTTTAGTAGTAAAATAGTGTTGGACAGCAACAGTTGTGTGAATTTGAAAATTTACAAAAAATTGTGTAAGTTGAATTAAATTTCAAATAAATTATGAAATTAAATCTTAATGAGTCTATTTTCATATAAAGGAAACAGGGGGAGCAAAAGAGTTTTATATTATGTGATATTCTAATTTTTGTGAGACAGTGTCAGAATGAATTCGAGATCCCCTGTTCTGACTTGGAAAAATTGTTAAAAATTGTAGAAAACTAATTATGGGTTATAATCTATATTATTAGAATATTAGTCTAATTTTAATAGAAACAAATAGAAACATTATCTGAGTCTTGTACTATGAGATAAATAAACTTTAGTGAAGAAAGGTCGAAGCTGTTAAATAGCAAAATAGGGTAGACTTTGAATTATAAACTGTACTTATTGGCTGGACTAAAAATTCTGAAAATTTTATGGTGGAAAGATATATGAGTCTAGTTTCTGGGAAAATTTATGGATCTTAATTTGGAGTTTCGTAACTCTAGATATAAATGATTTAGTGACTGCTACTCAAGAAAGTAGCTTAACCAGAACATGTGTAAATGTACAATTGGGTTAGTTTTACTGTGGAAAGCATGTTAGTAAATTGCTTATTATTATTTCATGTGAGCTTACTAAGCATAAAGCTTACCCCCTCCTTTCCGTTTCTTTTAGTGTTGTTAGGTTAGCTCAGGGTTGGAGACCGTCGGAGGCAGCTTCATACTATCAAGCCAACACCTTGACAGTATAAACACATATGCTAGAATTATCAAGTGAGTGGCATGTATAGGGACCTAGTTTTATAACATGTATTATTATAATTTGACCAAATATATTGGTCTTTAGTGAGCTAATGATTCTGACTTATAAATCTAGCTATTTATGTTATGTTTGATATTGGTGATGTGCATATGCATGGTTGGGAATAAGTTGTTTAAGTTGTTTAATTAATGAATTATGTCCGTTAACACCTCGTGTTCGACTCCGGCGACGGTCTTGTGTACGGGGCATTACAACTTCTATTTTTATGTTGATTCCTTACATAATACACCGACTCTAGATTTGATAAACAGTTCTTGAAAGAATGACCATTCCCATAGTATAAGTAGGAAGCAACATCAAATTGACTTGGTGCCTAAGTTGCAAAATTATTCAAACCATTAATGGTTAACTATTTCAACATTGAAGAAATAGAAAATACATAAACTGTGAGTGATGTAAGTGCATCCATTGCGTCCACTTCGGCTACTCATCATCCTAAAGTTGCTCGATCTATTGGCCATTGATAGTTGTTACTAGCAATCCTCTCAATGATCTCGTAAGCCTCATTATAAGACTTAGACAAAATCACGCCATTCACTGAAGCATCTACCATTAACCTTGTTTGTGCATTGAGACCGTTATAAAACATCTTCAACTAGATGCGATGTGGAATCCCATGATAAGGGCACTTACGAAGTAATTCTTTGAATCTCTCCCATGCCTTATACAAAGATTTTTCATTCAATTGTTGAAAAGTAGTTATCTCATTTTGCAATTTAGCATTTTTACTATGTGGGAAATACTTAACCAAAAATCTTTCTGCTAATTCTTGCCATGTAGATATTGAACTTGGTGGCAACGAATTAAGCCATACTTGTGTTTGATCTCACAACGAGTATGGAAACAACTTTAACCTCAATACGTCTTCAGTCACGCCAGCTATCTTAAACAAATCGTTCACCTCCATGAATAATTGAAGGAGAAGATGTGGATCTTCCGTGGGCACTCCACTAAACTGGCCCATCGTTTGGAGCATTTAAAATATCACTTGTTTCAATTTAAATTACAGTGCCTCAATCTCCGGTCTCTTAATTCCCAGATTTAATTTATTAAAGAGCGGCACAATGTACTGTCTTATAGCACGATCCCTACCATCAACAATAAAGATTGGCTTGTGCACATGATTGGCTCTATTTCCTTGTCCATAATTTTGATTTCCAAGTTCCATCTCCACTTGTCTTTGAGCTGATCTTGCGCGTCTTCTTTGTCTAAATTACCACTCGATCTCAGGGTCTATAAGTAATAAATCAATAATTCGATTTATGCTCATAAACACCTAAAAAATAAATCACAAAATATGAAGAATAAAGAATAAATTATTAAGGTTATAAGTTAGATAAAAATGGAATAAAAACAAATTTGAAAAAAATAATTTCACAAAAATGATTAAGGCAATAGTTTCCAGCTATGGTGCCAAAAACTTGCAACGCTCAGTTTGTGCAAGTATACAGAGACATTATCAAGTAATAAGTAAGTAAAAGAGTTATTGTCTACACAAGGTCTGTGTATGTTAATCAATATATTGCAAAATTAAAGTTTACAAGTTGATGATAAAAACACAATATCTTAAGTGATGGATGATTAACTAAATTAAATTATCTAGATGCAAGATTGATCCCCTAATACAATTTAAACTAAATGTGAAGTATGAAATGAAATGTATGAATGAATTTAACAAAAACACAAACTTCAACAATCAAAAACATGAATAGGCTAGGATAATTACATCATTCAACTTAGCTTGTTTTTATCATGCTTAACAATGTTTGAAAATTATTTCATGACAACTTGATCTTTCATGAGTTTGGAAACCAAATTAAGTCCTTTCGGAATCTTTTATTTAAAACATGCATTTTACTGATCATATTAAACTAAGGGTTTCTTAGGATTCATGTGAAGTAATAGGGACGGGTTAGGTTTGAAATAGTTTAATCACATAAACCTAAAAACTATGCAAGATAATAGATCTTGTTAAAGTTATTCTGAACCTTTAATTTAGTCGGATTAGGATCTAAATTAAGCATGTACATTTCAATTATTATGTCTACTAGCCGTCGTCTAGTTAGGATCGTTCAGCTAATTCTAATGCATCCAATCACGTATGAATGAAATACATACTTGAGTTTAATTGAAAACATTATTGGCTGAGGCACAAAAAATATAAAGATGATTTAAAAAAACTTCAGTAAATAAATGCAATCATCCTAGCTAAACAAAATGAAGCTACCATTGTTGATGACAAGATAATAAAGCACATTGCAGACATGATTAAAACTAAAATAACAAATTAAACAAAGAATAAACTCTATCGAAACAACAATCTTGTGAACTCTGATTAAAGATGTTTTCCTCCGATCCTTGCGTTGCTCCTTTGCTAATGGCTCCTCAAGGTGGTCGGACAAGAGATAATCTTATCAAGGTTTTTGGCTAAGAGAGAAAATATGGGATGTTATGCATGGAAATGAATAGAGGAAATGAGAGAATGAATGATGATTAAGAGATGTGAAGAATGAGGGATGTAGGGATGAAGGATGATTAAAATAGGGAATGAGTGGAAGTATTTATACTTGAAATAGATGGTAGAGTTTACAAAAATTGGGATTGGAATCCCTCTATTTTCTCCATTGCTTGGCTGGCCACATTTTGTAGAAGAAGGTGGATGATGGTTCATTTATTTGAGCATAGAATCATGCTAAATTTAGGCATGGGTTGGAAAGTTTTAAGGAAATCCTTTTGTGTTGATTTCCAATGATTCCCCAAAGTAGAGACCTCTAGTAAATATCCCAAAACAGATTTTTTGGCAGCCAACATACTTGTGCTGAATTTGGGCTTAACTCCCCATTGTTAGATGATTCTATAACCCATTAAATAATAAGAATTGTCCACCACATAGCATCATTTTAACTGGGTCAAAATAACACCTTATTGACCCATTTAGCATGGTTTTATCATCCAACATAGGAAATAAATAGCTCATGTACATGCAACTTGATAATAAGGTCTTTATTAAATCAACTTCATAGTCTCACTGCACAATTAAATATAACAGATTAATAAATAACATGAAATAATTTAATTTATGCACAAAATTCATGTAATAAAACACAAATTTTCATATTTTATAAGTTCATGTCCGTTATCGAGGCTTAAGAAAAATTCACTAAATTAATTAACAAATACTTGGGATTTGTATTATTTTTGTAACGCCCCAAATCCCGAAAACCTTGTGTAAAATTTTGTTTTCTTTATATTGTGTGTTAGTAATATGAATGCATGCATACCTTAGTGGTTAAATGCTCTGGGAGTGTCTGGGAAGTCCTAAGTTCAAGCTTGGGCTTGAGCAAAATTTTCGCTTCTAAGTTAATAAACCCATGTTGCCAGCTAGTAGACTTTTAATTTAAAGTGAAGGTTGCTTGACATAAATAGCTTACTAGTCAAGGGGATGGTGGTGTGTTGTTGGTTGCTAGGAGATTGAGGTTCGAGTACTTGAGCAAGCAAGGGATTTTTATTTTTGTTACTTGTACAATGTGGGTGTTGGTGTTTGACTGAAACATTGAGCGGTTAAGAAGTGTGGGGAGTGTGGCCGAATATTTGGGAGTTTGGGGGGGATTTTCGATTGTGTGGGGATGTGGATAGGTAGGTTATCCGTTAAGGATTTTGGGGAGAAAAAGAAGGAATTGGAGTGTAGTAGGGATAGTGAGCCAAATTCGGGTAGGGAGCATAGAGTTTTCGACAGTGTTGCTATTCTCTAGCTTTTCGACATTGTTTTCTATTTTAGCTTCCTCCCTCTCCATCTTTCTTTTGGGTTTTTGCAAGTTGGGGTTCTTTTCTTTTGGTAACTAAAGTCAAGTGGTGTTATCTTGGGAATCTATCGGTTCTTTTTTTTTTTACTTGGGAATATACCTCTTTCTCCAACCCTTTGGTCCACAGATTCTTTTTCTACTCTATCACTTTTCCCCAAACGATTTACCCTCTTCTTGGCCAAGTACCATTGTGTCCCTATCTCTCAAGCTTTTTTGGTTTAGCCTAGTGTGATCAATTCTGTTCTCCTTTCCTCCTCTCAATATTTCTTTTCTTTTACCTTGTTCTTGGCCTAATATCTCATCCTCTCCCTTCATATCTCTCTTTTGTTTAAGCTTTGAGCTAATTGCTCCCGACTTCTCTTTTTTTCTTATTTCTTTTCTTTTGGCTTTCCCTTTTTCCAGTTCATGAGGTTATCCAAACCTTCAATGCTGGGTGTTAGTTCGGTTGCTTGGTTCCCTTGTTCTAGTTGATAGTTTTCCTCTCTAATATTCGCTATTCCTAATTGTTTGCTGTCAGGGGTGACTGCACCATCCTGTACTTTGGTGGGCCGATTCTTGCTACCCTCCACTCATAGTGATATATTTCGGTAAGTGGTTCACTTGATTCAAGTAGTTTACGTTTAAAGTGGTATTTAATGAAGTTAGGTTTTTATGTAGATCTTTGATAAGGAGTGGGTGATCACTGGTTTAAAGGAGAATCAAACCCTACTCACTTAATCATGGTAAGTGAATTGTGCGATTGAGAAATAGAGTGTTAATAAGAGGGGGATAACCCTATTGAGTTATGGACTAATAGTGGATCATATTTGGATCTAGGTTGGAGTGCGTGGAGATTGGCGTTCTTCTTTCAACAAGTGTGTAATCGCACTGTCTTTTGCAATAGATTGGCAAAAGCCAGAAATGTTCGACTGTTGACACTACACGAGCGTATGCACGCACGTGTGGTGAGTCGAATGTTCAAAACTTGAGCGTTTGATCAACGAGGCCACCATGAACAAATTCATGGGCTTAGGCTGGCTTGGGCCAAGATGGGCCAAAATGGGCCATTTGGGCCCCACAGGCTCGTGGGCCCCGCATGGGCAAACCGCATGAATGTGTGGAGATTGTTGGGTGGGTTGTGTAGTTCGTACGGCCAAGGCCGTTATTTGGGCTTATTGGGCCACACGAGCGTATGGGCCCACATGGGCCGTATTATGGGCTTGGGCCCATTTCTGCTGTTTAACTGGTAAGGTTGCACGGGTCCCACAAGTCGACTATGAACCTACGGTAGGGCCGGTAAGTGTACTTAGACCTTAATTTATGAATTAACTGTTATAACCCTATGAGGTAAATGACTGATATACCCCTATGTGATGTATGATTGTTTGAGCATGCCATTCTTATCGTATGATCATTATATTATGTTGCATTGCATGGGGTGGGATATATGATATTGGAAGAAGTGTACTGAAAGGCTATAAGCCTACTACTGGTAGCTTTGCTGCAATTATTGTAGTGCCAAAACCGGTACTTTATTATGGAGTGTAGGGATGGGTGGGTCGATTATTTACCACATGGAGTGTAAGGCTGGACGGAGTGGAGTGCAGAAGATGGTTGGGTAAGGTCTTTTTATGCATTACTGATACTGTACTAGATTGGGCTAAGGCCCACACTGATATTGCTACTGACATGGGCTTAAGCCCAGACTGGTCAACACCGATTGTATGATTGTTGTTCGTTAGAGATTACACACTAAGTTTCATACTCACCTTTTCTACTTAACTGTGCAGGTAATCCTTAGGCGGGTCAGTGTTGCAAGGGACTCAGAGAGAGCCACACTACTATTTTCTTTTATTTGCTATGAGATTTCGTTTTGGGTTACGTAATAAGGCCTTTTTAATTTTCTTGTTTAGATTTGGGTTTTTGTTACTATGATTTATATCTGTTGAGAATGAAGAAGCGATTTTCCAAAATGATAACTGTTTTAAAATCACTACGATTTTGTATCGCTTTTTTTTAAATGCTTCCGCAATAAACAGAGTTTAAAAAGTAATGACAATTTAAAATGAATAACGAATAGCTAGAATGAATTGGGATCTAACAAAGAGGCTTTAAATTTCTAAACGGTTTTTTTTTCCAACAAGAGTAAGTTTTCAAAAAGCACTCCAATGTGACACCACCTAATTCGGTCATAACATCTGGGCCGGGTTTCGGGTGTTACAATTTTTAAGTAAAAAGGTGGTAAAAGCTACTAGAAAAAATCTATATAAATTGGAGTTTACAATTGTGCCCTTGTCTTAAAACATAAAGCATCAGAGTTAAACTAAAGAAAATTCAATCAAGGGTCTCGAGACATATGGGTCAAGGTCTCAAGATATGGTCCCTTTGTTTGAATACTTCAAACTTTGAATCTAAAAATTAGAGAAACAAGGGCAACATGTCTTAAGACATTACCCTGCACTTAGCTAGTTTGACCCATGATTTGTAACCTAGCTTTGGTCGAACCATCTTTACCTAGATTTAATATATGAAGGTCGTTTAAGTTCATTTTAACACACAATACATGTTTTATTTTCCAAGCTTGCAAATTTTGTTTTAAATTTCCACATTTTTGTATGAACTTGATTTGGTTTTGAGTTATTTCAAAAACAAATGTGACATCTTGCATTTGGATTCGCCGTCTAGGCAGAGTGCATGGTATACTTGTAATAATAGAGACATAATTTCTTCAATTCCAATCGACCTGGCATATTGTGTCGATTTTTTTAAGTAATACACTTGAAAATACTCATTGATTCCTTACGTCATTTCGAACACAACTGGTAGATTCCAAAATAATCATTACTCGGGTATCTTTACCCTTGGCCATAAACCTTCTTTGAGTTTTTAATTCACCCAACTTTTCTATTTTTCAATCAAAAGCGAAGAAGAAAGGAATGAAAAAAAGAAAGAAATAAAAGTTGCTAACTCAAAACCAAATCCTGAAAGATTTGGTTGCAGTTTCATAGAAGTTCATTAATATCTTCTTTTTAAATCTTGAAAGATTTGGTTGCAGTTTCATAGAAGTTCATTAATATTTTCTTTTTATAAAGAAAATTGACTTCGATTCATGAATGCTCCAAATCACTTCTGCTTCTATTGTAACAAAAGATTCCTATTTTATGTGGAAAAGGCCCATATCAATAATTATGATTTTACATATGGACAATTCCTCAATATCTTGTTCATTAGCAACAAAATATTTTTTTTGTGTGGTGGTAAAAAATGTTTTTTTTAGGAGAGATATTATTTCATCTTCACCAATTGTCCCAGCTATCTAACATATTCATATCTAATGATTTTCCACAAAGTGGTGACGAAAGTTATAACTTGTACAAATCTCTAGTTTGCAATTCGATACAATCCATTAGTTTGTAGAGCTATTTACTCAATGAACCTGATTATTGCAATTGCTTAGGAAACCATTTTTTAGTTTAGCTTCTAGAATCTATTTTTTAGTTCAAGGTCCCTATTTACTAATTGGAATCAAAGAATTAGTAGATCTGCTCCGTTCAAAATGGGAGTGGGCTGGGGTTATGAACTTATAATCTATAATTTATGATCAAGTTGATTCCATGATTATAATTTGATTTCAGACAAGAATAGGGCTATATACATTCTCATTATGAGAAGGGGTCATTCAAGCATATCTAAATAGATACTATGTTTACATATGGATCCCAACGTCGTTACATTCCATTTATGATTAAGAATGGGCTTAATCAAGCCTCGTTTTTCCATATCTCTCATTATTTGGGATTCTATTCACCTCTTTTCTTTTTTTCTTCTATTGAATTGAGAATTAATAAGTTTGATTGTCCATCTAGGGTGTTACAATGATCCAAAAAAATTGTAACTAAAATTAATATAAAATCATATTTATGATATGATTGACTGAAGAATACAATCATAAAGATTTTTTTTCCTTACTTTTATCCATCTAAGCATGAGAACCAAATTGTTATTCTAGCAAATTCTCAAGCTTACTCTTCAAGGAAGTATATCAAGGGGCATACTTTTTGTTTTCATTTAATGCAACCTATAAAATGAGACAATTTTTGAGAGAATAAATGTTTAAAAATTTGAGCATGATGAAAAAATAGCTTCATGATTTTAGTAGAATTATAATGCTATTTACATGAAACATAAGAAGTAGACTTATCAAGGTTGGGTTATTTACTTATTTTAGTATACTACATTTTAGTTTTTCTTTTTCAATGTCTATTTTATCATTTATGTTTAAGGTTTATGAGTTCCCCTTTCAATAATGTTGTTTCTAATCTTTTATTATGTAACACCCCTAACTCGTATCCGTCGCCGGAACAAGGTTACGGAGCATTACCGGAGTTTATAGTTCAATTACAATTAATTTATGTCATTCGCTATTCATTTCTGAAAATCAATCACAACCAATCATAATGTCCCTTATATGGGTCCCCGAAACCCAAAATACATATTAGAATCGAGTCAGGACAAAACCAGAATCACATAAATTTTTTTGCGAAATCTCAAAATTTTTCTTAGGTGTAGGGGACACATGCCCGTGTGGCCAGACCTTGTTGCTCACAAGGCCAATGACACGCCCATGTCTCAAGCTGTGTGAGCATTCGATGTGAGGCACATGGCCGTGTCCCATCCCGTGTTCAAATTAGGGTAGCTACTAACTTGGGTCACATTTCGAAATTAGTTGCAAGATTCATATGGCCATGTCACATATTTGTGTGCTAGGCCGTGTGACTCACATGGCTGATACACATGCTCGTGTCTCTGCCCGTGTGACCAATTCTGAGTATTTTGTTTCTCAATTTTTAAGATGCAAGGGAAACAAGGCCAAACCACGCGCCCATGTGCATGGCCATGTGTCACACACAATTGAGACACATGCCCGTGTGTCCGCCCGTGTGAACAGAATAAGGCCATTTTCCAAGCCTTATTTCTCACCCATTTTACCTTGCACCTAAATCAACACTTCAATATATTCACTGATAAATGCCAAATTATACATATTTATACCCCAAATACTTAGCATATATATGGATGTTTATTACTAGATTTGTAGATTTTGGTGCTCTTAATCCGGTTATTTCATGTTTTGTACTCAGGAGAGCACCAAGAGTCAAAAAGAGCCAAAAACGACCAAAAAAAGGGACAAAATGGATCAAATTGAGAAGATGACATGGCCTAAGCCTTGCCACACGGGCATCTCACACGCGCGTGGCCTTCGGGGGTGTCGACCAAGGTTTTCACGATTCACACGGCCTGGCCATTGAGCCCACATGGCCGTGTGCAATTTAACGGATCGAACACAGCCTGGCAATCACGTCACACGGCCGTGGCACACGGGCGTGTCCCTTTTTCAAAGAGTTGTATTTTACACGGAAAAGGATACTTAAGGAGGAAGAAAGCTAATCCAAATCTTGTATAAACACCCTAAGTGTGACCTAATAAGGGGGCCTCTTCCAGAACTTTTCTGGAATACAGAACCACACGCCAGGAATTACTTGAAAGAAGCCAGACGATCCATCCCAAAAGCCGAAACTACTTCAAGACTGAAGATCTCTCTTAGAATTCCTTCAGGGGTTTTAGAGTTTTCTACATGTTTTATTATTTTTATACTTTTGAGATGTATTCTTATTTTATTATGAACTAAACCCCTTAGATACCTAAGAGGGATAAAACCTATGATGGATCTTGTTATTATTATCTGAACTATATGATAAATACTTGATTTGTTCTCAATTATGTGTTCTTAATGCTTGAGTTAATATTCTGGGTATTAATTCATGATTTGATGTGCTTATGCAGAGGAGGAATAGACCCTGTCTAAGAGTAGATTTGGAATAATTAAGCGGAGTTGATCGAACGGCTAGAAATAGGGTTACAAGATTTTGCCAGATTAGGGTGAAACCTAATATGGGAGTCCATAGAGTGATTTACTGCTTCCCTAGGGGTTTTAATTAAGAAAGAAATTTCGATTAATTCAACTGAGGATTAGATGTTATTAATCTCGAAAGGGTTAATAACATAGGTTAGGGAATCTCACGGATCAAGTCAAGTGAATAAATCGTCTGGTTCAGAGTCAGATAACAAGTGAAATCTAGGTGGATTCCTCCTTGGTGTCGTCTTTATCAATTGCTTTTCTTCAAGTCTTTTTTTTTCAAATCTTCTCTTTGCTTTAATTAAATTAGTTAATTAGTTTAGATAATTAGTTTAATAAACAAACACTTTTATTCTTAGGCTAGATAATAAAAAGATAGTTATTACTAGTACTAGTACTTTTGGTTCCCTTGGGTACAATATCCCAATCTTGCCATTACTATACTATTGTTCGATAGGTGCACTTGCCTTTTCGTCATGATAATAGTTAGTCTAGGTTTGATCTTCATTATAAATATTTATTACTTGTTGCAAATCATGAGATCAAGTTTTTGGCGCTGTTGCCGGGGACTCAAAATATTAGGAACGCTAAATTTTTATTACTTTAGCCATTTATTTTTCTCGCAATTTAATTTTAGTTTATTATTATTATTATTTATTAATTTACTTTTTTTTTCTCTTGGCAGGTTTTTATAGTTTATGACTAGAAGAAACCCGTCAGGACCATTACTTTTTGACGATGAAATCGAAGAGAAAGAAGGCGTAGCTTACGATACACGGAGAACAAGCGAGAAGATGATAATCAACCCCCAACTGACGAGATGGATGAAAACCAAGGCAATCAGTTACCTCCTGCAATTGCGGCTAATCAAAATCCTGCTCCACATACTATGTATGATTATGCTAAACCTTCTTTAACAGGAACTGAATCTAGCATAGTTAGACTTGCTGTAGCTGCAAATACTTTTGAATTAAAACCTAACACTTTTCAGATGATATAGCAGTTTGTTCAGTTTGATGGTTTGTAGGATGAAGATCCCAACGCTCACTTAGCGAACTTTTTATAATTTTGCGATACATTTAAAATCAATGGCATTTTTGATGATGCCATACGTCTTCAGTTGTTTCCCTTTTCATTGAGAAACAAAGCTAAACAGTGATTGAACTCATTACCACGAGGGTCTATCACTACTTGGGAACAAATGACCGATAAATTTTTACTAAAATATTTTTCGCCAGCTAAAACGGCTAAATCACGTAATGATATCTCTTCTTTTGTGCAGATGGATTTAGAAACACTTTACGATGCATGGGAGAGATCCAAGGACTTACTGAGAAGGTGCCCTCACCATGGGTTACCGTTTTGGCTTCAAGTACAAACATTCCACAATGGCCTGAATCCCTCGACTCGGTAAATGGTTGACGCAGCTGCTTGTGGAACCATCAACAATAAAACATCGGAAGATGCCTATGAATTTATAAAGGAGATGTCACTGAATAACTATCAGTGGCAAGTTATGAGGACAAAGCCAACAAAAATAGCCGGCGTTTATAATATCGACTCAGTCACCATGCTCTCTAATCAAGTAGAACTTCTTAATAAAAAGATTGACAGTTTACTTGGTTCTACGCAGGTTCATCCAGTAATGAGGTGTGACTCAAGTGGCGGAGGTTTGCATACAGAATACCAATCCGTCAATCCTACAACTAAAGAAGAACAAGTCAACTATACGAGTAACAATAAATTCAGATCTCAAAATAACCCCTGCAGTAATACTTATAATGCAGATTGGAGGAACCACCCAAATTTCTCCTAGGGTGGTCAAGGGAATCAAAAGCCACAAAATCCTCAGGGTTCAATAGCCACCTTATCAACAAGAGAAGAAACCAAACCTTGAAGAGATGCTTTCTAAATTCATCTCAGTGTCAGAAACCCATTTCCAAAATACCGAGACAGCACTTAAGAATCAACAAGCATCGATCCAAGGACTCGAAACTCAGATAGGCCAACTATCCAAACTAATCTCCGAACGACCATAAGGTAGCTTACCAAGTAATACTAAACCTAATCTGAGGGAACACCTCAATGTAATTAGTACTTAAAATAATGAAGGATTCATTGTACCGGATCCAGAATTACAGCAAGACAACGCGATGAACAAAGGTCGAGAAGAGGTAAACGATGATGATCTTAAACAGGTAAGTATGGATTATGAACCTCGTGTGCCATATCCTAAAGCGATGACGAAAGACAGAATAGAAGAACAATTCGGTAAGTTTGTCAAACTCTTAAGGAAATTACATATTAACTTACCCTTTATTGAAGTTCTGTCGCAGATGCCCAACTCAGCAAAATTCTTAAAGGAACTTCTGAGCAATAAAAGAAAATTAGACGCTACATCGTATGTGGAACTCAATGCAGTCTGCTTAGCTATTCTAAAGAATAAGCTACCTAACAAATTGAAAGGTCTAGGGAGTTTTACAATTCCTTGCTTAATTGGTAGTTTATCTGTGAATAATGCTTTAGCTGATATAAGGGCAAGTATAAATGTTATGCCGTATAAAATGTTTAAACGACTAGGTCTCGGTAAACCCAAACAGACTAGGAAGAGCATACAATTGGCTGACAAAATAGTTAGATTTCCTAAAGGTATTATTGAAGATGTTCTCGTTAAAATTGATAAATTTATTTACCCAGTAGACTTTGTCATCTTAGATATGGATGAGGATAACGAGGTACTTTTAATTTTAGGAGACCCTTTTTGGCAACTGCCAGAACCATTATTAATGTAGGCAGAAGAGAGCTAACACTTCGTGCAGGAGATGATGCAGTAACACTCCAAGCACGCGACTCAGTCAAAACCTCTAAGACTCAAGATAATGCTATGAAACTTGTCGATGACAAAACTAATATTCAATCGTTCTTGTAGGAACCTCCTCGAACCAAGACAACGGAGACAGTGCAATATTATCAAGTAGCGAACAAAGACACCCATGAGGAATGAAGGCTTCAAATAGAGGAGCTAGATGAATGGCGAACACACAAACCGAGAACACATGATAAACCGAAACTATGCCAAAACAAGCCCAATACCTCTCCTAATCAACTTAAGGTTGGCAATAAAGTCTTACTAGATGCCACAGATCCTCACATTGTCACTACCACACCGAATGAGGAAATTCCTCTTACGATACTCAGTATTTTCCCATTCGGTACGGTTGTGGTCAGTCATCCCAAGTTCGGCACTTTTAAGGTAAACAACACTCGATTAAAACCTTATTTTAAGATTGACAGCAGGAATGAGGAGTATGAACTCCTCAAACCACCATGATCATTCAACGGAGAGGTAAGTCGAGCTTAGACTATAAATAAGCACTTCTCGGGAGGTAACCCAAGCACTAACATATTTCGATTTCTTTATTTTTAATTTCTAACATTTTGAATCATTAACTTAATCTTTGAATTGAAAAGTTTTTCAGCACACACGGCCAGGCACACGGGCGTGCCTAAAGCCATGGCCAAACAGGGGAAGAGACACGGCTGTGCGATACAGCTGTGTGGAAGCAGGACATGATTTCCCCAAAACACAGGGTGCGATAAATCCCCACGGCCGTGCGACATGGCCGTGGGTGAACTTGATAGGAGACCACGGGTGTAGGGATGGAAAACCACGAGCATGCCAGGGACAAGGCTCAATTCTGTTTCTTCGACACAGGCATGCGACACGCTCATGCCATGCAGCCGTGTACAACAATACACGGGCGTGCTACCATAAAACACGGGCATGGGAGAAGCGAACAAAGCTAGGCACGATCGTGTGACATGGCCGTGTTCGACACACGCCAAGACACACGGGCGTGGGATAGTAGCCGGGCACGACCTAAATTGTAAAATTCAAAAAACACGGGCTCACCCTCAAAGTACACGTGCGTGGCCATAAGCCATATGAACCTCCCCTATATAAGCAAACCACTATTCATCTCCTTCCCCTTTTCAAAACCCTAGCCGAAATCTACCCTTTGCCATTCCCTAATCCCTATTCCGACCACCATTCCCCAGATTCTAACTTCCCAAACCCCTAAACCACCCTCAAATCCATTCCCCTTGCATTAATCCCCACTTTTCCCTTTCTATACCCTCTATTTTTCCTCCACATGGCTATATCCCCACATCACACGCCCATGCTCGCCACCAACACGCCCGTGCTCACCACCAACACGCCCGTGCACCGCCCTACAGCAGCCTTTGGTTCTCTTTCTCAATCTTATTTCTCCAATTTGTGTTGCTACATTAGTATTCTACATGCTTTACATAGATATTGTTACTATTACAAATATGTTTTAGACAAGTTAGGAATTTGCTTTAGAATTTTCTATATCTGAATTGTTTAAGCTACTAAATAGCATATACTAATTTTAGGCCTCTTGCTTAACTACGGATGTATCTTGGATTCTATCAATGCTCATGTATTTTTAGGAACATTATGTCGTCATCGAGAGGCAAGAAGGTCGCGGTCCCATCCTCAAAGAGACATAGGGGACCAGGTTCTTCCTCGGTACGTGCTACAACCGAAGTTCGACACCTGTTCCTTGAATTTTCACAAGCTTCGCAGGAAGAACTATTTTAGATACTACACGCACGACCCCTCACTACAGGTCGCTGCATTGACTGGGCTGCCGTAGAGCAAGTTCAACTAGTTGAAGCCATCCGTGCCCTCCTGTCCACAACCCATGGGAACGGTTCTTCGCTATTACTGAGCCCACTTATTTAGAGCTAACTTTAGAATTATGCTCTACTTTTCATTTACAGGTGGTGATGACGAACAATGACGACCCAAGCACCATTCACTTCCGATTAGGTGGTCTAGTTCTCGCCTCCCAGAGTTTGGAGTCGCTCTGGGACTTTACACCGATGAGTTTATGGAAGAGGAAGACATGAATGCACTACCATGAAATATCCACATGTCTCCCTCCTTGTGTTGGAAAGCTTTGGCACGACTCTCTTCCACCTACGACCCCAGCCACTCGAAAGCCTCATCTCTCGCTCCTTCCCTATGCTATCTCCACGCCATATTGGAATACAGCTTGACTGGGAGGAGAGAGAGCACCGGCATCTTCAACACCTACGACACCTACTATTTATGGTGCATGGAAAATACACATGTGACTGACCTGGCATACTTCATTACTTTCGCCATTCGCCATCAGACCGAGCGGCATAGGAAAGGAGTGATCTCCATCGGCCCCTACGTGACGTGCCTTGCCAGACACTTCGGCCTCCTCAACACCATGGCCCAGTCATTAGTGCTTACACTGTGTAACACCCCGTACCCGAGACCGTTGCCGGAGTCGAACACGAGGTGCTAACAGACTTAATTCATTTATTTGCACAGTCCATTTTAAAATTTCCAGACAAGATGGCTAACTGCGTCACTGTCACCTGAAAAATCATATCTCGAGTTCCAAAACTCGAAAACCAGTTCTGTAAATGTTTCCTAAAACTAGACTCATATTTCCATCTACAAAGTTTTTTCTAGAATTTTTGGTCGAGCCAATTAGTACAGTTTATTAGTTAAAGTCTCCCCTATTTTAGGGTTCGACTACTCTGGCCTTCATGCATTACGACTTAGATATCTCCTTGTACAGGGCTTCAATACTTATGCCATTTGTTTCTAAAGAAACTATACTCGAAAAGGAATCTGTACATATAGGGCATGACTTCTAATTATCTCTGGTGAATTTATAGTGAATTTCCAAAGTCAGAACAGGGGATCCAGAAATCGCTCTGGCCCTGTTTCACGAAAACTTAAACATCTCATAAAATACGGCTCATATGATCGTTTTGTTACTTTCATATGAAAATAGATTCATCAAGGTTGGATTACATAATTTATTCACTATTTAATTACATTTCTAATATTTTTAGTGATTTTTCATATCCACATCGCTGCTGCTGTCAGCATCTATTTTTAAGGTAAACTTTACCTATTTCATGGTTTTCCATGGATCAACTAGAATTTTGTTATACATAGCACCAAAATGATCTTGATTAACCATTCCAATGGCTAATCGTTACCAACATTTCCATACCACTCCATGAACAACATACAAAATGATTATAACGCTATGCTCAAAATATATATAAGCCATTTTCGCGTGGCTATCCAAATATATACATTACCGAAAGGTACATGACCAACAACAAAAGGATAGTCCTATACATGCCATTTTCAGAGTTCAACTAAAAGAGTACCAAAAGGGCTTTGATAGTGTGGATGACTTGACTTTGACACTCCGAATCCGATAGTGACGAACCAAAATCTATAAAACAAAGAATCAAAGAAACGGAATAAGCATTTAATGCTTAGTAAGTTTTGAGTAATGAAATCATGCACAACTGAAGTATAGCATTCATATGACTAAACGAATAATTTCATATACACATATTCTCACAATCGTACCTACTTCACATTTCCAACCCTTATATTCATACATAAGGAATCAACTTGACTAAAGGCCGGAAGCTTGTTAATCGATTGAGCGAATACTATTTAAAAGGAATCAATTATTCCAATGTATATACAAAACATACCTCATCGTTGGGGTTTTACGAGCATATTAATTGAAATTACTACAGCAAGATTGCTCATTCCCAAACCAAGTACCTTTGGGATTTAGCCGGATATAGCTACTCACTCAAATGCCTTCGGGACTTAGCCCGGTTATAGTGACTCGTACAAATGCCTTCGGGACTTAGCCCGGATATAGTAACTCGCACAAATGCCTTCGGGACTTAGCCCGGATATAGTAACTCGCACAAATGCCTTTGGGGCTTAGCCCGGAATTAGTCACTAGTACAAATGCCTTCGGGACTTAGCCCGGTTATCATCCGAATATTCATGCACATATCAATAAATCATGACACATCTATATTTCATTTTCATAACTAGAATTCAAACACAAATCACTTATCAAGCATTATCATTTTCGGCTCAATAGCCACATACAAGGAAGATGATTTTGATTCGCTATATAACATGATCTCCATACGCATTCGGCTGCCCGTCATAAGTATAAACTAATTACCTCAATATATAATTCAAGTAGAATCATTATATCACCGTTTATTTGTTATGCTTATATGTCATGACCTAATCGAATCATAATCTAAGTTCCATTACTCGAAAACTTACCTCGGATGTTGTCGAACGATTTCAACGGCTATTCGATCACTTTTTCTTTTCCCTTATCCAACTTTGATCCTCTAAGCTCTTGAGCTAAATCAAACAAATTTACTTCTCAATCAAACACATACATACGGCAACCATATACATTTCAAAAACCAATTCATTCGTATCATTTGTCCATATATTAGCTTTTAGCATACTTGGTCATTAGAGCGACCTATTTAACTTTGAACCATTCATTTCTAATTTTAATTAAACAATGCCGAATGCCATTAACTACTAATGCCACACACACACTGTAACACCCCGTACCCGAGTCCGTTACCGGAATCGAACACAAGGTGCACACAGACTTAACTTAATTGTTTCACAGTCCATAAAAAAAATTTCCAGACTAGCTGGCTAACTGCGTCACTGTCACTTTAAAAATCATATCTTGAGTTCCAAAACTCGAAAATCAGTTTTGTAATTTTTCCCTGAAACTAGACTCATATATACATCTACAGATTTTTTTCTAGAATTTTTGGTCGGGCCAATTAGTACAGTTTATTAGTTAAAGTCTCCACTGTTACAGGGTGCGACTACACTGACCTTCATGCATTACGACCTGGATATCTCCCTGTAAAGGGCTTCAATACTGATGCCGTTTGTTTCTATAGAAACTAGAATCAAATAGGAATCTATACATATATGGTATGACTCCTAATTATCTCTGGTTAATTTACAATGAATTTCCAAAGTCAGAACAGGGAATCCAGAAACCGTTCTAGCCCTGTTTCACGAAAACCTAAATATCTCTTAACATAAAACTCATATGACAGTTTTGTTTCTTCCATATGAAAGTAGATTCATCAAGGTTCATTTACATAATTTATTCACTATTTAATTCCATTCCTACTATTTTTAGGGATTTTTCACATCCACATCACTGCAGCTGTCAACCTCTGTCCTTAAGGTAGATTTTACCTACTTCATAATTTCCTTGATTCAACTAGCCCTTTTAGCATACATGGCACAAAAGATGATCACGATTAACCATTCCAAGGGCTAATCGATTCCAAACATTTCCACATCTCTTAATGAACAACATACAAAATGATTATGATACCATGCCAAAGTGTATACAAGCCATTTTCGCATGGCTATCCAAATTTATACAAAATCAAAGGGTCTATGACCAACAAACGAAAGAGTAGCCCTATACATTAACCAAAATATCCTCTCACTACTAGTCTATTCTATACATGCCATAAGATATTCCAAAACATAGCAGTACCAAACAGTGGATAGTGATAGTGTGACTAGTTCTTTGACGATCCCCGAGCCCTGTAGCTTCCAAATGAGATCTATAAAACAGAGGAAACAAAGTACACGGAGTAAGCATTACAATGCTTAGTAAGTTTCAAGCAGTGTCAACAGATAACAATCAAGTTATAACATAGTTGTTCGTATTTTTATTTCACCCTTCCTTCGGGCATACCACCCCTTTATCCGAATATGCACATCTCATCATAATCATGGGAATAGTCTCATAGATTGCTCTCGTATACATCACATAACTACCTTATGGTTTAGATTAAATCAAGCTCACATGTAAACTTGGAGTACATACCTGTTTAACCTTTCGCATTGCGTATATTTATAAGCAATTCTTATTACGAAGTCTTACCTGGACATAATCTCCACACGTAGTCATCGGGTCGTACCCGGACATAATCTCCACACGTAGTCATCGGGTCTCACCCGGAACATATTTCCAAGTTTCATGTACACTTAATCACATGTTACAACATTCACATTAGCCATTCGGCTTTACCACATATATATATACACTTTCACATTCATCACGTCGGCCATTAGGCCTTATCACATATATATACATTTTCACATTCATCACATCGGTCATTAGGCCTCATCACATATATATACATTTTCACATTCATCACGTCGGCCATTAGGCCTTATCACATATATATATATTTTCACATTCATCACATCGGCCATTAGGCCTTATCACATATATATACATTTTCACATTCATCACATCGGCCATTAGTCCTTATCACATATATTATTATGTACAGACTTGGTCTTGGCCGAATCTTCACCAATCATTTTCCAACGAATAATTCAATTTCACGCCATACTATCATTTCATATTCGAATACTCATAAACTTACAATTTCACAAATTTTGATATCAGAGATCCATCTAGTACTCATGTATCATTTTACAATATCACAATTTAGAATTCAAGTATGGGATCAATCAATAGCTTATGAGCAACTAAAACAAGTTTTTATCCATGTTTACAACAAAATCACATATTCACTACGAGCTGTTTTCCTGAGCAATGGTCACTAAATTATTTATACCCGGAGCTACAAGACTCCAAATCACTTGCCGTTAATTTTCTCAGAATATAGACTCATATATCTTCCATCCATGAAATTTTCAGAATTTTTGGTTTGGCCAATCAATACCAGATTTTTCTTAAAGTTTCCCCTGTTTCACTGTTTGACTAATCTGACCACTCTTCGCTACGAATCAAATTTTTCATTGTACAGAATTCATAATGTGTTCTATTTGATTTCATTTGAAACTAGACTCATTAAGGAGTCTCAGCATATAAATCTTATCTTATAACCATTTTTGTACAAATTATAATGATTTTCCAAAAACAAAATAGGAATTTCGAGTCAATCCGACACTGTCTCACAAAACTTTAAATATACCTTTATAGGAAATTCCTTTGCTTACATAGTTTCTTTTATAAGACACTAGACTCAATAAGCTTCATTTTCATATTTTATTCAACTTCGAACTCGCCTTCTACAATTTTTGGTGTAATTTCAAAGTTACAATACTGCAGTAACTCAAATCTGTCAAGACTAGTTCGGCACTTAAACTATATAAATTCATCCTTCTCGCTACTAAGTTTATACGATCTTTAAGTATACTAAAGTAAAGTTCAAACACTTGAGAACTTACCTCGGATACTGTTGAACAATTTCAAAACGGCTATTCAATTACATTCGCCTTCCCGCTATACAAGATTGATTCCTTGAGCTCGTGAACTAAATCAACCAATTTAACAACTCAATTTACATTCGCAATGTCATCACATACATAACAAAATTAGATTCATTTCTTAAACCATCCCCGCAAATCACCTTCCAAGAACCTTGATTTACTTTAAGCTAAACCACTTCATGGTATACATATACACATTCGCTAATATAAACAAGGTTAGCACTTAGCGAAATAATTTCTTTAACATTTTAAATTTCATTCGGTCTAATCTCCATATCAACTACTAATTCACAATAAGAATCAAATCCAAAATCAGCTACTATAATATATATCTAAATGCCATGTAGCTACTTAGTTGATTATCAATTATCACTTAATTCACATATTAACACATAACATCTCACATTAGCAATTCATTTGTATTATTCGAATACAAGCTCAACATGCAACCTCATCCCTTTAGTTTTCCATTCAATAATTGAACACAAAGATCACATGTCTAACTCCCTATCCAATCTTGATTTCTAACACAAATACTCTCCCTTAACCGAATGTCCATAACCAATTTACAAAACATTTTCACTTCAACTAAAATAATACGTTATAATCAACTTATAATCGGCAATTACAATCTAATCATCTCTAATTTCTAACACCTTAACCACATTTTCATATAATTATAAAGAAAATTTCCCGAATTCATGAATGAATTTCCGATTTCATCAACTACCAAGTCCTCACGCCAAGACAACCATGGCCAAATGAGCTATCCTAACAATGTATAAAATTCAATCCATAGGCTAATTAAAATACTAGATAACCTCTTAAAAGTATATGAATTTCCCAAATTCTAATTACTATCTTAAGCTCAATTTAGTACTCATTTAGCACTTCAACATAGCCGATTGTCATTAAGCAATTAAGCCACATCTATTCAATTTTTACCAAGATCAACTTGTCTATAATCAACCTTCAATACACTAAAGCATCAAAAACAACATCAAAAAAAATACAAACATCCATGACCGAATGTCATCTTCATAATTTTACAAAAACATTTGCCATGAGCTAGCTTTTATACTTGATGACCACTCCAAATATACAAAGATTTTCAATGAAAGAGCATTAACATACCTTAATCCCCCTTTTTAGCCTTTTACTTGAAAATTTCAACTTAGAAGCAAACAAATTTCATGGTTTTCCACTACATGCAGCCGGCCTCTCCTCTCTAGCTTCCTTTGCAAGAGACAAGGGAGCAAGATAGAAAAAAAAAATGTTGAAGTCTTTCTTTCTTCCATTCACGGCAATGGAGGGGGGGAGACAACTTTGGTTTCTCCTCCCACTCCCTTCTTTTTTTATTATTCTTCCCACACATTTTAGCATAATATGTCTATAATATGCCTTACCCCATAGCATGGCCGGCCACCATTTAGATTCTTGGCTAATTTGACATGCAAGTCCCTCATGTCAATAATTCATGCATTATTTGGCCACTTTAAATTTCACCTATCACATTTTCAAGTCCTATCACATGGGTCCTTTCTTATAAATTAGCACCTAATTGATAAAATCAAGGCACGAAATATTCACACATACAAATCCCACAAATAATAAGCACAGAATATATCATCTAATTATTTTTGTGACTCGGTTTTGTGGTCCCGAAACCACTTTCCGACTAGGGTCACATTAGGGGTGTCACAACTCTCCCCCACTTAAGAAATTTTCGTCCCCGAAAATTTCTACCGATGCATAGTTTAGAATAGCGTCCTCTTATTGAATTATATTCATATAAACATTAGCTCATCGATAGCAATTGTAATTTATTATTGATTTCACATTGATCTATAATATCATTTTCTTATCTCAAAACAAATACATAAACATTTCTACAAGTATGCACATATATCTCATTTCCTTGATTTCATAAGCAATAATCACTTAATTTAATTCACAATTGCATTTCAAACACATATCAAGCACATACTAACATGTATAATTCACATCATCAACCCACATATTTGTAACCCACATTTTCATCCATGTATAAGCTGTAACCTGGCCGAAAATACACATATACTCAAACATCCCAATAAATATCCTTTATAACTCCATCGTATCTCAATATTCAACTTCCACACACTGAACATTTAATTTATTCAGCACATACGAACATACCTCATTGCTGGAATTTTTGCAAGCGTATTAACTGAAATTTTACAGCAAGATTGCTCATCTCCGAATCACGTACCTTGGATTTAACCGGATATAGCGACTCGCTCGATTGTCTTGGGACATAGTCCGGTTATAGTGATTCGCACAATTGCCTTCGAATTAGCCCGATTTAGTCACTTAGCACAAAAGCCTTGGGACTTAGCCGGATACCATTCGAATAACCAAGCACATATATCAACAAATCAATACACATTCTTATTACATTCTCATTACCAAAGCTCAAACACAAGACACTTATCATATTTACAATTTCGCTCAATAGCCACACACCAAGAGCATGATTTCGATTTGCTTAAAACATGATCTAATCAAATCATAATTTAAGCTCTATTTACTCAAGAACTTACTTCACATTACCAACCCTTATGTTCATACACAAAAGATCAACTTAGCCAAAGGCGGTAGCTCGCTTATCGATCGAGCGAATACTTACTTGTAAGGGCTCAACTACTTCAAGCACATATAGCTCTTACCATGCCATATCCTAGATATGGTCTTACATATTCTCACATATCGAGCCGATGCCATGTCCCAGACATGGTCTTACACACTATCTCAAATCAATGCCTTCGTCCTAGACGAGGTCTTACTTGAATCCCATTTCACACACTTAGTGCCCATCGGTGATCTCGCACTCATAGTGCTCGGTTAAAGGATTTACACACACACAAGTGCCTCCAATCATTCACACACATAGTGCTCTTATTCATTCGTTATTACACATTGAAATGACTTAACCAAGTCGATAAATATCATGTATGTACACTTTTAAACATATCATCTCATTTAAATTTGAATTCGTATAGTAATGAACACTTAAACTTTGCTCAAATTATCGGCACGAAGCCTACTAGGCACGAAGGCCCGAATACACGTCACCAGCATGATTGCTCTTCGGGACCTAGCCCGGATACATCACTAGCACGAATGCTCTTCGGAACTTAGTCCGGATACATCACTAGCACGAATGCTCTTCGGAACTTAGTCCGGATACATCACTAGCATGAATGCTCCTCGGAACTTAGTCCGGATACATCACTAGCATGAATGCTCCTCGGAACTTAGTCCGGATACATCACTAGCACGAATACTCCTCGGAACTTAGTCCGGATACATCACTAGCACGAATGCTGCTTGGAACTTAGTCCGGATACATCACTAACACGAATGCTCTTCGGAACTTAGTCCGGATACGTCACTAGCACGAATGCTCTTCGGAACTTAGTCCGGATATATCACTCTCAATTCTCATGGTCATATACACATATAGCAATACACATTAGTATATCATTTACATTACTTGAATACAAACACAACATGCTTATCGACCATTCAACTTCCAGTTCCATAGCCACATACAAAGAATCACATTTATAGTCATCACACTCTTTCAAAATTGCATCACTTATACCCTTCATTCAATCCAAATCGAAATTCAAATACGAGCACATGATACGTACCTGATCAACTTAATAATTTAGGCATATCTAAGTGAAGTTATATCGCAAATTCTCTTAGTCAGAAGCTTGCTACAGCTCGATCGGGATCAAGATTCATTACAATACAGCAACCACATTTTAATAGTCAAAAATCATCACACTATCATTTTATCACTTTATGGCATGTATAAATAGACTCACGCGTGCTACGTTAGTCCTAGAATCGACTAAACCGTTGCTCTGATACCAATAAAATTGTAACACCCCGTACCGGAGTCCGTTACCGGAATCGAACACAAGGTGCACACAGACTTAACTTAATTGTTTCACAGTCCATAAAAAAAATTTCCAGACTAGCTGGCTAACTGCGTCACTGTCACTTTAAAAATCATATCTTGAGTTCCAAAACTCAAAAACCAGTTTCGTAATTTTTCCCTGAAACAAGACTCATATATGCATCTATAGATTTTTTTCTAGAATTTTTAGTTGGGCCAATTAGTACAGTTTATTAGTTAAATTTGCCACTGTTACAGGATGCGACTACACTGACCTTCATGCATTACGACCTGGATATCTCCCTGTAAAGGGCTTCAATACTGATGCCGTTTGATTCTATAGAAACTAGACTCAAATAGGAATCTATACATATATGGTATGACTCCTAATTATCTCTGGTTAATTTACAATTAATTTCCAAAGTCAGAACAGGGAATCCAGAAACCGTTCTAGCCCTGTTTCACTAAAACCTAAATATCTCTTAACATACAACTCATATGACCGTTTCGTTTCTTCCATACGAAAGTAGATTCATCAAGGTTCATTTACATAATTTATTCACTATTTAATTCCATTCCTACTATTTTTAGTGATTTTTCACATCCACATCACTGCAGCTGTCAACCTCTGTCCTTAAGGTAGATTTTACCTACTTCATAATTTCCTTGATTCAACTAGCCCTTTTAGCATACATGGCACAAAAGATGATCACGATTAACCATTCCAAGGGCTAATCGATTCCAAACATTTCCACATCTCTTAATGAACAACATACAAAATGATTATGATACCATGCCAAAGTGTATACAAGCCATTTTCGCATGGCTATCCAAATTTATACAAAATCAAAGGGTCTATGACCAACAAACGAAAGAGTAGCCCTATACATTAACCAAAATATCCTCTCACTACTAGTCTATTCTATACATGCCATAAGATATTCCAAAACATAGCAGTACCAAACAGTGGATAGTGATAGTGTGACTAGTTGCTGACGATCCCCGAGCCTGTAGCTTCCAAATGAGATCTATAAAACAGAGGAAACAAAGTACACGGAGTAAGCATTACAATGCTTAGTAAGTTTCAAGCAGTGTCAACAGATAACAATCAAGTTATAACATAGTTGTTCGTATTTTTATTTCACTCTTCCTTCGGGCATACCACCCCTTTATCCGAATATGCACATCTCATCATAATCATGGGAATAGTCTCATAGATTGCTCTCGTATACATCACATAACTACCTTATGGTTTAGTTTAAATCAAGCTCACATGTAAACTTGGAGTACATACCTGTTTAACCTTTCAGATGTATATTTATAAGCAATTCTTATTACGAAGTCTTACCTGCACATAATCTCCACACGTAGTCATCGGGTCGCGTGCAGGACATAATCTCCACACGTAGTCATCGGGTCTCACCGGAACATATTTCAAGTTTCATGTACACTTAATCACATGTTACAACATTCACATTAGCCATTCGGCTTTACCACATATATATATACACTTTCACATTCATCACGTCGGCCATTAGGCCTTATCACATATATATACATTTTCACATTCATCACATCGGCCATTAGGCCTCATCATATATATATATACATTTTCACATTCATCACGTCAGCCATTAGGCCTTATCACATATATATATATTTTCACATTCACCACATCGGCCATTAGGCCTTATCACATATATATACATTTTCACATTCATCACATCGGCCATTAGTCCTTATCACATATATTATTATGTACAGACTTGGTCTTGGCCGAATCTTCATCAATCATTTTCCAACGAATAATTCAATTTCACGCCATACTATCATTTCATATTCGAATACTCATAAACTTACAATTTCACAAATTTTGATATCAGAGATCCATCTAGCACTCATGTATCATTTTACAATATCACAATTTAGAATTCAAGTATGGGATCAATCAATAGCTTATGAGCAACTAAAACAAGTTTTTATCCATGTTTACAACAAAATCACATATTCGCTACGAGCTGTTTTCCTGAGCAATGGTCACTAAATTATTTATACCCGAGCTACAAGACTCCAAATCACTTGCCGTTAATTTTCTCAGAATATAGACTCATATATCTTCCATCCATGAAATTTTCAGAATTTTTGGTTTGGCCAATCAATACCAGATTTTTCTTAAAGTTTCCCCTGTTTCACTGTTTGACTAATCTGACCACTCTTCGCTACGAATCAAATTTTTCATTGTACAGAATTCATAATGTGTTCTATTTGATTTCATTTGAAACTAGACTCATTAAGGAGTCTCAGCATATAAATCTTATCTTATAACCATTTTTGTACAAATTATACTGATTTTCCAAAAACAAAACAGGGAATTTCGGAGTCAATCCGACACTGTCTCACAAAACTTTAAATATTCCTTTATAGGAAATTCCTTTGCTTACATAGTTTCTTTTATAAGACACTAGACTCAATAAGCTTCATTTTCATATTTTATTCAACTTCGAACTCACCTTCTACAATTTTTGGTGTAATTTCAAAGTTACAATACTGCAGTAACTCAAATCTGTCAAGACTAGTTCGGCACTTAAACTATATAAATTCATCCTTCTCGCTACTAAGTTTATACGATCTTTAAGTATACTAAAGTAAAGTTCAAACACTTGAGAACTTACCTCGGATACTGTTGAACAATTTCAAAACGGCTATTCAATTACATTCTCCTTCCCGCTATACAAGATTGATTCCTTGAGCTCGTGAACTAAATCAACCAATTTAACAACTCAATTTACATTCGCAATGTCATCACATACATAACAAAATTAGATTCATTTCTTAAACCATCCCCGCAAATCACCTTCCAAGAACCTTGATTTACTTTAAGCTAAACCACTTCATGGTATACATATACACATTCGGCTAATATAAACAAGGTTAGCACTTAGCCGAAATAATTTCTTTAACATTTTAAATTTCATTCGGTCTAATCTCCATATCAACTACTAATTCACAATAAGAATCAAATCCAAAATCAGCTACTATAATATATATCTAAATGCCATGTAGCTACTTAGTTGATTATCAATTATCACTTAATTCACATATTAACACATAACATCTCACATTAGCAATTCATTTGTATTATTCGAATACAAGCTCAACATGCAACCTCATCCCTTTAGTTTTCCATTCAATAATCGAACACAAAGATCACATGTCTAACTCCCTATCCAATCTTGATTTCTAACACAAATACTCTCCCTTAACCGAATGTCCATAACCAATTTACAAAACATTTTCACTTCAACTAAAATAATACGTTATAATCAACTTATAATCGGCAATTACAATCTAATCATCTCTAATTTCTAACACCTTAACCACATTTTCATATAATTATAAAGAAAATTTCCCGAATTCATGAATGAATTTCCGATTTCATCAACTACCAAGTCCTCACGCCAAGACAACCATGGCCAAATGAGCTATCCTAACAATGTATAAAATTCAATCCATAGGCTAATTAAAATACTAGATAACCTCTTAAAAGTATATGAATTTCCCAAATTCTAATTACTATCTTAAGCTCAATTTAGCACTCATTTAGCACTTCAACATAGCCGATTGTCATTAAGCAATTAAGCCACATCTATTCAATTTTTACCAAGATCAACTTATCTATAATCAACCTTCAATACACTAAAGCATCAAAAACAACATCAAAAAAAATACAAACATCCATGACCGAATGTCATCTTCATAATTTTACAAAAACATTTGCCATGAGCTAGCTTCTATACTTGATGACCACTCCAAATATACAAAGATTTTCAATGAAAGAGCATTAACATACCTTAATCCCCCTTTTTAGCCTTTTACTTGAAAATTTCAACTTAGAAGCAAACAAATTTCATGGTTTTCCACTACATGCAGCCGGCCTCTCCTCTCTAGCTTCCTTTGCAAGAGACAAGGGAGCAAGATAGAAAAAAAAATTGTTGAAGTCTTTCTTTCTTCCATTCACGGCAATGGAGGGTGGAGGGGAGACAACTTTGGTTTCTCCTCCCACCCCCTTTTTTTTTTTATTATTCTTCCCACACATTTTAGCATAATATGTCTATAATATGCCTTACCCCATAGCATGGCCGGCCACCATTTAGATTCTTGGCTAATTTGACATGCAAGTCCCTCATGTCAATAATTCATGCATTATTTGGCCACTTTAAATTTCACCTATCACATTTTCAAGTCCTATCACATGGGTCCTTTCTTATAAATTAGCACCTAATTGATAAAATCAAGGCACAAAATATTCACACATACAAATCCCACATATAATAAGCACAGAATATATCATCTAATTATTTTTGTGACTATGTTTTGTGGTCCCGAAACCACTTTCCGACTAGGGTCACATTAGGGGTGTCACACACACATATGCATAAAATTCATCCATACATAACCTATAGCTCATTCGGTCATTAATCTCTCAAACCTATCAAAGCTTCATATCAAACCTCCCTGGCCGAATACACATATAAGCACATAATGCACATTTAGCATTTTTATTTACTTCATGATACATTCGGCCTTGGCATAGTTTCATTAAAAATCCCTATTAGCCACTTCACCAATCAATTATATCATCTACTTAATATTTCCTAACTTATCATGCTAGCTAAATATTATTTATTCAAGTTCATCATCTTCATATTCGGCATTAGCATCACTTCATCAAAATTTTACATCATGGCCGAATGCTCCTTTTAAACCATTTACCCTCACAAAGCATAAATTTCACCATCAAACTTACAAGCTCATAATCCCATGAATTTTAACATCATAATATCTATCCAACTCTCACTCATTAATTTCTATCATAAATCTCAAAATCTATAGTTTTCTTTTTTTTTCTACCCATGACCGAAACCTCCAACAACACCAAATAAAAATATACTTCATGGGTTTAAGGTAGAACCAAGAAAGGAACTCATAAATATCAAAATATAAGAAAACTACCATTGTTCATCTAGATTTAGCATGAAACAACAACCATCACCCTTGTTAATTACCATAGCCGAAAACCTTACTCATTCCAAAATTAAAATTTCAACATGGGTTACAAAAATAACTTGATATCTCACCCAAGATCAACTAAAATTTCAAGAACTAGTATAAACTCCTTACCTTAATATTAACCTAAGATGACCTAATGCTTCCTTCCCTTCTTCCTCTTTTCATTTCGGCCAAGAAGAATCAAAAAGGATGAAGCTTTTTTTTTTTTCTTCTTGTTACGGCAAAATGGGGGAGCAAGGATTAAAAAACTTTGGTTTCTCCTCCCACTCCCCTCATATTTTATTGTTCTTAACACAACATGTTATCACAAAATGTTTATAATATGTTTTACCCATCACATTTTGTCTATCCTCATTGTCATGGCCGGCCACTACTACCAAAGTGGGGAAATTGACATGCAAGTCCACCCTTTTGATTACATGCACTAATAGATCCTTATAGATTAACCTATCACATTTCAAAAGTGTCACACATAAGTCCTATTAACTAAATTCACATGCAATTAACTAAATCGAAGCTTAAAACTTTCACACACTCATATTCACATATTTTAGACAATAAATATTATACTCAAATACTTCGATGACTCGGTTTAGCGGTCCCGAAACCACTATTCGACTAGGGTCAATTTAGGGCTGTCACAACTCTCCCCCACTTAAGAAATTTTTGCCCCCGAAAATCTTACCGGTAAATAGGTTTGGGTATCGTTCTTTCATAGAGTTCTCGGTTTCCCAAGTAGCTTCTTCGATTCCGTGTTTGAGCTATAACACCTTTACTAACAGAATCCTTTTGTTTCGCAACTCTTTCACCTCACGAGCGAGGATACGAATCGGTTCTTCTTCATAACTCATATCGGCTTGAATTTCAACCTCGGGGGGGTTTATTACGTGCGAAGGATCGGATCTGTAACGTCGAAGCATCGAAACATGAAAAACGTTGTGAATCTTTTCGAGATCGGGGGGTAAAATCAATCTATATGCCACTGGACCAACTCGTTCGGATATTTCATACGGCCCTATGAACCTCGGACTCAGTTTGCCCTTACAGCCAAATCTGAGTATCTTTTTCCAAAGTGAAACTTTAAGAAACACTTTGTCTCCCACTTGATACTCAATATCTCTTCGTTTTAAATCCGCGTACGACTTCTGACGATCTGATGCTGCCTTCAGACTTTCACGAATTATTCTTACTTTCTGTTCAGCATCTTTAATCAAATCCACTCCGAAAATTTTACTTTTACCGAGCTCGGTCCAAAACAATGGTGTACGGCATTTACGACCGTACAAAGCCTCGTAAGGTGCCATCTTAATACTTGATTGAAAACTATTGTTGTAAGCAAATTCAATCAAAGGTAAATACCGCTCCCATGAACCACTAAACTCAAGGATGCAACATCTCAACATGTCCTCAAGTATCTGAATTATCCGCTCGGATTGACCATCAGTTTGTGGATGAAAAGCGGTGCTAAAATGCAACTTGGTACCCAAGGCTTCTTCCAATTTCTTCCAAAATTGCGAGGTGAATCTTGGATCTCTATCCGACACAATACAACTAGGTACCCCGTGTAATCTTACAATCTGAGAAACATACAATTCAGCTAGTTTATCCAATGAAAAATCCGTACGTACGGGGATAAAGTGAGCCGACTTAGTCAGTCTATCAACAACAACCCAAATCACATCCTTCTTACTTGCCGACACTGGCAACCCAGATACAAAATCTATCGTGACTCGATCCCATTTCCATTCAGGTATCATGATCGACTGAAGTAAACCTGTAGGTACTTGATGTTCCGCTTTCACTTGTTGACATATTAAACACTTCGAAACAAAATCGGAAATGTCTAGTTTCATACCATGCCACCAGAACTGACGTCTCAGATCGTTGTACATTTTCGTACTCCCCGGGTGGATTGACATTCGGCTACAATGAGCTTCGTTCAGAATCATCGAAATAAGTTCTGAATTTCTTGGAACACACAAACGACTTCTGAACCTCAAACAATCGTCATCGTCAATTTGAAACTCTGATTCCATGTTCGAAACACATTCAGCCCGTTTTGCAACCAATTTATCATCGACTTTCTGAGCTTCACGAATTTGATGAATCAACAATGGTTTGGCCTTTAATTCTGCTACTAACACATTTTCGGATAGAACAGACAAGTGTACATTCATCGCTCGTAAAGCAAATAGTGATTTACGACTTAACGCATCTGCAACCACATTAGCCTTTCCCGGGTGATAGTCAATGACAAGCTCATAATCTTTTAGCAACTCGAGCCAACGTCTTTGTCGCAGATTCAGGTCTCTTTGAGTCATCAAATATTTGAGACTTTTGTGATCCGAATATACATGGCACTTCTCACCAAATAAGTAATGTCGCCATATTTTCAAAGCGAATACGATGGCAGCTAGTTCGAGATCATGGGTCGGATAATTTTTCTCATGTGGCTTCAATTGTCTCGATGCATAAGCTACAACTCGACCCTCTTGCATCAATACGCAACCCAAGCCAAGTAGGGATGCATCACTATAAATGACAAACTCTTTGCTCGATTCAATTTGCACTAGCACCGGAGCTTCATCAAGTAAGTTTTAGTTGATCGAAACTTTTCGACATTTTTCTGACCATTCGAACTTAACATCTTTCTGAAGTAGCTTCGTCATTGGTGTGGCTATCATCGAGAAACCCTTTACAAACCGTCTGTAGTAACCGGCTAGTCCCAAAAAGCTTCGAACCTCAGTAATATTTCTCGGAGGCTTCCAGTTAAGTATGGCTGAAATTTTGCTCGGGTCAACTCGAATGCCCGATGCAAATACCACATGACCCAAGAAGCTAACCTCTCTTAACCAGAACTCGCACTTACTGAACTTAGCATATAACTGTTTATCCCGTAAAATCTGCAACACTAATCTCAGGTGCTCAGTATGTTCCATCTCATCTCTTGAATAGACTAAGATGTCATCAATAAACACAACTACAAACCGGTCCAAATACTGTCTGAAGACCCAATTCATCAAATCCATAAATATCGCAGGGGCATTAGTGAGTCCAAACGGCATCACTAAGAACTCATAATGACCGTACCTCGTTCTGAAAGCAGTTTTTGATATATCCGAATCTCGATTTCGCAACTGATAATAACCCGATCTCAAATCTATCTTTGAAAACACCGAGGCTCCCTTTAGTTGATCAAACAAATCATCAATACGCGATAACGGATATTTATTCTTTATTGTCACTTTATTCAGCTGACGATAGTCGATGCACAACCTCATGGTTCCGTCCTTCTTTTTCACAAACAATACTGGTGCACCCCAAGGTGAGAAACTAGGTCGAGCGAAACCTCTATCCGTCAACTCTTGCAACTAAGCTTTCAACTCTTTTAACTCGGTTGGTGCCATACGATACGGAGCTATCAAAATCGGTGTAGTCCCAGGTACAAGCTCAATACCAAACTCTACCTCCGAGCGGATGGTAAACCCGGTAATTATTCAGAAAACATCCGGTATTCACAAACCACCAAGCATGATTCGGTTTCTTTTCTAACTCTTTGTCAACAAGTACATACGCAAGGTATGCTTCACACCCCTTTCTTACATATTTCTGAGCCAACATCGATGATATTACAGCTGGCAATCCATTCAAGTCCGTAGACTCAACTCGGATTATCTCGTTATTTACACACCTCAAATCAATGGTTTTTCTTTTGCAATTTACAATTGCATCATGTACGGTCAACCAATCCATACCGAGGATAACATCAAACTCATCAAACGGTAAAAGCATCAAATCGGCCGGAAAACAGGAACCTCGGATTACTAGGGGACATTTCTTACACACTTTGTCAACAAGTACATAACGACCCAAGGGATTCGACACTCGAATTACGAACTCAGTAGACTCAACAAGTAAAGTCTTACTGGATGCTAAGGTTTCACATATATAAGAATAAGTAGAACCAGGGTCAATCAAAGCAATCACATTAGTATCAAAGAGAGTAAAAGTACCGGTAATAACATCCGTCGAGGAAGCATCCTCGCGAGCGCGTATAGCATAAGCCCTAGCAGGAGCACGAGCCTCAGATCTGGTTGTAGCATCTCTAGATCCTCTCTGACCGCCACTAGCATTTCCCATGTTTCTAGATGGTCTACCTCGAGCAATGGTAGCACCCGGTTTCCCACTCTGATTTACATTCTATGCAGAAAATCTCGGGCAATCTTTAATAAAATGGTTAACTAATCCGCACTTGTAACAGGAGCGGTCATGGAATCTACAACTCCCCGAATGCCATTTACCACAATCACGGCACTCCGCTCGTCTCGACGATCATTTCCAACATCTGGCGATCAAGTGACTCGTGTACTCATTGTGGGTCGATCACGATCTCGTCTAGAAAAACCCGAAGTGTCTCTAGACCGGCCTAAGTCATCTCTAAATTTCTTCGATGACTGTTGAAAGGGCTTTCCCGAAGATCTCTTACGAAACTCCTTTGCTCCCATATTAGCTTTTCTTTTCTCCTTGCTGAGCTCTTCGGCTTTGCAAGCTCGTTCTACAAGTACCACAAATTCTCGGATTTCTAAAATACCAACATACAGCTTTATATCATTGTTCAGTCCATCCTCGAAACGTTTACACATCACAGCTTCTGAAGAAGTGCATTCTCGAGCGTACCGGCTAAGCCTTACAAACTTTCGTTCATAATTAGTAACCGACATGGAACCCTGTTTAAGTTCAAGAAATTCCTTCCGTTTTTGATCCATGAATCTTTGACTGATATACTTTTTTTGAAACTCGGTTTGGAAAAACTCCCAAGTTACGTGCTCTCTGGGCACAACAGAAGTCAACGTATTCCACCAATAGTAGGCAGAACCACGTAGCAAGGAGATAGTACACTTTAGGCACTCATCGGGTGTGCAAGATAGTTCATCGAGTACCCGAATAGTGTTGTCCAACCAAAATTCAGCTTGCTCGGCATCATCGCTGTCCGTAGATTTAAATTCAGTAGCTCCGTATTTTCAGATTCTGTCAACTGGGGGCTTATTTGACCTTATTTAGTCATTTACAGGAGGTATTGTAGGTGCGGGGGTTGTATTAGTCGGGAATAGAGGTTGTGGAACAGCCGTATTAGTTCGAATGTATTGGTTGAACCAATCATTCATCACGCTATAAAAAGCTTGTCTAGCTTCATCATTTTGATTACTAGCAATAGGTTGAGAGTCCGCCGGCGCTGTCCCTTATGCGGGAGCAGGCGCTACACTCTCTAGATCATCAGCTACCGTTCGGTTGGGATCGGGATCCATTTCTATAAGGAGACACATTTTAACTGTCAGAAATCACCACACTATCAAATAAACACATAATGGCATGTATAGCTAGACCCAAACGTATTACGGTAGTCCTAGAATCGACTAAACCGTAGCTCTGATACCAATAAAATTGTAACACCCACTACCGCGACCGTTTTGAGTCGAACACGAGGTGCTAACAGACTTAATTCATTTATTTGCAGTCCATTTTAAAATTTCCGACACAAGTGGCTAACTGCGTCCTTGTCACCTTAAAAATCATATCTCGAGTTCCAAAACTCGAAAACCAGTTCCGTAAATGTTTCCTAAAACTAGACTCATATTTCCATCTACAAACTATTTTCTAGAATTTTTGGTTGAGCCAATTAGTACATTTTATTAGTTAAAGTCTCCCCTGTTTAAGGGTTCGACTACTCTGACCTTCATGCATTACGACTTAGATATCTCCCTGTACAGGGCTTCAATACTTATGCCGTTTGTTTCTAAAGAAAATATACTCGAAAAGGAATCTGTACATATATGGCGTGACTTCTAATTATCTCTGGTTAATTTATAGTGAATTTCCAAAGTCGGAACAGGGGATCCAGAAATCGCTCTGGCCCTGTTTCAGAAAAACTTAAACATCTCATAAAATACGGCTCATATGATCATTTCGTTACTTTCATATGAAAATAGATTCATGAATGTTCGATTAAATAATTTATTCACTATTTAATTACATTCCTACTATATTTAGTGATTTTTCAAATCCACATCACTGCTGCTGTCAGCATCTATTTTTAAGGTAAACTTTACCTATTTCATGGTTTTCCATGGATCAACTAGAATTTTGTTATACATAGCACCAAAATGATCTTGATTAACCATTCCAATGGCTAATCGTTACCAACATTTCCATACCACTCCATGAACAACATACAAAATGATTATAACGCTATGCTCAAAATATATATAAGCCATTTTCGTGGCTATCCAAATATATACATTACCGAAAGGTACATGACCAACAACAAAAGGGTAGTCCTATACATGCCATTTTCAGAGTTCAACTAAAAGAGTACCAAAAGGCTTTGATAGTGTGGATGACTTGACTTTGACACTCCCGAATCCGATGGTGACGAACCAAAATCTATAAAACAAAGAATCAAAGAAACAGAATAAGCATTTAATGCTTAGTAAGTTTTGAGTAATGAAATCATGCACAACTGAAGTATAGCATTCGTATGACTAAACGAATAATTTCATATACACATATTCTCACAATCATACCTACTTCACATTTCGAACCCTTATATTCATACATAAGGAATCAACTTGACTAAAGGCCGGAAGCTTGTTAATCAATTGAGCGAATACTATTTAAAAGGAATCAATTATTCCAATGCATATACAAAACATACCTCATCGTTGGCATTTTACGAGCGTATTAATTGAAATTATTACAGCAAGATTGCTCATTCCCAAACCAAGTTCCTTCGGGATAGAGCCGGATATAGCTACTTGCTCAAATGCCTTCGGGACTTAGCCCGGTTATAGTGACTTGCACAAATGCCTTCGGGACTTGGCCCGGATATAGTAACTCGCACAAATGCCTTCGGGACTTAGCCCAGATATAGTAACTCGCACAAATGCCTTCGGGCCTTAGCCCGGAATTAGTCACTAGCACAAATGCCTTCGGGACTTAGCCCGGTTATCATCCGAATATTCATCCACATATCAATAAATCATGACACATCTATATTTCATTTTCATAACAAGAATTCAAACACAAATCACTTATCAAGCATTATCATTTTCGGCTCAATAGCCACATACAAGGAAGATGATTTTGATTCGCTATATAACATGATCTCCACACGCATTCGGCTGCCCGTCATAAGTATAAACTAATTACCTCAATATATAATTCAAGTAGAATCATTATATCACCGTTTATTTGTTATGCTTATATGTCATGACCTAATCGAATCATAATCTAAGTTCCATTACTCAAAACTTACCTCGGATGTTGTCGAACGATTTCAATGACTATTCGATCACTTTTTCTTTTCCCTTATCCAACTTTGATCCTCTAAGCTCTTGAGCTAAATCAAACAAATTTACTTCTCAATCAAACACATACATACGGCAACCATATACATTTCAAAAACCAATTCATTCGTATCATTTGTCCATATATTAGCTTTTAGCATACTTGGTCATTAGAGCGACCTATTTAACTTTGAAGCATTCATTTCTAATTTTAATTAAACAATGCCGAATGCCATTAACTACTAATGCCACACACACACATATGCATAAAATTCATCCATACATAACCTATAGCTCATTCGGTCATTCACCTCTCAAACCTATCAAAGCTTTATATCAAACCTCCCTGGCCGAATACACATATAAGCACATAATGCACATTTAGCATTTTTATTTACTTCATGATACATTCGGCCTTGGCATAGTTTCATTAAAAATCCCTATTAGCCACTTCACCAATCAATTATATCATCTACTTAATATTTCCTAACTTATCATGCTAGCAGAATATTATTTATTCAAGTTCATCATCTTCATATTCGGCATTAGCATCACTTCATCAAAATTTTACATCATGGCCGAATGCTCCTTTTAAACCATTTACCCTCACAAAGCATAAATTTCACCATCAAACTTACAAGCTCATAATCCCATGAATTTTAACATCATAATAACTATCCAACTCTCACTCATTAATTTCTATCATAAATCTCAAAATCTATAGTTTTCTTTTTTTTTCTACCCATGACCGAAACCTCCAACAACACCAAATAAAAATATACTTCATGGGTTTAAGGTAGAACCAAGAAAGGAACTCATAAATATCAAAATATAAGCAAACTACCATTTTTCATCTAGATTTAGCATGAAACAACCATCACCCTTGTTAATTACCATAGCCGAAAACCTTACTAATTCCAAAATCAAAATTTCAACATGGGTTACAAAAATAACTTGATATCTCACCCAAGATCAACTAAAATTTCAAGAACTAGTATAAACTCCTTACCTTAATATTAACCTAAGATGACCGAATGCTTCCTCCTTCTTCCTCTTTTCATTTCGCCAAGAAGAATCAAAAGGATGAAGCTTTTTTTTCTTCTAGTTACGGCAAAATGGGGAGCAAGGATGAAACATCTTTGGTTTCTCCTCCCACTCCCTCATATTTTATTGTTCTTAACACAACATGTTATCACAAAATGTTTATAATATGTTTTACCCATCACATTTTGTCTATCCTCATTGTCACGGCCGGTCACTACTACCAAAGTGGGGAAATTGACATGCAAGTCCACCCTTTTGATTACATGCACTAATAGATCCTTATAGATTAACCTATCACATTTCAAAAGTGTCACACATAAGTCCTATTAACTAAATTCACATGCAATTAACTAAATCGAAGCTTAAAACTTTCACACACTCATATTCACATATTTTAGACATTAAATATTATACTCAAATACTTCGGTGACTCGGTTTAGCGTTCCCGAAACCACTTTCCGACTAAGGTCAATTTAGGGCTGTCACAACTCTCCCCTACTTAAGAAATTTTCGTCCCCGAAAATCTTACCGGTAAATAGGTTTGGGTATCGTTCTTTCATAGAATTCTCGGTTTCCCAAGTATCTTCTTTGATTCCGTGTTTGAGCCATAACACCTTTACTAACGGAATCCTTTTGTTTCGCAACTCTTTCACCTCACGAGCGAGGATACGAATCGGTTCTTCTTCATAACTCATATCGGCTTGAATTTCAACCTCGGAGGGGTTTATTACGTGCGAAGGATCGGATCATAACGTCGAAGCATCGAAACATGAAAACGTTATGAATCTTTTCGAGATTGGGGTAAAATCAATCTATATGCCCTTGGACCAACTCGTTCGGATATTTCATACTACCTATGAACCTCGGACTCGGTTTGCCCTTACGGCCAAATCGAGTATCTTTTTCAAGGTGAAACTTTAAGAAACACTTTGTCTCCCACGATACTCAATATCTCTTCGTTTTAAATCACAGACGACTTACGAGGATCCGATGCCTTCAGACTTTAACGAATTATTCTTACTTTCATTCAAGCATCTTTAATCAAATCCACTCGAAAATTTTACTTTCACCGAGCTCGGTCCAAAACAATGGTGTACGGCATTTACGATCGTACAAAGCCTCGTAAGGTGCCATCTTAATACTTGATTGAAAACTATTGTTGTAAGCGAATTCAATCAAAGGTAAATACCGCTCCCATGAACCACTAAACTCGAGGATGCAACATCTCAACATGTCCTCAAGTATCTAAATTATCCGCTCGGATTGACCATCAGTTTGGGGATGAAAAGCGGTGCTAAAATGCAACTTGGTACCCAAGGCTTCTTGCAATTTCTTCCAAAATCGCGAGGTGAATCTCGGATCTCTATCCGACACAATAGAACTAGGTACCCCGTGTAATCTTACAATCTGGGAAACATACAACTTAAAAATCATATCTCGAGTTCCAAAACTCGAAAACCAGTTCTATAAATGTTTCTTGAAACTAGACTCATATGTCCATCTACAACTTTTTTTCTAGAATTTTTGGTCAAGCAAATTAGTACAGTTTATTAGTTCAAGTCTCCCCTATTTCAGGGTTCGACTACTCTGACCTTCATGCATTACGACTTAGATATCTCCCTGTACAGGGCTTCAATACTTATGTTGTTTGTTTCTAAAGAAACTATACTCAAAAAGGAATCTGTACATATAGGGCATGACTTCTAATTATCTCTGGTTAATTTATAGTGAATTTCCAAAATCGGAACAGGGGATCCAGAAATTGCTCTGACCCTATTTCATGAAAACTTAAACATCTCATAAAATACAGCTCATATGATCGTTTCGTTACTTTCATATGAAAATAGATTCATCAAGGTTCGATTACATAATTTATTCACTATTTAATTACATTCCTACTATTTTTAGTGATTTTTCAAATCCACATCACTGCTGCTGTCAGCATCTATTTTTAAGGTAAACTTTACCTATTTCATGGTTTTCCATGGATCAACTAGAATTTTGTTATACATAGCACCAAAATGATCTTGATTAACCATTCCAATGGCTAATCGTTACCAACATTTCCATACCACTCCATGAACAACATACAAAATGATTATAACGCTATGCTCAAAATATATATAAGCCATTTTCGCATGGCTATCCAAATATATACATTACCGAAAGGTACATGACCAACAACAAAAGGGTAGTCCTATACATGCCATTTTCAGAGTTCAACTAAAACAGTACCAAAAGGGCTTTGATAGTGTGGATGACTTCGACTTTGACACTCCCGAATCCAATAGCTGACGAACCAAAATCTATAAAACAAAGAATCAAAGAAACGGAATAAGCATTTAATGCTTAGTAAGTTTTGAGTAATGAAATCATGCACAACTGAAGTATAGCATTCATATGACTAAACGAATAATTTCATATACACATATTCTAACAATCATACCTACTTCACATTTCGAACCCTTATATTCATACATAAGGAATCAACTTGACTAAAGGCCGGAAGCTTGTTAATCGATTGAACGAATACTATTTAAAAGGAATAAATTATTCCAATGCATATACAAAACATACCTCATCGTTGGGGTTTTACGAGCGTATTAATTGAAATTATTACAGCAAGATTGCTCATTCCCAAACCAAATACCTTCGGGATATAGCCGGATATAGCTACTCACTCAAATGCCTTCGGGACTTAGCCCGGTTATAGTGACTCGCACAAATGCCTTCGGGACTTAGCCCGGATATAGTAACTCGCACAAATGCCTTTGGGGCTTAGCCCGGAATTAGTCACTAGCACAAATGCCTTCAGGACTTAGCCCGGTTCTCATCAGAATATTCATCCACATATCAATAAATCATGACACATCTATATTTCATTTTCATAACTAGAATTCAAACACAAATCACTTATCAAGCATTATCATTTTCGGCTCAATAGCCACATACAAGGAACATGATTTTGATTCGCTATATAACATGATCTCCATACGCATTCTATTTGCCCGTCATAAGTATAAACTAATTACCTCAATATATAATTCAAGTAGAATCATTATATCACCGTTTATTTGTTATGCTTATATGTCATAACCTAATCGAATCATAGTCTAAGTTCCATTACTCGAAAACTTACCTCGGATGTTGTCGAGCGATTTCAATGCTATTCGATCACTTTTTCTTTTCCTTATCCAACTTTGATCCTCTAAGCTCTTGAGCTAAATCAAACAAATTTACTTCTCAATCAAACACATACATACGGCAACCATATACATTTCAAAAACCAATTCATTTGTATCATTTGTCCATATATTAGCTTTTAGCATACTTGGTCATTAGAGCGACCTATTTAACTTTGAAGCATTCATTTCTAATTTTAATTAAACAATGCTGAATGCCATTAACTACTAATGCCACACACACACATATGCATAAAATTCATCCATACATAACCTATAGCTCATTCAGTCATTCATCTCTCAAACCTATCAAAGCTTCATATCAAACCTCCCTGGCCGAATACACATATAAGCACATAATGCACATTTAGCATTTTTATTTACTTCATGATACATTCGCCTTGGCATAGTTTCATTAAAATCCTATTAGCCACTTCACCAATCAATTATATCATCTACTTAATATTTCCTAACTTATCATGCTAGCTGAATATTATTTATTCAAGTTCATCATCTTCATATTCGGCATTAGCATCACTTCATCAAAATTTTACATCATGGCTGAATGCTCCTTTTAAACCATTTACCCTTACAAAGCATAAATTTCACCATCAAACTTACAAGCTCATAATCCCATGAATTTTAACATCATAATATCTATCCAACTCTCACTCATTAATTTCTATCATAAATCTCAAAATCTATAGTTTTCTTTTTTTTTCTACCCATGACCGAAACCTCCAACAACACCAAATAAAAATATACTTCATGGGTTTAAGGTAGAACCAAGAAAGGAACTCATAAATATCAAAATATAAGCAAAATACCATTGTTCATCTAGATTTAGCATGAAACAACAACCATCACCCTTGTTAATTACCATAGCCGAAAACCTTACTCATTCCCAAATCAAAATTTCAACATGGGTTACAAAAATAACTTGATATCTCACCCAAGATCAACTAAAATTTCAAGAACTAGTATAAACTCCTTACCTTAATATTAACCTAAGATGACCGAATGCTTCACTCCCTTCTTCCTCTTTTAATTTCGGCCAAGAAGAATCAAAAAGGATGAAGCTTTTTTTTTTCTTCTAGTTACGGCAAAATGGGGGAGCAAGGATGAAACAACTTTGGTTTCTCCTCCCACTCCCCTCATATTTTATTGTTCTTAACACAACATGTTATCACAAAATGTTTATAATATGTTTTACCCATCACATTTTGTCTATCCTCATTGTCATGGCCGGCCACTACTACCAAAGTGGGGAAATTGACATGCAAGTCCACCCTTTTGATTACATGCACTAATAGATCCTTATAGATTAACCTATCACATTTCAAAAGTGTCACACATAAGTCTTATTAACTAAATTCACATGCAATTAACTAAATCGAAGCTTAAAACTTTCACACACTCATATTCACATATTTTAGACAATAAATATTATACTCAAATACTTCGGTGACTCGGTTTAGCGGCCCCGAAACCACTTTTCGACTAGGGTCAATTTAGGGCTGTCACACACTGATAGGTCAAATGTCCCCACAGGGCATCACGACTATGTTACACATGAGGATGATCGAGCACCGACGTAGGACCAATCCTCCTCAGTACCGTCTCTCTCATGCCATTGATGAGGAGGATATTGAGGACATTCCTAATGATGTTCTCCCACAATATGAGGAGCCTTCCACTACGCCACCTAGGGAACGACCAGTTCATGCAGCTGCTTCATTGGCACACCTTTCCGACCGACTCGCTCACTTCGAGCAGTATTGCACTACACAGTTCGAGATTATTCACGAGCGAGATTGGTGATGTGATAGACAGATGGACGACATGCAGGCCATGATGCAGCAACTGTGCCAGTACTTTCACATCGCCACTCCAGCGCCACCACCTGAGGGCCCCACTGACGAGGATCATTGAATCCTCCTATCTTTTTATTCTTATTTTTTATTTATTTTATTTTATTTTTATTTTTTTATTACTATTTTCATTTCAATTTTATTATTTTATTTTGAAAGACATATCTATATTAGTTAATTTTACTTTTTTTTTCATTTTCTGGTATTTCTAACAAGTAATCCCACTACGCTCTCTTCCACACCAACTCTTAACAAGCTCTTCATGATTCTACAGACTTCCAAGCAAAGCTGCTAGGAATATTTTACGGAATGAGGAAATAGATGGGAAACAATGCCTCACGAGTGCCATGATCAACGCCCCAATTTCTTCATCTAGCCAAGAACAATGGCAGCTACTACTGTCCCCAAACACTCCAGCCTCAGAATCAAGCTCTGCATCCATATAACAGGGAGTTTCACCTCCTTTCCTCTTATGATTTTCTTTATTTTGAATAATCTATCTCTGTACATTGAGGGCATTGTACATCTTAAGTGTGGAGGGGTGAACATGAAACCTAACTTTTTGCATTATTCTCAAATCCCTAAATTTGGCTTAAGTGATTTTCTCATAATATTGATAGAATGAATTCTGATTGATCTATAATTATTGTTGTTATGTCGTGAATTAGACCAAGGAAATTATGCATGATTATTTGATTATAGAACCTTAAAGAATCGAGCATAATAAGTTGATATTTTGAGAAATAAAATTTTTTAGACTATTTTTCCTAAATTGAGGTATTATCTTGAAATCTTAAGTATACAGGAATGACATCAAAAAACCCAAATTTTTGGTGAGATTTTTGAGCCTTTTGAGCATATAGCTTTCTTTCTTGCTCACTTCTTTTGTGGTTTGAGTGTGTCAACATTGAACTGTTATTCTAGAACTTGCTTCGATTATACATGTCGAGATCACACGTATGATTTGATACACTGAGATGATAAAGGCACTTAGGATTTAACCCATTTACTCCATAAAAAGCCTTCCCACATAGTTAAACCCTTAGTGAACCCCCTTTAAGCCTACTAACCTTTTTTATTGATTAACCTTCATCATTAACCCATTAACCTATTATTGTTGAAATCCTTTTACTTAATTTACTGTTTTTTTATCGAGATTAAATTTAATACTGTTACCTCACTATGTTCACCATTTTTTGTTACTAAATCATGAAGTATGATTTCTATACTGTATTGACTTGATTTGTTCTTAAAAAAACTCAGATTATTATTGTAATTCTCAGCAAGCTAAAGTTGTCATGAACTCATGTAAAATAGTTCTAGATATTTGTTTGTGGTTCAGTAATTAAGTTTTTGATAGTGGGGTAATATATTGAAATTATCTCGATTCTAACCCTTATCTCTTCAGCTTGTATCCATACCTGTAACCTAAACCCCATTACAACCATGCAAAGACCTTTTGATTAGTGTATCATATCATTTACAAGTGGTGGAGACTTGATTTTCATGCAAACCTATGGTAATAACTTTTCATGTTAGACAATCGAATGCATAATCTTGAACCTTAAACACTTTGAGTGATTTGAGTGAATCTTTAGTGAGGATGTCATCTCTTGCATATTTAGGACTAAATTTAATTGCTTGAAGGAAGGAGATTACCTATAATTTTGTTATCAAAGTATTCGATTTAGATTGTTTGAGGTTTTTAAAGCCCCTATAGTTGAATTCTCCCTGTATGATTTTCCATGGAATAATTTGTAACATTATCAGTAATGCTTATGTGATTGTAAGGAATGAGTTCTAGCAGTAAATGAGAATTTTTCTTGAGGACAAGCAAATGCTTAAGTGTGGGGTATTTGATAAACACCAAATTATATATATTTATACCCCAAATACTTAGCATACTTATGGATGTTTATTACTAGATTTGTGGATTTTGGTGCTCTTAATCTGGTTATTTCATGTTTTGAACTTAGGAGAGCACCAAGAGTCAAAAGGAGCCAAAAAATGACCAAAAAAAAGGGGACAAAATGGACCAAATCGAGAAGATGACACTGCTTAAGCCTTTCCACACGGGCATCTCACACGCCCGTGGTCTTGGGGGGTGTTGACCAAGGTTTTCACGATTCACACAGTCTGGCCATTGAACCTACACGGCCGTGTGTAATTTAACGGATCGAACACGGCTGACAATCACGTCACATGGTCGTGGCACACGGGCGTGTCCCTTTTTTAAAGAGTTGTATTTTACACGGAAAAGGATACTGAGGGAGGAAAAAAGTTAATCCAAAGCATATATAAACACCCTAAGTGTGACCTAATAAGGGGGCCTCTTCCAGAACTTTTCTGGAATACAGAACCACACGCCAGGAATTACTTGAAGGAAGCTAGATGATCCATCTCAAAAGCCGGAACTACTCCAAGACTGAAGATCTCCCTCAGAATTCCTTCACGGGTTTTAGAGTTTTCTTCATGTTTTGTTATTTTTATACTTTTGAGAGGCACTCTTATTTTATTATGAACTAAACCCCTTAGATACCTAAAGGGGATAAAACCTATGATGGATCTTGTTATTATTATCTGAACTGTATGATAAATACTTGATTTGTTCTTAATTATGTGTTCTTAATGCTTGAGTTAATATTCCGGGTATTAATTCATGATTTGATGTGCTTATGCAGAGGAGGAATAGACCTTGTCTAAGAGTAGATTTGGCATAATTAAGCGGATTTGATCGAACGCCTATAAATAGGGTTACGAGATTTTGCTAGATTAGGGTGAAACCTAATGTGAGAGTCCATAGATTGATTTATAGGGGTTTTAATTAAGAAAGAAATTTCGATTAATTCAACTGAGGGTTAGATGTTATTAGTCTCGAAAGGGATAATAACATAGGTTAGGGAATCTCACGAATCAAGTCAAGTGAATAAACCGTCTGGTTCAGAGTTAGATAATAAGTGAAATCTAGGTGGATTCCTCCTTGGGTGTCGTCTTTATCAATTTCTTTTCTTCAAGTCTTTTTTTTTTCAAATCTTCTCTTTGCTTTAATTAAATTAGTTAATTAGTTTAGATAATTAGTTTAATAAACAAACTCTTTTATTCTTAGGCTAGATAATAAAAAGATAGTTATTACTAGTACTTTTGGTTCCCTTGGGTACGATATCCCGATCTTGCCATTACTGTACTATTGTTCGATAGGTGCGCTTGCCTTTTCGTCATGATAATAGTTAGTCTAGGTTTGATCTTCATTATAAATATTTATTACTTGTTACAAATCACACAATCATTCACCAACCAATTCAAGGTATATAAATCAATCTAATGATCTAACACATTAACTCATACTTTCAAGTATCATCTTTACATTAAAATTATATACTTACCAAAACTTAATTGCATCTAATAAATTAAACCAAACACATTCATATACTAATTAAAATAAACCTTATGCATAAGTATGCATTAAATTTACTATCACTACCTATTCCAATGGCTAGTTACAACCAAAACATTTACATACCCTCATTTATTATCATTAGCCTATATATGCCATTACACTAAGGTAAGATTCCTATTTATACCAAAACAAGCTAGAGGATAGCGTGATGATTCTCCGACCGGTCTCCAACCTTTACGAGCTTCTGAGTACTATAAAACAGAGGAAAATAAAACAGAGTAAGCATTTAATGCTTAGTAAGTTCATATAACAGAAATTCAACTTACCATGTATTTACAATTAAGATTATCATACAAAACATGCATCCAATCATTTTGGCCAATTGCCTAATCACATAAACTCATCAAAACAGTTAGCCATGCAATTCACATGAATTTCAAGATAACAGAGATGAGCTCATCAAACATAGATTTACAAGTATTTCAGGAATTTCTAAGATATAATCAATTTAGTTCTTATATTTTTCTCACATCAGAAATTTTGTCCTTTAAATTATTGAAATGTTGATGGATACCCAGGTAGTGTACTCGAGGTATACAAATAAATGATCCGTCAACTCATGTTTAGGGGTACCCATAAGGGCATATAATCAAGAAACACACTCTCGAACCATATATCAAGATGCTCACGTGAGCCATGTAACAAGAAGTTTATCTGAGCTAAATTGGGAAACTCATAAGAGTTTAAAACAGGAAGCTTATTGAGCTTAACAGGTAACTCTGAAGAGTTATTAACAGGAAGTTCAAGCAAGTCATATCAAGAAGCTTATAAGAACTTATATCAGGACACTCACGAAGAGCAGCATCTGTGTCCACAATATATGCAGGATCACAACCAATCATGTAACAGACGCTCACAAAGAGCTGCGGTAGTACGCAACACATGCATGATTACTATTGATCAAGATGCTCACAAGAACCATTTAATAGGAATGCTTAATAAGGCTTTTAACAGGATGCTCATCTGAGCTATAATGTCTGTAACATATGCAGGGCTATAATCAATACGGGAAAATTTTGTATCCATCGCATTTCATTATTCAAACGGAACTTATCATTTATTGAGCAATATCAGGCATGTAATTAATTTCATTCATTAAACATTTATGCAATTCACACAAATACAACATTCAATTCAAACATATTAATACACATAATTAAGTTACACGAACTTACCTCGTTACTTGTTCGTACACAAAAATCTATTAATCTAGCACTTTTTCTTTTCCTCGATCTAACTTCGTATTTGAGTTTTCCAAATCTAATCAAGCCAAGAAAGTTTGCTTGAACATTTTTCTCTTTCCTAGGGTTTCCATGTTTTAATTTGGCGAAGATGAAAAAAATAAGATGATATTTTCCATTTAATTTAATTATCATCTTTTAATTTTTCCACTTTCCAATTTAGTCCTTTTCTTTTTCTAAATTTCCATAGATGATTCACCACAAATATCTACTAACTTTTCTTAATGGTCTAATTACCATATAAGGACCTCATGTTTTGAGTTCCATAGCTATTTGATACTTATAGCTACTAGAACTCAACTTTTGCATTTTATACAATTTGGTCCTTTCCACAATTAAACATGAAATCAATAAAATTTTCTTAATAAAATTTTTATACGTAATTTCTATCATAATGCAATTCATGTAATAATATTAAAATAAATTTTCTTTCTTACTTAGATTTGTGGTCCCGAAACTACTGTTCTGATTTCACTGAAAATGGGTTGTTACAACTCTCCACTTTAAAGAATTTTCGTCCTCGAAACTCTTACCAGTAAAGAGGTTCAAATATTGCTTTCTCATTGTATTCTCTGGTTCCCAGGTAGCCTCTTCTATACCATGTCGTTGCCAGAGAACTTTTACTAAAGCTACCTTTTTATTTCATAACTCTTTTGTTTCACGTGCTAGGATTTTGATCGGTTCTTCACTGTAAGTCATATCATGCTGAATCTCAACTATTTTCGGGGAAATTACATGTGAAGGATCTAATCAATACCGTCATAACATGAACACATGAAAAATGTTATGAATTGTGTCAAGTTCAGGTGATAATGCCAATCGTTACGCAACAGGTCTAATTCTTTCTATAATCTCATACCGTCCGATGAATCATGGACTCAATTTTCCTTTATGGCCAAAGCAAAAAACTTTTTTCCAAGGTGATACTTTCAAGAATACCTTGTCACTGATCTAAAATTTTATCTCTTTTCGTTTAAGATCGGCATAAGACTTTTGACGATCAGAGGTTGCTTTCAAACTATCCCGAATTACTTTGACCTTTTTTTCAGTCTCACGGACTAAATCAACCCCGTGTATCTTTTTCTTACTAAGTTCTGTCTAGTACAATAGAGTTCTACATTTACGACCATACAGAGCCTTATATGGGGCCATTTTAATGCTGGAATGATAACTATTATTGTATGCAAATTCAACCAAAGGCAAATACTTTTCCCAATTACCTTCGAATTCTAACACACAGCACCGAAGCATATCTTCTAAAATCTGTATCATACGTTCTAATTGACCATCAGTTTGAGGATGAAATGCAGTACTGAATGTAACTGCATACCAAGAGCTTCTTGCAATTTGCTCTAGAATCGAGATGTAAATCGGGGATCTCTGTCTAAAATAATGGAAACTGGCACTCCATGTAGTCTGAAAATCTCAAAAACATATAATTCAGCCAATCTATCCAGGAAGAAATTCATACGTACCGGAATAAAATGTGCAGACTTCATTAAACGATCGACTATTACTCAAATGGCATCTTTCTTTTTCAGGGATAAGGGTAATCCCGATACAAAATCCATAGTAACTCTTTCCCATTTCCACTCTAGTATAGTAATTGGCTGTAATAATCCTGAAGGCATCTGATGTTCAGCTTTTACTTGCTGACAATCAAATATTTAGATACAAATTCAGAAATATCTCATTTCATTCCCGGCCACCAATACATCTTTTTTAAATCATTGTACATTTTGTTACTACCAGGATGAAAAGACATTGTATCATTGTGAGCTTCATACAAAATCCTCTGTACAAGTTCTAAATTCTTCAGTACAAATATTCTGCCTCTGAACAATAAGCAGTCATCTAAGCCAATCTGCAATTCTAAATCAAAATTTGACTCACATTGTACCCATTTAGCTTGTAATTTATCATCACTCTTCTGAGCTTCACAAATCTGTTGCAAGAATATTGGTTTAGCTTTTAACTCAGCTACAATCGAACTATCATTAGACACATAACCGAACTTTTATTGCTCGCAAAGCTAACAAAGATTTTCTGCTTAGAGCATCAGCAACCACATTGGCATTTCCAGGATAGTAATCAATAACCAAATCATATCTTTTAATAACTCAAGCCATCTATGCTGTCTTAGATTCAAGTCTTTTTGCGACATCAAATACTTCAAACTTTTATGATCGGTGAATATGTGACACTTTTCACCCAACGAGTAATGTCGTCAGATTTTGAATGCAAACACAATATTTGATAATTCAAGATCATGCATCGGGTAGTTCTTTTCATGTGGTTTTAGCTGTCTAGAAGCAAAAGTTATTACTTTAACTTCTTGCATCAAAACACAGCCTAAACCATTTAATGACACATCACAATAAATTACAAATTCTTTACCTAACTTAGGCTGAACTAGCACGGGTGCTTCAGTCAACAAGGTTTTTATTCTATCAAAGCTTTGCTAACATTTATCAAACCATTCGAATTTCACATCTTCTTGCAATATACGAGTCATTGGAGATGCTATCATCGAGAAACCTTGTACAAATCTCTGATAGTAACTGGCTAATCCTAGAAAATTTCTGACACATTTTTTGATAGTTTCCAGTTAACAATAGCTGAAATTTTATTTTGATCCACCCTAATACCTTCTGGAAACATTATATGCCCAAGGAAAATGACTTCCTAAAGCTAAAATTTTCACTTATTAAATTTGGCATACAGTTGTTTCTCATGCAAAGTTTGTAGCACAATACTCAAATGACCAGCATGCTCATTTTCATCTCAAGAATATACCAAAATATCATCAATAAACACCACCACAAACCTATCTAGATAAGGTCTGAAAATTCAATTCATTAAATCCATGAATACTGCAGGTGCATTAGTCAAGACAAACGACATCACAAGAAACTCATAGGGCCCGTACCTAGTTCTAAGAGTTGTCTTCAGTACATCTGAATCTTTTACTCGCAACTGATAGTATCCAGAACGGAGATCTATTTTAGATAACACAATGGCATCTTTCAACTAATCAAATAGGTCATTGATTCGAGATAATAGATACTTGTTCTTTATTGTGACCTTGTTGAGCTATTTGTAATCAATACATAACCTCAGAGATTTATCTTTCTTCTTATTTACAAACAAAATCAGTGCACCCTAAGTTGAAAAATTTGGCCGAGCAAATCCTCTATTAGTAAGCTCTTGAAATTATGCTTTCAACTCTTTCAATTCAGTAGAAGCCATTCTATAGGGTACTATAGATATCGATGTTGTTCCCGGAGCAAGATCTATAGAAATCTACCTCTTTAACCGGTGGTAAACTAGGTAATTCCTTTGGAAACATATCAAGAAACTCACAAACAATCGGTACTGATTTAATCTTCGATTCTGATACTTTAGTATCCAACACATATGCAAGATAAGCATAATTCCCTTTTCTAACATATTTCTATGCTGATATAGCTGAAATTACTTTAGATAACCCATCCAACTTATCAGATTCAACATGGAGTGATTCACTATTCAGACACTTTAACACAATGTCTTTTTATTTACAATTTACCACTGAATCATGCTGAGTTAGCCAATCCATTCCCAAAATCACATCAAATCATCAAAAGATAGTTGCATCAAATCAGCCGAGAAACAATAACCCTTTACCATCAACGGAATATTTATACAAACTTTATCCATTTTAACATACTGGCCCAGGGGGTTTGAAACTTTAACCACAAATTCAGTGAACTCTACAGGTAAATTTTTAATAGACACTAAATTTATGCATATATATGAATATGTTAAACAAGGATCAATCAAAGAAGCAATATCAATATCAAGAAGAGAAAATGTACCACTAATGACGTCTGGTGCAGAGGCATTCTCTCTTGCACGTATAGCATATGTCCTTACCGGTGCTCTTGCTTCAGATTTAACTGTTGAATCTTTTGTAGCACCTCGGCTACCACTGGCATTGTCGGGGTGACGAGATGGTCTACCTCTCAAGGTGGGGTTACTTGGCTTCGAAGTCTGATCAATATCTTTTTCAATCCTTTCCGGACAATCTTTGAGAAAATGGCCAAGAGAACCACATCTATAACAGGCTCCATTTCTCATACGACATTCCCCAAAATGAAATTTATTACAATGTTTACACCTCAGTTTTGGGTTACCAACACTTCCAACACTTGTTATAGATGGAGATGAAGATCTTATGTTAAAGCGTTGAGAGCCTCATTCTTTTTCAGAATATCCCACAGATACGGTAAAATGATCATGGTATTTCTTTGATTTCTTTGAAACAGATGATTGTGATTTGCTCATAAATCTTTTACCAGAAATCTGAGCTTCTCTCTCTGCTTATTTCTTTTCTTTACTTAATTCCTCGGCTTTGTGTACTCGATTGGCCAGTACTATAAATTCCCTTAATTCAAGAATTTCAATCAATAGCTTAATATCCTCATTTAGTCCTTCTTCAAAACGTTTACACATAACAACTTTAGTCGGAACACATTCCTTGGCATACTTGCTCAATTAATAAATTCTCATTCATACTCAGATACTATCATATTTCCCTGTTTGAGCTCTAAAAATTCCTTCTTTTTCTAATCTAGAAATCTTTGACTAATATACTTCTTTCTGAATTCTATTTGGAAAAACTCCAATGTAATATTTTCCCTTGGCACAACAGAAATCAAAGTATTCCACCACTAATAAGTTGAATCTTTTAATAGTGATACAACACATTTTAGACTTTCAGCTAGTGTACATGATAATTCATCCAAAACCCTGATTGTATTCTCTAACCAAAATTCAGCCTTTTTCAGATCATCTTCGGCAATAGCCCTAAATTCTTCAGCTCTATATTTACGAATTTTATCTACTAGAGGCTTACCAGTTCTAATAGGTTCAGCACCCTGTGGCATGTCAGGAACCGGTTAAGGAGTAGAAGGGGGAGCTTGTTGTACAATAAGATTTGTTCTCAAAAATTCTGTGAACCACTCATTCATCATTTAAAAGAAGGTTTCTTTTACCTCCTCAACCTGGCCCTCAGATACGGGCGTCCTACTACTAGTAGATGCAACTCTTTATACAGAATCTTGAGCAGTGCTCTCAACTTCCTCAGATTCGACTCTAGCTTGGTTGGATGACATTACTATATGAAAAACATTTAAAATAGTCAGAAGATATCACATTATCACAAATTATATAATGGCATATACAGCTAAATTCATACTTGCTACATTAGTCTGAGAATCAGTTAAACCGTAGCTCTGATACCAATAAATGTAACGCCCTTAACCCGTATCTGTCACTGAAATAGGGTTACGAAGCATTACAGGAGTTTACAATTCAATTACAATTAATTTATGTCATTTACTATTCATTTGCGAAAATCAACCATAATATCCCTTATATGGTCTTCGAGACCCAAAATACATATTAGAATCAAGTCAAGACTAAATCGGAATCACATAAAATTCTTTGCGAAATCTCAAAATTTTTCTTACGTGTAGGGGACACACATCCGTGTGGCTAGACCGTGTGGCTCACACGGCCAATGGCACAGCTATGTTTCAAGCTATGTGGGCATTTGATGTGAGGTACATGGTCGTGTCCAAGACCATGTTCAAATTAGGGTAGCTACTCACTTGGGTCACACGACCAACCACATGTGTAACACCCTTTACCCGTGTTCGATGCCAGAACAGGGTACGAGGCGTTACCGGACATAATCTCACACAATCATACAAAATTGAGACATGAATTTGCATCCAAATTTAAAACTTTTCATTAACATACATAACGTCCCTTATAAGGGTCCTTGAAGCCCAAAACATACATTGGGTGTGGTTCGGGACTAGACTGAGAACTTTTTTGAACTTTTACAACATTTAGAAAATTTTCTTATTTTGGGGAGTTACACGCCCATATGGGTAGGCTATGTGGTCACTCACGCCCGTGTGGCTTGGGAGACGCTCGTGTCCTCAACCTATGTAACTCTCAGTTTATGACATCATCAGCAAAATAAGAGCACACAGCTAAGTCACACGTATGTGTGCTAAGGTCGTGTCCTTCACATAGTTGAGATACACGGCCGTGTCTCTACCCTTGTGTTTACTACTGGGCATTCTGTTTTACCTAATTAGGGTGCAGGGGACACACGGCAGGATCACATGCCTATGGGGCTGACCGTCTATCGCACACGGCCTAGACACATGCCCGTGTGTCTACCCGTGTGGACAATTACAGGGCTATTTTCCAAGCCAATTGCCACCCTTATTTGCACAAACACATACATGACTTCAAGGGCACTTAACATGGCATAATTGAGCACTTAAAATATACACAAACAAGACATGATCATGATCATTCCATCTTTACTAATACATGCATAAAACTTCATACTTTGTCAAGCCAAAGTTATAAATTTGCATGCACTAAGAGTTGAAGTTTACTTTCATTTCACATACTCATGTCTTAGTTATTATCATGCCACTCACTCACAATTCCATCATCAAACATCCATAGTCGCATCCACAATTCATCCATGCCACACAATTTTAACCACATCATGCATGACATTGGCACATGCATGTATATATGAATAGGCTTACAACCAAATAATCAATATGAACTATATCTCATGGCCATATTAAAAATGAATCACCAAATCAATATAAGCTTGTAACAGTCCGGTTTTGACCCTAGTTAAAATAGTGGTTTCGGGACAACAAATCTTAGTTAGAAAAATATTTTAATATTATTTTTCCTACCTATTATAAGTGAATTGACATATGTGAAAGTATCATGCGAAAATTTAACTGTCTGTGTGCCTAATTTGCAAAAAAAAGGACCTGATCCCGTAAAATGTAAAAGCTATGTGCTAGATGTTAAAAGTGCTTATTTGACTTGGCTTTATAATTGAGAGGTCCTTATGTGGTTATTATGCCATTCACATGGTTAATGGACATATATGACCTTGATATGCATGGTTTATTAATGTTATGATACAAGGGCAAATTGGTAAACTAATTATAAATGAATTATAATTAAAATAAAGACATGAAATAAACCATTTGAATAAGGTATGTTTGTTAGGGTTCGGCACTTGTAATCCTTGATTAAGGTATGTGTTTTGATCGGTTTTTGATAATTTCTACATTTTTGTAATTGTTGTTTCGAATACCATCAAACCCATGCGTCAATTTCTGATTTTGATGATGATTTTGAAATGTGCCATTGATAAAGCTATGAGCTTTGTGATTTTAGTTGGTGAATTATGAAAGCTTGATGTTGGGTTTACATGTTTTGCCTTTGAATTTTTGATGAAATTGAGTATTACGGGCTAAATTGTAAAAATGTTATTTTTAGGGACTAAAATGTGAAATAAATGAAATGTATGGACTTGTATGAGAGCGAGGAGAATTCATCCAAGCATGAGTATAAGCAAATTATGTGTATTTTGTGATTTTGTGATTTAGGGACTAAAGTGTCAAAATGTGAAAATGTGAGGACTATTTTGTAAAATGCCCTAAATATGTGTATATGGATTGTTTTGAATTATTTGGTGAATAAAAGGGTTAATTTTGAATACATATAGATCAAGAAAAGAGGAATTCGAATTTAGACCAAGGGAAGTTGAAGATTATAGAATAAACGATCGAGGCGACGATTTTAAGTACGAGGAAAGTTCATACTTAAAACATGATGTTAAATATATTTTGATGTTTTGATTGTATGTACATTGTATATATGTTTGGTTTGGATGAATACAACAATAAATCAATAGTATTTGGCACTAAGTGTGCTATTTAAACTAGCTTCGGCTATATGAGGCACTAAATGTGCGATACTGACTTAACTTCGGCTAATTGAGACGGCACTAAGTGTGCGGAATCATTTTAGCTTCGGCTAACTGTTGCAGCACTAAGTGTGCAGATGTTCAAAGCATGAATAATTTACGGAAAGTCTTAAAAAATTTAAATGAAAGGTGAGAATGAAAGTGAATAAGTACGGGAAGATTCAGGTATGTACGATACCTATGTGGTAGATGATACTATGTATGTGAAGCTCATTGATTTGGTATGAACATATGGACTGTTTTGGTATAGATTTGATAGTTGATTTGAGAATTTGTAAGTACTTATGTATTGATGATTTGGTACTAGCTTACCAAGCTTTTGAAAGCTTACTTTGTGTGAGTTTGCATTGCTTTATAGATATCGAAGCTATTGCAAGTTTGAGGATCGTCGAGGATTGTCACTATACTATCGAATCTCATTTTGGTACTTTTGAAAATTTATGTTTTTAAAGTATGGCATGTATAGGCTAGTGGTTATGGAATTATGTTTTGTGATTTATATACTTAGCCATGTGATTTGGCTAGTTGGTGTTTAAACTCATAGTTGATAATGGCTTATGGTATGTGATGTTAATATGTAATTGTGGTAAGTTTTAGTTGGTAAGTTTTGGTAAGTTTAGCTTGAGATTGAATGATGTATGAAAGGAAATGTTTTGGTATGGTCCTATTTTATGTTGGCATGATTGGTAAGGTTTATAAATAGGAAAATGGTTGATATTGTTATGATATAAATGATTAATGTTTTGGCATAAAATTGGCTGAAATGGTGGTGCATATTTGCTTGTTTCTTGCTTGTAGGTTGACCCAAATTTGGGGTGGCAAATTGGCTACTCAAATGGCTAATTTTTGTCCACACAAGTAGAGACACAAGCCTATGTCTCAGCCGTGTGCGACACACGACTATGTTGCACAGTCGTGTGTCCCTTGGGGTGCCCTACAATTGTAAGTCAGGCCCGAACACGGCCAAAGCACACGGGCTTGTGGCTAGCCGTGTGGCCCAAGTTAGACTCGACCATGGCCAAGGCATACAAGTATGTCTTGTAGCCATGTGGGCAAGTCAGTAGCTATGCCCTGATTTGCCACGGCTTAGACACACGGGCGTGTCTAAGGTCGTGTGAAGCACAAGGCTTGTTCACACGGGCGTGTGACCTTTTAAAAGTTGAAAATTTTTATAAGTTCTGAAACTTTCATATGTTATCGAATTGATCTTGAAAGCATGTTTTAAACTTCGTACGATCGTTTTAAGTTCACGTTGAAAACTAATGATCTATGTTTATTGAAATGGAAGGATATTTGATATTAGATGGTTCTGATCTGTGTTATGAGTCCGGTAATGCCTCTTATCCTATTTCGGTGATGGTTACGGGTTAGGGGTATTACATTTAATTGGTATCAGAGCTATGGTTTAGTCGGTTCTAGGACTACCATAGCGTTTGTGAGTCTAGCTATACATGCCATATTTTTGAACTGCGATAGTGTGATGAATCCTAACATTGAAAAGTGCTTTTATATAGTAAATGGATCCCGAAAGAGCCATAACAGGCGATGTTGAAAGCAATACGCCTGCTCTTGGGCAAGGGACGGTGCCATCTTATTCTCGACTGCCTACGAGTAGCTGTGATGGTGAGGCTAAACAAACCTTCTATCAGATGATGAATGATTGGTTGACCTAATATAATAGAACCAATCTAGCTATACAACAACCTCCACCCCAATTAATCTTTCTCAAGCTCCTGTGATGTCACTAGTGAATCCAATTCAGTTAAATATACCACCAGTTGATAAGATTAGAAAAGATGGTGTTGAAGAGTTCTAAGCTACAATGAGCGATGATGCTGAAAAAGCCAAGTCCTGGTTAGAGAATACAATAAGAGTGTTTAATGAATTGTCTTTGAGTCTAGAAGAATGCATAAAATGTGCCGTTTCCCTTCTGAGAGACACAGCGTATCATTGGTGGAAGACTTTGACATCTATGGTTCCGAGTGAACGGGTTACTTGGGATTTCTTCCAAGTTGAATTCCGAAAGAAATATATCAGTCAGAGATTCATCGATCAGAAACATAAAGAGTTTCTTGAGCTTAAACAAGGTCGTATGTTTATCATAGAATATGAGGGACTTTGTAAGGTTGAGTCAGTATGCTTGAGAATGTGTATCTTCAGAAGAAATAATGTGCAAAAGATTTGAAGATGGTTTGAATGAGGATATTTGTTTGTTAGTTGGGATTCTGGAAATCAAATAATTTATTGTACTAGTGGAACGAGCATGTAAAGCTAAAGATCCTGGAAAAGAGAAAAGAAAAGCTAATTTTGAAGCTAGAGAGGTACAAAAGAGATCATCGGGCAAATCATTTCAATCTGGGTCAAAGAAGTTTAGAGATGATAGCAGTCGTTCAAAGACTAGTGTGGGATATTCGAACAGAGATTGTGTTAGATCGCAATCGAATTTCAAATCTTCAGCTACGTTTGTTGCCAGTGTTGATAACACAAAGAATGAAAAGCCTGAGTGTGATCAATGTGGAAGACGACATTTCAGAGAATGTTGGGGAAAAAGTAATAATTGAGCTTGTTATAGTTGTGGTTCAAGAAATCATTTTATAAAAGATTGCCCAGATTTAGTTGAAAAAAGATGATGTTCAGAATTTGAGGCAAAATGGTATTGCTTCTAATGGTAGACCTCTCAGAAATTCGGGAAATATAAGTGGTAGTCAAAGAGGAACAAAGGACAACAGCTGTTAGATCTGAGGCTCGTGCACCTACCAGAGCTTTTGCTATCCGAGCTCGTGAGGAAGCTTCATTGCCAGATGTAATTACAGGTACATTTACTCTCTATGATACTTATGTGATTGCTTTGATAGATCCTGGATCGACACATTCGTATATATGCATAAACACTTTGCCTGTAGAGTCTACTAAATTTGTAATTAGAGTTTCGAACCCCCTAGGCAGACGTGTTCTGGTTGATAAAGTATGCAAGATTGTCCGTTAATGTTTCGAGACATTTATTTTTCTACTAATCTGATGTTGTTACCTTTTGATGAATTTGATGTAATTTTGGGTATGGATTGGTTAACTTTGCATGATGCTGTGGTGAACTACAAATGAAAAACTATTGATTTGAGATGCAAGAATGATGAAATAGTTAGAACTGAATCTAGTGATTTAAATGGATTTCCTGCTGTAATATCTTCGATGAAAGCTTTAAGTATTGTGAGAAAGGGTTGTGAAGCTTATTTTGCATATGTGATTGCTTCGAGAGTGTCAAAAAAGAAACTTGAATCAGTGCCTGTTGTGTATGAGTTCCCTAATGTATTTCCTGAAGAATTTACGGGATTACCTCCGGTTAGAGAGGTAGAATTTGGTATTGAATTGGTACCTAGTACTACTCTGATTTCAATAGCTCCGTACAGAATGGCTCCAACCGAGTTAAAAGAATTAAAGTCTCAGTTGTAAGAGTTGACCGATAGAGGATTTGCCAAACTGAGTTTCTCACCTTGGGGTGCTCCGGTTCTATTTTTGAAAAAGAAAGATGGTACAATGAGAATGTGTATCGACTATCGTCATTTGAATAAAGTGACTATCAAGAATAAATATCCTCTACCCCAAATTGATGATTTTTTTGATCAGTTGAAAAGTGCTGATGTGTTTTCGAAAATAGATTTGAGATCTGGTTATTATCAGTTACAAGTAAAAGATTCAGATATTTTGAAAACTACTTTCAGAACGAGGTACTATCACTAGGAATTCTTAGTTATGCGTTTCGGATTGACCAACGCACATGCTATTTTTACTGCTTTGATGAATAGAATTTTTAGACCATATTTAGATCAATTTGTTGTTGTATTTATTGATGACATATTGTGTAACACCCCGAACCCGAGACCATCGCCGGTGTCGGACACGAGGGGTTAACAAACCAAGTTCACTTATTTTGCCCACCAATTTGACATTTCCAGTCAGGCTGGAAAACTGCGTCACCGTCGCCTTAAAAATCATATCTCGAGATTCAAAACTCAGAAACTGGTTTTGTAAATTTTCCCTGAATTTAGACTCATGTATCCATCCATGGATTTATTTCTAGAATTTTTGGTTGGCCCAATTGGTACAGTTTATTAGTTAAAGTCACCCATGTTACAGGGATCGACTGCTCTGACCTTCGCGCGTTACAACTTGAATATCTCACTGTACAGAACTTTAATACTGGTTCCGTTTGTTTCTAATGAAACTAGACTCAAAATGGAATCTGTACATATAAGGCATGACTCCTAATTCTTTCTGGATAATTTATAGAAAATTTTTAAAGTTGCGACAGGGGACCCAGAAACCGTTCTGGCCCTGTCTCACAATAGCTTTAATATCTCTTAACATGTAACTCCTATGACCATTTCGTTTCTTCCATATGAAAATAGACTCACCAAGGTTCATTTACATAGCTTATTCACTATTTAATACCATTCCTAAAAATTTTGGTGATTTTTCACATTCACGTCACTGCAGCTGGCAGCATCTGTTTTAAGGTAGGTCTTACCTATTTGGTAGTCTCCATGAACCAACTAGTCTTGCCATACATAGGTTCATATATGATCATTTTAACCATGCCAATGGCTGATCATGTGACCAACATTCCCATTTCCAATCCATGGTCACATCATGACACCAAATATATACATATACAAACCGCAAATAGTCTAAGTCGATACTTCACTTTTACGAGCCATTTTCGCATGGCCGTACACAAATACATCACAACATATTTAACCAACAAGGGTAGTCCTATACATGCCATTTCAAAGTTCAACCAAAATTTATACCAAAATAGAGACGTTGATAGTGTGGATGACTTGACTTTATTGATCCCGAATCCGATTGCTATCGAGCGAAATCTATAAAACAGAGAGCCAAAGCAACGGGTAAGCATTTTATGCTTAGTAAGTCTCAAGGAATATAATCAACTCTAATTACAGCAATACATTCACATAGCCAAATGCATCATTTCATTAATACACATTCTTACTTCACACTTCATCATTATATACTTTCACAAAGTATCAATCAATTCAATAACTGAAATTCATTAGTCGATTGAGCTAATGTTGCTCAAACATGTCGACTTTCCAATGCACATATAAACGTACCTTATTCTTTGGGCTTCTCGAGTGTACTAATTGAATTTATTACAGCAACCAACACTCACCTCCAGCCCAAGATTCTTCGGAATATAACCGGATATAACCACGTGCACAAATGCCTTCGGGTCTTAGCCCGGATAGAATGTCTCGCACGAATGCCTTGGTCTTAGCCGGATGTAGCCACTAGCACAATTGCCTTGGTCTTAACCGGATATAATTTCCAGCATAATTGTCTTCGGGCTTAGCCGGATATCATTCAATTTCTCATGCACACATACATCAATAATCATTGGACATACATATTTCATTCTCGTTACTAAGGCTCAAACACAATTATAATCACTAGCATAATCGCCTTCGGGACTTAGCCCGGGCATTATTTGAATACTCATACACACAAATCAATAATCAATACATCCATATTTCATTCCACATAATTCAAGTAAGGTCACTTCTTGAGGACTTACCTCGGATGTTGTCGAACGGCTTTTACGGCTATTCGATCACTTTTTCCTTCCCCTTGTCCAATTGTGGCCCTCTTAGCTCTTGAGCTAATTCAAACAAATTCAATTTATTAAAACCTCATTGTGCTAGCTTATGGCCGAATATGACAAGGAGTTTAAATGGTCATATGGCCACTCTTTAGCTTGAATACACAATGGTCATGCACATTTTATACTACATCAAGCAATTCAATACAATTTATTCGAGCATCAAGGAAAAGCTAAGGCCTTCAATAGGCTACCCAAGGCCGAATATTCATGTACATGTTGAGGCCAATTATGCACTTAATACCTCACAAAACAGCATGCATTTTACTAGTTAATGCTTTGCATATTGTAGCTCAAAACTTATAATATAGCATCAAGCACTCATATGTGTGCTAGGCCGAATGTGCTTGCAATTTCACAATCATTCTTCAACATCTTCTTCTTTAAACAACCATATTCATCACTTAGTTCATAACCAAAACATCATGTGCAAACATATATATACATATATGAGCATGGTCAATTTCAAGGTGTCCATAGCCATCCAAAACACAAATTTTAACTAACATGCAAGAAGCATGAACCATGCTCATGAATGCATCATGGCGAATATGACAATCATGCCCTTTTCAACTTCAATCATGATTAAACAAAAGAAAACTCAAAATCTTACTCAAAACTAGACAATCCATCATTGCATGCATCATCATCAAGCTTCACACTTAGCATGCAATGGCTTTATCACCATAACAACTTTGGCCAAATACCATTTCCATGGCATAACAAAGATTTGAGCCATGGCTAACATGCACATCAAGTTAGCAATCAAAACATGCATGAAACTCCTAACACAACCTCATACATACCTTAATCTTGATGCAAACTTAGCCAAATCTCCTTCTAGATCTCTTCCAAACCAAGCATGAAGCAAAAATCCTCCTTCTTCCTTAGTTTTGGCTCAAAGAAAGGATGAACAAAATTTTTCTTTCTTTCTCTACAACTCACGGCAATGGGGGAATACCACACTCACACACATTTTTTTTCATTCTTTTCTTACCCATACACCTTTGTTTATTATTTCTCCCTAATGCACCAACAAAACATGTTTCATGACATGTTTTGCCCATCCTCTTGCCATGGCCGGCCACTTCATGTTGGGGGAAATTTGACATGCAAATCCCTTATTTTTGCATGCATGAGCAACTAGTCATCACACATTTCCCCATCATACTTTCAAAGTTCACTACTAGGTCCTTTCTAGTGAAATTCGCATTTATAACACTAAATCGAAACATCAAAAATGTCACACACAAATTAACACATATCATAGGCATCAAAATAAATTTTAAATTATTTTTATGCCTCAGTTTTGTGGTCCCGAAACCACATCCCGACTAGGGTCAATTTTGGGCTGTCACATATTGATTTATTCATGTGATGAATCTGAACATGCCGAGCATTTGAGATTAGTGCTACAGATTCTGTGAGATAAGCAGTTGTAGTAAATGTGAATTCTGGTTAAGAAAAGTGAGTTTTCTGGGCCATATTGTATCAGAATCTAGTATCCGGGTTGATCCGAGCAAAATTTCAGCTATTTTAGATTGGAAACCTCGGAGGAATGTTTCTGAAGTCTGTAGTTTTCTAGGACTACCTGGTTATTATAGAAGATTCGTGAAAGGTTTTTCGATGATTGTAACTCCGTTAACAAAATTGCTGCAGAAAGATGTGAAGTTTGAGTGGTCCGAAAAGTGTCAAAACAGCTTTGATCAATTGAAGACTTTGTTGACTAAAACTCCGGTATTGGTACAACCCGAATCGGGTAAAGAATTTGTTATCTACAGTGATGCTTCATCGATTGGTCTAGGATGTGTTTTGATGCAAGAAGGAAAAGTCATTGCTTATACTTCGAGATAGTTGTAGTCGCACGAAAAGAACTAACCCATGTACAATCTTGAGTTTGCTGCGATTGTGTTTGCTCTAAAGATTTGGCGCCATTACTTTTTCGGTGAGAAGTGTCACGTATACTCTAATCATAAGAGTTTGAAATATTTGATGACTCAAAAAGATCTGGATCTACGACAAAGAAGATGGTTATAACTACTAAAAGACTACGAACTTGTGATTGATTATCATCCAGGAAAAGCAAATGTTGTTGCTGATACATTAAGTCAAAAATTGTTGTTTGCTTTTCGTGCGATGAATACTCGTTTGATTTTATCAGATGATTGTTCAGTTTTAGCTGAATTAAAAGCAAGACCTTTGTTCTTACAGCAGATTATCGAAGCTCAGAAGCTTGATAATGAGATTTTAGCTAAATGAGCTCAATGCGATGTAGAGTCTGATTCGGAATTCATAGTTGACAAAGATGATTGCTTGAGATTTCAAGATTGAATTTGTGTTCCGAAAAAATACAGAATTAATTCAAATGATTCTGAGTGAAGCTCACAGTAGTCGTTTATCTGTGCATCTGAGTAGTACGAAAATGTATAATGGTCTGAAACAGCATTATTAGTGGTTTAGAATGAAAAGAGATCTCTGTATTTGTTTCTAAATGTTTGATTTGTCAGCAAGTTAAAGTAGAACATTAGGTGCCATCAGGATTGTTACAACCGATTATGGTTCCAGAGTGGAAATGGGATCGAATGACATGGACTTTGTTTCAGGTTTGCCCTTATCTCCGAGAAAGAAAGATGCAATTTGGGTTGTAGAAAAGAAAGATGCAATTTGGGTTGTAGTTGATCGTTTAACAAAATCAGCTCATTTTATTCCAGTTCAATCCGATTACTCGCTTGATAAATTAGCTAAGTTATATATTTCTGATATTGCAAGATTGCATGGTGTGCCATTGTCATAGTGTTAGACAGAGATCCGAGATTCACATCACGATTCTAGAAGAAATTGCATGATGCTCTGTGTACTAAATTGCACTTCAGTACTGTTTTTCATCCACAAACAGACGGTCAATCCGAGCAGATTATTCAGATACTCGAGGATATGTTGAGATGTTGCATTCTTGAGTTTAAAGGTACGTGGGAACAATATCTACCTTTGATTGAATTCGCTTATAATAATAGTTTTCAGTCCAACATTAAAATGGCACCCTATGAAGCTTTATATGGTCGCAAATATCGTATACCTTTGTATTGACTAAGCTTAGCAAAAATAAGATTCACGGGGTAGATTTGATAAAAGAAACTGAACAGAAAGTGAAAGTGATCCGAGATAGTTTGAAAGTAGCTTTCGATCGTCATAAATCATATGCAAATTTGAAAAGAAAAGACATTAAGTTTGAGATCAACGATAAAGTGTTTTTGAAAATGTCTCCGTGGAAGAAAGTGCTTCGGTTCAGTAGAAAAGGCAAACTGAGTCTGAGGTTCATCGGGCCATATGAGATTATCGAGTGTATTGGGCCGGTAGCATATAGATTGTTGTTGCCACCAGATTTAGAAAAGATTCATAATGTGTTTTATGTATCGATGCTTTGACGACACAGATCCGATCCTTCGCATGTGATTCCTCCTTCTGAAATAGAGTTTCAGTCTGATATGACTTACGAAGAAAAGCCAATCCGTATTTTAGCTCGCGAGGTTAAAGAGCTGTGAAATAAGAAAATTCCGTTAGTTAAAGTGATGTGGCAGCGACAAGGTATTGAAGAGGCCACGTGGGAGCCAGAAGATACTATGAGACAGTTAAATCTGAATCTATTCAATGGTAAAATCCCTAAGGGGGGAGAATTGTAACAGTCCAGTTTTGACCCTAGTCGGAATAGTAGTTTCGAGACCACAAATTTGAGTTAGAAAAATATTTTAATATTATTTTCCGTGCCTATTATAAGTGATTGACATGTGTGAAAGTCTCGTGTGAAAATTTAATTGTTTGTGTGCTTAATTTGCAAAACAAAAGGACCTAATCGCGTAAAATGTAAAAGTTGTGTGCTAGATGTTAAAAGTGCTTATTTAACTTGCCTTTATAATTAAAAGGTCCTTATGTGGTTATTATGCCATTTACATGGTTAATGAACATATATGACCTTGATATGCATGGTTTATTAATGTTAGATACAAGGGCAAATTGGTAAACTAATTATAAATGAATTATAATTAAAATAAAGACATGAAATAAACCATTTCATGCTCATCTTTGACCCAAAATACAAGAAAAGAAAAGAGAGAAGTTTGTTAGGGTTCGACACTTGTAATCCTTAATTAAGATATGTGTTTTGATCAGTTTTTTATAATTTTTATATTTTTGTAATCGTTGTTTCAAATACTATCAAACCCATGCCTCAATTTCTGATTTTGATGATGATTTTGAAATGTGTCATTGATAAAGCTATGAGCTTTGTGATATTAGTTGGTGAATTATGACAACTTGATGCTGGGTTTACATGTTTTGTCTTTGAATTTTTGATAAAATTGAGTATTATGGGCCAAATTGTAAAAATGTTATTTTGAGGGACTAAAATGTAAAATAAATAAAATGTATGGACTTGTATGAGAGCTAGGAGAATTCAGCCAAGCATGAGTATAAGCAAATTATGTGTATTTTGTGATTTTGTGATTTAGAGACTAAAGTGTCGAAATGTGAAAATGTGAGGGCTATTTTGTAAAATGCCCTAACTATGTGTATATGGATTGTTTTTAATTATTTGGCGAATAAAAGGGTTAATTTTGAATACATATAGATCAAGAAAAGAGGAATTCGGATTTAGACTGAGGGAAGTTTAAGATTATAGAATAAACGATCGAGTCGACGATTTTGAGTACAAGGTAAGTTCGTACTTATAACATGATGTTAAGTATATTTTGATGTTTTGATTATATATACATTGTATATATGTTTGGTTTGGATGAATACGACAATAAATCAATAGTATTTGGCACTAAGTGTGCGATTTAAACTAGCTTCAGCTATATGAGGCACTAAGTTTGTGATACCGACTTAGCTTTGGCTAATTGAGATGGCATTAAGTGTATGAAATCGTTCTAGCTTCGGCTAACTGTTGCTGCACTAAGTGCGCGGATGTTCAAAGCACGAATAATTTGCGGAAAGTCTTAAAATATTTAAACAAAAGTGAGAATGAAAATGAATAAGTACGGAAAGATTCGGGTATGTACGATACCTATGTGGTAGAAGATACTATGTATTTGAAGCCCATTGATTTGGTATGAACATATAGATTGTGTTGGTATAATTTGATAGATGATTTGAGAATTTGTAAGTACTTATGTATTGATGATTTTGGTACGAGCTTAGTAAGCTTTTGAAACCTTACTTTGTGTGTGTTTGCATTGTTTTATAGATATCAAAGCTACAGCAATCTCGAGGATTGTCAAGGATCATCACCACACTATCGAATCTCATTTTGGTACTGTAACGCACAAATTTTTGGGAATTTTAAAAATGTTGGAAAAATTTAAAAATTCTGTGTTCTGTTTGTTTGTCGTAGGATTAAGTACGTTAGTGGGCCTCTAGAAGGCCCAAGCTTAAGGTAAAACCCGGTAGTTTTAAAATTAATTTTAATTCCATAAGAAAAAGGGGTTCTGGTTAATTGGGCTTTTAGGTATTAATTGTGTAAAATAAATCATAAGGAAGCATGTGGTAAAGTGGCTAAGTGACGCCACTGGGAATGCTATAAGTGGCGTGTGGATGATTGGGAGGACCTGTGTTCAAGTCACAATGACAAAGAAATAAGGGATTAATTTTTATGAATGGAAAAGGTAAGTAGTGGAACTGAAGTGAAAGACTGTTAGGAAGAGTTGGAGTTGCTCAGGAGATTGAGTAAGGAGGGGATAAGGGAGAGAATTTAGGAGCTAATTAGGGAGAGCTGTGTTGGCGGAATAATGGACTCTTGAGGAGCAAGAGTTGGCCGGCCAAGGGGAGCTTTAGGGAGGCAAAATTCGGCTAGGGTTAAGGTCAGTATAAATTCGGCATTAAGGGGAAGTTGGGTCGTTTGCTGACCATTTCCCTCCTCATTTTTCTCCCATCTCTTCATCAACCCTTTTTCTTATTCTCCTTTCTCCTTCATAGCCGAACCCTTCTAACCTCTTGTTCATCTCCATCCTTCCCTTCAGACGTTTCAAAACCTTCATAGCCTTTGGCCATAAGAAGCCGAAATCCTGAAAGCTACACTTTCTTCTGTGCCGATTTTTCCTAGCAAAATTCTTTTATTTTGCTTATCATCTTTGGCCAATTCTTTCCTCCTTTAAACCTCAAGTTTTGTTGACAAGACCACGGTAAAACCCTATTAATTCATCTTTTTCTACACAGTTGCAAAAAAGCCGAAAAACCCCACTTTCATAGGGACTTAGCCGAATATTGAAAACACTGAAGGCTTGAATTTGGTGATCGTTTGGGGGTAGAGCGGCATTGGATTTAAGTAGGCATCAATTGGAAACATTGGTCGAAGGAATCGGTGGTAAGTAGTTTCAAAACATAGCCTTTCTTTCGTATTTTAGGAAAGGCCGAAATCCCTAAATGTTAGGGAGGCTGTCGATTTGGACTTGTAGCCCTAAGGGGTTGTAATAACTGTTCTGTTTTGGTAAATGGTGTGATTTAGAGGCTGTTGATCAAGGGCTTGGACAAGTGGAACGATCAGATCTTTGGATTTAAGACATAGTTCGACAACAAGGTAAGACCAAGAAGGTTCTAAGCATGTTTGGCCGAATACGGTAAGGGGCTATTTACTCAGTATTAATTCGATATCTAGAGTAATATGTTAGTGATTTAATTGTAGGCAGTTCGTGCGTAGATCTCGACAACGAACCGTCGCAAAACAGGTGTGTAACTGACACCCTCTCATAGACTAGATCGGCAAAAGCCGAAAAGCTGAAATGCCAAAAAGTTGGTATTTGGGAGTTTACGAGTGTGCGAATGCTCGTAAGATAGTTGGGTTTGTATGTTTGGTATTCTGAAGGTAATAAACTACAGTACGTGCAATTTTGTACATTTTGATAATGTGGGCTTAATGGGCCAAAAATCGGGTTCATGGGCCAACGGACTCAATTTGGTAAATATGCGCGGTAAGTATTCTGATAGTACGTAAATGGATAGGATATGCATGAAAACCCTAAAAGTAGCTAAATCACTACAATACCCTTATGTATGGAAAATTACCACGATACCCCTAGGTGTAAATGACCAATATGCCCCTAGGGTTAATTTTGTCTAAAAAGCATGTTGATTTAAATCTGTATGATGTATGCCATGAATGAATATTTGTTGCATGGGGACATGGGTTATATTTTGGAGGAAGCGTCCTGGTGGCTATGCCACAATTATTCGATCTGGTGGCTCGCCACATATTTGCTTCGGTGCCTCGCCACGATTATTCTGCTCGCAGCCATCTTTGCATAATTCTGTGGCGTGTAGCGGTTGGGTGGGTCGAGTAGTCTCCCCAGATGGTGAAAGGTTGGTAAGGGGGTGTATGTGGTTGGTTATGTGTTGGGTTTTGCATATACATGAAATATCTGATCTGATCTGTTATGGGCTTAATTTTGTATTCTGTTCTCGGCTAAGGCCAATTTATTCTGTTTCTGTGGTTTGAGCTGAGATGGGCTATGGTTGGGTTAATTTTACACACTGAGTTTCCCCAAACTCATCCCCTATTTTCATCCATGCAGATAATCCCGCCATAGTGGGCTTGGAGTCTGCGAGGATTGGAGTGGCCACTGCTCGCAATATGGATTTCTTCCGGTGATTTGGACTTCAATTTTCTTTACTTTGATGATTTGGGTTTTGTTGTGTAATAAGGCCGCTTATAATTATTTTTATTTGAGTTTTGATTTATAACTTATCATGATGACCTTAAATTATATTAACTATCAAAATGGGCTAGATCTAGGGTTCGTTTTCCAAAAACATAAACTGATTTCGAAGTAACACTATTACAAACAAGGCTTCTGCTATGATAACGTTTTAGAAACTTAAATACGTTTTATTCTAAAATAGACATAATTTCAATGGTAACCTAAAAATATACGCGATGCTAGAGTGTGGCAATGGCGGTGTGCATGTCTAGGATTGGATCCGAAAGAGCTTGATACTTAAGCAGTCCGATGGACTCACCTCTTTTTTCCGGTTTCCTACCTGGTGCATAGCTTCCATTCACTTTAACCCTCAATGAATTAATCCTTTGAACATCAAGTACGATTTCCTAGACTTAGAATGAAAAAAATGTTTTAACGTTTTGATGTGGCACGTCGGATCCGGTCATAACGTCTAGGCCGGGTTTGGGGTGTTACAGGTACTTTTGAAAATGTATATTTTTAAAGTATGGCATGTATAGGCTAGTGGTTTTGGAATTATGTTTTGTGATGTATATACTTAGCCATGTGATTTGGCTAGTTGGTGTTTAAACTCATAGTTGATAATGGCTTATGGTATGTGATGTTAATATGCAATTGTGGTACGCTTCAGTTGGTAAGTTTTGTTAAGTTTAGCATGAGATTGAATGATGTATGGAAGGAAATGTTTTGGTATGATCTTATTTTATGTTAGCATGAATTGGTAAGGTTTATAAACAGGAAAATGGTTGATATTTTTATGATATAAATGATTAATGTTTTGGCATAAAATTGGCTAAAATAGTGGTTCATATATGCTTGTTTCTTGCTTGTAGGTTGACCCAAATTTTGGGTGGCAAATTGGCTATTCAAATGGCCTATTTTTGTCAATATAGGCAGAGACATGGGCGTGTGTCTCAGCTGTGTGTAACACACGGCTATGTTGCACGGCCGTGTGTCCCTTATGGTGCCCTACAATTGTAAGCCAGGCCCAAACACGGCCAAAGCACACGGGCGTGTGGCTAGCCATGTGGCCCAAGTTAAACTCGATAACAGCCAAGGCACACGGACGTGTCTTGTAGCCGTGTGGGCAAGTCAGTAGCTATGCCCTGATTTGCCACGGCTTAGACACACGAGCGTGTCTAAGGCCGTGTGAGGCACACGGCCTGTTCACACGGGCGTGTGGCCTTTTAAAAGTTGAAAATTTTTATAAGTTCTGAAACTTTCATATGTTATCGAATTGATCCTGAAAGCATGTTTTAAACTTCGTACGATCGTTTTAAGTTCACGTTGAATACTAATGATCTATGTTTATTGAAATGGAAGGATATTTGATATTTGATGGTTCTGATCTGTGTTATGAGTACGGTAATGCCTCTTAACCTATTCTGGTGACGATTACGAGTTAGGGGTGTTACAAAGCCACCAGACTTGGCCAAATTAATAATGACATAATTAATCAAAAGATGAAGTCCTTATACATGCCATAAGCTTAAAATACTTGTGTTCACTTATACCCAAATGATAGCTTGATAGTGTGATGGCATCTCCGGCGGTCTCCAACCTGAGCTAGCTAAATTAACCTATAAAACATGCGAAAGGAAAGGGAGTAAGCTTCAAAGCTTAGTAAGTTCACATACGAATAATATACAACTATTAACATTCATTTAATGATACTATTATTACAATTTGCATTAAATCCCATGATTATTACTTACTCATTCATAATGATTACTCTTTTATCTTATAAACACTAATTATATGTCTTGGCATTAGACTACCAGCCATAATCTCCCCATTATAGCATATCACATTATTAGCAAGTTATTTCAACTCACTTAACAACATGCATATCATTTACGAGTAATCATAATTTCTCATAAAGCTTTACAATCTTTCACAAATCTATTGAATGACAGCTTAAGTATATACATCGTATTATATCACAATTCAATCAGGCTCATAAGCCTAAGACATGATTATTTTTCAATTCTTATCATATATCCATTCATCATAAATGTAGATCTTTAGTCACAAGGTTACTAATATTTCATAGCATAACTTCCTCGTATGCATTCTTACCACATATTCATCATATTTTATGTCATTCACATGAGTTCGATGTACATACCTGCGCCCACTTGCACATTATAACTTACTTTCATGTCTTGATGCAATCATTACGATTACTCATAGAACTTTTTTTAACTACCCATTGAACACTCGAAATACTATCAGATACATTGAGAGTTTGCACCTAAGTGCCTTATATATAGCCAATGCTACTTCATATCTTAGATCACATGTTGCTCATTTACAAGATACTCACTAGTCTACTCATGTAGCCTGTCGGGTATCCGCAACACATGCCGGACTACCTCGCCATCAATAGAATTATGAGACCAGTAGATGCCAAAACATGTGTCATATATATCATGAACTCAGACCACAACTCAATGAGTTCGGACGTCACATATATCATGAACTCAGACCACAACTCAATGAGTTCAGATTTCATAATTCCTAGTGATATGTCACTTGTATCCTAAACTATTCTTAAGGTTCAAATGGGACTATTCAATGCCACATTTCTGAAAAACTTGCTCGTAACGTCGATTTCAATGCTCATGGCACCAATCACATATTCATGGAATAATCAAAATATAATTTATGATGAAATTTAGGCTATAAACACATGATACAACAACATATCAAATATGTAAGTACTTATCATACATGTAACATTAAAGCATTTAATGTATGGTACAGGTTGCATTATTTGCAAATGAACTTACCTCCACACTGAAAATAGCAAAGAATGACCTAACCGTTAATTTCACGTTTTTCCCCGTTCTAAGCTCGAATCTCATTTTTCTTGATCTATAATATCTAATTTAGCTCACTTATTAGTCACATTATTCATTGTGACCCAAAATCATATTATGGAAAAATTACATTCTTGCCCCTAAACTTTCACATCTTTACACTTTTTCCCCTAGACTCGTAAAATGATTTTCATTCAATTTCTTTGTACTTTAAGCCTAGCCGAAAAAATTTCATAACTACATCAGCCCTCAATTTCCACTCATTAACAATTTTATGACAAATTTTATAACTTTTACAATTTAGTCCTTTTATGCATTTTCATCGAAAACTACTTAGTAAAAGTAGTTTCTCCAACCATAAACATGCATAATCTACCATTAGACATCAAAATGTACAAATTTCTAACATGTATCAAACCCTATACCTTCATCATAACACAAATAAATGGTAGAAATAGGTAGATCTTGTTACAAGGATTTCAAAAATGTAAAAATCATTAAAAGCGGGACTCGAACGGACTTACTATGGAGCTTGGAAAGTTTAGAAAACCCTAGCTATGGTCTTCCCTTGCAAAATTTTGCCATGGCATGAAAAATGAAGAAGATGACATCTTTTTTTTTCATGTTATTTTAGCTTTATTAACCAAATTACCAAAATACCCTTAATGAAAAACAATTTAAAACATTTCCCAAAACTCAACTAATGTTCTAATTACCACATAAGTACCTCCAATTCAAAATTTCATAACAATTAGACACCTCTATCTTCTAGAACTTAAGTTTTGTACTCTTTACAATTTAGTCCTTTTGACTAAATTGAGTGCCCAAACGTCAAAATTTTCGAACGAAATTTTCACAAAATGATTCTATAAAATTATAGACCATAGAAATATAATAAAAATAAAATTTCCTTGTCATATTTTTGGTCCCGAAACCACTGTTCTGACTAGGCCCAAAATTGAGCTGTTACAACACGCCCATGTGCTAGGTAGTACGGATAATTTAATTTTTGAAAATTAGGTGCAGGATTCACACGGCCATGCACACGTCCGTGTGCTAGGCTGTGTAACTCATACGGCTGAGACACATGTTTGTGTCTCTACCCATGTGACCAATCCTGAGTATTTTGTTTCTCAATTTTTAAGATGCAAGGGATACACGACTAAACCACACGCCCATGCCCATGGCCATGTGTCTTTCCGTGTGGATAGAATAAGGTCATTTTCCAAGCCTTATTTCTCACCCTTTTTACCTTGCACCTACATTAACACTTCAATGTATTCACCAACCAAGTCAAGGCATATAAATCAATCTAATGATCAAGTTTTATGCATAACACATTTACTCATGCTTTCAGGTATCATCTTTACATTAAAATTATATACTTATCCAAACTTAATTTCATCTAGTATAATAAACCAAACACATTCATATACTAATTAAAATAAACCTCATGAATAAGTATGCATCAAATTTACTATCACTAGCCATTCCAATGGCTAGTTACAACCAAAACATTTACAAACCCTCATTTATTATCATTAGTCTATACATGTCATTACACCAAGTTAAGATTCCTATTTATACCAAAACAAACTGGAAGATAGTGTGATGACGCTCCGACCAATCTCCAACCTTTACGAGCTTCTGGGTGCTATAAAACAGAGGAAAATAAAACAGAGTAAGCATTTATTACTTAGTAATTTCGTATAACAGGAATTTAACTTACCATGTATTTACATTTAAGATTATCATACAAAACATGCATCCAATCATTTTGGCCAATTGCCTAATCACATAAACTCGAGTAAGCATTTATTGCTTAGTAAGTTCTTATATTTTTCTTAGATCAAAATTTTTTTTGTTGAATTATTGAAATGTCGATGGATACCCAGGTAGTATACTCTAGGTATACAAATAAATGATCCATCGACTCATGTTCCGAGGTACCCATAAGAGCACATAATTAGGAAGCACAATCTCAAGATATATATCAGGATGCTCATGTGAGCCATGTAATAGAAAGCTTATCCGGGATAGATCAGCAAACTCATAAGAGTTTAGAACAGGAAGCTCATTGAGCTTGACAGGCAACTCTGAAGAGTTATTAACAGCGAGCTTCGAATAGCATAACAGGAAGTTCAAGCGAGCCATATCAGGAAGCTCATAAGAGCTTATATCAGAATGCTCATGAAGAGCTGCGTTTGTGTTCGCAATATATGTAGGATCACAATCGATCATGTAACAGGACACTCACAAAGAGCTGTTGTAGAGCGCAACACATGCAGGATTACTACCGATCAGGATGCCCGCAAGAACCATGTAACAGGAATGCTCGAGAAGGCTTTTAACGAGATGCTCATCCGAGCTATAATGTCCACAGCGTATGTAAGACTATAATCAATACGGGAAAATACTGTATCCATCGCATTTTATTATTCAAACAGAACTTATCATTTATCAAGCAATATTGGGCATGTGATTAATTTCATTTATTAAACATTTATGCAATTCACACAAATAAAACATTCAATTCAAACATATTAATACCCATAATTATGTTACACGAGCTTACCTCATTACTTGTTCGTATACAGAAATCTACTAATTCGACACTTTTTCTTTTCCTTGATCTAACTTCGTATTTGAGTTTTCCGGATCTAATCAAGCCAAGAAAGTTTGCTTGAACATTTTTCTCTTTCCTAAGGTTTCCATGTTTTAATTTGGGGAAATGATGAAAATAATATGATATTTTCTATTTAATTTAGTTATCATCTTTTAATTTTTCCACTTTACAATTTAGTCATTTGCTTTTTCTAATTTTCCATGGATGATTCACCAAAAATATCTATTAACTTTTCTTAATGGTCTAATTACTATATAAGGGCCTCAAGTTTTGAATTCCATAGCTATTTGATACTTATAGCTACTAGAACTCAACTTTTACATTTTATGCAATTTGGTCCTTTCCAAAATTAAACATGAAATCGATAAAATTTTCTTAATGAAATTTTCATACACCATTTCTATCATAATGCAATTCATGCAATAATATTAAAATAAATTTTCTTTCTGACTCAAATTTGTGGTCTCAAAACTACTGTTTTGATTTCACTGAAAATGAGTTGTTACATGATTTGATTTGTATGATTAAAACCTGAGGCAAATGTTTTTATAGTTTGGATAAACTTGAATTACCATTTAATAACAAAAAATATTTCTATTTCAATTTCCAACAAATATATATGATTTTCAGAATGAATTTTTTAATACTATTTTAAATATTGAATCAAAATTTTTCAACAGCCACAAGACAAACACAATACCACGATTTAAACGTCAACAAGTGTCATCCACAACTTACTTAGAGAAGAGGTAACACGCTTCGCTTTCCATTAATGGTCAAATTTCCTTGAAATATGCTTAGTCAAATACATTTTTATCAATACTAAACTATATAAATGGCATGAAATCAATCTAACACTCATAATTGAACTTTATTATTTAACTTTCATTTTTTTAGTTAAATAAATTTACCTACCTTTCATAAATTCTCTCCGTCTTTCTTACCTTTTGAAAAGCTTTGTTTGAATAAAAACCAAAATCCTTTGAATAAAAGCCATGGTGGTAGCAATGGTAGCAGCATCCATGGCTTCCGGTTTGAGAATAAAAGCAATGGCAGAGCTTTGTTGTTATTTGACGGTGGTGCTTTGTGCATTCTTGGTTCCATGTTTGGCGAAGCTTACAACGATTGAACACCCCGTCAAACCTAATCGCTCCCTTAGCTTTTTGGTCGTTGGAGATTGGGGCAGAAAAGGATTTTACAATCAATCTGAAGTTGCTTTTCAGGTCTAATTCGAATGAATCCGAAAATTATAAATTACTTTTTATATGTTGTTTTTGGAATTCAAATCCCATGAAAATATTAATTTGATTGAATTGCAGATGGGAAGGATTGGAGAGAAACTAAAAATAGATTTCGTCATCTCAACAGGTGATAATTTCTATGATAATGGTTTAACCAGCGTATATGACCCAGCTTTTAGAGACTCTTTCACAAACATATATACTGCCAAAAGCTTGCAAAAACCATGGTACAGTGGTAAGTCTTTGATGAAATTTAATTCCCTAAATTGTTTCATTTTTAAAGGGTTTTTTAATGCTAAAAAAATTATTTGTAGTTTTGGGAAACCATGATTATAGAGGCAATGTTGAGGCACAACTCAACCCTACTCTACGAAGCGTTGACAAACGATGGATTTGTATGAGATCATTCGTCCTTAAAACAGGTAAATTAATTAGTACAGTAAACTGATTATTGTTCCAACCAGTGCAAAATCGTTTTGGTTAATAAAAATATTGATTTCTTTTTTAATTTTCAGAACTAGTAGATATATTCTTCGTGGATACCACTCCATTTGTGGACAAATACTTTACAGATCCAGAAGACCATACTTACGATTGGAAAGGCGTAGAACCTCGCAAAAATTACCTCTCTAGTCTTATCAAGGTCGTCTTGTATTATTTATTTATCGTATTAGTATTAATTTGTAACGTTGGTATTATATTTTTATAACCTCGTTTTCATTACCATTTTAGGATTTGAAAGCGGAAATGCGAAACTCAACCGCGCTGTGGAAATTTGCTGTTGGCCACCATGCAATTAAAAGTCTTGGCCATCATGGTGACACTGCCCAGCTTATCAAGTTCTTACTTCCAGTACTCAAGGTAATTTTATTTAAATACGAATTTTTATTCATATATAATGTTTAATTTCATATAAAAAATTTCAGGACAACAATGTTGATGTTTACATGAATGGCCATGACCATTGTTTGGAGCATATTACAAGCATGAACGGGTAAAGTTTTCCTACCAAATTATGCGAACACGTTCACAATGATAATTTAAATAACACAGAAACACTGCAATAACCCTGAGACAGACAGGGATTTTGTGATGTCTGTGTTGAGTATGGTTAAAAAGAAAGTATGGTAATGATTGATTGGAGTTTGCAAATGCAGAGCAATGCAATACTTAACGAGTGGAGGAGGGTCAAAAGCATGGAGGGGTGACCTTAAACCCGACGATGACGTTAATCACAGCGCGAAGTTCTTGTACGACGGGCAAGGTTTCATGTCAGTGGAGATGAATGAGAATGAAGCCATGATTTTGTTTTATGATGTTGAAGGCCTGATTTTGCACCAATGGAAGATATCTAAACAGTTGCGTTCTGCAGTATAGCAAGCTTTCCTTAATCTGGATATTTTTTGTTTTTGAGAAAATCTGTTGGAGATATTTATTAGATTTGTCAATTTTATCTCCGGTTATTATATATTTAATTTGTACAGAGATGAAGTGTGAATATATAACTAAATTATTTGCCCACATGAAAAAGTTTTGCCAGGAAAAAAGAAGTAGATTCTTCTAAAAATTATTTTCATGTGATTTACATGGAACCCTTCTTATTTTAATCGACTTCTTTACCTAAATAAAGGACAACTTAAGTTGCCTCCTTTAATAATGAAAAAGGGAAGTAGAACCCAAATCACTGTTAAATGGAATACCAACTTCTAACTCCATAAACTCCATTTGGTTAAAAGCCTTAGAGTTAGTTTAAAATTGTTTCTCTAGCACTTTCAGATAAATATATATATTTAATATAAAAGTGTTGCTAAATAAGATATTCTGTAAAAACACTTTTTCGGTAAAAAAACAGAAATAGAAAATTTTAGTTTTTGCTCAAAAGTACTTTTTTTTCCAAAAACACTTTTGAGGACAAAAGAATACTTTTTTGAGAAGCAAAGCTCAACTAAGCCTTAAAGGTGGAAAAAACCAAATAATTTAAGCAGATCTTTGATGCTTTTTTTACTTTCAAACAAACGATCTTTTCCGCTATTCTCATACCACGAACTGCTTCGAATGTGGGTTCGAACCAATTGAATCAAAACACAGAACTATATAAAATTTTCTTTTATCTTTGGAGTGAAAACAAAAATTCTTTCTTCTTTAATAGATATTGGTTAAATTGTTATTCTGGGAAAATATATTTAATAGTTTAGAATAAATTATTTCTATTTTTCGACAGAGTAACAATCTCTCAAAATTGTGTAAATAGCTCTACTAGTGTCATCTATTCATAGAGAGAGAAGGTAAAACCCTTATTGAATTATAGATGTTTATTTCAAATAGAAAAAAAAACTTCCTAGTCCAAGTAGGAGAGGGAGAAAGGCTAATAGGGTGTGTTTCCTTTCATATGTATTATGATGGAAATTCAGGCCTCTCAATGTATTGGTCCTAATTATATATGTTTTCTGAACTTTTAACCCAGCACGTTATAATTTAATCTAATTCAATACGTATTTTTCTATTTTTAAAATAAAAATTAAATTTTCCAATTAAATAATTTTCTTATCTCAATTTTACCCCCAGTAAAATTATGATGATTTTGTCCCTAGCAAAATTTTTAAGAAAATATATTCAATATTTTATAACCGAACTTGTTCACTATGAGTTAATGGTTTATTTTCATTTTCAGGCTTTAAAACTGCTCAAAAACATAAACTCATCCCTCTCATTATTTCTGAGTAATCCATATATATTTGCAAATGGATCATTTCTCATATTCATTTAATTTTCGTTTTCAAGAAACCCACATTCATTTCTAAAATGATTCCATTTTTTTTTATTTTGGAGAAAAACCATAATCATTTTTCTGAATGTTTCTCATTTCTCTATTTCTATTCACTATGTTCATTTTGATTTAATATGCAATTCATTTCTGGTTTCAACGAGTTAACGGAGGGATCGATTGGATTTATGTAATTAGGGCTTAAATGATTTATAATTAAATTTCAAATTTTTGTTTATTAATTATAAACTCATTTAGTCACGAAGTCATTCCACTATAGTATCGTGACTGAGCTCTCCCTAATGACATACCATTACGAAAACAATTATTCAGTGCTCGTCCAATAACCTTGTCATAAGTGTGTTACTCCCATAGTATATCTTTGATCTCTTTAGGATAATATTCGTTCTCCTAGTATGATCCTATTTTATATCATGATAATCATTACATCTTTCTTAATGAAAAGTCAATAACTAACAAATAGTGATCAAGTCATCCATCACAAAGACAAACGACTCGTGGCCATATTTACTTTTCATAAACCATGTAATGCCTATGAGAGGATAACATTTACCCATGTCTCGGGCTATGAATTCCACTATTGTGAATGACGCTACATATTGAAGAAGTTGTACACCCTACGCACCAACTTTTGGTTCCTTATCTATTCGAACTCACCTTTCTACTTACATAAAGGTGTACGACGCCTACATAGTCTGTCATCCACTCAGGATTTAGGTATGTCACACTATGAAAATTGCAAGAGAATAGATCTATAAACGAATTCAAAATTATTCTACATGGGTCCAGTCAGTCACATTTATGTCTCTATCTTCTAAGAGTCATCCGCTCCGATACTCAAGACAAGTCATCTCCCAATTAGATTTGATAGTTGACATATCATTCTTTCAATCGATTTTCTCATTTTCGATTAGACAAATTACATGTTTAGGTTCTTCTACTAATACAAGTTGTCTTTATGTATTACGATCTAACCACGTAACACCACTTACTATCAATTAAACATTAGACAACCAATGAGTAATATTTGCTTCCATTTTGTTTTGCGTGAAAAAACCATATGAGGACAATATAAAAAGTATTAATGTAATTTATGAATAATTTTATTAACCAATATATTCGAAAAAATTACAAGTGTACTTAGACAAAAATACTACACTTAGGGCACCAAATCCAACAATAAGAACTAATACTAACATGAACAAAAGGACAAGCTCTACATAAGTTGTTCTATGGGTTCCTTTGCTCTAGAGGCTTGTATAGTACCTTTGAAATGAATTTGGTTCATGTCAAATTTTATTTAAAAACCTAATTTTTGTCTTATCTCATCCATTTTCTCATTTGTCTTATTTCTATATCTTGATTGGCATAGGGACAATTGCTTCTAGTATAATGATTTATCGTAATTTAATACATCAAATTAAGCTCTCCAATACACTCGTGGAGCTTATTCTCAAGCAATTTAAGTGTATTTTCTATGCTTTTGTTTATTTTTAGCTTTCACCATTAATAAATGATTTTGGCTGAGTTTTATTCCTTTTGAGACCCAAATTGGCAAAATAGTGCCATGAGGAACCTAACGACGTGATTAAGTTGTGTAGGAAAACAAAAATGGCCCAACCTCAAGGAAAACATAATTTAGAATGGGTCTCACTACACTAATGCCATGGGTTTCGTGACACTGAGGATGCAAAACTTCAAGGCAAAATCAACATGGAGCCTACTATCAAAAGAGTCATGACATTGAGGGAATGATTTCACAACACCAAGCCAAAACTGTGACCTTGAGCCTCCACGGTCGTGATGTCGCAACATCGACCAAAGGATGTCACGACACCAAGAACCTCTAGAGCCTCACTTGTGCTACTATCTAGGGTGTTGTGACACTGAAGCCTAGGTGTTGCGACATTGTTGTCGGACAGGGAGAAAAATTGTTACAAGGTAGTAGTTTTTTGTCCAACATCAACCCAAGTCAAAACAAAAATTTTAGGGGTATTTTTTTTTGTCTAAAATTTAGATTGTATCTGAGCTAGTTAAAAGTACTTTTGGCTAATAACTTTAAAGAAGCCACCTTTTCTTTCATCTTCTAAGCTTAGTAGTTACTTTTGCTTCTTTTTTAGGGTTTAGTTGGTAATTTAGTTTCTTTTTCCTATAGCTCTTGTATTACTTGCACTTTGGTACCCAAACTTTACTTCGTATCTTCATTTTCATCTAAATCCTTTAATATATTTCAGTTTCATTTTCTTTTCAAAGTATAAAAATCTAAACTTTATTTGTATTTTTACCTCCATTGTTGTTGTCATTATCTTCTTCATTATTGGACGAGCACTTATTAAGTAGCTTTCATAATGGTATGTAATTGGGGAGAGCTTAGTCACGATACTATAGTGGAATGACTTCGTAACTAAATAAGTTTATAAACAATAGGCAAAAAGATAGAACTTAATTATAAATTATTTGAGCTCTAATTATGTAACACCCTAAACCCGGCCCAGACGTTACGACCGAATCCGGCGTGTCACATTAAAGCGTTACTAGAAAAGTCTTGTTTTATCTAAAGTCTTTCTTATTGTTTAAAGAATATCTTCATTAAAGATTAAATTGAATGGAAGCTGTGCATCAGGTAGGATGCCAAAAAAGAGGAGGTGAGTCAATTAGACTGCTTAAGTACCCAGCTCTACACGGATTCAATCCTAGACATGCACACAACCATTGCCACACTTTAATTGAGTGATTGTTCAGGGAAAACCAATTCGTTTAAAACCATTTGAAAAAGTTATTAATTTTGAAAACGTTTTCGTTGCGGAAGCCTTTCTTTGTTATCGCGATATTTTGAAATCAAGTAACCTTTTTAAAACGTGCCCTAGAGCTATTCAATTTCAAACAGTTAAAACAATATCATATCTAAGCTAACAAAACATACTAAAAACAAATAAAAATAATTAAAGCGGCCTTATTACAAATTAAAACCCGAAAACATAAAGGAAATAATCTAAAATAAAAGTGAAGGTATAAACACTTATTTTAAACAGTCCACATGGCCACTCGAATCATCGACTTCAAGTCCACCGATCTAAGGCTCAGCTGCAAAGATGGGAAAAAGGGGGTGAGTTTGGAAAACTCAGTATGTAAAGTAAACCCAACTAGAGCCTAAATCAGTTCAAGCTCTACTGGGCCTAAGCCCTATTCAGAAATCAGAGTTAACTGGGTCTTAGCCTATATCAATATTAATTTGGGCCATAGCCCCTTACAGTATCAGAGTATACTGGGCGTAGCCCATATCAGTGTCAATCTGGGCCATAACCCTATTACAAGTCGAGATATGTTGGGCCTTGCCCATATTAACACAGTTGGGCCCATTTCAATACAGTTGGCCCATAACAAAACAGTCTCATATGATTAATGCATGATAACCCCATCCAACCCTGCACTTGCCTCCGTCCATCCCTACACTTCCTGTGGGGAATAAATCACCCATGCCATCCCTACACTTACAAGTGTTAGCATCGGTTATGCACTAACTATAATCCGCAGCAAAGTTGCTTATATCAGAATATGTGGCACAGCCACCAGAACGAGTTCTTCCTCCATAACAAAACCCAACCCCATGCAGTATGACATGTATGCAGAATATATATAATTAACAAGGCATGCTTCAGAAAGACAGTCAGATTATAGCGTAAGAACAGTTATTTACCCTCGAGGGGCGTAATCGTAAACTTACCCCTTTAAGGGTATTATGGTAATTCTACCTTACAGAGGTTTTTCAATAATTTTATCAGTCTTTTTAGGGTTTCATGCTCATTACAGTTATTAATGTGTCTTCAGAATACTTACCGGACGTTTTTACCGAAATGGTCCCGTTAGCCCATTACCCAATTTTGGCCTACCGAAGCCCAAATTCACCGAGGTGCACGAAATTACGTACTTTGCAATCTTACCTTTGAAGTTACCAAAATTATCAATACAAACAATCCCACGAGCGTTCGCACGCTCGCAAGTTCTCGAAATGTCGGCTTTTCGGCATTTTGGGTTTTCGGCTTTTGCCGATCTAGTCTACTAGTGGGTGTCGTTTACACACCTGATTTGCAACAACTGCTACCGAAATCTCCCAGGATATCCTACAATCAGTCACTAGACATATCAGATCCAAAATACAATGGCAACCATCATAAACTTACTTACCATAATCAACCATCAATACATATGGCCCTTAAGATCCTACCTTTGCCAAAACTAGTGACTAGATCTCGATCTAGTCGTTCCACTTGTCCAAGCTTTCGATCAGCAGCCTCTAGATCACACTAACACCAAAACAAATCAATTGTTAGAACCCTTAGAGCCTTAAGCTCCAATCGACAGCCTCCCTATGCCTTTAGGGATTTTGGCTTTTCTAAAACCCAAAATAAAGAATAGATCTGAGTACCTACCACAGGTTCTTTCAACCAAAACGATTCCACTTCAATTTCTACTCAGATATGATGCAGATCCAGCCCTTAAACACTAGCAGAAATCGAATCTTAGAGATCTAAAGATCCGGTTATATGTCCCTAAAAACTATGGTGTTTTCAACTTTTAGAACTGTGAAGAGGAAGATGATTTAGTATGGTGATTTTGCAGTGGTATTCTCGACAGGGGTTGAGGTTTAGAGGATGTGAAAATAGGCCAAAAGAGATGAAGAAAATACGAGAATTTTGGCCAGGAGAAATCGACACAAGAAACAACTTTCGGGATTTCGGCTTTTATGGAAATTGGCTATAGAGGTTTAGAAAAGAATGAGAATGAAAGAGGAGATGAGTAGAATGGTAGGAATGTTTCGGCTAGAGAAGAAAAGAAGGAGAAAAAGAAAATATAAGAAGAGAGGAGAAGAGAAGGAAGAATTCGGCACTCAGGAGATCTAACTTTTCATTTTTTGGCTTTTTGAGATACTGAGAAGAGAATAGAATGAAAGGGAAGGCTCTAGGTGGCAACCCTAATTCAGCAAAACAAAAAGAAAATAAAGCTTGCCCTAATGGCCATTCAGACCCACGGCCCAACCTTCCTAAAGCCCTAACCGAATTTCCACTTAAGCTCTATCACATGCCCAGCACATGCACACACAAAAAAAATAAAAGTAACAATACGTTTACCTTGTGACTTGAACTCTGGCTCCCCCTAAACATCCACACGTCACTCCCCAAACACCTACGTGGCGCCACATGCCACTTTACCACAGATCTTTTTGTGTCCTATTTACCACCTCAACTTTAAAAGCCCATATCGCCAGAACCCTCTCTCCCAAAATTAAATTTCAGGAATTGCCTCAATTAAATTTACTCTTAGGCCTTTTTTCCCACACCATAAACCCTTCGTAATTTATTTAATTACTAAACTAAACATACGAAATAATAATAATAACATCCGAATTATTCGGGCTGTTTTCCACCTAAACCCAGACTCAGGGCCCAATACTTCTGGGACCAAAAATCGGGGCGTTACAAATTATATGTAACACCCTGAATTTGGGGCCTAGAAGAGTTGGGTTTTGAGTCTGGGATTCGGATAGAAGAAAACCTGAATAATTAATAAGTTTTAAATATTATCGTTTAAGGAAAAATTTTGAATTAAATTACTACTAGAAAATTTTTTCTTGTATTTATTATTACGGATATTTTAAATTTTTATAAAATTTTAATTAGTATTATGAGATAAAATTATTATTATTAGAAAAATATTATTGTATGTATGTTTGAAAAATTTTATGAAAATTATTGTTATTTACGAAGATTAGTGATATTTGAAATTTTATTATTAGATATATTTATAAAATTATTATTATTAGATAGGAAAGAAAAAATACAAATATATTTATAAAAGTATTGTTGTTTTAGGGTTTAAACTCTAGGAAAAAAATTGTTTTAATTTTTGCCTCATAGAGGGAATCTGGGCATAAGGCTTATAAAATAAATTGGGCAAGACTGGGCATGAAGAAGTGTACCTGGCCCAGTGGTTAGCATGCTAGGTAGTGGGAAGGAGAGCTGGGGTTCGACTCCCAGCATGTGCAAAAGTGTTTTATTTTTCTAAATATCAGGGAACGACGCAGGGAAGCCTTATATATAGTTGGGGTTAAAAGGTAACACAAAAGGAAGCTCGGTCCAGTGGTAGAGGCGTTGGGAGTGTGGTATAGTGCCTAGGTTCGAGGGTTGGCGCACACAAAGGCTTGTTTTTATTTTAGAACCCAGATCGCACTAAAGTAAGGTTCAAGAATAGTTGCGACCGAGTTATGCTACAAGGAGCGCTTGTGGCGCAATGGCAGCAGCGTGCTGGGCATGGGAGAGGGCGCAGGTTCGAGTCCTTGCGCGGACGAATTCTGTTTTATTTTTAAAGCAGGCCAGAACTGAAGCAGGTAAGGTTTATAATTAATTGTAACCATATATTAGTAAGGGAGAAAACATGGTACAGTGGCCAGCAGCTTGGGCGCAAGGCAGACGGAGGTCTGGGGTTCAAGCTTCATCTCGTGCACACAAGGTTGGGATTTTTGCTGCATGCGGGGGGAAGGAGTTGGGGTCTGATTGGGACTCTTGGCAGCATGCCTGAGGCGGTGCAAACGGTGGGCTGATCGGTCAAGAGTTTGAATGGAATTCAAACATTGAATGTGGCCAAAAATCAAGGAGCAATTCAGGGAATTGAAATTTAGGAAGAATTCCTATGCCGAAATACACTCACTCGGCCATAGCTAATAAGTGTCGTATATTTGGCCTTTAGGATTCAGTTTTTTCTTTTTCTTTTCTTTTCTTTTCTTTTCTCATCATCTACTTTCTCTTCTTCTTTTCCTCCATAGCCGAATCCTTCGACTATTTTACTCATCTCCACTTTCTAATTATTTGTTCCTAAGCTTTATACACAAAATCCGAAATCCCGAAAGCCTATATTTCTTCTGTGCCTATTTCTCCTAGCCAAATCCTCTGATTCTTCTCCATCTTGTGGCTGATTCTTTCTTCTTCTAAACCCTAAAGTTTTGTTGACAAAGCCACTACAAAACTCTCATATCTCATTTTCTTCACTGTTTCAAAAAGCCGAAAACCCCATAGTTTAGGGGTATAGTCGAATCTTTAGACCAGGAAAGGACCGACTTCTGCTAGGGTTTGAAGGTTAGATCTACATCAAAATTGAATAAGAACTAAAGTGGAATCGTTGGCTGAAGGAAACGGTGGTAAGTTTTTGAAACTATTTCTTTATTTCGGCAGTTAAGAAAAGCCGAAACCCTTATAGGTGGCTAGCATTTTGGACTAAGGGTTTTGTGCCTCTTTCTGTTTGGTTGTGTAAGCGTTAGCGTGAGCAAGGGGACGTACAACAAAGGGCTTGAAGACTAATTCGGTTGGCTCTTCAGAACTAACCCATATTTCGGCAAAACGTAAAGAACTCTGGGATCTAAGGCTGTGTTGGCCGAATATGGTAAGGGGTTAAAAATGTAGTTTGTTTTCGATATTTAGATTGACGTGGTAGTAATCCAATTGTAGGCAGTTCGTGTGTGTGGATCTCCCCAGCGTACCATTCTAAATCAGGTGTGTATCGAACACCCTCTCATAGTTCAATTCGGCAAAAGCCGAAATGCCAAAATTCTGGCATTTCATGGGCTTGTGAGTGTGCGAGTGCTCACAAGATGTTTCGAAATCATTAGATTTGAAATTGCAAAGTGGTAAGTTAGTCGTGTGTGAAATTTCGTGCACTTCAGTAATTGGGCCTCGAGAGGCTAAAACTGGGCCCAATGGGCTTACGGGCCCATACAGGAAAAAAAATAAAAAAAGGAAATAAGTATGTTCTGTTAGACTGTAGAATCGAAACTGCTTAAACCGGTAAACTGGTCATAAAACTTGAATTAAATGGGCTTAAATTGCTAGTGGACATTGTAGGGCCCATTAAGGGTTTTAGGGTCCAATGGCTAAAATTGTGAAATTGAGATAAATAAATTATTACGATGACAAATGGGCTAGTAAGGACCGTAACATTCATGAGAACCCTTAAAACTGATAAAACTATTGAAATACCTTTATAGGTGGAAAATTTACAGATTTACCCCTAGGAGTAAAATTACTGATATACCCCTAGGGTTAAGGTTGACCTGAATGCATGTTTGATCGTTACTATTTCTCGCATGCCATGTTATTATCATCGATGCATGGGACCTGGGTTATTGATGGAGGAAGTATCGAAAGTGGCTTGTCCACGTCTTGGAGGCTTTGCCTAAACCATCGATATCTCGAGCAAAGAATGCTACAACCGTGGAGTGTAGGGTTGGGTAGGTTGAGCTATTCCTACATGGAGTGTAGGGCTGGTACGGTGGAGTGTAGCGGTTGGTTATAGGTGGGTTGGGCTTGCATACACGAATATGTCTGTTACGTTTCGGAATGGGCCTATGGGCCATCTTGTTATCTGAAAATGGGCTAAGGCCCGCCATCAGATTCTAAAAGGGCTTGACCCAAGACCATTGTTATCTGAATAGGGCTTAGGCCCAATGGGCTTGAGCCGACTTGGTCTTTGGATGGGTTTTCCATACACACCGAGTTTTCAAACTCACCCCTTCTCTTCCATCCTTACAGGTGAGCCCTAGTTGGTGGACTTGGAGCTGAGCGGGATTCAGAGTGGCCACGAAGATTAAATTTCTGGTTTTTAAATAAATTTCAATTAGCTTCCTTTTAAATTTCGCATTTATTTTTTATTATTCTATTTTGGTTAAAGTTGTAATAAGGCCGCTCTATTATTTTTATTTTGGGTTTTTAAATTACTTAAATCGTTTTCAACTTGAGATTCACATCACTTAAATTGATTCCTTAAAATTGGCTAGCTCTAGGGCGCGTTTTATAAAAGTTACTTATTTTCAAAATATCAAGATAACCGAGCAAAGCTTCCGCAACGTAAATGTTTTCAAAGGAAATAAATATTTTAAATAGACTTAAACTTAATATGTTGTTCATGGACAAGTAATAAGCTTAAAGTGTGGCAATGGATGTGTGCATGTCTAGGATTGGATCATGGAAGAAATAGACACTTAAGCAGTCTAATTGACTCACCTCCTCTTTTCTTGAATCCTACCTGGTGCGTAGTATCCATTCACTTTAAGCCATAACAAAGAAGGTTTGATTTTTCGATACTTAACTGTTTTTAATATAACATGTTTCTGCCACTACAAAGCTTTACAAGTTTAAACGGTAAAAGCTTCTAAACATCAAGAAGGGTTTTCAATGAAAACATGGTTTTCGAAAAACACTTCAATGTGACATACCAGACTTGGCCATAACGGCTGGGCTGGGTTTGGGGTGTTACATTATATATGTTAAATCAGTCCCTCTGCTAGCTCGTTGAAACTAGAAATGAATTGGATAGAGAACTAAATGAACAAAAATGAATGGAAATAATGAAATTAGAGAAATGAGTCGCATTCACAAATGAATGCATTTTCTCACTAAGTATAGAAATTACTTGAGAAATAATTTAAGGTTTTAAATCATTATTTAATTAATTATAATTAAATAATTAAATTTCAAAAATGAAATTAAATCAATCAGTCATTATGAATTTGTCGAATATGAAAATTAAATATATTTCCTCATAAATTCCTTTACGGTAAATTATTTGGACCTTAATAGAATTAGAAGGGTTGAGAAAATTATTTAATTTGAAAATTAATTTTCTTAATTTGATTAATTAAATTAATTAAATAAACAATATTTATTTTGGAAAACAAAAAATGAATATTGAGTTGAATTAAATTATAAAGTGCTAGGTCAAAGCTCAAGAAGCACATATAATTAGACTCAATACAGGAAAGACCTAAACCCCCTCATTTTACATGAGAGGGGCGGCAACCCTAGTGTTATTATCTAGAGTGTGTTTCCCACCCCTACTCTACTTAGAGTAAGGATGTGTTTTCTATTAAATAAATATTATTTGTGTAATTCTTATTCAACCTTGACTCTCCTATCTTTCCTTATAAAGAGATGGCATTGGTAGAGGTATTTATACAAGTTCTCATATATTGTTATTCTACCAAAAAGTAGTGAGAATTTATTTTCTTCGAATAAATTCCAGTTTTTGGGAATTACAATTTCTACCAATTTCTATAAAGAGAATTATTTTCCTACTGAAAGTAATAAAATTGTTTCTTGTTTTGTATTTGATTCATGCTGCTTGAGCTCACACTCGGGGCAATTTAGGGTATGATGATAGCAAAGAAGGTTGTTCAGTTGAAAGCTGAGAACAATTCAAATTTGTATTGCACAAAGACAAGTACTTTTCAGTAAAAAAATTTTGTTATAAATATCATAAATCAGCTCGGTTTAGAAATTTTTTAAACTTCTACTGTTACAATAAAAAATTTTCTTAAACTTAATTTTTCCAACACAACCTTATCCCACAATTCGACTTTGTTCCTTCCAATGATGATGATGGTGATTTAAGTTATGCTATCAATAGACAAATTCATGCTACTGTTACACATGCCAGAGAAAGATTTCATGTATTGTGGACTAATAGGAAATCCAAACAATTTGAAAGGATCATTGTTGAACTTTCAACAATTTTCATGCCCACAGAAGTTTTTCTCAGATTCGTTACTTATGTTGAAGCCTCTATCCAACCTAGAAATAATGTGCCAAGGTTTATCGGTCTTCCTTGTAATGCCCCCATGCCCAAAACCGTCACCGGAGTCAAGCTTGAGGTGTTACTAAACTTATCTTACCTTTTAAACAACTCTAAACCACTTATTTTAATTTTCGGAATAAACTGTTTTTCTGCATCATGGTTGCTTAAAAATTCATTTCTCGAGTTTCAAAACTCAAAATTAAGATCTGTAAATTTTTCCTGAAACTAGACTCATATATATATCTACTAATTTTTTTCTAGAATTTTTAACTTAGCCAATTAGTACAGTTTATTAGTTAAAGTTACCACTATTTCAGAATTTGACTGCACTGACCTCTACTTACTACGAACCAATTTTCTCCTTGTACAAAATTCATATGACTATACCGTTTGTTTCATTAAAACTAGATTCAATAAGGATTCTAACCATATAAAGTAAACCACCTAATTAGTTTTTTAAAATTTATGGTGAATTTCCAAAGTTGAAACAGGGGATCCAGAAATCGCTCTGGCCCTATTTCACTAAAACTCAGATTTCTTATAAAATACAAAACCTTTACCTATTTTTCTTATTCCAAATGAAATAAGAAAATATATTATTCACCATCAAAACATGTCTCTACAATATTTTAGTGATTGTTCAAAGTCACATTATTTCTGATACTTGAATCCGTTCTTAAGTTACTTTCACATTTTTCATAGTTTTCATGTGATAGTCACTACTATATCATACATACTATTAAACATGTATATCATCAGCCATTCTATTAGCTAATCACTAGGAAGTATTTACACATCATTCATTGATCATATCATATCAAATGAAACCAAGTTCCTATACATGCCATACACAAAACGAAACGTCTAACTATACCAATGTGATTTCTTCGATAGTGTGATCGGGTCTCCGACGCTTCCTTCGATCCCGAGTGGCTTGATAAAACTATAAGAAAAGAAAATAAAGAGAGTAAGCACTAGGCTTAGTAAGCTTACAAGTAAATAAATTACAACATTCAACATAATGAATAATTATACATAATGTCACCTAGCCTCATAAACTTTCTTTACTTCTCATTTTCTACCTTTTCTTTACTCACTTACCTTCTTTCTTACGACCTTTCACTATTCATAAATATAATCTACCTTCCCTTTTGCTGATAATTCACTGTAATTTAACGTGTACAATGACCCGTTGAACCACTCGGAATACTAAGGATACTAGGTCGTCCTCGCTCTATCAATATCTCGCTAATGCCATGTCTTCGACATGGACTTACATGAATTATTCCTGTCTCCAATGCCATATATATGTCTAAGATGGGCTTACATGGCTCATTCCTGTCTCCAAAGCCATATATCGATATGGACTTACATGGCTCATTTCATCTCGTCCTTTCCTCAACCCCAATATCCTAACATTCCTAAGGTTCAAACGGGCTTCCTAATGCTTTTTTCTCATCACTTTGCCTTTAATTCGACTTTAAATATTCTCAAAAAATAAGTATATAAATGCTTTAAATTGACAATAATAATGTAAAATAAAAGAATATTGCATTTATTTACTGTAAACTTACCTCGATACAAAATGTGACTAAACTTTACAATTTAGTCCTTTACTTTTTCTTTTCCCCGATTTACTCTCGAATTTCGCTCTTCTTGATCTATAATAGCAAATTTAACTTATTTAATATTCACATTTATCAAAACAGTTCTTGACCCAAACTTTGGCAAAATTACATTTTTGCCCCTAAACTTTTGCATATTTACACTTTTGCCCCAAGGCTCGTAATTTAAACTTCATCTTATTTTCTTATGTTTTATGACATGTTGATCATTTTTCCCTTCTATGAAAACATCAAATTCACACTCTAACATGTACTTATGACTATTAAGTATTTTTACCGATTAAGTCCTTTTTCTCGTTTTCACTTAAAACCGAGTAGCACAAGTTGTCTAACATAATTTCAAAACCTTGTATTATATTATAAAACATCAAAATAAACACTTTTTACCTATGGGTATTTTTCCAAATATGAACCCTAACTTAAATTATTGCTAGCATAAGCTTTATCGAGCTACCGGGACTCCGAAAACGTAAAGAACATTAAAAACGGGGCTTGGAATCACTTACTATGGAGCTTGAAAGCTTGAAACAAACCATAGCTATGGATAACCCTTTAAATTTCGTGCTAATGAAGAACATGATGAATTTTGTGTTATTTTTCCCTTTTTATTTCATTTAATATCCAAATGACCAAAATGCCCTTCCTTATTAAACTTTCAAAAATTCCATCCATGTCCTATTTTGTCCATGAACTTAGAAATTGGTTAAATTTTTATTTAAACCCTTCTAATTAATATTCCAAAGCAATTTCATACTAAAATATTCTAGAATGCAAGTTTTGCAAATTATTCGATTTAGTCCCTAATCTCAACTTAAGCACTTTATGCATAGAATTTCATCACGAAATTTTCACACAATCATGCAATCATATCATGAACCTCAAAATATTAATAAAATAAATTTTTCTACCTCGTATTTGTGGTTTCACAACCACTGTTCCGTTTAGGCCCTATTTCGGGATGTTACATTTCTCCCCCATTTAGGGATTTTCGTCCCCGAGAATCTTACCTGTGAAGAGATTTGGGTACTGTTTTCGCATAGCCTCTTCGGGTTCCCATGTAGCCTCGTCTACCCCATGTCTATTCCATAGTACTTTCACAACTGCAATACTTTTGTTCCTTAATTGCTTTACCTCTCGAGCTAGAATCTTTCTGGGTTCTTCACCGTAAGTCATGTTTGGTGAATCTCAACCTCATCGAGAAATCACATGTGATGATCTGAATGATAATGACGTAGCATAGACACATGAAATACATTATGAATCTTCTCTAACTCAATCGGCAAAGCTAACCGATATGCTAATGGTCCGACTCTCTCAATCACTTCAAACGGTCCAATAAAACGTGAACTTAGTTTGCCTTTCTTGCCAAATCGAGAACTTTCGCCACAGGATACTTTCAAAAAACTTTGTCACCAACTTGATACTCAATCTCTTTCTCTTCAAATCAGATACGACTTTTTTTCTCTCAAGTCGCTTTCAAGCAATCTCGATGATTTTACTTTCTCTTGCTTCCTTAACTAGATCAACCCCATAAATCTGATTTTCCTTAAGCTCATCCAATACAAAGGTGTGCGACATTTACGTCCATACAAAGCTTCAAAAGGTGCCATCTTCAAACTCGACTGATAAATATTATTGTAGGCAAACTCTACTAATGGTAAATATTTTTCCCAAGCGCCTTGAAATTCCAAAGACACAACATCTAAGCATATCTTCAAGTACTGAATAACTCTCTCTGACTGACCGTCGGTTTGAGGATGGAAAGCTGTACTAAAACTCAACTTAGTGCCTAAAGCCTTCTGTAATTTCTTCCAAAATCGTGAATTAAATCTTAGATCTCTGTCTGAAATGATCGATAATGGTACGCCCTGTAGTCTGACTATCTCTGAAATATACAACTCGGCCAACTTGTCAAGTGAATAATCCATAAGAACTGGGATAAAATGAGCCGACTTCGTTAACTTATCAATCACAACCCATACTACATCTTTCTTTCTCGGTGTAAACGGCAATCCTGTCACAAAATCCATAGTGACTCGATCCCATTTCCACTCAGGGACTAGCACAGGCTGAATAAACCTGAAGGTACCTAATGTTCGGCCTTTACCTGCTGACAGATCAAGCATCTAAAAACAAACTCAAATGTCCTTTTCATTCCTACCCACCAAGACATTTTCTTCAAATCATTATACATCTTTGTACTACTTGGATGAATAGACAAAGAACTACTATGTGCTTCCTGTAAGATCTTTCGAATAAGCTCATCATTCTTCGGTACGCATACCCTGTCTCGGAACATCAAATAACCGTCAGAACTGATCTGAAAATCTGACTTTATATCTGACTCACACTGATCTCTTTTGGCTAACAACTCACTGTCATTTTTTTGAGCTTCACAAATTTCTTCAAGAAACATCGGTTTAGCTCTCAACTCAGCTAAGATAAAACCATCATCTGATAAGGCTAGACTAGTGTTCAAAGCTTTTAATGAAAATAAAGATTTCCTACTCAAAGCATCAACAACAACGTTTGCCTTACCTGGGTGATAATCGATCACTAGCTCATAATCTTTAATCAACTTTAACCATCTTCTTTGCCTCAAATTCAAATCTTTTTGAGTCATCAAATATTTCAAACTTTTGTGATTAGTGAATATGTGGCACTTCTCATCGTACAAATGATGTCTCCAAATCTTCAACGCAAAAATAATGGCAGCTAGCTCTAAATCATGTGTCAGATAGTTCTTCTCATGTGGCTTTAGCTGTCTAGAGGCATAAGCAATTACCTTCCCTTCCTGCATAAGTACACAACCAAGTCCATTCATGGACGCATCACTGTAAATCACAAACTCCTTACCTGGTTCTAATTGTACTAAAACAGGAGCTTTAGTCAACAATGCTTTTAACTTGTCAAAACTCTGTTGACACTTCTCAGTCCATTCAAACTTGACATCCTTCCGCAGCAATCTTGTCAGCGGGGTAGCTATCATGGAAAATCCCTCTACAAATCATCTATAATATCCGGCACGACCAAGAAAACTTCTAACTTCTGATACATTTCTAGGAGGTTTCCAATCAACAATGGCTGAAATCTTGCTCGGATCAACCTTAATACCTTCACCTGAGACAATATGTCCAAGAAAACCAACTTCTCGTAACCATAACTCACTTTTGTTGAACTTGGCATACAACTAATTATCTCTCAGAATCTGTAAAACTGTTCTTAAATGCTCTACATGCTCAGTCTCATCATGAGAATAAATCAAGATATCATCAATGAACACAACTACAAACTTATCCAAGTACGGTTTGAAAACTCAGTTCATTAAGTCCATGAAAATGGCAAGAGCATTAGTCAAGCCAAATGGCATCACAAGGAACTCATAATAACCATACCTAGTCCGGAAAGCGTCTTGGGACATCGACTCTTTAACTCATGAATCGATAGTATCCGGATCTCAAATCTATCTTGGAGAACACAGTAGCTCCCTTCAATTGATCAAAAAGATCATCAATTCTAGGCAATCGATACTTGTTCTTTATTATTACCTTGTTAAGTTGCCGATAATCTATGCACAATCTCATCGATCCGTCTTTCTTTTTCACAAATAGCACTGGTGCACCCCATGGTGAACTACTAGGTCTTACAAAGCCTTTATCTGTTAATTCCTGCAACTGAGCTTCCAATTCTTTCAATTCCAATAGAGCCATTCTATAAGGAGCAATAGAAATGGGCGTGGTACCTGGAATCAACTCAATACCAAACTCAACTTCTCTAACAGGAGGCAAACCTGGTAGTTCTTCTGGAAATACATCGAGAAACTCACATACCACAGGCACTGATTCAATTTTCAATTCTAGATCTTTAGTGTTCAACACAAAAGCAAGATAAGCTTCATACCCTTTTCTCAAACATTTCTGAGCAGACATAACAGAAATTATAGGAAATGAACTATCTAACTCTTCTGAATTAACCCGAAGAATTTCACCATTTTCACACTTCAACTCAATAAATTTCTTTCCACAATTCACTATCACATCATGTGTAGTCAACCAATCCATACCAAGAATCACATCAAACTCATCAAATGGAAATAGCATGAGATCGACTGGAAAACAGTAGCCTTTAATCATCAAAGGACAATTTCTACATACTTTATCTACTAATACATGCTTTCCTAATGGATTCGATACTTTAATCACAAATTCTGTAGATTCTATAGGCATACTTATACTAGGCATCAATTTCTTGCAAACATATGAATGAGTTGAACCCGGATCAATCAAAGCAATGACATTAATATCATGTAGAGAAAATGTACCCGTAATCACATCGGGGAAGGATGCCTCTTCGCATGCACGAATAATATAAGTCCTTGTAGGGGCTCTAACATCTGGTCTCACAGTCGAATCTCTTGAGGTACCTCTGTTACTTGCTCCTACTCCCGGTTGCCTCGGTGATTTGCCTCTAGTAGGAGCATTTCTGGATCTAGCACTCTGTGTTATCTCTCGATTAGCCACCTCTGGACATTCTCGTACAAAATGATCTGGAGCACCACATTTATAACAAACATTTTAGCCTACCCGACAAGGACCATAATGAAGTCTACCACACCGTGGACACCCTGATCTACCCTGTCCAACATTACCTACACTCGCAGTCAAGGTGGTTTGAGCCTTCGGATCCTTAAATCTACTGCCTCTATTCTGACTAGAATACCCGGCTGAGAAACTAGATCTGGTAGAAAACTACTTTGGCCTTTTGGATGTAGCCTGGAATGACCTGCTCATCTGTCTCTTCCTTGTATCTTGTGTCTCTGTCTCAACTTTGCCTTTTCTTTTTAATAGCTCCTCTGCCTTACAGGCTCTCTCAACTAAAATAACGAACTCTTTTATTTCTAGGACATCCACTGACAGTCGGATATTATCATTTAACCCATCCTCAAACCTTTTACACATGATAGCCTCTGTGGACACACATTCTCGAGCATATTTACTAAGTCTGACAAATTCGCGCTCATAATCGGTCACTGTCATATTACCTTGTTTCAATTCTAGGAATTCCTTTCTCTTCTGGTCAATAAACCTCTGACTGATGTACTTTTTACGAAATTCCTCCTGAAAGAAATCCCAAGTGACCCTCTCCTTTGGTACAATTGATACAAGTGTCTTCCACCAGTGGTAAGCTGAGTCTCTAAGAAGTGATACTACACATTTCATACATTCCTCGGGTGTACAAGATAATTTGTCAAAGACTCTGATAGTATTTTCTAACCAAAATTCTACTCTTTTGCATTATCATCTTTTGTTGCTCGGAACTCTTCTGCCCCTTGTTTCCTGATTCTATCAACTGATGGCTTTTCTCTTATCACTGTACCTGTGACTAGGGGAGCTTGAGCTACATGGGTAGCCTGAGAATCATGAGGGGGTGGAGGTCTAACTGCTGGATTCGTACGAACGAACTCGGCAAACCAATCATTCAAAGCTTGGAAGAGAGCTTCTCGAGTCACTCCTCCCTGATCAACTGTTACTGGCCTATTCTCAGATGGCGCTACCCCTTCCGCGGGAGCAGGCGCATTACTTTCTACATCATCATCACCAGCTCGCTCGGGATCCATTACTATAAAACAAAATATTTAAAAATCGTCAGGAGTCGTCACACTATCAAAATACAGGTATGGCATGTATAGCTAGACTTTTACTCACACTAACTGTTTCGAGAACCGACTAAACCTGCTCTGATACCAATAAATGTAATGCCTCCATGCTCGAAACCATCATCGGAGTCAAGCTTGAGGTGTTACTAAACTTATCTTACCTTTTAAACAACTCTAAACCACTTATTTTAATTTTCAGAATAAACTATTTTTTTGCGCCATGGTTGCTTAAAAATTCATTTCTCGAGTTTCAAAACTTGGAATTAAGATCTGTAAATTTTTCCTGAAACTAGACTAATATATATATCTACTAATGTTTTTCTAGAATTTTTTACTTAGCCAATTAGTACATTTTATTAGTTAAAGTTACCCCTGTTTCAGAATTCAACTGCACTGACCTCTACTTACTACGAACAACTTTTCTCCCTGTACAAAATTTATATGACTATACCGTTTGTGTATATTAAAACTAGATTCAATAAGTATTCTAACCATATAAAGTAAACCACCTAATTATTATTGTAAAATTTATGGTGAATTTCCAAATTTGGAATAGGGGATCCAGAAATCGCTCTAGCCCTATTTTACTAAAACTCAGATATCTTATAAAATACAAAACCTTTACCTGTTTTGATTATTCCATACGAAAATAGACATAATGAGATTTAATTTCATATATTATTCACCATCAAACCATGTCTCTACAATTTTTTTTGTGATTTTTCAAAGTCACATTATTTCTGATACTTGAATCCATTTTTAAGTTACTTTCACATTTTTCATAGTTTTCATGTGATAGTTACTTGTTAATCATACATACTATTAAACATGTATATCATCAGCCATTCTATTAGCTAATCACTATCAAGTATTTACACATCATTCATTGATCATATCATATCAAAAGAAACCAAGTTCCTATACCTGCCATACACAAAACGAAACGTCTAACTATACCAATGTGATTTCTTCGATAGTGTGATCGGGTCTTCGACGTTTCCTTCGATCCCCGAGTAGCTTGATAAAAACTATAAGAAAAAGAAAATAAAGAGAGTAAGCACTAGGCTTAGTAAGCTTACAAGCAAATAAATTACAACATTCAACATAATGAATAATTATACATAATGTCACCTAGCCTCATAAACTTTCTTTACTTCTCATTTTCTACCTTTTTCTTTACTCACTTACCTTCTTTCTTACCTGACATTTCACTATTCATAAATATAATATACCTTCCCTTTTGCTGATAATTCATTATAATTTAACGTGTATAATGACCCATTGAACCACTCGGAATACTAAGGATACTAGGGTCGTTCGCTCATCAATATCTCGCCAATGCCATGTCTTGACATGGACTTACATGAATTGTTCCTGTCTCCAATGCCATATATATATCTAATATGGGCTTACATGGCTCATTCCTGTCTCCAAAGCCATATATCTGATATGGAATTACATGGCTCATTTCTGTCCTGTCTTGTCCTGTCAACCCCAATATCCTAACATTCCTAAGGTTCAAACAGGGCTTCCTAATGCTTTTTCTCTGTCACTTCGCCTTTAGTTCGACTTTAAATATTCTCAAAAAAATAAGTATATAAATGCTGGAGATTGACAATAATAATGTAAAATAAAAGAATATTGCATTTATTTACTGTAAACTTACCTCGATACAAAATGTGACTAAACTTTACAATTTAGTCCTTTACTTTTTCTTTTCCCTGATCTACTCCCGAATTTCGCTCTTCTTGATCTATAATAGCAAATTTAACTTATTTAATATTCACATTTATCAAAACAGTCCTTGACCCAAACTTTAGCAAAATTACATTTTTGCCCCTAAACTTTTGCATATTTACACTTTTGCCCAAGGCTCATAATTTAAACTTCATCCTATTTTCTTATGTTTTATGACATGCTGATCATTTTTCCCTTCTATGACAACATCAAATTCACACTCTAACATGTACTTATGACTATTAGGTATTTTTACCGATTAAGCCATTTTACTCGTTTTCACTTAAAACCGAGTAGCACAAGTTGTCTAACATAATTTAAAACCTCATATTATATTATAAAACATCAAAATAAACACTTTTCACCTATGAGTATTTTTCCAAATATGAACCCTAACTTAAATTATTGCTAGCATAAGCTTTATCGAGCTACCGGGACTCCGAAAACGTAAAGAACATTAAAAACGGGGCTTGGAATCACTTACTATGGAGCTTGAAAGCTTGAAACAAACCCTAGCTATGGAGAACCCTTGAAATTTCGTGCTAATGATGAAGATGATGAATTTTGTGTTATTTTTCCCTTTTTATTTCATTTAATATCCAAATGACCAAAATGCCCTTCCTTCTTAAACTTTCAAAAATTCCATCCATGTCCTATTTTGTCCATGAACTTAGAAATTGGTCAAATTTTTATTTAAACCCTCCTAATTAATATTCCAAAGCAATTTCATACTAAAATCTTCTAGAATGCAAGTTTTACAAATTATTCAATTTAGTCCCTAATCTCAACTTAAGCACTTTATGCATAGAATTTCATCACGAAATCTTCACACAATCATGCAATCATATCATGAACCTCAAAATAATAATAAAATAATTTTTTCTACCTCAAATTTGTGGTTTCACAACCGCTGTTCCGTTTAGGCCCTATTTCGGGATGTTACATTCCTAATAATTTTTTTACTTTCACTAATACTCATTTTTGTAACATCCCTAAATATGAAAAGATTTTTCAAAGTAAATAAAATGTGATTTATCAATGTTAGTAGAAGAGGTAGTTGGATTTCGAAGGGAGTTGAAACGGTTGATATATTAAGAAATATTTATCATGAGTATATTTTAAGTTGTAAGGTTTTGAAAAGTGTTAGGATCAAAGTGTGAAATTTTGTAACAATCCAGTTTAGACCCTAGTTGGAATAGTGGTTTCAGGACCACAAATCTGAGTCAAAAAAAATTTTGATATTATTTTTTGTGCTTATAATATGTGAATTGACATGTGTGAAAGTTTCGTATGAAAATTTAATCATTTGTGTGCTCAATTTGATAAAAGGACCTAATCGCGTAAAATGTAAAAATGGCCTTCAATTTGTTAAAGTGCTTATTTTCTATGTCTTCTTAATTGAAAGGTCCTTATGTTGCAATTAGACCATTTAAAGTGTTAATGGACATTAATGACCATATATTATGTGTTTATTAAATGTTATAATAAAGGTTAAATTTGTAAATAGGTAAATAAACCTATTATAATAGAACAAAACATAATTTTTCTTCATATGTTCATCACTTTGCCAAAAAACATAAATAAAATAAGAAGATAAACACAAGTTAGGGTTCAAAAAAGACTTTGCTTGATTAAGATATGTGTTTTGATTCGTTTTTGATAATTTCTACGTTTTTGTGATCATTACTTAGTAACCTAACAAGCCCATGTCTCAATTTCTGATTTTATTGATGATTTTGAGTTATGCCATTTTTTATAATGTGAGCTTTGTGAAGTTTGGTGATAATATATGAAAGATATGTGTTAGATTACTAAGTTTTGTCTTTGAATTTTTCATGAATTTTAGTAAAATGGGCTAAATTGTGAAATTTGTAACTTGAGGGACTAAAATGTGAAATACATGAAATATCTGGACTTGTATGAGTACTATGAACATTCGGCTAAGTATAAGTATAGAGAAATTTTGTGTATTTTGTGATTTTGTGAAATAGGGACTAAAGTGTTAAAATGTGAAAATGTGAGGGCTAATATGCAAAATGCCCTAAATGTGTGTTTGTGGATTGATTTGAATGATTTGGTAAATAAAAGAGTGAAATTTGAATTTATACAGATCAAGAAATAAAGAAAACAGAATTAGATCGGGGAAAGTCTAAAGTCGTCGAGTAGCTGATTCTGTCAATCCGAATCCATACGAGGTAAGTTTATATACAAATAAATGTATTTGAAATGGTTTATTTATGCTTATATGTTATTGAACAATAATAAATGTCTTTATGCTTTGAATATGAGACATCCGAGAAAGTATCGACAAAGTTTCAATGTCCGAAAAGCCCTGTACGAACCTTAGGAATAGTTAGGATACATATGTCATGACATAGGATCCGATATGTGTTATCGTGTAAGACCACATTTAGGACGTTGACATCGACTTATGATTTATGTGTAAGACTATGTCTGGGACGTTGGCATTGTACTTGATTTTGTGTAAGACCCTGTCTGGGACAGTGGCATTGAATTTGATTACATGTAAGACCATGTCTGGGACGTTTACATTGTACGAGCTTTTCGAGTTATCCGCGTATCCTTATGATTCCGAATGATTCAACGGGCATTTCGAGATACAAATGATTATATGAAATGCGTATTCGATTCAGGTATGTTTGAATTGTACACTATGTTAAGAATGAAAGTTAAGCACATGTACCTTTGTGAACATATGATATAATTATGAGAAAATATGTTATATGAGCAAATGAATTGGAAATATGTGAATTATATGTGAACTATGTGGTATATGTTAGCTTGGCGATGAAGTATATGTATTTTATGATGTTTATATGCTTAAGTTGATAAGTTTATTTGTATATGGCTTACTAAGCTTTTGAAAGCTTACTTTGTGTGTGTTTGCATTGTTTTATAGATATCGTAGCTATCAAGAGCTCGGGGATCCTCGAGGATCGTCACCACACTATCGAACTATATTTTGGTACCTTTTGAAAATGTATATATTAAAGTATGACATGTATAGGCTAGAGGTAGTTGAATATATTTTGTGAAGTGTATATTTGACCATATGATATGGCTTAATTATGGTTGAAATTATGGCTTGATTTTGGTAAATGTTATGTGATGCAATAGTGGTATGTTTAATGTGTTCATGAATGGACAAAGAGATTGGTCAAATTGGTAAGTTTTTGAATTATGCTTATTTGGAGAAAAGGTAAGATTATTGCATGAGATTGAATGATGGATATTAAGGTTATAAATCATATGTTTTTAGGTATTTGGCTTATGGAATGATACAGTTTGATATGTGTTTCAAACATGAAATATGTGGATAATGAATTGGTATAAATGGTTGTGAAATGGTTGAAATTTGATGTGCAATTTGTGCCTATTGGATAATTGTAGGGAGGACCCTTAATTGGTGGCAAGTTGGCCTTGTCAATGGCCTTTTTTTGGCCTACACAAGCAGGGACATGGGCGTGTGTCTCAGCCGTGTTGCTCGAGGGCCATTTCGAAATGAGCCTGAGCAGACCACACGGTCGCACACACGAGGGTGTCTTGTGGCCGTGTGGACAAGTCAGTATGTATGTCCTATTTTGACACGGCCTAGACACACGGGCGTGTCTAAAGTCGTGTGAGGCACATGACCTGTTCACATGAGCGTGTGACATGTACAACTTTGTAAAATGTTTAAGTTTTGAAAAATTTTGTATGAGTTTGGTCTAGTCCCAACCCCTTTCCAAAGCATGATTTAAGGTCTTGATGACCTATATAAGGGATAATATAATGATGTTTGACTATGTTTGTGGATGAAGTTATTAAACTATTTGCAAAATGTTTTGATTTGTCTGATAATGCCTTTAACCTTAGTCCGGCAACGGATACGGGTTAGGGGTGTTACAAATTTAAAATGCAAAAGGATAAAAGTGAATTAGTGGGAAAAAAAAGGGAAGAACAAGAAGTGTAATTTACTAAAAGTGGATAATTACTCAGTGGAAGAATTATAGAGTGTTTAAGGGCAAAAGGATTATTGTTGGAATGAATAATTATGAAATTTATAAATAGAAAAAAAAAGAACCGTTGCGATGTTTATGGCTATTAGATTCTATGGGAAATAAAGAAGAAATTCTAACCATTGGATCAAAGATATTTATTTTTATTTTATTTATTAATTCATGAAAGTGTTGTCATGATTATGGCGATCTAACCATTGGATCAAAGATTATATTTATAACCATTGGTATAAATGGTTGTGAAATGGATGTTAATTATAAAGATGAGGTTTTTATTAATATTTTAATTATTTTATAATAGATAAATATTATGGAAAGATGGAGAAATGTTACCATACTTTTCCATTTTTTTCCAATCTAAAAGAGAAGGAAAAAAAAAGAAAAGCTTTGGCTTCTTTATAAATTGGTCCTTTTTCTTTAAATTTCACCTTAGAATCTAGAGATTTTCTATAGCTAGCAAAAAGAAAAAGTGAAGTAGAGACTTTAGAGAGCTTGTTTAGCATTTTGTAATCAAGAAATTTAGAGTTGGAAGTGAAAAAAGTTGAAAAGAGAGTGAAGAGATTAAAGAGATATAGTAAGAATATATTTTTTGATGGGTTTTATGTTTAATTAGAGTAGAAATATGAGAAAGAGATTCTTAGTGTAGATTTTAATTATTTTCTTAAGGTGTTCATCAAGAGAAAAGAGAAAAAGGTAATGAAAGTATTATAGAAAAAGGAATGGAAATGAAAAAGGTCTAAAAGAAAGAGAAGTGAAGCAAAGTAAATGATATCTAGCCAAGAGAGTTAAATACTCATATGAACTCTATTTATTTATCAAAGGATTAAATTGAAACATGCTATAAATTAAGTGCAGAGAATGTGAAAATTAATTAAAAATAATATTAGTGTAAAAGAATTCATGAAAAATTAATATTTGGAAATTATAATAATTAAAAAAGTGATTTATTTTGTGACATGAGAAAGTAGAAGTGCTAATAAGTTAAGTGTATATAATATGTTTAAAAGAAGGACTAAAGTAAATAATATTCAAAAGTGTAAGGTGTGAGAGTAAGTGATTTTGAGATAGAAATCATTATGTGACAAGTGAAGTAAATAACAAGTAATAAAACTAGAGAAATAAGAAATAGTAATTAAATATAAAGTATGAACAAGTGATCACATAAATGATTATAAGTGAGTTCCATGAACAAGTCTTAAAGTGATTAAATTGTCAATAATACTTTAGAAAACATAACAGTGATAGTGGTAAGTGTTGTGTAAATTTATAGAAGATTCAATTAAATAATTATAAGTGTAACACCTCTCGCTCAACCCGATCGATGGGTCTAATATATATGTTGCTACATTCATTGTCAAAGCAACCACAATCAGGTTCACAATAAAATAATCATTTTCACATGTATTCAAACATCAATCATGATTAAATTACAATAATACATCATTCGTGGTCCTTAATCATGTCACACTCAAATTCGTTAAGTCTTGGGTTGCAAAGGTGATTTGCGGATTTAATTGAGAAGTTTTCTAATCTGGCAAGTTCTTTTTGTAATTAAGGTTAAATTAGCGGATTGATTTTGGAAAAGGTTGGACTTCAACCATAGTTTTGTTAGTTATGAACTAAGTATATATTATTGGGAGACATGATGATTAAGGTTTTTCCAAGTGGCTGTGAATTGGTTTGGGTGAAAAGGGACGGAGGGACTATATATTTATAGGAGAAGCATTCTTCTCCGGGGATGATTCTTTTATTTTTCTGTTCTTCTTCTTTTCTCTAGTTTGCCACGGAAGAGAGAAAGATTAAGGAATGTTCATGAATGAATGGGTGAGACTGAGGTTTAAGTCTTAGAAATTGGAATTCTTGCATGTAGGTCTGTATTAGCGGATTTAAGAAATAGAAGGTAGTTAAGGATTTCAGTTGACTATTGATTCTATTATGTTTGGGTAAAAAGATGAATAATCATTTAAATGGTCTCTACCTACAAAAGAATTATATTTTTTTATGATGATGAATGGTCTCAGTTCGATTTTGAAATGGTTGTTGTATTGTATTGACTACGAAGGCTCGCGTAGCAAGGAAAAGGCTTAGAAAATGAATTTGGTGACAACTACTAAGTGAGTTTCAGAACTCATATCTTAAATGGATGTTCCTATTTGAATATTGTGTGTTAAAAATGGTTGATTCAGTATTATGTAAATGATAAATCATTCTATGGTTGTGAGTAAAAGTGTCATGTTGCATGCAGTACATAATGAGCTTGCAAATCATGAGTTTGTTATGGCGAATTAATGATGTATGGTGATTGTATGTGTTGTGGTTTGCACTTTCAAAATGATTGTGAGTTAATTGTGTTAAGTGAATAAAATGTTTGGCATAATGCATTGTTGCATATTGAAGTGATATGAATGATTGGTAGTAAGTATGATTATGACCAATCAATAGAATGATTGGCATGTTATATGGCGTGTGATAAATAGTAAATATTTGGTTGAGGGTCTGTGTATGTGATGCATACTATTTACGTGGCTTTGAGGAGGTTTGAATGTTTATACATGGGTTACATATGCATTATATTTATGTGGCTTTGAGGGAGGTTTGGTTGGACTAAGTTAGGAAAGGAGATTAAATGCTTCGGAGAACGATGCACACCAGTATATGAGAGCCTCTTGTGTAGGACGTGTTGGAAAATAATTGTTGAGTGATGAATGATAAATTGATGCTCAAATTAAACAATTGTATCTCTTGCATTTTTTTATATAGTTGTATCTTTTGAACAATTGTATCTCTTGGTTTGATATTGCATTTTTTTTATTCATTGTCTTTATTCACTTATATCTCTTCATTCATTTCCTTTCCTCTATATAAAGCCAAGTTAGGAGATTTCAAAAACACATCATCAAAAACCATCAATATCAATATTTACTTCTAAATTCATTTCTCCTAATGATAGAGAAAGGCAAGATTGTGTTCGATCGATCGCTGTTATTGTGATACTACTGTGATCACTTGTTGTTGTATCATGGGAAACAAAACGTCCAACGTTACTCAAAACACCAAGGAGAGGTCAAATCTATCTTAAGGAAACTATTCATATAGATCTCAACAAAATTCTTCTTCTAATTTTCAACTCAGTTCAATTACAAGTATTCTGTTGTGTTACTACTATTGCATTTTATTGCATTATCATTATTACTGACATAT